>NW_020622492.1:13645980-16045980 GCF_003573695.1 Papaver somniferum
TTTAACCTCATAAAGGACGGTCAAGATGGAGCCACTGCCATTGTTTCCAAATATTATCATTTATTCTAATTTATTACCCGTTACAACTCTACTCATCAATGTCAAAGGCGTTTCATTTTTTTTCTTATGAAATAATCTTAGCAATCAATGGGAGAAAGATATACCAACCATCAGCTCTTATTTTTACAATCTTGTCATTCTCCCACTTTATTTCTCATATCGCAGTTCACCTTTTCTTATTTCTAACGTGGAATACTTTCCTTTTGCTCAGTTGCTCTATGTCCAAACGTTTCTCAACGCAATTGGTTTTCCTTTCAGGAAGCAACATTTCGCTGTTCAATTGTTGTACTCTCCATTGTTTAGGAAGCAACATTTCGCCGTTCAGTTGTTCGAGATGGAAATTAAAGCTCAATTCATAGTTATATAAACCAAAAAACAAATCCCAGTTGTCGTATGCTCCATCGCACAACTCTATTATCCCAGGTATAAACATTTTTATTTATGTTAATTGTGAATATTGTTTTTTTTTTCCCTAATTTGGAATTTGGATTATTTTTTTATTCGATAATTTTAGACTTTTCCTGTGTAACATTCTAAATCTTGGGAACTCTGTAACATTATAAGAGACAATGGTGTTTTCCTACATCGACGACTGTCTATAGTTGGGACACATAAAGAAAGGTCCATATCGATCAACAAATATGTGTTTTTGGATCTACATTTTAGACACATAAGGGATGATTGAGATGGAGCGACAATATCTGAATGGAGATCCACACTTTAACCTCATAAAGGACGGTCAAGATGGAGCCACTGCCATTGTTTCCAAATATTATCATTTATTCTAATTTATTACCCGTTACAACTCTACTCATCAATGTCAAAGACGTTTCATTTTTTTCTTATGAAATAATCTTAGCAATCAATGGGAGAAAGATATACCAACCATCAGCTCTTATTTTTACAATCTTGCCATTCTCCCGCTTTCTTTCTCATATCGCAGTCACCTTTTCTTAGTTCTAACGTGGAATACTTTCCTTTTTCTCAGTTGCTCTATGTCCAAACGTTTCTCACCGCAATTGGTTTTCCTTTCAGGAAGCAACATTTATCCGTTTAATTGTTGTACTCTCCATTGTTTAGGAAGCAACATTTCGCCGTTCAGTTGTTCTAGATGGAAATTAAAACTCAATTCATAGTTATATAAACCAAAGAACAAATCCCAGTTGTCGTATAAATGCTCCATCGCACAGCTCTATTATCCCAGGTATAAACATTTTTATTTATGTTAATTGTGAATATTGTTTTTGTTTTTACCTAATTTGCAATTTGGATTATTTTTTTATTCGATAATTTTAGACTTTTCCTGTGTAACATTCTAAATCTTGGGAACCGTGTAACATTATAAGGGACAATGGTGTTTTCCTACATCGAGGACTATCTATAGTTGGGACACATAAAGAACGGTCCATATCGATCAACTAATATGTGTTTTTGGATCTACATTTTATACACATAAGGGATGATTGAGATTGAGCGACAATATCTGAATGGAGATCCACATTTTAACCTCATAAAGGACGGTCAAGATGGTGTGTTTTTGTTTCCAAATATTATCATTTATTCTAATTTATTACCCGTTACAACTCTACTCATCAATGTCAGAGGCGTTTCATTTTTTTTCTTATGAAATAATCTTAGTAATCAATGGAGAAAGATATACCAACCATCAGCTCTTATTTTTACAATCTTGCCATTGTCCCACTTTCTTTCTCATATCGCAGTTCACCTTTTCTTAGTTCTAACGTGGAATACTTTCCTTTTGCTCTGTTGCTCTATGTCCAAACGTTTCTCAACGCAATTGGTTTTCCTTTCAGGAAGCAACATTTTGTTGTTCAATTATTGTACTCTTCATTGTTTAGGAAGCAACATTTCGTTGTTCAGTTGTTCGAGATGGAAATTAAAGCTCAATTCATAATTATATAAACCAAAAAATAAATCCCAGTTGTCGTATAAATGCTCCATCGCACAGCTCTATTATCCCAGGTATAAACATTTTTATTTATGTTAATTGTGAATATTGTTTTTTTTCCCTAATTTGCAATTTGGATTATGTTTTTGTTCGATAATTTTAGACTTTTCTTGTGTAACATTCTAAATCTTGGGAACTGTGTCTCTTCTCATTAAAAACCTCAAATTACTCTAACTTAGGTTGTCACTAATATTTTTAAAGTTTTTGAAATTGGCAGATATTCAAAGAAAATGGGACACTTCATTTTTAAATTTGGTAGTTGAGCACATTGGTAAGGATGAGATAACTTGGATACTCATAACCAGGAAAATATTATGTGAATGTATTATTGTTGCTTGGTTGAATATATATTCATTTAAAAATATTATATCAGTTGAATGGCTAAATTGTAACTTCAGATTTGGGGTTTAGGGGCTTGGGAACAGAGTTTTCCTGTTGCTAATTTTTCTTTTTAGGTAATTAAACTTCCTCCCATAATTTTCTATACACAGAAATTTGTTTCTCCTGTTGCAAATTTATGAGTATCGCTCGGTTGGTTAGTACATTTTTGCATATTTGTGGTGTTTGGTAATATTGGTGGTTGTTAGTGTGGTAAGTAATAATAAAATCATTCTCCTGAAATTGATCAATTGGTATTACCAGCATTTAGTCTATTAGTTCCCTAAGACTCAAAAGAAAAAAAAGTTTAACCGTAGAGACTTCCTTTTAGAGTTAAAAAATTCCAAAGTTAACAAGGGGGATTGTTAGTAAGAACTCCTTTGCATCATTGAACAAATTTGGGACTTAGCGAGAGAGAGAAGCAAGTGTGATTTTGTAGCACTTCTTACCTAAATTATGTCTGTATTGGGTATTTATATATGGTTTGAACTTGGACATTTTGATAATTACTGTTTTTGAGACTAAACTTAAAGGTGTGGTTTCCATAAGTGTGTGTCAATTTGTTGGCCATGGTTGGAGTAGACTACAGAAGATTTGGGTCTATTAATAGTACTTGAAGCAAATTTTGGTGTAATTAATTTAAGAGTGCAGGGTATGATGCATTTGTTCATAAGTAATGAAGGTCAAAAGTTATCTAAACAGAGGGACTTTCGTCACCATTTAGTTCTCTTTACTTCAACTATTTACTTAAGTTCTTTAATTTGAATCAAGCATCTCATTTAGTGTTTTTTGTCATTGCATTTTTTTTAACCTATTTGCTTATTTCCTTAATTTGAATCAAGCGAGGACCTCACTTGGTGTTGTTTATCGTTGCAGGATTGCATACTTTGTTGGTTTGGAATACGTCTACGGGTTTCATGAATTATCTACCATCATGCTATCACATGATAGTGAAATGCAGAATTTTCAAAACCCATCGGATTTGGTATTTCTAGCTATCCTATATGTTGGATATCATTTTTTTAGTTTTGGCTCAACCATTTTTTTTCTCCGCTCTTACTGCTGCTTGCTTGATTAGAATTGTAAGGTCATCGACGCTCAGTGTGAAGGGAAATTTCCTTTCCCTTTCCGGCTTCATTTTTTCTATTTGTTTTTTTTTTTTTTTTTTTTTTTTTTTTTTTTTTTTTGAAGCCTGAAATTTATTTAACTACCGAAGAACTATTACATGAGGATCTATAATACCCCAAAAATCATCAATTACAGGTGCATTGGTAAGCCATGAATCTACTGGATAATGGAGAAGAATAGTAGTCTTCGGATCAAAGATGCATCCAGGGAGGATGTTGGTGTCGAAGGTCGAAAGGCCTTCGCTCAATGCTTTCCATAAGAAAAATTGTATTTTGTATTTTTGATGGACACTGCGGTGTCCATGATAACTTAGATAGACATCGGGACAAAATTTTATTTGCTTTCCTCTATGTTAGTGTTTTTTTTCACCTCCCTAAACTCATCATCCGGAAAAAAATTTGTTTTTATGCATGTACTCTTTTTTTTTTTCCTATAGTTAAGCTCTTATCTCTCCACAGTTTATTATTATCAACATTTTTCCAACTTTGTCGGTTTCAGTTCTTGACCGTTTATGTTTTTGGATCGTCACTTCTTTCGCTTCCAATTATGTAGTGGTAACTTAAATGGCGCAGGATGGATTGTGCTAACAGTTGTTACCTGTACAACTCGAGATGTGAGGAGACGTAGTTGCCCTTTCACCTCTAAATGTTGTGTTGTAATATCCCCATCACCAAAATTCCCAATTGACCCTGTCCAAGTACTTATTTGTATGGGTAAACGGGGATCATAACAAGTTACAATACTTTAGAAATCTGGGATTGTCACTGAAAATCGACCAGGCAATTTTCCGACTTATAAGTAGAACTGAATGTTTATGCAATTCCTACTGCAATTCCTACTAAAACTTAACGATGCAAAAAAAAATTAAAATCATTTTACCTTCAACTGAAAGGTTTTTGTGAGGCCATTTTGTAAAGTGACTTTCTAATGGTAATTGGAAAAAAATTAGATTACAAAGGATTGCAAGCTGCAAACTTGCAACTGCATCATGTGGAAACGGAATAAGAATAACTATGCACACTAAAGTAACAAGTCTATTTAACTGTGGATGCGCTGCCGCGCTGAGCATCCCAAATACTAACTATAATATGAAAACACCCATTATAATTAGTCCTCTTCAAAAAGAAAGAAATGAAAATGTTATTTTATTTTATAAAATGTGAAATATATAGAAAAGATGCGCCGAGAGGGAGACATCTCAGGAAAAATAAATGTGACTTTCATTTCCAAATCATATAGCTTAACAGTGAATCAGACAAATGTAAAAGCTGATAACACTACAAACCAAAACCCGTGCCGCTACTCGGGTCATATCCTAGTCTTATAGAAGTAAAGTGCGCAAAAGAAATATATGTTCTATCATTTATAATAATATTGTTTTAAAACCACGGTCAGTTTTAACGGATCCATAAAAGACTAAAATTCTAAAAATCCATAATAACAAAGTAAAAATAAAATATTTAGCAATGTGGTCAAAGTTTGAGAATATAACAAATAATCGTAACTCATTCAAGGATAACAATTGGCAATAGAATAGAGACTAAAAATGAGAAGGTTAGATTGTGATTTGTGTGGTGAAATGAAATTAAATAGAAAGAAAAATTATGAGCTAGATTATATCAGGGTGGCTGTTTAACTCAGAAGGCGAATATAAAACGGAACAATTTAAGCATCTAATTTATTACAGAGTCGAATGAAGAAAGAAACATTTTTAAACATATAAGTATTGGAAGTTTTTTTATTATTATTATTTTTTGGTAGAATCTATGTCTTGGATGCAACAACTTTAGTTAGCATCTTACGTTTTATACCGAGGAGGAAACTGGCAGAGTAACACTAACATATTAGTTATCTGAAGATGATGAGTTCCCTATCCGATTGGTTGGACTAAAGAATAAAGAATTTAAAAGTGTTGTTGTTGTCGCTACTGCTTTCCCTACATTGAACGCTATTAGGAATGTGAGAACATTGACAGATCACGAATGAAATGTATGATTTGCAAAATATACAAATCGTTATAATTCATATAAGGAATAAAGTACATAGGTGGTTAACCGTAAGATGAGTTGCTCATTTGGTATTTGATATATGATATATGATTCTCGATATTCATTTCCACCAGTATTAAGGAACTTTGTTTGGAGTAATATGAAAACGAAGATGGAAACAAAATAAGAAGAAAATAATGCATGGTATGATTTAACTTGGATGTTCCACCAGGCTTTCGACAAGCACAATTGGGAGATGTTGGGATTTTCTCAATTCTTCAATGAATTATGTTATTATCATGAAGTTTACTTTCCCGAACATGTATCTTCCGTGGTTATCTATCTTATTATTTTTTTTTCATTTTTTTTCCGTTAAACTTTGAAAAATTGGAACCCATTAAAAAACTTTTTTTAGTCTGATCGTGTCACTTATTCTTTTTTAGTCATACTCTCTTGCATTTCATGATTTGGGAGCAAGGAAAAAAATAACATTGATTCAAGACTATGTAACTAGCTCTATCTGGAGAAACAGAAAAAGATTAATCATACTTGCCATTATGGTTGAATGACTATATGAGTGTACCCACCACCACTATTTCTACTTCGACAGGTTCCACCACCACTGTCCATAACACCATAACATTTTTCCATCTCCACTGCTCATTAACTCCACGAAAACCACCACTATGGCCACTCAAAATAGTATGATCAGACTCAAAAAAGTTTTTAAATGGGTTATGACTTTTCAAAGTTCAACGCATAAAAAAAATGAACAAAAAATAAGATAGATAACCATGAAAAATACATGTTCGAGAAAGTTAACTTCATAAAAAATAACATAATCCTTCGAAGAATTAAAAAAACCTCGTTGTCTCTGAATTGTGCTTGTCAAAATCCCAATGGAACATCCAAAATAAAATCATATCACATTCGATAAAACAACCATAATTTTAAATTATTTGTTCTGATTGAGATTCAAATCCATATAAAAATAAGAAAAGTAAATAAATCATGACCTTGGAGCAAGCAAAAAAAAAGTTGATTTAAGACTATGCAAGTAACTCGATTTGGAGAAACAAAAAAAGATTAATCATACGTGCTATTATGGTTGAATGACTACATGAGTGCATCCACCACCATTCTTTCTACAGGGACAACTTCTTCCACCGCTTTCCATAAAACCATAACATTTTTCTCATCTCACTGCTCACCTACTCCACCAAAACCACCACTATGGTTATTTATATAATTGTTATCAAATCTAAATATTAGTTGATAAACATATTTATGTAATTATTAATAAAGTAACTTATTTTTAATTATTTTTAATATGTCATCTATTATGATGTAAAACATTATATCATTGGTATAGGAAAAGCTAAATTTTATACGAAGAACCATCAAATCATAAGATAAGAAAATCAAAAGAAATATACACAAAGATTTTATAGGAAAAAAGATTCTTAAGTATAACGGAGATATTAGATGGAAGAATCGGTAAGATTACTCGGTTATTAGAAAAGAATTATTTCAACCCCAACTACTCCAATTTCAACCTCTTTTTAACCAGAAGTCAGCTTTCCCCCTAACTATTCTAGCTTTCCTAATAAAAAAAACAAACATTAATGAGACATTAGTGATATTGTAAGTAAATTTTGTCCGTCAGATGTATTTTTAGTCCCAATCACAAGCATTAATTGATTATGAGAAAAACCATTAATAGTTTTGATTGATATAATTTTTAGTAAGATTACTTATTAATAAAATTATGCATTTATTAGATTAATTAAGAGAAATAAAAATTTAATAAATCACCATCAAAAGCAATTAATGAGACATCAATTAATAAAACACTAATAATAAGTAATTAAAGAGATATCAATTAATAAAACACCAATAATAACATTCAAGTTGAACAAATCAAGACCACAGATTTATCTTTGCCAAGAATAAATCCTAACCACTCTTTAATTTTGCATTTTATGTGAACAAATGAGGCCGTAGATTTATGTATTGGGAAGAGCGAATCTGGACCACTACTTACATAGGCAAAGTTATCCAAACTGTGCTATGTATTATTGATGGACCCAAAAGGGTATTTCTGCCACTACAAGATGACAATTACGTCATCCATAATGTCACCCTAGGACCAAATCATTATTTCTAGGACCAAACAATAATATATATTTTAAAAAAGGACCAAACAGACAGTTAATTAGGTCAACTGGACCAAACTCACTCTAATATATTATTTCTAGGACCATATGGTATTTCCTACATAAAAGAAAGGGTTATAGTTCTATTCGAGGATCAATCTTTTCTACTACTACTTTGTTCTAGGGTTTAGAAACATGAAATATTTTCTCTTTCTTCTTGTTATGAACTCCATGAGCATGAGTAATTAATTTTCTTTTGGTTATGGATTAGTTGTATTTCACATAACATGATTCTTTGATTTAATGAATTAGTTTTGTCTCAATTTATCGTTCATGATTCTCTGAAAATATAGTTGTATGATTGACGTATTACAACATGATTGATTGTTTGTTTTGTCAAGTTGCAAATTGGTAGAACTTGTAATCACATCTATAGCTAGTTTAGGGTTTATCATCGAGCGATATCCTTGAACACAAGTAGCATAAATATGGTTATAGCTTATAGTGGTATATCCTCGTAATCATATGTGAACCATGATCTTTGTTCGAATTGTTTGCGCAATGTATTTAAATTGAATTGATTATCCTAATTTCATGAATATTAATGCTCCATAGGAACTGAACTTGATTAGTGCAAGGCGTTAGGTTATTCTTTTGGTAGAATTCATACTTGCATCGTATTACATATATGTATGATGAAATCAGGAAATTTGCGGGAAATTCTTTCGACTAGGTATTTTAGGGCTTTTGATAAAGAGAGATTAAATATCATTCTAGATATTAAGACAAGAACATGTTAGTGAATGAAAATGAATCCTTAACCAACATGTCTTGTATTTGATTTGCGTGCTTTATTTCTTTGTTTTGTTTTTATATTATTTTAATTTATAAAAATCAGCAAAGCCCCCCATTGTTTTATATAGGAAACCGAAACATATTGACAACCTAAGTCCTCTTTGTAGGAACGATCCTTTTTTGCCCTTGCTATATTATATATTTTGAGTAGTGAAAAAGTAATTTATTTTTGACGCATACGATAGCGATAAAAAAAGCTGTCTCACACAAACTATTAGCTTCAAAGCATTTTTCAAGTGATCAATAGATCAATACGAAATATTCCAAGTCTATCAAATAACCGTCTCACACAAATTATGTAAGATGTTACCAGGCGATTTTCACATGATCATCTTTTGACTTTCGTCAAGAACAAAAGATGAACTTGGTTAAGGCGAAGCTTAATAACACATATTTCGAGAAATATGTAAGCGAGTTAAACTCAGATCGAAATATCAAATGTGTATAAAGTAAAGTCTATATAGCTATACGAATTTTGTCTCAATAGGAGATAGAATAGAAATAGATTTCTGAGTGATAGATGAGTTCAAGTCTCCACATACCTTTTGTTGATGAAGTTCCACAAGCTCCCCTTAGTAGTTCTTCGTCTTCAATCGATGAACGCCGTGAAGTCTAAATCTCAACTACACATTTTATCCTAATCCGAGACATAGCTATAAGTAGACTAGAAATCAAGACTTATAGTTTTGGAAAGTAAACTGGACAAACAAGCTTGAGATAGCAACGCTTGCGAGTTCGATCGAGCAGTGCTCTAACACACTTCATTGTCATATCGTCTCAATCTTGAATCCATAGTCAATCACACAAGTGATATTATTGTTGTATTATCTCGATCTCGTATCCATAGACAATCACACGAAGTGTGAACCGAATTTGTTATATTGTCTCGACTCTGTCCATAGACGATCACATTCGGTAAAGGACTTATATGTTGAAAATAAAAGATTGTGTTGTATTTGGGTACCCTCGTCTTTTCAAAGTGTGATTCTGAGCAAGAATGAAAGTATAGAAGCTTCAAATGATCCTATCGTGTAAGAGTGTGCAAGAACTTGAACTCGGCTATTTTATCCTGGGGACGATGAGACATTGAAGATCTGCTTACACAATCTTGGGAAGAGCCGCGAAACGTCTAAAAGAACGTGTTAGAGCATAGCTCGGTTGAACCCACCAAGCGTTGGTATGTCAAATTTGGTTATCATATTTTAGTATCAAAACTCATCTGGAGTCACTTGATTAAATACTAGAGTCAAATTCGTTTAGGTTAGACTAGAAAGTCTAGGAATGTTGAGACATAGAAGTATTACTCCGAAGACCTGAATAATGAGAAGAAGTAACGATTACAACGAAGACATCATCCTTCCACTTGCTTGATCTTGTTTCCATTCCTAATGTATCTTTCAAGTCGGATTATATTGAAAACATTACATGCGAAGCTGTATATATATATAATACTAGTGGTTAAGACTTGGTCATATCATTATGATCAAAGTGTCAAGGAGTTTATTGAATTACGAAGTATAAATGCTTATCTTTTGAAACTTCGTAAATACGACATCAACATAATCTTTGTATCTAGTTACTTGATAATGTGTAAGATATAGGTATAATTTCGTCCTAGAAAACTATGTATTATTACATTAGTTTAAGGAAGTAGATGTATGCATAACTTGTTTCATAATCAAAAGGGAAATCGTGATTGGTCCGGTTCTTTATTAAATATCTTTTGGATGACCAATGCAAGATGACAAGGTAGAACCTATATTAACTTATGTTGAGAATTGAGGTATAACCGTTCATAGCCTATAATATGTAGAATGTTGTAATCCGTCACAAGCTACTTTGTGAAGCATGCACTACACCAAATTCCATCATTCGTAACTAAAATTCGTAATGGATTTTTGGCCGTTACAAAATTTCCGTTGCAAACGGCCGTTACGAAACATTCGTAACAGTTTCTAGTCGTTACGAATTTTTCAAAATTTCGTAACAGAGGCCAGCCGTTACGAAGTTTTTTATAGGCGTGCGAATCACACGCTTGGTCACACTTGGAGTTTTTAGGCGTGTCATTCACATGCGTGATACCCCACACTCGTTGAACTAGAGGATGCTTCCACCCTGTGTGTGCCATTCACATGTTTGCAATTCACAATCACCCATTTCTCCCCTTCTCTCGAATTTTCATCTCATTCTTCATTTTCTTTTCTCTCTCTTTTTCTCCTCCTGCCTCTATTCTCTTCCCTCTCAACTGTGTAAGGTTAATCATCTGATCTTTGAAGAACTGTGTAACGTTAATCGAGTTTAGGATTTCGGTCTGTGTAAGTCATTATCAGATTTTCGATTTTAGGTTTTCCTATCTGTTAAATCAGATTTTAGGGTTTTATCTAATATCGTTTTTTTTTTCGATTCCATTTCAGGATTCGTCAGATCTGGAGATTTGATTAACTGATCTTGAATCTCATCTTAGAAGGTATATGTTTCTATCTGTTGTCTGTTAGATTTTAGGGTTTCAGTATTTCATCATCTCTTTTCTTTTCAGTGAAGAACAACATCAAAAAAAAAAGAGATTCATCAACCAATTCCAACAATTGGGGTAAGTTTCATCTCTTTTGATTCTTTAATTCGATTGTTTTTCAGATGGTATTGGATTATGTTCAGAAAAATTTCAAAAATTTATTTTAGGGTTTCAAAAACCTAACAACATTGAATTCACTTCGAATTCCTGATTGGATTTTTAATTTTTTTTTTCTAGGGGTCATGGTTCTCACTACTTCAGTTCACTTGTAGTTACTGTTTATCTCTCTTTATAAATTGAATTTTTTTAGTACCCTTTCCTCAATTTCTAAAGTCTCTGTGCTGTTAATCTAGAGGAGGAGGTATTACAGAGAATGGATGTATCAAAGTGAAGTCAGTGAAGTCAGTGAAGTAAAGAAGTTACAAGGGAACATGAGATGTTTTAGAAATCAGTAAGAAGAGGGAACATGAAATGTTTTCTGTAATGGAATTTGGAAATCAGTATTAAATTGGATTTCGGTGGTTGCCGGTGTCTGTAATAAGACAAGAAGTAGCTGCTGGGAAGGAATTTGATGGTGGACAACTGGGTGATTGTGAAATATTCAATGGGTTCCGGTTTCATGGATTTGGTCATCATCTCTGTGTTAAGGTAAATCCCTTTACTTTTATGAAACTGATACTTGAATGGTATAAAGGTTGGCTACTATTTGATTATGTGGGATGTTTTTATCCATGAACTTTATTCAAGTTATCCTTGTTGTTAGTGACCTTGTACGGTAATAAGCTTGGTAGGAGTCTAATGTATTCATAGTATGCTCATTCCTATATTATTGAAACGTGTATTTACATGGTCGAATATCCATTTGGTATTTGCTCCGTTAAATCTCTATGATCCTTACTGGTTTCCCTAGGATATGAATTGCGGTAGACTCTGAGAATGAAATGTTTAACTTTTTATAAGAACCATTTAGTATATACTACTACTTGAACTCTTGGTTACACAGTATTCTCTTAGTATGTGTCGGATTCCATTTACATAACGTATAATTATTACATAAATCTTATGGGAAATGTTGATGGTAGCATGTTAAGGCGTGGAAAAACAAGTGATGATGTTGCTTGTTGTTCATTTCCTATTAATACATCAGTTCACCATTTATCCTTAATTAGTAAATATTTTAATTGGGGGGCAAGACTAGTAAATGTGCTAAGTTATTGGTAAATTGGTGGGTTGGTTGGTTTGGTAATATGAATTCGTGTGAGTTTGGATTTTGTATCGGGAGACTACCAATATTAATGATCTGTTTGTATCTTAGTTTGCACTGTAAGGGATGCTGATCATTTGTGGTTGGTTCATCTTGCAAACTTGAAGAGGGAGACTGTGTTGACGCCACTTGGTTGAGGAGCTCTCTGACCAGTTTTTCGCCACCATGTGCATAACCACTTCACCTGCATACATCATCACAGTGACCACCAGTCTCCATCATCAACCTTCATTCACCACCACCATCACAGCTGGGCAAAAAAGCAAAAGAATTGAAGAAAGCAGCTGATGCACTCCACCGAGAGGAGAAAAACGGTGCTAAGGGGAGAAAATGGCGCCAAAATGTCAAGGCTATTGAAAAGGTATGCACATGTATCTCCACTTATGATATGTGAGGGTTTTAGACTTTTCAGAGAGTTCTTTCTCGCAGAAATTTTTCCGTAAAGCGCTTCATAAATCTCTAGGTTGCTATTAGCTTTGTAGTACAAACTGTTCGGTTAGAGTTCTCTGTAATAACTGTACAACCCGAGGATTCTGTTTCTAACAAATTACCGAAGACTTTCCCCAGTCAGCCTTGATTTATTTTATTTTCGTCTGATCTTAAGATGTATATTGTATGGTCCCAGAGATTGTTCCCTTTTCATGACACTTGATTCTTGTTCATGCTGCAAATTGGATCTTCATACTTGATCTTATGAATGTATCATGTGATTTCAGATGGTATTAACTGCTGGTGCAACCCCTGCAGTTGAGATTCTTAGTTTCTGCCTGGCTGATACTGGAAATGCATTCCTTGTGCCTTCACCGTATTACCCGGGGTAAATTTCATATCTTCTTTTTCAATTTCTTGACTTTGGATTTACTTAGAAAGAGTAGCATACTGTATACCACTTTCCATAGCATGGAAAATGTAACTTAACTTAGACTTCAATTGAAACACAGTGCTTCACTTCATATTTAGCTTTGAACTTCTGTACGAAAAAAATCTTTAATGTGCACTAAATTTCTGCCATGTAACTGAAGCATGAAGACATTTTTGCAGGTTTGACAGGGATATAAAATATCCATCTTTTTTGTCCCGTTTCGAGAACTAAATTCTTTCTTTCCTTGAAGCTTCAGTAACTTATTTTGTTGTCTTTATATCTAGTATCTTTCTTGCACTTTTTTACTACACTTCTTTTGAAATAATAAGTATAATGATTATTCGTATTGATGACAGTGGTATCTGTACTAGACATTTCTCCACTTTTTCCTTTAGTGGTTTCGTTCGTACCGAGGTAATAGTTGTCATTGTGCTGTTAATTCTAATTGAGTTACTCTTCATTAAGCTTTGGGCTTGTGTAGGAAATGATGGCCTGTACCATGCATAAATACTGGCTGTTGAACTTTTAGAGAAATATATATCCTATGTTTTTACTTGGTTTTGTTGTTGTTGCTGCTGTTAACTTGTTAGTTTGGCTAAGAAAGTGTTTGTGGACTGTTTTTCATTGAGCAATTTGCAATCCTTGGCACCAGTTGGACGTAACTTTTTTTCTCTTTTTTGAATTGGCTCAGGTACCAACTCATTTCTTCTAGGTGTTGAGATGTATCGTTAGAGCAGGTGAGGGGCAGTGTTGTAGATTTGAGACCGAAAGATTAAGCAAGAGAAGGCAGAGACTGTTATGTGAGTTATGTGCTTGTTTTGTTTTATTCTTATGTGCTCTTAGTTGTGAAAAGATGTTGTATGAGCTTTATACCGCACACAACTTAGTAATACTTATTAAGTTTCTAAGCAGATATTGTGTTCCTCAAAACTTACGGATTCTGTTTAGTAGTTGTTGAAACTTGAAAGAATACAAGTTATTGTTGGTCATTGTGTAATAGAAATTGTATACATTGAATGAAAGACTTGTGCAGGTAATTATTTTTGAATTCTGGCTTATTTCCGGCAGAGAATGAACTGCCAGTCATCCTTGACCTGGTCAATGTTGACTGGCAGTATTTTGTTGATATTACGAAATTTTTTGTAACGGCTACATCATGTTACGATCACGTGGCTACAAAATTTCGTAACGGCCCTTCTCTGTTACGAACGCCGTTGCAACCTAAAATTCGTAATGGCTCCGTTGTGCGAAAAAATTGTAATACCCTCTTATGAAACAGGCGACGACCGTTACAACCCCGATTCGTAACGGTTTTGTTCTATTTCTAATCCCAAAATTTGTTGTAGTGATGGTGTGACCGTTCACAAGCTACATCGGGAAGTCAGTTATAATCGGTCACAAGATACTTTGGGAACCAAGGTGTAACCGATCACAAGATAACTTGGGAAGTAAGTTGTAACCAATCACAAGCTACCTCTGGGAATCATGGTGTAACCGGTCACAACCTAGTTTAGGAAGCATGGTATAACCGGTCACAACTTACAATATGAGTCATGGTAAAACCGACCCCAAGGAGCAAAACCGAGTTTCCAATATTCACATATCTCTTCATGTTTTCTGTGAAGCTTGGAATTAGGGTTTTCTGAGGAACTTCTATATGTCGACATTATTTGAACATATACATAACTCTTATCATTAATTGTTCAAAGATATTCCTTGATACTCAAGCTGATCCCAAACTGAAATACTGAAAAATATTTAATTATGATTTTCATAATATATGTTTTAATTACCAACAATTAAAGCATATCCTCTGGAAAATATTATTAGTTAATGTGCTACACTAATAATAGAAGTTGTCTAAAGGAGTTTTTGGAAATATGGTTTGGTAATTAATTTGAAATAAGAAAACCGAAATTTAGGTACTTTAATGAATATCTTGAGAATATTTTCGGTCTTGGAATTTCCTTGTTGTCCAAACAACCATGGTCTATAAATACTTGAGTTTGCATTTCTTGCAAACTATCCTAAGAGCCAGACAAACTTCATTCGTGTTGTTTCTGGTGGAGTCATCTATCTGGAGAGGAAAGTACCCTAATTAAGTGAAATCTCTTATAACCGCTCTTTTGAAGACTTCTGTAGGATCAAGAAGCTATACGAGTACCGTTGGTGGGAAACTAAATAATTCTTTTAGTTTTCGATTATTGATTTTATTCACTAACGGTTGTTGAAACTTTGATTGCATGATAGGAGCCTATAATACATCATTTGAATGTCAATTTCTTATGCTTTTCTTTACTATTTTTCTTGTATATCTTGTGTATTATGCTTTGTTTTACATTTTGTAGGTATTTTGGAGTCATGTGACGAAAAACAATGAAAATCAGGGTTTAATTCATTATGTGGCGAGCTCAAGAGTTGATGAACCTGAAGCGTAGCAAAGGAGTCTACAATGAGCCAAATAGAGATTACTAGAGCACCACCCCCATTGTCTCAAGGCAGCCACTGAATTGCAGCTGCAGTTTACTAACTGGACCTGCTACTTAGCTAAGGGCCAGCTGATCACCTTTACTACCTAAACTACAGAATTAGGTCGAGTTCCTCCTCCTTCCTATTTCAGTTTCCGTCCCAGCTCAGTTATAACCAACCAGCTCTGCATAAGTCTCTCACGACAGCAAACTCTGGTCCGGTGGGTCGATGGTTGTTACTTCAGGTTCGCTATGGCTAGAAGCACACGGGTCTTGCGAAGATTGGAAAAGCTTTTGGGTATTGTTTGAAACCGAGGAAACATGGAAGAAGTAAACTCTGCTGCCGTTCAAATTCAGAATGGTAGAGGAGATCAAAGAAGGGATAACAAGTCTGTGAAGAATGGGTTTTTCTCGAATTTAACTCTTGAGTGTTTGACAGAGTTTGAGAGGAAGAAATGAGGCAGAGAAGATGAAGTTTTGCTGCCAATAGAAAAAGAACTTGCTGCTGTGGATTATATGAATGTATGTTGAGTAATGAGTGACTAAGAAGAATGGGTTTGTGGTAAATTCGTGTTTTGCAGGGAAGATATCGATGTGCGGCTTTGAATATACAACCAGTGCATAACTGTTATTGGTAGAGAAGCTGCAGACCAGGTGTTCGACAAAATGCCCGAGACACCAGATTTCCACATTCAAGGTGCAATTTCAAGTTTTGTTGCTAACAGTTGGAAGTTCAGTTTCCACTGGTTCGGGTCTCAAATCCGTGAGTCTCAGGGCTATGTTTGAGAGCTATTTGGCAGTTGCTAGGGGATGTTTGCGACACAGACAGAGAAAGGGCAGTTGGGTACCAATCTGTTTCCGTTTTGGGTATACTTTGAGCCCTTGAAATCAGCCAATAAGTGCTGTCTTTTCCGTGAAGCTTATAAGATGAACGGAGGAGATGGAAGGCAATTGGGAAGTTGAGAGAATATTGGAGTTGGGTCTCTATCGGGGATTGTAGAACGAGAAACAGAAAGTTATAAAAGAAAAACCTAAAGCTACAAGGATCATCTCATACCCTCTTTCCACTGCCGTTAACACCCAAAAGAGAGGAGCTTTTGCTCCTCTCCAATCCCTTCCATCACTACCATCTGCATCTCCATCTCCATCAGCATACATCCACCATCTGCATCTCCATCTGCATACATCCACCACCTGCATCTCCATCAGTTCGCATCCACTCCACCTGCATACATCCACCAACCTTCATAGCTACCTGCATATCATCTACAACATCAATAACAGCATCTGCAGTCCATCTATCCACCAGTCCACCTGCACCAGCACCTCCACGATCCATCGCCAATACCTTCACGCCACAACAGACTACCTGGCAGCCATATCAACAGCAAGTGACATCCACAGTTCTCGCATCCAGGCCATCATCACCACTACATCACTTCACGAGCTGGACACTTTGTGTCATTGGTTTGAATTGCCTTTTAGGTTCGTTTGCAGTTTGCTGTTTTGCTTGTTATTCATTATGAACTCCAGTAGCTAAGCATATCTTTTAGGGACGATTTCAACGTCCGGACATGAATTCATATTGATATTTAAAGAGCCTGCTTTCTTGCAATTTATTTGTTATTGTTCATTCCTACGGTGCTAATATTGGTTATAAGTTATTTGTGAATCGTTTAAGTTGCAAATTAAATTGGTTTATAAATGATTCTAATGCTAGTTGAGACCTCTTCGACCCGTAATTGTCTAGAGAATCTTGATACAAGTAGCGATACGTGGATATTGATGATGGGATTTTGTTAAATATTCATATGCAGAGATTGACACTAGTAGATGAGTCGAGCCTATGTATTTGTCACTAGGAATAGCCTATCTCAGAACTTAATGCACTTGTTTAAGTCACACCTAGAGAGCGTAATTCTAGGAAACTTGGCAAATAGAATCCGGTAGTCGAGCGCTTCTGTATCCGGTGAACTTAGGAGATAATAACAGAATAGTTGAGCGTACTAATTATTCTAGGGTTGTTAGTAATTGGTACTTTGCAGAAAATAGCTATATTGATAAGATTTTTGTTTTGTGACCGAGAAAGAATCCTTGATCATTTTCATCCTCATATTTGCATTATTCTTATTCAGAAATTGAATTGGCAACTTAGACTCAACTCCCCCTTAGGAACGAACCTGCTTGTCATTGTACTACTAGTTAGTGTAAGAGAAGTAAGGAATTAATTTTTACGAGTTCGACACCTCGTCAAAATTGGCGCCGCTGCCGGGGAGCAGTCAGTAGTTTGAGTTGTTATTTAATTTTCTGTTTTTGCATTTAGTTTCATTCTTTGCATTTACTAATTTATCTTTTTAGAATTTTATTTTCAGGTACAAACAATCATTCTTTTGTTGTGTGCACAAGTGGGAACAAGAGGTAAGTCTTTAAACGAATTGTGTGCATAATATTTCAACATGTTTCCTTTGGGGAACAACACATATGGTTCACAAGACCGTACAGTTTATGATGAGCAATTTAATTCTCATTCTTATGACTTCCAACCATACTCGGAATATAATCAAAAACAATCTTTTGGATATGATGAACAATCACAAGGATGGGAGGATAGTTGTACTTTTAATCAGTTTAATTCTAGACATGTGCAGATGCTCGATCACATTCTTTATGAGCTAAAGGTAGCAGAACAACTTGGTAGACAACCAACCGAACCTTGTTTCAATGAGTCTGGCCTAACTCCGGATCGTATTTATGATCATTCACCCATTCAAAGGGATGAGACTTGGGATGGAAACTATGAAAGTGGTGTATATCCAAGTTTGGCGGAGCAATCTTCAAATTAGAAATTTGATAGTTTTGTTGAATCTGCTATTCCCGTAATGCAACAAATGCTTCAAACAACAAAACAATTTTGTGAATTTCAGCTGAGTTACAATGAATCACTCCAAGAACCTCAACGGAATATAAACAACATCAGAAGTGGCATGAATCAAATTCAAGAAGAATGGAACAAGGAAGAGGTTCAAACTCATTCTAATATTCCCATGGATGCCAATATAGAGTATGATGATTCCGAAGAAGACGAATACGTAAATGTTGATAATGATGGTGTAACTAGTTCAACTCTTGATCATGATAATGATCATTCACCTATTCAAAAGGAAGAAGTTGAGTCTAGAAACACCAAAGTTATTAATGGTAAGACTTATGTTGTGTATGAGAGCGATGATGATTATGACTTCTTTGTGAATAACACCCCTAATTCAGAGACTGTGAATACTTTGAATGAGGAGTCTACTTGTGATGAAAACCGTAAGGATTACGATGACTTACTTGGAGCAGATTTCGATTCTGATTGATGAAGATTTGGAAGTTATAGAAGAAACTGATGAAGAATGGCTCTTAAAGAGTTTAAATGAGAATTGCGGTACTTGTGATGTAGGAGACTTTTTCAGAAATACCGAGGATCCCGTAATGCGTGAGATTATGCAAGGTTTGTCTAACCCTGTATATGAATCTCTATCTAATGATGATCCTCCCAAACTAGAAGTAGCTTCGCAAAGAGTTGCAATGTTTCTCGTATGCGTCAATCAGGTGAACAATTCCAATGGGTTATCCCGTAATTCCAAGTATCCACCATATGTGTTTGAGTCTAACACCATGCAGGTTTGCCAAGAGGAGTCGATAGAAGTTCCTTCCACTTATGTTTTGTACACACTTCCGAATGTAGAAAAGACTAAGTGTGGGGGTGACTCTCGTGGGATGATAATTTTACTTTTCCCACCATTTGCTAATATTTTTGTGGAGCTTATACTCTATATGCAGATTGTTTTGTGGGTAGATCCTCAAATTTTCAGATTGTTGATATATGGGGAGTCTCTTTTGAATGTTTCTCGTATGCGTCAATCAGGTGAACAATTCCAATTCTTACTTCCTTGTCTTTTTCAAGTATTCCTCTTATTCTTTTTGTAATGGTTTGAAACATTGAGGAAAATGTTTGATTTAAGTGTGGGGGTAGGGTATAATAAGAAAAAAAATTGATGTATACACAAAGCTCCAACTTTTAGAGATTTTTGAACAATTTAGAATAAACACTAGCCTTTCTAAGTAGATGGAATTTTTTCTTGACGATGAGGTATATTTCTACTGAGTCGGGATTAGATGCCAACTAAATAGCTTGTTTAGTGTTTATCTGCTATTGTTCAGAAATAGCTATGAGTTGAGGTATCAGTTTATGTATTTTAAAATTTGTAGAGTTTGATGCCTTTAGTTAAAAAAATAGAAAAAAAAAATTGCACGATAAACTTCAAAATCTAGAAACTTGTGCCTTCAGGATGACACTAAACAATATAAGTGGATGGAACCATCTTGATTGCAGGAGTTGAGGAATCCATTAACTAAAATGACAAAGCTCATGTGTTTGAAATAACATGGTAGTTGTTACCATATTTCAGAATCGTCACCATATCAGTTTACGTTTTTATTTTTGCAATATTTTCTTGTTTCTCTAAGTGATTTGGTGGGTCACTAACATCGAATTATTATTACTGCTAGGATGAAATAGAGTGATTGAGTTACTAAAAAAAAAAGACCAGACCAATTAGACCAATCAGAGTATATATATAAAAAAAAAACAAATATGAAAAAAAAACAAAAAATAATACTTTGATAACAATATGTGTGTGTTCTCCCTGTCTCCGTCGCCTAAACAAGCGTGGAATGCAGGATCCACGGGAAATACGATGTAATCTGCTGACAAGAAGCATGGGCCTAGATCCAAAAGATCTAATCATGGTGTCAATTCAAAAAAAAAAAAAAGAAGAAAGAAAAAGAAAAAAAAAGTGAAAAAAGAAAAAGAAAAAGAATTTTTTTTTATTATTATTGTTCAATTGATAAATTGACCGCTGGTTCCCTTGTATTTGCCAGTCGAGTTGATCTAGAATTAGGATTATCGACCACTGGTTCCCTTGTATATGCCAGCTGAGTTGATGTTAGAATTCAGACCAGTATCTCAATCCATTAGGTCATAGGTTCATCTTGGCGGTGACCGTCAGACAGATATGGGAAACACCGTTCACTTTAGCCAACATTCGCAAAAATCTACCTCTATATCCATTTTCTTAATCTATTCATGTGTGATTGTGGTTAGTTAGATTCCGAGTATTGTGGTTTGTTCAACTTTCTGAGTAAAGCTTTGTTTACTGATATATGAATTGGAGTTGCATTTGGGTACTTCCTCCTGCAATCATTTTGGATTCGTTCATAGATTTTTCACAGGTAGCTGGAATTTGGAGCAAAATGTTTTGTAGGTATATCTCTTGTAAACCTTTACGAGACTATAACTCGTCCACTAGGGACACCTAGAGGTTCAAAGGCTTGTTACATTCGCTAAAAGTAACCGTAATTTCGACGAGACAGAGTTGTTGTATTAGTTTTATTTTGTTTGCTCGAGGACTAGCAAAGATCAAGTGTGGGGGAATTTGATAGGAGCCTAGAATATATCATTTGAATGTCAATTTCTTATGCTTTTCTTTACTATTTTTCTTGTATTTCTTGTGTATTATGCTTTGTTTTACAATAGAAATAACCGGTGCAGTAACAACACGGCATGCGAAGGTATAATTTGTATCATAATAATTTTGATAATTACCACACACTATCATAAGACTTAATTCGACTCGTAAGAACTTGTCGCTATGAATACTTTAAACATTGTTCATCAAAATAGTTATAAATTCGATTACATTTCCAACTGTTTTTTTTTTAATATAATTTAAAAAATGATTTAAATGATTTTTTTTTGACAAAAAATCACGCGAACTGTCTTATTTTTGCATTAGATGATTTTCTTTATACGATCCCCAAAGATTGATGATATTTGATCAAACCATTAGGCGGAATCCTCATCTGATGAGCAATAAACGTGATTAAATCTTCCCAGAAATTCTTCCTTGATCGCAGGGACTATTGTCCTATGTTCATCATCCATATGTTCTGGTGATTCCATTCTGGTATTATCCCATGTCCTTTCCATTGCATAGTTTCACTCCAACCTCAAATCAAGTTAGATACATGGAGAAATAATTGTATCATATTATGTTTTTCAAGAGCGATTGATGTGTCACCGCAGCTTAGGTTTTGGAGAGTCTGTTTACACATACGGGATTTTAGACCATTTGATTTCTTCAAAGTCTGAATGCTGGTCAAGCTTGTTAGTACTCCAACAACATCTGTGAAAATATAACGAACCAAAATTAGGCTATGTTTGGATAAACAACAGGAACAACAAATACAACAAACAAAATTAAGTGTGGTAAGAATATGGCTGAAAGGAAAAAACAATGAGTACTCGAAAGGTAGATGTTGTTTATTCTAGACTCGAAGTCATCAAATTCAGCAAAAAAAAAAGGCATGCATGGGGATGCCTCCGGTATCCCCCAACAAACAGTCAACCTCGGTATCCCATTTGAATAATAACCGATGATCATTCTTTGATGGACGAAATCTGTATTTCTCCGATGTGGTATTGAACTTAGAGAGTGAATAGAGTCCTTCCTCATGGAGCAATAGACCGAACTTCCATATCAATTTCTTAGGGACGATGTCGTGCATGGTATCTCCCTGTGTTGGATGTAAAGATTGATTAGAATGCATGACTAATATTTTATTTTATGTAAAGCAGAAAAAAAATAAGCATTAGTTTCATTGAGATTGCTTGACAATATACTCACGTTTTCGTCAATCATTAGTAAATCAAAAGTAGTGACTTCGTTGGTCGCTATGAAATCGATCTCTTCCCATTTTCTTTCAACACGAAACTTGAGATTTGTTTTCATCGCAATCATGCATTCTCGAAAAAGACGCAAACACGTTTTGGGCAACGGTTTTCGTGGGGATGTAGCTAATCATGTTTGACATGTTGATACTCTTAAACTAAAAATTTCACCAAAAACATTAGTTGGAAATGAGTGAATGAATGGATGGGTGTGGTTGAAGAGATACATTCCTATTTATACATGCTCATTGAACAATCGTAATAAGTGAAACTTTTAATTTTTTGGCCGTTTTTTTTCTTTTTTCTGGAACGGGAAATTATGTGTGAATAAAGGAGCAACCATTTCGTTGCATGGCGTGGACTTTTTATATTACTTATGCTTAAGTATTTGTGATAATAATGGGAGGATAATCAGGGAAGTAAAATCAGAAATCAAAGACACCAAAAAAAAATAAGGTAAGTATTTCTAACTATGGAAGTAAACGGTGAGATGTAATCCTTAATTAGCCATGCATGGCCTAAATATTAGCCCCATTTATGATGGACCACTTTAAACGTTTGCAGAATAGAAATGGTGAGTTGTTTTCTTATTCTTATTATTCGCATGAACATCTAACTAATTAATATGAATGTTAGCATTTACACATGTTGATATTCGGAGAACTATTAATATCAAGCATCATGCACTATTTTAACAAAAAAATCACGGGTTGATTTTTGGAGAACAATCAACATCAAGCATCATGCACTATTCTAATAAAACAATCTTCCATCTGTTTCAAAAAATATAAATATTTTTTATTTTTCCATAATCCGACTCAGACGGTCAGACCCGAATGAAGAAAAAAAGATCTCGATCTTCCATTCTTCCTCTTTCTAGTTACATCTCTATGTATCGATCTAGCAAAACAATCTTCCTCACGTTTCAAAAAATGTAAATATTTCTTATTTGTCCATACCCGCCATTGTATTCTTCCATTCTTCCTCTTTCCTAACGAAGAGAAAAAAAATTCTAGAGAAAGTATAACAATTTTTTTACGTGTGGTTGTTGAGAACTTGAGATAATTTGTGAATAGATTTTTATTTTCCAAGATATTTTTGTAACGTTTCCTTTTTTAAATGCATATACTTTTTTAAAGTTCTTTGTTCTTTGAGTTTTACATATGGTAACTCTAATGTTATTTGTGTTTTCCAGGTTGGTGAAGGTAGGCTTATTCGATTGTAAAAAATACGTGAGGAATTTTTTGGGTTTTATATATTGTAACTTCCCAGGTATTGCACTCCTCATAACTTTCCTCACCTTATTTGATTATTTCATTCGTTCAATGAGTACAATGAAATTTAATCTTTGGATTTTTAAATTTTCCCAATATACAATGAGTAGAATGAAAATTATTCCCGTTATAATTTATATTTATAAAGAATATGTTGTCTTTGTTTTGCAGATTGTTGAAGGATGGCATTTTTGTTTTGGTTTGAAGATATGGTTGAAAATTATTGTAACATTTATTTATCAGTTTATTTTTTTTGAAATGGTACTATTTAATGGCTATAACATTTAATTGAAGAGGAAATAATTTATAGGGTTAAAAGGGGGTTACAAACACCACAACCGCTAGATGTCTTTTGTTAAGATGAGACTAGGGTGGTCGGATCACATGTTTGTCTCTCAAAAAATTATCCGTCCGTTTAAGGCTCAAAAATCTATGCTATTTTGTATTATAGATTTTGTAAGTATTCTGGAATCATGCGACGAGAAACAATGAAAATCAGGGCTTAATTCATTATGTGGCAAGCTCAAGAGTTGATGAACCTGAAGAGTAGTAAAGGAGTCTACAATGAGTCAAATAGAGATTACTGGAGCACCAGCCCCATTGTCTCAAGGCAGCCACTGAATTGCAGCTGCAGTTACTAACTGGACCTGCTACTTAGCTAAGGGCCAGCTGATACCTTTACTACCTAAACTACAGAATTAGGTCGAGTTCCTCCTCCTTCCTATTTCAGTTTCCGTCCCAGCTCAGTTATAACCAACCAGCTCTGTATAAGTCTCTTAAAGACAGCAAACTCTGGTCCGGTGGGTCGATGGTTGTTACTTCAGGTTCGCTATGGCTAGAAGCACACGGGTCTTGCGAAGATTGGAAAAGCTTTTGGGTAATGTTTGAAACCGAGGAAACAGGGAAGAAGTAAACTCTGCTGCCGTTCAAATTCAGAATGGAAGAGGAGATCAAAGAAGGGATGACAAGTCTGTGAAGAATGGGTTTTGCTCGAATTTAACTCTCGAGTGTTTGACAGAGTTTGAGAGGAAGAAATGAGGCAGAGAAGATGAAGTTTTGCTGCCAATAGAAGAAGAACTTGCTGTTGTGGATTATATGAATGTATGTTGAGTAACGAGTGACTAAGAATAATGGGTTTGTGGTAAATTCGTGTTTTGCAGGGAAGATATCGATGTGTGGCTTTGAAAATACAACCAGTGCATAACTGTTATTGGCAGAGAAGATGCAGACCAGGTGTTCGACAAAATGCCCGAGACATCAGATTTCCACATTCAAGGTGCAATTTCAAGTTTTGTTGTCAACAGTTGGCAGTTCAGTTTCCACTGGTTCAGGTCTCAAATCCGTGAGTCTCAGGGCTATGTTTGAGAGCTATTTGGCAGTTGCTAGGGGATGTTTGCGACACAGACAGAGAAAGGGCAATTGGGTACCAATCTGTTTCCGTTTTGGGTATACTTTGAGCCCTTGAAATCAGCCAATAAGTGCTGTCTTTGCCGTGAAGCTTATGAGATGAACGGAGGAGATGGAAGGCAATTGCAGTTGAGAGAATATTGGAGTTGGGTCTCTATCGTGGATTGTAGAACAAGAAACGGAAAGTTATAAAAGAAAAACGTAAAGCTACAAGGATCATCTCATACCCCTCTTTCCACTGCCGTTAACACCCAAAAGAGAGGAGCTTTTGCTCCTCTCCAAACCCTTCCATCACTACCATCTGCATCTCCATCTCCATCAGCATACATCCACCATCTGCATCTCCATCAGCATGCATCCACCACCTGCATCTCCATCAGTTCGCATCCACTCCACCTGCATACATCAATAACCTTCATAGCTACCTGCATATCATCTACAACATCAATAGCAGCATCTGCAGTCCATCTATCCACCAGTCCACCTGCACCAGCACCTCCACGATCCATCGCCAATACCTTCACGCCACAACAGACTACCTGGCAGTCATATCAACAGCAAATGACATCCACAGTTCTCACATCCAGGCCATCATCACTACTACATCACTTCACGAGCTGGACACTTTGTGTCATTGGTCTGAATTTAACGTAGCGGAAGCGTAATAATTTGGATCAAGGATCCAAAATATAGTGAAAACTAGTGTGAAATCAATAGATTCGCAAAAGCTACGAGAAACTAGAGAACAATAACTAAATAAAATATCTTTGATAAATCAAATAAGATAATAATTTTGAATGTATAGGAATTCTACAATGCTAAGCCTTCTTATATAGGCTTCACTATTTCCTAAAAGTAATATAACTAGAAAAAGTAAATCATACTAAACTAGGAAACTTAATAAGTTCTAGAATAGTTCTAAAATAGGAAAAACGTAATTTAAGAAGTAATACTAAAAATAAAACAAGGTTTGACTCTCATGTTCAAACAGAGGTGACTTGGTCTAGATATCCTCCATCAGCCCCCCTTCTTGAAAAGAACTCGACCACGAGTTCAGCGTTGGAAGAGAAACTTCATCGCCTGGAAAGTAAGGAAAGATATCCTTAACGTTGAATGTATACGAGATGTTCATACTAGCTGGGAGGTCGACGACATATGCATTGTCGCTGATCTTTCTCAGTATGTGGATAGAGTCAATCTTCTTGCACTTCGTCTTGTTGTAAGTACCCGTAGGAAAACGATCCTTGCTTAAGTACACCATAACTAGATCACCAACTTCATAGGACTGAAAACGACGTCGACGATCGGCATCTAGCTTATACTTGGTATTAACAGCTTCCAAATTTTTCTTTACCTTATCATGTAGCACTTGTAGAGACTCAATCATGTAATCAGCGGCAACATTGGAACTAGGAATGGATGGTAAAGAGACAAGATCCAATGTGTGGCTAGGAACCTTGGAGTAAACAATTTGAAAAGGTGCATAACCTGTAGACCCATTAGGAACTGAATTGTAGGCAAACTCAGCTTGAGCAAGAGATAAATCCCATTGTCGAGGCTAGTCTCCAGATAAACAACGAATAAGATTCCCTAATGATCAGTTTACTACTTCAGTTTGCCCATCTGTTTGAGGCTGAGTTGTGCTACTAAACTGCAGTTTGGTTTGGAGACGAGTACAAAATGTCTTCCAAAACCAACTTAAGAACTTAGTGTCTCGATCAGAAGTAATGGTCTTGGGATTTCCATGCAAACGGACTATCTCACGGAAGAAAAGATTTGTTGTGGTTACATCATCCATAGTTTTCTTGCAAGGAATAAAGTGTGCCATTTTTGAAAAGCGATCAACAACCACAAAAACTGAATCATGAGCTCTTTGGGTTCTTAGTAAACCTAGAACAAAATCCATTGATATATCTTCCCAAGGAGCATCCGCAACTGGGAGAGGAATGTATAACCCAGTATTTTGTGCATGACCTTTACTTCGTTGACAAACCTTACAACGTCGCACAAAATCATGGACATCCTTTTTGAGAGGATTCCAAAAGTAACGAGTTTCCACAAGAGAAATAGTCTTATCTCGCCCGAAATGACCAGAAAGACCACTACTATGTAACTCCTTAATAAGGTGTTCACGAATGGAACCATCGGGAATGCATAACCGACTACCCTTAAAAAGAAACCCATTATGTAGAGCAAAATCACCCGTACCTTGTTGTGCGAAGGAACATTTCTGCCATAGTAAGGAAAAGTCTGGATCGTTAGGATATAACTCTTTAAGGAAGTCAAAAGCAACCACTTAAGCACGAATAGTAATAAGGAGTAAGCCACGAGCACTATGATTTGTGAAACGGCTTAGTGCATCCGCAACCTTGTTGTTCAAACCAGATTTGTGCTGAATAGAGAACGTATATTCTTGTAAGGTAGAGATCCAACTTGCATGAATTCTGTTGGGTGGTGATTGATTATGTATATATTTGAGGGCTTGGTGATCAGTATACAAGAAAAAATCCTTGTGTATTAAGTAATGTCTCCATTTCGTAGTGCACGAATCACCGCATAGAATTCTAACTCATAAGTAGACCACTTTCGACGAGCTTCTATAAGCTTTTCACTAAGAAATTCAATAGGTTTACCTTCTTGTGATAAAACATCACCAACTCCTAATATAGAAGCATCATAATGTACCTCAAAAAGCTTGTTGAAATCAGGTAGTGCAAGGATAGGAGCGGAAGTAAGCCTTTATTTGAGTAATTGAAAACTCGATTCAGCTTCATTTGTCCATACAAACCTTTTATCCTTCCAACTGTCAGTAATAGGGGCTGCAATAGATCTGAAATCTCTTATAAATCGACGGTAAAAGGAAGCTAAACCATGAAAACTTCGAGCTTCGGAGGCTGTTTTAGGAGTAGGCCAATCACGAATAGCTGCGATCTTTGAATCATCTACTTGAATACCATCAACAGAAACAACGTAACCCAAAAACAGAACCTTTGAAGTGAAAAATTGACACTTCTTCAGATTGATAAATAACTCATTCTCCTTGAGAGCATTTAAAACAGCCCTTAAGTGAGAGCGATGTTCCTCTTCAGGTTTAGAATAGATAAGGATGTCATTGAAATAAACCACAACAAACTTACCAATGAAGGACTGTAACTTGATTCATAAGCCTCATGAATGCACTTGGAGAATTAGACAAACCAAATGGCATAACAAGCCACTCGAAGAGACCATCTTTTGTCTTAAATGCAGTCTTCCATTCATCCCCAAGTCGAATTCAGATTTGATGATATCCACTTTTAAGATCAATCTTAGAAAATATTATGGAACCGGAGATCATATCAAGCATATCGTCTAATCTTGGGATTGGGAAGCGATAGAGGATTGTGATCTTATTAACAACTCTACTATCAATACACATACGCCAAGTTCCATATTTTTTAGGCACAAGAAGGGCGGGAACACACAAGGGCTCAAACTAGATTGTGTGAAACCTTTAGAAAGAAATTCATCAACCTGTCCTCGAAGTATATCATGTTCCTTAGGGCTCATACGGTAGTGGGGAAGATTAGGTAGACTTGCACCAAGCGCGAGATTTATTTGGTGTTGAATATTTCTCATAGGAGGCAAAGAATCGGGCATATCAGATGGTAAAACACATCTAACAAGGACTGCACTTGAGTATGAATATTTGTCAGGAGGTTCAGGGTAGAAGGTTGTACAACTAAAGAATAAATCATACCTGATTTTTGTGCATCTGCTAAGATATTCGGGGAAACCAGCATTGTAGTCTCTTCTTGTTATAGACTTGGATTAGGTTTCACGTAATATGGTTGCAATGTGATTCTGTTTCCATTGTACATGAATAAATACGTATCATCTTTACCTCTATAAGTGACATCTACATCATAGAGCGATGGGCGTCCAAGTAATATGTGGCAAGCAGTAATATCCACAACATCACAAACCACCGTCTCGTTATATGCTCCAATTTTAAACGACACAAAACATTGAGAATCTATATTCTTCTTGCTATTATCATCAATCCAGCCAATGAAGTATGGTTTAGGATGTGGATGAGTATATAATTGCATCTTATCCACCAATCTAGATGAAACAATATTTTGACAACTTCCACTGTCAATGATTACATCACATATCTTGTCTTGCACACAACATTGAGTACGAAATAGACGATTACGAGTTGGATTATCAACACGAGGAATGTACAATAGATTACGAACAACATAAGAGACATGATCTCTTTCATCTCCTTCCTCCGCATATGCTTGTATATCTGGGATATTTCCATGAACATCTTCACCCTCTTCCTCATACACAACAGACTCTTCCCCGGTCATCAATGTACACCCACTTCTACATTGGTTTGATGTATGACCTGGTTGCTTACACTTATAGCACTTGTTTTCAGTTGGGTATGCATAAGGGTTTTGAGGTTTTGGTCGAATGGGTGGAGCATTACTAGGCTGGGGTGGAGGTGGCGGAGTCTTTGTGGTAGGTAGGGTTTGGGAAGAAGATGGTTGGGTGGTAGTGGTAGTGGGAGTAGGAGAAGTACGGGACTGGAATGGAGAAGGTTGTTGCCTATTAGGAAAATTTTGAAACGAAGGTTTTCTAGGGTAAGAGAATGAGGATTTTGGGTATGTTTGTGGAGAAAGCATGAAAGATTCTATCTTTAGAGCATTATTAATGACAGCATGGAGAGAAGTGTATTGTTGAATATCTAACCTTTCTTGTATACTCCAATCAAGTCCATTGATGAACCACCCAATTGTTTGATCAACCGTCTCATTCAGCTGGTTCCGAGATAACAGACGGGAAAATTCTGTTACATACTCTTGTACTGTGCGATTGCCTTGGCGACAGTTTTGCAAACTGATGAACAAGGTTTGCATGTAGACCGAAGGAAGAAATCTTCTCTTCAACAGTTGTTTCATGGCTGTCCAGGACTGAACTGGTCAAATCCTTGATTGGCTCGTTCTATTTGAAGATGATCCCACCATGAGGAAGCTGGTCCAGTAAACTTGAAAGAAACAAGCTCTATTTGTTGATCTTCAGGTATGCGCATAAGCAAGGAAGCGATCAACTGTACACAGCCAATCTAAGAAATCTTTAATGTGTAAGAGTCCATCAAACGGAGTTGTATCAGCTTTGCGGCGATAGTTTTGTGGATTTCCCATGTTCCTTTGTTGGCGCGGTGGTGGAGGATAATAATATGGTTTATAATCATTAACATCAATTGCTTGTTGTTGTGGCAAAGTTTTGTGCCAGTTTTGGGGAGTAGAACAAGAGTTGAAATCCTCACAAAAATCAAATTGTGATGTTTATGGTGTTGTGTATGAAGGACGGGTAGAGTATGATGGAGTAGATTGTAATGGATGACAATATGATTTATTTAGGGAGCCATAATGGCTAGAAGATGAGTGGTGAAATTGGGAGGGGTCGAAGTATAGGGAGTGGTAGAATTGGGAGGGGCGGAAGTATGGGGATGGACAGTTTCAGCTTGGGTTTTAGAATTTTCTCAAAGTACCTTCTTTCCTTCTTCTCCCATGAACTTAATAAACATATTTTCGATTATTTTTGTGATATCTTTGTGACGTTCATCTATTACTGTGGTTAGCTTCTTTTCAATATTGATTCCCATTGCTTGCATATCGGTTTATAGTTTCTTCTTCAAACTAATCCCTAATTCTTCAATCTTGTTATCACCCATGTTAGTGGAGGCTCTCAATCGAGGCTATGGTACCACTTAACGTAGCGGAAGCGTAATAATTTGGATCAAGGATCCAAAAGATAGTGAAAACTAGTGTGGAATCAATAGATTCACAAAAACTATGAGAAAACTAGAGAACAATAACTAAATAAAATATCTTTGATAAATCAAATAAGATAATAATGTTGAATGTGTAGGAATTCTACAATGCTAAGCCTTCTTATAGAGGCTTCACTATTTCCTAAAAGTAATATAACTAGAAAAAGGAAATCATATTAAATTAGGAAACTTAATAAGTTCTAGAATAGTTCTAAAATAAGGAAAACGTAATTTAAGAAGTAATACTAAAAATAGAATAAATGTTTGACTCTCATGTTCAAACAGGAGTGACTTGGTTTAGATGTCCTACATCAGAATTGCCTTTTAGTTTTGTTTGCAGTTTACTGTTTTGCTTGTTATTCATTATGAACTCCAGTAGCTAAGCATATCGATTAGGGACGATTTCAAAGTCCGAACATAAATTCATATTGATATTTAAAGAGCCTACTTTCTTGCAATTTATTTGTTATTGTTCATTCTCTACGGTGCTAATATTGATTATGAGTTATTTGTGAATCGCTTAAGTTGCAAATTAAATTGGTTTTTGGATGATTCTAATGCTAGTTGAGACCTCTTCGACCCGTAATTGTCTAGAGAATCTTGATACAAGTAGCGATACGTGGATATTGATGACGGGATTTTGTTAAATACTCATGTGTAGAGATTGACACTAGTAGATGAGTCGAGCCTATGTATAGGAATAGCCTATCTCACATAACTTAATGCACTTGTTTAAGTCACACCTAGAGAGCGTACTTCTAGGAAACTTGGCAAGTAGAATCCGGTAGTCGAGCGCTTCCGTATCCGCTGAACTTAGAAGATAATAACGGAATAGTTGAGCGTACTAACTATTCTAGGGTTGTTAGTAATGGGTAATTTGCAGAAACATAGCTATATTGATAAGATTATTGTTTTGTGACTGAGAAAGAATCCTTGATCATTTTTATCCTCATATTTGCATTATTCTTATTCAGAAATTGAATTGGCAACTTAGACTCAACTTTGCCTTATGAAAGAACCTGCTTGTCATTGTACTACTAGTTAGTGTAAGAGAAGTAAGGAATTTATTTTGCAAGTTCGACACCTCATCATTGCACCTAGTTTGTTTACTTTTGAGAACATTCTCTTTTGATATAAGGCTCAATCAAACTAGATCAAAATATCGACTAGATCTTTAGAACCATTTTCGGATCTAAATACATCTTGTGATAATCCATTATTGACAATCTCCGTTCTGTGTGTGATTGATCACAGGAGTATTCAAGTTATGTTGTGAATGTTATTAAGAAGATAATCGAAGATTTGAAGATGAAGAAGATTTTCTTATTAGTTCTCATATCTTGTGAATTTAGTGCACAAACCTTGATCGGCTAGGATCCAACTAGAATAGTGTTTATCTTTGATAGAATTGATTGGCGAGTTGTGTGAGATCAACATCAATTTATAGTTGGTCTTTGAGTTCTTTATTGATTGATTGCAAATCTAGAAATTGGTTACTTCGATAATCAAAGTTTCGGTTGATCAAACCAGACAAATGAGTTTATTAGATTAAACGGAAGAGCCTTTATCAACGACTCATAATACCTTATTACCAAAGATTTAATAGAGTGGTTATAAAATAGCTTTATCCTTTACTGTTTGGAATACGATCAAAAGGATTGGTGATTCACGTGCGTGACTCTACAAATCGAAGACGCGGGGATACTGAGGAAACTAAGGATCGGTGATTCACGTGTGTGACTCTAGAAGTCTACTTGGTCTCAACTATACGAAGTTGGTATTAGATTTTTTATAGCGGCCTAATTCTGAGATTATTCAAAAATGAACTAGTCCCGAAGTTTTTTTGCATTTGCGGTTTCCTCGTTAACAAAATTTTGATGTGTTATTTACTTTATTTTCGCATTATAATTGTTATTATAATTAAGTAAATCACACATGTACGTTAATCCTAGTCACTTGATATTGATCCTATAGTGTTTCGGTTTCATATCGTACATATTATCAAGTGAACACTTTGTTGTTGTATTGTATCGATCTTGTATCCATAGACGATCACACAAAGTGTATACCACAGTTGTTGAATTGTCTCGCCTCTGTTCATAGACGACCACACTTGGTATCGGACTTATAGGTTGATATTTAAAAGATTGTGGCGTATTTGGGTACCCACATCTTTTTAGAAAGGGACATAGTCCGCGACTCATCCATAACGTAATTTTGCTTTTTTTTTATTGTTATGCAGAAATAATTCAGGAATTGTTCCAAGGGGAATTTGGATATATAGGAATGTTTTTTTTTTGCGTTTTCGAATATAGGCCCGTTTTTTTTTAACTTCTCGAATATAGGCCTGTTTTGACTTGGTCCCACTGTTGTTTTTTGTTGTTGAAAAAAAAGGATTCCATTCAGTTAAATGCAAGGTGGAAGTTATCTCACTTATTAAAAAGTCTTATTTACCCCTAAACCACATCTCCTTTGTGCAAGGCCGATTTCCCACCAACTAAAATCCTGAACCCTATAACTTGGGAACCCCGAACCCTGAAACTTGAGAACCCTTAACCCTGAACTTGGGAACCCTGAACCCTAAACTGGGAAATGTTGAACCATGAATTAAATCACTTGAACCCTGAACTTGCGAATGACGAACCCTTTGGTGAATGATGTGAAGAACCTGAAAATGGTGAAATGATCCTGAACCGAGATCAACAACCTTAAAAATGATAAAGAAGGTCATCGTGGCAATGAGTAAAGGGTAAACAAGTAAAAACTAGACTTACGTAATATCGATGGAAAAGTGGAGACGAGCCTATATCTGAAAAGTTGGAAACCATTGGACCTATATTTGTGAACTTGGTTTCGAATAGGCTTATATTTCTTAATTTCTCTTGTTCCAACAACAACTACTTTACCTTTCACCACAAACTCTGTCAGCAGTTAAGCCAAATGCTTTTACTTTAGGGTACATTAATTTATACCATAATTTTGACAACCAACAAATATACCCTTATATAACAATAAATATACCCTATCATTTAAAAAAAAAGACACAATTGAGGGATACTCTCATAAATTGGGGGATACTAAAAAATAAATAAATAATAATCTGAAGTAATTTAAGACCCCCTTATCCAACTAATTTTTTTAGTGACTAAATTACCCTTAAGTATCCCCAAGTATTAACAGTCGGCACTAGAAATTATTACCCGGCAATACCGACTAACACAGTCGGTATTGCTTTCATCAACAAAACAATACCGACTACAACGGTCGGTATTGCATTCATGTGTAAACCAACGCCGAGATGTAGTTTGGATGAAGAAATCATCACAATCCGGTCCAAAACCACCACAATCGTTATCAGCGGCAGCAACAAGGACGACAACTTATATAATAGAAGAACCATTTGTAGAGCTAACATCGTCGTCATCAAGGAGATAAGGAGGAGGAGAATCGGTGTCATCAATAGAGATGGAATGATTATTCAGCAATATGTGAATGGACGGTTCATAATTTCCCTAAAGTAAAAGCTAGGGCACTATGAAGTCGATATTTTGAAGTAGGTGGTTACGATTGCCGTTTACTTATCTATCCAAAAGGTGATTCACAAGCATTACCAGATTATTTCTCTATCTATTTACAAATCATGGATCGTCGTGATTCTTCAACTTCTTCTTCCAAATGGGATTGTTGTGCCGGTCGATATGAATTCCCTCACAATTCCTTTTCATATTTTAAAAAATCTAAAAAAGATTATTAATATCATCAAGGACAGCCAAGTCTTCTTCTCTTTGACCTAATTTACAACAAAAATTCGTACTCACTTTATATATAACTAAAGTGTGCTTATGTTTTATGTCCTCTTGAAATTAATCATTAAAAAATTGATTGAGCTCGTTTTGCAATTTCTGGTTTAGTCTTTTTTATATTTTTAATTTACAGGGGTTAGTCGTGGGAGAGTTCGAGAGATTTTAATGTATTTAGGTTTTCTCCTGTTGGTCCTGAGGGAGTTTGAGGGAGTCTCTCCAAATCTCCGTTAATCGTGGGAGAGTTTAGAGGAGTCTCCTAAACTCTCTAGAAAACACCTGTTAGTCGCTGGGGAGTTTAAAAAAAGCTCTTGAACTCCCTCTTAGTCATAAAACCCTACAATACTAGGGAGTTGGTTTCTTTAGGGAGTTCGAAGGAGTTTTTAGTGTATTTTGGTCTCACAACAAATCTCTCAAAAGAGTAGAGATTTAGGAAGGAGTTTGGTACGTAGAAAACCATAGGAGAAAGAAGAGGAAACGTTTTTTTCCAGGTATGTTTTTTTTTTCTTCTTTGATCTCCATGATTGTTTATAATAGTTTGATTTTTGTACTATTTGATTGTTTTTCATATCTTTGATCTCCATGATTGTTTATTTTTATTGTGTGTGTAGTTTTTTTTTTGTGGGTACTCTCTCTTTGTCAAAACCCTAATTTGTGGTTCAAAAGATCTTGGTAAGAAATTGCATGATTTTATTATAATTATATCTTTAAATTCAACCGTTGGAATATGATGAAATTTTAGTATGTCGTATTTTACCTTGTTATAGAAGTACAGTAAAATTTTCACGCGGATCAGGTCACGTTTGCTACTGCAAAGCTTGCACAATATATGACTATGGTCTGCTGAGTTTAAATCCCGAATAGGGGACTGATTCCTATTTATCTCATTCTCCGCTTATCGGACAAAGCTGAAATTTTAGTATGATGTTTTTATATATGAAGGTTACCTACTGTAGAAATTTCATGAAGTTCTGATCACTTTAGGTACACCAAAGTGTGAGAAATCCGGAACTGAATTCTGTATGCACGTATTGAAAGTAGTCGGGTTCTGAGTAATGTATCTTTTTAATGAACCGTTGGAATGCTATGATTTTTGAGTGTGTTGTGGAATATTGAGTTGTAAGTGTACCATAAAAATTAAAGAGGATCAGGTAAGTATTAATACTGCAAAGATTGGACAATCTGAAACTGTGTTTCGGTGAAACAGAATTCCTTTACAGCTATCTTCATAATTTGTTATGTCATCATGCATTAATTGGCTTGCTACTTTGCATGGGTGTCATTGAGAATCACTATCACTTTTTAAGTCATCTTATTTAGACACATACTTCTTTTCTATTATATATGCCAAAGTTCAATACAATGGCGTACTTCATTCCATATTGGCGTGTTTTAGCCAATTCATACGGTGCTTTTGTTATAATGATATCTTTAAATTCAACCGTTGGAATATGATTAAATTTGAGTATGTAGTAGTTTACCTTGTTATAGAAGTACAGTAAAATTTTCACGTGGATCAGGTCACGTTTGCTACTGCAAAGCTTGCAAAATATATGACTATGGTCTGCTGAGTTTAAATCCCGAATAGGGGACTGATTCCTATTTATCTCATTCTCCGCTTATCGGATAAAGCTGAAATTTTAGTATGATGTTTGTATACATGAAGGTTTCCTACTGTAGAAATTTCATGAAGTTCTGATCACTTTATGTACACCAAAGTGTGAGAAATACGGAACTGAATTCTGTATGCACGTATTGAAAGTAGTCGGGTTCTGAGTAATGTATCTTTTTAATGAACCGTTGGAATGCTATTATTTTTGAGTCTGTTGTTGAATATTGAGTTGTAAATGTACCGTAAAAATTTCAAGAGGATCGGTTAAGTATTAGTACTGCAAATATTGGACAATCTGAAACTGTGTTTCGGTGAAACAGAATTCCTTTACAGCTATCTTCATAATTTGTTATGTCATCATGCATTAATTGGCTTGCTACTTTGCATGGGTGTCATTGAGAATCACTATCACTTCTTAAGTCCTCTTATTTAGACACATACTTATCTTCTATTTTATATGTCAAAGTTCAATACAGTGGCGTACTTCATTCCGTATTGGCATGTTTTAGCCAATTCATACGGTGCTTTTGTTGCAAGAAGTTGCTAAGGGATTTTCTTTGATTAACAATTTGGATAAGTAGCTCTGCATGTTAGTACTGTGTAATCTAGTATCACTTTTTTTTTTATCATGTTTACATTAGACTGTTTGGTGTTATTACTATCCTTGCTTTGTTAAGTTCTAGTATTAGTCTAAGTACTAATGTAGCTAACATGTCACACCGTACAATGGAAAAATCCAGCCAACCTGCTGAAAACAACAAGAAGAAAAAGAATGTTAGGAAGAATAAGAATACGGGTAATCATGCGAAAAAGGATGAAGAATTATTTAACATGCGTCATGCTTCTTTGAGGAATGTAGTTGAAAGATTGTTCGGTGTTGTGAAGTCTAGTTTCTTGATCTTTAAGTCTCAACCTACATTTCCGTATCATGTGCAAGCGGAGATAATGACAGCTTGTGCAGGCTTACACAACTTCTTACGAAAAGAATGCCGTTCAGATGAGTTTCCGGTCTAGGAAGAGGAAGAGGAAGATAGCCATCCATCAACGCTTGTAAATGACGATGAAATTTTGACACAACAAACTCAAGAACAACAACGTCAAGAAGCTAATGCATGGAGAAAGAGTATAGCGGATGATATGTGGAAAAATGTTCGTGAACAAAGGGAGTTAGAATTGCATGGAGACCGTTAAATTGAAGGGAAAAAAAATTATCTCGTTGCACAAAATAACATACTATTGATACAGAGATATGATCATTTTCATTTATTTTTTTCTTTTGATTAAAGATCAATGTTATTTGCAAATAAGGGTTTATTGTTTCTTAAAAGAGAATGAGTTAGGAGTGAACTCTCTCAAACTCCCCCAAACTCCCTCTAATAAACTCTCTCAAACTCCCTACACTCCCCCAAACTCCCTGAACTCAAAAACACAAAACTCTCTCAAACTCCTTACGCTCTCTCAAACTCTCTCAAAATCCCTGAGATTTAAAATACACTCAACTCCCCCGAAATCACTCGAGGACTAACCCCCTGTTAGAAGGTATAGAGGGGATACCAAATTAAAAATGTCCCCTTAGCTAAAATCAAGCCCCATATAACCGTGAGTATCCCCAAATTTGTGAGAGTATCCTCCAATTGTGCCTTCTTTAAAAACCATATCCATTTAAAAAAAGATTACCTTAATACCCTCACTCATGTTATATTTCTCTTTATTTCAAAATACAACAAATTTATTTCTCTACCACTTAACCGCCGCCACCACCACTAGCACCACCATATATCCACCACCACCAACATTCAACTACCATCCCACCATCACTGCTCAACGACTACTACCTACCAAACGCCACCACCACTAATATTCCACCACCACTGTCGCCACCACTAGCCGCCGCCACCACCCCCGCTACCAGTCCACCACCACCAGTCCAACGCCACCATCACCACCAGTCCACCACCACCACCACCTCGCCGATGGTGTCAATAACCGAAGTTGACACCATAATATGGTGTCAAAAATCGAAGTTGATCCCATAAAAAAATCAAAAAATAAAAATAATAATATGGCGTCAACAACCAAAGTTGGCATCATAATACGATGTCAACAACCAAAGTTGGCATCATAATATGGTGTCAACAACCGAAGTTGATCCCCACAAGAAAATATTCAAAAAATGTTCAGATTATGTATGGTATCAATAACCAAAGTTGATCCCAAAATCTGGTGTCAACTTACCAAAATTAAAAATCCAAAAAATATTCAGATTATGTATGGTGTCAATAACCAAAGTTGATCCCAGAATATTGGTGTCAACAACCAAATTTGACCCCGAAATATAGTGTCAACAACCAAAGTTGGTCCCAAAAATTGACGTACTAAAGTTAGTGAACCTGACGTGAGTCGAACACGAATCTTCTGACGTGGAGTCAGTTGTGCTACTATTGCTTCACATGATCAATTCAATTTCAGACTATTCAAGGAAAATAAAATTATTGAACCCGAAGCACCATGAGTACGATTATGACGAACAATATATATTGTCAATAAAATGAAATAACAAACGATATGAACAATGGGGTGAAACAAATTTAACGAACCTAAATCAGTTGGATTTATCAATCTCGCTTGAAGTTGCTCGTATTGCTTTCTTTGTTCGCACAACAAGATCATCAATCAGAACTCATGTTTCTTCCCTGAACAAAGAAGAGAATAAAAAACAAAACTTAGTTAGTGATATTCCCTAAAAAAACTACAACAGTCATAAGATTAAAACTACTTAACATTAAAACCAAGTAGTGAATCCTAACCTACCATCAATTAATGTTGATGTTGACGAGTAATTAATTAACTAGAGTAGTTTGATTAATAAGATATACAAGTAATTATAGTAGTAACAATAAGCAACTAGCTGCAACAAAAGACGCCATAGCAGGAGACGCTTGGTTACCTGAAAGTGTGTTGTTTTACGGAATAGATTATGGAGAGTCTTTAGGTGCTCTTGTATGGCTTGTCGGACACAAAGTTTTTCTTCCCGTGTCAAACTTGGATTGCACAATATGTGGAAGGATTTGTCCTTATGAAAACAATAAAATATATACAGGATTTAATAAAAAAAAGAAACAAGTTAGAAATACACATAACAAAATCTAGCCATGCTAGTCGTGATATACCTGAATTTTAATGAAATTCCTGGCCAAGTCAAGAAAGGATTTTGGAAATGCATAATCATGAACGACATTTCTGATGAATGTTTTCATACGAACCTTTCGGATGAATGATGCCATCAATCTACTTGTTAGTCTGTGAAATAATAGTCAGTGAAGATTATTATCATTATCGGTGGCTCGAAAGATTGGATAATTGACTACGCAGATGAATACGAAAATAACAGACAAACCTGATCTTATTTGTCTCCTTAATTCGATAAAAGAAAGATGCACCAAATTTTGTATTTCAATTATAAAGGGATTGGGGTTTGATGTTTAATCGTGGGTAAAACAAGAAACCAAATCCTAACAGATAATAACATCAATTTAGGTTTTTCAAGTTGTCTCGAGTTGAATCTTCAACTCGAAATCACGAAATTGAAAAAAAAAAGTCAAACTGATCTCTGAATCTAGTTTCAAAAATAAATCTTTTAGCATAAGTAGATGAAGAAAAATCATAACAAACTGCCGAACACAAGAAACGTAATAAATATGCTGATAGGTTTGGTGGAGGTGGTGGTGCTAGTTGTGGTGATGGCGATAAAGATGATGGTGATGGTGGGAGTGATGAAGATTGTGGCGGTGTGTTCGATGATTTTCTTCTAAGCGATGGAGATGGTTTTTAGAAATAAAGAAAAAGTGGAAATAAGAAGCATAAGAACCGAAAGTTAAAAGAGGAAGGGTAAATATGGAAAGAAAAGGTATATTTGTTGTATGATAGAGAAAGGTATATTTATTATATGATAAGAATATCTGTGAGGCCCATTAAAATTGAACAAGGAGTATTTATTCAAGTGAAAACTACGATCCAATTCTGTGAATTTTTCCACTGTCAAAGATCTAGGGGTGTGCAACGGACGGACGGTTGCGGATTAGGGGTCACCCGCAACCAAACCGTCAAAATTGCGGATTTGAAAAATCAAACCGTGACCGGCCCAATCACCCGCGGATTTTACATCCGCGGATCCGCGGATTGTGCGGTCCGGTTGCGGATTAACCGCGGATTAGGGATAAAAAAAAAAAAAATTTTGGGCATGTCTTTGGCATGAGGCCCAACTCTCTCTGACTCGCAAGTAAGTTGTTGGAAAGGTCCTGAATAAGCAAACAATTAGCTGGGCTTACTTGACATCAAAAATAGGTCCTGAATAAGCTATTGCAATTAGCTGGGCTTAGTGACCATCACATTCAATTAGCTGGGCTTAGTGGCTTATAGCTAATGGAGAAGAGTCAGATGCGGTGCGGTTGAATCCGCGGTTTTCAATATTCAACCGCACCCAAACCGCTAAAACGTGCGGATTTGAGAATCCCATCCGTGTCCGGCCCATAAGTCTTGCGGTTTGGGTGAAATCCGCAATTTTGCGGACGGATACGGGTCAAATCCGCGGTTCCGGTTTTTATGCTCACCCCTACAAAGATCCAATTCTGTGAATTTTTCCATTGTGAAGCCCACGGGCATAAAATCTCGTTGGCACACCCAATTTTTCGCTAAAAATTCTTCACAAACCTATAATTCTGTAAAATTTGTGTTTTCGTTTTTTTTATTCCCAGCTAACTTCTATATAGAAAGGAGAGAATTTCCTTCAAAATTAGAAAGACTCTAGTATGTTGCAGATTGTTCTTTGATCTTCTCTAGCAGCACAAATACACAAGGATCTCGATTTTTATCGTTATCATCATCACCATCGTTTACATCTCAGAGAATCAAGAAAGATATGAAAATGTCTGAGCGTGATAAGCAGCTACGAAAAATACATTAATAGAAACACAATAGCAGTTCAAAGTTCATGAAATCATCCGTTGAATCGTTTTGATTGTACGAAATTAATCAACCAAAGAAGAAGAAAAAAAAAACGAAGAACTACATTTGATCAAATTTCTTCATCGAAACATAAATTTCTGACCTACACCCATGATTCTTCCCACACCGATTCGTCAAAATTACTATGAAATGCAACGAAAAGAAAATCAATCTCAGCTTAATCTTATTTCACATAACGCCTCTGATTTCCAAAAAAAAATAAAAAAAAATCAATTACATCAAATATGCTCATAATTGTTGGAGATTCTTCTGATTCTTCCATATACAGTGATCATCTATTACTGATTTCTCAAAATGTCCATTGAATCAATCGAACTGCATCATTTTCAATTACAATTTCTCAAATTGGAACATACTTCTAAGAGTTAGTGCCGTCCAGAGCTTTCAGAGAACAAAAACAGCCTTAATATTATTTAATTAATCATTTGAAACTGAAAAATTTCAATAGTGGTGCAATATTCTCTAATTTGGATAAGGTTTAGAAAAGAGGCTGAGGAAGAAAAACGACGAAGAAGAAAGACGGATAACAATACTAAGGATTAGGTTTGTTTCATTTTTCCTTATATAGAAAACAAATAGACGAATTTACCGTACTATCTTGAGATATTTGATACACCTCGTTTTCTACACTCGTGGAAACAAAAATAAAGGGGTAAAACGAACTTGATAGTTGACATACCAAATTTAGGCAGACAACATGGTTATATACATGAAGGGTACCCTTGCACGAACTAGCCCAACCCCTTTATAGGAGTGTTAGTGTTTGGTCCCAATGGTTGAATACTTTGTTATGCAGCTATGAAAATGGCTGCATAATTTATTATGCAGTTCAAAAAACGGTTGACGATATTTTTTTTGGTATCGAAACCAACAAAAAAAAGACTGCATAATTTGTCATGCACCTATAATAATATCTGCATAACATGTTATGCAGTCGAGAAAATGGATGAATAACCTGTTATGCATTCGAAACTATGGATGCATAATGTATTATGCATCGAGAAAATTGTTGCACAATCTTTTATGCATCGAAACATAGATGCATAACCTGACATGCATCCGTAAATATGGATGCATGATGCATTATGCATCAATTTTTTTATATACGCACTAAAATCAACCAAAACAATGACTACATAACTTGTTACAGATTCATAACTTTGTTATGCAGATGCATAACTTGTTATGCAGTCGAGAAAATGGTTGCATAATTCGTCATGCGTCTGCAGAATGTGTTATGCATCTTTTTTGGTGGCTGCATAATGGTTATGTATAAGTTTTCGACAATTTTGCCTAAAATGATGATCACCTCCGATTTTTTCGTGAAAAAAAAAAATTTGATATCGTTGTTTGTACTCATTGTGTAGTTCTCTTAAAAAGAATTCCAACGATATAAAATTTGTAAAATTCGAAGACGCAGATTTTTAGATATGTTATATCCAAGTTGTGTTGCCAATTATACCCCTAATGCATAACCAGTCATGCGGATGCATAATCTGTCATGCAAACATTTTTAATAATTTCATATAATTACGGGTATCACCGAACTAAAAATTAATTGTGGGCTTGACAATGGGTAACCCATAATATGAGGCCCTTAATTAAAAGAAGTTTAAATCTAGGCCCCAAGTTATTAAAAGACATCCATGCGCCTAATTTTCCCTTTATTAAATTTACACTTTACAAACTGGGAAAATTAGGCTCATGCCCCACCCATGGGTAACCCATAATATGAGGCCCTTAATTAAAATAAGTTTAAATCTAGGCCCCGAGTTATTAAAAGACATCCATGCCCTTTAATATATTGTCAAGCCTCAAATTAAATAAAATTTAAATTTAAGCTCAAAATTATTAAATCTAGGCCCAAAATTATTAAAGTATAGTGTGCATGTGTAAACAGAAGTTATACATGCATATGACATGTGTATCCAGAAGTTACACATCCTTATGTCATGTGTAATGCAAAGTTACACATCAAAAAAATAGACTTAAAAAAAACACATACAAAAAATACATTTATTACTTTAATATTCATTTACAATAATTTTTAGCATGTGTAACTATAAGTTACACACACTTCTGTCTAATGTAATTGAGAGTTACATATGCATCTATCTAGTGTTGAGAGTTACAAATGCATCTGATCTGTGTATTCAGCGTCAACTCCAATTCCAGCGAGATCACTATCACATTTAAGCAATTATCTTTTATGAAGTTATCTGAAACCTGAAATATAACAACACGCAATCAATATTTATAAGATTAAAATTAACAGTACATAAAACAATGTATATTCAGTTTCACCTACACGAAATCACATTCTATCATTAGGAGATGTGAAATCAAGTAATTAAAAACCAGAGCTTAAGAAACAACTTTGCTGCAAGAATTCAATTTTTTTGAAAACTCAAAACAAGTGCTCATCAAACACACCAAAGTATAAGCATATGCAACAAATACACATCCGCATAACATGTGTAACTCACAATTACACATCCAATTATCATGTGTAATTTATAGTTACACATCCAATTAGCATGTGTAACTTGCAGTTACACATCCATAAAGCTTGTGTAACTGGCATGCGTAATTTTTTGGTTACAAGGTTTGTTCATTTTAGCATGTGTAATTAGAAGATACTCATGCATCTGTCTAGTGTAATTTAGAGTTACACATGCATCATAGTTGTGTAATTAAGAGTTACACAAGCATATAACATGTGCAACTAGAAGTTACACATGCATCCTACTTGTGTAACGTGAATAAATGCGCAGTCTAGACATAGAATTTGAAACTAAAAACAACAAGAGAGGGATCTAAAAAGGTGTACTAGCAAGCAAAGAAATGTCTTCTTCCCTGTCCCGTTTTCACCAACCATAATTACAATCTGAGGATCAACAAACTCTCCCTCCGCGATATGAAGCTCAAATTTTCCTATCTGCAATACGAAGTTAACGTCGAAAGATGAGGTCAATTCATGAACTATTGCATCGTTGAAAAGGTGGTTAAACAATAAAGACTTCAAACACATATGTAAACGGGAAAATAAATAGCCCAATTAGAAGCTTCACCAAAACTTTTCTCATACATTAAGACAACTAAAAGTCCCAATGATTCAGCTAATCTAGATTATTCAATTATGTCTTCAGTTAATGATATTTCATAGTAAACAAGAATTTATAGGTGTAATAGCAACTAAATATCCTTCGTTTAAATCAAATATGGCTTTTACTGAAATAGAATCTTAACTGTAGCATAAACTAAAATCAAATAATTACCTATGACGACTGTCACCACCACTTTCTAGCAAACGATCATCATGCATATAACATAAACTTTATATCCAATCCAATTAGAATGTGTATCTATAAGTTACACATCTTATTAGCATGTGTAACTAGTATCTAAACATCTAATTATCATGTGTATATATAAGTTACACATCTAATTAGCACATGTAACTAGTAGCTACAACTCCATTTATCTTGCCAAGTTATAACATTCTGCAAATATGATCAAATCATGAACCGTACAATAAACGTATAATGTATGTTGATGTATATAAGAAATCACAGACCTGCTCCGCAGAACGATACATGGCATGAATATGCATTAAGATTCAGATACACCAGACTGACCTTCAGCAATAAACACACAGTTCTGTACAGGAACTCCAACATACTATTCCCCAGCGTGCAATGCAGTTACCATCTTTTCAGAGATGAACGAAAACTCAAAAGTATTATATTCCAAACTCTCTCATATTTCTTTTGTTACGATCTGAAACAAAATAAACAAACTTTTCAGTTGGCGTTGTATTAAGATCAACACCAATACTAAGCACCGAAGCAACTTCTTCTGCTATCTTTTGCTTCTGTGCTTAAGCTACCCACAAAGAAAAAATTCAAAAAGAATTTGAGTGCATTGAATAGTTTTTTTTATTTTCATGGAAGAGTCGAAGGAGAGAGTTTTAAGATAAAGAATTGACCTGCTTTACTCGCTTCTTTAGCTAGATCATCATCCAAACTGATGATGGTCCTTTACAGAGAACAAGCTGGCCATGAAGCAACTTCCAACCAATGTTATCTAGTCATTCCAATATGCATGATATACCTTTTCATAAGAACCTACAATATATAGAACATAAACTTTATATCCCAGGATGTGTAACTAGCTACACATCCTGCTAGTTACTGCTAGATCATCATCCAAACCGAATGATGGTCCTTTACTGAGAACAAGCTAGCCATAAAGTAACTACTAACCAATGTTATCTAGTCATTCCAATATGCATGATATACCTTTTCATAAGAACCTGAAAATATAGAACATAAACTTTATATCCCAGGATGTGTAACTAGCAGTTACACATCCTGCTAGTTACAGGTTTCAGATAACTAGCAGTTAGACATCCATATTCCAACATATTGGATACCTAGAAATGTGGAAATCACAATCAAATTTATGGACTCATGTTTACCTGAAGCTCACTCGACAACACCATCCTCATCTGCTTAACCACTTTTGTGGTATCAATATCAACACCACCACTCCCTGCAATCCACATATACACGTAAACAATGTACAGAGTCATTAAGAACCTTATTTTTTGAAACTTCATTTTGTCAATACTGTCTTAAAAATTGAAAACAGAAACACTGAAGATATACTTTGCTTCATGTCTTAGAAATTGAAAATCAGAAACTTACATTCATGGACAAGAATTATAAGATTATATTGAATTAAATTATCTTTTGCGAAGGTACAGAAGTATAGATTTACTTTAAGGTAATGAGAATCACAGAACATGTAGCTTATCTGTTTGAGCAAGATTGTTACTGAAATTTGAAACACTCAAGTTTATTGAAGGATAAACTTCAAGACCTGCATCTGTGTATTTCTTTTCAATAATCATAAGAGAATGGAATTACGCAACAGCTAACGAAACAGAACATGTATCTTATCCAACAAACACAGTTCTGATGCCAGTGAACTTCCCTCTGCAAATAAGAGATAACACAAGTTAAAGATTACCATTACTTCACATATCAATTTGTTTACTTTACAGTCCACCTACATGTCTTTCTGAATCTGAGAGTTGAGAATTATTTCAGAACTGCAGTAATACGCATATTTCGAAAAACAAACCTATAAAACACTAAAATAAATCATAATTTCAAATCATATTCACACTAAAAAAAAGTTCACACATATTTTCTCTTCCTGTTCTACAAGTTTTATCCATCAATCTCATGAACCGTAAATAAGATCAAAGAAACTTATTTAATTTCACTGAGTTTCTGTCGAAATTGTTTAGATTCAACCGTAAGCTACCAGGTATCTTCGTTGATTAAGCTTTAATCCGCAGGACAAGGTACTGAATATAACAAATATATATTGAACTTAAAAAAATCTTCCAAGAACAAAATCCACTAAAGATGAGCTCAAATCAGTTCGAAAATCAAAGTAAATGAAATTTGTATCAAATAAATGGGTAAAAAAGATAATGATTCACAAATTTCAAATCTGAAAATCGATTTTCGATCAAGATAAGAGATTAAAAGATAGATCGAATTTCGTTCAAGAACCCTAGAAAATTTTCTTTGAAATTTCTTTGAAAATTTTTCTTTCAAAAGTAAAATTGAGGTGAGATTACAACAAATCTAACTCTGATTATGATTTCAGTAACAAATTTGAACTGAAATCAAACTATAAAATTTTTCCGAATGATTTTTTAGAAAATAAAAATCGAAATCTAAGAATTAAATCAACCGATTGAATTGAAATGTTACCTGTTCGTTTGATTTTCCAGGAGAATCTTCAGATTCAGTTGCTGTTGATGATGATTATCACTCATTTCTATTGATTTTCATCGAATCTTCGAAGAACAAGTGATGTTGATGACGAATTTATGTTCAGATAATCAAGATCTTTGTTTGTAAAGCTTAGATCTAGGTTTTAAAACCATTTTTCGCTGAAAATTTCGCTTAGAAATCATTTCTTCACGGCATGTTTCTTCATCCGGAGAGAGCAAAAGAAAATGAGAGAGAGAAAGTGAAAAATAAAATGAAACTGAAAATGAAATTTAGACCTAGTTTTATTACCTATATATACTAAAGGGCAGTCTTGGTATTATTAAAATTCATAATAATTAATTATGGGCCAGATCTGAAGAAAATTTGATATTTTGGGCCTTGTAGTAGCATTTTCTTAAAGTATGGAATTGACAATGAAGAATCCAGTTTGTTGGATTTCTGTATGTTGAACTTGAACCCATATAGTAGGGGTTGTAGTATTTTTCGGTAACCAGGATACTGTACTAGCTTATTACGTGGATAGTTCTAGTTAGTATATATGGACAAAGCCAAACACGCATATTTTTGACTTTACATTACAGTCTTAGTGATTCGGTGAACCGGAAATCACGACGGTTAGATAAAGTAATCAAAAGCATACAAATATGAATGGCCAAGATTCAGTAACCAAATAACGCTCCTCCAAACTCCAAAATAACACGATTGTTTAAGGTGGGTACGGTTATTAACGAGGCGACACCAATTTATGTAAGATAAAATAAGGGAATTTTAATAAAGTGCCACACTTCCTATTTCATGTTTAAGAAAATGCCACCGTTTTTTTCAAAGTTTATTAAATGCCACACTCTTGACTTTTTCCGTCACGTTTTTTTGAGGAAACAGTTAACTGGCGTTAGTATCCGTTAGTGCATATGTGGCATTAAATCAGCAGCGTAAAATGACATTAAAGCCCCTGAATTAGTAACTGGAACGAGTTAGCCAGTGATTGAGCAGAGAGTTAACTCGCGACTCGGTGCAGTGAAGAAAACGAGTTAACCTGGAACGAGTTAGCCACTGCATAAACAAGAATGCTACAAAGAACAATGCAAATCAGAAATGCATCTGAGAATATGTAAAAATTAACTTGAAAATACAATTAACATGTAATCTGAAAATTAGTTCTAACTAATATCATTTTCATTCATAAAGCAAGATTATCCCATCAAAATAAAACTGATTTCTGGTATATATACATGTCCATACCAGAATCAGTGTCTAAAGCAACCAAAAAAACTAACCATCAATTAGATACTTGTCCACAACATATCTAAAACAAACAATAAAGCACACACACTTCTACTTCCTAGTCTTCTTAGCCTTGGTTTGCTTTCCCTTTGTGACAGAAAGATGTTGACTGACAGATCCAATACCAGCAAAATTCTGACTGAAATTTTGATTATCTTGTGTAGATCCATGAGTGTTAGGTCCTGCTACTGGTCTTCCTTGAGTGCTAGGTCCTGCATATGACTCACCAACAAAAAATGATGTACCTCTGGATCTGTTCACCTTGGCTTTACCCCTTGCAGTGCTACTTTCAGGCTGATCTCTCTGTGTGAAGGTGCAGTTTGCGGCATCATACTCAGTGCTTGGCTTGAATCCAGTTTGGTTTTTACCAACATCACCACCAGCACAGGTTCTCTTGTTGTGGCCAGCAACAGATCCACACTTCCTTTTCTTCACCACAGTTTCAGGTTCATCATAACTTCTCTTCCTCTTCTTTGCTGGTCTTCCAGTTTTTCTCTGATAAGGAGGAGGGTTTATGTTGACGTTCATGGTTGCCTGCCAGAAGAAGAGAAAACAAATGAGAAAGTTAAAGTAATGAAACCCTAAAGGGTTTGATTCTTAAATAGGGAAAAGAGAAAAATAAATAACTAATATCTTGAAAAGTAAATGCACCACATTCAATAAAGTTTATAAATCTACCTTATCTTCCCATAACCATTCAGTTATGTCTTCTAAGGGTGTGACAGCATTTTCATATGTGGTCCTATAATACTCCACAGAATAGTAAGGAGCACAATAACTGTTCAATCAATAAAACAAAGGTGTGTCAGTGTACAAGGAACAATAAATAATACAAACCACTTACAAAAACAAAAGTAAATGAATAATACAAAAAAATTAATTGAATAATACAAACCACTTACTCTTTCCAGTTTGGCCTCAGCAGTTTCAATGCACATACAACATGTTGTCAAGGGAATCCCCTTAGCTGCCATTGCAAACAAGTGCATTGTTTGTCTATAATATTCACTGTGAAAATTTTCTTGGTGATCACATTAGTTACCAAATAAACTTGTCCAACCACACTGCCTTCTGTATCAAACTTTCCAACCAAGTCAAGCATCTTATTTATCAATTTAACAGCAGCAGGGACCAAACCATTTTCATTCCACTTAGCAGATTCTTCCCTTCTCTTAAATAACAAACCCATGACTAACTGACCATACATCATGCCTAGTTGGATTATAGGTTTATCTCTCATATTAGAAGCCATGGAATTAAAAGATTCAGAGAAATTGTTATTCATATGCTCACAACAGCTAAGGGGATCAAAATAGGCCCTAGACCAAGTACTTGGATCTTCTTTCCTAAGATATTCACCAGCATCAACATTTTCTTTGCATATACTGTCAAAGTGCTCCTACATTGCAAAAAAATCACAATTTTATATATAACCTACAAACTAACAATCAAGAAACATAGGGTATTTTAACAAAAGAGGCACAAACCTGAAAATGCTTTACTTTGTATGCTTTTCATGCATTCCACAATGAGCTGTGCAAGGTTGGTGCCTTGTAGTATTTCTTGAAGTTCTTTTATAAGTGCCTGCATATGCAAATAAAGAGTTAGTAATTCTTCAAGTTCTTGAACCAATAGAAAAACACATACACAATGTAAACTACTGTAAAAAAACAAGGGACTAAACTTAATTACCTGAAACAATATCTAACTCTTGCACCAGGGAAAACCTTAGGAACAGCTTCCAACAAGCCTTTCTGCCTATCGGAAATAAAGGTAATTCTACCAGCATGATGTGCATTGATTGCTGGAGCCAAATCCTTGAGGAACCCAGTCCAGTTATCCTTAGTTTACTCTGACAGACCTTAATGCCTAAAGGCACAAGATTATTCTGACCATCAAGTGATGTTGCAGCCATTAGAACACCACCACGCTTTCCAGTTAGATGGCATGCATCTAACCCTATGAATGGTCTTCCTGCTTTCTGAAATCCTCTCATTGGTGCAGCAAATGAAATAGTCATGCTCATGAATGCCTTATCTGCACTTTAAGTAACCAAGCTATGTAACTAACTGAGCATAACTTACAAATAAATAAAGGGAAGAGCATTAATAAGATGTACTGAACATAATGTTACCTTTTTTTCGATAACTGTATTTAGCAACTGACCCTGGATTAGTATGAGCCACCATTGCACAAAAGATGGGTACATCCTTGTAGCTGTCATCATAATTACCAAACAGATCTTCTAAAAGAAGATTTCTTGCTTTCCATGCACAAATATATGGTATATCTATGTTATGAGTAACAAAAAAGTCTCTTTCTATATGTCTAGGCTTTGGATTAAGGCCCCAGCTGTCTCCTTTAACTTCTCATGTACCACTTCTTTTACAAACTCAGGATTGGAAGATCTGTTAAAACTCTTTGGATTTCCAACACAAGTATGTTCTAGATTAACCTTCCTAACAATGAAAGTAGGCTCATGCCTTTTTATGCTAGCATTTACAAACCATTGACATCCATACTCTTACCTAAACCTACATCTGACTCTTAATCTAGTTTTGTCACTCTTGTAAACAGTGTACTGATAATTATTTTTTACACAGTAACCCCTAAGATGTTTCTTAAATGCCTTCTTGTTATTAAAAGCATACTTTAGCTCAATCTTTGTAGGATCAACAGGAGACACCTCTTCTTCTACAGGGAATAAGGGTTCTTCTTCTTCATCACTGTGCATATTGAAGTCTTCTTTCCAGTTCTTGTAATCAAACTTCGGTTTCACATCTTTATCATTTATTGCTTCAAGACAATCATTATTATCATTACTCCCACCATCATTAGAAACTGCAATTAACAAACAACATCAAAGTGTTAGTACATTTAAAGAAAGGGGAAATAGACAATAAGTTATAAACATCAAAGGGTTAATACTTCAATACCTTCTTCATCATCTTCTTCACCGCTGCTTGAATCACTACTTTCATCTCCAACTTTATATGTCTTGACAATATATTCATAATCAATAACATCCTCTTCATCACTGTCATATATTGGTGGAGCATTTGGGTCTTCAATGGGGTGACATTCATCCATAATAGTGTTCTCTAACACCACATTCTCCTCATCATCATCACTGCTGACCCCTGCATCATTGTTGTTCACTGCATCAATCTGGTTCACTGCATCAGTATTCTTGACTGCATCAACCCAGTAATCATGGTTAAAGTTTTCAGTCACTTGAATTGGTACACTGCTAGAACCCACAACACTGGCTTGACTAACGCAAGAATAACCCTGAGATTCCATTTCATTTAACAGATCCACAAACAATTTCCTAGATACTCCTCCATTTGAGTTTTCAAACTTTGACTGAGCTTGCAACCTTGGTGATCTCCTTACAGTCTTTTCTGGTGATCTCCTTACAAACCTTTCCTTTGAAACTGGCTTTTTAGCAATCCTCTTATGGGACTTCTTTGGAGTCTCATCAATTACTGTCACTGGTTGTTCCATTGCAGCCTCAATGAAGTCATTGTCATTACCGAATTCAGAATTTAATATCTTCAAATGTAAACATATAAATCCTTTATCATCAGGTACTGCATGCTCCCAGAACTTAAACAAGTCCTCATTACTATCCATAATCTCAGGCAAACATGGTTCTATCATCCAATATAAACTAGGAATTTCATTTTCAGAAAGGCGCAACTTAACACGCAACATCTGCTCAAATTCCTTGAGGTCAAATTTTTCTCTATCCATGTGAGGGAAGAACAAAGTCATATTACTGTCCATAACCAAGACGCTGATGTCTCTATATGGATAATATGTTTCATCACTGCATCATAAGTAAACAAATAAACTTCAGTAAACCCACAAATTTCTAAGCACTGAAATCCAACAATTTAAACCCTAATCATACAAATTCCAAAATTTAAGCCCTACTTACATTACATATCAAACAATCAAACCCTAATTAAAAATAAACTTCAGAAATTGAACTCATTCTTCAAATCACTATGAACTTTACTAAAACAATCAAACCCTAATGAAAAATCAGAAAACAATCAAACCAAACATCAACTCATGCTTCGATTCAAAACCCTAAGATGCAACAACATCGATTTAAGTAACAAAATGAAAAGAAGACAAAAAGAAGATGAAGAAAGAGATGGGTTTCTTCAGAAATCGAGAATAACGAAGTTAGGGTTTTAGTAAAACATACAACTGGTTGTTCTTCCCGTTCTTCTTCTTCTTCTTCTTCATCTTGAACTTTGCTGAAACCCTTTACTCAGATTCACAACCTAAACCAAATCCTTTTGTAGAACCCTAGTTTTCTCTAACCTAAGTTTCTCCGCTGGAAAAGAGAGACACGGAGAGAACGAAATGAAAAATGAGAAAGTAAAAAACTTGGTGTGGTTTCATTTCCGTGAAGGATAGGATAGTAAATTAAAACACTACACGTGTAGTAATCTCATGAAGCTAATCTTGAGCCGTCGATATATAGACAGGTGTAAGAATCTTGACCTGGTCAGCGAACTTTTAACCAATTAGGTGGGTCCAGACGGAAACACTAACAGTTGTGGCATTTAATAAACTTTGAAAAAAACGGTGGCAGTTTCTTAAACATGAAATTGGAAGTGTGGCAGTTTGTTAAAAATCCCATAAAATAATTCTGGTCAGAGGATCCTGATTTGGTACCGGCCTTTAACAAATATGATATCAGCTTTTAGTAATCATGCAAAGTAGGGAAAGGTCCCCAGGGCCCTAGATATAATATAACGGTGTGTAAATGAGGTGGTGATTATCCCAAAATCCAACTGGGATTTATTCCATCGAAAATGATTCAGCCCGCAGGTTATCCCGAACATAGACAGTGGGGTGGGACTTACACTAAACCCATCCTCTGCAAAATCATTGGGTTGGGAGGGGTTCCATCTCATTGTTCCTGTCGGGATAACCCGCGGGATTCGGCCCGTGGGATTTATAGCAGTTCGTTATTCCATAGATCTTTCCAACACAATCTGATACTTCCTTTCTCAACTCAGAAACATACAAACAGGAAGATGACGCTATCCACCAAGAATGGATATGGTTCCTATGTGGCGACGTCCAAGTGGTGGAAATGATTCTTACTACTTTCATTGTCTCTAGATAATTATCTAAAAAAAATCATTCATGCATAACCTCTCAATTTTCAATTTCAAAACCAAAGCTGGTCCGATCAATTACTTCGACAATACCAAAAGAATACAACAAAAACAAGAGAAGTAGATAAAGCAGTTAAGGTAGAGAAACAAAGTTGAGGAAAACAGCCATGGCAACCTCTTCTATGGCATCTGCGGCATCTGGTTTTGTGTTAACATCTAGTCTTTCCTCCACCACCACCACAACCTCATCCAGGAGCAGCATATACTTCCGAATAAGAACTAACAATAACTCAAGATTCGTTGTTCGTGCAGCAGATGAAGCCGCCACCCCTGCCCCAGCTGCTGCTGCCGCTACTAAAGAAGCTGAAGCTCCAGACGCAGTCAAGAAACCTCCTCCAATTGGCCCCAAGAGAGGCACTAAGGTACCCAGTTTGTCACAGTCACCACGACCATAAGTTTCTTTTTGGTCAGATTGCCATCTTTTACAGTTGAGTTAACAATTTGTCGACTAGGACTGAAATACTTTGAGCATATTTGCACTAGCTCTTGATTCTATAGGATGACAGTACAATTAGTCGACAAGCATATGATTGACTTTGAGCTTCTCATAAACTTATTATGGTCTTTTTCTTTCACAGGTGAAGATTCTCAGGAAAGAATCCTACTGGTACAACGGCATTGGATCAGTCGTAGCTGTTGATCAGGTAAGAAATGCTTTACGACCATTGAGCAGTTTTTTCATTTTGCCCCTTGATGTCGTCGATCACACAAGTTAACATAGTGTAAAGCTATGACCCCTGATAAATCCCAACTGCCTCTACACATGCTTAAAACCAATATACAGAATCAAAGAACTGTTTGTGTCTATTTGTTAAATTGCTGATATGAGTTTTAATCAAAACCAGGACCCGAAGACTCGCTACCCAGTCGTTGTCCGGTTCACCAAGGTCAACTATGCTAATGTCTCTACAAACAACTACGCCTTGGATGAGATTACGGAAGTGAAGTGATGAGTAATCAGCAATCCAAAAATGTTGAATTTGTAGCTAGCTAGCTTATCCTATCAAGTCTTTGTATTATACCTTGTTCCGTGTGATCTATTTTTCTGTATTCTTATTTATATTTTCAACAATTCCAGTGAAGTCAAACTGAAATGCATAATCACGCAACTCACTTCCTCATCTAGGCCAGCCTTTAACTACGGCCTTAAACTGTCAACATTGATCAAACGAATACACTGGTCTGGTCAAAGACCACCTGAAGCACACAGCCGAAAATGATCCATTGCAGCTGATTACCTCATTAACTGATTGAAGAAGTTTGACTCTAAATGATTTCAAAGTTATTACCTAGAAATCTAGAATACCTTTAGAATTGTACGGAAGTAGTCACCAACTAATTTGATATCAAAATTGCAGCTAATGTGAAACTTGATGCAGGAAAACAAGATCAGAGTCATACAACAAGTCATGCCACGATATTACTTGAATAGTTGTTTACATAAAAGATACATTAGATTACAACTTTTGTTTACACAAGTACTCGCGAGCCGACCAATTTATTTAATTTAGAACGACCCAGCAAATTTATTACCACTAGAAGAAAATAAAGAACAAGTTATTTCTCCGAGAGCCGACCAATTTATTTAATTTAGAACGACCCAACAAATTTATTACCACTAGAAGAAAATAAAGAACAAGTCATTACTGATCGCAGCATATGTAACACAGCCGTTGAAGATGTAACAGTTTAGACGCACTATTGGGACATCACTATGTCTCTTTATAGTTTGTGGAACATAAAAATTAGTTAAAATAGAACATGGAAAAACATTCACCAACAGACCAAGCTTAGATTGATGAGATAAGTTGACAGGTTCCTCGTTTATACACCAGTTGAGATTCAGTTACCATGCTGGGAACAATGGTCCAGTGCCACCCTCCTTGGTGGCGTCGGGAGTGCTCGAGTACCAGTACAATTGGTTTCCCAGCTCCCAACTCCAATCCTTGTTCCTTGATACGGTCATAGGTGGCCATCTGTTAATTCTGACGTAATGTTTCCTAATGTTCCCGTCAGCCACAAAGGTTGTAACAGTGGAAAAAGTGCATTCATGGCCACCCCAAACCTGATCATCAGGATCTGCACTTTGTGAGCCATCTGGGTGGAAGTACCTCAGCATCGGAGGGCCGATTCCCTTCCATGAAGGATCGAGATTACGCCAATATTCGGGAGCCTCCTGTCATAACACAGTTTTCTCAATTGGGCCCAAATTGGGTTTCTTATGATCCAAAATGTTTCTAAATACAGATAAATTGAGGATATGAAACTTACTCAGTAAGGTGCTGGACTACTCTAGTGGTTTTAATCTGTGGATAAACGGATGAACTAGATCCCTCTATGGTAATAAATAATACTGTAACAATTTCAATAGGTTCGGTGAAAGTTCTTCTAATACAACCTGATGAGATGTGTAAGGTTTCAGACTTGCAACGGTAGCAATGGGTGAAGGTCACAAGATTCGGAACTAGGACCTCCACAAGTGCCACTTGAACAAATCCAATTTATAAATATAAAATCAGGAGCCAAATATACCTTCTTAAAGCGAAACTCCCATACGTGGTCACAAAGATCCTCCGTCATGATGCGGGACTGACAAACATAACATTTTCAAAAACATTAGCAATCACAGAAAACTCGGTCATTATCATCTTCCTACACAAATTTATTACCGTAAAAGAAACCAAATTTTACTCACACGTCTGGCATCCATCATTGAAAATGAATAAGCTGCCAACCTAGAAATTCCTGGTAATAATCGTGGCATATGTGCTTTCCCGAACCACAGGTCCTCACACTGAACAAACAGCACAAAAGAAAGAAAAAAAAGGTAGTACCTAAATATACACAGAACATATTCTATTCAATGAACTGACAATTAGAGAATCAAAAGAAAAGCTTATCTTCTAATTTTCTGACACTCATCAACGCTTCCCCCCATTAATCTTTAATCTTATGAACAAAATTAGGTCAAGTTTCATTAACACCAAGCACTAGAAGTTAGTGATTTAATATAGGGGGTTTCCAGACAAAATAACTAGACATAACATTTGTTGTATACCCAAGTTAACATGGTAGCCAAAAGGTTGACAAGTTTCGATCTTCAATTAATCAAACAAAGAATTTTGTTCCTGATAGGAGCAAATCAAATTTTGACTAAGAGAGCAATACTGCAGTGAGAGAGAAGAAACCTTTTTAGTCCAGAGAGAATCACTTGAAGCAACATCACTCCAACCATGAGAGACAAGTAAACAACTAGCAACTCCTTGTGCATCAAGATGATTCAATATCATTAACATTAAATCTTCTCCAAATACTAATAAGGGTTCTCTAACAACCACAGCTTCTTTTTCTTCTTCTTCAAAATTTTCAACTTGTTTAATTATTTCTACAACTTCTTTGCCATCACTATCTAACTCAACAATCTTAACTTTAGCTCTCTTATTACTACTACTAGAATCCTTAAAATCAGTGTTGATATCTCTAATCTTCATTTGTTCCTGTTCTTCTTCTTCTTCTTCACTTACTAGTACAACAACTTTAAGAATTTTTTGTGTATTAGTTAGCTTATCTATCCTTTTCCAACTATTTACCATCTGTATTTCATCTTTATCTTTCGCCATAACAATTTTATTTTTTCTTAAAATTTCTTTTGTACATTCTCAAACTCGGTAGAATATTTAAACCAATTCCAATTGGTTTTCGTTTTCGTGTGATCTTTGAGTTTTTAAATTCGAGCTGTTGTCAAGTAGGTGACACGTGTTAGCTTATAAAAGACACGTGTCCATGAAAGAATGAGGTGCAGAAGGTTCACCATCTACTCCTTGAGAAGCCGGGCGGGGACCAATCTCGAATCAGGAAAAAGATCTTTACCCTATTTGTAAAACCGCGTCTTATCTGTATCTCATCCAGATTTAGATTTTTTTTTGGACTCAAAATGGGTAATATACTGAAAAGATCAGTTAACACCGAGATGATGATGAACTGAATAAAGATTTACAAAGAGAACTAGAACAAAAAGCAAAACCCAAAAAACAAAATTACTGCATTACATCATCCAAATTTTGCAAGACTGAGTTTAAAGAAAAATCTTTAAAAATGTCAGTTCCCACACACCAATTGTAGATGAAAATCTTCACACTATCTATGATTGAGTTCAAAGGTTTGTATCTGCCATTGAAAACTCTATCATTCCTTTCAATCCAAACTGCCCACCAAATAGCTAAAGGATACAAATCCCAAATTCTTTTGCTAATAGTCAGAGCACCACCTTTCTTCCTTCTCCATTCCCAGATTGTATTTCTAACACAGTCTTGAATTACCCATTGCAGCTTGTTATATCTCAAAAAGTAATGCCATACAGACCTTGTGATTTCATAATGCAGAAAAATGTGCTGATTGGATTCAACTGCCTTTTTGCACAACAGACAACCATTCACCACGATAGAATTCTTTTAAGAATCCAATGTAGGAGATGCATTATAATACAAATTCCATATGAAAAAAATCACCTTCTGTGGTATTCTTGGATTCCACGCAGACTTATAAGGTGACATAATCAAACCCTCATCTTCAAGTGCTTTATAACATTCTGCCACAGAGAAACCTTTATTACCTGTCTGCCATACCCTCTGATCTTGTCCACTGTTAATATTTATAGTTGGCAACAAATTCAACAGATGAGCTACATCCTCCACTTCTGAATCCTTCAAATTCCCGCAAAAAGCCAAGTTCCAGCTATTGGAACTGGAAATGACCAGCAAATCTTGGATTGTAGCATCTTTCTTCCTACAAATTTTATAAAGTGCAGGAAATAAAGACTTTAAAGGCTGCCCATTAACCCAATTGTCCTTACAGAATAAGCACCTATCACCACTATTTACTTGAATGGCAGAGTTTGATTCCACATCATTATATACCAGACCACAAACTTTTACCCACTGAGTTTTGTGTTTGATTAGGCAGAAAAACTTTCTTGTTTCCACCAAATTTGTGATTCACCACTTTCCTCCATAATGCTTCCTCTTCATTACCATATCTCCAAATCCATTTGGCATGCAGTGCCTTATTCATAATTCTCAGCTTTTTGATATCAACACCTCCTCTCTCTTTTGGCAAATGCACTGTTTTCCAAGCCACCCAACTCTTCCTTGATTTCTTCTTTGAATATCCCCATAAAAATTGCCTCATAATTCTGTCTAACTGTTTTTCAACTGAAGCATGCAGTTGAAATAGTGAGAGATAATAAACAGGCAAGCTGCATAACACATTCTTTATCAACATCAATCTACCTCCTTTTGAGAGATATCTTCTCTTCCAAGCACTAAGCTTCTGTTGAAACCTTTCAATAATTACATCCCATACTACAACTGCTTTTGATCTACTGCCTAATGGGATACCTAAGTACTTCATAAGAAAAGTAGCAATTGGACAACCAAAAATCAATGCACCATCCTCAATATTTTCAGCATTACCAACTGCCACAATTGCACTTTTTTTGATGTTTACCTTCAAACCAGAAACCAACTCAAAACTCAAAAGAATGCTCTTCAAGTTCTGAACTTCCTCCACCTTGTCATCCAAAAATACAATTAAATCATCAGCAAATTGTAAGTGATGTATAGTACCAGCATCAGCAGCAGGTTTAAACCCAGAAATAAGATTCAAATTAGCAGCTTTTTTGTATCATTACATAAAGCACTTCCACCACCATTATGAAAAGAAATGGAGATATTGGATCTCCCTGCTTAACACCCTTTTGACTTCTAAATAATAAAGAAGCAGTACCATTCACAGCCATAGAAAATCTGGTTGTAGTTAAACACCATTTAGTCCAATTCTTCCATACATTGCCAAAACCAAATCTTGTAAGAGTGTAATCCAAACATCACCAACTGATTTTATCAAAAGCTTTCTCCAAATCTACTTTCACCACCAAACCAGCAACATTGTCCCTTTCTCTGGCATCCACCAACTCATAAGCAATTAGAATTCCATCAGTAATTTGTCTATTATCCACAAAAGCTCTTTGGAACTCTGAAATGATTGTAGGCAACACTAATTTCAATCTATCAGCCAATAACTTGTAAATTATTTTATAAACCCCACCAATAAGACTGATAGGTCTAAAGTTATGCATACTAGTAGCACCCTCACATTTAGGAATAAGAATTATATTGGTACAATTTAATCTCCAGTCTAATCTCCCAGTGTGTTGAAATTCTTCCATTACTTCCATGATATCATGTTTAATGATTTCCCAAGATGCCTTGAAAAACTCCATTGTAAAACCATCAGGACCTGGAGATTTATTGGTCCCAAAACTCCAAATAACATGTTTTACTTCTTCCTCCAAGAAAGGTTTCTCTAGCATAATTCTATGTTGCACAGTTAAGGTAGGTAACTCAATGCTATCAAAAGTTGGCCTAGAATGAACTTCCTCAGTAAAAGGTTTTTCATAAAAATTCTTGGCTTCAACATTGATTGAACTCTTCTCATGACACATTGCACCATTGATTATTAGAGAATTAATAGAGTTTACCTTATGGTTATAGTTTGCATTTTGATAAAAGAATTTTGAGTTTCTTTCACCATCAGCAAGTCACTGAACTTTTGATCTTGCAAACCATTTCCTTCTAGGTTTAGAGAATTCTTCTTATGGTTAATCCTTGCTGTCTCTCTAGCTGCATAATCTTCATCACTCAAAGTATTACTCATTTCCTCTAAGATGTAAAAAACATCTATAAGATTTTCCATCTTATCTACTTCATCTTGTAGAGACCCAAAAGTTTTTGTTCCCCACTTTTTGATAAAGAACTTCATCCCTTGCAGTTTTTTTTTTCCAAAATTAGCTTGGAGTCCCATTGAAAGTCAGATTTTCCCTCCAAATTCTCAACTGAATTAAGAAATCTGGATTTGACAAATAATAATTCTCAAACCTAAAAGGTGGCTTAAAAGTATTACCTGCATTGAAATTCAGAAGAATTGGCGCATGATCTGAGATAGGCCTTTTGAGCCTAAATTGCACCAAAGATAAACAATGCTCCTCCCATTCTGCAGAAAACACAAACCTATCCAACCTAACCAAAGTAGGTGGATTCTGAGAATTAGTCCATGTATAACAACCTCCTGACATTGGAATGTCAATGAGATTGTTTTTGTTAATGAACTTATGAATTTTTTTACTATTTCTTGTACAACCTCCTGAGCGATTCCTCCCAGATTGATGAAGTATGGAATTCCAATCACCCCTAATTACCCAAGGATTAGAAAACAGTAAACGAATGTCTTGAAATTCCTGCCAACATTGATCATAATCTTCCGGATCGGTAGCACCATAAACTAATGTATAATTCCAAACAAAATTATCGGACAAATTACGAAACTTCAGAGAAACTGAAAAAGCACCAATGAGCTCATCCTTCATCGCTAGAACTAGAACAGGTTTATTCCACATTACAAGAATTCCACCCGAACGACCTTCAGAAGAAAGATAAATGTAGTCACAACCATTATTACCCCATAAAGTTCTAATCAGAGCTTCACCGATAATCTCTTTTTCCGTTTCCTGGATTGTTACAATTTTTGCGTTGTTCCTTCGTATTGCATTTCAAATAGCTGTTGTTTTTAAATCATCTCCCAGACCTCTAATGTTCCACGAGAGGATTTTATGATCCATTAACAACTAGACGTTCCCGTGAAATTACCTTTGATGAATCCGAATGAGGTGATAGTTCTGAAGGAATATTTTCTCCTTCTAGACTCACTGTTCCTCGAACTTCCTCAATAGCCCAATCTTCATCAGCTTAATCAACATCAAAATTATCCAACTCATCAAATTGATTATCATCAACTTGATTACTCGCCTCATTTTCCTTCAAAAACAACAATATATTTTTGCAGATTTTTCTTGAATTAAGGTCTTCACAGTCGACTCCCAATTTCTTACTGAAACCCAATTGATAATCCACCAGATTATGGATATCTGTTTCTTGAGAGGCATGTGATACTTTTGAGGCTGAGTTTGAATTTCGAATCCCATTGTCAGTATCCATTGGAGCTTTGGAATTTGAAAACTCCATTGACTTTTGATTTGAAAACAAAGGTTGAGATATTGATCCATCATAAATTGTTTTTTAACTCGAGGAAATATCCATTGGTTCAGAGGTTGTCGAAATAATCTTTTCTGGGTAGAAATCCCCACTCGAGAAATTAATATCCAACGAACCATTAGAACCAAATGGAAATCCAACGTACCAGTTTCATATAGATCTCAGGCGGGCCTGAGTGGAGCTCTCTTACACGTGCCTTGACCCGTCGGGCCTCCAAACACCCACTTGCATGTATAACGATCCTCATTAACTGAGTGGTGTGAATCATGAGAAGGCCTGAACGGAGCTCTCTTAGACGAGTTAAAACTCGATGGTCCTCCAAACACCTTCTTTCTCATATAGCAACCCACACCCGAGTTCAAATTTGTTGTATAAGAAAAAAAAAGTTGGTGTTCTTGCGGATTTAGTGGCTGAATCAGTGTTGAAAATAGGATTTTCCAACCAGACTGAGTCGACCCCCACCCAAGCACATTCCGCGGGAAGATTTTGAAAATTTTGTAACTGGCCATGCAAGAAATTCGCATCAGAGACCATGTCATCCGAATTATTTTCCAAAATATTCTCATTATCCAGCTGCGGAGAAACTTGTGCATGATAATCGTTTGGAACAACCACCATTGACTTGAGCTTTGGTTTTAACACCGATTGAATCATCATATGCTGATCAACATCATGAGTTCTCTGCTGAGAGTGAGACTCATTAACCAAAATTGGCTTTTCCCGATAAGCCACATTCTTTTGATGTTGATCAAAGTGCACGTTTCTCTTAGGATGTATATTAGCAATCCATTCCACAATCAATAACAAATTATCAAATTTGATTACTTCTAGTATGTTTACAAGCTCACAAGTAACGTTAAGCTTGCAATAACTTAATACTGAATGACTTAGAGTATCATCATGAACATCCGCTAATACACCCCAAGGTGAGCAAATCCTTTTGAAAATAGATTCATCCCATAGATTCAAAAGAAGACCCATAATACCTATCCAATGATTCTGCTCTAAGAAAGATTGAGTATCATAATAAAAATCATCTGATAAGTACTCTCAACATGACCTTTGATCTACCCACCGAAATTATAATAGGTTGTTTCAAAGCACTGTGAATTTCAACAGACGGACATTAAAAAAATGCTTTCTTTCCAGGGATACGTCGAATAACAATATCCATAGAACTGTTGAAGTATTTCCGAATAGCTTTTGAAATACCTTGCCATCCATTATGAAAATTTAATACTTCAATAACAACCCCTGTGACTCCATGATTAACCTTCCTTGCTGATGAAAACCTCTGTGTAGACTTCGTTTTTGGCAGTGGTGGAAAGTCATTGTCTTCTAACCGAACTTTTTGAACCTGATCTTGACGTGCTTGAACTAAATATGGAGTTAAACGTGCTCTAAAATTCTTGCAGATTGAACCATCTAAACCAGCAGGAATACAGATAAATTTGGATTTCAAATATTTTGCAGGCTCCACTCTTGAGATCTTCAAGTAAACTCCATTAAGGTTTGATAACATCTCAATAAGAAAAACCACCTGATCGAATCTTTGTGACCAACGTTGCTCTGGCTTTGGTGTCAAGGCTACTAGATTAATAGCCTCAGATAATGTAGAAACTAACCAATCAATAGAATTCTCCGCGAATAATATCCAGTTTACTAACCCTTTGAACCTTTCCAAAATATTAAGGTCACATTGTTTCCCTTTAGTTATCCATGTGAACTCAAAAGTTTTAGACTTTAAAATTAAAGGATTAATCTTCACCATGGTTTTGAGGTAAGAAAGAAGAGAAGAAAAGAATATGAAGAAGGTAAGAGAGAAGAGACGAACAGATTCCTAAGCAATACAATTGGAATCAGAAATTGAGGAAGGACGAAAAGAAAAAATCACCATGGTCAAGAAAAAACTCCATCGCCAAAAGAGACGGCCAGAGTCAAAGAAAGAGAAAACGGTTAGAAACCAACTGGAAGCTTAGAAACCAACCGGAATCTTAGAAACCAACAAAACAGTTATTAGGTGATGTTGGTAGTTGGTAAATCTTAAAGATAAATGGCCATTGTTATCTTATATTCCCAGATACACGTTAAGGAGTGATTAATGAGCAACTTTTTATATTGGGATTATTAATTTTTATGGGAGTTATGGTTTTTTGGGACAACTATCTATATGAATATCAGAAAATATTTATTCCAGCAATTACCTTTATCTTCTTTTCCTTTCTTTTAGTATTTTTATTATGCAAAATGATGAAATCTCAAGTTCGAATAAGGAAAAACTCAAACCATTCAAATCCATGCCTAATTAATGTTTCAAATTCCACCATCAAAATCATCATGCAAGTAAAGTTTCTTAACTTATTCATAATTATGTAACCTAATGACACCGATCAATTAGAAAAAATCTAATCTTGATAATCTTCCTTTCACCCCAGAAATGGAATGTTTCTGTGATGATAAATTAATTTACATCAAAGAAGTTTGTTCATATTATGAAAAGTTTGCAGATCCCATATTTTTGTTAATCTGCTAAATTATATACCGATAGTTGATAAAACAGTAAAACTTCTGTATAAGAATATTCTAGGGACCACAAAATAATATTCTTACATAGAGGTTATTCTTATATGGAGGTCTACCTTGAATAGATTAAAAGAAATTTTTTCATATGTATACCTGGGAATATTCATGCATATGCATAGAAAATACAAAAAATGTATCTAGATATATACAAAAACTATTTGAATGAGGATTTTGTTCTTTGTTTATGTGTTGTAATAACAAAATTCACATACAACACAATTATCGCATTGAAAGTTGACAAATTAAATCATATGAGTGAAAGATATTTGTATTAAGTTGTGCACAAAAAATTAAAAAATCTATTTCGAAGCAAAATGAACTTGTGAAACGGTTACATGAATCTCTTCGTCTTAAGCTCTGATGTATGACATTATCTATATATTTATAGTTACATTGTCAGTTATTCTTATATGGAGATAGGTTCCTTAAGAAGGGACCAGAAAAAATTATGACTTATTCCAATATGGAGTTTATCTTTCCCTTATAAAGCATACTTTGGACAACTTAGAAAAGTTAAAGAGTGGTCAAGATTTCTCATAGAGAAAGCAAAATCTACGGTTGTAAAATGATGAGTTTAATTAAATATCAATAATAAATGTTCCATTAGTATTTCATGATAAATGTTTGTTTAATTAATCAAATAAATATGCTTTCATTAATACAGTACATAACCAATTTATCTTATATTAAATCAGTAGAAATTAATGGTGGTTGTGATGGTGGGCGCGGGTGGGGGTGGATCAACGGTGGGGATGATGGTGGTGGGTGTTGGTGAAAATGGTGGAGTGATGACGTTAACGGTGGTGGTAGTGGTGGAACAAGTAGTGGTAGTGGGATGAGAAAGATGTCCTAATAAGGTAGATAAATTACTTAGTTACCCTTGGTTTATTTTTTATTTGATATTACTTTTTTTTTTAAATTTAAAATAATACTTTCGTTGATATAGTACATAATAAATTTATTTTATATTGAATCAGTGGAGATTAATATTGGTTGTGGTGGTGGGCGGGAGTGGTGGATCACCGATGGGGATAATGGCGGTGGGTGTCGGATGTGAGAAATGTGGAGTGATGACGTTAATGGTAGTGGTGCTGGAAGAAGTAATGGTAGGAAAAGCTAAATCTACGGCTGTAAAATGATCAGTTTAATTAAATTTCAATAGTAAATATTTTATTAGTATTTCACAATAAATGTTTGTTTAATTAATCAAATACATATGCTTTCATTAATAAAGTACATAATAAATTTATCTTATATTAAATCAAGTAGACATTAATGCTGGTTGTGATGGTGGGTAGGGGTGGTGGATCAACAGTGGGGATAACAGTGGTGGTTGTTGGTGAGAATGATGGAGTGATGATGTTAATGGTGGTGGTGGTGGTGGAAGAAGTTGTGGTAGTGGGATGAGAAAGATGTCCTAAGATAGATAAATTACTTAGTTACCCTTGGTTTATTTTTTTTTATTTGATATTACTTCTTTTTTTACAAAATTTTTAAAATAATACTTTCGTTAATACAGTATATAATAAATTTATATTATATTGAACCAATGGACATTAATATTGGATGTGATGGTGGGCGGCGGTGGTGGATCGGTGATGGGGATAATGGCGGTGGGTGTTGGATGTGAGAATGGTGGAATGATGGCGTTAATGGTGGTGGTGCTGGAAGAAGTAGTGGCGGTGGGATGATAAATGTTACCTAAGGTAGATAAATTACTAAGTTTCCTTGGTTTATTTTTTTATTTGATATTAGTTTTTAATTTTGTTTTTCTTTTATTATTTTAAGTTTAAAATAATACTTTCATTAATATAGTACATGATAAATTTATATCATATTGAATCAGTGGACATTAATATTGGTTTTGGTGGAGGGCGGGGGTGGTGGATCAGCGGTGGGGATAATGGTGGTGGGCGTTGGACGTGAGTATGGTGGAGTGATGACGTTAGTGGTGGTGGTGCTGGAAGAAATAGTGGTGGGTTGAGAAATGGTGTCCTAAGATAGATAAATTACTTAGTTATCCTTGGTTATTTTTTTTGTTTGATGTTAGTTCTTAAATTTATTTTTCTTTTATTTTTTTAATTTTTTTAAGTTAAAATAAATATTATGGGCCAGATATTTGTCGGGTCGAGATAATAAAAAAAAAGGTTGAGGACTATAAGGAAACCAAGATCATAGTGAAAATTAGATACCGAACCAACATAAAGCGCGGTTATAATTGAAAAAATTATTTTGCATCAAAAGATGCCTCATAAGACTTTATTAGAAAACAAAAGAACAAACGTTTACATTGAGTTGATTTGTAGTCGAGCGACAAGCTGGGCCCCAACCCTTTTTGACATCTAAAAAATTATTTACATGTAAACTCTAAATAATGTTTTATTCTGCATCCATACAAAAAAAACTGTAAATTTTTATTTTTTGCGTATTAATCTAAATTTTGCATCTGGACAAGTTAGGCAAGATAAAGAGCGACTGAGATTTGTTTAGGGAAAAGATATATCAATAGTTGTGGTTGTTTACATCATTATTGTATCATTGATTTCACATAATAGATAATTTACTAAATCTCTCATTATAAATGAAATATATTTTCATTAAATAAATAATAAATAATTTTTTAATTTTAACTTTAATAATAAGTTTGTTAATAATCATTACGGATGATCGGGATGGTCTTTGTGGGTGGTGGTGCATGGATCCGGTGACGATATTGTTGGTGGTGGAAAAGGTAGTGGTGATGAGTGGTTCCGGTGATGGTAGTGCAGGTGCTCAGTGTGTTAATGGCAATAATGTTTATTCTATGTCGTTAAGACATAAGTAACATTTATTATGGAAGTTGTGGTTGATTTTTTTAATGTGAAAAATAAGATGATTATTAATACAAAAGAAACAATTTTACAGGCTGACCACAATTTTTTCCGAAAAACAACCCCTGAAAAACCCAGCAATGATAGGGATAGTAAAGGTTTTCAGTTGGTCTCACTACATGTTTCCAGTGATTTTTTTGAGAAAAATATTTAGGTCAACCTATCAATTCTCAGAAAGAAAACATAACAATTAAAAACCATGGAGAATAATTGTCATTTTATACAGAGCCAACATAAAAAATGTCAAACCACAAAATTGACATAATGTTTTTACTACTACTACGGAGGCCGTGCCGTTACAGCACGGGTGAAGTTCTAGTTCTTAAATATAACAGGCCCAAGTTGGGACTAGAAATTTTTATTCTTATATGGATTTTATTCCTATATGGAGTATTCCTCCGGAGAGGTTTTACTGAACTTGAAAACCGATTACCCTACTTTGGGCGGAAATGAATCTTTGCATCAGAAAAAAGAAAGGGTGGTAATGAACTTCTGTTAGTGATAAGACGAAGAAGAAAATTTTGCAGGGAGAAACGAATATTTAGTTTAGGGTTCTAAAATAGATTAAAAATGGAGAAAAACAAGATAAAAAGGAAAAATAGGAATTTTTTTTTCTTACTTGTAGTATGAAAAAGGAAGACAAACAGGGTAACAACAGTGAGATAAAGTCGGAAATTTTTTTCCTCGTTTGTTTGAATGGCTTTATTTTTAATTATTAAAACTTAAGGGTGTTATTCGAATTTAATCTCGATTATGCATAATAATAAATTTACAATAAATTTAACAATTTATTTACATCTCCAATGTAATATAAAATCGAATATACTCATGTTAACTTCAATACGGGTATACAAGTTAACAAGACCCTAGATAAATTGGGTGCTTTAATAAAGTGATGAGCAGCGGGAATAGGCGGCGGGCGCAGCTCATGATGCTTTTCCGGTAGTGTAGTTGGTATCCACAGACCACAATTCTTTCTTTTGACACTCTTTACGCCCATGTGTTGCATGGGCCTAGATATTTTATAGAGAAAAACTTTTTTTTTACTAATGATAAAATATTTAATAACTAAAAATGATAATATTAAAAGTAGCCGGCTAATAAAAGTGTAAAATGGGCTTAGAAATTTTAGAGTGGGGACTCAAAATTCCACGCATGATAAAAAAATAATAGACCCAAAGATAGGCAAATTAAAAAAATTAAAACCAACAAAATCAGAGAAATTAATAAAGTTTTATGCATAATCTTATTAGTCGTAGTTACAAATAATACCAAATGTACGATTATATCTTAGTAGCCAGGAACGTCAAAGGGCTTTCCGTTTCTCCATGAAATTCGGGGTTCTGCATTCCCAAATGAGATTCGTGTTAGGCAAACTTCTATAGTACACAGGTAGAAGTATCCATCCGGTCCACCCGGTCCCATACCGTCCAGATTTCAAAAAGAAAAGAATTACGCAAGATTCATCCACCTGTTCCACAGTCCGATGAAAAGAATCCTTGTTGATTTCAGATGATTGAAATTCGCAACATTTATAATGTTCTAATTTAAATATAAACCGTTGCCATTACCTAGACATAATTACGTCATTTGTAAAAACAAAAGTCCTATCCAGTTGCCAAGTGGCCGGACAAATAAAAAAGTTTTGTTGCATCCGGTTGTTGGGTGACCGGATGATAGAAAAAAACAAAACAAAAAATAAATACATCCGGACATTAAGTGTCCGAATGAGGTGTCCGATCAGCCTATAAACGAATGGACTATTCCATAGTGATCCCTTCAAATTTATGGAGTAGCATATGGACTTCACAAACATATGGATGATAAATTCACCCATAATAACGTTTTTTAGTCCATAAGATACTGATCATCACAAAGATATGGATGATTTTCTTTTCCATAGGAGTTGTCCTTAGGAGCGCGCTCCTACCATGCAAAAAACGTGCTCCTTACAAGTGAGAACCGTGTGATTCAAATTCCGACCAATTCTTAATTCCCACCACCAATTTTCAACATGAAACTTAATTCTCACACCTAATTCCAACACGAAACTTAATTTGCGTCGATTTCCAATACTTAATTTCTTGTAATCAAATAAGAAATTTGTCTTTTTCATTATCACTTTATACCTAGAAACTAAAAAGACATCAAGCATTTATATAAAGCCGTTAATCTCATACCTCTATCAGCAAAAACAAATCCTAGCCTGACTCTTCTTTTTCATTTCTTCTTCCATGGATACATCTTCAAACTCAGTAATAAATTTAGAAGAGGATGATGGTGACCAAGATGAAGAATTAACCAAAACTCCTCTTTAGAATTACGTTCAAAAGATTGATAAGAAAAATGGAGGTAAAGGAGGTGGTGGTGGACATAAGTTCATATGCAATTTCGGGTGCAAAGTGGAACCCTATATAAGATCTTATTCGAGAGTGCGTCAACACTTGATTGGTATTTTACCGGGCTGCAAGAATCAAGGTATATCCGTTTGTGATAAAGTTACAAAAGAGATGAGAGATATTTTAACTAAAGAATAACTCGATGCAAGAAGCCTGTTCGGTGATAGTGCTAAAGTAAAGAAGCATGCGTAACCAAATTCTAGTACGAGACAAAGTCAGCAGACATGTATCAAACATGGGTCAAAGTGATTTATTTCATAGTGTTGTTAGTAAAATGTTTCAAAAGCACAGTAGAGATGATGTCGATCAAAAGATTGCGAGATGTTTATATGTAAATGCAATTCCCATGAATGTCCTTCGATCTCCATTTTGGGCAGAAATGTTGTCCGCCATTAATAATGCACCAAACGGATACAAGTCTCCTTCTTATGAAAAGGCCAGAACTTCTTTATTAAATAAGAAGCAAATGTTGGTAAAGCAAACACTAAATCCTTAAGTGAGTGACTGGAAGACTCATGGAGTTTCAATTGTCTCTGATGGTTGGTCAAATGTGAAAAATGCATCATTAATAAATATTATGGCAGTATCGGATGGCAAAGCAATGTTTCTAAGCGCACATGATGTTTCAGGAATAGAGAATACTAGTGAGAACATTTCTGCGGTACTCTTGAGAGAAATTGAAGAGATCGGGCCTTCCATTGTCGTACAAGTCCTCACAGACAACGCAACAAATTATAAATTGTCTGGAGAACTCATAGAAGAAAAGTATTCTCATACTTTTTGGTCGCGATGTTTAGCACATACACTAAATTTATTAATGAGGAACATAGCAAAATCAAGGAACCGCCATTTCATTTGTGAAAGAGACATATACAAAAGGAAAGGATATTGTGAAGTTCGTGAGGAATCATTCTCAATGTCTTGCTTTAATTAAGAAGTTTTCTCCTTTAGAGGTTCTCAAATAAAAAAAGACACGGTTTGGATTTCATTTCGTCGTGTCGTCCCGGCTTGTCGAGGTAAGAGCTTCTCTGATTACCATGGTATTATCAGAAGAATGGAAAGAGCTTAAGAAACCTGCGAATGCAGAAGAACATGCAAATATTACCTCAATTATCATGGATGGGAATTTTTGGAGTAATGCAGAGAAAGTGTTGCGAATAACAAAGCTAATATTTATAATGCTTAGATTTTCAGATTCCGATAAGGCCGTTATAGGAAAAGCATATGAGCAAATGGATATGATGTTGGGATGTTTACAAGACACACTTGCAAATGATATAGTGATTCATGATATTATTCAGCAAATTGTGGTTCAGAGATGGAATAAAATGAGCATTCCATTGCACTGTTTATCTTATTTGCTTGTTCCTAAGTATTACACAAATGCATGGCTAATAAAACCGATTCCTGGTGGCGTTAGTAGGAATAAGACTAACTTCGACAAAGAAGTACAAGGTGGGCATCTACCTGCTATAGATAAGATGTTTCCGATAACAGAAGAAGTTGCGGTCATAAGGCATCAAATAAGTGATTTTGTGAGCAATGGAGGTTGTTTCGCGCGCCCATAAGCTATAGCAGATAGAGAAAGAATGAATGAAAAAATGTGGTGGGGTTTATACGGCGGAGGAGCACCAGAGATTTACAACTTATCTATGAGAGTATTATCTCAAAGTGTTAACTTGTGCAGAAAGATGTTGGAGCGCATATAGTTATATCCACAGTGTAAAGATAAACAAATTTGGAGCTGATAAGGCTAAAACTTGTGCATGTTCACTATAATCAACGTCTTCTTTCAAGACAAAGAGAAGATTACAGGATTCAGTATAGAAATTGGGATGTAAATCCCGAAGAAAACAACATTGAAGAATTTATTGAAGTAATGGAGGAAATGGAATGAGAAGCGGCATCTGATGCTGAAGTGAATTACTTTACAACACCATTACCTTCTCTTATCCCTCCATCCACCCCTGCACCAACACCAACACCAACACCTCCACCTCCACCTTCACAACCTCCACCTCCAGGTTCACAACCTCCACCTCCAAGTTCACAAGAGAAGGAAACACAAACACAAAGTCGAGTTCAGAGTGTTCGCAATAAACACAAGAGACAAAAAAGGTCAATGAATGACATATATTCCTGCACTTAAGTAAGATTATCTAAATATATAATGTATTTCCTTATTTTTTGATTCCAAAATTGGAAAATTAGTAATATAATCTTTTTTTTTGAGAAAATGTAATTTACGCTCCCGTTCCCGCTCCTCGAATTTTATTTTTTGAAAATTTTACAATTCCCGCATACGTCCTCGCTCCCGTTTCCGAACCCGTTCCCGCTTCTGGCTACTAAGATTTATACACAAAATGGAATTCAACATGTCATGTACCCGACATGATGAGGAGAAGGTGTGCCTTATCATATTCAGTGTTAATACTTAGTATTAGGCTTATTAGTAGTGATTAGCTTATTAGTGGGTGTCTTTATAAATTATAAGTCTGTGGGCTGATGTAACCACCTGGAGGCTATGTAGCCGTTGGATGCTAGGATAGGGGATGAGGATTATTTAAGCAATTGAACTTGTGATGAAACTTTTAACCAAATTATTAATCAAATTTAATTTTTTATTCGATTTAGGTTGTGTTCTTCGGAACCAAAGAAACTTGATTCTCTGAATAAAATGTTTCTCATGTCATTGTACATTCAGGTACATGACAATTGGTATCATATTTTTTTCGATCTATCGGGGATTTGTTGTATCGAGCTAGGGAGAAATGTGCAGCCTATCGCCATTTACTTAATTTGAAGAGAAAGTATCAAGATCTTCTTAACGAGGCACCTTTCATTCAGTCGAAATTATAATCTTTGGGAACTAGAGTCTCAAATCAACTTCACCAGGATTAGGTGGGAATCAATTAAAATACCACCATTATCATTCAGTCAAGTTCATCGAGTTGTGAATACGGAAGCTACGAAGGAGAAGGTTTTCGTTGAGGAATCGGTACCTGAATTCAGTCAAGTTCTTACTTCAATTTCTCTTCTTGAATTCAGTCCAGTTCTTACTTCAAGTTCTTACTTCAACTTTAGTCTATCCGTCTGAGGAAATCAAATCCATTCCCACTGATGTTGCTGACGAAGCTGATTATCTTGACTCAGAATTGATTCCTCCATTTTTCTTTGTTGAAACTGAAGAAGATAGTTCTCCGGACTTGGAGTTAATTCCTACTTATTTCTTTGAAGAGGAAGAACGTGATTCTCTAGAGGAGTTGATTCCTTCATTTTTATTCGAAGAAGCAAAGGAAGATTTACCCGCTGATGTAGTCAAACCACTAATTAGTGAGTGTCTTTCCATTATTCTCAATTCTTCTCATAGCATATTTGATCCATGAAAGAATTTCAAACTCATTAAACGTTTTTCTTACTTATATGGAATTTATGAATTTGGTTTTGATTCCATTACTTCACGTTCTTTTACACTATCTGCTTACTCAATTTTATGGGATGAATTTGATAGAAATTCTGTATAAGATGAATTCCAAGAATGGGTACTGGTCAGATTCATGGTTTCGAGATCAAATTGTTGGTATGATGGAAAATGATAGTGTTTCTAGTACCACCTGTCTGTTGTTTGTTAAAATGCTTTTAATGTATATTGTATGTTTTGAGAACAATTGTTTTTTCAACGAACTGCCTACTGGGTTATCTTATCGACGTTGTTTCAAGTCAGCTGATATAATATTTGATCGTGAAAAATAATTTCAACTTGTTAAGGGGTTATTTTCTTTTGTTGGTGATTATAGAAACTATTTGGATCGAACTACTTCTTGTGTGATTTTAATGACCAACTACAAGGGTTATTCTGTTCATGAGCTGGTTAACAGGATTGGTTACCAATCAAATTGGTTGTTTAGTGTGTCAACTATGGGCAAGGTTCATTACAAATGGTTTGTTGATGTATTTCTTTCCCTTGTTTTCGATTCTAGCCATAGTGTGTTTGATCGTGGGAAGGAGATCGACCTTTTTATTATTATGGATGTCTTTTTTCACTACACTTGATTCTAAGTTTGGGAATCGAATGAAAGTGTGGATTAAGGACCTTGTTGTGTTGGCTACACATGGTGATAATGGTGAGTACAATAAATTACCTTCCCAAATGTAGTGTGACGCCCCAACCTAATCACCTGCTTAGATAATAGTATTACAACCTAACTGAAGCATCATATCTAAATTATCGATTTAAGAAAATCGTAATTACGTTAAGTGAACTAAGATAAAACCCAAACTATCCGACACTTTATAAATGAAAATCTCTCAGGTGATATGAATATATTAATGTGTGGTTTACAGATAAACAAGAAATATAATTATGCAAAATGTACATAACGTTCTTAAATTGCTAAATCTATAAACTACGGAAACAAATATCTTCAAGCGGGCCTTACCTTCTGACAACTGAAAAACACTGAAGTGGGAACGTATGAGCACATCATCCTAAAAGGGTGCTCAATGGAAACAAGTAACTCTCAAATAATCACTAACATACTTCACTATTCTAGAGAATAACGACAAGCTATAATACAATAATAATCTAAAGCATTCAACGATTCATGCAACATAAAGCAAGTGTTATCCTAACCTCGCCAAACTCATTGGAGAAGACGACGCGAGAACAACCCTAATCAATAATGATAACACCGTCCACACAGAGTGACCATACAAACCATGATTCAGAATATTACCATCAAGATCAGAAAGTTAGTCAAACAAGTATAATATGCACACGAGTGATTTCTCCTAAATAAAATAATATATAAAATATTAAAACGGAAGGGCATCCGCCATACTATGTAATATTCAAACAGAAGATCATCCACCCTACTATCTTAAGCCAATAAAATTAAAGTATAATAATATTCAAACGGAAGAGCATCCGCCCTACTAAGTAATATTTAAACGGAAGAGCATCCGCTTTACTAGATAATATTACGACGGAAGAGCATCCGCCTTATTTAACTTAGCAAGGAGCCGTGCGGAAACACAGTCACTCCTCGCATGGAAATCTCACAATACATATCATACAAAAACACATCATAGCAAACATCGTACATACAGATACAACATAAACATCATACTCAAAGATACAGGAACAATACATCAAAGTACACGCAATCATGCACAAAGATAGTAAAGTCTCATCATGCACACATATAAAGGAAAGCTTAATGATTACAAGAAGGTTACAAGGTTCCCACCTAATTTAATGACAAGCCACGCCTACCTCGAGATATCACCCTAAACTCGCTGGTTAATCCTTTGAATCGGTCGTTGTTAATATAGCATAACTGTTAATCACACAAACACTCTAATAACTTAGCTAATAGGCTCATACAAGGTTCATAGCAAAATATCATACAAGTCTCCAGTTATGGTTAAGTCCAATAACTAACGGTTCTAATGTTATTAATAGTTTTATAACATAGTATTTAGTGTTCTAGGCACAAATTAATATTTACTTATCCAAATAGGATCACATTGGGTGTCATCAGAAAGCCCTCGAAATTTCCTACAACTTTGTAGAAGGAACTGAAAGCTAATTCGGACCATAAGGGTGAAAAACGTCAAAAGAATGAATCTGGACCTATCCCCTAGCCCTCGGGCCAACCGACATGGTCCACTAAACCGTCCCACAAAAAATACTCCTAAATAGGTCTGACTCAGATCGAGTCAGACGAATCAACTGAGTCAGCGATCTGACTCGGTCATCTTCTACAACAACATCTGATTATTTTCTAAGCGTTGCAACTCTAAAACAGCGCAAGGGGTTAACTTTCATGGTCTCTAGTTTACTACATATAAATCCAATAGGATCCACTAATGGCTCTGTAGAATATCAGGACCGTGTTCTACAACTTTTTCCTACTGACTATGTTCCAATCCTCATTCTAAACCATCAAACACAGGTCAAACATATGCTTACTCGTGACTGTTCACCCCTTGTTTCACCTGCAACGGGTAATTTTCCATCAACTATAACTCACTATTTACTAAACCTATCAGGACAACTTTTATATGTACTAAATCCTCTCTTGGCGTACTACAAATGTTGTTTATAGAGATAGGTCCATTTCTTAATCTAAAGTACTTAGTAATGTCTCTACATTATGGCCAGTGACACCAATACCATACATAAAATCACAGTTGTTCATAATACAACAAACTATCAATGTGATTGGTTTTAATATATTTTCAACATATAATCAATACCCAACATATATTTAACTCACTGGAAACTATTAAATAGATTACCTTGATCAGTAGAAGAGGTTCCATCATCATCACACATATACTCGATATTATCATCATCAACTAATCATTATATATCAAGAACACTACAAAAGTCTCTTCACGATCATCTCCAACTTAATCCTGCACCTCAACTCTCTTCATGACCAACATAAATTTATCATCTTCTAATCTCTAACTATTTCTCCTTTGGTTTTTTTGATTGTTATCTACCTGTTTCATGAAGAAACTAAACTAATATATCAATCCTTTCTCCATTTCTATCTTTCTGTTTTCTCCGTTAACCAACACCTCCTACTTCTTTATACACCAGCTCCTCCTTAAGTTGAAAGAAGATAAACTTCAATCAAAGTATCCGTTTTATATTACGGTTAATTAATTAACCTAATTACTTGTTAACTAAACATAAACATAATTATCTATTACCTAGGTCAAAGTATAATATGTTTTATTATTTGATGCCTAGGAGACTACCAAGGGATAGCCAATCTCCAACCAAAGGTACAGTAATTTAGAGGTTCAGTTAGCGGTCAAACGGTCAAGCTTCGTCGGTCAACGATCCAGTCAACGCCGGTTGATTTTAGTCAAATTTTAACATCCGAAATACGAATTGCGATATCTTTCTCGTCTGACGTCCGAATGACGCGTCCTTATAGTCCATTTCGCATATTTTTTCAAGATCTAACTAATGATACTGTTCTAATCTTCAAATCATTAATTTATTAATTTCTATTAATTAATGTTCGTATTAATTAGTCGGGTTATTAGCGGTTAAATCGTCTCTTGACCGGTCTAATAGCATTGACGTACTTTCTGATCCTTACAATTTACCCACCTTACAATAATTTTCGTCCTCGAAAATTAGATCGATCTATCTCCCAATGTAAATATATCTCATACTTACAAACGCACAAAAATTCAAATTTATCTAAGATGACTTTGAATAACTAAGAATTGATAGTGAATTTATTTTGTTTGATTTTTATAGCATGTTAAATATTTAACTAATAATTCTGTCAATTATCATTAGTCTATGTACCATTTTATCGATAACTATTTAAGGTACAATTCTATATGGTACTAATTAATTTAATACTAGTATTTTACTATTTATCTGTCTTAGATAATCAATTAGATTATTTGTTTTAATTTAACATTAAATTTAACCCTAAATTATTAATAACTATTCTTATAACTATTGAACTCTAATTATTGTTTACCCGATACTATGCTATTTATCTTAATAATTCTAAATTCAGATTAAAACCATTTTATATCTAAACGACTTATAAGATCTATTATTTTATTATAAATAGAGCCACCAGGGGCATTTTATTAATATTATATCCATATACGTATAATTATGACCTAATTATTCCAATAAATATTCTTAATTCAAAATTACTCGACCCCTTAAACCATTTTCAAGATTAAATTAGGTCTTTACTAATTATCTCTTTAATTAATATTTTATTTATTTAACTTTTTTGATTATTAAAGATACTTAATCTTTGTTTCTTGAAAATATATTAATTAGTACTTCAAAGTATAAGTATCTGTATTTATAGCTTTATCGGTTTTCTATTTTTACTGTATGTTCCACAAATTAATATTATCGAATTTTTGACTCAATTCTCTAAACAAAATTATCTATGTTTGTATTGTTATCGATTTTCTTTAGTTTCACTATGTGTATTTAGACATTTTCCTAATTGTATCTAGATGTTGTAGTATTAACTATGTATCCCTTAATTATTTTTCTTACGCTTTTAACAAGTCCAAAGTCATCATACCTAAATTTATTCGCATAAAATCACATCATAGCAAAAATATCCTAACTTCATTTATGAATGAAGTAAAAATATCAAGAGTTAATCTAATAGAAAGTTTAGCAATTTATAGGTAATCCAATTATCCACTACAACCAAACTTAAAATATAACTGACTACTTCGTTGTTTATCACTATAATTTAGTGGGATGTTTCTTATAGGAATTTAATGTTGTCTAAAATCTTTGGCTCTAGGTTTCAGCCATACGAATCTATACTCCTGAAGGTACGTAAGTCTAAATTCTCCGCACAAGTTTCTATTTCAATAGATAATAGCCCTGCATACTTCTTAGCTATAATATAATTGGTTTAACCTAAATTTTTTACTTCATAATATGCACACACAACAAGGAAACGAATCAATCAACCAAATAAATCTTTTAGTTCTTAATATATTTTCGTGATTAAAGTTTATCTCAAAACCCAACCCGATTCTAATCTAATTTAGTTCACCATTTGATACTAACTATCATCTATTTTTCTCCACGGAAGATCTAATAGTGAGCTCTGATACCAACTTGTGACGTCCCAACCTAATCACCTGCTTAGCTAATAGTATCACAACCTAACTGAAGCATCATATATAAATTATCAATTTAAGAAAATCGTAATTACGTTAAGTGAACTAAGATAAAACCCAAACTCTCTGACACTTTATAAATGAAAATCTCTCAAGTGATATGAATATATTAATGTGTGGTTTTACAGATAAACAAGAAATATAATTATGCAAAAGATATAGAACGTTCTTAAATTGCTAAATCTATAAACTAGGGAAACGAATATCTTCAAGCGCGCCTTATCTTCTGACAACTGAAAAACAAACTGAAGTGGGGATGTATGAGCACATCATCCTAAAAGGGTGCTCAATGGAAACAAGTAACTCTCAAATAATCACTAACATACTTCACTGTTCTAGCGAATAACGACAAGCTATAATACAATAATAATCTAAAACATTCAACGATTCATGCAACATAAAGCAAGTGTTATCCTAACCTCGCCAAACTCATTGGAGAAGACGACGCGAGAACAACCCTAATCAATAATGATAACGCCGTCCACACAAAGTGCCCATACAAACCATGATTCAGAATATTACCATCAAGATCAGAAAGTTAGTCAAACAAGTATAATATGCACATGAGTGATTTCCCCCAAATAAAATAATATATATAGTTATAAAACGGAAGGGAATCCGCCATACTATGTAATATTCAAACGGAAGAGCATCCTCCCTACAATCTTAAGCCAATAAAATTAAAGTATAATAATATTCAAATGGAAGAGCATCTGCCCTACTAAGTAATATTTAAACGGAAGAGCATCCGCTTTACTAGATAATATTGCGACGGAAAAGCATCCGCCTTAGTTAACTTAACAAAAAAAAAGTTTGGTACTTAGAGAAATTTCTGTTCTTTTGTTACATGAACCAAAGATGAACTGAATGAATGTGATATGCATAGATTGAAGAAATTGTTGTTGAGTGTGGTTATGAATATATTGAAAGGTGTATGCAGGTGTTTGAGGGTGAAAACAGTTTCTGTTGGTTTCGGTAATTTCGTGTGATGTGGGTGAGAAACAATTCTAAACCCTAAACAATGTACTGCAAGGGAGTACTTTAGGTTCGAGAGATCAATCTGTACAAGTCCGGCCTAAACCAAGAAATGGTCGTTCCAGACTTGCTTCGATCACAAAGTGGAGGAGAAGGTTTGGTTTTGGGGAGGGAAGCGAAGAGAGTGTTGAGACCAGAATAGTTGATTCTGGAAGAGTAGTCATTTTGACTTGTATCAGAAAGCGTAAGCTAACAGATGGGAAAGCTAACAGGTGATTTCTGAGTGTTGTATGCTCCTGACCAAAAACTTGTTTTCGGTGGAAATTGGTAATGCCTATTTATACAAGTCGAAGTGAAACGTACTCTGGTCTCATTAAGAAATGGAAAACGGGTGAGTAAATGGGAGGAGGTGGTAACCGGTAACGCCTGGAATAGATGTTCCATAAAAGAAAGTGTTTCACCATTACTCCCTGTATTTACTAACCGCCTCATCCTTATGACACTTTCTTATAACGGGCGTAGTGTATGCCGCACGCTGTAAACCGCCAAACCAATACCCAATGAGCATCCCCCAGTTTGTGACATGCGTTGATGTCTCGAGTGTTTTAGTGGAAAACATGTAGCACGTTGTTTTTGTTTGGCAAGTTGATCTTGGGAGACTTACCGGCTCGGTGGTGACCTTTGACGGTCGAGATTTTACATCTTAATAGGAAAGGTAGCCGTTGATTATTGCAACCATTCGTTTGGTAGCCAGCGGCATGAAAGCATGATCAGTATGGCTTTAATATGGCCTAGTTTAGGCGCGGACAAAAGTTAGGGTTTTAGCTTTGTTTAGGCGCGACCAAACTAGGGCCAACGGCTGCCATGCATTAGCTGGTAACCTTGGACGGCTAAGATCTGCACCTTAGATGAAAAAGTGGTCGTTGATTGTTGCAGGCCTTCGTTTTGGTAACCGCATAAGGAAGGCCGGTATGGCATGGCCAAAACTGAGGTTTTGGGCCAAAGGTTACCATGCGTTGTTTGGCAACCTTCGACGGCTAGGATTCACATCTAGGATGGAAGGGTGGTCGTTGATCGTTGTACGCCTTCGTTTTGGTAGCCGCATAGGGAAGGCCGGCATGGTATGGCGCGACAAGATGGTTGGAATGCCATTGGCACATGTGGCATGGCATGCCTTGGCGCGGTTTGGCGCGGTTTGGCGCGGCCTAAACTAGAGTTTTGGGCCAAAGGTTACCATGCGTGGTTTGGAGACCTTGGACGGCTAGGATTTGCATCTAGGATGGAAGGGTGGCCGTAGATCGTCGCACGCCTTCGTTTTGGTAGCCGCGTAGGGAAGGCCGACATGGTACAGCGTGGCAAGGTGGTTAGCATGCCATTGGCACATGTGACATGGCATGCCTTGGCGCGGTTTGCCGTGGTCAAAACTAGGGTTTTGGGCCAAAGGTTACCATGCGTTGTTTGGCGACCTTGGACGGCTAGGATTTGCATCTAGGATGGAAGGGTGGCCGTTGATCGTCGCACGCCTTCGTGCGGAGATGTGGCTGGCATGGTTTGCCATTAGCACAGGGTGCGGCTGGCATGGTTGGCATGCCATGGCGCGGGGATGTGGCTGGCATGGTTTTCCATTGGCAAAGTGGTACGGCTGGCATGGTTGGCATGCCTTGGCACGGTAGCATGAGAATTAGGGTTTGGCATAGATGATGTCGGTCAATGTTAAGGGTTCTGCCGTGAAACATGATACATAAGAAAAAGGTACCCTGACAATTCTTACATAGGCATGCTGATCGATTAAATAAATGTGCTAATGGTCATAGTGACGTCATGTCGTATGTGCATTTTTACGATTTTAACCCTAAGCTAAAAACCACCATCAATATTAAGTCACATGCTTAGCTCGGAACGGGAGCATGGTTGCGAGGTAAGCATAAGATGGTGACAGGCTAGAACAAAAATAGAAACAACAAGTCGTGAAAAGATGGTCAGGAAGGTCCGACTAACCTTTTTAGAGAGGTAAAGAGAGTTTGTGCTTTCCGTGTTGGCGGCCTTGCATAAATTGTACTGGTGATGCAGACCGCGGAGTGGTGAGATGAAAATCGTCGGCTTAGTCTGGCCATGCATCACCTTGGCTGGGTTAGGGACATCGTGACGCTGGCTTGGCGAGTTTGTTGGGTTGGCGCGACACGATGGTGCAAGGAATGACGCGGTTTGGCGAGGCAAGCATGGCGCGTATGGTGGTGCAAGACATGACACGGTTTGGTGAGGCAAAGCATGCGCGGACGGCTTGGCTCAGTAGTGGATTGTCTTTGCGGGCATGGTTGTCTTTTTTCCTTACGTGACTCACATAGGAAGTTATTTCCTTATTCAAAACCTCGCAAGTGTTATGCCCGTAGAAAGGGGGCGTTATTCCTTCTCTTCATGTCACCTTGACGGTTTTTTTTTCAAGTCTCGGTGCTGGCGGTAGAGAAGTAACAATGCGGGCAAGCCTGTCTTAAACATGTATTTCCACGTTTTCTCACCAAACCCTAATTTACCTCAGGTGGCCAGGAATTCCCTTATGTTCGCTAGTAGAAAACAGTTTCATTAGAATCTGATATCACGCCTCAATCCGCGGCTGGTAGGAGGCTTTCCTTTTCGGGACCTCATTGCTCTGCTGGTTATAAGAGATGATCTTGAATCCTTCATTTGCACAGGTCGTGCTGAAATCGTGTTTATCCTCTATTCTTTCTCTGGTTTTGTAGCGCATAATGGGATCTTCCAATGACAGACATGTCTCCAATTTTTCGGGGAGAAACTTTGGAATCGACGAAAACCAGTTTTCTTCTCATGGGGAGGCGTTGAATAAAATTGAATCTCTATTTTGTGAAGCTGGAGGGACAGTTTTCGGGACATACCTTTGGAGAAAGAACGGGAATGCGGCGAAGCATCCCAGTGCGTTGGGAGGATTTGGTGCAACAAAAGCTCTTCACGGCCCGCTGTTAGGGAGGGACAGTTTGCTTGTCAGTTGAAACGACGGAAGACCGAGATTGTGAAACTTTTAGGGGAAAATCAACGTAGCTCCCTTGTCCAGGACGGTGTCATAACCCTTGATTATGATGAATCAGGAAATTCTCCTCGAAAGGTCGCTGAGAAGACTTCCGAGGAAGATGATGATGTTGCGGTTGATGAAACTGAAACAACTTTCGGAGAAGACGGCGAAACTGTTATCGGCTGCATTGGAGAAGTCGTGATGGCATATGCTGGGTTGGTTGCTGAGGCGGATGTCGGTAAAAAGACGGATGATGTTGCTGCTGAGACGACTTCCGGGTGGGATGTTGAGGCTGCTATTGCTGATGTGGCTTCCGGATGGAACCTTTGCTTCCCGAAAGATTGTCGGGGAAAGTGTTTGAAAAAAAATCTCTGACCAAGGCATTGGCAATTCACACATTAGCTTTCTATGACTAGCTTCTTCTTCTTCATTGTTTCTATTCGTCGCTTAGTTGTCCTGATGTTTTGCAAACTTTTTTTTTTACCTTGTATTCGCGGCGAAGTTAGGGTTTCTTCGATTAGCATCCCGCTTGCGGTTTCTGTCTTCGAATAAAACTTCTCGCTTTTTTTTTGAAAGACCCAAGACTTCCCTTAGAATGGGTTGGTGTTTCTGGTTGTGATTGGATGGTTAATGGATTCTCAATGATTTGGGATTTGTTTTGTATATTTTTGTGAGATCTGGAAAACTCATTCGGAAGAAATGTATGCCTTTTGAATAAAAACGAAACCCTAAAGAAGAATACAAACGGTGCATTCATCTTGGGGAAATACAGATATCAAGCGGGAGGAGAAATTGCTGAAGAAATACTAAAGGGAGAGTGCTGGAAGAGGGTAGTAAAGCGTTTTAGGGATTGAAAATCTTGAGCCATCGCGAGTGAACTATCACACCTCCCAGCTTTTCTGTGTTGATGAGCTTGCAGTAACCTCCCAAAATGACGTCTGCCACCAGATATGGCTCGTCTTCTTTTTCCTTGGGTGAATCAGTCCGAACAGCTATCTTTACCGTCATTTTCCCAACTTGAAACGAGTTCACTTTGACCACCATATCTCCTATTTGAAACGAGTTCGGGTGTTGTGTAACCGTTTGAATCTTGGTCTCATCAGTTTCGATGGCAGCTTCCAAATTCTTTGCAAAGCATTTGAATGGCCCAGCGCCCCACTCACATCTCTTGACAGCGTCCACGCCAGTAATCACGCTGAGTCCCCATGACGGAATAGGGAAAGAAATGACTGGTTGTAGAGAAGATCGTTCAGCCAAACTTACTTGCGTTTGGAATCTATGAGTTAGCGCCAACAGGTCATCTCTAGGTGTCCGGGTTCTATCGGTAACTCGCTGATGCGGTAGCAAGTGGGACGGTTTATTGGAGATTCTTTCGGGCATTGACATCGGTAGAGGGGATGTTCCCAATTTCGCCTTGTTGTCGAGTACCCACAAGTGCCCCAATATCATGTCGTAACCCAGTTCTTTGACAATGTGGAATTTTCTATGCGTTTTAGCGTCTCCCATCTTGATCTCGAGGTTAATGTAGTCGTGCGCGTTCAAGGCTCCCCCTCCCGGGTTCTTAATCACGGATGGGGAATGAGTAACCTCTTGTTTCGTAAATCCTGTAGCTTTCAGAGTCTTGAAAGTAACAATGTTGAAGTCAGAGGCCGTGTCGATTAGCGTGTTGTCGAACTGAATACCTCTTAAATAGGACGTGGTCAGCAGTCCCCATTTTTCCTTTTCGATTCCGCTCGCTGAGAGAGCTTGGGCTCTTGGCGTAGCTTCCGTGGAGGGAAAAATCCGTTTTCCCTACATGACACGATTGAGAGCCGTGAAGATATCTTGGCGTTGCACCTTGGAAAGGTAGTGAATTTCGCATACGTGTTGCATCATGGATCGCACAGTCTCGTGCACGGAGTCCCCATAGACTCCACAATTCCTCACCGGAAGTGGGTCTCGATGTACTCCCTCGTTTCCTAGTTGAAGTTCCCCTGCTTCTATCTTTTCATTGAAGATATGCTTCAGTATGTTGCAACCACTGGTTTGGTGGTGAACAAATCTGTGGTAGTGGCAGTATTTGGGGTTTTCCATCTCGGCCTCAGTCGGTGGGAGTCTGGGAGATAGAAGTCTGATAACATCATCTTGAATCCATGCTTCTAAGAGATCGATCACCTCCTTAATGGGAAACGGGAGATGGTAGCCGTTGATTGTTGCAACCCTTTGTTTGGTAGCCAGTGGCATGAAAGCATGATCAATATGGCTTTAATATGGCCTAGTTTAGGCGCGGCTAAAAGTTAGGGTTTTGGATATGTTTAGGCGCGACCAAACTAGGGACAAAGATTTCCATGCGTTAGCTGGTAACCTTGGATGGCTAAGATCTGCACCTTAGATAAAAAAAAGTGGCCGTTGATTGTTGCAGGCCTTCGTTTTGGTAGCCGCATAGGGAAGGATGGTATGGCATGGCCAAAACTAGGGTTTTGGGCCAAAGGTTACCATGCGTTGTTTGGAAACCTTGGACGGCTAGGATTCACATCTAGAATAGAAGGGTGTCCGTTGATCGTCGCACGCCTTCGTTTTGGTAGCCGCATAGGGAAGGCCGGCATGGTATGGCGTGACAAGGTGGTTGGCATGACATTGGCACATGTGGCATGGCATGCCTTGGCGCGGTTTGGCGTGGCCAAAACTAGAGTTTTGGGCCAAAGGTTACCATGCGTGGTTTGGCGACCTTGGACGGATAGGATTTGCATATAGGATGAAAGGGTGGACGTTGATCGTCGCACGCTTTCGTTTTGGTAGCCGCATAGGGAAGGCCGACATGGTATGGCGCGACAAGGTGGTTAGCATGCCATTGGCACATGTGGCATGGCATGCCTTGGCGCGGTTTGGCGTGGTCAAAACTAGGGTTTTTGGCCAAAGGTTACCATGCGCTGTTTGGCGACCTTGGACGGCTAGGATTTGCATCTAGGATGTAAAGGTGGCCGTTGATCGTCGCACGCCTTCATTTTGGTAGCCGCATAGGGAAGGCCAGCATGGTGGGGCCAAGAAAAATGACACAAATGGCTTGGCATAGTGGGGCCAAGGGTTTGGAACGGATGGCTTGGCATGGTGGGGCCAAGGCAAGGTGCGGTTGGCTTGGTATGGTGGGGCCAAGGGTTTGGCATGCCATTGGCGCATGTTGCGGCTAGCATGCTTGGGGCCAAGGTAAGGTGCGGTTGGCTTGGCATGGTGGGGCCAAGGGTTTGGCATGCCATTGGCGCATGGTGCGGCTAGCATGGTTTTCCATTGACACAGTGGTGTGGTTGGCAGGGTTGGCATGCCTTGGCGCGAAGATGTGGCTGGCATGATTTTCCATTGGCACAATGGTGCGGCTGGCATGGTTGGCATGCCTTGGCGCGAAGATGTGGATGGCATGGTTTTCCATTGTCACAGTGGTGCGGCTGGCATGGTTAGCATGCCTTGGCGCGGAGATGTGGATGGCATGGTTTTCCATTGGCACAGTGGTGCGACTGGCATGGTTGGCATGCCTTGGCGCGGAGATGTGGCTGGCATGGTTTTCCATTGGCACAGTGGTGCGGCTGGCATGGTTGGCATGCCTTGGCGCGGAGATGTGGCTGGCATGGATTTCCATTGGCAAAGTGGTGCGGCTGGCATGGTTGGCATGCCTTGGCACGGTTGCATGAGAATTAGGGTTTGGCATAGATGATGTCGGTTAATGTTAAGGGTTCTGCCGTGGAACATGACACATAAAAAAAAGGTACCCTGGTAACTCTTACATAGGCATGCTGATCGATTCAATAAATGTGCTAATGGTCATAGTGACGTCATGTCAGATGTGCGGTTTTACAATTTTAACCCTAAGCTAAAAACCACCATCAACAAAAGGGTATTGAATTTAGAATTTCGGTTTATTTCCTGCAGAAAATGAACTGCTGGTTAGCCTTGACCTGGTCAATTGACCAATTTTGACCAGGTCAAGGTTGACTGGCAGTATTTTTTTGCTGTTACAAAAAAGTTCGTAACGCCTTTAAGCTGTTACAATCTACCACGTAGTAACGTCTGCAAGCTGTTACAATGTGCCACGTAGTAACGGCTCGACGACGTTACGACACCGTTGTTACAACAAAATTTGTAACGTCCCGGAGCTGTTACCACGTGGAAAATTCGTAACAGGTCAAAGCTGTTACGAGGGCCCTTACAACCAAAATTCGTAACGGCTACAAATCCGTTACAAAAATTTCAACAGGCAAGAGACGTTAAAACCGGTTTTAGTAACGGCTTGGTTCTGTTTCTAATCCCAGAATTTGGTGTAGTGTGATAACAATTACAGTTAAAACTTCTGATAAATAAGACGGGAAATGGCTACTTATATGCTATTACAACATACATGCCTCGAAAAGATTACGACAACAATGAAAACAAAACGTTCCAACTTACAGCAAACTAAAGAGCTACAGAATGCAAAGATAGAAATTTTAAGAAGTTGATGCAAAATATATGATAGATGGATTAACTAGATTAGACTTTACTACAATATGATTGGATGCAAACCACTAAGAAGCTAATATTATAAATGGCAGAGAACCAACTAACCTAACTAAAAACAGGATGTAGTGATAACAATGAAATAACTGAAAAAGCTACAGCTGACAGGACATATGAACTGATGGATGAATACTAAGTTACACTAGTAATGATAGAAAACAGAAATTTCAGACACATATATACAAGGCTAAGCTGAAAATCAATAAAGAAAAGATAGAAAACTTCAGCTACACCGCTGCCGAGTCCCCGGCAGCAGCGCCAAAAACTTGATGTGCAGCAGACTAGAATCTTCACTGCTATCTGGATAGTCGGCAGAGCCTAGAAGTTCACCGGTGTTCATACAAGGGACAAAAAACATTATTGAGACTGAATTGACTTAGTGTAGGTTAAGAGGTGGATTCGACTGCCCTACCGCCCTATTTATCTGCTTGTTTAGATTACTCTTTGCATTCATATTTTATTACTGCATTCTTAGCATCATCTTTACAAACATCTAGCCGTATCGGCAAACAAAACCCCCTTTTTGGTTACTTTTTGTTCTAAGTCAGTTGTAGTGAGACCATAGCTTCAACTCTACACCCACCTTGTCCCTGTGGATCGACATGTGCTTGCCCCGTGTCGCATATCGACACTGTGCACTAGCAATTATCATTGTAGGTATTGTTTACAAGCCTGCCAATCATCCACAGAGTTTCCAACACTTTTACTTTTTTCAAGTAGTTTAGTGTTCTTTTGTGCTTTGAAAGAAATATCCTTTCCAGCTTTGGATGAATGCTCGTGATCAAAGATCTTTAACTTTCCAACAAGTGTATTTCTGGAAAGTGTTTCAAGGTTATTTCCCTCAACGATGGCATTTTCTTAGAATCGTATCTAGCTGGTGGCTATCTGAGAATTTTCATCACAATGTACTTTTCAGGAATAGTGTTAACCAATGCAAAAGATGCATTAAACACTTTGTGGTTAAACTCATCAAATGACTCTTCATCAGCCATACGAAGGTTTTCTCAATCAGAGTTTAGGTTTTGAAGCCTAGCTTCTTTATTAGAGGTATTCCCTTCAAATACGGTTTCTAAGATATCCCAATCATCTTTAGACCGAGTGCACGTAGTCACATGGTGCTGAAGATCTGGGGTAATGTCATGGATGATAACATTTAATTCGTCAAAATTTTGCTTTACAATAAGAATCTCGACAGCATCATAATCACCAATGTCCTTTGTAACAGTTACACCTTCTATTGTAACTAATGGAGGATTATAGCCATTTACAACACGAACCCATGTTTGAAAATCACGCGCTTGTAGAAAGACACGCATCAATTTTTTCCACCATAAGTAATTAGAGCCATCGAAGACTCGCGGTACGTTTATAGAGATAACACTTTTGTCCATAGAATCATATTGCTACAAACACAGACTTATGAGGTCTTAGCGTGTTTGCCTGCTCTAATAACAATTGAAAAGGCGTGGGTATAACAAGCACAACCAATAATTCGTTCGGAAATCTGTATGGACTAAACTCCAATATAATTCTAAGAGAAGCAACTTAAAAGTGAGACTCAATCAAGAAATATATCAAAGAGCTTTATCTCTTTCTCAATACAATCAGTAAATCAACTAGATAGAAATCCATGATACTGATTAATATGATATAAACTTGGACGGTTCCAAAGACCAATGCCCAAGTGTCAATCTAGTTCTATCCAACAATCAAGGTCGGATTTATCAACTGATTGAACTATGCATAACTTGTAATATTTCAATAATATAAACAAATATAATGCTGAAAAGAAATAACACAAATACCAGAAATTTTGTTGACGAGGAAACCGCAAATGTAGAAAACCCCCGGGACCTAGTCCAGGTTTGAAGACCACACTGTATTAAGACGCTACAAACTCTAGCCTACTACAAGTTAACTTCGGATTGGAATGTAGTTGAGCCCTAACCAAGTGTCACACAGATTAAGGTATAATCGCATTCCTTACGCCTCTAGAACCACGCCAGATTCTGAGCACTTGATTCACTTAGCTGATCTCACCCACAACTAAGATTTTCTACGATCCAAAGTAGAAGACTTATAAAAAAATATGTCTCCCACAGATATGTGTATCCTTTATTCTGTTTAATCTGTCTTTTGATACAAAGATCAAGGTGAATAGGAACAAACTAATAATCTGGTCTTATACTCCCTAAGAGCAGCCTAGAAATATTAGTCACCTCACAATAACCTAACTGATTAACATAAGAAGTTATTGAGAAATCAGAAGAGTCTGAGACGAAGAACTGTTGTGATTAATTTTTAGTAAGATATCGGAGATAAATCTCGAGTAAATCTTATAGAAGATAAAACTCAATACGATGGAACAAGTAAGATCATAATACGCAACTACAGAGAAAATAGTTGGATCTAACTTCACGAATCCCAAATGAAGTCTTCAAGTCGTTAACCTAATAATGGTTTTGGAAAACCTAGGTTAAATAAGAATCAACTCTAATTTGCAACTAGGACACACGGAAGTGTCGAGATTAAGTTTTCCAGTTGCTAGAGTTCTCCCTTATATAGCCTTTCAAATCAGGGTTGCTTAGAATCAAAGCTAAGATAGCTTAGTTGATAAGTGCATATTTCACATATATTTGGTGTCATTTCCATGTTAGTAAACGGTTATATTCTTCAAATTATTGTATGTTTCATTTGTTTTCTTGTATTTGTCTTTCATTACGTGAATCATCCAAAAATAAGTGGAAATAACTACAAAAGTGAAGTTTACAATTGGAGAAGGGCCAAAGACCAAGTGAAACTCGTTCAAATAGAGGATTTCCAGTCATCATTTTGTAGAGGACAAGAATATGAAGTTAAGGAATTATATAAAGTCAAAAACATTAAAAACATTTTCTCTTTCCTTCACTTTGGTTGGGCGATTTTGACCATTAGTCAAGCTTTTAGGGTGTCGTTTTTCTTCTTATTTTCCGGTTTTCTTCTGGTGATTCCTCCATCATGGTTGATGATGGAGGGCCTGAGAGTTCCGTAGGAGGTGTTTCTCTACCTAATTCCTCCCTTCAGGTAGAGGGATATTGTTAGAGCATTGCTCGGTCGAACTCGCATGCGTTGCTATCTCAATCATGTTTTTCAATGTTAGTGATCAAAACTATAAGTCTTGATTTCTAGTCTACTATAGCTAAGGTCTCGTACTAGGATAGAAAGTGTAGTTGAGCTCAAGAACTCCATGGCAATCATCATACAAGACGAATGACTGCTCAAGGAACTGGTGGATCTTCATCGACTAAAAGGTATGTGGAGACTTGAACTTATCTATCACTCAAAAGTTTATTTATCTCCTATCTTGAGACAAAAGTCTTTTTTCTATATAGACTTAGATTATGCACATTTGGTATTTCGAGCCGAGTTTACCTCTCTTATATATTTCTCAAAATATGTGTTGGTAAAGCTTTCGCTTTAGCCAAGTTCATCTTTACCTAGTGACGAAAGTCATGTTATGTTTCAATCATTTTGAAAATTGCTCTGACGAGAAATGGTTTGTGAATACAACTATATAACGTCCTCTGAGTATGTTTCAATGATTGAAATGAGAGTTTAGACTATATAACCATTTGGAGGATATGAGCATTTTTGTGGAAACACATATATGTATAAGTCCTTATTGCTTGAAGCGAAGTTTGCGAACTTTGTTGATCAAGTAAACTGGAGTAGTGCGTGAGCTAAGTCCGCGAACTCAGTCCGCGATCTGGCGAAGTTCTCAAACCCGAGAATTTCTGCTGGAGTTTGTGAACTCCATCCGGGAACTTAAGTCCACGAACCCATTCCGCGAACTCGAGTAGGTTATGTCTAAAAACGATGTTTAGTGAACTTATCTTTATAAACTAAGGAATGCAATTGCAAACCGTGGCCATAGAGTTCATGAACCTATTCATGTGAATCAAATCGTTTTTGCTTCAATTGTGTCTTGTGTAGTACATAAGTGAAAAAGCGGGGGTCTAACAACACCACCCAATATTTCGCTTAGCAATCTATATGGACTAACTCCAATATACTTTGCTAGAGAATCAACTACACAGTCATACTCAATCTAGACTTAAGTATATCGAGGAGTTAATATTTCTCTCTTGTTTTGATTTACTCAAACTAATAGAAATCAACCAGTCTTTAATCAAGCACAAGGAATAACTTGGATGGTACCATAGACCAATATCCAAGGATCAATCAATGACAATCAATAACCAAAGGTTTTGGATTACTCTAATTGATGATCTAACGCATAACCTGTATTATTACAATTATAAAGATAAAACAATATAATGCGGAAATTGAAATAACACAGACACCAGAAATTTTGTTAACGAGGAAACCGCAAATGCTGAAAAACCCTGGGACCTAGTCCAAATTTAACACACACTGTATTAAGCCGCTACAGACACTAGCCTACTCCAAGCTAACTTCGGACTGGACTGTAGTTGAACCCCAATCAATCTCCCACTGATCCAAGGTACATTTATGCTCCTACGCCTATGATCCCAGCAGGATACTGCGCAATTGATTCCCTTAGCTGATCTCACCCACAACTAAGAGTTGCTACGATCCAAAATCGCAGGCTTTGACAATAAACAAATATGTCTCACACGGACAAGTCTATCAAAGGATCAATCTGTCTCCCACAGATAAACCCTAAAGGTTTTGTTCCGTCTTTTGATAATAATCAAGGTGAACAGGTACCAATTGATAATTCAGTCTTATATTCCCGAAGAACAGCCTAGAGTTATCAATCACCTCACAACAATCTTAATCGTATGGTAGCGAAAAAAGATGTTGCTGAATCACAAACGATGAGACAAAGATGTTTGTGATTAATTTTTATATCTTGCCTATTGGAGATATCAATCTCAAGCCAATCAATCTGATTGTACTAGCACGATAGAAGATGCAACATCAGATCACACAACTACCATAAAAGTAGTATCGGTCTGGCTTCACAATCCCGATGAAGTCTTTAAGTCGTTAACCTGGTTTTAAAAGAAGAAAACCAAAGGTTAAAGGAGAATCGACTCTAGTATGCAAACTAGTATCACACGTAAGGTGTGGGGATCAGTTTTGCACAATACTATATGTCTCCTTTATATAGTCTTTTAAATCAGGGTTTGCAATCAATGTTATCTTAGTAACAAAGCATTCAATATCCACTGTTACATGAAAACCTGATTTAGATTCAAGATAATATTTCTCAACCGTTAGATCGAAAACTTAGCTTGTGACACACACTTGACAATGCACGCTTCTAGGTTTGTTAACCGTACCCAAACTTATGCACTTGTTGGTTCAATAATAGTTAACCAAAAGGTTAGCCATATGAGCATTTCATATCAACCATTTTCTTCTTCACCATAACTAGTACAAATGACTTCAAATGAACTAGTTAGAGAGTTGTTAAATTGCAAGGAAATCTTATGTACTACACAAGACACAATTGAAGCAAAGATGATTTGATTCACTTGAATCGGTTCATGAACTTTTATAGCCACGGTTTGCAAACTGCATTCCTTAGTCTTTTTAAGTTTAAATTCAGAAATCATCTTCAGATGTATAACCTTCTCAAGTTCGCAGACTAGGTTCGCGGACTTAAGAAACCGGGCAGAGTTTACAAACTCCAGCAGAAAATATCGGCAAAAGACCTTCCATCGGTTCGCGGACTGGGTTCGCACAACTAGTTTGTCAACTCCAGCAGAATTTCTCGGGATGAGAAGTTCGGCAGTTCGCGGACTTGGCAACAAGACATTATCCCAGTTTCTCTTGATCAACAAAGTTCGCAAACTTTGGTTCAAGGAATAGAACTTATACATAAATGTGTTTCCACAACAATGCTTATGTCCATCATTGGTTATGTAATCTAAACTCTCATTTCAATCATTGAAACATTCTTAGATGACGTTATATAGTTGTTAAACCATTTCTCGTCAAAGCAATTTTCAAAGTGATTGAAACATATCATGACTTTCGTCACTAGGTAAAGATAAACTTGATCGAAGATAAAATCTTACCAACACATATTTCGAGACATAGATAGGCGAGGTATATTTAGCATACGACTTCTTGTCTCAAAGAGTAGAAGATAGAGTAGATAGACTTTTGAGTGATAGATAAGTTCAAGTCTTCACATACCTTTTTGTCGAGAAGTTCCACCGGTTCCTTAGAGTAGTTCTTCTGCTTGTATGATGAATCGCCATGAAGTCCTTGATCTCAACTACACTTTCTATCCTAGTCCTAGACTTAGCTATAATAGACTAGAAATCAAGACTTATAGTTTTGATCACTAACATTGACAAATATGCTTGAGATAGCAACGCATGTGAGGTTGACCGATAAATGCTCTAACAATCTGCCCCTTTGTCAATTTTAGTGACAAAACTATCAACACATATGGAATACAAAAAAGATAAAGAAACTTTAGTATCTCCTATTCCACATGTCTAATCTTCAACATTCCTCGAAATCTTCGTCACTTCCAAGTACTCCAATGATCCCAAAGGTTGTAAGTTTAGCATCACCGTTGTTGAAGATCCGTATCTATAACAATGAGAAAGCATCGGTCTCGATCATTGTTATACAGTGTCATAGTATTATTATACAGTGTCAAAGTTCAATTGTATCACAACTTTAACAATAATACTATGGTGATATGTATCACTCCCCCTTAGTCAATACTCCATCTCACATGATAACCACTCCCCCTTACATAATGATCCGAAAACCATATGTATTTGTAGTATGAACTACATATTAATTCTCCCCCTTTTTGTTAATAAAATTGGCAAAGGTACAATAACATGATCCTAATGAAATTTCCTAAAGAGACGTTTCATAGACTAAAAGAAGAATACATACCAACTAATTTAGATGCAATCATAAAGCCGAAGCTAAATGCATTCATCAAGGAGTTTACAGATACAAGATAACCCCTCTAATATTCCACAACCGCACACCCCTCAAGATATGACCATTAAGCACAAGTTCAAAAGAACTCTCCCCCATTTGATGTCATTCCCGAAGGAACAATAAGAGCGACCTTAATTTCAAAAGAAAAGAAGGATTTTATTGGAAACCAAAAACCATGAGAATGATTTTCTATATCCAAAAAACTCAATCAAATTAATCACAAGTAAACCCATGATTAATTTAATCGGAATGCACAATCGAATTAAACATAAGAGGTGATACAATTCAATTGATTATGCTCAATATAAGAGAATTTATGGAGATACGAAAAATACTTAACTAGATTAATTACAAGAGAACCCATAAATAATCTAATTGGAATACACAACCAAACTAATCACAAAAGTAATCAATTTAATTGTCATTTGTTTTGCTCGACATAAGAAAACTTACGGAGCAATAACTAAACCAAACAAGATGATTAATTTAGTTCAATATGCTCGACATAACATATCTCACGGAACACCAACTAAGATCATAAATCAACTTGGTTGTTTAGTGCTCAACATAAGATGCATTACGGAGCCTCACAGTAATACATAAAAATATGGATCAGGAATGATCAATACTATGGAATACTCAAGGATTCATTCTATCTTCAATCACTATTTGCATAACGATATTAATAAACATAATCCTTGAAAACAAAATATTTTAACCTATCTTCCATCAAATATTTGACAATATAGGCTTAACTTTTGTATTTGTCAAAAGTCTATTCATTCTTTTACCAGTACGTGAATACCGATCACAAACGACTTTACTTTTGGCAGAGTATGGGACAAACATAGTTCATGGACGTAAACACCAATATCCCTTAACAAATTGCAACATAACAAATCACAAGGATTAATAATGCAAAAACATCATCCTCCAAATATTTTTAGAATTTAAACCAAATAAACCTAAAAAGAATAAGAAGATGAAAAATAATGGCTATGTGTAGTCACAATCATTGTTATTCAAGCACTAGTTATTCTTCCAACTAAACCAAAAACAAGACGTACTAGGAAACAATATCTTTGATAAATTCCTTATCATTCCCTAACTCCTTGTCGTCAACAACCATTGGAATATAAGGTTCATGGAGGAAGGAGTCAATACCAACGAACCATCTTGGCTGATGATGTCGAACCAGGGCCTTCTGAATTTCCAAAGATCTTGAAACACAAGCCTTTATTTCACTAATCTCCTTTCTTACTTCCTTGAACTCATCAAGAACATCGGAAAACTTATGAAAGTTAGAAGGGACAACCCTTGGATTTCTTGTATTCCTCCTATTTCTTTTCAAGGAAGGAGTTATTGGAGATTTTTCCTTTTCCTTGATTGATGGCTTAACAATCATATTGACATCTTTTCCATCCAAAGACATGATGCTTAGAGAACAATTATAAACAACTGGTTTTTGTGAGTGGAATTCACAATCTCATCAAGCAGTCTTAAGATATAAAGGATATCAGAGAGGAAAAAGGAATGTAGGGTTTGCAACCTTTAAACAGGTTCGTGGACGCCCAACTCTATACCCTATAAAGAGTAAAATTTTCGATAATAACTCTTTACTTTATTTGATAGACAGGAAAAAAAATCAAAAAAAAACTTTTCCTAAAGCCTGAGCGGTACACAATCTTATCTCTTTTGATCAGGCACATGAGACAAGCCAAACAACACAATCAATTTGTGTTGTGGTGAACAACAATTTGTCCACCATTTTCCTCTAGAGAGGAATCCTCAGACTTCTGTATATTAATGCAATTTGACCACACCTTCGTATCTGATGGTCTTATTTTTTCCTTGGAAACCAACTTCTTAGACGAAGATAAAATCCTACATACCTCAGCAGTCTTCTGAGCAAGTTTAAGCTTCCTTGCCAATCGATTTGCTCTTCGTTGAAGTTTGTTGGCATGACTCACTTGATGTTTGTACTTGTAACATCTTGATAGTTCGTGACCCTTCTGAGAACAAAACGAGCACGTCAAACTTGGATAGTATTCAGGCATCTGTGGTGTGAACGCAGCTAGACACATAGTAGATCCTGAAACATTATAACCAGAGTTTTCAAAGGATGGGTCAATTGATTCTTCCAGCTTGATTGGATTCTCTTCTTCACCGAAACTATCAAGGTTGATATATGTATTGCTACAATTATCAAAATCAATGTTTTCACATAGAAGACCGACACTTGATTTCCTGTCTTCCTCAGAATCATATATCTCAGACATCTCATCAAGTGTTACAGCAAGACCTTTGTTCCCAGTGTATTTTCTACGATTTGGGCACTCGTTTGCAAAATGACCAAATACTTTACACTTAAAGCACTGTGGCATATCCTCGTCATAAGCCTCGTCAACATCCCTATTTTTAGGAGGAATGCGATTGTGGGGTTTATCTGATGACCTAGGTTTGTCTTTTGAAAACCTTTTACTTCTCTTCAATAGAAGATCCCTAAACTGTATTGTGATCAAGGATACTGATATGTCAAGATCTTCATCCGAAAAATCATCCTCAGACCGATCATCCCAGAGAGGTAAACACTTTTACCTTTATCAAGTAATTTAATGTTCTTCTGTACTTTAAAGGCAACATCCTTTCCAATTTTGGATATTTTCTCATGATCAAAGATATTTAGATTTCCAACCAATGTATTTCTGGAAATATTATCAAGGTTATTTCCCTCAACGATGGCATGCTTCTTAGACTCGTATCTAGATGGCAGCGATCTGAGAATTTTCATTAGAATGTCCTTTTCAGGAATAGTCTTACCCAATGCAAAAGAAGTATTAACAATTTCAGAAACTCTGTGATTAAACTCATCAAATGTATCTTCATCTTCCATACGAAGGTTCTCCCAATCAGAATTAAGATTTTGAAGTCTAGCTTCCTTTTCACTGGAGTTACCTTCAAATACGGTCTCTTAGATATCCCAAGTATCTTTAGACCTTGTGAAGTTTGACACATGGTGCTGAAGATTTGGGGTAATGGCATGTATGAATGCATTCAAACCATCGGAATTTTGCTTTGCAGCAAGTATCCCGGCAGGACTGTATTCACCAATATTCTTGGGAACGTTTACATCTCCATCTTCCAAAACGGGAGCAACATAAACATTAACAACATATACCCATGATTGAAAATCACATGCTCGAATAATAGCTCGCATATCAATTTTCCACCATAAGTAATTAGAGCCATCGAAGACTGGTGGTACGTTAATAGAGATAGCACCTCTGTCCATAGAGTCAGATTGCTACAAACACATACTTGTAAAGTCTTAAATGTGTTTTCCTGCTCTGATACTAATTGAAAAAGCGGGGGTCAAACAACACCACCAATATTTCGCTTAGCAATCTGTATTGACTAACTCCAATATACTTTGCTAGAGAATTAACTAGACAGCCAGACTCAATCTAGACTAAAATATATCGAGGAGTTAATATCTCTTTCTTGTTTTGATTTACTCAAACTAATAGAAATCAGCGAGTCTTTAATCAAACACAAGGAATAACTTGGATGGTACCAAAGACCAATATCCAAGGATCAATCAATGACAATCAACAACCAATGGTTGGATTACTCTAATTGATGATCTAACGCACAACCTGTATTATTTCAATTATAAAGATAAAACAATATAATGCGGAAATTGAAATAACACAGACACCAAAAATTTTGTTAACGAGGAAACCGCAAATGCAGAAAAACCCCGGGACCTAGTCCAGATTGAACAGACATTGTATTAATCCGCTACAGGCACTAGCCTACTCCAAGCTAACTTCGGACTAGACTGTAGTTGAACCCCAATCAATCTCCCACTAATCCAAGGTACAGTTATGCTCCCACGCCTCTGATACCAGCAGGATACTGCGCACTTTATTCCCTTAGCTTATCTCACCCACAACTAAGAGTTGATATGATCCAAAATCGCAGGCTTTGATAATAAACAAATCTGTCTCACACAGACAAGTCTATCAAAGGATCAATCTGTATCCCACAGATAAACCCTAAAGGTTTTGTTCCGTCTTTCGATAATAATCAAGGTGAACAGGAACCAATTGGTAATCCGGTCTTATATTCCCGGAGAACAACCTAGAGTTATCAATAACCTCACAACAATCTTAATCGTATGGTAGAGAAACAAGATGTTGCGGAATCACAAACGATGAGACGAAGATGTTTGTGATTACTTTGTATATCTTGCCTATTAGAGATATCAATATCAAGCCAATCAATCTGATTGTACTCGTACGATAGAAGATGCAAGATCAGATCACACAACTACGATAAAAGTAGTATCGGTCTGGCTTCACAATCCAAATGAAGTCTTTAAGTCGTTAACCTGGTTTTAGAAGAAGAAAACCAAATGTTAAAGGAGAATCGACTCTAATATGAAAACTAGTATCACACGTAAGGGATGGGGATTAGTTTTTCACAATACTAGATGTCTCCTTTATATAGTCTTTCAAATCAGGGTTTGCAATCAATGTTATCTTAGTAACAAAGCATTCAATATCCACCGTTAGATGAAAACCTGATTTATATTCAAGCTAATATTTATCAACCGTGAGATCAAAAACTTAGCTTATTACACATACTTGACAATGCACACTTCTAGGTTTGTTAACCGTACCCAAACGTATGCACTTGTTGGTGCAATAATAGTTAACCAAAATGTTAGCCATATGAGCATTTCATATCAACCATGTTCTTCTTAACCATAACTAGTTCAAATGACTTCAAATGAACTAGTTAGAGAGTTGTTCAACTGCAAGGAAATATTATGTACTACACAAGACACAATTGAAGCAAAGATGATTTGATTCACTTGAATCGGTTCCTGAACTTTTATAGCCACGGTTTGCAAACTGCATTCCTTAGTATTTTTAAGTTTAATTTCAGAAATCATCTTCAGATACATAACCTTCTTAAGTTCGCAGACTAGGTTCGCGGACTTAAGCAACCGGGCATAATTTACAAACTCCAGCAAAAAATCTCGGCAAAAGACCTTTCTCCGGTTCGCGGACTGGTTTCACGGATTGGTACTCACGAAACTAGTTTGTCAACTCCAGCAGAATTTCTCGGGATGAGAAGTTTGGAAGTTCGCGGACTTGGCAACAAGCCATTCTTCCGGTTTCTCTTGATCAACAAAGTTCGCAAACTTTGGTTCAAGGAATAGAACTTATACATAAATGTGTTTCCACAACAATGCTTATGTCCATCATTGGTTATGTAATCTAAACTCTCATTTCAATCATTGAAACATTCTTAGATGACGTTATATAGTTGTTAAACCATTTCTCGTCAAAGCAATTTTCAAAGTGATTGAAACATATCATGACTTTCGTCACTAGGTAAAGATAAAATTGATCGAAGCGAAAATCTTACCAACACATATTTCGAGATATAGATAGGCGTGGTATACTCGGCTCGAAATACCAAATGTGTATAATCCAAGTCTATATATATATCATACGAATTCTTGTCTCAAAGAGTAGGAGATAGAGTAGATAGACTTTTGAGTGATAGATAAGTTCAAGTCTTCACATACCTTTTTGTCGAGAAGTTCCACCGGTTCCTTGAGTAGTTCTTATTCTTGTATGATGAAACGCAATGAAGTCCTTGAGCTCAACTACACTTTCTATCATAGTCCGAGACTTAGCTATAATATACTAGAAATCAAGACTTATAGTTTTGATCACTAACATTGACAAACATGCTTGAGATAGCAAGGCATGTTAGGTTGACCTAGCAATACTCTAAAAATAAGATTTCCTTGCAATTGAACAACTCTCTAAATAGTTCATTTGAGTCATTTGAATTATATATGGTGAAGAAGAACATGGTTGATATGAAAGTGATCATATGGCTAACCATTTGGTTAACTATTGTTGAACCAACTAATGTACAAGTTTGGGTACGGTTACACAAGCATAGGAACGTGCATTTCATTTATGTATAACAAGTTATGTTTTCGATCTAACGGTTGATAAATATTAGCTTGAATCTAATCAGGTTTTCATCTAACGGTGAATATGGAATGCTTTGTTACTAAGCTAACATTGATTGCAAACCCTGATTTGAAATACTATATAAGGGAGAACTCTAGCAACTGGGAAACCTAATCCCCACACATTATGTGTGATACTAGTTGTGCTAAGCTAGAGTCGATTCTCCTTTAACCTTTGGTTTCTTCTTCTAAACCAGGTTAACGACTTAATGACTTCATCGGGATTGTGAAGCCAGACCGATACTACTTTTCTTGTAGTTGTGTGATCTGATCTTGCTGTTTCTATCGTACGAGTACAATTATAATAATTGGCTTGAGATTTCTATCTCCGATAGGCAAGATAAAAAGTAATCAAAAACATCTTAGTCTCATCGTTTGTGATTCCACAATATCTTTTTTCGCTGCGTCGATTAAGACTATTGTGAGGTGATTGATAATACTAGGCTGTTCTTTGGGAATATAAGTCCGGATTATCAATTGGTTCCTGTTCACCTTGATTTATCAAAATACGGAACAAAACACATAGGTATATTCGTGGGAGACGGATTTATCTATTATCGTAGACTTTTCTGTATGATACAAATTTGTTTATCAAAGTCTTTGACTTTGGGTCGTAGCAACTCTTAGTTGTGGGTGAGATCAACTAAGGAAATCAAGTACGTAGCATCCTGCTGGTATCAGAGACGTAGGAGCATAACTCTACCTTGGATCAGTGTGAGATTGGTTGGGGTTCAACTACAGTCCAGACCGAAGTTAGTTTGGAGTAGGATAGTGTCTGTAGCGGCTTAATACAGTGTGTGTTCAATCTGGACTAGGTCCCGGGGTTTTTCTGCATTTTCGGTTTCCTCATTAACAAAATTCTGGTGTCTGTGTTATTTCTTTTCCGCATTATATTTTGTTATATAATTGAAATATAACAGGTTGTGCGTTATTCAATAAATTAGAATATCCGACCTTTAGGTTGTTGATTTAAATTGATTGACACTTGGATATTGGTCTTTGGTACCATCCAAGTTATTTCTTTAGTATTTGATAAAGACTCGTAAATTTCTATTTGGTTGAGTATATATCAAATCAAGATATTGAGATATAAACTCTTTGATATACTTTTATCTAGATTGAGTCTGACTGTCTGGTTGATTCTCTAGAAAGTATATTGAAGTTTGTCCATACAGATTGGCAAGCAAAATATTGGGTGTGGTTGTTAGACCCCCGCTTTTTCAATTGGTATCAGACCAGACAAACACGTTTAAGACCTTACAAGTCTGTGTTTGTAGCGATCTAACTTTATGGACAGTAGTGTTAAATCAATAAATGCACCACCAGATCCAGGGATTTCAGAATTCTCTTCCATGACTGATTTAATAAAATCTGTAGAAGAAATTCTATCTAAACCTTCACCAGGTTTAAAATCCCTTGGAGTGTTTTCAGGGCTTGAAAAGAAGCTTGAGAGCTTATCTCTTGATGTTGAGTTATACCTCCAGAAAGAGCAAGAATCTCTTGACAGGCTAAATCAAGTTATGATGAATAATATTCATGTTGACGTTGATATTGATTTACTAATCAGTGAGAGAAATGCTCCTCCTCTGCGTAATCCAATTAGTTGTGATAAACTAAACGAATTACAACAGGACTTTAAATCTCAGTCATCTGAGTGTATCACCTCAAAGCATGAATTGATTCGTTGCTCAATTCCTGATACTTCCTATCAAGATAGTAGTATTGTCTTCTTTTATGAAGAATCTAGGACGTCTCTTTTTATCAAAAGAGACGTCCCTTCGCAGTACTAAAACTATATGCAGAAACTGTTTTTTATAAGATGGAAAACAAGAAATCAGAAACACAAATCCTTTTGGGTTCTCTTGAAGTTCTTTGATAGACTTATAAAAACAGTTCCTTGGGTGTTTCTCAACACTACAAGATTTAAGATTTGTTGGAAAGAAACTCTTTCTTGGTTCCATGGTGAGCAAGACATTTTTCACCTCAACACAACTTGTTTGATTTGAAAGTGCATCCTCACCAAGAAATGCCCTGCTATGTATACGGTGAGGGAAGCACAACAACTGGGACGCACAGATTATATTCGGTAAGGCTGTAGAATTCAATTGGACTTTTCTAAAAAGGTATGTCTATAATCTTGAGAAAGTTTTATGTTTTTATTACTTGTTTGAGTACTTATAATGATCCATGTACCTTGATTATCGTTCATTTCTACCTAACTTGATATGTGTTTAATGTTCTTAAATGTTTAGGTTTGAAAACATTAGTTCGGGATGTTTGGACTTCATGGTACACATACCTAGTATGCATAAAATCATTTAAAACCAAAATACAGGGGTTTAAGTTCGCAAATCCCGTCTGCATGTTGCTCCATGATACGAAAATTCGTTTGCAAACCCGTATGCATACTTGACGTCGACATTCAGTAAACTTGTTTTGGACGTAACTTCTTCGTACGAACTCGGATTGACCTAATTATTTTTGAAATCTCTTCCTCTTTGAATGCTCTTCAAAATGGAGATGAGAAACCTTGAATTTGGATGAGTGAAGATTGTTATTTGTCCTGTCTCTTGTTTTTGAGTATTTTGCTCCGTTATGTTGCACTTGTTCCACTTCTCTTGAACTTGGTCACTTGGGTTCTTGGAGTACTACTCTTATAAGCTAATTTTTAGCTTTTACAAGAATGTTGTTGGTGAATCACAAAGAAGGAAGTTCAAGAATGGAAAGTAGTACGTAGTGCTATGGAATTCTTGAATGTTCACAATCATCCTATGTGAACTATGGTGCATGGTCGTTATTGACTTTGTATGTTCTTCTTTGTTAAGAAAATCTTTTTATAGCCTTTGGTAGCTATTATTGGTGTAAATCCATGCGAAAAAGATTGATTCTACCCTGAAAGAACAAATCATCTTGTATATGCATTACGAGTTTGTCTTGATGCCTAGAAAACTTCTTATGAGAATTTATTCTTATTTTTGAGAAGGATTACTAGAGTTTGGAATAGCAATTATTGTGATTACACGTAGCTATGTCCAAAGCTTTCATCTTCATGTTTTTAGATTTATTTGTTTAAATTCTAAAATTGTTTGGAAGATGATTTTTGTAGTATTAATCTTTATGGTTTTATATATTGCAATATTGTTATGGGATATGAGTGTTTACGTCCGTGAACTTGATTGTCCCATACTTTGTCAAAAGTAAAGTCGTTCGTGAGTTGATATGTATATATTGATGAAAGAATGAATTGACTTTTGACAAATACAAAAGTTAAGACTATTATGTCAATTTTTGATGGAAGATAGGTTAAAATCTTTTGTTTTCAGTGATTATGTCTATTGGATGTCATTGTGCAAATGGTGACGGAAAAATAGAATAAATCCTTGTGTATTCCGCAGTAATTGATCTTCCCTGATCCATATTTTATGTATTACTATGAGGCTCCGTAATGTGTCTTATTTTGAGCACTAAACAACCAAGTTGATTATTTTTATGATTAGCTTTGTTGTTGTTCCGTGAGATACTTTATGTCGAGCATTTTGAACTAAATTAATCATCTTGTTTGGTTATTTAGTTATGACTCCGGAAGTTTTCTTATGTTTGAGCGTTTTTGACTGGGTTGATTATTTTCATGATTAACTTAGTCATTGCTCCCTAGATTCTCTTATGTCGAGTATGACCAATTAAATTGATTACTTTTGTGATTAGTTTAGTTGTGTATTTCGATTAGATTAATTGTGGGTTTTCTTGTGATTAATCTAATTGAGTTTTTTTTAAAAGTCTCCATAAGTTTACTTGTGTTGAGCATTTCTAATTAAGTAAATCATGGGTTCTCTTATGATTAATTTAATTGAGTTTTTTGGATTCAAATTCATACTTGTATGTAATTTGCTATGTCCAAAGAAATCCTTCTTTTCTTTTTGAAATTAAGGTCGCTCTTGTTGTTCTTTCGGGAATGACATAAAATGGGGGAGAGTTATTTTGAACTTCTACTTAATTGCCAAATCTTTGTGGGGAGTGCGGCTGTGGAATATTTTAGGGGTTATCTTGTATCTTCATAGACTCCTTGATAAATGCATTTAGCTTCGGCTTTATGATTGCATCTAAATAAGATGATATATGCTTTCTTTTGTTCATGAAATGTCTCTTTTGGAAATTCATTAGGATCCCGTTCTAGTACCTTTGCCAATTTTATTGAAAAAAATGGGGAGAATTAATATGTAGTTCACACTGCAAATACATATGGTTTTCGGATCATTATGTAAGGGGGAGTGGTTTCCATGTGAGATGGAGTATTGACTAAGGGGGAGTAACATATCAACATAGTATTGGTGTTAAAGTTGTGATACAATTGAACTTTGAGGCCGTGTAACGATACTATGACATTGTATAACAATGATTGAGAACTCTTGTTTTCTCGTTGTTATAGCTACGGATTTTCAATAATGGTGATGCTAAACTTACAACCTTTGGGATCATTGGAGTACTTGGAAGTGACGAAGATTTCAAGTAATGTTGAAGATTAGGCATGTGGAATAGGAGATACAAAAGTTTATTTATATATTTTTTGTATTCCATATGTATTGATAGTTTTGTCACTAAAATTGACAAAGGGGGAGATTGTTAGAGCATTTCTCGGTCGAACTCGCATGCGTTGCTATCTCAAGCATGTTTTTCAATGTTAGTGATCAAAACTATAAGTCTTGATTTCTAGTCTACTAAAGCTAAGGTCTCGGGATAGGATAAAAAGTGTAGTTGAGCTCAAGAACTCCATGGAAATCATCATACAAGACGAAGGACTACTCAAGGAACTGGTGGATCTTCATAGACTAAAAGGTATGTGGAGACTTGAACTTATCTATCACTCAAAAGTCTATTTATCTCATATATTTAGATAAAAGTCATTTTTCTATATAGACTTAGATTATACACATTTGGTATTTCGAGCCGAGTTTATCTCGCCTATATATTTCTCGAAATATGTGTTGGTTAAGCTTTCGCTTTGGCCAAGTTCATCTTTACCTAGTGACGAAAGTCATGTTATGTTTCAATCACTTTGAAAATTGCTCTGACGAGAAATGGTTTGTGAATACAACTATATAACGTCCTATGATAATGTTTCAATGATTGAAATGAGAGTTTAGACTATATAACCATTTGGAGGATATGAGCATTGTTGTGGAAATACATATATGTATAAGTCCTTATTGATTGAACCGAAGTTTGCGAACTTTTTTGATCAAGTGAACCGGAGTAGTGCGTCTGTGAACTAGCGAAGTTCTCAAACCCGAGAATTTCTGCTGGAGTTTGTGAACTCCATCCGGGAACTTAAGTCCGCGAACCCAGTCCGTGAACTTGAGTAGGTTATGTCTAAAAATGATGTTTGGTGAACTTATCTTTATAAACTAAGGAATGCAATTGCAAACCGTGGCTATAGAGTTCTTGAACCGATTCATGTGAATCAAATCGTTTTTGCTTCAATTGTGTCTTGTGTAGTACATAAGATTTCCTTGCAATTGAACAACTCTCTAACTAGTTCATTTGAGTCATTTGAACTAGTTATGGTGAAGAAGAACATGGTTGATATGAAAGTGATCATATGGCTAACCATTTGGTTAACTATTGTAGAACCAACTAATGTACAAGTTTGGGTATGGTTACACAAGCCCAGGAACGTGCATTTCATTTGCATATAACAAGTTGTGTTTTCTATATAACGGTTGATAAATATTACCTTGAATCTAATCAGGTTTTCATCTATCGATGAATATTGAATGCTTTGTTACTAAGCTAACATTGATTGCAAACCCTGATTTGAAAGACTATATAAGGGAGAACTATAGCAACTGGGAAACCTAATCCCTACACATTCTGTGTGATACTAGTTGTGCTAAGCTAGAGTCGATTCTCCTTTAACCTTTGGTTTCTTCTTCTAAACCAGGTTAACAACTTAAATACTTCATTGGGATTGTGAATCCAGACCGATACTACTTTTATTGTAGTTATGTGATCTGATCTTGTTGTTTCTATCGTACAAGTACAATTGTAATAATTGGATTGAGATTTCTATCTCCGATAGGCAAGATAAAAAGTAATCACAAACATCTTCGTCTCATCGTTTGTGATTCCACAATATCTCTTGTCGCTGCGTCGATTAAGACTGTTGTGAGGTGATTGATAATACTAGGCTGTTCTTCGGGAATATAAGTCTGGATTATCAATTGGTTCATGTTCACCTTGATTTATTAAAAGACGGAACAAAACTCATATGTATATTCGTGGGAGACAGATATATCTATTATCATAGAATTTTCTGTGTGATACAGATTTTTTTATTAAAGTCTTCGACTTTGGGTCATATCAACTCTCAGTTGTGGGTGAGATCAGCTAAGGGAATCAAGTACGTAGCATCCTACTGGGATCAGAGACATAGGAGCATAACTGTACCTTGGATCAGTGTGAGATTGGATAGGGTTCAACTACAGTCCAGACCGAAGTTAGTTTGGAGTAGGCTAGTGTCTGTAGCGACTAAATACAGTGTGTGTTCAATCTGGACTAGGTCCCGGGGTTTTTCTGCATTTGTGGTTTCCTCGTTAACAAAATTCTGGTGTCTGTGTTATTTCTTTTCCGCATTATATTTTGTTATATAATTGAAATATCAAAGGTTGTACGTTGTTCAATCAATTAGAATATCCGACCGTTTGGTTGTTGATATAAATTGATTGACACTTGGATATTGGTCTTTGGTACCATCCAAGTTATCTCTCTAGTATTTGATAAAAACTCGTAGATATCTATTTGCTTGAGTATATATCAAATCAAGATATTGAGATATAAACTCTTTGATAAATTTTTATCTAGATTGAGTCTGACTGTCTAGTTGATTCTCTAGAAAGTATATTGAAGTTTGTCCATACAGATTGGCAAGCGAAATATTGGGTGTGGTTGTTAGACCCCCGCTTTTTCAGATCTAATGTGGGAGGGTGTCAATCTGGTAGTTCTAGGGTTTTTCGATCTAATATTGTTTGGTCGGATTTTTTTGCAAAGAAGAAAGAATTAATTCCCGATGCTTCTCTAGAGTTCGAAGAACCTGGGAAGGCTGATGGTAAAAGGGTTGCTGATATTTTTTATAATGACGTTGAAGAGGATTTGGTGATTGTAGCTCTTGTGGGTCGTAAATTGCCGTACATGTTTGTCAAGAATACTTTGCAGCGAGCTTGGAGGATTAAAGGTGCTATGCATATGACCATTCATGGTGAGTCTCTCTATGTTTTTGAATTTGATGATGAAGCAGATCGTATAACTGCTATTGAATATGGACCGTTTACATATCAAGGCAATTATTTTTTGTCCGGCCATGGAATGCTCTGATTGAACAAGAGATTGCAGAGATGAAATCTTTACCTACTTGGGTCAATTTGAGAAGGATTCCATTACATATGTGGAATGCTAAGGAGATTTCTAAAGTTGGAAGTGTAATTGATAAACCGATTATGATGCATAAGCTTACGGCAAATAGGGATAGAATGATCTTTGCTAGGGTGTTGGTTGAGATAGTTGTGGATTGTGATTATCCTTTATCTGTTCCTGTTTATTATGAGGGTGGCATGTTGTAGATGTGGAGATGGAATATCCATGGAAACCTCCTAAATGCTATGAGTGTAACTACTTTGGTCATGTAGCTGTCAAGTGCCCTTGGGATAAACCTAAAGTAATTCATGTTGTTGTGGCTAAAAAGACTGCTGAGAGTGGTAATTCACAGGCTTGGATTGTTAAAGGTTCAAAGAAGTCTTCATCTAAAATTTCAAATCCTCCTACGGAGCAAGAGGCTATGGATGAAGGTGTTTTCTCACCTAGTGGGGATAAGAAGAATGTCTTTATATTCTAATTGTTGGTCTTCTCTTCGACTTCCAAAACCCCTTGTTCGTTCTTCATCAACAGGTTAGTATGTGTTGTTCTTCGGCTTTACTGCAGCTTTTCGCATTCTCCATCCTTGGCTCTGTTTTTTCTTTCTTTGATTATTGAAGTCATTGTAATTCTTGCATGTGAGAATTTCGATTCCCCTTTGCCTCTTTATGCTGTATGAGAACTTGGGTTTGTTTTCATTTCGTATTTTGACCATGATTGTATCGTGATTTCTTTTTTCTTGTGAATTTTTGAATATGGTGATCAATCGTACTCCGTTTTTCTTTTTGGAAGGATTAAATCGTTTCCTTTGGTTGGTTTAACCCATGCCCAAAGTACTTTTATTAAATCATTTCCTTCGGTTGGTCCGCCATTGTTGAAGGGCTGTTCTTCCTGTTAGTGTTAAGAATTATGAGACTTCCGAAGAAGCCTGCGCGAAAATATACGAGGCCTAGGTCGTCGACTGAGACACCTCCGCATATGGATCATCCTGATGCTACGCCCTCTCCACCCCCTGAGGATACTGAGATACCTGAGGGATCTGAGGTAGCTGTGGAAATTGAGGTAGAAGAGGTTGATGTTGAGGACCTTCCTCCTCCTCCACCTCACTTTGAGTTCCAAAGGTTGCAGCTGCATGACAAGGATAGCTATACTAATTTGTCTCTGTCTGATATCTCCAAGTCTTTCCGCCTGCAAAAGTTTGAGATATCCTTTGTTGATGAACCTGATGTTCTTATTGAATCTCTGATACGGAGCTTCCCTTATGATGAGAACAATTTGTTGATTAGTGTTGGCCAATTGGCCGCAGGTATGCTTCTGCCTTTGTATAGTAGGAAGGATCCCTTCTACTATGACTTTTTGTCCAGTTCTATACACCATTTTTGATAACCAATATCAAAACCGAAACTACAAATTAATTTTGTTTTGATATGTTACCAAGGAAACAATTGCCCGAAGCAATTTTCCCTAATAGTTTAGCAAACCAAAAATCGACTAAGCACCTTAGTTCCTTTGCTAAAACGATTGTACAAATACATTCGCTTGTTCGATAAGACCAAAATAAATATAACTCTATTTTTCTCATTAGGCTCTAATTATCCATATAACTTAGACCTTTCAATTTTAAAAAGACAAGTACTAGGTTAGTTAACTAGCATTTCTTGTTAAGGCATTCGATTAGACTTGAATAACTGAAACCTCCACTTTGATAAGTCTAACTAAGATCAGAATTAACTTAGTTTCTCTAATCCGGAATCGAATTGGACTAAACAATTCATCCCGAAAAACTCTTTTGTTAAGCCGTAAACAATTCGTACAAACCAAATAAATAAACTTGTATAATTATTTACCTCAACCGGAAGTAATTGAAACAACATAGACATTAAATCAGCGCAATTACACCGAAATTTTGTAAGCCTAAACGATTGATACCAAATAATAAAGCAAGATAATAATAGTTTTTCTTAATCGGAAACAATTGAATCACACACACATCCATACACAAATAATGGAATATAACATCAATTGTACCTAAATTTTGTTAAGCAAAATCAATAAATATACGCAATAAAATCAAGCTTTTCTTAAACAGGAAAACGATTAACTAACAAAGTTGTTACCTCAAATTTCGCATCCTCTTCTCCATTAATGTTTGCATCTTCCCTGGGAGAATTGATACCAAAATATTACTATGTTGTCATCCTCATGCAATACAAAAGAACAACAACAACCAACCTTTACTAGAGAAAGGTTGAAAACCGGTTTTAACTTATGCATAGCAAAAGTTGAAAACCCCGAAACACATATGCTTTTATGTTAAACCAAACGATTCAACATATTGTGACTTTTTCACATATTGTTTCAAACAGAACCCCTCATGATCCTTTGATAAATCCTACCAACATGGGCTAGAAATTAATCCTGCTAAATCAGAAAGCCACCCAAACCATAAGGGTTCACACAATATGAGATCGAATATTAAGGTTAAGAAAATCGAAAACATACATCTCGTAAATCAATTTGCAATACACCATAAATATTCAACATGAAATCAAGTATTTCAATTACCTCAATCTTGTAGGGAATTGAATTACGAAACCAATGCAAAAAGAATGAGGTCATTCCGAGTTCGGACGAAGAAGTTATAGGCAAAACAGTTTTACACTCCTTCGTATTGCACCTCTCACTAGGATCGGTTACCATATGTTACTAGTGAAGGATCACAATACTAAACTGTTTTTGGCATAAATTTTGCATACGATGTCCGATTTTTTTTGTAGCTTGTTTTAACCGTCAAAACAAGAGCTACACATATATAATCAATAGATATCAACATCATAAACTCAAAATTACAGTTTCTATCACAAGATCAAATATAGATAGAGAAAGTATGAGTATAGAAGAAAATAAATCTCCCTAAAGATGTTAATTAGTCATATAATAACCGAGAGATCATGTGCTCAGTTTGACATGCTTCCTCACCCTTCATAATATTGAGCACAAAGGTGAGCATGCACAATTCAACATAACTAGGTTGTGTTGAGTTGATCCTTGTATTGTTCATCACGAGTGACTAAGACAGAATCATCATTCTTGACCTCTTGCTTGGTTTGTTTTCTCTTGTTCCATCTCTTGTTTTTCTTCTTTGACTTGTGATGAAGAGTGTCATTTTCACAACGTCCACTAGTACAAGAGATTTCAGACATGATGTCTTTCTTTAGTCTTTCAAGAAAACTTTTGTAATTATTGTCACCAACAATTAGCAGCTGAGAGTCATTCTTGTGACTAACTTTTGGTTCCTTCTTAGCTATGGAGGACTTCGGGACCCATTTAGAGTTGGGTTTCACAGGAGCAGCTTTCTCCTTCATACCATCAAGATGATTGTCCTTTTGAATACTTTGCGAAACAACTTTTCTCTAATTTGGAACATCAGATCTTGTCTTTGCATTTAAAAAGTCATCTCTCTTTCTATATTTGGGTATTTAATGAGATGATCTTGTCGAGTGATATGCAAAATTCAAACTATTATTATAATAATTCTTTGGTCTAAACTTTGGACAATATCGATCTGAGTTCCTTTGGGGAGAAATCTTAGCCAATTCGTTTGATACAAAAGAAAGTGTATCTTTTAACTTACGAATATATCATCCCCATTCCACATGCCCTTTTTTTACCACAATAACAACAATGCTTAGTAACATACGAAGTGTGAGTTTTAATGTTACCTTTTTGTGGATCCTCCTGCATTGGAGTTTGACGATTTTTCTTCCTCCTCTTCTTCTTCTTATCTTTGTTCAACTTTGTTGCTTCCATGAAATTAGCATAAGTGCTCTCTTTGTTTGTCGTACTTGAAGAGTGTTGTTGAACATGATTCTTAGGCTTGACTGGTTTTACTTCTTTGCAAGAAATACAAGCATTTTTTATATCAGTGGAAGTCTCTGGTTTAGAAGAATTTTTAGGTTTAACAAATTTTACCTCTAGGCTAATATTTGAAGCATTTATTCCCTATAGCCCAATCCTCGTGTATCACGATGATTTCTACTTGCTTCTAACATTGAGGTTAAATTGTTTGAGCTAGCATTGAACTTTTTAAGGTCCAAATTTTCTTCTTCCAACATCTTGATTTTATCAAGAGCACTAGCTAGATCAGCCTCAAGGCGTTTTTCTCGTGAGAGATATTCTCCTTCTTTCTCTTGAAAGTTCTTTTGTTGAGAGTTAATCCTTACATCACATTCAACAAGATTTTCTTCCAACAAATGTACTTTTTCAAGAGCCGCATCACGATATTTATCAAATAATTCTACTTGAGACTTTGTATTTGTTGAGAATCATTTTCCCTCAACTTTTCGTAGTCTAGACGATGCCTTTCACATTCATTAGTCTTTGATTGTAAAGTAACCAGAAGTTACCTTTGCTTTCTTACTAGACAAACTTAGGAGAATTTCGTTAAACAACAAGGGTTCACGAATCTCTTTCAACTCAGAGTTTGTATCCTCTGATTATGAAGGTGGTTTAAAAACCTCTTGCGATACGTTAACTAAGTCTTTCAATAATTTTCGCTTTCGCTTAATCTTACTTTGACTCATTTCTTATAGGTTGGATCGCACCAAACGCAAATTGTTATATCTTTTTGTGTTTGCCTGCTCTGATACCAATTGAAAAGACGAGGGTACCCAAATATACCTCAATCTAAAACTTTTCCACCTATAAGCCCTTTTTCCGAAAGTGATTGTCTATAGACCTAGTCGAGACAATACAACTAATCGGTTCACACTTCGTGTGATCGTATCTGGATACAAGATCGATATAATACGACAATAAGATAACTTGTGTGATTGACTATGGATACAAGATCGAGACAATAGAACAACGAAGTATGTTTACTTGATAATAGGTTCCGACTTAACCAAACACAATAGGATTGCTATCAAGTAAATAGGAATTAACGTTTGTGTAATTTACTTTAAAATATAATAACAACAATTATAATTGTTGAAATAAAAGTAAATGACACAGCAGGATTTTGTTAACGAGGAAACCGCAAATGCAGAAAAACCCAGGGACCTTGTCCAGAATTGAACACTCCCAGGATTAAGCCGCTATACGAAATCAAACCAACTTCGTATAGTTGAGAACAAGTAACTAAACATATAGTTCACCGAGTTACGTCTGTATTCTCACGCCTCCAACTTGTAATAAGTCACGTACTTGGAACAATTCCTTTGGTTCGTATTCCAAATAGTAAAGGAACAACAAATCTTTTCGGTAACAACTCTTTTCAATCAAGTGATATGAGTTCGACAAAAGTCTCTTCCGTTTATCCCAATAAACTCCTTTGTCAAGATTTTTCAATCAATACTTTTAATCACAAATAACTGTATTGATGTCGATCTACTCAACTAATCAATCCAATCTACCACAAGGATAAACCGATTATAGTTGGATCCTCTTTACCCGAAACAAGTATTGTGCACACCAAAGATTATGAACCCAAATCAAAAATATTCTTCATCTTCAAATCTTCTTAAACACCTGCACACAATCTTCATGAATCTCTTGTGATCAATCACATACAAAACGAATTCTGTTAACAATGGAATCACAAGACGTCTTTAGATCTACAAACGTCTAAAGATCCCCATCGAAACTTCGATCTAGTTTGAGTGAGTCTTGTATCAGAAGAGAAGATTCTCAAGCATAAACAAACTAAGTGCAATCAAAGTTCAACAACTGTTAGTCAATCAAATCAATCGAAAACAAAATATAAACCGCAATTATCTAGTTTTCCACCAACAGTATTAATAGAGATTCTCAATCCCAAAGAAGTATTTAAACCGAGCGGTCGTAAGAAATTTCGCCTAATTAGGTTACTTTCCTCTCTGAATAGGCGGCTCCACCAGTAACAACACAACTAGGCAGCTTTTCTGGCTCCGAGGATTAGTTTTCTCGAAATGCAAACTTTTATATTTATAGACCAAGGAAGTTTGGACACCAAGGAATTTCTAAAACCGAAAATATTCTCAAGATATGCAATAAATTCCAAATTCGGTTTCCATAATTCCTGGAAATACAGTGTCCAAATATTGACCGAAATCTCTAAGAAAATCTCCAATTAGTAAATGCACATTACTAATTTTTATTTTCCAAATATAAAATTAAAAACCTTAATTAAAAGATTCTCGATTTATTTTCGACCCGAGATTTTCCTTTAGCTATCAAGGAATATCTTTGAACAATAAAAGATAAGCGTTACTGCACATGTTAAAAGTATGTCGACATCTTTACTTTGTAAGTCCTTTTTCATACTTACAATCTTGGAATCGATTTCCACACTTCCAAAAAAGTTTAGAATTGGTTCACCTGACTTCCAAGAACTATGTGATTGATTATCCTATCAAACCACCAAATATGGGTTTCACGGTTCTACCAAAACCAGTTTCGGTTCGACCTCCATGTGGGTACTAGAATTAGTCACACTAGTTACCAAAACTTGGTTTAGGTACTAGGATCGGTTCCCACACATATATGCTATCTAACTTTTATTTGTTGCACATGTCCATAGGATCGGTTCCCAATATCTAAAAACATGTTGCACATGTCCATAGGATCGGTTCCCAATATCTAGAAAGTTGCTGCACCTCTTACAAGGATCGATTCCCCTCTTGTGATCGGTTGCACCTCTTACTAGGAATGGTTCCCTTTTTCCTAGAGTTGGTCATACCAATAACACTAAATCGATCATACCATCTCAGGTGATTACTTAAGATCGGTTTCACTAATAAAAGTCATACCAATACAAAAGCAGGCCTTGTGAATAGTTTTACCAAGAACATAAGCAAGTCATGAGCGATTATACTAATCACACATATTGGTAGTTCAAAAGATATGTAATGAATAACAATACGAATAAGCCTAGCGATTTCCCTTTCGATTCACAAAACAAGTTCATGAATTTACTTCCTTTAAATGAATGTAAAACATTGTTTCCTATGATGAAATCTTCCCCTCATACCCATACATAATCACAATAGCATTGAAACAATTATGTCGATGTCTTATATACGAAGTTCAAAAGATAAGCGTTATACTTCGTACTGTATTCCTTAGTACTACGTCTAACTAGATTATAATCATTCGTAGCTTCGCAGTTATGTTTTCAATATGCACGACTTGAAAGATACGTTAGGGAATGAAATAGTTCAAGTCAAATATTACTAACCTCAAGTGGAAGGATGATGTCGTCGTTCTAGCTCCGTACTTCTTCACATTATTCAAGTCTTCATGTAATACTTGTAATGTCTCATATCCTAATACTTTCAAGCTAACCTATACGAAGTTGAATATAGTATAATCAAGCGACTCTTTAAATGAATTTTGGTTCACTAAAATATGACAACCAAACTTGACATACCAACGCTTGGTGGGTTCAACCGAGCTATGCTCTAACAATTTCCAGTGTCATGGTCTTGGGTCTCTTGCCTCATTAGATCCTATACTGGGGTAAAGCTTTCTGCAGGTCGAAATTCTGCTTTTGTTCTTTATATCTCGTTCGTCATAAAGTACACTTTAGTTTTTGCATTCATAGAAAATTTCTGTTTGAGTTTCACATGAATTGTATGATCTCCTTTCTATAAAATGCCTTGTCGAGCAACATGACCTACCTGATTTCAGTGACACTACTGTCAATCTTATAGATAGCTGAACTAGGTAAAAAGAAGAGAATAATTTTGATTATGGATTGTTAATTTTATTGTAGATCACTTCGTTTCGTACATTTAAAAAGGAGCAGAAAATAAAGTAATTGAACTCGAAGAATGAGCGAGCTACTTCTAACTGCTTCAATTCATTGTCGGATATGATGCTCAAGTGTTAGCTGAGAATTAAGATTTTGGGTTATGCCATGTCGATGAACTCAACATCAAACAAAAGTGTTGAATTTGGGGGTATTATACAGTTGGTACCTGCAATCATATATACAAATATGATAAATAAAACTAATTTTAGTTCTATTATTGCAAAGATAAACCATTGAATTACACCATCTATCTAAAGCCCGTCTGAAATGGTATTGTTTGTGGCACACCATCGGCCTAAAATGAATGCCTGCAGAAAATCTGAATCCCTTCAGAATTTATTCTAATAAATTTCAAGAAGAGAAACATGCATTAAGGATAACCTTTGACTTTGCTCCTCAGTGGCTGATGCAATTGCATGGAATGTTGTTTTGCATCAACAAACCATTGATCCTGACAGGCCCTGGGGTCCTTGGTGGAAAAAAAGAAAAAAGCGATCAGGATGATACCAACTATTAGGAGGAAAGTCTGGCATTATTAATTGCTACATCCCAGTCTCTGACTTTAGGATTAGTTTAAGCTCTTATAGTACTCATCGATTATCGCAAGATACCTATTTAAATAGAGGAAGTGTTTGCTTGAATATCAAGATATATTAGCTTGAATTTTAAGCAACCCTCAATCTTGAACATCTATAGAAAGATTCAGTCAATTGGGAAATTTAATCTCTGACACTTCTATGTCTTAGTTGATTGTCATACTCTTCCTCTGTTGACCTAGGTTTCCTCAGAGAAACATAATTAGGTATACGACTAAAATACTTCACTTAAAGATTCGTGAAGCCGGGCTCGACTTGTTAGAGCACTGCTCGGTCGAACTCGCATGCTTTGCTATCTCAAGCATGTTTGTCAATGTTAGTGATCAAAACTATAAGTCTTGATTTCTAACCTATTTATAGATGTCTCGGACTAGGACATAGATTGTGTAGTTGATCTTAGTTTTCACGGCGTTCATCATTTAAAGACGAAGAACTACTAAGGGGAGCTTGTGGAACTTCATCTAAAAAAGGTATGTGGAGACTTGAACTCATATATTGAGACATAAGTCGTATATCACTTGGAAAGTCTATTTCTACTCTATGTCCTATATTGAGACATAAGTCGTATTACGATATAGTTTTCTATATACATATTTGAGATTTCGAGCTGAGTTTATCTCGCTTACATATTTCTCGAAATATGTGTTGGCAAGCTTTCGCTTCGACCAAGTTCATATTATATCATGAGAAAATTGCCGAGTAACATCTTACATGGTTTGCGTGATACAATAATTTGGTGTAGACTTGGAATGTTTCGATAATGATTATTTCAATATCTTCAAAATTGCTTTGATGCTAATAGTGTGTGAAAAACGGCTATTGTCATCCTCTAAGAATGTTTCAATGATTGAAATAAAGATCTTAGAATCATGTAACCATCTTTGGATAAAATCATATAGTGTGTTCGCATATTTGTGTATAAGTCCAAAACCGGGAACCAAATGTATACATACTTGTGTGTGTACTAAATGGTTGATGGAGACTGGCTAAGTATGCATACTAGTATGCATACTGGCGGAAGTTCACGTCCGTGAATTTTTGCTGCGTTTGGAAATCAAAACCAACTCAAACCAGTTACCAAAGTGTGTGTACCCGAACGCATACTGGCAGAAAGTTCACGCCTGTGAATTTCTGCTGAGTTTGAAAACCAAAAGAAACTCAAATCCGGCTACTTAAGTACGCATAAACGTACGCATAAACGTACGCATACTTAAGTGGTTACTTTCTTTTTATGATACGCGAAAGCCGGACCCAGGCCTCTACCCGACCCCAGCCAGTTGGAATGGCCCCACTGCCAGACCTAACACCGCTCAACACCGCTCTTTAATTAGTTTCATTTGAGTCATTTGAACTAGTTATTGTTAAGATGAATAAGGTTGATATGAGAGTAATCATATGGCTAACCTCGGTTAACTATTTGTGAACCAACATGGTGTACACGTTTAGGTACAGTCACATAAACCTAAATGAGGGTACATTTTATTTATGTGTAACAAGCTAAGTTCGATCTAAAATTTGAAAGATATTAACTTGGTTGAATCATGTTTTTCATCTAACGGTGAATATTGAATGCTTTGTTACCAAGGTAACTTAGATTGCAAACCCTGATTTGAAAACTATATAAAGGAGAACTCTAGCAACTGGGAAATCTAATCCTCACACCTCCTGTGTGTCACTAGTTGCATAAACTAGAGTCAATTATACTTTAACCTTAGGTTTCTTCAAGACCCTGTAGGTTAACGACTTCAAAGACCTGTAGGTTAACGAGTTCAAAGACATCATTAGGATTGTGAAGCCAGACCCAACTATTTTCTTTGTATTGCGTGTTCCGATCTTGCTCGATTCTATCGTATTGAGTACAATTGAAATAATTTACTCGAGATTAATTTCTCCGATAGGCAAGATAAAATTAATCACAAACATCTTCATCTCATCGTTTGTGATTCCACAATATCTTGTTTCGCTAGACGATTAAGATTATTGTGAGGTGATTGATAACACTAGGCTATTCTTCGGGAATATAAGTCTGATTTATCAATTGGTTCATGTTCACCTTGATTTATCAAAAGACGGAACAAAAACTCTTGGGTATTTCTGTGGGAGACAGATTTATTCAATCTATATACTTTTCTGTGTGAGACGTATTTGTTTATCAAGTCTTCAACTTTGGGTCGTAGTAACTCTTGATTGTGGGTGAGATCAACTAAGGGAATCAAGTGGGTAGTATCCTACTGGGATCAGAGACGTAAGGAACGTAACTATACCTTGAATCAGTGTGAGATTGATTAGGGTTCAACTACAGTCCAGTCCGAAGTTAATTGATGGTAGGCTAGTTTCTGTAGCGGCTTAATACAGTGTGGTGTTCAATCTGTACTAGGTCTCGGGGTTTTTCTACATTTGCGGTTTCCTCGTTAACAAAATTCTGGTGTCTGTGTTATTTCTTTTCCACAAAATATCACAGGTTATGTGTTAAGATCAATCAATTAGAATATCCAACCTTTGGTTGTTGATTTACATTGATTGACACTTGAACATTGGTCTTTGGTACCGTTCAAGTAACTCCTTCTATATTCAATTAGACTCGCAAATTTGTATTTGTTGATTGTGGATTGAATTAAGAGTTAGAGATATTAAACTATTTGATATACTATACTCTAGATTGAGTCTGATTGTCTAGTTGATTCGATAGAAAGTATATTGGAGGAAGTCCTCTCAGATTGCCAAACGAATTGTCGGGTGTGATTGTTAGACCCCCGCATTTTCAATTGGTATCAGAGTAGGCAAACACATTAAAGACCTCATAAGTATGTGTTTGTATCGATCTGATATGGACAGAGGTAATATCTCTATAAACGTAGCACCAGTCTTCGATGGCTCAAATTACTTGTGGTGGAAAATTGCTATGTGTGCCTTTCTTCAAGCGCGTGATTTTCAATCATGGGTTTATGTAGTTAATGGCTATGATGCTCCCGTTGTGGATGTAGGGAATGTGGCCATTCCTAAGGATATTGGTGCATATGACGCTGCTGAGATACTTGCTGCAAAGAAAAACTTCGACGGTTTGAATGACATCATACATGCCATTACCCTAGATCTTCAGCAGCATATGACTACATGCACTCGGTCTAAAGATGCTTGGGATATCTTAGAAACTGTATTTGAAGGGAATACCAGTGAAAAGGAAGCTAGGATTCAAAACCTTAATTCCGATTGGGAAAACCTTTGTATGGCAGATGAAGATTCATTTGATGAGTTTAATCACAAAGTGTCTAAAATTGTTAATGCATCTTTTTCATTGGGTAAGACTATTCCTCAAAAGGACGTTGTGATGAAAATTCTTAGATCTCTGCCATCTAGATACGATTCTAAGAAGCATGCCATCGTTGAAGGAAATAACCTTGATACACTTTCCAAAAGCACTCTTGTGGGAAAGATTAAATTACTTGATCTTGGTCAGAATACAGTCAGAGCTTATGCGTTCAATGTTGTGATCATTGCAAGAGAAGCTTCTAACTTGTCATGGGCTTATGAATGTTGTTCCAATCACGTCGATTCTAATAGATCACTAATGGCATAAAAGATCAAAGATATGGTAAAGAAAAGCAAAAGATTCGAGAGATCATCTTCTCTCTCTATTGCTTCTGATGATTCAAGTCAAGGAAAAATATCTCAGTGTCTCAAAATCTTACATACTGCTAAACTGTGTACGGAAGGTTCAGTCTTCTCGGCATAAATTCCATGTAACTCAAATTCCAGTTCGGAATGCGAGTATGAGACTGAGATTCTAGAATTTCTGGATAAGTATGAAGAAATTCACTAGGGAAATATTCAACTGAAGGAGTTGTTGAATAAACATGAATTATCACTACAGGTGAAAACTCTTGAGATTGACTGTCTTAATGATGAATTCACCAGAACCCTATTTCAAAAAGAAAAAGAGATCAATTCTCTCAAGTGTGACCTGTAAAGGTTGTCAGGAAGCTCAGACAAACTTTCAGCAACGTTATTTGGTCAAAAGGCTTTAGGAAACACAAGTGGTTTAAGGTTCAAAAGTAAGGCAGTAAGCACAACGAAATCTTTTGTTCCAGCCAGCTCTGGATCAATCGATCATGTATGTTGTGACAAACAGGAGCCATCTCTACAAAGCAAACCTTATTTGCTTTGATCCTTTTGTGGAAATACAAGTCATGTCCAAAGTAAGTGTTGGAGATTCAAGAGGAACAAAAAAAGAATTGCCAAACTTCAAAATGACATGCAAAAGATGAATTTGACTCTGGAGAAGCAGTCAGTGACGCCTGAGTACAAGAAGAAGTCCAAAAGATTCAAAGTCGTACAAGGTAAGTCTGATTATTCTAAAAACCTTGAAATGTCACCTTGTGACACAAGAAGTGAACATTCTGTTCACTGCATTACTATTTAAATCATAGTAATGAACTGTATCCTTATTTTGGACTTAAAAAATAAGGATTACCTCAAGGTTGTTCAAGTATTGTAAATCTTTTGTTGATTTTATGTTCTATTTTGAGCAAGTAAATATCTTATTGATTGAAGTAGATAATGAATCATCAACCGTGGAGACTTTTTCAAAGTTCTTTAGGATTTTACTATCCTAGAAGTCTATTTATGTTCATTTGAGAACATCATTGTTCTTTACCTTCTCTCTTCAAAAGATACAGTGTCATGGCTCCTACAACAAGAAGTACCTCAAAAGGAGATGTTGTAGAAGCAGTGAATGTGTCTCTGTGTGAAGGAATTCAGTTCTCAAGGAAAAGGAAGGTAAAGGATACGACTAATAATCCAGGTTCTTCCTCCAACTGCCTATTGTCTGTTTGTCATTTTGATAATAACTTTAGGATTATGGTGAAGGATTTCATCAGAAAAATGAATGATTTAAAATCTCAAATCGTTTCATCTTTAGAAGATATTTCTCACTATGAACAAATGTTGTCTCTAACAAAGAACACTCTGTGAACTGAAAAGAGAAATTAGTGAATTAACTGATATTTCTGAAGATTTGGAGGAATTGAATGATCCGATTATCAATGGATTTTTCAATAATGAGAAGGAATTCTCTGTATATGCCTGAGAAAGCTCTGCAATGTCTAGTAAATATTCTATTGAGAATTTATCTCTTGTGTTTTTAGAAGAATAACTAGGGTTTGGAATAACCATTATTGTGAGTACACATAGCTATATCCAACGTTTTGCATATTCAATGTTTTTAGATTTTTTATTTAAATTCTAAGTTTTTGGAAGATGATTCTTGCAATTTTAATCTTTATGATTTTATATATTGCAAATTCTTATAGGATATGTTGTTTACGTCCGTGAACCTGTGACTGTCCCATACTTGTTCAAGAGTTATCTCTATTATGTCGGTATGAAAGTATTGATAAAAGATAGAATGAACTTTTGACTTACAAAAGTTAAAGCCTTTTATGCCATTATTTGATGGAAGAAAAGATAAAACTTTTGTTTACAAGGATGATGTCTATTGTATGTCATTGTGCAAATAGTGATAGAAAATAGAATGAATCCTTGTGTATTCCGCAGTATTGGTCGATCTCCGATCCACATTTTTGTGCACAAACTGTGTTGCTCGGTAAGTTCTCTTATGTCGAGCATGACCAATTGAGTTGATCATGTTTGTGGTTGATTCAATTAAGATCTTTAGATACAAATTCATGTTTTCATGTGATTTGGTCATGTCTAAAGAAATTCTTCTTTTCTTGTAAAAGCAAGGTCACCTTTGTTGTTCTTTCGGGAATGACATTTTATGGGGGAGAGTTCCTTTTGAACTTGTGCTTAATTGCCAAATATTTATGGGGAGTGCGGTTGTGGAATATTATAGGGGTTATCTTGTATCTTTATAAACTCCTTGATGAATGCATTTGTCTTCGGCTTTATGATTACATCTAAATTAGTTGGTATGCTATTCTCTTTTGGTCATGAAGTATCTCTATGAAAATTTCATGAGGATCCCACCAGTTTTCGTACCTTTCCCAATATATATTGACGAAAAGGTGGAGAATTAATGTGTAGTTTGATACTACAAATACATATGGTTTACAGATCATTATGTAAAGGGGAGTGGTTTTCATGTTGAGATGAAGTATTGACTAAGTGGGAGTGATACAACACCATAGTATTTTTTTCAAAGTTGTGATACAATTGAACTTTGATGTTGTGTAATAATACTATGACATTGTACAGCGATGATTGAGAGCATTTGTTTTCTCATTGTTATCGCTACAGATCTTCAACAACTATGATGCTGAGTTGAACACGTTTAGGATCATGGAATACTTGGAAGTGACGAAGTTTTCGATTCGTGTTGAAGATGCCAAGGAGATCAAGCATCTGGACGAGAAGCTGAAAATTTTATTTATTTTGTAATCCATATGTATTGATAGTTTCATCACTAAAATTGACAACAGGGGAGATTGTTAGAGCACTGCTCGGTCGAATTCGCATGCGTTGCTATCTCAAGCATGTTTTTCAATGTTAGTGATCAAAACTATAAGTTTTGATTTATAGCCTATTTATAGATGTCTCGGACTAGGACATAGATTGTGTAGTTGAGCTTAGTTTTCACTGCGTTCATCATTTGAAGACGAAGAACTACTAAGGGGAGCTTGTGGAACTTCATCGAAAAAAGGTATATGGAGACTTGATCTCATCTATCACTTGGAAAGTATTTTCTATATACACATTTGAGATTTCGAGCTGAGTTTATCTCGCTTACATATTTATCGAAATATGTGTTGGCAAGCTTTCGCTTCGACCAAGTTCATCTTATATCATGAGAAAATTTCCGAGTAACATCTTACATTGTTTGTGTGATACAATCATTTGGTGTAGACTTGGAATGTTTCGATAATGATTATTTCAATATCTTGAAAATTGCTTTGATGCTAATAGTGTGTGAAAAACGGCTATTGTTATCCTCTAAGAATGTTTCAATTATTGAAATAAAGAGCTTAGAATCATGTAATCATCTTTGGATATAAGCATATAGTGTGTTCGCACATTTGTCTATAAGTCCAAAACCGGGAACCAAATGTATACATACTTGTGTGTGTACTAAATGGTTGATAGATACTGGCTAAGTATGCGTACCCGTACGCATACTGGCGGAAGTTCATGCCCGTGAATTTCTGCTAAGTTTGGAAATCAAAACAAACTCAAACCAGTTACCAAAGTGTGCGTACCCGTACGCATACTGGCGGAAAGTTCATGTCCGTGTATTTTTGTTGAGTTTGAAAACCAAAACAAACTCAAATACGGTTACTTAAGTACGCATACCCGTACGCATAGTTAAGTGGTTACTTTCTAAAATCGGTTGTGTACATGAACCTAAACATATATAAAATAAGGAATACAATATTTGCAAACTGTGGCTATAATTTTCATGTATTGATTCGAGTGAATCAAACCGATTTTGCTTCAATTGTGTTCTTGTATACTTCTATGAGAATATAGCAATTGAACGACTCTTTAACTAATTTCATTTGAGTCACTTGAACTAGTTATGGTTAAGATGAATAAGGTATATATGAGAGTAATCATATGGATAACCTCGGTTAACTATTTGTGAACCAACATGTTGTACACGTTTAGGTACGGTTATATAAACCTAAATGAGGGTACATTTCATTTGTGTGTAACAAGCAAGGTAGTCAATATCGGTTGTACATGCCGATATTATAGGTTTTTATAGGATATCGGAGAAAACCTTTACGATACTGAAAATATCGGCGATACGAAGGAGAAACGCTAAAAACGCGTATATCGTCCTGTACGGACCGATATATCTGTTTCACTTGTACACTGATAATATAGGTTTCACTTGTACAATGATATATCACTAATGTATTTTGTCCTTGATTATGATTTCTTGAACTTTTAGTTCAAGAAAATAATTCCACTAATTTTGCTAATTTCATATATGATTATGGTGGATGTAATTACTGTAAATGTGATGTTGATGGGATAACAGACATTCAATGCTTGGTTTCCTTGTTGATAGTATAAGGCTCTAATCAACCACCTCTTATTTTGTAAGGTTGAAGTATGTTTACTACAATTATTATTTTCTATTATGGTTATATCAATACATTTTTTTGTTTGATAAACAATAAATATTAAAAAAAATTCTAATGATGTATCACCTATAAAAGCATATATTATCATTTGTATAGGTGTATAGGACCCGACCGATATGATACCGATACACGATATTAACTACCTTGGTAACAAGCTAAGTTCAATCTAACGGTTGAAAGATTTTAGCTTGGTTGAATCAGGTTGTTCATCTAACGGTGAATATTGAATGCTTTGTTACCAAGTGTTTGTGGGTGAAAACTGTTTCTGCCGGTTTTTTTAATTTCGTGTGTGTGGATTAGAAACGAGTTTAGACTCTAAAAAATGCACTGCACATGAGTACTTTTGATTCGAGAGATCAATCTGTACAATCCCGTCTTAAAACAAGAAATGGCAGTTCCAGGCTTGCTTCGGTCACAAAGTGAAGGAGAAGGGTTGGTCTTATGGAGGGAAGCGAAGAAAATGTTGAGACCAGATCGTTGATTCTGGAAGTGTGGTGGTTTTGTGACTTGTATCAAAAAGTAGAGATGGGTAGCTGAATGAATAGCTACTAGGTGATTTCTGGATGTTGTATTGTTCTCCTGACCAAAACTTGTTGTCTGGTGGAAATAAGTGAGACTTATTTATACAAGTCGCAATAAAATGTACCCTGGTCTCGTAGGAAGTGAAAACGGTTGAGCGGTGGAAGAGTAACGTGTAACATTGGGATTTATTTTTCCATAATGAGGGAGGTGGATCCGCTCACGCCATTACTCCTTTACATTACTAACAGCCCCACTTTATGACACTTTCTTGAAATGGGCGTATTGCACGCCGCACGCTGTAAACCGCCAGACCAATATCCTGATGAGCATCCCCCAGTTTGTGATATGTTTGATGTCTCGAGTGTTTTCGTAGGAAACATGTAGCATTTTGCTACGTGTGGAAAGTTAAAATCGAGAGGCCTATCGTAGGAAAATAACATGTGCTGCTATTAGTCTTGTCTTGGATAGTCTCCTGAAACTTGCCACGATCCTGCCAGCTCGGTGGCGAACTTGGATGGCTGAGATTGCATCTCAGGAGGAAGGGTAGCCGTTAATTATGTATACCTTATGTTGGCGCATGATAATAACGCAATGGCACCTTTGGTGCATGCCAACGGCGTTGTAACATAGCTGGCATGGCTCGTGCATGCCAGTGGCACGGTGGTGCAAGTGGCTCCTGGCGTAGCCATGGCCACTAGATTTAGGCGGTTGGTCGCCTAAAAGTTGCCACAAGTCTGTCAGTTCGGTGGCAAACTTGGATGGCCGAAATTGCATCTCATGCAGAAGGGTATCCGTTGATTATGGCTACCTTCTGTCGGCGCCTGCTAATGGTGTAGTGGCGCCTTTTAGTGCGTGCCGGCGGCATTGCAGCATGGCTGGCATGGCTCGTGCACGCTAGTGGAACGGTGGTGCAAGTAGCTCCTGGCGTAGCCATGGCCAATATATTTAGGAGGCTGGTCGCCTAGAAGTTTCCACAAGTCTGTCAGTTCGGTGGCAAACTTGGATGGCCGAGATTGCATCTCATGAGGAAGGGTAGTTGTTGATTATGGCTACCTTCTGCCGACGCCTTCTAATGGTGCAGTGGCACCTTTAGTGCGTTCCAGTGGCATTGCGGCATGGTTGGCATGGCTCGTGCATTCCAGTGGCACAGTGGTGTAGGCGGCACCTGGCGTATCCATGATCACTGGATTTAGGCGGCTGGTCGCCTAAAAGTTGCCACAAGTATGTCAGTTCGGTGGCAAACTTGGATGGTTGAGATTGCATCTCAGGAGGAAGGGTAACCATTGATTATGGCTACCTTCTGTTAGCGCCTGTCAATAGCAAAGTGGTGCCATTGGCACATGCCGGTGACATGGTGGCATGATCAAAGTTAGGTTTTGTGCCGCGGCCAAAACTAGGGTTTGGCGGCATGGCCAAACTGGGATTTGACGTCGTGGCCAAAATTAGGGTTTGGCGGCATGGCCAAAGAATTTGGCGTCGTGGCAAAAATTAGGTTTGGAGAGATGGCCAAAGGATTCGGCGTCGTGGCCAAAACTAGGGTTTGGCGGCATGGCTGGCAAGGCTCGTGCATGCCAGTGGCGAAGTGGTGCGAGTGGCGCCTAGCGTAGCCATGGCCACTGGTTGCCTAAAAGTTGCCACAATTCTGTCAGTTCGGTGGCAAACTTGGATGTCTTAGATCGCATCTAATGAGGAAGGGTAGCCGTTGATTATGGCTACCTTCTGTTTTGTTCTAACTCATGAAATTTCGTAATCAGAAAATTCAGATGTGGGACCCTCACTAAAATCGTTGTAGAATTCTCGTACGAACTCGGATTTCGACGGTGCGCCCCTCTATTTTGATCGAAAAGAATTTCCTATCTCCCTTCCAGGGAATATCTAGGTTTTGAGCTCGTTTAGGAGGTGAAAACAGCCCGACAGTAAAACTCAGGAAGAATTCAGGAGGGATTCTGTCAGTTTTCAGCCATGACCTAGCTCGCCTTTTATGTTGTATCTTTTAGCTCGTTGCTCCGATTGATTTTAATTTTTAGTATGTTATGATAGACATCCATAAGAAACTTTTGGCATGTATCTCATACTAAAATTGTTTACATAACATTCCCAGTTATTTGTACAATCTTTGGGAAGCCGATTTGGCATGGTGACCACTTGACGCAATTTCCACCTCTTTCAGTGTTGTGGCAGGTTTAGAGCAACATGATTGGTAGATAAAATGAGGGGACGCCCAAGCACGGGAGTGGCCACCTTTTGGTGCGCGTGGCAGGTTTAATGCGACATGATTGGTCGATGGGAAATAGGGCCGACAAGTATGGGCCCAGCCACAACTCACCGGGAGTGTGGCAGGTTTAAAACGACTTGATTGATTGACGAGGAATAAGGGTCGGTTGGGCAGCATGGGGTGTGTCCAAGTGGCGCACGCTTTCCTCGTTGTTGCTCCTACTCCATGACTTTGTTTGCTTTCTGACTGAGTATTTCGTGCAATGGCCTTAACTTTGGTACTTGGAGACCCATGCTACTCTGTTGCGAGTGAACACAAATCCATCATGCCATACCGATATTAAGGGTTCTGCCGGGAAACATATCACAGAAAAAGTACTCAGTGAATCTTATATTAATAAGTAATATGGGCAAGGCGCCGAAATTTACAGAACATCTGGGATTGTTGCTACATTCTCCAGTATGGATAAATATCATGTAAATATATTGATCGTCTCAATAAATGTGTCAGTGGAGAGGTTGACACTCATGGTTTTGTTTCCTCGCAGAGTGGCGTCACATCAGATGCAAGGTTTTACAATTTTAACCCTAATCTAAAAACCACCATCAACATTAAGTCCCCTGCTTAGCACGTAACATTGGCATTGTTGCGGGGTAAGCATGAGATGGTGACATATGAGGATAAAAATAGAACGGGAATACACTAAGAGATTGCCAGAAAAAATCGACTAACCTTTGGCGGGAGGCATGAGTTGTCTATGATCCTTGTGTTGGCATACTTCTGGATTGGCCACAGGGAGCTGACGCCACGTAGTGTTGGTGCAGCGAGCCTCGAATACAAAGATAAGTTTTCGAGGTGGTGGGGCCGTCAACACTATAATATGTTGAGGCAGTATGCATGACAGCACAGTTGTGAGTGTTCAGGAATTTGTACGTCTCAACACTAAAAGGAGGATGTATTGAAGCAGAATGCCTGACAACAGAGTAGTGAGTGTTGAGGATTTTACACGTCTCAACACTAAGAGGATGGATGTGTGAGGAAGCATGCATAGCAACACAATAGTGAGTGTTTAGGAATTTACACGTCTCAATACTAATATGAAAGGTGTGTTGAGGCAGCATGCCTGGCAATGCAGTAGTGAGTGTTGAGGAATTTGCACGTCTCAACACTAAGAGGAATGATGTGTTAAGGAAGCATGCCTAGCAACACAGTAGTGAGTGTTGAGGAATTTACACGTCTCAACACTAAGAGAAAGAATGTGTTGAGGAAGCATGCCTAGCAACACGATAGTGAGTGTTGAGGAATTTGCACGTCTCAACACTAATATGAAAGGTGTGTTGAGGCAGCATGCCTGGCAACGCAGTAGTGAGTGTTGAGGAATTTGCACGTCTCAACACTAAGAGGAATGATGTGTTGAGGAAGCATGCCTAGCAACACAGTAGTGAGTGTTGAGGAATTTACACGTCTCAACACTAAGAGGAATAATGTGTTGAGGAAGCATGCCTAGCAACACAGTAGTGAGTGTTGAGGAATTTACACGTCTCAACACTAAGATGAAGAATGTGTTGAGGAAGTATACCTAGCAACACAGTAGTGAGTGTTGAGGAATCTGCACGTCTCAACACTAAGAGGAAGTATTTGTTGAGGAAGCATGCCTAGCAACACAATAGTGAGTGTTGAGGATTTTACACGTCTCAACACTAAGAGGAAGAATGTGTTGAGGAAGCATGCCTAGCAACACAGTAGTGAGTGTTGAGGAATTTTCACGTCTCAACACTAAGAGGAAGGATGTGTTGAGGAAGCATGCCTAGCAACACAGTAGTGAGTGTTGAGGAATTTGAACGTCTCAACACTAGTATGAAAGGTGTGTTGAGGCAGCATGCTAGGCAACACAGTAGTGAATGTTGAGGAATTTTCACGTCTCAACACTAAGAAGAAGGATGTGTTGAGGAATCATGCCTAGCAACACAGTAGTGAGTGTTGAAGAATTTACACGTCTCAACACTAAGAGGAAGAATATTTTGAGGAAGCATGCCTAGCAACACAATAGTGAGTGTTGAGGAATTTAGACGTATCAACACTAAGAGGAAGAATGTGCTGAGGAAGCATGCCTAGCAACACAGTAGTGAGTGTTGAGAAATTTACACGTCTCAACACTAATAGGAAGAATGTGTTGAGGAAGCATGCCTAGCAACACAGTAGTGAGTGTTGAGGAATTTACACCTCTCAACACTAAGAGGAAAAATGCGTTGAGGAAGCATGCCTAGCAACACAGTAGTGAGTGTTGAGGAAATTAAACGTCTCAACAGTAAGAGGAAGAATGTGTTGATGAAGCATGCCTAGCAACACAGTATTGAGTGTTAAGGAATTTGCACGTCTCAACACTAAGAGGAAGAATGTGTTGAGGAAGCATGCCTAGCAACACAGTAGTGAGTTTTGAGGAATTCGCACGTCTCAACACTAAGAGGAAGAATGTGTTGAGGAAGCATGTCTAGCAACACAATAGTGAGTGTTGAGGAATTTACACGTATCAACACTAAGAGGAAGAATGTGTTGAGGAAGCATGCCTAGCAACACAGTAGCGAGTGTTGAGGAATTTGCACGTCTCAACACTAAGATATTTTATAATTTATTGAATGTGCCTAATAGATATAAAACATTTAGTTTAAGGATAGTTACTTAGCTCTGTCTCCGCCAGGCATGTCCTTCGCGCGTGATTGGGCTTTGGGTATTTTAGGCTCCCCCATGAGTGAGCAACATCAGGCATTAGTGATGACATCAGGATGATGACGGGTCGAAAGACGGACGAAAGTCCCCAGGTCTTTGATGGGATGAAACAAAATGTGGCCACAACTATGAACCTTGGATGGCTGCAATCACGATCCTTGACAGGGAAGAGTGTGGTGGAAACTGGCACGAACCTTGGAAAAAAGGAGTGTGGAAGCTACGACACGATCTTTGGCAGTAAGAAGTGGAGGCTACGACACGATCCTTGGAAGGAAGGAGACGTTGAAGCGTCTTCGATTCTTGGAGATGACGTTGAAGCTTATGGAGAAAAACGCTGAAGCTTCGGCTGCTGGAGCGAATGTTAAAGCGGAGCTGCTGCTGGAGAACGTTGAAGTGGAGCGACTTCTGGAGAGAATGTTTAAGCGGCTCCTGGAAAAAACTCCAGTGAGGGCGCCATTAACCCTTGACTTCGAAAAACGACTTGATACAATATGGAAAATGGGAAGACGACATAAATAGTGTTGGTCGACAAGTCGTGTTTTTCTCTGACGGGAAAGAATACGCTTCTTCTGTTTGATTTTTCCTTGCAACTCCCAGAGTGGTTACAATGTTGAAGTCGGAGGCCGCGTAAATCAGTGTGCTGTCAAACCCGACATCCTTCAAGTGAACAATGGTTAACAGTCCCCGGTTTCATCTATCAAACTTGTTTTCCAGGAGAAGTTGGGGTTTGGGATTGGATTCCATGGCTGGAAACAACTGCTTTCCTGATGCAGTGCGGTTTAGGGATGCAAATATGTCTTGACGCACGCCTTGGAGAAATATAGAATCTCACATAAATGTTTCATCATAGACTGCACGATTTTGTGGGCGAAGTCCCCATAAATCATGAAGCCCCTGACGGGAAGAGGATCTCTGTGAACTCAGGAGGGTTGCTGATTTCCTTTGCCTTGATTTTGGAGAAGTCGTTCCTGATCTTCACGTGTGATGAAATTGGATTGCTGATTTCCTTCTACTGGGCATTCAAGAGCAACGCAAGCCTCTTAATCTATAAATGCGCGTCTTGTTGAAGCGCCTGCGCCGGATGTTAAAAGTATTCCTTGTCAGCTCCATCTGGGGTTGACGTGACTGTTGTGGTGGCCGCTCCGTCAGTGTCTTAGGGAAATATGTATCCCTTTATGAGTTGTAGCCATGTCTGTCTGAGACTTACGAGAACCTTTTTTCTTTCCATCAAATCAACAGTGGTAATAGGAGGTCGGATTCTTCTGGCTCCTCCAGTCTCTCGTCTTGATGGTGGAGTAGCAGCGGCTCTGGTGAGGTTGGAGCTGTCACACTTGAAGAAACGTTGGGGGTGGCGACAACGGCTCTGGCTCTGGTGATCGAAGGTGTAACGCCTGAAGGGACATTTTCCGCGCCGCTTTGTCAAGAGGCATGAATAATCTATGATCCTTTCATGAGAGGCTTTGCATAAATTCGGCTTTGCCAAAGGGTGTTGGCGTCAGTGCTGCAACTTTGGCTACTGATTGGCAGATGTGGCACTGCGACTTGGTTCGCGGGACGGGCGCTGGTCGTCTAAATAAAGGTGGATGGTGTTGCTTTGGCTGACTAGGTCAATGGCGTTGCTGGCCATGGAAAGGGGAATGACGCTGCTTTGGCTGGCTAGGTCAATAGCACCGCTGGCTATGGAAAGATGAATGACGCTGCTTTGGCTTGCTATGAGCGGAGACGATGGCGTTGAATTGGCGTTGGATGGGACGCATACTGATGGCGCTGGTTGTGGAGCGGAGAAGATGGCGCTGGAAGGACGCGGACTATTGGCATCGGCCACGAAGCAGATAAGATGGCGCTGGAAGGACGGGGGCTGTTGGCATCGGCCATGGAGCATAGAAGATGGCGCTGGAAGGATGCAGGCTGTCGACATCGGCCATGGAGCATAGAAGATGGCGCTGGCTATGGAGTGGTAGGCGCTACTTTGGACGGCTATGGAGCGGACTGTTAGCGAACAGAGAAGATGGCGCTAGTTTGGCATTGGATGGGACGCGGAGAAGATGGCCCTGGATAGGATTTGGCTGGAATGCGGAGAAGACGGCGCTGGCTAGGAGCGGGCTCTTGGCGCTATCTTGGACGTGGCCTGTTGGCGCCATGGAGCCTTGCCAGCGTCGGTCCAGTTGCCTCTTTCCGTGTGTTGATGGTGGATTTTCAACAAAGGTCCAAACCGTAAAATCACGATACTACATGTTTCTGACACGGAATCATAGATCCATGTGACGATTCGTGTTTTACGAAGTATGATGCATATGTCGCTCGAAAAGCCTCTCCGGAGCGTTCGACACCGGGCATTTCATCATAGCCTCTATGTAGAATAACGTAATTGGGCGGTTCTCCATAAGATTGAGAGATTAACGCCTTCAGGATGTCGGTGACGCTCACTGTTGATAGGTTGTAGAATACATCCTATTTATTATCTATTGTTTATGCTTTCTCTGCTATTTTTATTGTAAATTATGTATTTTACGCATGTTTTTGAGTTATCAGGTATTTTGGAGTCGCACGGAGAAAAAGAAGAAGAAATCACCCAATTTGTGCGAAATGGGCAAAATTCTCATTTCATAGGCGAACACTATCTGTAGTCCATTCAGTGTTAATGGGCAACTCTGTTGGAGGAATATTAGACACAGACCAGCTGATGCTAAGGGGATGCCAGCTGGGTGGTTTTGCAGTTGGGTGTCTAAATCCCACCCAAATTATTACACAACCCTAATATCGAGAGATATCCTGAAAGTTAGAAGAAGAAAGCAGCAGCCGCTGCTGTTTACTGCCGAGACCAGATCGAAAAATAGGCATAGAAATCGAGAGACGGATTGAAGGCGCCGTTGAAGAATTAAAAGAGAAGAAGATCAGAACTGGAATAAGTGGTTTGATTGTGCTGCTGAGAACAGGGTTTTGAAGAAGAAGAAGGTGTTGTTGTAGTCAGAGAGGATGAGGCTGAGATGGGTCGAATCAATTGCAACTGGTGTTCAAATCAAAAGAAGGAATTAGGGTTTTTATATCTCGATAGATGGTGAAATTGAAGATCTGTAATGGGTTCGGCGATGCTGAGATTATGGTGATATCACAGTAGAAGGAATGAATGGGTTTTTGAAAATCAGTGGTTGAAATCAAAAATGGGTTCGATGTGAATCTGTTGATTATCATGGGTTTGTGGCTGAAGTCAAGAAGAACACATAGAGCAGATGGCTGTGACAGAGATGAAGAAGATTGGTACTGATTTAGGTGAAGTTATGATGTTGCTAACAAGGGTTTGAGATGAAAAGGGTGAAGAATGAAGCAATAGAATTAATGGGATCTGATGAAGGTGATGATGTTGGTGTTGCAGTGAGGCTTTGCAGTCCTGTTTGCTTGTACGAACTGCAGATAAGCTCAATTGAAGATTTCGGTTGTGATTGAATAGATGTATGTTAGGATTCTTAACAGGAGAAGACTAAAAATAATGGCCTGAATTTGGCCAGGAAACACCTAAAAATAAACGGAACTCTGCCAGATTTTCTTACTGGCGAGTTAACTCATAGATTCGCTGATCCAACTTAGTGACTAAGATGTAATCAGACGAGTCAGACCAGCTGAGTTAGTAGCTGACTCTCTTCTTCTCTTGACCAGTTGACTAACATTTGACCATATTGACCGTTACTTATAACGGCACCAGAACATAATATTTCGTCACCAGCGGCAGAAGTCAGGTTGTTGGCAGCACTATTCCGGTGTCGTTTCAGTCTGGATTCCGGTGAACCTAAGGATATTTCCGGCGACCAAAATGTGCAGAATTTGTGAAGACTAGACTTGGAATTTGATGTGGAGTTAGGATTGGATTTGGAAAGAGAAGATGGAAGATGTGAGAAAGGCTTGGATTTGGAAGTTGAGTTACAAAGGGAAAGGGATTCTATTCCTAAGAAGAGTTGAAGCAAATTGAAGCCTATAAATAGAGAAGTTCTCTATATACACTTCTACACCTCTATACACACAACACTTGTGTTTTTGCTTGCTTTTCAAAATTCTTCTTTTAATTATTTGTGTGAACTTTAAAAATTCTCCCTTTAATTATTGTGCGAATTTCAAAAAAACATGAGTAGCTAATTTTCTTATTGATTGAGGATGAATTCCTAATTCGTAACATGTTTTGAGTTTTGTTTTTAAATCTACTTTGAATTTTTTTCACATGATTATCGTTTGTTTTTATTAATAGGAATGTTTATACATTCATGGTTGATTGATAGATTGTTTAGGTGGCCAACTAAATTGATTTGTTAATTGATCTAAATCTACTGAAAGTTAGGGGATAAGTAATAGTTTCTTGACTCTTTGCACAAGTAGCAAACACGAGACCTTGCGGAGGGATTCCGTGGAGCGATTGTGTGTGGAAACAACGTTAGCAAGTAAACCTTGAGCTAAGAGTCTAACTACTAATATCAACCTAATAAATTCATAAATCTTAATGCGTTTAACTAAATTACATCTTGAGTGAGATACTACTAGGTGGTTTGGTGAATAGAATCCGGTAGTCGAGAACTTCCGTATCCGGTGATACTAGGAATTTAGGGGTTTAGCACTGAGCTAGCTGCTTTACCTACGGTTGGTGATAATCTGTGACTAATAAAAAGTGGAAAAAAACATAACTTGATTTATTATTTTGCAACGAAGAAGGATTCCTTGATCTAATCTCTCTTATTGGTTTCAACATACACTTTGAATTGCTTTGTTTATTTTCTTTTGTTTTTAAAATCTAAAACCAATCCCCCCTTTTTGTGACAACTAAACAACTAAAACCTCTTGCTCCTCGTGGGAACGAACTTGACTACACTATATTACTTGTTAATTAGGTGGAAAAATATTAATTAATTTGTTGTGATTACGACACGCTTCAAATTTTGGAGTCGCTGCCGGGGAGCAGCGAACGATTTTAGTTATTTTATTTTTCTTTTTGCTTTATTCTTGCTTTGTTAGATTCTATATCGTATCTAACTTAGTTTTCGAGAATCTTGTTTCAGGTACTATATCTTTGGTGAATGATTAAAGAGGGAAGACCAAGTCCAATTGGTATACGTATTCGATCCGGCACTCAACTAAAGGACCTCTTTTAAGCGGTTAACACTCCGCTTCCTCCTTCTTCATATAGTGAGTTCGCAGATTCCGATATAGACGAAGAAGAAATAGCTGATCGTACACTCAAGGATCTAGCTTCTCACAAGCTCGATACACAACAATGGTGTATCCAAACTAACTCAACCTTCGAGATCAAGTCGGGGTTGATTAGAGAGTTACCAAAGTTTCATGGCATGGTGAATGAATATCCAAACAAGCATCTTATGGACTTCCAAACCATAGTCATGGCTATGCTTCCACCGGAAACTAATGCGGATGGAGCAATGTTGAAAGCTTTCCTGTTCTCTTTGGCTGGCAATGATAAGGAATGGTTGTATTATTTTCCTTCCGGAAGTATCACCACATGGAACGGGATGAAGAAACTTTTCCTCGAGAGCCTGCATCAAAAGCTACTCAAATTCGCAAGGAGATTTGTGGGATGAAGCAAAATGTGGGAGAGTCATTGTATGAATGTTGGGAGCGATACAAGAGATTGGTGGCAAGCTATCCACACCATCAATTCAGTGACGTCATGATACTCCAATACTTCTACGAAGCTCTCCACCCAAGTGATAGATCTCTTCTTGACGCCGCAGGTGGTGGTGCACTAATAAACAAGACGGTGGCCCAAGCTACCGGGTTTATTGAGAGTATGGCGGTGAAATCGCAACAATTCTACACAAGAGAAGAACCAATGGTTAGGCGAGTGCATGAAGTCAGTGATTCATCATCATACCTTGAACAAAGGATGGGGAGCATGGAAAGGGTAATGCAATGAATGGCCGCGATAATTATTCCGGATGATGAGACCGAACAAGTAAATGATTTATATCCAAATCAGAAGCCAAGGTACGATCCATACTCCAATACTTACAATCCCGGTTGGAAGGATCATCCCAACTTTAGTTATGCGAACAAGCAAGCGGCGACTCCTAATCCATATGTGCAACAAAGTGGTTTCCAACAATCACGCTTCCAACCTCAACAACAATTCCAACCACAACAAGTCAATGAGCGTGATTCTTTGAGTGATAACAAGCTCAATGCGTTAATGCAAGGCATGCAAGGTCTTACTTCTATGTTACAACAAAGCCAACAAAAGAATGAATCGGCCATTAGCGCTTTGGAAACCCAAATGGGAAAATTTGCAACCGATGTGCATCTATTGAAATCTCAAGCATCCACAAAGCTTCCTTCACAACCATTTGTGAATCCAAGAGAGAATGTTAATGCGGTTACTTTAAGAAGTGGAATAAAAGAGGAGAGTCCAAGTCACCATGAAGAAGCTAGTGAAGAGGTAGTCAAATACAAGGAAGAAGCCAAACCAAAGGAGAATCCAACACCTGCCAACCAATCCAAGGAAATGGTTCATAGTTTCACTACTCCACCTCCTTTTCCTATTCGTTTTGATAAATCTAAGAAAGAAGCTCAAGACAAGGCACTCATGGATATCTTCAAGAAGATCGAAATCAACATCCCATTCATAGAGGCCATCAAGACAATGCCAAGGTACGCTCAGTTTATGAAGGAATTATGCACAAATAAGGATAGGTTGCTTGATAATGAAATTACTAAAGTTGGCGAGAGTGCGTCGGCTATGCTATTGAAGAAGATGCCTACAAAGTGCACGGATCCCGGTGGTTTCACGGTGCCAATTACTATTGGTACAAAATGGTTTGAACATGATTTACTTGACTTGGGAGCTTTCATGAGTTTAATGTCGGACGATATATATGACTCCTTGAATCTTGGACCTTTAAAAGAGACAAGAGTTATTATCCAATTAGCAAACAAGTCTAACATATATCCTAAGGGACTTGTAGAAGATGTGCTAGTGCAAGTGAATGAGCTAATTTTTCCGATTGATTTCTTCGTGGTGGATATGGACAATAATGAGAATCGGTCATCTACTTCTTTACTTCTTGGGAGGCCATTTATGAAGACCGCAAAGACGAAGATTGACGTTGACAAGGGTACACTTACTATGGAATTCAATAAGGAGATAATACACTTCAACATATTTGAAGCCATGCGCTACCCAAGTGATGTGCATTCCACTTACTCCATTGATGTGGTTAGTTTGTTAGCGCAACAAATGGTGGAATTGAGTCAAAAGGACGAACTTGAGGTGGTGTTGCAAAAGAGCATTGAATTGGACGTCCACGGCTTGTCTAATTTGGATGTTGAAATCTCCAAGGAATTGGTGGAGATGTGTGGTGCCTTGACGGCATTGCAAGAAGCTAAAAAGGGTAATGTTTCATATATTTCTTTACCCATGGATGATGAATTACTTGTACCATCTATTGTGAAGGCGCCTAAGCTAGAATTGAAGCCACTTCCGGACATTTGAAGTATGCTTTCTTGGGAGATGAAGATGAGCTTCCGGTGATTATTGTAAAGAACCTCACACCGGTACAAGAAGACCGTTTGCTTAGAGTTTTGAAAGAGCACAAAACGGCTATTGGGTGGACAATTGCGGACATCAAAGGCATTAGTCCATCCGTGTGCATGCATAGAATTCTAATGGAAGAGAACGTGAAGCCGGTACGTGATGCTCAACGTAGGCTTAATCCTCCCATGATGGAGGTTGTGAAGAAAAGATACTCAAATTGCTAAGTGTGGGGGTGATCTACCCAATATCCGATAGCAAATGGGTTAGTCCGGTACAAGTGGTACCAAAGAAGTCCGGTGTTACGGTTGTTAGAAATCAAGACGATGAACTTGTTCCTACAAGAGTTCAAACCGGTTGGAGAGTGTGCATTGAATAGAAAGCTTAATTCCGCAACTCGAAAGGATCACTTTCCTTTACCTTTCATTGATCAAATGTTGAGCGGTTAGCGGGGCATTCTCATTATTGTTTCTTGGACGGTTATTCGGGATACAACCAAATTGTTATTGCACCGGAGGACCAAGAGAAGACCACTTTCACTTGTCCGTTTGGAACGTTTGCATATAGACGGATGCGTTTGGTCTTTGCAATGCACCGCTACTTTCCAAAGATGCATGGTTAGTATATTCTCGGACTATGTGGAGCGTCATCGAGGTATTTATGGATGATTTTAGTGTTTATGGCAATTCTTTTGATAGTTGTTTAGAAAACCTTGAACTGGTTCTTAAACGATGCATAGACACAAACCTCGTCCTTAATTGGGAGAAATATCACTTTATGGTAAACCATGGCATAGTACTTGGTCACATCGTGTCCTCTCGAGGGCTCGAAGTGGACAAGTCAAAGATAGATTTAATAAGGAACTTACAATATCCCACTTTAGTGAGGGAAATCCGTTCATTTCTTGGCCATGCAGGTTTCTATAGGCGGTTTATCAAGGATTTCTCCAAAATCTCCATGCCGATGTGCAAGTTATTACAAAAGGAGATACCTTTTGACTTCAACAATTAATGCAAGGATGCCTTTGACAAATTGAAGGCAATGTTGACAAGTGCGCCAATTATCAAATCACCGGATTCGAATCTTCCATTTGAATTAATGTGTGATGCTAGTGATTATGCGGTTGGAGCCGTTTTGGGTCAATGAGTGGACAAATTGTCCCATGTTATCTATTATGCATCGAGGACCCTTAATGATGCACAAATCAACTATTCTACCACGGAGAAGGAGTTATTGGCTATAGTTTTTGCATTGGAAAAGTTTCGATCATACTTGGTGGGCACAAAGGTTATTGTATATTCCGATCATGCCGCACTTAAATACTTAATAAAGAAGAGAAGCTAAGCCAAGGCTAATCCGATGGATCCTATTGCTACAAGAGTTTGACATAGAAATTCGAGACAAGAAAGGTGTGGAGAATACCGTTGCGGATCATCTCAGTAGACTTGTTATGTCTCAAGAAGAACTTCCATTACAAGATCGCTTTCCGGACGAACAACTTTTCTCCTTGGAAAATTCTACACCTTGGTGCGCGAATATAGTGAATTACTTGGTGACAAGGAAGGTACCTAATACAATGTCCAACTTTCAAAAGATGAAACTTAAGAAGATAGCCAAGCAATATGTGTGGGATGAACCATACTTATGGAAATATGGAGTGGATCAAATGATACGAAGGTGCGTGCCTAATTCCGAATTTCAGTATATTCTCTCTTTTTGTCACACTCTTGCTTGTGGTGGCCATTTTGGTTCTAAACGTACCGCTCTCAAAGTTCTCGAGAGTGGATTTTATTGGCCCACCTTGTTTGAATATGCACATGTTTTTTGTAAATCGTGTGATAGATGTCAAAGAACGGGAAATCTAGGTGCTCGTAATAAAATGCCACTCACACCAATCCACACAGTTGAGATTTTTGATGTGTGGGGAATTGATTTTATGGGCCCTTTTGTCAATTCAAATGGAAGTTTTTATATACTTCTTGTGGTGGATTATGTTTCGAAATGGGTGGAAGCTGAAGCCACCAAAACTAATGATTCTCAAGTTGTTTGTGATTTTGTAAGAGAAAACATATTCACTAGGCATGGTATACCAAGAGTGGTGATAACCGATGGCGGTTCACATTTCAAGAAGTCTTTCCTCGCTCTCCTCAAGAAGTACATCATTACACATAAGATTGGTACGCCTTATCATCCACAAACTAGTGGACAAGCGGAAATTTCAAACCGGGAAATCAAGTCCATTCTTGAGAAAACGGTGAATACTACAAGGAAAGATTGGAGCTTTAAGCTTAATAATGCACTTTGGGCGTATAGAACGGCGTACAAGACACCAATTGGAATGTCTCCATATCGGTTGGTTTATGGTAAAGCTTGTCATCTTTCGGTTGAACTTGAACATAAGGCTTATTGGGCGATAAAGAAGTGCAACATGGAGTATGACGAAGCGGGGAAGCAAAGGAAGTTACAACTAAATGAGCTAGAGGAGATACGTAACGATGTATACGAAAGTGCCCGTATTTACAAGGAAAATACCAAGCTTTTTCATGATAAGATGATTTCTCGTAAAAGCTTCGAAGTGGGACAAAAATTCCTTTTATATCATTCTCGCCTTAAACTATTTCCTGGAAAGTTAAGGTCCCGTTGGATTGGACCATATGTTGTTACTACTGTTTTTCCTTATGGTGCAGTTGAAATTATTAGTCTTAGAGACAACTCGGTTTCCAAGGTCAACGGCCATAGATTGAAGCCATACTACGAGAACATCGCATATGTGAATGTGGATGCACTTTCATTTGAAGATTCACTCCCTCTGGAGGAGTAATGTGAAGCAAGAGCTAAGTCGGGCTGTCGACTTTAAAACAAGCGCTTAGTGGGAGGCAACCCATAGGTTTTGTATTTCTTATTTTTTATTTTCTTTTTGTTTTGTTTATTTATTTTTTCTTGTTCCATATCATACTAGGATTTCCCACTTTGACTTTACTTGGACGATTCAATTACATTGAGGACAATGTAAGGTTTAAGTGTGGGGGAGTGGTTAACTATATTTAAAAAAAAAATTGCATAAAACCTCCAACTTGTAGAGATTTTAGAGTCACTAGCATACTTCTAGGTATGTTTACATAGAGAATTCTGACCGACATAACTGAACTTGGAAGTGTTAGGGAACTACGTTCGGATTTCTTGCTTGTTTCTAGTGTTAAATAATGGATTTAATCATTCCAGTGATGTAAATTAGGAGCAGGGAGACATGCATTATTAGAGTTGCTGATCAACAGAAGCGCTACTCTTTGATCTCTTGAGTGCTAATTTTGTCAATCATGAGAGTGACGTTTATAGATGAAAGCCTCCTTCTTGTAGTTCGATTTGCAGTTAACACCATTCTCTCTCTCGACAACAACGGATCCATAGAAACACCATCATCATCAAGGGAGTGACATCAAAATCTACAAGGAAAGTTGAAAAAGTTCAAGGTTTACAAGCAACGGAACAAGAAAAGAGTAAATTTCATATCCAAGTAAAGCAACATAAAATGAGCGAATTTTTATATATACATGTTGAAGACTTACATAGCAATAAGCACAATTTTATATCCAAGTTGAAGACTTATTTACAAGATCAAAGAAAATCAAAAGGTGAGAATTATTGAAGTTTATGACTTCGAGACGATACAAGTTATGAATAATCAAGCGGTACAGTACTTTTCCCACGGCCATGGTTTGTTTTTATTTTCACCTTGTTTTGTATTTTATTTCTCTTGTCTCTAAAAAAAAGTAAAATGAAAAAAAAAATGAGACAAGAGAAAAATTTATCATTGTTTTTAATATTCATTTAATAAGCCGTGGGGAAGGAAAAATCTCTAAGGAAGTTTCAAGCACAAGGATTTAAGGTAAAGAGTTACAAATTGTCAAGGAATTACGAAGTTCGAGCATTTATCATCAATAGTTGAAGACGAAGACCAAGAAGATGAAGATGAAGATGAGGAGTGGAAGACGTTTCTATTGGATGCCGTGAGAGTGGTGTTATCATCATTGGCGATCGGATGTGAAGGTGAGTAAGTAATCTCATCCTCGATAATAGTGGTTGATTTCCTTTCTTAGAGATCGTCAGAAAAATGGTTTTTCAATACGTTAAAAGATGTGGGTTTTTAAAATATTTCGGAAGTTGTCTTTCCCACCATTCAACGTGTTGCAGGAATTCTCTCTTCATTCCTACCTGCACACATGTGAGAACCATAAAAGTACGTCTTTTGAGTACAATTTCATAAAACCCTTTTTGGTGAGGCAGACGTCGAGGAGAAATGCTTATTGATCGCTTCTCAAACACGCGTTCTCTCATTATGGTGTGGTTATTTCTCACTCAACATTTAAGAATGAGAATATGTTCTTTAGTATTTATAACTTCTTATTACTAGCATGCAGAAACTCTATGTCCTCATAACTCTTTGGATGCTTGGGACGCTGGAACGCTTTGAAGTTGTAAGTTTTAGTTTGATTTGCTCGAGGACTAGCAAAGTCTAAGTGTGGGGGAATTTGATAGGGTGTAGAATACATCCTATTTATTATCTATTGTTTATGCTTTATCTTCTATTTTTCTTGTAAATTATGTATTTTACGCATGTTTTTGAGTTATTAGGAATTTTGGAGTCGCACGGAGGAAAAGAAAAAGAAATCACCCAATTTGTGCGAAATGGGCAATATTGTCATTTCACAGGCGAACACTATCTGGAGTCCATTCAGTGTTAAGGGGCAACTCTGTTGGAGGAATATTAGACACAAACCAGTTGATGCTAAGGGGATGCCAGCTGGGTGGTTTTGCAGTTGGGTTTCCAAAATCCCACCCAAATTATTACACAACCCTAATATTGAGAGATATCCTGAAAGTTAGAAGAAGAAAGCAGCAGCCACTAATATTTAATGCCGAGACCAGATCAAAAAATAGGCATAGAAATCGAGAGATTGAGAGACGGATTGAAGGCGCCGTTGAAGAATTAAAAGAGAAGAAGATCAGAACTGGAATAAGTGGTTTGATTGTGCTGCTGAGAACAGGGTTTTGAAGAAGAAGGTGTTGTTGAAGTCAGAGAGGATGAGGCTGAGATGGGTCGAATCAATTGCTGCTGGTGTTCAAATCAAAAGAAGGAATTAGGGTTTTTATATCTCGATAGATGGTAAAATTGAAGATCTGTAATGGGTTCGGCGGTGCTGAGATTATGGTGATATCACAGTAGCAGGAATGAATGGGTTTTTGAAAATCAGTGGTTGAAATTAAAGATGGGTGCGATGTGAATCTGTTGATTATCATGGGTTTGTGGCTGAAGTCAAGAAGAACACACAGAGCAGATGGCTGTGACAGAGATGAAGAAGATTGATACTAATTTAGGTGAAGTTATGTTGTTGCTAACAAGGGTTTGAGATGAAAAGGGTGAAGAATGAAGCAATATAATTAATGGGGTCTGATGAAGGTGATGTTGTTGGTGTTGCAGTGAGGTTTTGCAAGTCCTATTTGTTTGTACGAACTGCAGAAAAGCTCAATTGAAGATTTCGGTTGTGATTGAATAGATGTATGTTAGGATTCTTAACAGGAAAAGACTAAAAATAATGGCCTGAATTTGGCCAGGAAACACCTGAAAATAAACGAAACTCTGCCATATTTTCTTACTGGCGAGTTAACTTAGAGATTCGCTGATCCAACTCAGTGACTAAGATGTAATCAGACGAGTCAGACCAGCTGAGTTAGTATCTGACTCTCTTTTTCTCTTGACCAGTTGACTGACGTTTGACCATATTGACCGTTACTTATAACGGCACCAGAACAGAATATTCCTTTACCGGCGGCAGAACTCAGGCTGCCGAAAGCACTATTCCGGTGCCGTTTCAGTCCGGATTCCGGTGAACCTAAGGATATTTTCGGCGACCAAAATGTGCAGAATTTGTGAAGACTAGACTTGGAATTTGATGTGGAGTTTGGCTTGGATTTGGAAAGAGAAGATGGAAGATGTGAGAAAGGCTTGGATTTGGAAGTTGAGTTACAAAGGGAAAGGGATTCTATTCCTAAGAAGAGTTGAAGCAAATTGAAGCCTATAAATAGAGAAGTTCTCTATACACACTTCTACACCTCTATACACACAACACTTGTGTTTTTGCTTGCTTTTCAAAATTCTTTTTTTAATTATTTGGGTGAACTTTAAAAATTCTCCCTTTAATTATTTGTGTGAATTTCAAAAAAACATGAGTAGCTAATTTTCTTATTGATTGAGGATGAATTCCTAGTTCTTAACATGTTTTGAGTTTTGTTTTTAAATCTACTTTGAAGTTTTTCACATGATTATCGTTTGTTTGTACTAATAGGAATGTTTATACATTCATGGTTGATTTATAGATTGTTTAGGTGGCCAATTAAATTGATTTGTTAATTGACCTAAAGATAGGGTAAAGTTAGGGGATAAGTAATCATTTCTTGAATCTTTACACAAGTAGCAAACACGAGATCTTGCGGAGGGATTCCGTGGAGCAATTGTGTGTGTAAACAACGTTAGCAAGTAGACCTTGAGCTAAGAGTCTAACTACTAATATCAAACTAATAAATTCATAAATCTTAATGTGTTTAACTAAATTACATCTTGAGTGAGCTACTACTAGGTGGTTTGGTGAATAGAATCCGGTAGTCGAGAACTTCCGTATCCGGTGATACTAGGGATTTAGGGGTTTAGCACTGAGCTAGTTGCTTTACCTACGGTTGGTGATAATCTGTGACTAATAAAAAGTGGAAAAGAACATAACTTGGTTTATTGTTTTGCAACGAAGAAGGATTCCTTGATCTAATCTCTCTTATTGGTTTCAACATACACTTTGAATTGCTTTGTTTATTTTCTTTTGTTTTTAAAATCTAAAACCAATCCCCCCTTTTTGTGACAACTAAACAACTAAAACCTCTTGCTCCTCGTGGGAACGAACTTGACTACACTATATTACTTGTTAATTAGGTGGAAAATATTAATTAATTTGTTGTGGTTACGACACGCATAACTGTTCCCTGGCTACATAGAGGAATTCGCCTCTACATAGAAGAACGATTGGGTGGTTCTCCGTAAGATTGAGAGCAATAACGCCTTCAGGAGGCCGGTGACACTCACTGTTCCCTTACTATGTAGAGTGTCAGTGTATAGACTCAGGCGGTCCTCCAGACATGAAATGTTGAGAGGGAAAAACGTCTTCGGGACATTGGCAACACTCGCTGATTCACTGACTATAGGCAAGAGATTAAATTCTACGTCATATTCACCACTGAATTCCTAGAAGATAATCTATCTTATCTTATTGCTCCTATTCCATTGTCAAACTCACGACTGGTTCTATGGAATGGTAATAGATAAATGTATTACTCCGATTTCATGATCGAATCCACGGATGATATCATGAAATGGTAATAGATATTACTCTGATTTCATGGTCGAATACACGGCTGATCTCATGAAATGGTAATATCACCACCTATCTTATTACTCCGATTTCATGGTCAAATCTACGATTCCATGAGATGGTAATAAAATTATCATTTTATTATTCCGAATCCATGGTTAAATCCACAACTGATTCTATGGACTGGTAATAAATGACTGCTCACTTTATTGCTCATTTTTATGAATCATTCTCCACCGAATTCATAAATCATTAATAAATACTCAACAACCAGGGATATGGACCATCACTGAGTAAGTCCCACAAAAAAATGGTGCAAGTGTACTCGACAATGATGCACGACTGAGCACCCGGATGCACAAACGAGCATCAAAAAATATGGACATTGAGGAATCCTACGCAAAACAGGAGAAAACAACAAATGATAATAAAACAATAAGAGGCAACCAGGGGGCGGGCCCACCGGCTGGACGACCATGCCCTAGGCGTGGCCGGTCACATGCCTCTTCCATTATTTTCCCCTATTTTTTTTTTATTTTCATGAACTCATGGAAAACTCCTTCAATTTAGCAACTTTCCTTGTTTGTGCAAAACTCATGAATTCCCCATAACTTTATGGATTCATGAAAATATTATTATAAATAGGGAAAGGTGTGCGGAACCGGGCAACCTAGCCGGCCGGCCATGCCCGAGCCGTGGCCGGTCCCACACCTCACAATCCCTAGCTTTTTATAGTTATTATTCCCTAATCTCATGAAACTCCTCCGTTTCAACAAAACTCATGGATTCTCCATAACTTCACGGATTCATGAAAAATAATATTATAAAATAGGGAAAGGTGTGCTGGACCGAGCAACATAGCCGATCGGTAGCGGCGTCAAAAATTGATGTAGTTTTGAAAGTGATGAGTAGAAGTTCGTTCAAAGACTTGTAAAGATTTGATTTCAGACTTAATTTTGGTTTCACTTAATGCTACGAGAGACTGGGACTCAGGATTCCACCAATAAATCCATTCATGCGATTCATATAGTTATTCTAGACAATTATAGCTCAAATAGAATATTGACTCTGTTTCTTTGCCAAGGTAGATTTTTGAAAAGCAACGACTTTAAATCTAAAGCATGGGATATCAAAAGACTTAACCTAAGTATAACCCATCAATTGAAATCACAATCGTTCAATAAAAACCATATAACAATTAATAATCCTTGCAAAAAGTCATGAAAGAATTAAATATAATTACCACATGCATGAAATATGGCTTACTCCGTCATCGCAGTGTTGGGGTTTAGCTCCTCATATTATTCACGTGCTCAAAATAGTTGTTCATAGCTCAAATAGGTGAAAAACAAGAGAAAACTAATAAAGCAGACAGTTTGCAACGCTGCAACGGTGTTACAAACAGCTGTTACAACGGGTTGAACTGTTACAGAGAAAAGATGACAATATTATGATATATGTTATCTATTATTGTTGAACAACGATACTTCTGTTATGCTATTTGAAAAAGACTGCCTCTGCGACTGTCCTCGTCTGTCCAATGTTCTTCAGCTTCTCTTCTTCACCAGCAGCAGGTGAATATTCCTGCAACTTCACCTGTGCTTCTCTGCTCCGATTCTATCGACCCCAAACTCACGACCTCCCCATTTTAGGGACTCCCCCAAGATATATATATATATATATATACACATGACAGCCCGTTTAATCGTCGAGGAAAGTCTTTTTTACTTCACACGAAAGTCTCGGGATTTTCCTCCCTTTTCTGCTCTTCACCGCGTCTTTGTTTTGTTAACAAATCTTCCAACTCGATAGAATAGAATCCTGAGAAAGTATACTCTCCAAAGTTGTACGCAACTTCCAAAAAAAAATAACTTAACTCCCGAGACTCTCTCTTGCCCTGTTTACGTGAGATAAGTATGGAAACTTGTTCGTTTTCTTCGAAACAAACTTCTCAGCATCCCTGTTTCTCCGCATCAATCCAAGACCAATCCAAATCCGTAAAATACTCCAATAGAATAAACCAAGTCCAAATAAGAACCCAAATCCTTGAAAAACTTCAATAGGATCTCTCCCAAACTCCGACAATATCTCCACCTCTTATGTTCTACGTGAAACAGAATTCTATCCTTATTTTATGGAATATAAAAGGATTACCGTTCCTGTTTAGATCAAATACACCAAATCCAATCCGAATCCAAGCCACAATCCCCTTAAATCTCGCTAAATCCTTGTCCAAAGCAGGTCCAAAATTCCGAGTATCTTCTTTCCCTGTTAGCACCGACAACTGATTATCCAGCCCATTATAATCTGTTAGATCCATTGTACCAGCCCTGCTTAGACAAGTATAGTCCAACGCAAACAAGCTTGATTGAATCTCTCCCGGACACATCCGAAATCGAAGCCAACTCTGCCAGTAAAAGACGCACGAGAAGAAAACAATTTCCCCCCAATTACTAAATTCAAACGGAGAAGATGGCGTGCCTTTAGCAAAGTCTGAGGTGCCCATAACAGATAGGTGCCCCTTATAAAGTGGATGCCCCTTATCCAAAATGGGGTCCCTTTAGCAGGTATCCTCCGGAGGTGCCTTTAGCAACTTTTCGAGCCGATTTCTCCAAAAACGTCTATTGCCCAAAATACCTACAAACACATAAAACACCATAATAAATACGAAATCGAGTGCCAACAATATATAGTATTGAGATCAATTTAGACACAAAAATGTGTCTATCACCGGCTGGCCATGCCCGAGCCGTGGCCGGTCCCACACCTCACAATCCCTAGCTTTTTATAATTAATATTCCTTAATCTCATGAAACTCCTCTGTTTAAACAAAACTCATGGATTCTCCATAACTTCACGGATTCATGAAAAATAATATTATAAAATAGGGAAAGGTGTGCGGGACCGAGCAACATAGCCGATCGGCCATGCCCTATCCGTGGCCGGTCCCACACCTTGCAATGCTTAGTATTTTATAATTATTATTTTCCCCAATTCATGAACTCCTTGGTTTGAGAAAAAATCATGATTTCGTCATAACTTCTCAAATTTTGCTCGAATCATGAAAAACCAAAAGCCAACATAGTCACACGACCGGCTAGCCTCCCAGACAATTCTAAATGTTAAAATACACTTATTTTAATATTTACAAAATATTGATCAATTGAGCATACATGATCATTCTGACAAAAGTCAAGAATTTCAGTCAAGATGAAACTCTTCTGAAAATTTACTATGTTGTTCGAACGCACATCAGAAAATACTGAAACTCTCAGTACAGAGACACGGGCACCACAGCAAAGCGTGCATGCCTTCATGACCGACCAGAGTCATCCTTAGGGATTGCACAAAGCCGGTCCCACACATTTTCATAATTCTGACCTAATTTTCTCAATTGCTCATATTGGTCCCAAACTCTCTCCAACCAACCTGGGGATTGCTCAAACGGCCAACAACTGGTCTCGTGACCACCAAGAGTCGGTCCCATGCTCTCTTGGTCGGTCCCCCATCCTTCATACCTAGGTTTTATAACCTAATGCTGAACCCAGCAAGATTTCAGTAATGATGAAACCGGCATTTAATCATCATTCTTTCACCAATCCTCAAACTGAGAACTCCAGTGCATGCTCACTTGAGCAATGGCCACCACATGGACGCCCATTATCCCATGTGGTCGTTCCCTCTATCACTCATGACCTATTTTCAGCGATTCATCAACTATGATCTGAAATTAGGGTTTCGAATAAATGTTCTAGGAATCATCATTCTGAGCAAGATTCAAGAACTAATGAATTTATATTGATTCAGCAACCAACATCTGAATTAATCATATAATATTTGGTAATCTACCAATATTTTAATATTTTATTGGGTCACGTCACCAATAAATATTTCGTCGATTGAGCATACTTGCTCAATTGCTCAAATATTGATCCAGCTATCAATATTTAGTGAATTATCAGTAATTTGTCGAATTGAGCATACTTGCTCGATTGCACGATAAATTATCAACATTCAGTATTTTGTCGAATTGAGCAATACTTGCTCAGTTGCTCGTCAAATTCTCAATATTCAGTAATTCGTCGAACCGAGCGATACTTGCTCTCGCTGGTCAGTAATTCATCACTGAATCTACAATACTGACACCATTTCAGAGAATTACATGTTCGATCCATGAATCGCTGAGCATTCACCACTTATGCTCGATTCAACAAAACCTAGACTCACTGTCTAATCAGTCAGCAACTGACTAATCAATATACGTCTGTCATTCAGACTCCACGATTCGTGAGACATCAATCACGTCAAATTGGGGGATAACAACTAGGGTTTTGGTCTCGCGGCCTACAACACGTGGATTCATCCACAACGAGAAATGTGAGTAAGTCGTGTCAACGGTTGGAGGAGTTAGCAAAGTAGTGGGTAAACGATCACCCCAGTCTCCTCACGACCTGGAACTGGTTGTACCACGATCTCCCACTTTCCCACTCTTTCACTCAAGAAACCGTCACACTTACAGGGATCAAGGTGTTCACAACTCTGACAATATAAATAAGTCTCTGAATCCATGATTAAAAACAACAGACAATGATTGATCACTAGCTATCAACTGTCTATGCAGAATTCCTCGAGAAAGCTACTCTCAAGAATTCATCAATCCATCAGAACTTATTCGAACTCAACAGTTCACCAATTATTGCAGAAACCTTCAACACATCCACAATCCTTGATCATCACTGATGCCACACAATTCTCAGCTTCCCTCCTACATATCAACTCATCTCCCTCTTTGCGACCGAATTGATTCTGGAACGACCATTGACTTGGTTTAGGCCAAAGTCCTACAGATTGATCTCTCCAATCTAAGCACTCCCTTTGCAGTGCATCTGTGTGAGGTTGAACAGTTTGCTCGGTTGAGGAGTCTCGACAACACGCTCGTCTCTTCACTTCCCTAGAAAATCAGCGAACCGTTTTTCCCCATCTACAAATTGGCGACCATAGTGGGAGATTAATCTCCCAGTTTCAATTTCACATTTTCACAAAATGGTTTATCTTAGGTCAGGTTCAGTTACAAATCCTAACACAAACAACGCTAGCACTAGCAACGACGGTGGTACTCCAGAAACTACTTCTGCTTCCAACACCGGTGCTGTTGATACTACTCCTCCTCAAACCAACGTCGGAAACCATCCTATCTTCGACCGGTCTCCCGAGGAAATCAGAGAAAATCCGCCTACCATAGGTAATCTTTTGAATGTGCAAGAGACTCTTGCCAAAAATAAGATTGACATGGCTGCAACATAGAAAAAGTTATGCAATTATCTTAAAACTCTCACTAACAAGATGTCAGAGAAAACCCAAGAGAAGGGAAAGGCCAAAGAGACATCCTCGACTGCTGATCCTGAAGTCATTCCAATCCATGTAGTAGACGATGATGAATTTCACAAGGCTGTAGATAACCCACCAACAAAGGAACCTGCAGGATTCATCAATCGCGAGGACCTGGAACGCTTCATGGAGGATCGAGGAAAAGACAAGACACCATCTGTCCACCGTCATCAACCTCCGTACTGTGCTGCTACACAAAAGATCCCTCTCCCAAAAGGATACACTTCTCCAACATTCACGTTGTACAACGGAACAGGGAACGCTCGAGAACATGTCACTCGGTTCCTAGAAGCGCTAGACGAACATGAGCACAACCATGTCGTCCGTTTGAAAGAATTTTCAAAATCTTTGACGGGCCGAGCGTACACATGGTACAATAACATTGCACCAGGAAGCATCACAAGTTGGGGAGAAATGGTCAATTCCTTATACCGGAAATACTTCTTCGTCTCAGAGAAGATTACTCTTTCTGAGTAGGAAGGATGACTCAGAAGAACACTGAATACCCGAACGAATATGTGAAGAGGTTCGGGGTTCAAGCCTTGGATTTCCATGATCTGAATGTCACCGAACAACAACTGGTGGACTTGTGCATCAACGGGATGATCCCTGTATACAGAGCCTTGCCGGAGAATCTGCGACTCCAAACTTTTTCAGAACTTCATGAAGCAAGCAAGCGATCAAAAACTATCGCGCATGCTTTACTGAAAGAGAAAGACCTAGACTGAGAACCTCGTGATACTCAGCGTCGCTTCAACAGACAATACAACCACCAACCTTCCATGAACGTTGTTGCTGAAGGAAGCAAAGGAAATCCGAAGCACCACAGCAGAAGCATACTTCTCCAATCTCTCAGGATCCTTCGGAAGCTCAAAGAAAGGATAACCAATCCTGAATGCACAAACCTCAACCATGCGTCAACAAACGAGGAAATGATCAGACAGATTCAAACTTCTCTCTTCTCAATGAAGAAGTGATCGAGTTACCGGAAGTCTGGATTCAATATGGTGCAACCAAATTGATATTCATCAGGAGATAACCATCTGAAGAAGAAATGAATAATCCCAGGGGAAAGATATGTTCAAAGCACCAAATTATATTGTGTCAGACGTCCGTCCATCTCGGAAATACTTCTTGAACCTTCATTCACAGACAAGGAGATGCATGACTGGGGACTACTTCCCACAAGAGGAAATGAGTTCGAAAGAATTTTGATCGATGCTGACACCGTCATCGACATCATTCCACTGAAATCCCTTAGAGTCACAGGCATCAGTCAACAAGAAGCTACTCATGCACCCATCTCAATCAGAGACCATGAAGGAGCGCTCAAAGATGCTTATGTCTACATCACTCTCAAGAAGAAAATACGTTCAACATGAACATATAACAAGTTTCACATAATCAGGAAAATCCAAGATATGACGTGATAGCATGGCCCCGTGCTGAAAACATGACTACAAACAAATCGTCTTTTGTTGCACATCTCTCCAACAAAGAAAGTTCTGATCCAGAAGATTTGGCGGATGTTCCATCATCAGAGCACTTGGAGGAAATTCGAACTCTAACGAGGTTAAAATAATAACCTGCAAAAGATATATAGAAATTCATCAAGAGGATTCGCATTCAGGCAAGTCTCATTCCTTCCATGTCTATGTCTTTCATTCTCTCAAATTTTATTCTAGCATGGGGATTCAATTCATCTAGCATCTCTTATATTACAAGACTCTATGAGTGAGTAATCTCACTCCAGTAATATTTCACCAAGTGTTTGAACCTGACACCTCTTCGAATCGAGCATCTCACCGTGACATTCACCACTGAGAGATGACGGAAGCATGGAAAAGAACACTTTGGGAATTTCTCCATAGACTTGCAGGAATGTCCACGAGTGCCACAAAATCAGAAATATCTGATGTCTGCACAAGTGTTGCATCCCTCGCAGCGGAATAATGAATCAACAGAAGATACACGGAGCCGAGACGATCAAGCATAAGACATTCGACGCTTCAGCGCTCAAGCACATAAGAATCCTTCGAATTGTACTCCCAATTAAAGAGTACACCTTCGATAATAACGCCTCTAGCTTCAGCACAACATCTCGACAATGACACACTGGTTCAATACCAACACGATCAAAGTGTAGTTGAATTAAAATCGATAAGTCTTCATTATCCCATGATAATACTTCTGAAGCAGATGCAACATCATTCATCAATGGATGCTACAAACTCCTTCAACTCTGCTAAGTGAACAAGGGATGCACTGGGGACTTGATTTTATTGGAAATATCAATTCAATATATTTCAATAAATGTTATCCACATAACAAGTCATCGCAACCTGAAGTGATTCCATGAAACGTCGTCAAACAGAACCTCTCTACATCACAAGCCCCTGCACGACTGGGGAACTTCCTCTCTTCACCAATCATATCCAGAATGGAGACTGCCGCTGTTATCAGCCACAACAACATTGATTCACTGACGAAACCACTTCGCAGTGAAGTCATATTCAGAATTTGGTTTGAAATCCTAGTACACCTTCATCTAAGGAATGCTCAATTCACCAATTGGTTCGTGCATGTAAAGGGTCACTGGATGGAAGAGCAAAGACTATCATTTTCGGTTTTTAGAGCAACTCCAACCATAGTATCGGCATAAAAAAGGACGTGTGGAGGAACTTCTTTCATGGTCTCAGTATCAACAAGAATTTCTGTAGAAAATTCAACTGTGGTCTCATCAGCCTCAGACGCAACATCCGGCTTCATCAACTATCCATTCTCTGAAGCGTTACTCTATGGATCGTACTTATTCAAGCTCTAATGATTCATATCAAGATGTTTATACCTTAAAACATGGTAAAATGAACGTCTTCCCAAAGCTTACACGACAGACGGGCATAAACCAAAGTCTTCTACAAGATGTTTTCATCACTTCTACAAATGAGATACAACACACTTCAGGCCATGGGTTTACAAAAACGTACCAATGGGTGGGGAATGGGACAATACTTCCTCGACTAAAGATATTCATCTATGTCTCTTCTACAACATACCAAAAGGGCGCATCAATCGGACATACGAGCTGAAAGACATGGCCTTTACCGTCAGGTCTACGAAATCTGAAAATTTTGTACGGGATTACAAATTACAAATGTGCGCGCTTCGTTGGCCGACTTCTGCAACTCCAAATTGAGTGATTCTTTTCTCATGTGATAACTCAGTCTCTTACCTTCAAAATTTGGGGTCAAGCGACGTCGTATGAGGTTCCTACAGTTTCCAGAGCATACAACATGCAAGCAGCAATTCTTAGACGAGATTCATAACTTCCACAGTCGATCGGTGTCCACCACGTCTTCCCACTAAGTCCTTCATCAAGGTATCTCCAAATCTGACCATATAGGTCTTTACATCAATTTCTCTACCTGGGTCCTCTATCTAGGTCTTGCCAGAAGAAAGGAAAACGAAAAGGAGAGATTTGACAAAATATTGGGGACTGACGGTCCACTGATCATGGCGATTAGTTTCACAGTCCAAGACCCGTGGCACCAGACTCTCAAGTGCTGATCATTTATCATAAAAGGAATTCTACCACCGGGACATGAAACCATGGTCATTACATCACCCCCTCTCGAGAGCAACCTCAGTTATGGTCCCATGACCAGGGTTTCAGAAGTGATGTTTCTGCGACTAACAGAAACAAGATGATAATGCAAGCACCACACTCATGTATCAATCAAGGGGTCCTGATCCCAAATGAATCAATGACATTAAAATCCTTCACCAACCATTCAAGACACAAGAGAATGGTCTAAAGACAGAACATGAGTGTTTTACAGCAAGCTCGTCTGAGATGATTTTACACTGTCATGTGCAAAGCGACGATCTGGGAGAAATTGGTGAAGAATATACGGATGGGTCATATACCATTATCTTCGTACGGATGTCCTATATAACATATCCAAAATTCAAAAAAATTGAAGAAACAAGCAAGGAGATGTGGCAAAAATATTGGACAACACAAAATCTGAAAAAGTTCTGAAAGTCTCCTGGAAGTTTACTGTTTCGCCCTTTTCAGGCCCTAAACATGCTCAAAACTCAAAAAGATTATTTGATAAAGCTTGGAAATTTTCTGGGCACGAAGATACATATGCAGCCCGCGAAAATCCGACTTCGGACGAAGATTCTACATCATTTCTATTAAAAGGCGGAAGTCTGAAATTGTCTGGTGACGTATTTCGACAAAATTACTAGTATACTCACGTGGATTCCCATTCATTTATTCACAAATCAGCAATTCATACTTCTATGAAGATATTACAGGAGATATACTTACTAAGGGAGTCTCTAAATCATTTGAAGGCTCGACAATGCCGGAATCTCCATTGACAACGCCGTTATCTCCATTCGGTTAGGGATTTCGGGAATTCTCCATATTCCCATGCCCCAAAGAAGAGTGCGCTTCAACAACATGATGCTTATCTATAATGATTTCTTCCTGGATTCATCAACAATAATTATTATTTCATTCAAGGAGATGCCACGATCGCCTGCACGAAAGAGATGCTTACATCGACTTCTTCATCAGTGCTGGATTGTTTGCCCGGGAAAAAGTTGGAGGCCGTCAATCGATGGACAAAAAGTCTGAAAAGAAATAACAAACTTTGGTCTCGTGATCCTAATTGCACGGGTAGGGAAAACTCATGACACAAGGAGCGCTAACAACTCACCAAAGAAACGGCTGGGGACTGCACGTCATTTGCTAACATCCTGTAGTCCTTACTTCTGGGTTCTCCGCTCCCGTAGACTTTCTTCCATTTCCATGGAGTCTACATTGATCCAGGATCTCACTATACGATCATCTTGTGTTAAGCTAATGAAATAATCAGAAGTACAACCCAGTATGAATGATCTCTCACCATCACTCAAAGGTTCCAAAAGTACCATTTCTTAAAGTTGCATCCGTAGAGATGTCATCTCTGGAAACTCCATCCTTGGGAGTATCATCATGGGAGTCAGTCATTCTTGCAAAGTGGCTACTTCATCACATCGTTCATACAAAGCGCAGGATTCGACAAAACAATGAATCATGGAATAAAGGTGCTCACAACAGCGTCTAAAAAATGGTAACCATCCAACTCTTATCTATTTACAATTTCACTAGCTGTAGTGATTACAATCTCGAGAATTTTTTCACTCCTTCAAACCTGCAAAGACGAACAAAATTCGTTATTCAAAACCATAACAAGATTTTTATAAAACTGTGAAAAAATCATGAAACTTCCATCATGTGAACAGTTCACATTATTTTCACCATGTGAGCAACTCCCATCGAGTGAACACTCATTGGTTTTGTGCATACACTACCAGATCACAAAATCTATGCAAACAGTATTTCATCAAATATTGTTTACTTCTAGCAACTGTTGAAAATCAAAAAATTAATTTCACATAAGTTTTCACTGTGTGAACATTCACCGGTTTTTCAAAAATTGGACAGACGTCCATTCTACAATTGTGAAAACTCACATACAGACATTATTTCACCATGAATAATTGTCTATTTTCAACAGTTGTTCAAAATCAAAACATTGATTTTATAAAATACATATTTTAACGTGAAACTCACGTAACTTTGAAAATATATGTATATATTTTGCTCCCTCTCGCGAGCATCCACCTTTGAAACGAGATTTTATTCCCTGTTGGAAATCTCACATATTTAAAAATAAAATTTTGGCTTCCATGAAAGCGCATAGACAAAATCTTTATCATTAGACTCAGTTCTATTTTGTTTGTTTCTTAAACTAACAAACGAACAAATGTCTGTTCCTAAAACAAAGATTTCTTTTTTGGGCTCGGGCCCGCAAACGCTAAACCGACCAAAACTAGACCTTTGGTCGCTCAAATCAGCAGTGCCTCATCTCTTCGTGCTCACGTGATGACTCTCTATCACATTACCAGGGTCTCCACCCGAACATTTGCTCGCATATGGTGTCATTGGAGTAAATTGGAGATTCTAAGAATGCCTTTATAGACTGAGTTCAACCACTTATCTCTTGTCGACTGAAAATCACCATCTACTGCTTACTTCGGAACATGATTGTCCCTCACTAAGCAGGGGACTTAATGTTGATGGTGGATTTTCAACAAAGGTCCAAACCGTAAAATCATGATATTGCATGTTTCTGACACGGCTTCAGGGATCCATGTGACGATTAGTGTTTTACGAAGTATGATGCATATGTCGCTAGAAAGGCCTCTCCGGAGCGTTCGACACCGGGCATTTCATCATAGCCTCTATGTATAATAACGTAATTGGGAAGTTATCCGTAAGATTGAGAGCTTAACGTCTTCAGGATGTCGGTGACACTCACTGTTCCTTGACTACATATAGGAATTCCCCTCTACATAGAAGAACGATCGGGCGGTTCTCCGTAAGATTGAGAGCAATAACGCCTTCAGGAGGCCGGTGACACTCACTGTTCCCTGACTATGTAGAGTATTTGTGTATAGACTCAGGTGGTCCTCCATACATGAAATGTTGAGAGGGCAAAACGTCTTCGGGACATTGGCAACACTCGCCGATTCACTGACTATACGCAAGAGATTAAATTCTACGTCATATTCACCACTGAATTCCTAGAAGATAATCTATCTTATCTTATTGCTCCTATTCCATGGTCAAAGTAACGACTAGTTCTATGGGATGGTAATAGATAAATGTATTACTCTGATTTCATGATCGAATCCACTGTTGATCTCATGAAATGGTAATAGATATTACTCCGATTTCATGGTCGAATCCACGGCTGATCTCATGAAATGGTAATCTCACCACCTATCTTATTACTCCGATTTCATGGTCAAATTATCATTTTATTATTCCGAATCCATGGTCAAATCCACGATTCCATGAGATGGTAATAAAATTATCATTTTATTATTCCGAATCCATGGTCAAATCCACAGCTGATTCTATGGACTGATAATAAATGACTGCTCACTTTATTGCTCAGTTTTATGAATTATTCTCCACCGAATTTCATAAACAAGTAATAAATACTCAACAACCGTGTATCTGGACCATCACTGAGTAATCCCCACAAAAAATGGTGCAAGTGTACTCGACAATGATGCACGACTGAGCACCCGGATGCACAAACAAGCATCCAAAAATATGGACAGATGAGGAATCCTACGCAAAACAGGAGAAAACAACAAATAATAATAAAATAATATGAGGCGCGCAGGGGACCGGGCCCACCGGTCGGCCGGTCATGCCCTGGCCGTGGCCGGTCCCATGCCTCTTCCATTGTTTTGCCCTATTTTGTTATTTTCATGAACTCATGAAAAACTCCTTGAATTTAGCAACTTTCCTTGTTTGTGCAAAACTCATGAATTCCTCATAACTTTATGGATTCATGAAAATATTATTATAAAGTAGGGAAAGGTGTGGGGGACCAGGAAACCTAGTCGGCCGGCCATGCCCGAGCCATGGCCGATCCCACACCTCACAATCCCTGGCTTTTTATAATTATTATTCCCTAATCTCATGAAACTCCTCCATTTCAACAAAACTCATGGATTCTCTATAACTTCACAGATTCATGAAAAATAATATTATAAAATAAGAAAAGGTGTGCGGGACCGGGCAACATAGCCGACCGGCTACGACCTAGCTGTGGACGGTCCCAGACCTTGCAATCCCTAGTCTTTTATAATTATTATTTTCCTCGATTCATGAAACTCCTTGGTTTGAGCAAAAGTCATGATTTCGTCATAACTTCTCAAATTTTGCTCAAATCATGAAAAACAAAAAGCCAACATAGTCACACGACCGGCTAACCTCCCACAACAATTTTAAATGTTAAAATACACTTATTTTAATATTTACAAAATATTGATCAATTGAGCATACATGCTCATTCTGACAAAAATAAAGAATTTCAATCAAGATGAAACTCTTCTGATAATTCACAATGTTGCTCGAACGCACATCAGAAAATACTGAAACTTTCAGTACGGAGACACGGGCACCACGGAAAAGCGTGCATGCTTTCATGACCGACCAGAGTCATCCTTAGGGATTGCACAAAGCCGGTCCCACACGTTTTCAGAATTCTGACCTAATTTGCTCAATTGCTCATATTGGGCCCTAGCTCTCTCCAACCAACCTGGGGATTGCTCAAACGGCCAACAACTGGTCTCGTGACCACCAAGAGCTGGTCTCATGCTCTCTTGGTTGGTCCCCCATCCTTCATACCTAGGTTTTATCACCTAATTCTGAACCCAACAATATTTCAGTAATGATGAAACCGACATTTAATCATCATTCTTTCACCAATCCTCAAACTGAGAACTCTGGTGCATGCTCACTCGAGCATTGGCCACCACATGGACGCCCATCATCCCATGTGGTCCGTCCCTCTATCACTCATGACCTATTTTCAGTGAGTCATCAACTATGATATGAAATTTGGGTTTCGAATAAATGTTCTACGAATCATCATTCTGAGCAAGATTCAAGAACTAATGAATTTATATTGATTCAGCAACCAACGTCTGAACTAATCATATAATATTTAGTAATCTACCAATATTTTAATATTTTATTGGGTCACGTCACCAATAAATATTTCGTCGAATTGAGCATACTTGCTCCATTGCTCAAATATTGATCCAGCTATCAATATTTAGTGAATTATCAGTAATTTGTCGAATTGAGCATACTTGCTCGATTGCACGATAAATTATCAACATTCAGTATTTTGTCGAATTGAGCAATACTTGCTCAGTTGCTCGTCAAATTCTCAATATTCAGTAATTCGTCGAATCGAGCGATACTTGCTCTCGCTGGTCAGTAATTCATCACTGAATCTACAATACTGACACCATTTCAGAGAATTACATGTTCGATCCATGAATCGCTGAGCATTCACCACTTATGCTCGATTCAACAAAACCTAGACTCACTGTCTAATCAGTCAACAACTGACTAATCAATACACGTCTGTCATTCAGACTCCACGATTCGTGAGACATCAATCACGTCAAATTGGGGGATAACAACTAGGGTTTTGGTATGGCGGCCTACAACACGTGGATACATCCACAACGAGAAATGTGACTAAGTCGTGTCAACGGTTGGAGGAGTTAGAAAAGTAGTGGGTAAATGATCAACCCAGCCTCCGCCCGACCTGGAACTGGTTGTACCACGATATCCCACTTTCCCACTCTTTCACTCAAGAAACCGTCATACTTACAGGGATCAAGGTGTACACAACTCTGACAATATAAATAAGTCTCTGAATCCATGATTAAAAACAACAGATAACAATTGGTCACTAGCTATCAACTGTCTATGGAGAACCTACTCTCAAGAATTCATCACACAATTCTCAGCTTCCCTCCTACAGATCAACCCATCTCCCTCTTTGCGACCGAATTGACTCTGTAACGACCATTGACTTGGTTTAGGACGGAGTCCTACAGATTGATCTCTCGAATCTAAGCACTCCCTTTGCAGTGCATCTGTGTGAGGTTGAACAGTTTGCTCGGTTGAGGAGTCTCTACAACACGCTCGTCTCTTCACTCCCCTAAAAAATCAGCGACTCATTTTCCCCGTCCACACCATGTGTAACCAAAAATAGGAAACCTTCCTCCATTCGAACTCCCAAAACCGTCGTGCATATAAAAGGTGCTACCCATCTTCTTTATCCCGTATCATCAGTTTTATTCCCGCGCCTTGGAGCTAACGGCAAAGAAGTATCAATAAAGCAGGCGAGCATATTCCAGGTACGTATCTCCGTATTTCTTCTTTTGTTTTCTCTTCTGTGTTGCACGGTGGTGCATACCGGGGATGATTTCAGCGCTAGCGTTCTCAGGATTTGGTTCTGATCCAGACCTGAGTTCTACCATCTTGAGATCAGGTTGAAAAAAGAAATTGGAAATTGGAAATTGGAAATTGATAGGATCCGGAGATGCCTATATGTAATAACCGCAATCGCACGACGTCTACAATGTAGATAACGATAAGTATGGGTCGTTCCCACGAGGAGCGATGGAAATACTGTAATCAATATTCTCAATCAATTAACCAGAGATGATGTTTTTGGATTTTTGGAATTATAGAAACAAAGAAAATGAATCAAACAAATAAAATTAATTCAACAGAAAAGTAGGTAACCAGGGTTTATCGTATCCACCACAACTTTTATTCAATTACTGAAATGATACATAACTCATGAATATTTATTTATCGTTTGTTCCATCGACATCACCTATTATATGTTTTAGAGCCGCAAATATCACCGGTATACCCTAAGCATGGCACATCAAAAGACTAAATGCAAGCATGAACCATCAAATTGCATCAGCGAGAAAATTATACGAAACCAAGTTTAGGTTCACAAATTCTATATGACTTTTCTAAGCATAACCCATCAAAGTAATTAACCAAACATGGATCACCAAATAATAAGACAAACATATTTATAAAACTAACAACTAGGCACCAAGGTTATATGAAACCGGTGAAGCAACAACTCATATTTCAATTAAATCAATAAACAATATCAAGAATTAATTTATTCAAATCATAATAGCTTCCAAAACATAAATATTTCAAATCAAATTGTTCTTATGTTCAAAGTGGTTTCTACCGAAAACCCTAATCACAAAGTTTAGGTAAACATGTTTTTTTCAAAAAGCATCAAAATAATTGAGACAAGATAGAGAGATTAAACCCAAGGGATAGCCGTCTCCTCCTCTTTGTTATGCTGTTCTTAGCCGCAAAAACTCCACAGCGAAACAACAATCTCCTCTTTTCTGCTATGTGTGAACGGCTCTCAAGCCGGCCTCCTCGTCTGTTCCTCCCAGAAACCCAAAATATAGGTCAAGACCTCGAATCCATTTCGGACCTAGAAAATACTAAGGCCCAAGCTCCATCACCGAAATCAATTCAGGCCTTTCTAAAGTCCAACTCCCTTTCTGTTTTCTGTTCGTCCAACTCCAGCACGGACTCTATCTTCTTCTTATCCTTAAAATCTCGGTCACATTAACTCCTACTGATTCGTTCTTCCCTGAGCGGCTGAGCATAAGGCTAGGGCATAATCTCCATCAAATCCAACCAACACACTCGATCATCCTTGACAGCAGCATTCAACCTCAGTTCAAAGCAAATGTCTTCGTCTGCAATAACGCTTCACTGCTACAATTAATGTCGGCTGGGATTCACAGCATCATCTGCTCTTCTTCATCTCGGCTACATTAAGACCATGATTCTCATTGCGGTCGCTGTACAACAATGTACTTCCAAGCTCTATAACAACCAACTCCAACTGTTCAACAATCCATCGTCCCATGACCATTAACTTCTGCAAATGTGACCACTGACAGCAGCTTCTTTGGCTGTTTTCACGGCACACAAAATTCAGGCTAGCTTCTATTCTTGCTTGCATCCACAGCACCAGTACAGAGTTCATCTCAGGCGAACCAAAAAAATACTTTCATATGCAAGAACTTCAGCTTACACCCATCATTCCCTTGAATACATACCAGGAATTCTAGCCAGCTCAATTTACACCATCCATTCAAAACACACAAGATCAACCACATACTTTGTCCCTGTGCATCACCTCCGTTTACAAACCATCCTCACCTGCTTTCTCGATTGAATTCCAGCATAGCTTGAGCTTCTCTGTTCGGTAAAGAGTAGAGTAGGTGCTGTTTGGTAACCACGAAAGAAATGTGGTTAGGGAGAAATAAACACATCAACCACTTTGTCCCTCTTTAGTTCCCATTTTAACTAGCAATGGAGTCCACGTACTAGTCACTAATTAATGAACACATAATGTGCTGGCGTCACAGGAGAAAGTGCGGTGGCTTAGTGGTGCCACTGGCTTTTAACTTGGCAGCCAAATCCTATTAAGCTCCTTCTCATTTTGGTGGTGTGTGTCGCAAATGTTAATTAGCCTCTAATATAGTTGTTTATTTTTGGGTGCTAAGAATTGCTCGTATTTCCTGTAAATGATTTAAAATAGTATTATTAGCAGAATAACGAGGCATAGCTAATATAAATATGGGTCTAAAATGTAGCACATAGGTGCTGATCAACACCCCACACTTATATTTTGCTAGTCCTCGAGCAAAACAAAGAAATATCCGCTACACAGATGAATACTAAGAGACGTCTGCTAAACAGCTAGACGGAAAGATGTCTGCTAAACAGCGAGATCGATCTGTCAATTTTTGTTTTAAGACCCGCTAAACAGCTGATCATAGGATTTTTTTTATTATAATTTTTTTAGACCCGCTACACAGCTGGTCATAAACATAACAATACTTTTTTTCTTAGACCCGCTACACAGCTGGTCATAATTTTTATTTATTTATTTATTTAAAATCTAACGAAAATGCCACTTAGGATTATTTTTTTATTATAATTTTTTTTAGACCCGCTACACAGCTGGTCATAAACCTAACAATACTTTTTTTCTTAGACCCGCTACACAGCTGGTCATAATTATTATTTATTTATTTATTTAAAGCCTAACGAAAATGCCACTCCCTCACACTTAAAGATTACGTTGTCCTCAATGTAATTGACTCATCTAACGTAGAAATTAAGATGGGAAACTCAAGCAAACAAATAAAAGATAGAGGAAAGAAAAAAAATCTGATGGGTTGACTCCCATAAAGCGAAATCGTATAGGTGGACTCCCATAAAGCATAATCTTTGTGTATCTTCTCTCCCAAACAAGGTGATGATACACCAAAGTAAACTGCAAAGCATATATATAAAGTCTGAAAAGTTGGGGATCAATCCAACAAATCAGTTTAGCTGAAAAGATGACCCTGCAACAATAATATTGATTAGTACCCGGAGAGCCAAAACTGAATTCAGTCTTATTCAGAATACAATTTGAACTTTCCTCATCATATGTGGTTATCTGGAGTAAATATGGATCACATATAATGAGTAAAGATTGTATAGAGAATTCAACAGTCGTTGTACACTCTAAATCTGGTTCTAAATCCGAGGAAATAACTTCTGTTGCTGAGTTTCCTATATTATTTATTGGAGACCGCAATGCATTGACAATGTCAATAAGCATGGGGTCTTCAAAGTCTGCAAAATGGGCTAAACAAACTGAGATTGGTTCAAAATCAACAGTACCAGTATCAATTTGTTCAACATTCATATCAGCAATTTGGAGATCACAAGATGGGTCAGCAACACATGAGCTCAATGGAGCATCAATATCATGAATAATCGACTCATCGACTAAGTGATTTATAGGAATCTCACTATTCAAATGACTAGAAGGTACCTCATTATGAATGTCTACTGTCTTTAAGTCGTTAGACTCAACAATAGTATCTTCTGTATAAACAGGTTCCTCTAAATCATCATCTGCATATAACTCTTGGCATGCTAGAATTCTCAACCTTTGCTCCAAACTGAGGGGTGTATGTTTGTAATACTTCTCATATATCGTTAAAGGTGATTCTTCACTTATCATATGTGGAGAAAAAAGTCCACACTGTTTCCTATGCATATATTCCCCAAGCGTCATATCAGAAGACGTCTCCTGAGAATGTGAACTTCTACGCTTATATTCTGCAAGTGTCATCTTAGATGATATCTCGTGCAAAGAATTCATCATCCTCAAAAAGGTAGCTGAAATAAAATTCTAAAACACAAAAAGAGTCAAAAGGAAAAAGAAATCCAAAACAAAATAAAAATACTGTACAAAAATAAAATAAAATCCTAACTATTTACAAAATCAAAAATACTAATTACAATATTCCACAACCGCTCCCCGACAGAGGCGCCAAAAATGGATAGGATCCGGAGATGCCTATATGTAATAACCGCAATCGCACGACGTATACAATGTAGACAACGGAAAGTATGGGTCGTTCCCACGAGGAGCGATGGAAATACTGTAATCAATATTCTCAATCAATTAACCAGAGATGATGTTTTTGAATTTTTGGAATTATAGAAACAAAGAAAATGAATCAAACAAATAAAATTAATTCAACAGAAAAGTAGGTAACCAGGATTTATCGTATCCACCACAATTTTTATTCAATTACTGAAATGATACATAACTTATGAATATTTATTTATCGTTTGTTCCATCGACATCACCTATTATATGTTTTAGAGCCGCAAATATCACCGGTATACCCTAAGCATGGCACATCAAAAGACTAAATCCAAGCATGAACCATCAAATTGCATCAGCGAGAAAATTATACGAAACTAAGTTTAGGTTCACAAATTCTATATGGCTTTTCTAAACATAACCCATCAAAGTAATTAACCAAGCATGGATCATCAAATAATAAGACAAACATATTTATAAAACTAACAACTAGGCACAAAGGTTATATGAAACCGGTGAAGCAACAACTCATATTTCAATTAAATCAATAAACAATATCAAGATTTAATTTATTCAAATCATAATAGCCTCCAAAACATAAATATTTCAAATCAAATTGTTCTTATGCTCAAAGTGGTTTCTACCGAAAACCTTAATCACAAAGTTTAGGTAAACATGTTTTTTTCAAAAACCATCAAAATAATTAAGACAAAATAGAGAGATTAAACCCAAAGGATCGCCGTCTCCTCTTCTCTTTGTTATGCTCAGTTCTTAGCCGCAAAAACTCCACAGCCAAACAACAATCTCCTCTTTTATGCTATGTGTGAACGGTTCTCAAGCCGGCCTCCTCGTTTGTTCTTCCCAGAAACCCAAAATATAGGTCAAGACCTCGAATCCATTTCGGACCTAGAAAATACTAAGGCCCAAGCTCCATCACCGAAATCAATTCAGGCCTTTCTAAAGTCCAACTTAGGGGGAGACCCAAAAAAAAAATATTCTCATTCTCAGGCCCACAATTAATTTTAGGTACCGTGACACCCATAATTATATGAAATTATTAAAAATGTATGCATGACGGGTTATGCATCAGGGGTATAATTGGCAACGCAACTTGGATATAACATATCTAAAAATACGCGCCTTGGAATTTTACAAATTTTATATCGTTGGAAATCTTTTTAAGAGAGCTACGCAACGAGTACAAACAACAATATTAAATTTTTGTTTTTCACGAAAAAATCGGAGGTGATCATCATTTTAGGCAAAATTTCGGAAACTGACTACATAACCATTATGCAGCCACCAAAAAAGATGCATAACACATTCTGCAGACGCATAACTAATTATGCAACCATTTTCTCGACTGCATAACAAATTATGCATCTATAACAAGTTATGTAGACATTGTTTTGGTTGATTTTAGTGCGTACATAAAAAATTGATGCATAATGCATTATGCAAACATATTTTCGGATGCATAACAGGTTATGCATCTATTTTTTCGATGCATAAAAGATTGTGCAACAAATTTCTCGATGCATAATGAATTATGCAGCCATATTTTCGGATGCATAACAGGTTATGCATCAATTTTCACGACTGCATAACATGTTATGCAGATATTATTGTAGGTGCATGACAAGTTGTGCAGTCTTTATTTTTGTTGGTTTCAATAGTGACGAAAAAGTTGATGCATAACGTGCTATGCAACCGTTTTCTGGACTGCATAACAAGTTATGCAACAAATTTTGTAGATGCATAACAGGTTATGCATCCATTTTCATAGCTGCATAACAACTTAAAACAACACCCAACAGACTAAAAACCAAATCTGATCTTGACATGTTATGCTGTCATAACAACGTGTCATGGATAACTAGCCACCAACTTCACAGCTCCCCATCTATATCTCGACAAAAAACAGACTCTTCAATCTCGGACAACAAGCACACCCTCATATCCATTTTTGCATACGTAGAATAAAACATCATAGATTCAAGTCAAATCCTGGTAGCAAACCAAGCTGTCGTTGATAATGCTTCTTCTGTCAAAATCTGATGTGCTAAACCCTGTAATGTCGCACCATAAACCGCCTCCAACAATCCTTGTTCGATACAAACACTAAACACCACCAATCTGTAGCCATTCATCTCATAAAACTGACGGCAGCTACACTCTTTCTTAGCTATTTTCAAGGACCCAAACTCTATCCGATGCTGAAACAAATTGGTACCCAAGTTAGCTCACCCTACTGGCTTCTAATTAACGCCACATCCGCTGCAAACAACCCTTGTACTCATCCCACAAACGCACAACAAACTAGCAAGGAAACGGTGCGGTCAAGCAGCTGCAGCTGCAGCTGGTTATGTTCTTGTTGTTTAGCCTTGACCAAATCTTCCACAACACTAACCAAATTTGCGAATCACTCTGCACCCTTTTCTTCCTTCTTTTCTTGCTGCCAGAACTGTACCAAACCCTCACCATAGACAACATGTATCCTTCGATATCTTGCTGGTTTCAAACCCACGACAACATCACATAGCACCCACACAACCATCTGCAGCAGCATTTGTTTCTTCTCCTCTTCTTACACGACCCATATAATCAACAATGCCCATAGCAGCGACCATTGTAACATCTACGAACTAGGTGGTAATAAGATGGTGGTTCAGCTTTTCTGTCGAACAGTTGGTATACGCTACCTGATGGTGTTGTTGTATGTTGAGAAACCATCTCCTTCAGCTCTCCAATTCCTGCAATTTCACATTCAACACAACCCAATAACTCCACTTCTTCCAGGAATTATAAACTAGACTCATTCATCATCATTTACTGTCACAATCAACCACATCAACAACATCTCTTGGACAGAGGAAAGAGGGGATGTAACAAATTCTTCTTTCCTGGATCTCTTGAGTTAAAATACAACCCAAACTTCTACATCATCTCGAGCTCCCGATTCTTCGAACACAACCACCAAAACCCATTTAATCAATCAGTCCCAGATCCCCTTTTCTTTGTTGATTTCAGTTTTGCAACTTCACCAAATTCCTTATCTGATCTTCTAAAACTTCATTCATAATCAATTACATCAACAGATCAGACCCTAACTTCTTCCTCCAAACATTACCTCAACTGTAGATGATTCGAATCACAAACGAACCCTTGAATACACCCAATCTAGTTGACAAACGGACCCAACTTGGTTGCTGCAATTTCTAATCTCAATCGAGATTTTGGACTCCGTCGATAGATAGGAAAGAAAGCTGTAGGGAGATACGAATCTGAGAAGAAGAAGAAGAAGAAGAAAAAAACCGAAACATAATTTTAGAAATTATAGGTTTGAGAATAATTTTCTTCCATAAAATGGATGCGCGCCTGTGTTTTTCTGAGCGTGGGTTTCATAGTAGAAAAATCTGGAAGAATGGGTCTCCCTGTAATTTTCACTTTCTGTTTTCTGTTCGTCCAACTCCAGCACGGACTCTATCTTCTTCTTATCCTTAAAATCTCGGTCACATTAACTCCTACTGATTCGTTCTTCCCTGAGCATAAGGCTCGAGCATAATCTCCATCAAATCCAACCAACACACTCGATCATCCTTGACAGCAGCATTCAACCTCAGTTCAAAGCAAATGTCTTCGTCTGCAATAACGCTTCATTGCTACAATTAATGTCGGCTGGGATTCACAGCATCATCTTCTCTTCTTCATCTCGGCTACATTAAGACCATGATTCTCATTGCGGTCGCTGTACAACAATGTACTTCCAAGCTCTATAACAACCAACTCCAGCTGTTCCACAATCCATCGTCCCATGACCATTAACTTCTGCAAATGTGACCACTGACCGCAGCTTCTTTGGCTGTTTTCACGGCACACAAAATTCAGGCTAGCTTCCATTCTTGCTTGCATCCACAGCACCAGTACAGAGTTCATCTCAGGCGAACCAAAAAAATACTTTCATATGCAAGAACTTCAGCTTACACCCATCATTCCCTTGAATACATACCAGGAATTCTAGCCAGCTCAATTTACACCATCCATTCAAAGCACACAAGATCAGCCACGACATTTTTACTTTGTCCCTGTGCATCACCTCCGTTTACAAACCATCCTCACCTGCTTTCTCGATTGAATTCCAGCCATAGCTTGAGCTTCTCTGTTCGGTAAAGAGTAGAGTAGGTGCTGTTTGGTAACCACGAAAGAAATGTGGTTAGGGAGAAATAAACACATCAACCACTTTGTCCCTCTTTAGTTCCCATTTTAACTAGCAATGGAGTCCACGTACTAGTCACTAATTAATGAACACATAAATGTGCTGGCGTCACATGGAGAAAGTGCGGTGGCTTAGTGGTGCCACTGGATTTTAACTTGGCAGCCAAATCCTATTAAGCTCCTTCTCATTTTGGTGGTGTGGGTCGCAAATGTTAATTAACCTCTACTATAGTTGTTTATCCTTGGGTAATAAGAATTGCTCGTATTTCCTGTAAATGATTTAAAATAGTATTATTAGCAGAATAACGAGGCATAGCTAATATAAATATGGGTCTAAAATGTAGCACATAGGTGCTGATCAGAAATTGATATTGTTACCAAGAGATTAATCTCCCATTGTGGTCGCCAATTGTTTGTGGGTGAAACTGTTTCTGCCGGTTTTGGTAATTTCGTGTGTGTGGATGAGAAACGAGTTTAGACTCTAAACAATGCACTGCACGAGAGTGCTTTTGATTCGAGAGATCAATCTGTACAATTCTGGCGTAAACCAAGAAATGGACATTTCAGGATTGTTTCGGTCACAAAGTGAAGGAGAAGGGTTGGTCTTAAGGAGGGAAGCGAAGAAAGTGTTGAGACCAGAATCGTTGATTCTAGAAGTGTGGTGGTTTTGTGACTTGTATCAGAAAGTAGAACTGGATAGCTGAATGTAAAGCTACCAGGTGATTTCTGGATGTTGTATTGTTCTCCTGACCAAAACTTGTTGTCTGTTGGAAATAGGTGAGACCTATTTATACAAGTCGCAATAAAACGTACCCTGGTCTCGTAGGAAGTGGAAACGATTGAGCAGTGGAAGATTAACGTGTAACGTTGGGATTTATGTTTCCATAATGAGGGAGGTGGATCCGCTCATGCCATTACTAACTGCCTCACTTTATGACACTTTCTTGTAACGGGCGTATTGCACGCCGCACGCTGTAAACCTCCAGACCAATACCCTGATGAGCATCCCCTAGTTTGTGACATGTTTGATATCTCGAGTGTTTTCGTTGAAAACATGAAGCATGTGATGCTATTAGGCTTGTCTTGCTTAGTCTCCTGAAACTTTCCACGAGCCTGCCAGCTCGGTGGCGAACTTGGATGGCTGAGAATGCATCTCAGGAGGAAAGGTAGCCGTTGATTATGGATACTTTATGTTGGCGCCTGATAATAGCGCAATGTCACCTTTGGTGCATGCCAGTGGCGTTGCAGCATGGATGGCATGGCTCGTGCATGCCAGTGGCACGGTGGTGCAAGTGGCGCCTGGCGTAGCCATGGCCACTAGATTTAGGCGGCTGGACGCCTAAAAGTTGCCACAAGTCTGTCAGTTCGATGGTAAACTTGGATGGCCGAGATCGCATCTCATGAGGAAGGGTACCGTTGATTATGGCTACCTTCTGTTGGCGCCTGCTAATGGTGCAGTGGCGCCTTTAGTGCGTGCTAGCGGCGTTGCAGCATGGATGGCATGGCTCGTGCATGCCAGTGGCACGGTGGTGCAAGTGGTGCCTGGCGTAGCCATGGCCACTAGATTTAGGCGTTTGGTCGCCTAAAAGTTGCGACAAATCAGTGGCAAACTTGGATGGCCGGGATTGCACCTCATGAGGAAGGGTAGCCGTTGATTATGGCTACCTTCTGTCGGCGCCTGCGAATGGTGTAGTGGCGCCTTTAGTGCGTGCCAGCGGTGTTGCAGCATGGCTGGCATGGATCATGCATGCCAGTGGAACGGTGGTGTAGGTGGCGCATGGCGTAGCCATGGCCACTGGATTTAGGCGGCTGGTCGCCTAAAAATTGCCACAAGTCTGTCAGTTTGGTGGCAAACTTGGATGGCTGAGATTGCATCTCAGGAGGAAGGGTAATCGTTGATTATGGATACCTTTTGTTGGCGCCTGTCAATAGCAAAGTGGTTCCATTGGCACATGCCGTTGACATGGTGGCATGATCAAAGTTAGGTTTTGGCGCCGCGGCCAAAACTAGGTTTGGCGGCATGGCCAAAATTAGGGTTTGGCGGCAAGGCCAAAGGATTTTGTGCCGTGTCCAAAAATTAGGGTGTGGCGGCATGGCCAAAGGATTCGGCGTCGTGGCCAAAATTAGGGTTTTCCAGCATGGATGGCATGGCTCGTGCATGCCAGTGGCGCAGTGGTGCGAGTGGCGCCTGGCGTAGCCATGGCCACTGGTTGCCTAAAAGTTGCCACAAGTATGTCAGTTCGGTGGAAAACTTGGATGGCTGAGACCGCATCTCATGAGGAAGGGTAGCCGTTGATTATGGCTATCTTCTGTTTTGTGTTAACTCATGAAATTTCGTAATCAGAAATTCAGATGTGGGACCCTCACTAAAATCGTTGTAGAGTTCTCGTACGAACTCGGATTTCGACGGTCCTCCCTCTATTTTGATCAGAAAAGAATTTCCTATCTCTCAACGAGGGAATATCTAGGTTTTGTGCTCGTTTAGGAGGTGAAAACAGCCCGACAGTAAAACTTAGGAAGAATTCAGGAGGGATTCTGTCAGTTTTCAGCCATGACCTAAATCGCCTTTTATGTTGTATATTTTAGCTCGTTGCTCCGATTGATTTGAATTTTTAGTATGTTATGCTAGACATCCATACAAAACTTTTGGCATGTAGATCAAACTAAAATTGTTTACCGAATGTTCCCAGTTGTTTGTACAATCTTTGGGCAGCCGATTTGGCATGGTGACCACTTGACGCAATTTCCACCTGTTTCAGTGTTGTGGCAGGTTTAGAGCAACCTGATTGGTCAATAAAATGAGGGGCCGTCCAATAATGGGCTTGGCCACCTTTTGGTGCGCGTGGCAGGTTTAATGCGACCTGATTGGTCGATGGGAAATAGGGCCGGAAAGTATGGGCCCAGCCACAACTCATTGGGAGTGTGGAAGGTTTAAAGAGAATTGATTGGTCGAAGAGGAATAAGGGCCGGTTGGGTAGCATGGGGTGTGGCCAAGTGGTGCCTTCTTTCCTCGTTGTTGCTCCGACTCCACAGCTCTTTTTTCTTTCTGACTGAGTATTTCGTGCAATGGCCTTAACTTTGGTACTTGGAGATCCGTGCTACTCTGCTGCGAGTGAACACAAATCTGTCATGCCATACCGATATTAAGGGTTCTGCCGGGGAACATATCACAGGAAAAGTACTCAGTGAATCTTATATTAATAAGTAATATGGGCAAGGCACCGAAATTTACAGAGCATCTTGGGATTGTTGCTACATTCGCCAGTCTGGATAAATTTCATGTAAATATATTGAACGGCTCAATAAATGTGTCAGTGGAGAGGTTGACACTCATGGCTTTGTCTCCTCACAGAGTGACGTCACATCAGATGCAAGGTTCTACAATTTTAACCCAAACTAAAAACCACCATCCGCACCAAGGTAACTTGGATTGCAAACCCTGATTTGAAAACTATATAAAGGAGAACTCTAGCAACTGGGAAACCTAATCCCCACACCTCATGTGTGTTACTAGTTGCATAAACTAGAGTCTATTCTCCTTTAACCTTAGGTTTCTTCGAGACCCTGTTGGTTAACAACTTCAAAGACTTCATTGGGATTATGAAGCCAGACCCAACTATTTTCTTTGTAGTTGCATGTTCTGATCTTGCCGATTCTATCGTATTGAGTACAATTGAAATAATTGACTCGAGATTAATTTTTACGATATGCAAGATAAAAGTAATCACAAACATCTTCGTCTCATCGTTTGTGATTTCACAATATCTTGTTTCGCTAGTGTTTGAGGGTGAAAACGGTTTCTGTTGATTTTGGTAATTTCGGGTGTGTGGGTGAGAAACGAGTTTAAACCCTAAACATTGTACTGCAAGGGAGTACTTTAGATTCGAGAAATCAATCTGTACAAATCCGGCCTAAACCAAGAAATGGCTGTTCCAGACTTGCTTCGGTCACAAAGTAAAGGAGAAGGGTTGGTTTTGGGAAGGGAAGCGAAGAGAGTGTTGAGACCAGAATAGTTGATTCTGGAAGAGTAGTTGTTTCACGACTTGTATCATAAAGTGGGAAGCTAACAGATGGAAAGCTAGCAAATATTTTCTGAGTGTTGTATCCTCTTGACCTGAACTTGTTGTTCGGTGGAAATAGGTAAGACCTATTTATACAAGTCGAAGTGAAACGTACTCTGGTCTCGTAAGAAATGGAAAACATATGAGTAAATGTGAGGAGGTGGTAACATGTAACGCCTGGAATTGATGTTCCATAAAATAAAGCGTTTCACCATTACTCCCTGCATTTACTAACCGCCTCATCCTTATGACACTGTCCTACAACGGGCGTAGTATACGTCGCATGCTGTAAACCGCCAAACCAATACCCAATGAGCATCCCCCAGTTTGTGACATGTGTTGATGTCTCGAGTGTTTTCGTGGAAAACATGTAGCATGTTGTTGTTCGGCAAGTTGAGCTTGGAAGACTTGTCGGCTCGGTGGTGACCTTCGACGGTCGAGATCTTGCATCTTGAGAGGAAGGGTAGTCGTTGATTATTGCAACCCTTCGTTTGGTATCCAGTGGCATGAAATCATGGTCGGTACGGCTTTAATATGGCCTAGTTTAGGCGCGGTCAAAAGTTAGGGTTTTGGCTTTGTTTGGGCGCGACCAAACTAAGGCTTGGCGTCGGGCCAAAGGTTGCCATGCGTTAGCTGGTAACCTTGGACGGCTAAGATATGCATCTTAGATGGAAAAGTGGCCGTTGATATTCGCAAGCCTTTGTTTTGGTAGCCGCATAGGGAAGGCCGACATGGTATGGCGCGGCAAGGTGGTTGGCATGCCATTGGCACATGTGGCATGGCTAGCATGCCTTGGCGCGGTTTGGGCGTGGCCAAAACAAAGGTTTTTGCGTTAGGCCAAAGGTTACTGTGCGTTGGTTGGCGACCTTGGACGGCTAAGATTTGCAACTTAGATGGGAGGATGGTCGTTGATCGTCGCCATCCTTTGTTTTGGTAACCGCATAGGGAAGGCCGACATGGTATGGCGCGGCAAGGTGGATGGCACGACATGCCATTGGCACATGTGGCATGGTTGGCATGCTTTGGCGTAGTTTAGGGGTGGACAAAACTAGGGTTTTGGCGTTGGGCCAAAGGTTACCATACGTTGGTTGGTGACCTTGGACGGTTAAGATTTGCATCTAAGATGGAAGGGTGGCCATTGATAGTTGCACGCCTTTGTTTTGACAGCCGTGAGGGAAAGGCCCGCATGGTATGGTTTAGGCGCGGCAAGGTGGCTGGCACGACATGCCATTGGCACATGTGGCATGGTCGGCATGCCTTGGCGCGGTTTAGGCGTGGCCAAAACTAGGGTTTTGACGTTGGGCCAAAGGTTACCATGCGTTGGTTGGTGACCTTGGACGACTAAGATTTGCATCTAATATGGAAGGGTGGTCGTTGATTGTCACACGCCTTCGTTTTGGCAGCCGTGAGGGGAAGGCCGGTATGGTATGGTTTAGGCTCGGCAAGGTGGCTAGCACAGCATGCCATTGGCACATGTGGCATGGTTGGTATGCCTTGGCGCGGTTTAGGGGTGGCCAAAACTAGGGTTTTTGTGTTGGGCTAAATGCTACCATGCGTTGGCTGGCGACCTTGGACGGTTAAGATCTGCATCTCAGATGGAAGGGTGGCCGTTGATTGTTACAACCCTTCATTTTGGCATCCTGCGCCATGTAGCGGGGCCGGCATGGCTTTGGCATGGAATCGTGGATGGCATGGTTTGCCATTGGCACGGTGGTATGGCTGGCATGCCTTGGCACGGAGGTGTGGTTGGCACGGCATGCCATTGGCACATGTGGTGCGGCTGGCATGGTTGGCATACCTTGGCGCGGAGATGTGGATGGCATGTTTTTCCATTGGCACGGTGGCGCGACTGGCATGGTTGGCATGCTTTGGCGCGGAGACGTGGCTGGCATTGTTTGCCATTGGCACGGTGGTGCGGATGGCATGGTTGGCATGCCTTGGCGCGGATACGTGGCTGGCATGGTTTGCCATTGGCACGGTGGTGCGGATGGCATGGTTGGCATGCCTTGGCGCGGATACGTGGCTGGCATGGTTTGCCATTGGCACGGTGGTGCGGCTGGCATAGTTGACATGCCTTGGCGCGGAGATGTGGATGGCACGGATTTCCATTGGCACGGTGGCGCGGCTGGCATTGTTGACATGCTTTGGCGCGGAGACGTGGCTGGCATGATTTTCCATTGGCACGGTGGTGCGGCTGGCATGGTTGACATGCCTTGGCGCGGAGATGTGGCTGACACGGTTTTCCATTGGCACGGTGGCGCGGCTGGCATGGTTGGAATGCTTTGGCGCGGAGACGTGGCTGGCACGGTGGTGCGGCTGGCATGGTTGGCATTCCTTGGCGCAGAGACGTGGCTGGCATGGTTTTCCATTGGCACGGTGGTGTAAGAATTTAAGGTTTGGTGTACGAAGGTGATGTCGGTCAATACTAAGGGTTCTACCGTGGAACATGACACACATATATGTAAAATAAAATAGGTACCCTGGTAATTCTTACGTAGGCATGTTGAATGATTCAATAAATGCGCTAGTGGTTCTAGTGACATCATGTCAGATGTAAGGTTTTACGATTTTAACCCTAAGCTAAAAACCACCATCAACATTAAGTCCCCTGCTTAGCTCGGAACAAGAGCATTGTTGCGAGGTAAAGCATAAGATGGTGACAGGCGATGACAAAATCTAAATGACAAGTCGTGAAAAGATGGTCAAGAAGACCCGACTAACCTTTTTCGAGAGGTAAGGAGAGTTTGTGATTCTCGTGTTGGCGTCCTTGCATAGATTCTACTTGTGGTGTTGCTGGATAGACCGTGAAGTGGTGAGATGTATATTGTCGGCTTGGAATGGGAGACGCAGGCGTTGATCGGCTTGGAATGGGAGCCGCAGGCGTTGGTCGGCTTGGAATGAGAGTCGTGGGCGTTGGTCGGCTTTGAATGGAGGAAACTGGCTTCGGTCATCGGAATGGTGGAATGTCTTCAGTCCGCAAAATGGTGTAAACTGGTTTCAGAACTTTGGCTACCAAACGACGGTGATGACGCTGGCACTTCGGTTATCAAATGGTAGTGATGGCGCCTGGCAACTTTGTCGAAATCAGGGTTTGGGATGCCGAAACCCTAATTAGCGCTCCTTACTAAAATCGTTGTAGAATTCTCGTACGAACTCGGATTTTGACGGTCCACCCCTCCATCTGACCAGAAAAGAATTTTCTATACACGGGAATATTTAGGTTTTGAGCTCGTTTAGGAGGTGAAAACGGCCCGACAGTGAAACTCAGGAGGGATGTTGCGGGCCCGGGGTAGCATAGTCGCGCCGAGTTATCTGTTCCCGTTCATGGATCAAGAATGGAACTTTGTTCTGTGCAAAACTCTAGAAACTTCGTCCGTATGAAAAGAAGTATTGACCTTCTTCCCTTTTCTGTTGCTTGTTTGTATCTGCGCTTTCATATGCAGTGTCTCTCCAGTGGATTCCAAAATTTACCAAACTCCATTGCATTCTTGGGACGTATGGATGGAATATATGCTCGGCAATGATCATGTCAGGGTTAATCTTGGAGATTGTGGTTGTGGTGTCGGTCCATCCTCAACTTTAGGTTGTTTAGTGCCTGGACCTTCTGATCGTGATGATGATGTGATGTGAATGCTTGTATGGTCGAAAACTTTTGGCGCTCCCGGATGAAATAGGGAGACGTTCCGTTGCCGATGTGCTGCTATCAAGTCTTCCAGGACTTTGTTCCAAGCGACATCCTTCGAACCATCTTCTGAATCTTGGACTACCTTATGGAATGAGATGTGGTAAGAAGTCCCCAGTTATACTTCGGTTTGATCCGATGGCATGGATGAATATGTGAATGTATCTTTGTGGAGTGCTCTTGAAGTCTTTGGTGTACATGTACGACTTCGTGTTGAGAAATTCCTGCGACTTGTGAAACTTCGACAGTGATGATGTTGAAATCAGAAATAACCTGGTTAAGGGGAGTGAAAGCGTCTCATGCTGGTAGTCCCCATGTGTATCATATTTTCATTGCATCGCCTTGAATCCACGTCCACGTGATTTGATACAAGCTTATCGTACTCTTCTGGATGTGACGCTGGGATGCTCAGGATATCGCATGGACGAAATATTCTGGATAGCGAAGATATAGGAATGATAGAGTTATGTTGTTTATCATGGATCCCTCTGTTTCTTCAAGAAAATGTATCAGCCGCGTCTCTGGAGTTATCTCATGAGTCTGTGATGGTCGTCGATGGACTGCGAAGAAAAGTCCCCTGTCGCATTTTTCTTCACTTTCTGAAGTTGTTTTCCTCTGAGAAGGCTTGGGATCCTCCACGGTCTCGTAAAGTGTTGAAGGCGTCTTCTAGACAGAGAGGTGATTATATTCTTGCGCTGCACCCTTGAAGAGTAGATGACCTTGTTGCGGCTATGTCTTTTTGGTTGACTGTGTCTTCTGAGATTTGACAGTGAAGGGATTCTGTGTATATCCTCAGTCCTCAAGTATGGTTTACATGTTTCCATCTTTGTAGTGATTGCTGCTGTGGTGAAGCTCTGGCTGGTATCAACAAATGAACGACAATAATTCTTGGTAGCAGATGTAATCAGAAGAGACTACATTGTCGTGGTAACAAAGTAGGTTGGCTGGAATTATATGGGCATCCGTGGAAATAAAGGATTGGCTGGAGTTGTACGGGCATCCGTGGAAGTAAAAGGATTGGCTGGATGCGTAAGCGAGCAAATTGTCCATGACTACGAAGATTGGTTGGCTGTGATCATGATCCTTGACATGGGGAGCGTGGTGGTACGACCCTTTGCAGGAAGAAGCGTCGTTGAAGCAGCTTCGACTCTTGGAGAAGATGTTGAAACTTTAGAATCCGAACGCTGAAGCCTCGTCTTCGGATCCTGGATAAACTTATGGAGATAACGCTGAAACGGAGCGGCTTCTGGAGCGAGCGTTGAAGCGGAGAGGCTGTCGGAGTGATCGTTGAAGCGGAGTCGCTGCTGGAGGATGTTGAAGCGGAGCGGCTGCATTAATCAGTGTGTTGTCAAACTGGACACCCTTCAAGCGAACAATGGTTAGGAGTCCCCAGTTTTATCTAGCAATCGTGCTTTCCAGGAGAGGTTGGGGTTTGGGAACGACTTCTCTGGTTGGAAACAGCTGCTTCCCTGATTCAGGGCGGTTGAGGGCTGCAAATATGCCTTGACATTGCGCCTTGGGGAAATATAGAATCTCACATAAATGTTTCATCATAGACTGCACGATTTTGCGGGCGAAGTCCCCAGAAATCATGCATCTCCTGACAGGGAAAAGAGTCTTTGTGAACTCAGGGGGGTTGCTGATTTTTCTTTGCTTCGATTTTGGAGAAGTCGTTCCTGATCTTTTCGTGTAATAAAATTATATTGATGATTCCCTTCTATTGGGCGTTCAAGAGCAACGCTGGAAGGATGCAAGTTGTTGGCGCAGGGAAGATGCAAGCTGTTGTAAAGATGCAAGGTGTTAGCGCTGGAAAGGATGCAAGCTGCTGGCGCTGGAAAGATGCAAGTTGTTGGCGCTGGAAAGATGCAAGCTACTGTAAAGATGCAAGCTGTTAGCGCTGGAAGGATGCAAGATGCTGGCGCTGGAAAGATGCAAGTTGTTAGCGCTGGAAAGGATGCAAGTTGTTGGCGCTGGAAAGATGCAAGCTGCTGTAAAGATGCAAGTTGTGCTGGAAGGATGCAAGCTGCTGGCGCTGGAAATATGCAAGTTGTTAGCGCTGGATCGGCTTGGAATGGGTGCTGGCTTAGCGTGGACGCTGGCTTGGCATGGACGCTGGCTTGGATTTGGTATGGCGCGAACTGTCGGCTGGGCATGGCGCGAACTGTTGGCTTGGCACGGCGCTGGCTTAGCGTGGCGCAGACTTGTTCTTTTAGGCCCAGTTGCCTCTTTCCATACGTAGATCAAATAGGAAATCATTCCCTTATTCAAATTCCAAAAGTGTTATGCGTATGAAAGGGGTTGGATCTCCTTTTATCTCGTATCTTTGCTCTCACGTCCTGGTGTTAGAGGTAGCGCGGTAGCAATAAATTGGGCAAGCATATTCCAGCTATGTACTCCAACGTTTCTGTTTCAATTTGTTTTCTTGTTTTCATGTTTGGTGCAAACCCTGGCCATAGGTATGCCTTCCATAAATATGTAGAAATATTGTTCTTCTGAACTGGTGTAAACCCTAGCCGTGGGTATGCCTTTCATAAACTTGTAGAAACACTTCATCATAGACAATTCCTCTTCGAATATCACCGTAGTAACTTCGGCTACCTCATGAATAGTGACGGGTAATCATTATTATGCAAAGTAGGCACGTACGAGTAGGTGAATGTTTTTTTTTTGAAAGGCAAACAAAGCGCTTGGTTTATGGTTTTGATTTTCTAGATTTTTGGGTTGATACACAAGTATTACCCCTGAGGGTTCTGGGTTATTATTTGGAATGATCTGTTTTAGAATATTGATGTTTTTGGTTATGAAAATAAGTGGCATGAGTACCCCAGGGAAGTCACAGAATTGTGAATGTTGTGCGATAGTAGAAAGCATGAAACACGGGAAAAATATGGCTATCGGTATTTTATCTCCCTTGTGAAGATTTGAAGTAGTAGACCATGTATTTTATCTAGCAAGACTTAATCGGTTTTTCGGATCTCCTAATGAAAAGGAATCTCCCGGGTTTAAGACCAAGTTTTGTGGGAAGCACCGCCGTGACTGTGGAAAGTCCCCAGTCATCCCTTGTCGTGTCATGACTGGTAACCGGGTCGTTTGGTAACTGAGCCGTCGATCCCTGGGCGGGTCGTTTGGATTCTACTGTCCTGACGTCTGAGTCGAAATTTGAGATCGAGGATTGAAAGTTGACATTGTAACCGAAAGATCAATCTCCCACTGTGGTCGCCAATTGTTTGAGGGTGAAAACGATTTCTGCTGATTTTGGTAATTTCGGGTGTGTGGGTGAGAAACGCGTTTAAACCCTGAACAATGTACTGCAAGGGAGTACTTTAGATTCGAGAGATCAATCTGTACAAATCCGTCCTAAACCAAGAAATGGCCGTTCCAGACTTGCTTCGGTCACAAAGTGAAGGAGAATGGTTGGTTTTGGGGAGGGAATCGAAGAGAGTGTTAAGACTAGAATAGTTGATTCTGGAAGAGTAGTTGTTTCACGACTTTAGAAATTGGGAAGCTAATAGATGGAAAGCTAGCAAATATTTTCTGAGTGTTGTATCCTCCTGACCCGAACCTGTTGTTCGGTGGAAATAGGTAAGACCTATTTATACAAGTCAAAGTGAAACGTACTCTGGTCTCGTAAGAAATGGAAAACAGATGAGTAAATGGGAGGAGGTGGTAACCAGTAACGCCTGGAATTTATGTTCCATAAAAGAAAGCGTTTCACCATTACTCCCTGTATTTACTAACCGCCTCATCCTTATGATACTGTCTTATAATGGGCGTAGTGTACGCCGCACGCTGTAAACCACCAAACCAATACCCAATGAGCATCCCCCAGTTTGTGACGTGTGTTGATGTGTCGAGTGTTTTCGTGGAAAACATGTAGCATGTTATTGTTCGGCAAGTTGATCTTGGGAGACTTGTCGGCTCGGTGGTGACCTTCGACGGTCGAGATTTTTCATCTTGAGAGGAAGGGTAGCCGTTGATTATTGTAACCCTTCGTTTGGTATCCAGTGGCATGAAAGCATGGCCGGTACGGCTTTAATATGGCCTAGTTTATGCGTGGCCAAAAGTTAGGGTTTTAGCTTTGTTTGGGCGCGACGAAACTAGGGCTTGGCGTCGGGCCAAAGGTTTCCATGCATTAGCTAGTAACCTTGGACGGCTAAGATCTGCATCTTAGATGGAAAAGTGGTTGTTGATCTTCGCAAGCCTTTCTTTTGGTAGCCACATAGGGAAGGCCGACACGGTATGGCGCGACAAGGTGGTTGGCATGCCATTGGCACATGTGGCATGGCCGGCATGCTTTGGCGTTGGGACAATGGTTACCATACGTTGGTTGGCGACCTTGGACGGCTAAGATTTGCATCTTAGATGGAAGGATGGCCTATGATCGTCGCCAGCCTTTGTTTTGGTAACCGCATAGGGAAGGCTGGCAAGGTGGCTGGCATGCCGTTGGCACATGTGGCATGGCCGGAATGCCTTGGCACGGTTTGGGCGTGACCAAAACTAGGGTTTTGGGCCAAATGTTACCATGCGTTGGTTGGCGACCTTGGAAGACTATGATTTGCATCTTAGATGGAAAGATGGTCGTTGATCGTCGCAAGCCTTTGTTTTGGTAACAGCATAGGGAAGGTTGGCATGGTATGGCGCGGCAAGGTGGCTAGCATGGCATTGACACATGTGGCATGGCGGCATGCCTTGGCGCGGTTTAGGCGTGACCAAATCTAGGGTTTTGGCGTTGGGCCAAAGGTTACCATGTGTTGGTTGGTGACCTTGGACGGCTGAGGTTTGCATCTAAGATGGAAGAGTGTCCGTTGATTGTCGCACGCCTTCGTTTTGGCAGCCGTAAAGAGAAGGCCGGCATGGCATGGCTTAGGCGCGGCAAGGTGGATGGCGCGGCATGCCATTGGCACATGTGGCATGGTCGGCATGCCTTGGCGTGGTTTAGGCGCGGCCAAACTAGGGTTTTGGCGTTGGGCCAAAGGTTACCATGCGTTGTTTGGCGACCTTGGACGTCTAAGATTTTCCTCTAAGATGGAAGGGTGGTCGTTGATTATCGCACGCCTTCGGTTTGGAAGCCGTGAGGGGAAGGTCGACATGGTATGGTTTAGGCGCGGCAAGGTTGATGGCACGACATGCCATTGGCACATGTGGCATGGTTGGCATGCCTTGGCACGGTTTAGGCGTGGCCAAAACTAGGGTTTTGGTGTTGGGCCAAAGGTTACCATACGTTGGTTGGTGACCTTGGACGGTTAAGATTTGCATCTAAGATGGAAGGGTGGACATTAATTGTCGCACGCATTCGTTTTGGAAGCCGTGAGGGGAAGACCCGCATGATATGGTTTAGGCGCGGCAAGGTGGCTGGCACGGCATGCCGTTGGCACATGTGGCATGGTCGGCATGCCTTGGCGCGGTTTAGGCGTGGCCAAAACTAGGGTTTTCGCGTTGGGCCATTGGTTACCATGCGTTGGTTGGTGACCTTGGACGGCTAAGATTTTCATCTAAGATGGAAGGGTGGTCGTTGATTATCGCACGCCTTCGTTTTGGCATCCGTGAGGGGAAGGCCGGCATGGTATGGTTTAGGCGCGGCAATGTGGCTGGCACGGCATGCCATTGGCACATGTGGCATGGTTGGCATGCCTTGGCACGCTTTAGGCGTGTCCAAACGTTGGGCCAAAGGTTACCATGCGTTGGTTGCAGACCTTGGACGTCTAAGATCTACATCTCAGATGGAAGGGTGGCCGTTGATTGATGCAACCCTTCGTTTTGGCAGCCAGCGGCATGTAGCGGGGTCGGGCATGAAATCTTGGCTGGCATGGTTTTCCATTGGCACGGTGGCGCGCTGGCATGGTTAGCATGCCTTGGCGCGGAGGTGTGCCTGGCACGGCATGTCATTGGCACATGTGGTGCGGCTGGCATGGTTGGCATGCCTTGGTGCAAAGACGTGGCTGGCATGGTTTGTTATTGGAACGGTGGCGCGGCTGGCATGGTTGTCATGCTTTGGCGCGGAGACGTAGCTGGCATGATTTTCTATTGGCACAGTGGTGCGGCTGGCATGGTTGGCATGCCTTGGCGCGGAAACGTGGCTGGCATGGTTTGCCATAGGCACGGTGGTGCGGCTGGCATGGTTGACATGCCTTGACGCGGATATGTGGCTGGCACGGCTTGCCATTGGCACGGTGGCGTGGCTGGCATGGTTGGCATACTTTAGCGCGGAGACGTGGCTGGCATGGTTTTCCATTGGCACAGTGGTATAAGAATTTAGGGTTTGGTGTACGAAGGTGATGTCGGTCAATACTAAGGGTTCTACCGTGGAACATGACACATATATATGTAAAAAGAAACAAAAAAATGTACCCTGGTAATTTTTACGTGGGAGTGTTGAATGATTCAATAAATGCTCTAGTGGTCCTAGTGACGTCATGTCAGATGTAAGGTTTTACGATTTTAACCCTAAGTTAAAAACCACCATCAACAACTAGATGCTTAAGATTATTGTGAGGTGATTGATAATACTAGGCTGTTCGTCGGGAATATAAGTCTGACTTATCAATTGGTTCATGTTCACCTTGATCTATCAAAAAACGGAACAAAAACTCTTGGGTATTTCTGTGGGAGACAGATATATTCAATCTATAGGATTTTCTGTGTGAGACGGATTTGTTTATCAAGTCTTCGACTTTGGGTCGTAATAACTATTGGTTGTGGGTGAGATCAACTAATGGAATCAAGTGCGTAGTATCCTGATGGGATCAGAGACGTAAGGAACACAACTGTACCTAGAATTAGTGTGAGATTGATTATGGTTCACTACAGTCCAATCCGAAGTTAATTGGTAGTAGGATAGAGTCTGTAGCGGCTTAATACAGTGTAGTATTCAATTTGGACTAGGTATCGGGGTTTTTCTGCATTTGCGGTTTCCTCGTTAACAAAATTATGGTGTTTTTGTTATTTCTTTTCCGCATTATATTTTGTTATATAATTGAAACATCACAGGTTGTGCGCTAAGATCAATCATTAGAATATCCAACCTTTGGTTTTTGATTTACATTGATTGACACTTGAACCCTGGTCTTTGGTACCATTCAAGTAACTCATCTTATATTTAATCGGGCTCGCAGATTTCTATTTGCTGATTGCGGATTGAATTAGGAGTTAGATATATTAAACTCTTTGATATACTTTACTCTAGATTGAGTCTCACTGTCTAATTAATTCTCTAGAAAGTATATTGGATTAAGTCCTCTCATATTGCCAAATGAATTGTTGGGTGTGGTTGTTAGACCCCCGCATTTTCACGACTATCTTTAACTTAATAGTTCATGTATCCTGATCTTGTTCGTTCTATTATCGAGGTTCTTGTAATCTCTTTCAGGGGCGAGATAGATAGATATCGCAAAGTTCTCTTTGTTTCAGACTTTACGATTCCTTAATATAGATATCTGAAAACTATTCTTAGTTGATTAGTTCACGAATGTTCTTGAGAGGTAGCTAAGAATTTAGGCTTCTTATCTAACTGAGTGTAAGTATTCCGGATTTGTGAGGTTTGCTAGCTTTGCCTATTGCCAACATATTTACAAGCCTTGATCTATTTGATCTAAAGGTAAATCATATAGGTTTATCAGTTAGAGACAGATTGGTATCAAAAGTCTTCATTTCGGCAGAAGCAACTCTTAGGATGTAGATAACACCAGCTAAAGGAATCAATTGTACTAGAGCCTTGCGAGATTCAAAAGACGTAAGGAGCACAACTGCAGCTGAATGGCTCGGAGGATGAATTCGATCTCAACTACATTCCAGCCCGAAGTATGATAATAAGATAGTTTCTGTAACGGCTTAATATAGTTCATTGTTAAAATCTGGACGAGATCCCGGGATTTGTGTGCAGTTGTGGTTTCCTCGTTAACAAAACTTTTAGTATCTTATGTGTTTTCCTTTTCCGCATTATATTGTTTATCTTTATAATGGGAATAACACAAGTAGTACGTATTCAATTCTAGTAAATACGTCCATATTAATTGTGATCGATTAGGAGACTCGTTTTTGTAGAATCCTTATCTTGAAAGCTAGATAAAAAGTTTCATACTTTGCAGAATTCCGATTGGATTATTTGGATCCGACAAGATTGATCTTGGATATTGATTTTTCAGATCATCCAAGTACTTTTCTAAACAGTCAGGTTCACGGACTTAATTGTCTAGACTTTCTGATTAGGAAGAGACAGAGATATAAATTCTATAATTATTGTCAAGGATCATTAAGTTGGTATACTTTCAATTGTATTAGGTTTTGTCCATACAGGTTACCGAACGAAAAATTTGGTGGTGTACTTGGTACCCTCTCCTTTTCAATTAGTATCAGAGTAGGAAAACACCTTTATACCTAACAAGTCTGTGTTTCCGGCGATCAGAATTATGGACAAGGGTGCAATCTCCATTAACGCACCACCATCCTTCAATGATAAAAATTACTTATGGTGGAAAATAGATGTGTGCTCCTTCTTACAAGCTCGTGATTTCAAAATATGGGTTCTTGTCGTAAGAGGGTACCGTAAAACCTTTGTATAACAATATTATAGGGACCATAAAAAAATATTCTTATATAGGGGTTATTATTATATGGAGGTGTACCTTGAATGGACCAAAGAAAAAATTTCATACATGCACTTGAGAAAATACATATATATGTAATGGAAATACAAAAATGAATCTAGATAAATATTAACTCAACTTTGACACCGAAAATTTACCAAAGAAATCATATGAGTGAAAGATATCACGGAGAATTGACCAGTCAAATTATGTGAGTGAAAGATATTTGTATTAAGTTATGCACAAAAAATCCAAGAATGTACTTTGAAGCAAAATGATCTTGTAAATGATTACAAGAATCTCTTCATCTTAAACTTTGATGCATGACACGGCCTAGATTATTTATATCGTAATGTCAATTATTCTTATATAGAGGTAGGTTCCTTAAGACGGGACTGGAAAAATTTATGACTTATTCCAATATGGAGTTTATTCTTAAATGTAACTGGCCCAAATCGGGACCAGAAATTTTTATTCTTAAATGGAGTTTATTTCTATATAGAGTATTCTTCCGGAGAGGTTTTACTGTATAATGCTTCAACAGTTATATAAGTCGAAACAACTCGTGCAAAAGACATAGCTACATAAAGCGATGCCGAAATCAGTGATGCTAAACACAACTATGATGCTTCGAACGCTATCATCCATACTATAAGCCAGGACCTTCAACATCCCGTGTCTATGTGTTCTATGTCGAAGCAAGCTTGGGATATTTAGAATCAGTATTTGAAGGTAATACCGCAGAGAAAGAAGCAAGACTTCAAAACCTAACTTCTAACTGGGAAAACCTTCGTATGACTGACGCAGATTCGTTTGAGGAATTTAATCACAAGCAGACTGAAATAGTGAATGCTTGTTGATGCGTGTCGCAGCGCGTCAAAAATATTATAACTTTCTGACTACTCAAAATATATTATGAAGCAAGGGTAAGAAAGGATCGTTCCACAAAGAGGTCTAGGTTTGTTATTTGTTTCCAGTGACTTATATAAAACGAGGGAATTTTTTGATCTTTATCTAACTAGAACTAAACTAAAATCTAACAAGAAATAAACACGCAAATCAAGCAAGTGAAAATATTGGATAAAGGTTTCATCTTCTATCGCAAACAAGTATTTGAATGGATGATTAGAATTCAAATTTAATCTCTAATTATCAAAATCCCTAGAATACCTTATTTGCAAGAATATTCTGTTAATTTCCTAAAATCATCACACTTACATGTAAAACGATACAAGTAAAAATTCTACCTAGAGAATAACCTAATGCCTTGCGCTAATCAAGTATAATTCCCAAAGAACATTAAGATTCGTGAGATATGCTAATAAATTAATGGAATTGAAATACATTGCTCAAACAATTCGAACAAAGGTCAAATTCTATGATCTACCCTTCTCTTGCGCCCACATCCAACGTCTCAGATCACTTCTCCTCCTTTAACTTCCGTCTGTTATGCCTATCAAAGCTAAACTTTATTATATTCATGTTTTTGTTCTAGCTTTTCATCCATAACGGATAAAATCTTTTAGCACCACCATTATTCTCTTTGATTGAAACCTGAGTAATCGGGTCAATTGCTCATACGTTAGCAAAACAAAAGATAGCAGTTTTTGCTTACCAATCCCTTGACATGTTTGACTATATATAGCCTCACCCCCCCCCCCCCCCCCCCCCCCCACACACACACAAAAAAAAGGTTCATCATGCACAGATTCTCGGTGCTTACCAATCCCTTTCTCTTTTCTCTATCAAGATTCGTTCATGTAAGTTTCTCTAATTTTGGTATTTTCCCATGGAATCTCTCTGATTTTGATGCTTACTTTTTTTTCTCTGAATGATTTTGATGTTGCAAATTTTTGTTTTTGCTGGTGAACAAAAGATTTCTCAAGACAAACCAACATTCGTCTTAAGTGGGTGTCGATTGAATTCCATGATTTGAAGTGGTTGTCATTCATATTAATTGTTAATGGGTATGATGCCAATGTGGTTGCTGTTGTTATTCATAGATTTATGTTGTTATTCTCTAAATATTAATACTAATTCCGACTTGAATTGGGTTTCAACTAAAAAAATCTAAAAAAAGAAACATGAGTGCTTCCTTATTACATAACTATAAATAACCCGTGCCGTAACGGCACGGAATGAGACGGGATAATTTTTGGTCATAATGATTTAAATAAATACTAAAAACTATGATAGACTTATTTTGACTCATGAGAACTTGTAGCTATGAATATATTAAATATTTGTCATCCAAATAATTATAAATTCGGTTACACTTGTAGCTAATCCAAGAGAAATTATTAGACATAATGCGAATGTCTGATTTGTATGCCTTCTCATTGAATCCCACATCAAACTTGGTATTCGATGTACCAATCATGGGAAAAATACATATCATGAAATGTGAGACTGAAACATTCCAAGTAGGCTAACTCATTATCTGTGATATTCGAAAAAAACAACTTTGTTAATTTCTAATACAAACAACTTTTCTAATTCATGGTTTACCATTACACATGTGGAATTCCAAATCCTTTCATGAGATCGTTTCTGCATGGGAGATAATGGTGGACATTTATAAATCTACTATTAATTTGGATAAGTTAAATTGCTGCAAAATCAAAGTAGCAACTGAACTCGGTAAAATCCCAGTGGCTGTTTGATAAGTGCATAATTCATATGATTTTAGTGTCCATTCCATACTTGTTTTAACTATTATTCTTGCATATTTTCGTATTATTACTCTTGTTTTCTCTTGTTTGCCTCTAATAGGTGAATCATCCACAAAGGAGGTACAAAGTGCTGAAAAGAGATAGGAAGAGAAGTATTCCAAGTATCCAAGTGCCAAAGTCCAAGAGAAGTGGAAGAAATGCGATGGAAAGGAGCAAAACGATCAAAATCAATAGAAGGTCCAAAGACCGATCTTAAATCATTCATATTTTGTATTTCTCATCATTTTTTTAAATATAATTGAAAGATAAAAAGAATGCAAAAATAATGAGGTCATTCCGAGTTCGGATGAAGAAGTTATAGCAAAAACAAGTTTTTATTGAATACGAGGACAGTGAAGTCCGCGAACTAGGTTCGCAGACTTAATTCCGAAACTTTCTGCTGAATTTTAAAGTTTGCGTATTGGATTCGCGCACTTAGAAAATGGTAAACTTGTATAAACTCCTTGGAAGGCCTAAGGGAACGTTTGGGAACGTTATTTCGTTATTTCGGGTTGGGTTCTTAAACCAAACTAAATACGTGAAGGCCAAGCAATGTAAACCTATAAAAAGGTATTAGGTTATGTGAAATATCATGATATCATTAGGTCACGAAATTTTTAGGGTTTGGAGAGAAGAAACATCACAATGAGCGATTATCAATCGTAACGTTATCTCTTTACTTTTCTCATATGTATATCATGGATGTTTCTACATCCATGAGTAGGTAAACACCTATTGATTGAGGATGAATTCTAAATTGTAAACAAGATTTGAGTTATTATATTAATCTACTTTGAAGTTCTTCATATGATTATCGTTTGTTTATATTATAATGAATATTTATGATTGATTGATAGATTGTTTAGGTGGCCAACTAAATCGATTTGTTGATTCAATCTATTTCTAGTATTGAGTTAGGAGATAAGTAATCGTCGAATAACCTTTACACAAGTAGAAAACACGAGACCTTGCAGAGGGATTCTGTGGAGCAATTGTGGGTATAAACAACACTAAAAAGTGGACCTTGATCTAAGAGTCTAACTATTAGGATCAACCTATAAATTCACAAAAGATAAGCATTCGACCAAATTACACCTTGAGTGAGCTACTACTAGGTGGTTAGGCGAATAGAATCTGGTATTGGAAAGCTTCCATACTCAGTGATAAAAGGAATTTAGGGAACAACACTGAGCTAGTTGTTATTCCACGGTTGGTGATAATCTATGATTAACGACGAGTAGGAAATTATAATAACTAATTGACGATTTATTAACAAAGAAGGATTCCTCAATCATATCTCTCTCTATTGATTACAATACAATTTTATTTGCTTTGATTATTTATTTTGTTCACAATCTAAAATAAACCCCCCTCTGTGACACTTTGACAACTAAAACTCACTGCTCTTCGTGGGAACGATCCTTACTTCCACTATATTATCAGTTAATTGTGTGTAATTAAGATGATTAATTTGTTGAGTCTACGACACCCATCACTGTTAACTTTAAAGGCCATTGGTTAAATATTGAGTGTCTTCAAGATTGTATGGATGAGGTTACGCACAATCAGCATGATCATCAGAATATCAAATCGGTGGTGGTTAGGGTGGAGGAGAATCAACCCAAAATATCATCCCAGTCAAGATTTTCTTCCCGTATTGGGAGCTCGGAAAGTTCGTCTTCAGCATCTTCCAAGGCTAATTTCTCGCCAGAGAATAAGTCTTATTCAAATTCAAAATCCTCTGCGTCTAATTCGGCAGTAAAGAAATTGAATAAGGTTTGGAAGGAAGTTTCTGCTAAGCAGTTAAGGGGTAACCTAACCAAGGCTAATACGTTGGCTGCAGAAACTAGTAAAGATATTTGTATCCCATGGGTCACGGTGCATAAGAAGTCGTTATATGGGCCAGATGGGGAGAGTGTTACCTTCGGGTTTCGGCTCTACCATTTTGATGGGAACTCCTGCCCATGACCCAAACCGTTTTAGTGTACTGAATCAGGATATGGGCCAGTTGGGGGGGGGGGGGTCTTCTAATAATATAGAATTCGGCCCTACCATTTGATGGGAACTCCTGCCCATGCTTCAGTTTCACAAAGCCCATTAGATCAAGATGTTATGTGTTTGGAGAGTGGTTCTTCTAAGTTGATGCAACTAGCTGATAACCACACATCTACAATTGATCAAAATATGGTTAATCCGTTGGATGATACTCAAGAGTTAAGTGCTTCAAAAACAATCGATACTTCTAAGGTGCAGAACATTTCAACTCTTAATAACAGAGAGTTGAATGAAAGAGTTGATGTTGAATTAAACTTCACTGAGAAACTGGGTATTTCCACCAATCATCCTAACTCGAGAGTAATTTGCAATGAGTTAATTCTTAAGGATGCTTCGCCGGTGCAGGATATGGAAATTCCTCTAAGAGAAGTTGGAGATGGTTTAGATTTTTTTGAACCAGATGAAGAAAATCAAGTTTATTCTTATGGGTATGCCGATGAGGTTCACATTGAAGTTGTTCAGTGTTCAGTTGAATCGGAAAATTTGAAGATGGATGTTGTCTTTAATCCAATTGCTTCTAGGGCTTATGCAGAGTTTAATGGATCATAAGATTATGAGATGGAACATTAGGGGTTTAGTTCATGATTCCAAGGTAACTGCAATCCGCAATGCAATTTTGAAGAATAATCCCACCATCTGTACAATTCGGGAATCTAAGACGGAGATAGTTGATGATAGGTTAATTCGCTCACTTTGGGGAAATAACAGATGTAATTACATCTATATACCTTCGAAGGGTGCTTCAGGAGGAATAATTGTAATGTGGAAGGAAGAGATTCTTGTAATGCTTCTGATAATTTTGTTTGGATTTTTACTTCAATGTATGGTGCGTCTAATGCAGGATACTACAATCAATTCTGGCAAGAACTAAGGGATATTTGTATTATGTTTGATGATCCTTGGCTAATTAGGGGAGACTTTAATGTTATCTTAGCTGCTGATGATAGAAACATTCCTGGTGGTGCTATGAGAACTAGGAAATCATTCAGAGCTTTTGTTAACAGGTTTTCTTTAATTGATTTTCCAATGGCTGGTGGAAGATATACCTGGACAAACTCACAGCAACCTCCTCTTCTTGTCAGGTTAGATAGATTTTTATTGTGTCCTGAATTTAATGATCATTGTCCTGCTCCTATTCAGTTGAGACTTAGGAGACCAATTTCAGATCATACTCCAATCTTGCTATGGTGTAACTCTGGTGAAAAGTTTAAATCTCCATTTAGGCTTGATAACTTTATCTTATATCATCCTAAGTTTATAAAGAATCTAAAAATCTGGTGGGACTCTCTAGTTTTCTCTTGCAAGCCTAGTTACATATTTGCTAAGAAGCTCCAAGCTTTAAAAAATTTCATCAAGAATTGGCAAAGGAATACTTTTGGTAACTTACACTCTCAGCTAGAAAATTTGGAGCTTACTATTGAGGTGTTGAATAATCTTGAGGAAGTTATGGGTCTAACTGATGAAGAAGTTGTGGATAGGAATCAAGCTAAACTGCAGCATTCTTCAGTTTCTCTGAATATTGCTAGGAAAGTTAACCAAAGAGCTAAGGAAAAGTGGGCCAAAGAGGGTGAAATCAACTCAAATTATCTCCATCAGTTAGCAAATTTCAAATACAAGTGTAACAGTATTACTTGTCTCAATGTTGATGGTGCTTTGACTTATGACAAGAAGGTGATAGCTGCTGAAACTAAGAATTTTTACTCCACTTTATTCACAGAACAACATAAAATGAGGCATGGTTTTGAGCAACTTGATATGCCTGCAATTTCAGTTGAAGACAGTGTGAACTTGGAAAAACCCTTTAATGAAGAAGAAGTTCAGTCAGTTATTAATCATTTTGGTTCAAATAAAAGTCCAGGTCCATATGGTTTTACCATGGAGTTTTATAAATGTGCTTGGAATGTGATAAAAAAGTACTTAATGTTGGTATTGAAAGAATTTGAGGCAACTTGCTTGCTTGACTGGAGACTAAACTGCACAAATTTGACTCTCATTCCTAAATGTAATGGTGTTGTTTCTCTCCATATTTTAGGCCAATCATCTTGATTGGTAGTGTTTACAAGATCATATCCAAGGTGCTTGCTGAGAGGTTAAAACAGGTGCTTCCTTCCATTATCTCAGATTATCAAGGGGATTTTATTCAGGGGAGACAAATTCAAGACGGTATCCTAATTGCATCTGAACTAATTGATTCCAAGCTTAGACAACAACACACAATTTCAACCTGTAAGGTTGACTTTGAAAAGGATTTGGACAACGTAAACTGGAACTGTGTAGATATCACTCTAGCTAGGTTTGGTTTTGGTATGAAATGGTGATCTGGGATCAAGTGGTGTATTTCAACTCCAAGATTTGCAGTTATGTTGAAAGGTGAAGTAACAAATATGTTTAAAATCCAAAAAGGTATTAGGCAAGGTGACCCAATTTCATCTTTTCTATTCATTTTAGTAACTGAAGTTTTATCCTTAATGATTAAAAAAGCTGCTGAGAATGGACTGACTTCTGGATTTGCTGTCTCACAACAAGGTAAACTTGTAACTCATTTTCAATTTGCAGATGATTTAATAGTTTTTCTTAAAGATGAGGAATCCCAATTTCAAAATCTTAGATCTATTTTGTTGGTTTTTGAGAGTATTTCTGGTCTTAAAGTAAATTGTAGAAAGAGTACAATAGTGGGTTTAGGTCAGTTACATAATGCTGAAGTGTGTGCTGATATATTTGGTTTTTCTGTATCTCAATTACTTATGAATTATCTAGGCATTCCCCTAGGTAGCAAATCCAAAAACAAGCTCATATGGAATGATAGTATTCAAAGATTCCAGCAAAAATTGTCCAGTTGGAAGAGAAGATACTTATCTAAGGGCCAAAGGCTTATTATGATTCAGAGTGTGTTGTCTAGTCTCCCTATTTATTATTTGTCTATTTTTCAAATGCCTGTGTCTGTGGCTAAAAAAATGGAGAAAATTATGAGAAATTTTCTTTGGGGATCTAGCAATTCTACTAAGAAGAGGAGTTGGGTATCTTGGTCTAGAGCTAATTTGCCTAAAGCTAGAGGGTGTATTGGAACAAAGAAGCTTCAGTTGGTGAATAAAGCTCTTCATGCAAAGTGGATATGGAGATATGGTGATGAAAAGTATGCTTTGTGGAGAAGGATTATCAACCAAAAATTTGATGGATCTGTTGAAGCTTTTATGCCTTCTTTGACAAAGAATTCTGTTTGTCATAGTGCATGGTCTGGCATTTTGAAATCAAGAGATTTTGTTAAATCTGGCACTATCTTGTCAATTGTCTCTGGTGTATGTATGTATTTCTGGGATGACGTGTGGACTGGTGAAACTCCTCTTCAACAACTCTTTCCTGGTTTGTATCATCTTGCTAGACAGAAGAAGGCCATGGTAAGTGAGTTGATTTCTAATGAGGGAGCTTGGATTTTAAATTTTTCTAGACATCTAACTGAGCAGGACATGTTGGAGGTGGAAAATCTTCTACAGATTATTGGTGATCCTGCAAGATTTTCAACTGAAGATACTAGAAAGTGGCGTTATGGAGATGAATTTTCTGTAGCAAATGCGTATTCTGCTCTAGAAGCTGGAAGTTTGTTAGTTTTCCCAGAAAAACAGATGTGGAATTCCAATGTACCTCTCAAGGTTTCTTTCCTGGTATGGACCTTATGTTTTAGCGGAGCTCCAACTTTAGATTACTTACACAGTGCAGGTTTGGTTCAAGATCCCCATTATGTTTTATGTGGAGATGGTATAGAAACAAATGAGCATCTATTTTTACATTGCAAATCGGTGTTTCATATCTGGTCTTATTTTCTAAAGAGCTTCGATATCAATTGGGTCTTAGCAAAGAATGTCATATCTAATTTATGGGAATGGGGTGATAAGTCTAGAAGAAGTTCAAAATACAGGAAGAAGAAAATTTGGAGTATTCTTCCATTTGTCATTTGGTGGTGTGTCTGGAATGAAAGAAATGCTATTATTAGTAAACTGGATAGGGTTGTTATCAATGAAGCTTGGTTGGAGAAGTATGATAATTGGCGGTGTAAAGCTCTTCCTAGAGAAGTTTCCGATCATTCTCCGCTCATTGTTTATCCTTTTATTAATACTCGTCCAAAACGTGCTCCTTTTCGAGTACAAAAAATGTGGTTTAGCCACCCTGAGTTTATGAAGATGGTTCAAGATAGCTGGGATAAACCGGTTGTTGGTTCTCCGGCTTATGTTTTTCCTTTTAAGTTGAAGCGGCTTAAGGCAGATATGAAGGAGTGGAATAAACGGGTGTTTGGTAATGTGCATATTCGGCTAAAGCAAGATCAGTTGAGAATGGAGAATGCTTTACGTGAAACTGATGAGGACCCTAGTAATGTTGATAAGCTGAATAATATGAAGAGTATAGCCGTGGAACTTAACAATACTAGATTACAGCTGGCTACTATTCTCAAACAAAAGTCTCGTAATAAGTGGCTTGTTGAGGGGGCTAGTAACACAAGCTTCTTTCACAATAGTATTCGTATTAGGAGAAGTAGTAATACTATCTCTGAACTGGTGAATGAAAATGCGGAGACGATTACGAATGTGTATCAAATGGTGCAGCATGTTGTTAGTGCTTATGGAGCTAGATTCAATGGGGAATCTTCGGTGCTGGATGATTCCTTATTTGATATTGATCATGCGACTATTTATGCTGAGGAGAGTATTGGCATGGACCTCATTCCCATGTATGATGAAATTCATGAAGCTGTTTTTTCTTTGGGTGCTGATAGTTCTCCAAGCCCGGATGGTTTTGCCGGATTTTTCTATAGGCACTGTTGGATATTATTAGTTCTGATTTGGTGAAGGCTATCATTTTTTGTTGGGAGCATAAGTATATTCCCCATGGAGTCAATTCTAGCCTTCTTATGTTGCTGCTAAAGGTAAGAGGAGCTAATACTCTTTCTAACTTTCGTCCGATTGGGCTGAGCAACTTTTTCTTCAAGATTTTTACCAAAATCTTGGCAACAAGATTAGGTACTGTGTTGGGTAACTTGGTTTCTGAGGAACAGGTTGCTTTTATGAAGGGAAGAAACATTCACGAAAATATTAGTTTGGCGTCTGAGATGGTTAATGAGATACAAATCAAGCGGAAAGATGGTAATGTGAGGCTAAAAATTGATATTACTCAGGCTTTTGATACTGTTAGCTGGAAGTTTATCATGGAGATCTTTAGAAGATATGGGTTTTTTGAAAGTTGGTGTACTTGGATTCTTCATATTCTTCAGTCAGTAAGGATTTCGGTTCTCTTCAATGGTAGTCCGGAGGGTTTCTTCAAGATTGATAGGGGTCTTCGTCAGGGTGATCCTCTTTCTCCTTTAATTTTTTTCTTAATTGAGGATGTCTTGAGTAAAAATATTGCTAAGTTGTTTAGAGATCGAAAAATGACTCACATGGTCACTAGGAAAGGTATTTCTCCTACCCATTTATTTTTTGCTGAAGATATTATGATATTTTGTAGTCAACATGAAAAGTCTGCAGAATTTAGTTGATTTGTTGGGGTCCTATCAACGTGCTTCTGGGCAGACGGTTAGTAGGCAAAAGAGCAAGCTATATTATGGAGGAGGTTCTTTGTCGAGGCGAACATCCATTTCTACTTTTCTTGGTATGGAAGTTGTTTCATTCCCGGATAGGTACTTAGGTGTCAAAATTATGCCAGAAACAGTGAGGTATCATCATATTAGTAATGTGGTAGAGAAGATAAAGGAGCAGCTCTCAGGATGGAAGGGGAAACACTTATCTTTTCAAGACAGAGTTGTTCTTATAAATTCTGTGACAGCTAGCTACTCGATTCACAACATGGCAGTTTATCGTTGGCCTAAAAAATTTGTTCATCAATGTGAAGTTGTTATACGCAACTTTCTTTGGACTGGAGACTCTAGTGTACGAATGTCTTTTGTTGTGGCGTATGACAAAGTTTGTGTTCCGTGTGAAGAGGGTGGCCTCGGAATCTCGAGCATGATTTCCATGAATAAGGATTTTTTAATGAAGCTTGGGTGGAATATGAAAACTTCTAAGAAGAATTGGGAGAAATTTTTCAGGGCTAGATTTTTTAGCCTTAATGGTCAGCTGCGAAAATACATTAAGTCCTTCATTCTTCTGGGAATCAAATGGGTATATAATGATGTTGAGAATAATGTTCGTGTGCTGATCGGTGATGGCAGGGCAACGTCTTTATATTTTGACGCTTGGTGTTCAGATTCGTCCATTGTGGATGTCCTTGACAACCCAAATTTGGATCGCTCGGTGTTGGTTAGTGATATGTTAGTCAATGTCAATTGGGATTTAACAAATCCTTGTATTGCTAATATGCTTGTTGCAGGTGTTGATGCGAATAATCTTCCAAGGTCGATGGGAGGAGAAGACTACAGAGTTTGGAAACCTTCTTACAAAGGAGATTTCACGGTAAAATCTGCCAAAGACTTGGTGTGAGTTAGATATGCAAAGTTGGAGGGTGCTAATCTGATTTGGAGGCCAGAAATTCATCCGTCCCTTGCTGCTCAAAATTGGAAATTTCGGCATGCTGCGTGTGTTACTCTTGACAAGGTTAAGAGACGGTTCAAAATTTCAGTTGTTAATAGGTGTTGTTTGTGCAAGGTGGAGGAGGAGTCACTCGAGCATATATTATGGTCTTGTAGTTTTGCTATGAAATCTTGGAGTTAGATTGAAGGTGTGTTTGGCATCAAAATTTGACAACGGCGTACAAGGCAGCCAAAGGTATGAGTAGAATGGTTAAAGACTTATGATTATTAACTATTTTAGTTGTTCGCTCTGAATTATGGATGATGAGAAACAACTTTATTTATAATAGCAAACAAGTTAGCTGGATTTTCTTCCAAAAGAGAGTTTTTAACCAAGTTCATGATGACTCAAGAAGATTGAAGGGTTTTATGCGCAACAATTTTATGGAGTTGAATATTCTGAATTTTCAGAGTTATTCAAAAGAAAATTAAACAGATTGAACCGGTGGAGTGTTTTTGGGAGCCTCCAGAAGCAGATGAATTGATGCTATGCTGTGATGGTGCCTCTAGGGGTAATCCGGGTGTGGCAGGTGGTGGTGTGGTGGTTAGAGATACTTCTTCTAATGTTCTTGGAGCTATGAGCATAGGCTTGGGGACAATAACAAACATTTTTTTGCTGAAGTTTTTGTGGTTATTGTTGGGTTGGAATGGGCTATGAAATTTGGTTTGCAGCGAGTTTGTATTTGATGTAGTTTTTAAGTGGTAGTAAAGTTCGTTCAACTCGGATTGTGTAAAGGTTTGATTTAACAACTAAGAATAAAATACTAAAAATATATTCACAAGGTTGTCACGAATATCGAGAGGTACCGAGACTTAGGATTTCACCACTAATCACATTCAATTGGTTCATATGATGACTCATAACAATTCTAGCTCTTTTGTTGACTCTTTTCTTTGCCAAAAGTAGATTTTATAAAGCATTAGATGTAAATCACAAGCATGACGCATCAAAAGTTCCTAAAACCCAGCATGCGACATCAAACAAAATCACAACTAATCAAGAAAAATCATAAATCGATTAAAACAAGTGCAAAAGTCATAAAGAAACAATTATAGTTACCAAGTGATTGTGAAATAGGGCTTCCTCCATCATCCCAGTGTTGGGGTTTAGCTCCTCATGTCAAAAACACGCTCAAAATATTTAATCATGGCTCAAATAGGTGTTTTTATTGAAGAAGTGAATCTGTAACAGATATAATTGTTACAGAATCCACTGTTACGGAAGCTGTTCTTACAAATAAATTCTAACATGAATAGTTGTTGCAAAGCTGTTACAAAGGTATTGGATTTGAAAGATTAGGTAACGGTTTCTTGCTAAGTTGCGAAGTGTTCTACGACGTTGTTCTTCAGCAGCAGAAACGTCTTCTCTGCAACTCTTGATTTTCACCTCTGCAGCTTCACCAAGCCCTCAGCTCGGTCCCCCGAAGTCTCGACTCCCTTCTATGAACTCCCATCAACTTATATATATCCAACAGAGTGATTTAATCTCCCCAAAACTTCTCGAAATCTCTTCTTTTCTTTTCTTGGCAGTTACGGCAATAATCTCTTTCCAAAATTGTTTCACGCGTTTCTGAGCTTTCCAACTTATCTCAAACTCTTCCTTAGATAGATATGTATCTTTGGGAAGAGTTTCTTGCCTTTAGTCTTCCTAGAATTCCAAAAATAAGTCATACAGAGACCCGTGCAAAACCTGACTTCTATTTCTTTTTCCGGCTATTCTAGCCAATTTGGGTTCAAACAAAAGACTTCAACAGGCCTGTTTTGGCCTAGGGAGTAAACCCAATCAATTTCATCCATTGAATCACTCTGAAAATCGATCGAATTCAATCCCCAACTCTGCCAGTTGCATGCATATTTTTCCCGCCAAAAACTATAAAACTTGATTCATCTCCTGCGGATTGTCTAGCCAATTCTGGGCAAAAATAAGACCATTACCAGCCCTGTTTAGCCAAGAGGAACAAACCCATTTGATTTCAGCCATTGAATCTCCCTAGAACACCTCAATTCTTCAACCCTGATTTTGTTCTTATTTTCCCTCCAAAATTCAAATTTCAAATGAAGAAGATGACCTCCCCTTATCCAGCAGTGGTTTTCCTTTAGCAGCTGCCTGAAAATGGATGCCCCTTAGTAATTAGGCTACCCCTTGGTAATTGGTCACCCCTTAGTAATTAGGCTACCCCTTATCCAAAGTGAGAGTCCATATAGTAATTTTCTCCCACGAGCGCAAAAACCACTTTTTAGCCAATTTCGCCGCAAAAGCTTATTTCTCCAAAAATACCTACAGGGACATAAAAAGCCATAATAAATATAAAATCGAGCACTAATAATATATAAAATTGAGATTATATAAGACAAAAATGTGCCTATCAAATACCCCCAAACTTTTTATTTGCTAGTCCTCGAGTAAATTAAATAAAATAAAATCCTAACTCACTGACGCAGGCATCGTCGATTGCATTTAGCGTATGCAATAAGCCTTTAAACCCCTAAGTGTCCCTAGTGGCGGAGTGTTGTCTCCGGAGGGCTTACAAGAGATATACCCACAAAACCTTTACACTCCAGACCCTAGCTATCTAGGCAGAACCTTGGAAGGCACTAAAGAATCTCCTTGGTTGGCATACTTATTGACTACAGGAGGAAGTACCCTGATGCGAAATTCCAATTGATATACACGAGTTTGCACTCAATCATACTAAAATTCATATAAAGTGACAGAGCTCTACTCAAATAGTTTCACTATGGACATCAATATCCGGAGTCAAAACTAATCACATGGATAGATCAAGAAGATGGATATAGAAAAACATAGATGGTTTTGATGTTTACTAAGTGAACGGCGTTTCCCATATCTGTCTGAAGGCCTCCGCCAAAATGAACCTATCCTAATGGATTGAGGTACTAGTCTGACTAATATCAACATACTGGCATATACAAGGGAACCAGTGGTCGATAACCTAACTCTATGTCAACACAACTGGCATATATAAGGGTACCAGTGGTCGACTTTATTGAATTTATTTTTATTTTTTTTTTTTTTTTTTACTTTTTTTTCATTCTTTTTTTTTTTTTGATCGTTTGGTCTAATTGGTCTGGTCTTTTTTTTTCTTTTTCTTTGTAACTCAATCACTCTAATTCACCCTAGCATTGGTAACAACTTGAATCGTGGGCCCCACCTATCACTTAGAGAAACATGGTTTAAAACAAAATAAAATAAAAATAGAAGTGAAAAGGACTCAACGAGATATGGTGAAACTATCATGTTATTTCTAACACCTGAGCTCTGTGCTTTTATGAATAGACTCTTCTAGATGTTTCCATCTAATCAGATTGGTTCCTCAACTCCTACGATCAAAATGCTTCCATCCACTTAGATTAGTTAGTGCAATCCTCAATAGGCATAAATTTCTAAGCTCTGGAGTTTATTTATTCATACTGCAACTAAAAAGTTTCTCCCATACCCCCAAACTTAAATCTAACATTGTCCTCAATGTTCTAAAGATGAAATTAAAAGCATGAACAAGGAGAAACTGTTACCATTTGAAGCAAAAGAGATAAGGAAAGATATTACCGTGTCGCATGAATGTTGGGTTACCTCCCAAGAAGTGCTAAGTTTAAAGTCTTCAGCCAGACTAAGAAAGGATTAGTCACCTCATAGAATCATAAAGTAATAGCCGAAATTTCTGTGGGTCATCAAAACCAAATAGAGCTATCACAAATAAAAGGAATCTGCAACCTGTCAAGAAAATAAACAAATAAAGCACACCCTTGTCTAGTTTCCTGTTTAAGACAACTACATCTAGTGTGGTTCAGGTTCAGGTTCTATAACTGGGTCCAAATAAAATATTTTCATGGGTTGGAATTCCTCAAAGCTAAGATCCGGTTCAGGTATTAGAGTCTGAAGAAACTCAAGTAAAAATTTAAAAGCACTAATAATAACCTGAATAATTGAGGATCCTTAAAGTCAATCAGTTTTGACTCACACAATCGACCACGATGAAACTGGTGGTCAATCTTAAGCAAATGTATCGACCCTAATCTCTTAAAGTAATTAGGTTTAGTCTCAAAACTAAATAATTGACACATCTGAAATTTATACGTTCCCACAATTGGTTGAAAAATATTTGGTGGGAAAACAAAGTCGATCTTGGTATCATAGCCTGGTCTAACCTCATCAACCAGAGGATGGGTTTCTAACAACTGAACTTCCTTATGGACATCACTAGGTTCAGGAAAACGTGTATGAAGATAATCTTGCAAATGGTTGAGGCACATATGTCAAGTCCGAAGTGAGGGACCTTTCTAAGAGTTAAGGCACATGGAGAATGATAATCACCCCCAAACTTAGAGTTTTGGGTATCTCTAGATAGACTAGCTACAATTTCCTTAATTTCTAGATCGTTGGAATCCTGAAAATAGTCAATTGCTTCTTCTAGGTTATACTCAAGTGACGCATCCTCACTCATATTTAATAGTTGTACGAGTTCATTTTCTTCGTCTAAGACCATTGTTTCTAAATCGCTAGACTCTAAAACGGTATTCTCAGAATAAACTCGTTCCTCTAAACCATTATCGACTTCGTAATCAAAAGGAAATACTACATCATCTAAAGAAGTGGTATCTCTAATCAAATCCTTCCTTTTGAATAGGTGAATAATCATTAAAATTATCGGGATCTGAACCAGAAATAACACTATCATCATAAAGTTCATTTGGAGTAACAAATTCCTGATCACTATGCCTACATATTTCAAATTCTTCATCAACACTATCTACATCATAATCATCATAATAACATGAAAATGGTTGAACCTCATCTAAACAAGTAGTGTTACCAATTTTATCCTCGTCATCTTGATTATGCAAATAACTATCCTCATTTTCAAGGGTACTATTGGAATCACTGTATTGGAAATTAAGATTATTTCGAGCAATTCTTTCGTTCGTCTCAGCTATCAACTTGAAGGATTCCTCTATAGAAAGTTCTCTTTCGTCATAAACTAAGTTATTCATCTCAGCTAACTTACGTGTCGACTCCTCTAATTTCCTGAGGGACTCTTCTAAAGGAGAAATATAAGAATTTTGCTCGTATGACCGGTGCGTGTGTGGATAGTAATTGGGCTCATCAAGGTATGATCTATAACCTTGAAAAGGCTGATGTTCCCAACCACTATTCACATTATGGTCAAAGTAGTAACGTCCATTTTGAAAATCAGTCGGATATTCGTTGTATTGGCTCTTGTAATGCCAGTTCGACATTCTATTGCAGGGGTGTGAGTTGTCACACAAAATAAAACCCACTGACAGGGGATTCGTGGGTGGATAGAGTCTTACCTACCGTACCAGACGGGCGATGAACCGTTGAAGTCGACTCAGACCACCGACTCCGATGTTAGTGTACGAACCCGAGGGGCCGAGGCAGTATCGTAACTGGCGTCCTTCCCTGCAAACAGTTTATATTTAATCTTAACCCTTCCGTAGGGTTTTAAAAAATAATGTCCAGTCCAAAAATAAAGTCCAAAAAGTGTCCAAAAATAAAAATAAAAATTACAAAAACTAAAACCCTATTTACAGTTTCTAAAAATAAAACAAAATAACTATATACAAAATATTCATCTTCACTCCTTTCGGATTCCTCTCTTCTTTCCTTCTTTGGCGATGCTTTCCTTTTATAGTACTTTTTTCTATCCTTGTAGCTTCGCTCCAATCTGAAAAGAATCGAAAAATACCAAAGGCGTAAAACAGAACAAAAATTCTAAAAGAAATAAAATAAATCTAAAAACTAAAGCCTAATACAAATCCGCGTCGGCGGCGCCAAAAATTGATGTAGTTTTTAAGTGGTAGTAAAGTTCGTTCAACTCGAATTGTGTAAAGGTTTGATTTAAGAACTAAGAATAAAAATACTAAAAATATATTCACAAGGTTGTCACGAATATCGAGAGGTACTGAGACTTAGGATTTCACCACTAATCACATTCAATTGGTTCATATGATGACTCATAACAATTCTAGCTCTTTTGTTGACTCTTTTCTTTGCCAAAAGTAGATTTTATAAAGCATTAGATGTAAATCACAAGCATGACGCATCAAAAGTTCCTAAAACCCAGCATGCGACATCAAACAAAATCACAACTAATCAAGAAAAATCATAAATCGACTAAAACAAGTGCAAAAGTCATAAAGAATCAATTATAGTTACCAAGTGATTGTGAAATAGGGCTTCCTCCATCATCCCAGTGTTGGGGTTTAGCTCCTCATGTCAAAAACACGCTCAAAATATTTAATCATGGCTCAAATAGGTGTTTTTATTGAAGAAGTGAATCTGTAACAGATATAATTGTTACAGAATCCACTGTTACGGAAGCTGCCCTTACAAATAAATTCTAACAGGAATAGTTGTTGCAAAGCTGTTACAAAGGTATTGGATTTGAAAGATTAGGTAACGGTTTCTTGCTAAGTTGCGAAGTGTTCTACGACGTTGTTCTTCAGCAGCAAAAACGTCTTCTCTGCAACTCTTGATTTTCACCTCTGCAGCTTCACCAAGCCCTCAGCTCGGTCCCCCAAAGTCTCGACTCCCTTCTATGAACTCCCAACAACTTATATATAGCCAACAGAACGATTTAATCTCCCCAAAACTTCTGGAAATCTCTTCTTTTCTTTTCTTGGCAGTTACGGCAATAATCTCTTCCCAAAATTGTTTCACGCGTTTCTGAGCTTTCCAACTTATCTCAAACTCTTCCTTAGATAGATATGTATCTTTGGGAAGAGTTTATTGCCTTTAGTCTTCCTAGAATTCCAAAAATAAGTCATACAGAGACCCGTGCAAAACCTGACTTCTATTTCTTTTTCCGGCTATTCTAGCCAATTTGGGTTCAAACAAAAGACGTCAACAGACCTGTTTAGGCCTAGGGAGTAAACCCAATCAATTTCAGCCATTGAATCATTCTGGAAATCGATCGAATTCAATCCCCAACTTTGCCAGTTGCATGCATATTTTTCCCGCCAAAAACTATAAAACTTGATTCATCTCCTGCGGATGTCTAGCCAATTCTGGGAAAAAATAAGACCATTACCAGCCCTGTTTAGCCAAGAGGAACAAACCCATTTGATTTAATCCATTGAATCTCCCTAGAACACCTCAATTCTTCAACCCTAATTTTGTTCTTAATTTCCCTCCAAAATTCAAATTTCAAATGAAGAAGATGACCTCCCCTTATCCAGCAGTGGTTTCCCTTTACCAGCTGTCTGAAAATGGATGCCCCTTAGTAATTAGGCTACCCCTTAGTAATTGGTCACCCCTTAGTAATTAGGCTACCCCTTATCCAAAGTGAGAGTCCATATAGTAATTTTCTCCCACGAGCGCAAAAACCACTTTTTTAGCCAATTTCGCCGCAAAAGCTTATTTCTCCAAAATTACCTACAGGGACATAAAAAGCCATAATAAATATAAAATCGAGCACTAATAATATATACAATTGATATTATATAAGACAAAAATGTGCCTATCAGTATTCGCATGGATAGTATGGCAGCAATGCAAACTTTCTCGGGTGGTATTTCTAATGTTCCTGGTTTATTAGATCAAGATGGGTGGCTGTTAAGCGGAATTATGCAAGAATCATATTTGTGCATTCTTTTAGAGAAACCAATTTTTCAGTGGACACAATGGCTAAGAGAGGTTTTTTTTTTGCAAGAGGAGGAGGGTATGAATTATGATGGAAGACCTGATTTTCTTCATTTGATTGAATTACCTAACATATCTTATTTTCGTTTTAAATAGTTTGTAAGTTTTTTTGGGGTTTTCTGCCTCTTTTTCTTACAAGCTAGTTGTATTCTTTCGATATTTATTAATACAATTTTGGACTTACCAAAAAAAAATCCCGGCGCATGGCTCGTAAACATGAATAGGAATCAATGGATACGGTTGACCACCCAAAAGAGCATATCGCCAGATGTTAAATCGCAACGATTTTAACGCTCAACATTGTTCGGTAATCGAGTCTGGTTGGTTGTTGGATTACCTTTCAACTTCTCTTGTTCATCATTGATAAATAACATACCTAAATAATAGTAATACCCATGAGCACTCAATCGAAAGATATCACTTAGTAAAACAAGATTTGTTTCCAGCTTTCAGGTGGCACCATCAATGCCCCCATTCATATTCTAACAAAATGGAAAGAAAACTAAACTTACAGTGGCAAATCGAAAAGTCACATCTAATCCACCCTGCCGAAATCATAAATCTAACACCACCTTGGAAACCCAAAATACCTAATAGAATCTTAAACAGAAATAGTTTAGAAATGAGTTTATAATATCTGTCAAACCTAGAGAAAATGATATAAACAATACCCAAATTTAAAATGCATCTCAGTTGGCCCTAAAGAAACGAATTACCTTGATGTCGATTGCTTGCTATACAATGAAGATAAATATAAATATGGATTTGAAATCCCCAAATATTTAGAATTGAGAAAGAGAAACAACCCTAAAAATAAAATATCATCGATAGGGAGAATAAAGAAATCCTACTTGAATGAGTTCTTATTTCAGTTTCAATACATTCATTCTAAAGGCCTAAATGATGGGGGGACATATGTTACGCTTATTAAGGATTTGAGAGAAAATGAAACAGAATTTGAAACAGAAATAGTTTAGAAGTGAGTGTATAATATGTGTCAAACCTAGAGAAAATGATATAAACAATACCCAAATTTTAAAATGCATCTCAGTTGGCCCTAAAGAAACGAATTACCTTGATGTCGATTGCTTGCTATACAATGAAGATAAATATAAATATGGATTTGAAATATCCAAATCTTTAGAATTGAGAAAGAGAAACAACCCTAAAAATAAAATATCGTCGATAGGGAGAATGAAGAAATCCTACTTGAATGAAATCTTATTTCATTTTCAATACATTCATTCTAAAGGCCTACATGATGGGGGACATATGTTACGCTTATTAAGGATTTGAGAGAAAATGAAACAAAATTTGAAACAGAAATAGTTTAGAAATAAGTGTATAATATGTATAACCTAGAGAAAATGATATAAACAATACCCAAATTTTAAAATGCATCTCAGTTGGCCCTAAAGAAACGAATTACCTTGATGTCGATTGCTTGTTATACAATGAAGATAAATATAAATATAAATATAAATATGGATTTAAAATCCCCAAATCTTTAGAATTGAGAAATAGAAACAACCCTAAAAATAAAATATCATCGATAGGGAAAATGAAGAAATCCTACTTGAATGAGTTCTTATTTCAGTTTCAATACATTCATTCTAAAGGCCTAAATGATGGGGACATATGTTACGCTTATTAAGGATTTGAGAGATGAACGCTAATTAATGAGTGAGAGATGACATATTGGAGGCTCAATCTGGACCGTCCTTTATGCGTCTAAAATGTAGATTTTCATCCCTACGTAAATATATTTGTGGTTAAGTCTGAATCGTCCTTTATATGTCCGAAATGTGGATATCTTTCTGATGACAAAGACACCGTTGTCTCTTATAATATAGATAATCCAGCTTCTATAGTGTCCCACAACAAATAAGATTGGGTTTCTTACTCCATTTTCTAAGACTGGTTTCATTTTAAACGTGTACTCTTTCTAGACAACAATAAAATCTTCAGGTTTATAATCATAATTTTTTACCATTTTATAAGTCTCGAACTCTGATTATGAAATCTATGCAAATTAGCATCTGTTTTTTGAGTTTTTATAGCTAAATAAAATGAAATCAATGAATTATGACGTTTAGAAAAGTGGAAGTGTCTCTTGATAACAATGGATTACGCCGGATTAAAATTAGTTGTTTTATCTACTATAGTAATAGTACTGTCATTGTGTAATATTAACCACTCATGTAACATGAAAATGTATGAGCTTTTCTCAAATTTTGTTTATCTAAATGTATACAATTTGTCCCTTTTATTCATGACTTTGACGTTAGTCAAAGTTTTAAAGAAAACGGTCTTCACGGCTTTCTTCTCTTTGCAATAACTTCCCCTAGATTTTAGGGCACATTCCCCACTCCTGGCATTTAATTCCTCTTGATTTTCGGAGCAGTTTTTTTTTCATTTATTGCGGTTATAAATAGGTGAGGAGGTCAGGACATAATAACTTTTATTCCCTCTTATTGTCTTCTTCATTCTCATTCTCTGTCTTCTGAGAAAATTCTTTCTTCTTTTTTTTGTTCTTTTGCTCTTAATTGTTGTTGTTATTCACTCACTGCCCCACATTCATTCTGAAAATATTTTCTTTGTTATCCTTTATTGCGGCCGCTTCCTGATTATTTATTGAATCCATCATTGTTATAGGTATGTAGTTTTTTTGATGTTATGTCTGTGATACCACTTCTGTTTCTTCTTGTTTGATGATCCTAGGTTTTGTGATGAAGAACAATTTATACGAAAGTATATATATTTGCCCCTGTTCTTTATCACAAAATTTGGAGTCGTTCGTTCTGTTGGTTTTTCTTCTGTATTCCCAACATGATGGTGTTCTTAATATGATGATATTTTTGATATGATGGTGTTCTTGATTAAATATAATGATTAAATCTTTGTCTTTCGATCTTCATTAATCATGTTGTTTTATCTTCGTTTTCTTTCTATGCCCCTTGCAGATATGTCCGATCGTCCTCGGGTTCCTTATAAAACTCCTCCGTCAAGTCTATACAGATCTCCTCCATCCAAGAATCCTGATAAATCTCCGCCGAGGGGTGGTCCGCCTAAACCTTCCAAATCCGATCATCGTACTCATAAGACTTCATCTTCATCAGGTTCTAGGGTTTCTTCTCAGAAGAAAGGAAATCCACCCAGAGGTTCTCGGTACGCAGTTAATCGTCCTTCTCCTAACCCTTCTCCTCAATGTTCTGAGACGATAAATGTTCAGCCTCTTCGTTCTGTAGATCCTCCTATTACGACGCCTTCTCAAAAACCCAAGGCTTCGAAAACCACCGTCTTGGTGAGGGATCCTTCTTCTAAAGGGGTTGCATCGAAGGCAGACTTGTCAAGGAATGTTGCAACTAAGAGAAAGGCTTCGGATATGAGTCCTCCAAAGAAGTCATCGTCAAGCAAGGTCGTACCTTTCGAGGCTGCTCCAGTTATCCGCGGTATCTTAGTTTCGAAGAAAAAGAAGAAGAATGTAACTTACAGCCATATTGATCTTGACGTCTTCAAAGAGAAGTGTGTTCTTGAAGCTTTCGATGTTAAATTTTATAACCAAGGGTATGATCTCACTTACGATATGATCGTAAACTATAAATACGATGCCTTCCGTATGCTGACGGCCATGGGGTCTTTCGAAGCTGGTCTTATGCTGCCCCTGTATAAATACGGCGACTCCTTCTACTATGATGCTTTGGCAAACCGCGAAGGTTCCACTTATCATACTCACCGTTGTTTAGTAGTTCAGCTGAGTGGGAACTACCTTCAGACGCTTAAGGAGTGCTATCTTCGGAGCAAAGGTGAGACGATGATGACCTGCTACACTCCTAATCCTGCAGAGAAAGATTGGTACACCCCCGAGAACTTCAATGCTTCTTTTGGGTATTATGTCAATGGTAGGAATCGGAAGCCATGGAGTGTTGGTATTCGTAAAATGGCAGCTTCCCAGGGTGAGGTTTGTCTTCTGGGCGAAGTGAGTGACTCGAGGCTTAGGTTTGTCCCTGGTACTAAAGAAACTAGAAATCCCCGCCTTTTTCCGAAAGACGAGCGTCTCAAACGTGACCATGATTATGAGTGGCATGCTACCCCCAACGAGGTCATAGGCCCATGGGCTCATGGTTAGGTGCCCGGTCCACATGGATGGCGCCCTACTGATGACATCCAGCCTCGAGATGGTTCTCCGTCTCTCTATGGTGATTTCTGTCCTTGGCAGCTAAATTTTACCGGGATGAACTTTGATTATGCCGTTGACGTCGCTGACGTAGATGAAGAGGAGAGTTCTGATGCAGTTCTTCCTTCTAAGAGTACTACCACTGTCAAGGTATGATTCCATATACTAATGTGTGGTCTACGTATGCTTTCCCCTGGAATCAAAGATTGATCATGTGTTTGTTTCAGGCTTCAAAGAAGAAAAGGATTGGTCCCGTTCAATCTTCTCCTGTCGGTGAGGAAGAGACAGATATTCTCGAGGTTACTAGTCCCGTGAATGATGAAGAGAATTCTGATGAGGATGTTACCGATGATGAAGAACGTACTGATAATTCTCCTCATGGTCACGAAGATGACGAAAATGTTGATGACAAGATAGGTGGCGAGGACCTAATTTCTAAGGATAAGGTGAACGATCCTCCAACCGAGCCCGCGCATGTTCAAGGGAACGAGGATGCTGACCTCCCAGAGACGAATCTCAACCAATAGTTCTCCTTTGGTAAGATATATTCCGCTGGGGGTCCGATAGATATTAATGCTTCCATGGGAATAACATCGGATTTTTCTATGCTTTCACCAAATGATGAATGGGACGTCCTTGCAGAGGGTGAGGGTGAGAAGGTAGCTGAGGAAGAAGATAGTTTTGATGGGGAGGATGCCGACGCTCTTGCCTCTAAGGAGGCTGAAGCCAAGAAAAATCCCGATGGCCAAGGGTCCGCTGGTGGTGGTCGGGCTCCCGCTGATGTATCTTCTGATAGCTTCGATAAGGTCGTGATGCACAATGTAGATGATGCAACTATCGAATGGTTGATGAAGAAAGGTCTGATGTGCGTTCCCAATCATGCCCCATAGTATCTGGTGAGAAGGTTCTGAAGCCTTCACCCGTCAGAGAATGCAGCTGGCATCCCCTGATGATGTTGCTGAAGTCTAGGAAAATATTTGGGAGCTACCTCATCTAGTATCCTGGTCGATCCCCCTTCTTCCGTTGCTCATATGATGGCCATAGATGATGGGTATCAATATGGTTATCCTCAACAGCGTGTTCTCGAGGTAGGCAATCGTAGATACTAAGTTGAGGAGTCCAAAGTCCTTTCCTTAATGATTTTCATGTGGTCATTCCTTATGCAGCTGGTGAGGAACGAGCACAACAACCATACCTTGTACCAGTTCTTCAAGGCGAAGGCTCTTAATCTGGAGGCAAAGTTATGTCACAGGGAAGAGGAACTGAATTCCGCTGAAGAACTTCTTGGTGCTAAGGAAAAGGATATACTGGAGTTGAATGAAAAGTTGAAATGGAAGCAGCAACTTGGGGCTACCGAAGTGGAGCTTCGTCAATAAGTTGCTTCTCTTAAGGCTGAGTTGGAGAAAGCTAGGACAGAAGCATCGTCTGCTGGTGCTACGTTTAAAGGTTTGTCCCTTCGCTTTTTCTCTGTCTTTGCTTTTTTACTGTTCATCTGAGTTGGGCGGCCCTGTCTTCAGCGAGCGATGCCAAAGAATTGATATGGCTTCGAAGTGAGAGAACTCGTCAAGCTTTCCGGATTAAAGATTTGGTATCAAAAATTAAGGATGAAGCTGAAAAATGGAATTGTCCGGCCGATGGGCATAATAAACTGGCGGCACGGTATCGAGAAAGACGGGATCAAATGGTTGATATGCAGAACAGTATGAATGTCGATCGTTGTCAGTTCAATGGTTCTTTATTGTGGACTCGTGAGAACCTAAGGGAGGCGCGTGAGGATATTTCTCGTCTAGAAACCAAAGTAGAAAACTTGGAAGAAGAGCTTCGCCAGGCTCGTTCATCCCACGCTCCTGAAATTAGGGGTTACATCCAACAGCTCGTTCGGGAGAGGGACGATGCTAGGGAAGAGGCATGTTCCCTTAGTAACGCTTTAAGTGCTTCTCAGGCCGATGTTGATCGTCTAGTGGAATCTGTGAAGTACCTAGAGGTTAATATGTACAGACTCACAAAGGGAATCGAAGGGACGACTAACGAAGTTAACCGCCTTCAACACTTAGATTCTATGAAGCAGGTAGAGTTAGATGAGTATCAATATGTTCTCAAGAATCTTCATCTTGATTATCAGAAACTTTCTGGTGAATATGATTTCCTTGACGAAGCCCGGGACGCCGTAGTAAATAAATATGAAACAGCTTCGGCTAATGTCGAAGGTATATATTTGTTTGGTCGTGGATGTCTTTATAATTCTTTTCTTTTAACCATTTTGTTTCTTCTTTTTCAGAACTCGAGGGACAACTTGGACTTGCAAATGAAAAGCTTAAAGAGAATCAATCTTCCTTAGTGCATCAGCAGGGTAAGGCCAAGTATTACGAAGAGCTGGTGGGATCTCGGGACGAAGCAGCTAAGGAGGCAGCCAAGGAAGTAACCCGATTGAAATATTCGTTGTCGCAGTCTGAACTCAAGGCCACCATTATTGCGCATAAGGCTCGTTTCCATCTTGCCGGGGAGGTTAACAAGACCTTAACCAAGATCGAGCAAAGCCTTCTGAAAGATCACGGCATTGTTAAGAAGTACCCCCGCCGCCCTATGCCTGAGCCTCTGACCTACACCTCTAATCCTTCTTCGGGAAGTGTCCCTTCGTCTCAGAAGAAGAACCCAGTTGATCGTGCCGAGTCTTCCCATGGGAAGTAGGTCTCTATGTTCGTTTTTTAGAAAGTTGATATCTGTTGATTACTTGGCTTCGGGCCATTTTTTGTGTATCTTCTGTATTTCTTATTTAATTCCCCAATCTTGTAATCAATTTTCATAGAATGGATCATCGTTTGCCTAGATATGTACAGCTCTGATTTATCTGCATTGTTAGTTCATTTATCTTTTAGATAGCGAGTAAATCTAACCATTGAGAAAAGAATAAGTAACGCAATAAAAAGTGATTGGCGGAAATAACAAAGATAAGTACCTTCGTTATTGACTTTGGACTTGTCACCCCGCTGGATAACCCTGGGCCATAGGATTACCAAACGGTGGGGGTTGATGCAGTGTTCCCGGATATGTGATGCGTTATTGAAATATTTACATGCATCCATTCCGCTGAACCACTGCTTTATTAATCGGTTGGGTATCTATTTCTACTGGAATCCTTTCCCATGGTCCCACACTTATAGACGCTGACAGGGGAGTCTTGAGAGAACGTATATAATTACTTTCCCCAATAGAGTTCTTGCCAAATATTTGTTTGATTGATACGATGAGGTATGCTACTCCTCGACCAGAGATAGAAACATGTCAAGCGGATGTGCCATCTTCTTCTTTTTCTGGTACTCTTCATGCAGGTGCAGAACTGCATTGCTTCATGGATAGTATGGCTTGAGGTATTGTGCGTTCCAGGGGTGTCTGAGGACTTCTCCTTTCAGATTACGCAGGTAGTAGGATCCGTAACTTGTGATGTCGTGTATTATAAATGTTCCTCCCCAAGTTGATGCCAATTTCCCCCATTTTTTCTCTCGTTGATATTGCGGTATAGTTCATAACACATAGTGTCCTTCTACAAAGTTTCTAAGCCTAACCTTCTTGTTGTATTCTCTTGCTAATCTTCGTTGGTAGTTCTCCATCCTTTGTAACGTTGTCTCCCTCCTTTCTTCCAAGTCATCGAGCCTTTCCAATATCGTATCCTATGTTAGTTTCTTCTCCCAAGCTTCGGTCGTCGTGGTTGGCATGATGATTTCCATCGGAATGACAGCTTCGGCCCCATAAGTGAGGAGGAATTGAGATTTACTGGTGGCGGACCTGCGTGTGGTTCGGTAAGCCCATAGTACATTTTGTATCTGTTCATACCATCGTCCCTTATGTTCATCCAATGATTTCTTGAGGATAATAGCCAGCGTCTTGTTCGTGGCTTCGGCCTGGCCGTTGCTTTGGGGGTAGATATGAGTCAATTTGTTCTTCCTGGCATGGTCCTGTGCGTCTCTTTTGACGCTGCCTTGGTTTTTCCTGCGTCTTTCGCTTTGTCCATGTTCTCTTCTTTTCTTCTGCAAAAATAAGACGTTGGCAAGTGACATACATCCACATAGGTTTTGTTAGCAACAAGTTTTTTTTTTTTTGTTAGGCACGAGTCTTAGATATGATGGACATAAATCCGGAAACAGATATAAATCTGGGTTAAAGCCTAAATCCGAAGAAAATATAAGCCTTGGTCAAAGCACAAATCCAAAGGAAGATGTAGGTTTTTATATAAAGCTCAAATCCGAAAAACATGGTTTTCTCCCGATAGCACAGATCCAAGGGATAGACCTAGAAAGCAAAGATAAATCGATAACGCAAGGACATATCCAAAGGTTTTTCTCTTTCACTCTTCACATAAAGACATAGACCTGAAGATTTTCGCATACAAAGATGTAGATCTGAAAGTTCAAGTATACAAAGACTCAGATCTGGTAGTTTTCGTAAGTTTTCATAGTAAAACAGCTTTTCAATGACTTGTCGCCCAAGGATCGTACTGAGAAACAATGTTGAGCGGTCAATAAAATTCACATGAAAGATAAATCTTTTACCGGGACATAGTCCCTGTTTCTAGTGCCAAATTGTGAACACTGAAATAACGAAGGCATCTTCGTATTCACAAAAAAAATTCGCAATCATAATAAAACTGACAAAATGATAGTAATATGATTAATGGTTCCATAAAACGATAAAAGGGGAAACTCTGAGCCTTCGGGCTCGTCCTTGTTTTCTCATCATAGGGAGTCCTATGATGATCCAAAAGATGCATAATGCTAAAGTACGAAGATCATAAGTGAAGAATGTAAATGAGACATAGATTTACGTGGTTCAGCACTAAGGCCTACATCCACGGGGATTGGTGTTTCACTATGTATTCTAAGGTTACAAAGATACTCAAATGACTTTTCTCACACTCTCCAAAATTGGTCGACCCCTTCTCCCTTAGTGGGTTGGGGTATTTATAGGCTTCTTACGTGGGTCTCATTCTTCGATTACAGTTGTCCTTATCATCTTGGTAAGTGTGTCCACCCCGATGGTATCTTATTTTGGGACCGATGGTCCCCAGCGGTATCCTACTGATACGATGATCCGCCTCTGACTCTTCCATGAAAATGTTGACATGTGCCTTAGGTGTGTAGCATTTAATGCGGGTGGTTAAGGCAGTCTACACACCTCAGACAGCTGTTGACGCATGTGTCAGCTTCATTTCCTCTCAGCCGTTTGATCTGGGTCTCTCTTGAGATAGTAAAAAGTGATCACATAAGTCTTCCTATGGTACTTCGCAGTGGCCCTATCATCCAGTGCTCCTTGATTTAGCATCGTCGGATCTGTGTGATGATAGTCACGTGGAGGATGATGGAGATGCATGCCTTTTGTTGTCACAACGTGTCATCAGTGCCTTGATGTTCCTTCCAGTTGATGGGGTACACATATTTTCTTCTTGACACGTGTTCGATCACCGATTATGATTATGTGTATACATTAATATGTCACCGAACAAATTTGCATGTGTAGAGAAACAACCAAGTTTTAAATTTATAGTTGATATGTTGGAGTACACTTGCAACCATATATTGGGATTGGAATAATTTAATCACTGCCGTAATTTGTTTCTCTTTAAACTGCTCGGAGCATTCACTTTCGTTCTTATCTCATGTCTTATATTGGTTTCATGTATCTAACTTACTGGACACTAACCTGTGTTTTCAATCTAGCTAATGCAAGGTTTTTGGTCCAACAAGCAAGGAAACACGCAGCTGAGTTTCGTTTCAAATAGGGATATGAAATGACTGTTGACTTATTAGCACAATGGTACACCACTTATGGTGGATGATTTCATTTAACAATTTATCTTCTTTTAAGTTTGTTAGAGCAAGGTTATGGAGGTTGAGAGTCTCTTTCAAAATGGAAGAGTTGATCAAATTTGATCAAATTAGGTCCTACTATGGGTAGAAGGAAAGTCCCTTTCACCCCAAACTCGATCAGGTTCTCTTTCAGTTGAAGGAATGAGTGAAAGTCTTCATTATAAGGCAAACAATTTGCCTTATGAAACTAAAACGAAAAAAAAAAGGTAAACAATTTGTCTTATGAAACTAAAATGGAAAAAAAGTCAAACAGTTTACCTTATGTAACTAAAATGAAGAAAAAAAGGCAAATCGTTTGCCTTATGTAACTAAAAATAAAAAATAAAGACAAATAATTTGCCTTATAAAACTAAATGAAAAAAAAAAAGACAACAGTTTGCTTTATGAAACTAAAATTACAAAAAAAAGGGAAACAGTTTGCCTTGTAGTCCATTATGCTTTTATCCCATGGTGAATTTTACACTCTTTTATCTGGATCTCTTTCATTTTAAAAGGAATGGACTGTTTTAGAGTCTATCCCATATCCCTTGCTCTTGACAGACTTATACTAATATGATTCAAAAAAAACATAGGCTTGCCGACAAATCACAGGTCTATACCCAAGATGTCTAATGAGGCCCCTTGGAGTAAGTTAGGAATTTCTTCCGGTGAGAAGGGTTATTAAAAAAGGTTGTACTTTTTTGTCTTCGGCTGCTTTAGATTGTCTTACTGACGTTACAAGTGGATTCAAAATTCAAAATGGAGTTCATTTAGGATCTTGCTAGCTACTCAGTACTCACCTAAATGTTAATTATTGATAAGTGGGTTCCTTGAACAGAATTTTACTGATTTTTATTATATGATTTATTCATGCAATTCTAATGTCCTTTATATTTACTCTCTTTTTCTTTTTCTAGGTACTCCCTCCGTATCTATTACACAGGCGGAATTTTGAATTTTTTTTGTATTTATAGATAGGCAGAGTCTTATATTCAAGATGAATTTTCTCACAAATACCCATATTTATCGTACATAGAAAATTGTGTTAGTAATAAGACAAAGGATAAAACAAGAAAAAACATGAAAAATGATGAAATCAAGATAATTTTCTTAATCTAAGAGAATTGGTCCCTCCATCTATATATGTGGTACGGAGGGAGTAACAGTTAAAGTCCTATCACAAGTTTTCGTTTTCGCTAAACAAGTGAAAGGTGCATATGTGAATTTTTTTTTTTTTTGGAAGCATGCATATATATTAGAAAAGCAACTAAAAGGTTATTACATGTGGGAAGGTGACTCCCCTAGAATCGCTTAATAGAATTTGGTTAATGAAAGCTGGGTTCGCCTGGTCCCATATTGCTGTTGAGTAGTTTCTGGATTGGCTACCATCAGCCGCATAGTTTTCTAGACCGTCTATGCATATGTGAATTACAAGAATAACATTGATATCAAAAGTAAGTACGCTTGCAACTTGATTGTGTCATTAAGAATATATTGATTGCTGCTATTGAGCTAACACTTAATGGATCAAGGAGATTTATGTTTGTAATTTTGAACCTCTACACTAAATGTATTTTCTTTCATGAAAACCAAAAGGAGCAATACAATTGCACCTCCTTATATCAAAAGCAGTTGCAATAAGTGTACAACGAAAGTGGTTGGCCAAGATGGCGACTATAAATGCATCTGATGCGAGAGCAATGTTTAGAAACCAGTACCCTGGTGTGTTATTTAGGACAATTTAAAAAAAAAATCAGTATTGTATCTTTTCCCGACCCTAATCTTTAAGAGTCATGTTAATAGGAGGGAAGAAACTGCTTTGAGGAGGGAAATATTTAGGGTGGAAATAAATTTTTTCGTCATACAGGCAAGAAAAATCATTTTACTAAAATGTCTGTATTATTTAAGTTAATTTTACCCTAACTACCAAACCCTAAACTAGGAATCTTCGTTTTCAATTTCCATCTAGCATGTGTACCATCAAACGTTTAAACCTAGATTTGAACAGCCACCATCAAACGAACCAGTTGATAACTTATATAGAAAAAAATGAGCCGAAGGCTAAAATCAAGGAAGGTTATCTCAGAAGCTTAAGGTTTTCTTCCTTCAGTATACATCTTAGATGCCTATTGAGTGAAGATTGTTAATAATGAAGCATCTACGATTCTACATTAATAAAAAGCCATGAATCATCATTGATTGAAAATATTGTAATCGTCTTCTACAAATCAACCAGTAGTATAGAGATAAAAGAAAAGTTGAATACTGGTCAAATTGTTTATTAATGTGCGACTATAATCATGAGGCATTTCCTCTTTAGTCCACTAAACCCGATCCATCTTAATCCCTAGTCCAGCGGAACAAACAATTTAATCGCTAGTCCAAAAAGGTTTGAAAACAGTAAAATTACTGTGCTAACCCTAATAACACGCGTGTCAGAGTCACAAACAGATTAGGCAGAGAGAAAAAACACGCGTTATTCAGTTTCTCCTAGTTTTCATCGACCTTTTTTAGTTTTCATTCTTCTTCATCTACAGTTTTTCATTCTTCAGAGAATACAAAAATCAAAACTAGGTCAGTTCATCTTCTTTATTCAAAATCGAGATCTTCTTCTCCTAAATCGAAAAACAAATCAGATCTGTTTCATCTTCGTCAAAACCAAAACCAGGCATCTTCTTCATGAGATTCAATTGAAAGTTTCCAATCGAAAAACAAAATCAAAACCAAAAATGGTTACCAATCGAAAAATTAAACAAATAATTACGGAAGTAATTGTGGAAGAAAGTGCTTCACGCTCAAAAAGTAGAAGAAAAATTGTTGATGATTCAAACAACAAAAAGAAAAGCCTGCTTCTAATTCACCAACAGTACATAATATATCCAACAACAGTTTATGTTTTTTTTTTATGTATCACATGCTTTTATGCTTTCATGTATTACATAAGGTAAAAGATTTCATACATATTAGTATGTATTACATTGTTTTTTTTTATGTATTACATGCTTTCATTCAGTAAAAATATTGGTATGTAGTGCATGTTGCTTTCATGTTTTTTTATGTACTAAATGCTTCCATGCTTTCCTAAATATTGGTATGTATTGCGCTCTTTCATAAAAAATGTCCTAAAAAAAGTACATGTCAATATGTACTAGGTAACCCCTAATTCATGCTTTGAATAAGTATCAGTGCATATCAACATGTACATATGTATTAGGTACATATCAATATGCATGCTACCTTGCAAAAGAAATAATATAATTGTTTTTGAGCTTATTGATATGTATTGATTGTTCTTATTGATATGTACTAATGGAGAAAATTGATTTATGATGATTGGGTACTAACAATTTGTCTTTGACCAAATGAACCTGTACATATTGATATGTTTAACTCTGTGCTTTCATACTACTGATTCCTTTAACCTTCCATTGTATTTGATATGTAATAATTAATGCAATACTTAGATTCAATATGTACTAGGAAAACCCAACGATGCATAACAATAGGCACCACGTAAAAAAACCTAATTTATGTATGTTTTTGATAGTACATATTGATATAATTAACTATCTATTTGTGTGTAAAACATCATTTATTCTTGAATATAAGAACTAGTACATGTTGGTATGTACTGTTTGAACCCTTATTGATGCAAACAGTACATATCAATATGACCTGTTATTTTGCTTTATGATGCAAACAGTACATATCAATATGACATGTTATTTTGCTTTATGATAAAACAGTAATACCAACTTGAAAAGAGCATGTTATCTTGTTGTGGAAAAGAGCAACATGGTTAGTGTATGAGTTGTTTAAACACATACTAACCATGTTGTTTAAACCCAATATAACAGGTAATACCAATATGACCTGTTATCTTGTTGTGGAAAAGAACATGAACATGGTTAGTGTATGAGTTGAAATGAATAAGCGTTAGCACATATCAATATGTAGTGTTGTCGAACATATACTTTTGAAGTACATATTCATCAGTACATATCACTATGTATTTTTTGATGTATTCTTGTTACTTTGTTTTCTTATAAAATACCCTTGTTGATTATGCATGTGATATGAGAGAAAAATCCATATGTACTGGTAAAAATTGCAGTACATATTTGGTTCTACTGTGAATAACCAGATAGTTTTTGATAGTGTCAACTGCCAGTACGTATTTGTTTTCGCTAACTCAACTGCAAATTAAATCATACGCATCCTACTGATCATATGTATTGTTGGGTACTAGATTACATATGTGATGTTGACAATACATATTTATCAGTACATATCTTCATGTACTGATGGATACAAATTACATAGATAATAGGTGCATATCAACGTGTTATTGTTACTTTGGTTTCTGATAAAAAATGACTTCACATATCCAACTTCGAGTATTCATAGAAGAAGAAAAAATGACTTTACAAAGCCATAATTTTCATGAAGGCAACTCTTTATCGTCATATGTTTTAACACAATGTTAGCATTTTATTCTTTCTGTATTACTTTTATAGCCTCGTAAAAATCATAATCAACACAAATGATATATGAAGGCACCGTAGATGGAGGGGAATCTGCGGTATTCTGGGTAGTATTGGCTAGGTGAGGTTGTTGATTAGGAGCTTAAGAAACTGAAATTAAAAGATAATGGGGAAAATAAAGTAGTAGGTTCTGCTACTGGGGTGCTACTCTATTGCTGACCCTGAAGCAAAAAGTACATGTCAATATGTACTAGGTAACCCCTAATTCATGCTTTGAATAAGTATCAGTGCATATCAACATGTACATATGTATTAGGTACATACCAATATGTATGCTACCTTGCAAAAGAAATAATATAATTGTTTTTGAGCTTATTGATATGTATTGATTGTGCTTATTGATATGTACTGATTGAGAAAACTGATTTATGATGATTGGGTACTAACAATTTGTCTTTGACCAAATGAACATGTACATATTGATATGTTTAACTTTGTGCTTTCATACTACCAATTCCTTTAATCTTTCATTGTATTTGATATGTAATAATTAATGCAATACTTAGATTCAATATGTACTAGGCAAACCCAACGATACATAACAATAGGCACCATGTAAAAAAACCTAATTTATGTATGTTTTTGATAATACATATTAATATAATTAACTATCTATTTGTGTGTAAAACATCATTTATTCTTGAATATAAGAACTAGTACATGTTGGTATGTACTGTTGTTAGGTACTGTTTGAACCCTTATTGATGCAAACAGTACATATCAATATGACCTATTATTTTGCTTTATGATGCAAACAGTACATATCAATATGACATGTTATTTTTCTTTATGATAAAACAGTAATACCAACTTGAAAAGAGCATGTTATCTTGTTGTGGAAAAGAGCAACATGGTTAGTGTATGAGTTGTTTAAACACATACTAACCATGTTGTTTAAACCCAATATAACAGGTAATACCAATATGACCTGTTATCTTGTTGTGGAAAAGAACATGAACATGGTTAGTGTATGAGTTGAAATGAATAAGCGTTAGCACATATCAATATGTAGTGTTGTCGAACATATACTTTTGAAGTACATATTCATCAGTACATATCACCATGTATTTGTTGATGTATTCTTGTTACTTTGTTTTCTTATAAAATACCCTTGTTGATTATGCATGTGATATGAGAGAAAAATCCATATGTACTGGTAAAAATTGCAGTACATATTTGGTTCTACTTTGAATAACCAGATAGTTTTTGATAGTGTCAACTGCCAGTACGTATTTGTTTTCGCTAACTCAACTGCAAATTAAATCATACGCATACTACTGATCATATGTATTGTTGGGTACTAGATTACATATGTGATGTTGACAGTACATATTTATCAGTACATATCTTCATGTACTGATGGATACAAATTAGACAGATACTAGGTGCATATCAACGTGTTATTGTTACTTTGGTTTCTGATAAAAAATGACTTCACATATCCAACTTCGAGTATTCATAGAAGAAGAAAAAATGACTTTACAAAGCCAGAATTTTCATGAAGGCAACTCTTTATCGTCATATGTTTTAACACAATGTTAGAATTTTATTCTTTCTGTATTACTTTTATAGCCTCGTCAAAATCATAATCAACACAAATGATATATGCAGGCACCGTAGATGGAGGGAAATCTGCGGTATTCTGGGTAGTATTGTCTAGGTGAGGCTGTTGATGAGGAGATTAAGAAACTGAAATTAAAAGATAATGGGGAAAATAAAGTAGTAGGTTCTGCTACTGGGGTGCTACTCCATTGCTGACCCTGAAGCAAAATCTGAAATCTCCCTCTCTAACTTAAAATGACATGGGTGCTGAGAATAACTAGTTGAGAAGAGCTCTATTACGATCTGAATGGATGCATTCATGGACAGTTGAAATCCTTTTTATATTCAGTGTTTTTCTTTCTTCTATATTAGTTTCTTGGAACTGAGATTTGCTGGTTGGTCTCAATTTTTTATTTACTGTTTCCTTGTATATATATCTGGAGACTGGAACTGAGAAACTATTGCTTACATTCATCTGTGAAACAATGTTTATTACTTTGATATTCATTTTTCTGAAAGTTGTGTATTAGAATTTCTGGTTTCTAGTTTTATATAAATGATTAAAATGAAAATTACATATATTACAGGTCATATCTGAATAAAGTGATGCAAGGTTGAGTGCGGGCTAATTTGGCCATTTCGAAAAAATATACACGTGCGGCAAGATCAAATCATTAAGATATTGGACCTCCGGATAATATTTTTAGTCCAAAATCATGAATTTGGACTAGCGGTTAAAATATTTTTATGGGTGGACTACACAGTAAACAGGTTCCCTATAAATGGATTAACCAGTAATTCCTAGTATAATCATATACATGGTTAAAATTTATGTTCTGTAAAAACGTAAAACAATTTATTATATTTCCACCCTAAATTCTTCCCTCCTCACATCAGTTTCTTCCCTCCTAATAACATTACTCATCTTTAAACTATGAAAACATAATAATCACCAATGTTCTTCTAAAAAAGATAACCACCAATGGATTAACTTGATGCAGGTACCTTCCAAGCTGTGAAGTGATACACCCCGCCATATTTGTTTCCCTGGACAGTGAAGTCCAACGGATAATAGAGGTACATAATAGCTTGGATCTCTGAACTTCATTATACTTGCTAAAGTTTGTTAACATGAAGACTTCATTTTGATTGTGTCTGAATAACAAAAAAGTTTGGATACATTCACTAATTGTTTTTATGTGACCGGTTCGTAGGCAGCACATACACTGTTGATATGTCTCAAAGAACTTAAAGGTTCAAAATGTTGTAATCCTACTACATCTCTAAGATGTTTGCTTAATCCCAGAGTTTTTAATTATTCAGTGAAGGAGGTTTCATATACAATTATATATGACTAACATTTCTTTTCTACTGCTACTTTATTGTGATTTATTCTGAGTTAGGAAATTATGTTAAAGTATTCAACTTTGGAACAGTTTCAAGCTTTAAACAAAGCTTTAAGGTAAAACTTCATTATTTAGAATGGATTGATTTTGTCTTTTCCTTGTTTGAAAACAAAAAAGGGTCTACAAGTAACTAGATGGAAGCCTGACGACAAGATGAGCTCCAACACCTTTTTATACGACTATTCCTAATCTACTTATTTAGAATTGTAGTTGAAGTCTTGTTTAACTAGTCTGTGGATGCAAATATTGTTATGAGAAACTGGTCTATAATTTATTTTCCTCATTAAGATTGGTAGCCTGTTACCATCTTTTTTTTGTTTTCTTTGTAACTAAGGGTGGTATAATTCTTTTATACCCTCTTCTTTTTTGATCAATATAATCTCTTCTTTGTCGATCAAAAAAAAAAAACTAGATTTAATGTCGGTAGTTTAGAATTGGTCGACTTAGTTGTTCATCGTCAGAAATTTAGCGGTTGGGTGACTTGGGTCTGCATTACACCATCATTTTTCTTTACAAAAAGTTTAAGCTTGGGGGGACTTTGTGGATTATTCAGACTCGAATATAGTATAATTACTCCATATTAGACATCACCGAAAATGCTGGATTCTTTGTTATGGATGTTTTTTGTATCCCAAATGTTCAAAACCAAAGGAAAATGCCTGACTAGATAATAAAAATGACGAAGACTTCTGGATCTCGAAGTTGATCCTAAATTTTATGATGACTGTTTCCTTGAAAAATACAGGTTATAATATCTTCTATCTTGATTGTATAGAACAAGTAGTTTTCTTTTCGTACTAATTGCTTTCTGAAAAATTTATTGTTTTGTTGTCAAAGGAAGCAAAGAATAGCAGTGACGACAGAAGCCGCGAAGATGGCAAAGTTTGGATCTGTAATGCCTATACCAGGTTCAAATTTTGTTTGCGAGGTCTCCAAGGCTCCATCAGACGTTTAGGGGCATTCCCAAGTTGTAGTACGTTTTTACAAAGAAGGGTAACTTATCAATCCGAAATTCTCTTTGGTCACAGTTTTGCATCGTTTTTTTCTAGGATTTTTGTTACATGTTGTAATTCAGTTGTCAAGTAATCCTTTTTCCCTTAGTTTTGTGATTAAATGTACACGATTACCTGCTGATTCACGGATTGTGGGGTACTTTATTGTGCCTTCATGAAATAGCACAAGATACTCAAGAAAATTCGTCAATATATATATTATCTGCAGAATGCATTCTGAACTGCCAAGATCGTGATGTAGGCTCGCATCATTTGGAAATGAGGTGTGCTCACGAAGGTACATAGAAAGGGGAACCCTACCAAAATTTAAAGTGAGCCCATTTTGAATCAAATAGAGTCCAATTAACGACCGAACAACAGTTTCATTTAGTGAGGGTTTTTTAAATGCTTTCATTTAATGAGGGGTTTTTAAATGCTTCGACGGAACAAGGGTTTCTGTTACCAAATAATTTGTCTGATATTAAATATTATTTAAATTAAAATAATAAAATTGAATTCTCAATTTCTATAACAAATTTCTCGAAATTATTCTAATATCAGTTTGCAATACTACTGATAAAAGACTTTATTTGGGCAAGTAAAACTTAAATGTATGGTTTCAACGAGAAGTCTAGAAATTACCACGGATTAGGAGTTGGCAATTAATCAAGGGAATTTTTATAAAATGTCCCAATTTTGAAATACACTAATAAAAATCTCCCGTTTTTTTAAACTTTTCAAAAGTGACTTTTCTTTAACCGTTTTATCAAAAAAAAAGCTAACAGCTTTTTAGAGCTGTTAAGTTCCAGCTGACACCTGATAAAAGTTTCAAAAGTCCTCAATAAAGTTGGTCTGAATAAGGTTGATTCGGCTGAGTCACCGAGTTAGGGTTCAGTGAGTCACTGAGTCGACTCACTGAAGAATTAATCAGGAAGAATCTTGTTTGTTTTCGGTGTTATTCCGGCCATTTTCAGGCATGTATTTCTTCTCACCTGCACAACCTAGTATGCATCCAATTCACAACTCAATCATTCATGTATCAACCCATCGGAAGCATCAACAGTACCACCTTTATCTTCCTTGTACAATTCCTGCTACTGCAACATCACCAACCCTAGTTCACTAAATTATTCATCAACACCCACAACTGCAGTTTCATCCATACTTCTGAATTAGATCTCAGAGCCATAAACCCAATTAATCATTTCCAACAGAACTCATCTCGAATAGTTATACCAGATCTTCATTAATTTTCACGAACTCAGGCCAATTCCGAATTTGACTGCAACCCCATCTGAGTCTTCAATAACAGCAACAACTGATGTTGTTCTTCTTCTCCATTCTTTAATTTGTTCTCAAAACGAATCCAAGACCAACCACTCTTCAAATCGATTCAACAAAACCACATAGACTCACTGTTCATCAATTTCTCTTCTATCATCTCTGATTTCAGATCAAGTGTTTTTCCCCGTTTAATCGACTAAACCCTAACCATTCTTCTTCACCTGCAATTCATGATTACTCATCACTACTCATCCCTCATGATTTTCTCGACTCAAAATCAGATTCAAATACAACCTCATACACCTGCAATAACTTAACATACATCTAAAGATTCAATCCACTCTGAACTCATCATATACATCACCCTTCCTCCTCCCTACAATTCAACACAAGCATAAACTACCTCCCTGTAACTTTATTTTAATCCACTCAGCCATTCAATACCCATGTCTGATCGTCCTCCTAGAACACCAAATCCATCTTTAGAATTTTCTCTAAGGTCTTCATGAAACCCTAATTCTTCGATCTTCATCACAATCAACACTACAACATCAATTAGTCAATAACACTCTTGATTCTCCATCCTTAGATAACTCAATACACCTCCCAATCTCAACCATACGAAACCTAATCGAAATATGGAGGCAACGGAAGAGAAAAACAGAAGAAGAAAAATGAGATAGAGAAGGATGGTTTGTCTGCAGGTGTAGGAGGAGAAAACAAGAAAAATGGCACGCATGTTGGGAAGGATCGGGATTTGAGAGGATAAACACGTAATGACACATGATTATTTGACTTGGTAAACAAATTTTGACTAAATTATGTGAGACTAGATAGAAAACAAAACAGAAAGGGCAGTTTTGAAAATTTGAAAAAAAACTGGGGCATGTTATTGAACCGGATTTTGAGAGTGGAGCACTTTATCAAAATTTCCATAAATCAATTGAACCCAACTGAGATAAACTCTACCAATGCCGTCATGTAAAATACAAGCACAAATTATTAGACGGCATACCAATGCTAATAAGTGATGTTATTCATGTTGATGCAGACAACAAAGTAGTAGAAGCGGTAATACATGAGAAATGGTTTAAAGCGTTTAATGCTTTAAAGAACTTGAAGCTCATAGCTCAAAACATTTGATATTTAAAGCATTTAGGATTTCTTTATTTTGTTTGTATTTTCAATACCTCCAAAACGGATATAATACTTGCAACCAGCAATTGATTCCATATTAAAATAGATGAAGATAGATAATGGAAATGTTTGTACCATAATATTTGGGCGTCAATATCAACTGACACAAGCCTTAATAGCAAAATCAATTTTGGCCCATGTCCAGCGACCCATTCCACCAGTTAGTTTCCGTCAATCCGTATCCACGATCCAAATTGTGAGATGGCACAACTGTATAAATACAGGGAATCTTAACCCTAATAGAGGGGGAAGAAACACTAAGAAAAACCCTAGAAGGGAAAGCATTGTAATCGAATCAATAAAATAACTCTCCTTAGGGAGATTCATCCGTGGACGTGACGAACCACGTAAAATTCTCTGTCTTCTTTGTTTTCCTCCAATTTGTTGTTAACCTAATTTTATCCTAATCTTCAATAACCGTCATCAAATCATCGTGTTTGTGCCTAGAAGTAATTTTGGGTACAAACATTGCCGCCGACTAAGAGGAGTCGAGAAAAGATAATCGTGTTCTCCCACCAAGAAGTTAAGTGATTACAAAAACTTGAAGTGAAAGAAGTCAAGTTCGTGTTCGTGAAACAGCTAAAGAAAGTATTGGGCGGAAAAGAAACCAACGGAATTCACATAAGATAAAAATAAGCTTTTTCTTTATTTTTCTGGTCGTGCTTCAAGTCATAGAGACGTTGATGCTCCATTGGAATCTTTTTTAGTTCTCGCCATAATATTCTCATAAAATAGGAGGAACATTTATAAAACATGAATGTCATCTCCAGTATGGCGTTTCAACGACTTCGGAGTCAACGTGGTATTATCCTCAATGTTCGATTAGAATCACACCGGATGCAGCCATCGTGTTCGCACGAGACCAAATACCAAAGCTTAGGAAGAATTCGGCTGATATCGTCATCTCAGACCCAATAAACTCTTATCGTCATCTCAGACCCAATAAACTCTTACAGGCCAACTCGAGAATAAGTGATTCAGAAACATCCAAGCTTCTGGAATGGATTAGCTAGCTCGTACCGGTCAATATAAATCAGCTCGGACAACATACGCAAAAGGAATAAGCCATACGTTTCTATCCTTAAATCTTTTTAAATTATTTTTAATTTAATTCCATGAATTAAAGCATACGTTTGTATCCTTAAATCTCTTTGAATAATTTTTAATTTAATTCCATGAATTAAAGCATATGTTTCTATCCTCAAAACTCTTTAAATTATTTTTAATTTAATTCCATGAATTAAATTGCGCAATGAACAGGCACATGCTTAGTGAAATCCATTAAGCATCATGATGAAACGTTCCGCGTGCTGCTTATCATTATAATCTGAGGCCTCTTAACCTGAGTTAATGATTAGTAACATGTTTATCCTCGTATTGAGTGTATGTCATTTTGCATACGCGGTCATGTTGTGCCAAGCATTCATTCATATGGAGTCTTAATAAACTAAAAGCTTTTCCTATGAGTTTTTAAGTTTGTAGTACGAAAATGCAGAATCACTCGTAGCTTTCACCATGCTTGTATATTAAAGGTGAGAATGTGCTACCGCAGATGTTTTAACGTGGCTGCGTATGTTAATTTGACCCCTAGCAAGATCGTCCAACAAATTACAATCAGTTGATTTTAGACAATTATTACACAATTTTTCTATTTAGCTTAACCAGAACAACTATTCTTGGTGTCAACTGACCAAATGGCAATCTTACTTGATTCAATATTGAATCTGACATTTCATTGAGAAACAGGTTGCATCAAGAAGTCGGCAATAACCTTTTACAGATGAAGGATGGTTGTTGGTTTATAAGATAGGCTTCTTCTTAGCCGTGAGCACATCCTAGCCCCGCCCAAGCTACATCCATAAAGACTTTCCACCAAGAGCAGCGAAATGATTCAGGATTAGCATTGGCTCCGGAACTACATAACCTAATGGGGCCTGCAAGATTTGTTGGATTAACTTTAACATAGAAGTCACTAACAAGCTGGTTAGGACAAGATTAGGAAATTGATGTAATCCTAAGGGAATTAGAAGTCATCTAGTTCTAAGAAAAAGAAAGACATGTAATAAGGTAATAGGACTAGGAAAAGGAATTCATAGTTCTATATATATATGATCACCAAAGTTGTGGTTGATCATATGAGCAAGATTAGAGCTTGTGTTTAGTTTTGAGAGATTTTATAAACATCAATAGAGAGAGTTGTCTTTATATAAGTTAAGTTTCATCTTGCAGTTGCCATTAATTGGTATCAGAGCTTGTTTCTGAGCCATGGAAAACGAAACCACCATTGTGGGTGCAAAACAGTTCACGCCACCATCAATACAAGTTCCAATCCTCAACGCCACAATCTACACAGTGTGGGCCATGAGAATGAAGGTACTGATGACAAAGTTTGGGAAACAATTGATCCTGGTACATTGGACCCAGACAAAAACAATGTTGTCATTGGATTACTCTTTCAAGCAATACCAGAATGTCTTGTTCTACAAGTTGGTGAACAGGAAACTTCAAAGAAAATTTGGGATGCAATAAAGGCACGTAATCTCGGAGCTGATCGAGTTAAAGAAGCCCGTATGCAAACCTTAATGTCTGAATTTGAAAGAGTGAAGATGAAAGACACTGATACTATTGATAGCTTTGCAGGAAAGCTATCAGAGATTGCCTCAAAAGCTGCGTCACTTGTACAATCCATTGATGAAGATAAACTGGTAAAGAAGTTTCTCAATAGTTTACCAAGATCCAAGTATATTCATATCATGGCTTCTCTCGAACAAGTCTTAGATTTAAAGAAGACTAGCTATGAAGATATAATTGGAAGATTGAAAGCATATGAAGAAAGAATCCTCGATGAAGAAAACAATGGAGAAACTCAAGGAAAACTCTTGTACACAAACTCTTACCAACAAAACTCTGCGACAAGAGGAAGAGGTCGTGGAAGAGGTGGTAGAGGAAACAGAGGCCGAGGAAGGGGAGGAAGGTTTAACTCACAAGATAGAACAACAAGTCAGAATGATCAAAACCAAGGGAAAGAAAAGAAGGATAGATCAAACATTATTTGTTACAGATGTGATAAACCAGGACACTTCTCCTCTGTATGCCCTGAAAGAATACAAAAGATGGAAGAAACAAACAAGAATGAAACAAGGAAAGCAGATACAACTCTTTTCATGCACGAAGTTGTATTCTTAAACGAAGAGAAACTAATACCAAAGAACTACGAATCAAAGGATGGAGAAGAAGGAATCTGGTATTTAGATAATGGAGCCAGCAATCACATGACTGGTAAGAGACACTACTTTTCTGAACTCAATGAGAAAATCAAAGGACAAGTGAAGTTTGGGGATGGATCTTCTGTAGAAATTGAAGGGAAAGGATCAATTCTATTTCAGAGCAAGACCGGAGAACAGAAGCTTGTCACAAACATCTACTTCATCCAAAACTTACAAAGCAACATTCTAAGTTTAGGACAAGCTACAGAAGTTGGATGTGATGTTAGAATGCGACAAGATTATCTAACAGTTCATGACCCAAGTGGAAGACTTTTAGTTAGAGTCTCACGCTCACAGAATAGACTCTACAAGATAAGTCTCATGATTGGAAGGTCATTGTGTCTGAATATGAGACTGGAAGATCAGACATGGAAGTGGCATGCAAGATTAGGACACATAAGCTTTAGAACTTTAAAGGCAATGTCTCAGAACAAGATGGTTCGAAGACTACCACAGATAAATGATGAAGCAAAAATCTGTGAATCATGCTTAGTTGGGAAACAAACTCGTCAAGGTTTCCCAAAAGAAACAACATTCAGAGCCTCAAAGCCATTAGAGCTTCTTCATGCTGATTTATGTGGTCCTATTACACCACAAACCCTTGCAAATAACAAATACATATTTGTTATTATAGATGACTTCTCAAGATATATGTGGTCTATTCTTATGAAAGAAAAGAGTGAAACATTTGACATATTCAAAGCTTTCAGAAATATGATAGAAAAAGAAGTAGAAGAAGAGATTGATGAAATAACTCAACCCATTCCACTGCGAAAATCAACAAGACAGATACAAAAGCCACAGTATATGGAGGATTATGTTCTTCAAGCTGCAGAAGAATGTGAGATTATGCTACTTTCTGTTAATGATGAACCAAGGAATTTTCAGGAAGCAAAGGTCTCGACTAAATGGACACAAGCAGGTAGCGAAGAAATTATTTCAATCAACAGAAACAAGACTTGGTTTCTAGTTGATAAGCCAGGTGGGGTAAAAGTGATTGGTCTTAAGTGGATCTTCAAAATAAAACGGAATGTTGATGGTACTGTCAACAAATATAAGGCAAGACTTGTAGCTAAGGGATACGTTCAAGAATCAGACATAGACTTTGATGAAGTTTTCGCACCAGTTGCTAGACTAGAGACAATTCGTCTCTTAATAGCAGAAGCAGCATCAAACTCATGGGAAATTCACCACTTAGACGTTAAGACATCATTCTTACATGGTGAATTGCGAGAATATGTGTATGTTGAACAACCAGAAGGTTTTGAAGTAAAAGGACAAGAGCATAAGGTTTATAAGTTATCAAAAGCTCTATATGGCCTAAGACAAGCTCCTCGAGCCTGGAATACAAAGTTAGATCAAATCTGAAGAGAAATCAGATTTGTTAAGTGCTCTAAAGAAACATCAGTATACAGAAGAGAAGAAAAGGGAACGCTTCTTGTGATTGCAGTCTATGTAGATGATCTATTTTTGACTGGCAACTCCCTTAAGGTGATCAATGAGTTCAAGAGAGAAATGTCATCAAAGTTTGAGATGTCAGACCTCGTAAAACTCACTTATTACCTTGCCATAGAAGTCCATCAAGGAGTAGATGGGATTCAGATTAAACAAGAAGCTTATGCAAGGAGAATTCTGAAAGAAGCAGGACTTGAAACTTGTAATCCAACTAAGATACTAATGGAGTTTGGACTTAAAGTTTCAAAGGCACAAGAAGAAGCTGAGATTGATCCAACGAGTTATAGAAGAAATGTTGGATGCCTTAGATACTTATTACACACAAGACCAGATTTGGCTTTCTCTGTGGGAGTAGCAAGCCGTTATATGCAGATTCCACGCAAGTCTCATGGTGATGTAATAAAGCAGATATTGAGATATCTAAGAGGAACAATCAGCTATGGATTGAAGTATGGTCGAGGAGGATCAAAAGGAATTGTTGGGTATAGTGACAGCAGTCATAATATTGACCAAGATGATGGAAAAAGTACAACTGGTCATATATTTTATCTAGGAGAAGCACCTATTACATGGTGTTCACAGAAGCAAGACACTGTAGCACTCTCATCCTGTGAAGCTGAGTTTATGGCTGCAACAGAAGCAGCTAAACAATCAATATGGCTTCAAGAACTGTTGGGTGAAATCAAAGGAAGAGAACCTGAAAAAGTTCTCATCAAGATTGATAATAAGTCTGCAATTGCACTCACTAAAAATCCAGTGTTTCATGGGAAGACGAAACACATTCACAAAAGGTATCATTTCATACGAGAATGCATCGAGAAGGAGGTCATTAACGTTGAACACATACCATGAACTGAGCAGAAAGCAGATATATTGACAAAGGCATTAGCTCGGATCAAGTTTGAAGAAATGAGGAAATTAATAGGAGTACAAGATTTCTCACAAGCACAGTTGAAGCTTAAGGGGGAGAATGTTGGATTAACTTCAACATAGAAGTCACTAACAAGCTGGTTAGGACAAGATTAGGAAGTTGATGTAATCCTAAGGGAATTAGAAGTTATCTAGTTCTAAGAAAAGGAAAGACATGTAATAAGGTAATAGGACTAGGAAAAGGAATTCATAGTTCTATATATATATGATCACCAAAGTTGTGGTTGATCATATGAGCAAGATTAGAGCTTGTGTTTAGTTTTGAGAGATTTTCTAAACATCAATAAAGAGAGTTGTCTTTATATAAGCTAAGTTTCATCTTGCTGTTGCCATTAAGTTTCAGCAAGCAGAAGCTTCTCTCAATTCGGCAAGGATGGGTGACAGTGTGCAGAACCATTATATCAGAGAGCAGCAGCAAACCAGCAACCTCAATCACCAAAACCACAAAGTTGGCCTCCGTGATTCAAGATCGATTACAGAGATTTCGCACGGTCGTCAATTATACCAAAGAACTTTCCATGGAGGACCTGTACGGTGGAGCACAAGCTAGAGTCCGCCTCGAATAGATGAGTTTTAGTCATCTTTACTAATACATAAACATCAATGAAGGACGGTGAACAAACTCAGGTCCGAGGATCATGACAGGGTAACATATCACTTGCACATAATCATGGGGCAGTAAAGGAGCATTGCTGTCTTAAGAGTAGAGTCACGAGCATCACCCAATGATGCGAGAACGAGGAAAATGTCACACGAGTTTGGGAAGTAACAACACAAAGGATACCGACTGTCATAGAATCACCCAATTGAACTGTTCTTCTAAAAATCTCAAGCTAAGCTCTCCTCAATTCAGCAAGACCGGACAGCAGCAGAGTGCGAAAGCATTTTATTCAAAAAGATTTAATTTGTAGAAAGCCAACAACATCAGTGAAGGATTCAAGCTCGATTACAACGATTTTGCATGATCACCAATATACACCAAAGTGCTTCCGTGGAGGGCCTGTAATTGGGATCTGCGGTCCCTCACTTCCTGGTCCCTACTACGATATCGCGAACCCACCACATGTGATGGCAACACCAACGAAACATCCAGGTCCACGTTCACTATGCAGAGGAGAACTCATTGCTATCCTCCCGACTTACGAAGGGAGGGGATTTTCTTTCTCCAGAAGGCAGAAGCTCTGATGGCTTCCAAATGTTTGAGCGCAACTGCTTACCCGACAACTAATATTTGGGTAAGATGTCAACTTCCTTTATATACATCTTATGCCTTTGTCTCGTTTCTGACAATTTTGGTTCTCCAACTCATAAAAATATACATCTGTTCGCTCAACAACTATAATGATTTAATTGAAAGTGCATCCAAGTTTTGAGACACAAACCTATCTGGCGGTCCGTGCCAAGAGTTCTAAGTCCGACGGTCCGTTTCCGGAAACTCATGTGGCAAGCATTTTTTCATGCAATGGCATGCGAAAATGCACACATCTCAATTCTGCGTGCATCTTGAATAATAGGATTGGTCCCCTATGCGAATTCAAGATAGCAGAAAAATCTTAATACTTTTTCCATGTGCGAGCAAGATGCAGCAAGGAAATGCACCCTTATGCGAGCATTAAGCACCATGACAATCACAATTTGCTGAGGGTGACTTGCGTATCACCTCAAGCGGTAACCACCGCTTGGGGGCGAGATATGTAACACTTCGTCGTAACAAAATAAATATCATATATAACGTTCGTGGAAGTTGTGTTGATTTTAAATCCACAACTAGATCGAGAAGTTCGTTTTAGCTTTTATAGCCAAGTCCGTGGAAGCTATTGTGTTGATTTTTTATCCACAACAAGCTTGAGATCAGAGTTCGTTTAAACTTTTATGTATAGCTAAGTTCGTAGAAGTTGTTGTGTTGAAGATCAATATCAAAGATCATTTAAGCTTTTATGGCTAGGTTCGTGGAAACAGTTCTGTTTGACTTTATGTCCACAACATGAGTAAGCCCAAAGTTCGTGGAAGATGTTGTGTCGACTTTCTGTCCATAACATGATCGAGTTCAAAGTTCTTTCGAACTGCTGTTAGAGAGTTTCTCCAGCAACTATAGTTTTTGCATAGACTGTTTTTGTCCGCGATAAGTTCGGGTTTAAAATTCGTCAGATTGAGGTCTGAGATAATTTTCCAGCAACTTGATTCTTTTTACCGCTTGGAGGAACGTTATTGCCTGAAAAATTCGTCTACTTGCATACTCCGTAATGGATTATTTGAGGATGTCATTTTCTTTCTTAAAATTGCACCTATATGATGTGGGGATCGCGGCGTCACTATTGGTGTTAGGATGGTTCTTGAGAGCCTTACTTTGATTATCTCTACTTTCGTTAACTAATGAACGGTGTGGCATCAAGTTGGGCCATAAATTAAGAGACAGATTTTTTGTCTCGTGAAGATATGGGAATGCCTTTTTTCCTCTAGTTCAAGAATATAGTGAAGACGTGAGGTTCAAGATAATTATATTGACAACTCGGCAGCACCGGCGGGTTCATGACTGCCAGACGGATCTTTCCCATTTCAACCTATTGTTATAAATTAATTTGAAATCAGAGAAAGGAAGTTATTTTGATCATACCCTCGCTGAGTACAACCAAATATGATCATTTATGAAGCTTTTACTTGTGAGTTGGTTGATGTTCGTGATCTAATGGACTCACTTGAGAAGTGAAGATATAAGTTTCACCTGAGGCGAGCACAGAAAACAGATGAGCGAGTAAATTACTAGCATAAACGAGTGTGCATAGAATTCCCTCGTATATGCTAGTGGGGGCGGATATACTACTCCACTAGTTAATAATACGACAACAAGATTGTATATTAGTTCTTGCCTGCGAGAAATTATTACTTTCTGTCCAAAAACTGAAGAAGGTTGTTTGTCCGAGTCGAGCGGAAGAATATAGGCGAAGTACTTACATTAAATATGATTTTGTACAAAAAGGTTAACATCCTTATGAAGGCCATTACTTCACAGAGATCGCAGACTGTACTTACGGGGACCAAAGATCATGAAAGCTATTTACCCCATGGGGGCGAAAATTATGTGATAAGTCCGAAGCCAGTACGTTAGTCATCTAAGTTTTGTGAGAAACTAGTAGATAGTATCTTAACACTGTCAGAACTCGTTAGTCATGGGCAACCATTGCCGTCATCGCCAAATTTATGCAACAGTTCAAGCACCATCATCGCCTCGTTACAGAAGTGTGGGTTCACATACCTCGGCATAGTGCTCTGTCACGACGTTAAGTTGCATGCTATAATGATGATCCTCCATCGGTTGGACTGGAGATCAAGAGGCATGGGAAGGAGGACGAATGACAGTATCAGGTTGCAGGATCGAAGGGGGCAGACATACCCAAGCATTTTCTCTCTCCGGGAAAGGGTTAGTTGAGCCGCTTCCCATCATTCCGATGTCAGGAAAATATTCAGTTGGCAAGAGTTATCGGAGTAGGTTCTATGTGATTTGAGGAAAATGTACCTGGTGATAAAATATCGTCAAGAGCAGTAGACGCATTGTATTTACTGGATGAGTAATCGCCAACAAATACAGTGTCGAAGAAATCACTTCCTCTCACAGCTTCTCTCCCTAAAGGAATCTGAGCATCACCCAAGTCGATAAAAGGACTAGGAGGATAACCAAACGAAATGTCCTCGGAACTTTCGGTTTCCGTTCCAAGAACCTCATCACTAGAACCAGATTATGCTCTCTCTATTTTCATCAAAACCAGGGGCAGATCCACCGTCTGAACACCACGAGCTCGCTTCTCAATAGTACAGTCATCATAGAATTCAAATAAACGTTTCCTGCAGTGAACAGCTTGACACATCTTTCCAGACAGCATCAGGAACATTCATAGAATTTAAAGCTTTATTCACTAGAGAACTCTTCGGGCGGCGAAAAGGTAAATGCGACAGGAATTGGCATCTCTCTTTCTCGAAGCCTCTTGAGATTTGTTCTACAGTTACTTGGGGGTCTGAGGAATCCATTTTACGGAGAACTACAGTTGTAAGACTCTCAGATTCAATGACAGTAGCTCCTGGCCTCTGATTAAGAGGGACAACATGAGTTGGGCTGAGATTTCATTTGTATTCTGATCTCTATCATAACGCCAGTCAAAGTGACACATCAAACAAGCTACTCGGTAAGTCGAAGAATTTCTCTAAACGATCGTCACTACTGTCATTAACTATGGGACCATTTTGGAGTACATTACCTGCCAATAGGCCTGTCAACGGCACTTAACGTAACAAATAATGGCTCTGCCGCTACCTTTGCCGTTTAAATTAGAGGTTAACCGTTACCCGTTAAATGCCGACGGAATTCTAAAATCCAAAACCATTGCCGTTACGTCGGACCTATCGGCTAACGGTTAATTTTCCGGTATTAACCGGTATGTCACAGGACAACACAAAAGCAGGTTTAAAACACAAACCAATTACATAGAATAGTTCTAAATCCAAGCAAACAAGTTCTAAATCCATGACACACAGAAAAAAAAACATACAGATGTTCATGTTCTAAACCAAATTACATGTTCAGATCATCACATGTTCTATCAAAAGAAAAAAACCAAGTTTTTGCAAAAGAAAAGACAAAGGGATGCCAACTGCATCTGCAACTGCAAATGCATTCCTCCATCTCCAAATTCTCCACTGCCAATGCCAACTGCATTCCTCCTTAGTCCTCAACTTCTGCATTTTGAAAGGAAAATGAAAAGTGTTAGACAGTGATGTCAGTGAAGCAACTTAAGTTGGCAAAGTGGCAATGTCAGTGCAATAAGCCAATAAAAGTGGCAATGTCAGTGCAATAAGCCAATAAAAGTGGCAATGTCAGTGCAGTCACAACTATCAGTAAAAGCTAGTAAAATATTAAGATATAAGGAAACTTATCAGTAACACAACTATTGCTCTCACTGAGAGTGAGATCTGGCAGCCAATCACCCAAACAAAGCAAAGCTTCAACAAGATCTGGAGCTAATGAACTCCTGTGAGATGTGAGAACTCTGCCACCAATACTAAACATGGATTCTGATGCTAAACTTGTCACTGGAACAGCCAATACATCTCTTGCAATCCTTGAGAGAATTGGGTACTTAGCTGAATGATTCTTCCACCAACTTAAGATATCAAACCTCATTTCTTCAGCAGCTGTGCCTTTAGGAAGAACTGGTTCTGCTAAGTATGTCTCCAATTCTGACTTCTCAACCTCAAACATATTGTTTTCCATAATGAAATCATCATAACCAAATCCATATGATGTTGTTGTACTTGTACCTGCACAGCTCTCAAATGCAGTTGAATGCATTGCAGTATCAAAATAATCTGGAGCTGTAGTGTTTGTTTCATAAGCACAGAAAAGAGCATTGAGTGCAAGCTCAAAATTGTTATAGTGACTTTTATAGTGATCCACACCATATACTCTCTTCATAACAAACTCCACCCATTTAGATTTGTACCTAGGATCTAAAACAACCCCAATGCCCATCAAAGTGTTACTTTCTTTCCAGTAGCTATCAAATTTCATCCTCATATTATTGGCCATGTCTCTGATGTACTCATGCTGACTTGATTCCCATATCTTAATGCATCTATTAACTTCTTGCACCCCATTATAATATAAATTTGCTGTGGGATACTTAATCCCAGCAAATTTGGTTGAAATGACATCAAACAATTCCAAACATTCACATATGTGTACTCCTTGTTCCCACTCCTTAGAGGTTGGTAGTATCTTGAAGTCATTATCTAAATCAGCTAGCCTAACAAAAGCTTGTCTCAGAAAGATTGCATCCTTTAGCATCTTATAGGTGGAGTTCCACTTGGTATCCACATCTAAACCCACATACCTTGAAGAAGGAAGCTTAACTTGAGCAATAGAAAATTCAAATCTCTCTTTTCTAGCCTGACTTGCTTTGACATATTTTACACACTCTCTAACTGCATCTATAAATGGAGCAGCCACTCTCATTCCACACCCTACAATCAAGTGTAATACATGATTACTACACCTCATTTGGAACATATCCCCATTAAGAACTAAACAGTCTTTGCTATCAAGCCATTTCTTCAGATGGTCCATCATAACATTGTTGGAGCTAGCATTGTCAGCAGCAACAGCAAAAAGCTTAGTATCTATGTTCCAATCTAGACATACTGATTTCACTACAGATGTTAGAACTTCTCCAGAATGTGGTGATGGCACTAAAGTATATGCAAGTGTTTTCTTAATCAGTTTCCAATCATCATCTATGTAATGCATTGTCACACAGCAATAACCATCCTTTGTATGCTTACATGACCACATATCTGTTGTTAAACTACACTTAGATGTAATTGTCTCAAACTGGTCTTGTAATTCTTTTTTGAACTCAGTTCTTAGTTTCATGATATCTTCCCTAACTGTATTCCTAGTGTAAAGTTTAGCAGCAGGATTTAAAGACTTCACAAACTCAACAAAATATGGATGCTCAACTATAGTGATTGGATAACCATGTTTAGCAATCATTTTGGCAACTAGTATCCTAGTAGCATCAGCATCATACTTCCAATTAGCAAGCTTAGTTTGTGCATTACCTGTTCTGACTGTAGTAATCTTTGTTTTTCCTTTCTTGTTTGCAGGCTTTTTTTGGCAAGTTTTGGCATGGTAATGCAATTTGCTGGTTCCTTGGCTACTGGGTGAAGTCATTCTCTTATTACAATGTTTGCATTTAGCTACAAGTATCCCAATCTCCTTACCTTTTACCATCTTCTTTTCAGTTAACCTTTCAAAATCATCCCAAACATCAGACCTTACTGCACGCAGTTTCTTCTTTGCTTCAGCTATAATTGGATCTTCATCTACTTTTATTTCTTCTACTGCTTCTTCTGTTGCAACAGCAGCAGGTGTTGATTGAATTCCTGATTGTTGAACTTGAGATGCAGAAGGTAATTCAGATGCAACTGAAAGTGATTGAGAGGGATGACTTCTTTTTGATGAACCAACGCAATTGGATGCTCCTCTTTCGCTTTGGGTCATGATTAATTTCACGAATTGAAAACCCTAATTTCAATTTTCAGAAACCCTAAATTGAAAATTTAGTTTTTAGGATTGAAATTAAACTCGAAATAAAAAGTACAAGATAACCCTAGTTTTCTAATCGAATGAAGATGATGATTTTTCTCGAATTGAAAGGAAGGAGATGACCCTAGTTTTCTAATCGACTGAGGGGTGAGTTTTTCTTCTCTCGTTTGTGAGTTGAAGAACAGAAGAAGATGAAAATGATGTTCATTCGAGTATAGTAACCTAGGTATAGATGAATGTTACACGTGCTAGGCACACGTTAGCGGTTAACGGAACTAAGGCTAACGGAAATAGGTCTTTCGTTGCCGTCACCGTCGGATAAAATTAACCGCTACATTATCGGTAACGGATAACGGATATAATGGAACTAAACGTAACGGCAACCGGGTAATCGGATTCGGCTAACGGTTAACGGATTTCCATTGACAGGCCTACCTGCCAAGCAACAAAAATAAAACCGTGGGGATGGTACAGGCCCATTAAGTTCGAGGATATAAGCTATTACGGGTGTGCAAAAAAACTGAAATCGCGGACTTCATCCGTATCCGTCCGCAAAATTGCGTGTAAAATCCAATCCGCAAGATCTATGGGTCGGACACGGATGGGAATCCCAAATTCGCATGCGGTGCGGTTGCTGCTACGGTTAGACAACGAAAATCGCAGATCATCCACACCGTAGGACAGTTAAGGAATTTAATTAAATTATTAGGGATAATATGGAAAGTATGGATCCTACATCTTATGTTTGTGAAACCTAGAGGAGTCAAAATGGCGGCAGGAGGAGTTGTGGTTGTTTCAGGCTCGAGGGTAGTCGGAGGTGGGAGAGGTGGTGGTGGTGGAGGTGGAATTACAGCAACAACAATAAGATGGAATCATTTGCACAACCCCACTTCTAATATTACTAGTACCTTCTCAGGAAATCCAATCCCAATTTCAAACCCAGTCTCAATTGATGGTCGTAGCAAACGAAATTGGTTCTCTGTGTTTGTTCGTTATGCTCAAACCTGGATTTTTCATCTCGTTTCCAAGGTAATCAATTTCTTACTTAAATTTACATCAATTAAGATTCATCTACTCCATTGATTGTTGAATTATTAAAAATTATACGATAATTTATGGATGGTGTTGAGAAATTGCCAAAATTGGTGGAAGGTATTCAGGCTTTTCTTGGTGTTGGTGCTGAATGGATTTCCGATGTCTCCAAGGTATAATCACCAACTGACTAAAGAAACCCTTTATCTTGTTTTTTTATTTCGTCAAATGAATTTCGACAGTTTTTGGTGTTTTTTGATTGTAGACAGCTAACACTTCAACAGCAACGACAGGATTACCAGCACAAATGCAACTTGGATATTTTTTCGGACTAAATCCGCGATTAATCCGCATCCGGCCCGTAACATCTGCTGATTCATGGATATGAAATCCGCGGGTGATTGAGCCGGACACGGTTGGATTTTCCAAATCCACAACTTTGACGGTTGGACGCGAGTAACCCTTAATCCGCAACCGTCCGTCCGTTGCACACCCCTATAAGCTATATATCAGATGAAGTGGGTGCGACACCAGAAGCTCAAAATCTCCACCAAGCTGATGATCAGTAAAACAATGTTTTATGCACTAATTTACTGCACACGCTAAATGCTAGTGGGGCGAAAATTAGGTGTATACCGTGGAGCTTGTTTCTAAATATCCAGAGGGGAGCTGCGTAATGTTTCAACAGCTATGGAGCATGCTTGGGGGCGAGTCAGAAGGAACTTCAGCAAACACGGCTCAAGAGGAATCCAATTATCTTAATCCCACAATAAATTATGAGTTATGGGGGGGCGATGTTTGTACCATAATATTTGGGCGTCAATATCAACTAATGCAAGCTTTATTAGCAAGATCAATTTTGGCCCATATCCAGCGACCCATTCCACCAGTTAGTTTCCGCCAATCCGTATCCACGATCCAAATTGTGAATGGCAAAACTGTATAAATACAAGGAATCTTAACCCTAATAGAGGGGAAAGAAACACTAAGAAAAACCCTAGAAGGGAAAGCATTGTAATCGAATCAGTAAAATAATTCTTCTTAGGGAGATTCATCCGTGAACGTAGGCACAATGCCGAACCACGTAAACTTTTTTGTCTTCTTTGTTTTCCTCCAATTTGTTTTTAACCTAATTTATCCTAATCTTCAATAATAGTCATCAAATCATCTTGTTTGCGCCTAAAAATAATTTTGGGTAAAAACAAGAAATATAGTAATTTTTTCGGCTATGATACCTGACCTTTCATAATGAATTGTATTTTTAACCCAGTTGTATAAAAAAAAAACACTGAAACATGGAATGTTTATCATAAGTTTTGTGACACTTCTTCTGAAGAAATCGAAAAAATTGACATCGTTCTTCTTATCTTGACAAATCAAACCCATTTGTATTGTACCCATTAACCGATTCTGGATGTTATTTTTTGAAGTCCTTACCATTAATAAAGCAAAGTAAGAAACCTTTGAAAACAACCTAACCTTCCGGGGGAAAACAACCTCTTACACTACACGGAATCAGAGAATTTGTAACGCCCGTTTCTCTAACGGTTATTTATTTTATAATATCGTATCAACGTTGGTAACTTTGTAACGTTGGATAATCGTTGCAATAATTGGTATCTGTTACAGAGTTGCGGGAGGGTTGTGTGCAGTTACCTTCATATCCTCAACTTAACATTCCAAGTTACCTTGTTACCCTCCATTACTACTATTAGCGTCTTTATTACTACTATCAGCTCCCAGTTTCTTCTCACGTTAAAGGGCTACCCAGCCTCCCAACGATTTTAGTTGTTTTCTCCAACATTTTTTCCCACATACAACTGGGGTTGCAAAAACTCCTGAAAAATATTCATCATTGATGATAGCGTATATTGTAGACAACATATCCAGTTGCCGCAACACACCTATGGCTTTAGTCTTTTTTTTCTGACAAATCTGTGACTTTAGTTGGTCTTACAAAATTCAACATGTCGGAGTTTATTTTTCAGCCTAATATCGTGGATTCAAAAAGTTTCATTCAATTGTACCAGCATCCTCGCTAATATCATTGGTTAGTTTTGGAAACAGGGTGAGGTTGTAATCAATCGTTAACAATTAACATCAAGGGTGTTATATCCATCATAGAGGCATAGCTAAGCAACCGATGTGCTAGAAAAGATTGGCCATAAAAGTTGTTAAACGTGGAAACAAAGATAACAACACTACCATTGTTGTTTATTTTTGTCTTATCTCTACATTTTTGGTAGAATTTACTAACGCCATTCTTCGTCATCTCATACAACATTGAAATGGAAATTATTTATTTATTTTCAAAAACGGAAGTCTAAATTACATTCAACATTTTTCTCTAAATTATTTACATACACTTCGAAAATAAAATGTTTTGAACCCTTAGTGGGAAAGAATAAAAAATTGATTGATATGATGGAAAGGTGAGATTTTAAACCCTGAAGGAAGGGCAGTTATGATTATAAACGTTTCTTCATCCGTTTGTGTTTACCAAATGAATTGTTTCAGAATTCTTGTTAAGATTTGTGATGACATAACTAAACTGCAAAGAAACTTTTGGTGGGGGAGAGATGAGAATGGATTGCATGAGAAAGGTAAAAAATGCATTTGTCTAATGGCTTGGGATAATATGTGTAAATCTCTGGAGGAAGGAGACTTAGGTTTTCAAAACATGAAAAACTTTAATATAGCTATGTTGGCTAAGACAGGTTGGAGACTGTACAAAAATCCTCGTTCTCTAATGGCTAAAAGTCTTAAAACTAAGTATTATCCTTTGTGTGACATTCTTCATATAAACATTGTTCCAAACCAAAGAGATAGTTGTATATGGAAACGTATACTCCTAGGAATAGCTTATTTAAAGAAACATTGTTTTTGGGAGTTTGCAAATGGAGAAAACATAGATGTATGGGACGATTACTGGATTCCAGATGTTAAAGCAACTGAAAACATTACTAGGACAGGGAATGTAGGTATCACTAAAGTCTGTCATTTGATTACAACTAAAACATGGGATTTTTCAAAACTAGCAGGTTGTTTCGACCGAACTACTGTAGACAAGATAAGGAAGATACAAATTCCTAACAATGGTTTAGAAGATGTACCTCACTGGACTTTAAGCAACACATGTAATTTTACTGTTAATTATTTATATAAAAATATAAATTGTACAGGAGGAACTAACATGCAGTGGACCAAAAAATGGGAAATCAAAATAACTCCCTTAATCAAAAACTTTATCTGGAAGGCAGCACACTATATACTTCCAATTAGTGTGAGAATTGCTTCTATAATACCAGAAATAGATGTCTGCTGCAAACTTTGTAATATAGAGGAGGAATCTCTCACTCATTTTTTATGAAGTGTAATTTCACAAAACAGGTATGGATGCATCATAACTTTGATATTGATAATGTAATGCAAAGTGCTGACACTTTTCATGATTGGTAAATGGTTGGTTTACTCCGAGAGATAAAGAAAATAATGGAATTGAATTGAAGGTTTTCTGTAGCGTTGTAACATGGCATGTTTGGAAGGTAAGATGTGATAGGGTGTTCAAAAAGGAAATTCAAAATAGTGTTGTAACAGCAGGGAGGATAGTAAAATTCATAAATTGTTTTATGTGGGTTAACGAAAAGACTACAATATCATTCAAACTTTATTTTACGACCCACTTAATGATGACTCTTTGATTATTACTAGCACACAACCTCATGATACTTTGGGATACATGGAAATAATGATAAATGTAGTTTTATCCATGCATGATCTTATAACTAGTTCGGGGGTTGGACTAACAATGATTGATTTTGCAGGTAGAACTATTGAAGCTAGAGGTAGCTAGAGAATCTGTACTACCAGAGAACAATTAGAAGTGGTGGGGGCTGAGGCGGATTTTCAATGGCAGTTGAAATGAGTGGCTACCATATCATTTTCCAAAGTGATTTGCAACCCACTTTAAAGCTGCTAATAGGAATGTATGCTAAACCTGGAGAAAGAAGAGTCAAACAAAGCTCGGACTTTGGAAACAATTCACACTTTGATATAAATTTTCAAGTTATGGCTCTTGTCTTAACAAGTACATACAATATCATTTGGGCAACAAATCTATCAGTTTTTTGTAATAGATTCACCATCCAAAATAATTGGAAAAGATGAAAGTCTTTTAGCCATTATGAAATATCTAGATGTTCAAAATTGGAATGTACAAGTTGTGAACACAAACGACTTCATCAGAAGACGATTGTTATCTCTGTAAGTTTGAGGTTTTATCCTCTTTTATGAAGAAAAAAAATCTCATTTTACATGCTACTCTTTAAAAATGATCGTCCCGTTTTGTGTAGCATCCATGCCGCTGAGTTGTTTGCAGTGTGAAAGGCCTAAAGCAAGCAACGACACAACGGCCCGGGTCATACTCTAATATAATTACAAGAAAATATCACTACAATCTCTAATCACATCATGCTACTTGTATTCAAGGATTATCACTTTTACGTATGGAAAATCCTAAATTAGCTAGAGATATGGATCATGGATGTGAGTTCAATCAATTTTAGACTTAACTAAACAAACATTCGAATCATATTGCAATACATCAATCACACAATAGTTATAAATGGTAGAAAGTGAACGATAATTATGAGAGGAAGCTATCACGCAACCCTAGAAAAGTAATAGAAGTTTCAAATAGAGAGGTGGCTAGCTATAAAGGGAACTCTTGTCTTTTATATGTTTCTCCCAAAAGAATACCCTTTCCAAAAGTAGGTTAAGCCGTGAAATCTTCATTCTAGCCGAAAGTGTGCCATGGCCCATGAGTCAAAATATCTCTTCTGGAGATTCTGGGTCAAAAGTGTCGTTGGAAAGTAGCAGTATAGTCCTCGTCGGTCGCCTGAGGTTCTGTCGCCGGCTCCCGAGTCAAGCAACGGTCAGCTGTCAAAGTTAACGGCAAAATGACAGTCAAGTGGGAGAGTCAGCTACAGAGTCAGCTGATCTAAATCGACTGACTGATCTGAGTCATTCTAAAACACTGAGTTAACTCGCCTGAGGCAGAGTTCTGTTTATTTCTCCATCGATTCCAAGCCTGCTTCACGCTTACTTCCTTGCACAATTAAGTTCATGCAAATAGAAAATATTGAGTGAACTTAGCTATCATCTAACATAAAAGAAAAAAAAAACAATGCACAAAAACAAAAGGTTAAGCGGAGGTCGTAGGCCCCGGTAATACCTAGTTTATTATATATATGTATTGCTTATTTAGTAAGACTTGTCCTTTTCTTTCACATTTATAGTATTTATAATGAAAACCTCACTTGTTCTCATAGATTAAGCTCTTAACTCTCGTCACAAGAGGAGTAAAATATTTTGAGAATCGCACTATTGATCTCTCCATGATTAAGTTTTGTGAATATATTGCTCAGGACTCCGTAAGATGTTCTTTAGGAATCGGCTTTTATCCTTGATTGCGTAATTGCCAGGGAATAAGTTCGAGAACTTTAATCTGTACGTTAGTACATGGCTAGGACAGATATAATTCTGATGTTCAGTCATATTGCATAAAATGTCATGTATTTTAGTGCCTCCAACATTAAGATCGTTATTTTCGACTGTTTTGTTAGTAACTGGCGAGAAGAAAAAAAATATATTGAGATACAAATCTACTTGGTTCATAATTTGTGAGTAAATTTGTTAATGTCCAAAAACAACCTTCATTTAAAAAACCTTCGCTTGTGATTAGAAAAAGATCGCTCATGTTATTTTTTCGAAAATGAGGTGAAAAATTTGGCAACACAAAACAACAAATCTGATGTAAAACCATAAAACAGCTTTCCACTGATAGTAAGTTTTTGACGTGGATTCAAACGTAAAAACAATGATTCAAGCAAAAAAAAAAAAAAAAAAAAAAACACCGATGGGAACAGTCTGCACCTAGAAAAAAACAATAAACAAATGAAAAATCAAAATGTCAATGTATTACTGATTTTTTTTTATATCACATCAACCAACAATTTTAGAGCTTTTTGTAGATCTTGAATTTGCAAGAAACATTACATTATAGAAAAAGGAAGGAAAAGTAGGACTACCATTCAATGGGGATTTTCCTGATTTATATCCTTACATCCAACGTTTCCACTAAAATTTTGATACACAAACAACAATAACAACATTTCTGCTACATCGGAACACACGTCTTTTCTCTCTACTGTCAGGCAAACAAATTCGTAATCAAAAAGGAAAATGACTATTCTGCCTTATAAAATATGGAACAAAAAAAGTAAAAAAGAAAAAACTCACTTTCTTCTATTGAAAAAGAATGGGCAAAAATTAATGCCTCGCAATATACAGATGGTGAACTCCTACACTGCACCATCGAAGTGAACAAAATAAGAAGGAATCTTTCTGATAAAGACATCCCCTAACTCTGATCATAGAAGTTTGCTGGTTCGCCGCTTAGTTGGACCTCCTGGGAAGAGCTTCATTATCCAACCTAAAACTCTTTCTACCACCTAGTTTCGCAACGAAATCAAGGAAGATAAGCGACAACTACGTAACACAGTGTGACAAATGATTCAATAAAAGCAGCCAAGTCTAAGCATCTGCTGGGGATTTAGATTCCATGCAACCGACTTAAATCTATTGAGCCAACAGATCAATTTTCCAATTCGAAGCTATATATGGAACAGCAGCACAGACATCCCCAAATTTTGTTGACATATGGTTATTGAAATCTACAGATCTGAATTAACTAACGCTGTCACTGTTAGTAACAAAAACATGCTATGTGGTTGGTGAGGATGTATATTGTGTTGGTAGGGAGCTAGATGTAACATGTAACACACATCTACGGGGTATGTGACAGGGGTGGTGGTGTGTGTGTGTGTGTTGGGGACTTCCTCCAAAGGGGCTTCAAATGATCCTTAAAAATAAAAAATAATAATACCTCATCTCCTTCGTCCGTGTATGTTGTACCATCATTCATTGTCAGTAGATCTGGTTGTCTTGCCTGAAGATTTTCACTGGCCATACTTTGCGCAGTCAAGAGCTCCAACCGCTGGGTTTGAGCCTCCAGTTTGCGGGATAATTCCCTATTCAGTTCCTTTAACAATAAATGACAAAACAGACAAGAGTGACAGATATTGGTGAATTTGTAACCAAAGATATGTATGAGAAATTAAAAATGATAGATCCAAGTTTTACAGAGCAATCTCTGACGTGCCATTGATAGTTTCCATCCACAGGCATTAATTCTTGACTAATAGAATTGCTACTGCGTACTCTACAAAAGTCCGCAATTAGAACTTAGATGTTACCTTCAGAGTTGAACCATTAGATGATTCTGAAACCAAGGCCCTGGTTAACTCTTCTTTCTCCAATACTAACTGCAATCATTTGAAGTTTTCTAATTAGTGCATGTAAACAAATTTCATGTAGTTGATAAGGTATACGGCCATCATTTAGCTAACTTTTTGTATAATATCTTCCAGTGAAATGCAAATTTGATCTCCAGAAGGATAAAGCAAAATCAAAGACCTAAATAATATAACAAAAAATTACGCTACCTCCAAAATCAAGGCATTGATGTTTCCAATCATGTATAATTGATCGGGTGGAATAGCTGCAGATGAGACTGACGGATGGAATTGGCTATTCTCAGGCAGTTGGATGGCAGAGCTACTACCGGGGAGAGGAAAAGCAGCTTCTTGCATTTCAGGATCAAACGTGCTTGACATAATTTCCCCACCACTTACTTCTGTATAAACGACAATGGAATCATAAGCACCTAAAGAAAAACTGTGAAATTCCTGCCACAGTTGTCATACAACAGTGATAGACTGCCATAAGAGAAATGGCATTAATCTGAAAGCTTGTCAACAGCTAATGCTCTCTGGTTATAGATGGATTTACATGAACTCAGGACACAGCACAAAATCATTGACCTACCTAAGTCTTGTGTAGAAGTCGACATATCTTTGACAGAAGGAGTTTGGACGTCAAATGATTTTTCACCTCCAGATGCATTCCGTAGCTTCGATTGCAATACCTTTTTCTCTGCATTTAGATAGCACGCGCAGACATTATTATTGATAAACTAATAAAGCAGACTGAGATACACAATTAAAATACTAAAAATAGACATGGTAACTAAAAATCCCAATTACATTATAGTCCCAACTTATAAGAGTTAACAACCTTAGAAAATACAAACATTGATGAACACATCAAAAGTTCCTGTTAACAATTTATATGCCTTGGCCGATGTCACTGTAGTACAGAGGTAAAGTCATTAGGGGATGATACCAGTGACCTGAGTTCATAACTCGTCAGCACTATATTCTTTACCGATCAAAAAAAAACGATTTACATGCCTTAACACATGATGATAGGCATGAATCTAAGTGCCTGCTGTGTTGGATTGAGACACAGTTAGATGACCAAACATGGTGTTCTACCATACAAGGAATGAGCACATGGTACGTAAAGAATCAGAGGAAAGGTGATAAATACAATTCAGCAAAATGAGCATATAGTACGTAAGTGTACCTTCTTGCATAGCATTAATAGTGAGTTGCAAGTCTTGACGCTCTTTCTCCAGTATAGACACTTTCCTCCTGTATCAATTGAATTGCAGGTCCAGTCACATAGTTTAATATGATAGCTAATTATATAGAGAAAGAATACATGGAACCCAAAACTTCCTGGTAATTTTGATGTGAAGATTATTCTACATGCATCCGTAATTTACAACTTCAAAAATCACAAACGAGGTAAAATTGTCCTCGAGACTATGAGAAAGAAAATAAAAGGAGCCAAATTGCTAATCCGTGCAAAGAACATCACTAACATACTAAATTGCTCATCAATGTAGATTGTTAACCTACTTGTATGAAGTAATTTCATCATTTGAATTCTCCAATTGCCTCTCCAACTTTAGCTCACTTGATCTCAGTCTGAGTGCCTACAATAAATATGTTCCGTTAATTCCTAAAGAAAATTCTGGACGCTAACGGAATACATTTATGCGTATTGAAGAGAGGGTAAGGATGCAATAATAGTTACTGTACATAAAAATGAAGAAATATAAGCTACAAAAGTGTACATGAATAATCATTTGCAAAACAATAAACATTAACAGTAACCAACAATCTCCCAACCCATTCTCTGAAAACGCACAGAAATCATAATTCAAAATAATTTTATTTTTTGAAACATCTTAATTTAACATGATCAATAGAATTAACTCTAACAAAGAACTAAATAAAGTGCATGAATATCTCGTTGTACTTGTATGATGTATTAAGGTCTAGATTAGGCATGACAACAGCAAACAGCATAACCAAAAAGCTAATACCTTTTCTTCTAACTCAATGACTTCTGAAGTCAATATTTGTGCTCGTTCATCAGCTGCAGTACATTCCAGTTGTGCATTAACATACTCCATTTTGATGGACTCAATTTCAAGCTGTTAATCCAGAATAGGTCAACATGGAAGTTTAATTTAATTTGGATTGTATTGTATAAATCGAACAAAACAAATACATGTACAAACATGTTGTCAAGTGCCAGTCAACACTAACACATGTCTGTATCCAGAATAACAAGTTAACAACTACGCAAGTGCAGATTAGCTTAAAAGATTGCAGTCTACTAACCAGCTGAGCTCTGATTTCCTCCTGTAATCTTTCCATATCTAATCTTAGTTGGTTAACTAATGCTCCCTGATAAATAACCAATTACAAAATGAATAAACCAAGGAACAAATGCCAAAAACTAAAACCCATAATAAACTACTGCTGAAGATCATAATGAATCTAAATCGGGCCACTTAACCATGTTGTTTCGTCAGATGCATTATTAATTCAGCCAAGAAAGAACCATGTAAAGCTAGAGCTATAGTACAGCTTAATTTAATCAACAACATAGTTTCCATAAAAGCAAATCTGCTAACAGACAATGATGTAGGACATCTAGACCAGTCACCGCCGTTTGACATGAGAGTCAAACCTCTTTCTATTTCTAGTGTTGTTTCTTAATTTTCCCTATTCTAGAACTTATTGGTTTCCTAGTTTAGCTTGATTTCCCTTTTCTAGTTATTTCCTCTTCTAGTTATAATACTTTTAGGAAATAGTGAAGCCTATATAAGAAGGCTTACACATTCAACATTATTCTCTTATTTGATTTATCAAAGATATTTTATTTAGTTATTATTGTTCTCTAGTTTTCTTATAGCTTTTGTGAATCTATTGATTTTACACTAATTTTCATTATCTTTTGGATCTTTGATCCAAGTTATACGCTTCCGCTACTTTAAGTGGTACCAGAGCCTCGATTGACAGCCTCCACTAACATGGGTGATAAGAAGATTGAAGAATTGAGGACTAGTTTGAAGAAGGACCTAGAAACTGATATGCAGGCAATGGCAATCTGTATTGAAACGAAGTTAACCACAGTGATAGATAAACGTTTCGAAGATTTCACAGAAAAAATCGAAAATTTGTTGTCTACTAAGTTCATGGGAGAAGAAGAAAGAAGATACTTGGACAAAAACCTAAAACCGTCCCACCACCAAACTTCCACCCCTCCTGAAACCACCATGCAAACCACTCCAATCACTTCCCAACCTTCTTACAGCCATGATACTTCCCATATCATTATACAATAATTCAACATTATTTCTCCTATTTGATTTATCAAAGATATTTTATTTAGTTATTATTGTTCTCTAGTTTACTTATAGCTTTTGTGAATCTATTGATATTACACTAGTTTTCATTATCTTTTGGATCTTTGATCCAAGTTATACGCTTCCGCTACGTTAGACAAGCGAAGAACTCAAGTAACTATAACAAACCTGCTGGTTATAGCTATCTGTGAGAGACGAATTTTCCGCAGCCAATGATTCTGATAAAGATCTTGAAGCATCAAGAGATCGCTGCATTGAGAACTTTTCTTGAGTCAAGTCTTCAATATGCTGCAAAAAAGGCTAGGTCAGATTTCTCGAGTAAGATTTAGTAAATTTCACCACACAAACGAACATAGTCCATTTCGAATGGAAGACGCATAAGAATAATATTGACAGATAAGTGCAAGATTTGAACCTGTTCTAGAGCAGCAAAGTTCTCATCATGCTTTGGTAAAAAAGATTCTTGCTTTCTCTCCGCATTATTTTCCTTTGTACTCTGCCTCAGTGTTTCCCCGTCATTACCAATAGAAACTGAAAGATTAAGAACAGGCTCCGAAGCACCAAATAGATCTGATTTCAGACTGTCAAAATTTCCAACAGTACTGGAAAAAGGCCGCCGAGAAGCAGATGAAACTTGAGTCTGATTTTTAGCTTTAGAAGCTATGAGAAATGGTTCAGATTTTTCTTGGTCAGTACAAGACATGTGTGACTCTGAAGGGACTGTATTTACATTAAGCGAGCCTAGAAAAGATGGACGAGATTGCCGATTTCCAGCAATGGAAGCTGTATCGATGGAGGGTAATTCTGATGACAGCCAAGGTGCATTATCTGTGCCCTGCTGATGATTAATAGAATTATTAAACTTCCTTCTTTCCTCAAGAAAACTAGCACCATTAAAATCCGAACCACCATGTTTGTTCTTGAAATCAAGAACCGACTCTGTTAAGTTGGTAGATGGATGTATAGGATCTAGCATACAGTCCACAACAACCAGAAAGAAAGAGTCAGTTCTATACAAAAGAAAAAATAACAAGGCCTAACACTCATGAAGCTTTTCCCAGTACAGAATTGATGAATATGGAAAGACAATATTACCTTCATATTGACTGCCACTCGTTGACAAAGTACCAAATCCAACATCATCAGCCAACTTATCAGATTGAAAATCTGCATTAAAAACATGAGATGTTTCTGGCGCTTTGGCTGAAAATTCCTTTGAATCTTGTCTTAAATGACCATCAAATCTGGAGTAATAATCGGATTGGGAGTTTGTATCAGTCACCCCTGTTAGATAGAATGGTTTAGGAGTAGCAGGCTGGTCTATTGTGGCCTCATATGTTGGTTCTCGAGTTCCTGCACTGTTAATGTTATGGTTCATATCTTCCCGTAGACCAGCATAATTAACAGATTGTGACTCAGGAAGCCTTGACCGATCATACCATCTCGAATCCTGATCAGCTGCATGTTTCTGAAATGGACCGGCATATAATAATACATCATGTGTTTTGTTAGAGATGGGGGCGCTATCATGAGTTACACTAGAGGAACCCAGTTCAGTAGTCTGGGATGAATCATATGCTTTAGTGTCATCGCGAACGACTGCCGAAGGAGGAGATTCTTCGTATGAAACACCATTTCTTTCCGATGGACCAGCTCCATCTGAATCAGGAATTTGTAGAGCCTTTTTGTCTTCTGATTGACTAACATCAGCAGCAGGCTGCGTCTGGCCAATTGGTGCAACCTTTTTGCCGATTCGCCTTTCTGCTTTTTTCTTACGAAACTCTTCGAGCTGAAAAAATAGACATATTTTATTGTAAATAGCTCCTAATATTGCAATAATCATAAGTCAACAGTAACCGCATAAAATGCTATATGATATATCTGAAGCGCCAATATAGTACAAGTATTCACTCAATCAACCTGAGTAATCAATCTTATACAAACTTCCAGTTCGGAGAGGTGGCGGATAAATTAAACTCATTTGATTCGCCGTAGAATGGTCCTATTTTGTCACAGTAATTCATAATAATTTCAAGAAACTATTGACACTGATTCAAATATTATTCCTAGCTCTGTCATGCACCAAGTGCAATATCTCTGTCCTTTCCTTCCCTGCCTCGAGAAATATTTTTTCTGCACATTTAAGGTTTTCAGTAGACCTGAGATTTTTAAACTTCTAATACTTTCATCTACAAACTTCTTGTGTAGACCATTCTATTTAGTTTGTGGAATTCCATATCCACTCTAGCATATATATGACCGTCATGGCAATGGTATAAAATTTATTTTAGTGAAACAGTTCCGTTCTAGTTGAAAACTAGAGGTTACCTAAAAAGTTGAATCAGTAAACAACTACAGCACTAGCCTAAACCTAAGAAATAGAACAAAATTTAGCTCAGGATCCAACCTTCTGACAAATTATAGATTATTACAAACAATAGAAGAATATATATGTGCATTTCATAATTCCAAATGAACTAAATCAATACCTTGCGCTTTCCAGCTTCAAGATCTTGTTTACGCGAAACCTGTGCCGACGACATTAGAAAAACAAAATCTCAAATTCTGACAAACTTGTCTTCAACAAATTCTTCCACAAACAACAAAGTAGAAACCCTAAAAGAATAATTCTCAATCTTCACCACTCCAACAATCACCTATCATCATCATCAAATCAACTTCCCAATAAATAAAAAACGTGTCCACACATAAAACTCTGCAAATTTGATCACAAACTCAAATTCTATAAATATCCTGAATTTATCAAATCTAGGATATTATTGAATCACATTATACGAATTCTGTATTAGATTAATTGAATCCAAATTCAAGATTGATATTTTGTAGGGTTCTGAAACGCGCCTGCCTGATAAATCCGATCTGACACTGAGAATAGAGAGATTTGGGAAGTTTTATTACCATGCAAGTGGAAGATCTCTCTTTCTCTGTTTCTTCTTTTATCTGAGAAATTTTATAATATAAACATTAATGGCAGAATCAAAGCCCCTGTTCTTTTTTTTTATTTTTTATTTTCTTTTTTTTTCTTTTTTTGTTTTTTTTATTTTTTTTTATTTTTTATTTTCTTTTGAAGGAAACAGTTCTTTTATTATATTAATCCTCAAATAAATTGAGGCGTCGCATAATACAATAAGGTGGCTCAGAATGATCCCACCATCTGTTTACAAAGTTTGTGATTGCAAATTGACCCAAGTCATGAGCAATTGAATCTGCATCTCTAGGAACAGCTTTAAAAGAAATATTACTGAAATCCTTGATGCGATCTTGAATTGATAGGATTGTTGAACGGATACTCCAACGAATATCGTTCGAGTTTCCTATTATAGCTTTAGGAATGTCTTCAGCATCCCCTTCTACAATAATGTCTGTCAGATGAAACTATATCTAATTGTTAGTTGAGACTATATCTAATTGTTATTTTACAAATGGAATTTTTACAACATAAAATTGCTTTTTTTTTGGTACTTTTTCGGGTGCGTTTTAGGTATGTATAATTCACTATCACAGTCGGATTCTCTTTGAAGAAAATCCAGAATCGGATGAAGTAGAAAGGGCCTGAAACAGAAGTAGCCCGAAATCTACAGTTGACATGCTCAATAAACCCAGGATCCAAGTTATGGGTGTTGGTGAAAAATATTTAGGTATTCTTTTACTAATGCATCGTTGTTGTTTTTTAAGAAAAACTTAGGCAAGGCCTAAGAAGCGGGGTACATAGTAGTAGAAGTGGTGTCATTGACCAAACCAATGTCCGACCCACTGTTAAGATTCTTACAATCAAGAGCAATGTGTAACGTTTGCAAGTTTTGTAGTCTGTGAATAAGCTTCAGACTCGTTAAGACAAAAGTTACAGGCTGAATTTTTAAATAAGTGTCTTCATGCATATGTTGCCTTTCCCTGTAATAGTTGCGGTGGAATCTTCCTTTAATTGCTTGAATGTTGAGAGTGTGGAACCGGTCTAGAATTTCATTGGACTCAGCTTGTATTTCGATGTTCATGTGTTGCTTTTCCTCAGCCCAGTTGAAAGCTAATTCTGCTCCACCTGTGGCTCTTTCATCTCCCAGTTGACCTGAGTGTCCTCTGCTATCAAAGTAGCTTCCTGCAAAATCTAAGATAGTTAGTGCAGAGAAAAATTGTAGGCTGTCAGGATCCTGTATTGTGCATATTTTGATTATGTAGCCATAATCCTGATTTTGCTGAGGATTCCAAGTTTGGATCCTAGGAGTAGCTCTTTGAATATCCATGTCAGTATCTTGCCCATGAGTGATGTTTAGGACATGAGAGCTTAAGTTATGAATTATGTTATAATCACAGAGGTGTCGCTGAATACTAAGAGATGTTCTCTTAGAGTTGGGTGTTATATTCTGGAAGACTAGATCACATCTAGCCTTCCAAATGAACCAACAAGTAGTTGCACAGATGTTAGTGTTACCAATGTTGTTGGTAGAGTGAAACCAAGTGTTGAACCAGTCCATGAAATTTGTGGTGTGGTCAAACAAACCAAGGTTTTCTCCAATCATATGATGCCAAACTTCAGTTGTTGCTGGGCAATTGAGAAACATGTGTGTCATAGTTTCCTCCCCACTGTTGCAATTTTTGCATAAAGGATCAATATAGTGGAGTATGCTTGCTGTTTTTGCATTACTGGGGAGAATTTCATGAGCACATTTCCAGAGAAATATTTTTATAGCAGGTGCTACTTCCAACTTCCATAGAGCTTCCCAATCTCTTGTAGTTGTGTCATTGTTGTATAAATTCTCTATCTTTGCCTTGTACAGGGCTTTGACAGAGAATTTTCATGTGTTGTTTAGATTCCAGTGTATGTTGTCATCCTCTTCAGAGTGTATTTCCAGATATGAAATAATTTGGGCAATAAATGGACTGAAAATCTGTTGAATGAGCTGAGAGTTCCATTCCCCATTAGCTGTCATAAGATGGGATAGCAGCTGAATATCTTGGGGGCAGGTAGCAGGCTTTATGAGTTTGTCAGTTGAGTTTGGGATCCATAAGTCCTCCCAGATTCTGATCTTGTTGCCATTTCCAATTTTCCAAGTTCAATGTTGTTGAATATTTTTAATGCCTTCAAGTACCCCTTTCCATATCCAAGAGTCACCATCCTTATCTTTGGTGTTCATATTTAGAACATTTCTTCCTAGTAAGTACTTTGCATCCATCAATTGAAACCATAAGGAATCCTTATCCTGCTCCAATCTCCATCCTATTTTTGTTATCATTGAGTTGTTAAAGAGTTCCATATTTATAAATCCTAGCCCTCCTAGCTCCTTTGGTTTGCAAATAGTTGCCCAAGCCTTAGGCTAATATCCTGTGGGATTTTCTAGATTTTCCCCCCAGAAGAAGTCCCTTTGTAGTTTGTTCATATCTTGGAAAGTTTGCTTAGGTATCCTAAAGCAGTTCATTTGGTAGATGTTGGATGTGGAGGTGACAGATTTGATTATGACTTCTCTTCCAGCAGGATTGAGAGAAGTATTTTTCCAGTTTGATAGCCTGACTTTCATCTTGTCTAATCCTGGTCTGAAGGATTAAATCTTGCTCCTATGGGTAAAGAGAGGAGAGCCCAAGTACTTGTCATCCAGAGGAAGAGCTTGAACTCCCATTATACTGCAAATGATGAGTACTTGTCATCCAGAGGAGAGCCCAAGTACTTGTCATCCAGAGGAAGAGCTTGGATCAGTATTCTTGCTGAAGAAATCTCTGTAATTGTTGAAATTGATGAGTTGACCAGAAGTATCACCAAAGATATTGAGAATATCCTTGAGATTTCGAGCTTCAGCTTTATTGGCTTTGCAGAAGACCATGCAATCATCAGCAAAGAGGAGATGGTTGATTGATGGAGCATCTTTGCATATTTTAATTCCAGAGATGCTACCCAGTTCTTCAGCATGAATGAGGGTTCCAGAAAGAGCTTCCATACAGAATAAAAATAAGTAAAGGGAGAGGGGATCTCCTTGTCTAAGCCCTCTAGAAGGGTTGAAGAAAGTATCTGGAGATCCATTGATTAGAACAGCTGCGAAGATGGTGGATATGCATTGCATGATTTTCTTACACCAATCATTGTTGAAACCAATATTTATAAGAATGATGTGTAGAAAATTCCAGTCAAATCTATCAAAGGCTTTGGCCATATCAATCTTGATTCTCATGCTTCCTCTGTCACCTTTGATACCTCTTTTAGATCTCATAGAATGAATGAGTTAATGAGCAATGGCTATATTGTCAGAAATTTGTCTTCCAGGTATGAATGCAGATTGATAAGGAGAAATGATCTTGTTTAGGTAAGGTTTCATTCTTTGAGCTAGGAGTTTGGATATGATTTTGTAGGTGGTATTGCATAGGCTTATAGGTCTGAAATGGCTTGGGCAGGTTGGGTTTTCAACCTTAGGTATCAGGGATATAAAAGTAGAATTCATTTCTTTGAGGAGATGTCCAGATAAGAAGAAATGCTGAACCATTTTGACTATGTCTTCTCCAACAATGTCCCAATTGGCTTGGAAGAAATTAGGTGGAAAGCCATTTGGACCTGGAGCTTTGTCTTTAGCCACGCTGAAGAGAATTTCCTTGACTTCATTGGGATCAGGGATTCTGTTTAAGGTGTCATTATCTGAGCTGGTTATAGTAGTGAGTATAAGATTGATAATTTCAGGGTTTATTACAGGTGTTTCAACAATGGCCATCATGGTGAAGTGGTTGGTGAAACTTCAGCTCTTGATAATCCTCAATCCAATTTCCTTTGTTGTCCTGAATTGTGTCTATTCTATTTCTTCTAGTTCTGCACTTGGCGGTTATATGAAAGTAACTTGTGTTCTTGTCTCCCAACTTGATGAACCGGTCCCTACTTTTTGTCTTCCAAAAGTGTTCTTCAATGTCTTGCCAATCTCTGAGGAGTTGCATTGCAGTCTTGAGGGCAGTACTTCTATCAGCTCTGAAGTAGTTTTCTTGTAACCAGAGAAGATGTTGCTTACTTTCCTCTATGTTGGTTTTGATGTTGCCATAGACTTCTTTGTTCCAGACTTTGAGCTTCATCTTGATGTCTTTGAGTTTTCTAGCAATGAGAAAGGCACTAGATCCAGATAGGTTTGTTTGCCAACATTCAGCAATGATATACTTACAATCCTTATGATCCAGCCAAGGACCGAAGAATTTGAAAGGTATTTTACCAGTATGCCAAGAAGGATTAGGATTAAGAAAGATTGGGTGATGGTCAGACCCAATAGCTAAAAGGTTAGAGATAGTGGAGTTTGGATATAAGAGTATCCAAAATTCAGTGGTTAATCCTCTATCCAATCTTTGTTCAGTGAGTGATGGGTCGCTCCTCTTATTAGACCAAGTGAAGGGACATCCCACAGTGCCCAAGTCATTCAAATCAAGATCAAGAATTTTGTTACTAAATATGTTAGCCTCAGCACTATCTAGTGGTTGAGTACTGTATTTTTCATTATCATGTAGAATGGAATTGAAATCACCAATAACCAACCAAGGAAGAGAGTTTTTAGTGGAAGTACTCTCTAACTTATTCCAAGACTCAATCTTATTCTTGGTTTCATAAGGACTGGCATAATAGCCTGTAAAAAGCCAAGATGGGCCACTTGTAGGCTTGATTATGACATTGATATGGTTTATAGAATAATCTAGAATCTCAACATCCAGATTATTTTTCCATATCAAAGCTAGGCCTCCAGCAGTACCACTAGCCCCTCCAGGATTGACATATCAGTAGTTCTGAAGATTTAACTGAAGCATAGTATTTTTGAGTTTTTCTTGTCTTCTGTTTTGTTTCAGAAATGAAGCATAAATCAGGGTTAAACTTAGTCAGCATGTCACTAAGGTACTTTTTTGCATGTTTTTTTCCTAGACCTTGGCAATTCCAAGCCATAGAGGAGAAGAATTGCCAGAAATATGAAACAGAAGGGTATTATGTAGAAGGCCTTCTAGCTAAGGGATCATAGTAAGGCAAATTGTTAACATAAAACATGTTATAATCATGGAAGTGGTAATTGCAACTTAGATTAAGGGCAGAGTAGATAGCAGCATATACCTCAGAGTTTGATGAAGAATTTCCAGATTCACCATTAGCCAATTGGAGGATGCTTGAGTCCAGGGGTTCTGCATAGTAATCATCATGGTCCTTGAATCTTTTGATGTTGTCTATTGTGTTTGTGTTCATGGGTTCCTCTGCAGTGGTTGTTTGTTTTCTCTTTGGATCATTTTTTTTTTGTGACAGGGTCAGTGGGGGTATTGGTTTCAACAAAAACGTGACTTTTCTTTTTAGCATACCAAGCTTTCGTTTTGTTAATGGCTGAAACAACTTTCATCATTTCCTAATTTGTGCAAGGGTTGGTAAAGAGTTGAATCGAAATGGATTAGGTGGGGGTAGAGGTGGGAAGATACCAGTTGGATCAAAGGCCTGGGTGGTGGTGCTATTTCCAGATGGGGAGTGTTTGGCTCTAGCTGTGGTATTCAATTTTGGTTGATTCTTCTTGTATCTATTTGTGATTTTCTTAGATAACTCAAGTTTCATGTTTCTTATTTGGCAGGCTAACACATCTGGGTGAGGTGAATTTGGTTCAGCCACATTAGAATCTCCAAATACTACATGCTTGGAAGATGTATAAGCCATATCAGTAATAGCCTTTTCTAGTTCCCGCTGCTTAGCATTTCTCATTTTAATTTCAAAATCTGCTGCAGCATCAGCATCAGAGTAAGTCCTGTGGATAACTTTTCTTCCATCCTGAACAGCTTTTTGGTGGGCAGTTTTAGGTGGAGGTAAGGGTTGGGGTGTTGGGGGGTTATTGTAGTGAGATTGAGATGGAGTAGGAGGTATAGGGAAAGGGGGGGATGGGTGATCCAAAACTCTACAGACCTTGCAGAACTTTATGCCGTTAAGGGAAAAAGCAAACTCCAACCAGTGGGAGATAGTTGGTGTTTCATAAGCTTCGATTCCAAACTTGAGTGGTCTGGTAACATCAATAGTGAGCTTAACTTCTATACTTTTTTCAAATCTATCTCTCCCATATGCTTTTTTAGCAGTTTGGTAGACTCCAACAGGTTTGAGAATGTTCTGAATATCAGGTATGATGTGAGTTGGGATTCTTTTGATAAGAAGCCAAAGCATAACTTGGGAGAACTGCTCTTCGTGGATTAAATCAGGACCTCCTACTGGGACTTCAACCAATACCATTAGATTATCAAAGACTCCTCTTGTTCCTCCATTTCTAAGAGTTGAGTAGTCATCTTCATGAGTGAGTCTAAGAACATAGTAATTTCTTCTTCTATTCTATATATCCAGTTCAACTCTGCTGTTAAATTCCCAGTAGTTTTTGATGAAGTTACTTACTCTAGATGTTTGGATATATTGCTGCAGAGTTTCCCAATGAAACACTATTTCCAATCTAAAGGTTGTTTGGTTCTGACATTTTTCAGGGTTTATGAAGACTTTAGGAAAGAGATCCTCGGGCATTATGAGAGCTTTGTTCATCTTGGTGACAAGATTTTCAATGGATGGGGTGGAAGAGTTTGAAGAGGAAGCCATTAAAGAAAATTTTTTGTAAAGGTAAAATTGAGTACTTATGTAAGATTGAATACTCAAGTAGTGGTATTGGCCACAGTGTTTATTGGTGAGATGGTACCAGTATTGAGGAGAGAGGGAGGCAATACAGGCTTTAATTTGAAAATGTTTCACGGGTTGGTAGCGTAATGAGCAGTTGGTTTCCCATTTTTGGATCTTTCTGGATATCTTGGAAGTGTGCAAATAGGTAGGATCTGAAGGTTGTTGAAAATTTTGGTCAAGGGTTTGGAATGGGGGGTAGCCAGTGTGTATGTCAGGTTCCCTTTACAGGTTTTGTTGTTTCTGGTGTATGCGCAAGTGCCAATAGTTGATGGTGATGGCTAATGGGATCTGACAAGTATTCCTGCACAGAGAGAAATAAATATTGTTGGATAAGCAGTTAGCATATTTACCTTGGTTCAGTCTTGGGATTTTTTGGTAAGTATTTGTTGCTGCAGTAAAACAATAGAGAGTAGTGTTTGATGTGGTAGACGAAGTCTGTCTGTTTATACTGGGCTTGAGTCTTTCGGAAACAACAGCTCTCTGTAAGCCCATTGTGGATTGGGCTGCGCTTTTTCGGGCTAGGTAATGATGTAATTTTGTAGTGGTAAATAAAGTATCGTTCGCTCGGACTTGTTGAGATTGATTTCAGACTTATAAATAAGAAATATATACAAGAGTGACACAATATTGGGAGGTACTGGGACTTAGGATTTCACCACTAATCACATTCAATTGGTTCATATAATGATTCATAACAATTCTAACTCTTTTGTTGACTCTTTTCTTTGCCAAAAGTAGATTTTGTAAAATATTAATTGTAGATCACAAGCATGATGCATCAAAAGCTCTAAGTCTAAGCATACATCATCAAACGAAGTCACAAATAATTAATAAAAATCATACATCGATTAAAAACAATGCAAAAGTCATAAAGAATCGATTATAGTTACCAATCAATTGTGAAACATCGCTTCCTCCATTGTCCCAGTGATGGGGTTTAGCTCCTCATGTCAAGAACATGCTCAAAATAATATTTCATGGCTCAAAAAGGTGTTCTTATTGAAGAAATATGAGAAAATAGTAAAACAACTCAACTGCAACGTTTATAAGTGTTACAGAATGACTGTTACAATGGAAACAGAAGAAATAAGACTGCAGGAAGAACGATAGTTTTGTATTGCAGCAGAATCAGCGACTGTGTTTGTGGGTCTAATGTGCTTCATCTCCTTCTTCTTCTTCAGCAGCAGCAAAGAGCTTCTCTGCAAGTCTTCTTTCTTGGATTCTATGGCCTCTGACCAGACCCCTAACTCCCGATCCCCCAAATGTGGTTATCAGCACTCTATATATATACCACAGGGTCCATATAGCTCGATTAAATCCGAGTTTATCTCTCCTTTCCTCTCGCTGCAAGTCACGTAAATATTTCCCTCTTTTTCTCTCTTTATGCGTCCTTATTTTTCTAGAATCATTCCAAAGATAGAGTAGAATCAAACAGGAAAGATATTATTCTACGTAACTTCCCTTTTCTAAATCCAGAAAACCCGAGAAAATATATCAACTCCCTGTTTTATCGAAACCTCCTTTTTCTTCCAATCCGAAATCGTTACCACTCCTTTCTTGTCGCAACAAGTTGAACAGAAACCAATCCCGTGATATTCTCCAATTACATCTCAGTCAAATTCATGCCTGAGAGTATCGTAAATTTTCCTCCTTTGTTTTGTTTCAACGAAAAAAATAGCCAAATGCAGCCCAATAAAATGCCCAAATCAGAATTATGTACCCATAAGAGGTCTAGTCCATGAGAATCAGTGATTTAATCTCATTTAATCTCGTCCAAATCAAGAACCCTAATCTATTCTTCACTGCAACAAATTTTCCCGCCTTTTTACCGAATTTGAATTTTGGAAGATGACCTCCCCCTATCCAGTTCCGGTTTGCCAATAGTAGTTGCCCTGGGGTCACCCCTTATCAACCGGGTGCCCCTTATCCATTTGACGGGCGTGGATAACACTTTTCGACCAATTTCTCCGCAAAAGATTATTTCTTCAAAAACACCTACAAATACACAAAAAGCCAAATAAATATAAAATCGAGCACTAACAATATACATAATTGAGTTCAAAATAGACATATAAATGGGTCTATCAGGTAACTATATTGGTGTGGTTCTCCCAATGGGTGAAACCAAAGTATCAGAAACCCGTGAGATGTACCCAAAGACCGTTTCAACTGTGTGGGGGATTTGTAACTGCTAAATGTAAGTTGCCACTTCGCATGAGCCAATGAGATGTAGTTACTTTTGTTAGGCCACTGCATGGGATATGTAGGCATGTCTCTCCATAGAATCCAGTAGTACTCATCTCTATGTTGAGTAATCTGACGGCTACTGATTTCCTTTGATGGTTGAGATGAGATAACTATTGTTCTTCCAAACCAAGTTAAAAACTGAAGTAGGAGAATGTTTTCTATTTTCTCATTCTGATTTTTCCAATCAGTAATAAGAGAGAGCCCAATTAAGAGATGTCTAAGAGAATGCAAGCAAAGTATCAGTACCAAGGTTCTAGTGAAAAACGCGGTAGGCAGGTGGTTTCTGATCATGCTCCTGGTGGGAAGAAGTAGAAGTTTGGTGCGCAACATAGCCAACTAATGCATCGTTCAAGAGCTGCGAACTGTCGGCCTATCCTGGAGCATATGACTGCGAAACTTTCAAGGTTGGAGTAGTAAAATTATTAATCAGGCTGGTAAGACAACTCAACTGAATTTTGTTCTTAGTACAATGATCACGTATCATATGCAAGTTCTCAAATTACCTGATACTATCATACATCAAATGGATCAACTTCAGAGAAACTACTGGAGAAACAACTCTTCAAAACAAAAGAACAGACATTTTATATCTTGGTCTAAAATGAATTTACCTAAAAAAGATTAGGAGGATTAGGTCTGAAACAACTTCAACATTATAACTCTGCAATACTATCAAAGTTAGCCTGGAATGTCATTCATAATTCAGATGAACCTTTTGTTCAATTGTTGAAGTCCAAATATTTTCCTTTACATGATATCAAATATGAGCCTCCTCCTGATACTAAAAATTCTAGTTGGATTTGGCAGAGTATTGTTCATGGTATTCATATTGTGCAGCAATTCAGTAAATGGAAGATTGGTAATGGCACAAGCATTAACATATGGAAGCACAATTGGATTCCAAGTGAGAATTCAGCTTTATATGCTTTGAATGATCTCGATACTAACAACATCCAATGGGTATCTCAATTAATCACTCCAGACACAAATCAATGGAATGTTCAGCTTCTTCATCAGTTGTTTACTCCTCTACAGGTGCACTCTATTTTAACCATTCCTTTAAATTTTCATTCTAAAGATAAGTTAATACGGCCTTTTACTTCAACTGGTCAGTTCTCAACTGCTTCCACTTATCATCATTTATGCAATCTTAATTCTCCATCAACACCTAATACTTTGAACACCACCTTTTGGTTAAATTTTTGGAAGCTAAAATTCCCTTTCAAGTTACAGATCTTTATGTGGAAGCTTCTACAGAATGTTCTACCTGTTAAAGCTAATTTACATCATACAACTGATAATCTTTGTGTCCTCTGCAATACTCATCGGATATAAGATATTAATCATCTGTTCTTATCATGTCCTTTTGCTACTGCAGTCTGGAAAGCTTGTTTACCACAACATTTTACTTTTCTTCAACAATTTCCTACACTTCAAGATTGGATCACTTCATGGACAAAAAATCCTATTATCAACTTTAAGTCAGAATCTCCTACTTTGCACGGAATGATGGCAACTATCTGGTTTATATGGAAGTTCAGGTGTAAAGTTCACTTTCAACAGGAAACGGTTAACCCTAACTCTGTTTTACATCCACTTTTTAAATATTTGGCTGATATGGCTAATACTTCTCATAATAGTCATTCTGTAAGGCATGAGCGTCATTGGTCTCCACCACCACCAGACACTTTAAAAATCAATATAGATGCCTCTTTCCACAAACCATTTCATTTGGTTGGAATTGCAATGTTAACCAGAGATTCTACAGGTTCATATGTTGCAGGAAAAGGAGTCCTTAGAAGAGTAAGTAATGCTCAGCAGAGAGTTGGGCTTTACTAGAAGCTATGCAATGGGCAACACAACAAAACTGGAATAGGGTAATCTTTGAGTCTGACTGTAAAAATATAATTTTATCTGTAAATGAAGGCTTACTTCCTTCATGGCAATCTTCTCCTTTGTTAGATAAGTGTGTTCAACTCTGTAATATTAATAGTAACTGGTCTTGTGTTTATGTCCCTAGAGTATGTAATAAGGGGGAAGATTATTTAGCTAAATCTGTCTATAACCTTAGAAATCCTGGCGAGTGGTGGCAAATACCATCACATGAGTTGTGTTTACAACTTGCTAAAGATATAATCTGTGTTTAATATTTAATATATTATCCTTCTGTCAAAAAAAAAACCCAGATCCGTGCCTTTCGTGTATATATTTTATTTTTTCATTACTAAAATCCCCGTCAAACCCGGCAAAGAGTTTAAACTAAAACTAGATTTTTTTGTCCGTGCTACGTATCGGGCTGACCCCAAAACCATCCACCATCATTAGGTCCGTGTCTGCCACGTATTGGGAATTTTTTTCTTTTAACTATATTTTTGATCTGGTAAAGCTCGGCTTCGCCTCGCCTCGCCCCATCCCGTCCCGTCCCGATTTGATTTGGTATGGCTCGGCTTCGCCTCGCCCCGTCGTGCATTTTTGACTTCGTGGGGCTTCGCTCCACCCCGTTGTGCATTTTTGACTTGGTATCGTGGCTCGGTTCCGCCTCGCCTCGTCACTTAGGATTTTTGATTGGGTATGGCTCGGCTCCGCCTCGTCCCGTCGCTTAGGATTTTTGATTTGGTGTGGCTCGCCTCGCCCCCGTCTCGATGCATTTTTGATTTATGAAAGGAAAATCCACAATTGAATCCATTCTAAACTATCAGTTGGATCTTTTGGGGTACATCTTACTAAGTAGTTCCGTTCAAAGTTGCAGAGCTGGAACAAAAAGAGAAAACTGTATAAATAAAAACATACTAAATAAATGCAGTTATGCGGGCCTTCAGACAGATATAGGAAACATTGTTCACCTTAGACAACATTGTTTTGAACTATCTATCTTTATAATCCATCTTCTTAATATATTCATTTGTGTGATTCCAATTATTGATGTCCATAGTGTGACTATCTGAATAGAACTCTGTCACTTATATATATATATATGAATATGATTCGCATCAGGGTACTTTCTCTTGTGATCAATGATAGTATGCCAACCAAGGAGATTCTTTAGTGTCATTCTTGATTTCTTCACAGATAGCTAGGGTTTGGAATAAAGGTTTTGTGGGTATACCTCTTTTATACCTCCCGAGACTATAACTCGGCCACTATGGACACCTAGGGGTTTAAAGGCTTGTTATACATGCTAAGTGTGATCGTATCCTCAACGAAAGGGGGTTGTATGTTTTAAATTAGTTTAGTTTGATTTGCTCGAGGACTAGCAAAGTCTAAGTGTGGGGGAATTCGATAGGTGTCTAAAATACCTTGATATTTATCTATTGTTTATGCTTTATTTCCTAAGTTTTCATGTAAATTATCTATCTGTAGATGGGGAAAAATGATTTGCTGGTTTTTTAGGAAAGTGAAGAGACGACCGTGCGGACGAGACTCCTCAACCGAGCAAACTGCTTAACCTCAAACAGATGCACTGCACGAGAGTGCTTTGAGTTCGAGAGATCAATCTGTAGGACTCTGGCCTAAACCAAGTCAATGGCCATTCCAGAGTCAATTCGGTCACAAAGAGAGAGATGGGTTGATCTGTAGGACGGAAGCTGAGAATTATGTGAGATCAATGATCAAGGATTGTGAATATGTTGTGGGTTTCTGCAAGTTTTCTGTGAACCATAGAGTTCAAATAAGTTCTGTTCGATTGATGAAATTCTTAAGAGTGATTGCTCGAAAAAATTGTGTGTCCTTCAATCGTGAATTCAGAGACTTAATTTATTGCTAGAGTAGTAGACACATTGATCTCCAGTAACTGTGACGGTTGCTCGAGTGAAAGTGTGGGAAAGTGGGAAATCGTGTGTTAACCAGTTTCATGTCGTGCGAAGACTTGGTTGGTTGTCCACCCACTACTTTGCTAACTCCCTCAACTGCTTGCACGACTTACTCACATTTCACATCGTGGATGAACACACGTGTTGTAGGCCGCCAGACCAAAACCCTAGTTAATATCCCTCATGTGACGTGATTGATGTCTCACGAACGTAGAGTCTGCAAAGAAGACGTGTATTTGATTAGTCAGTCATTGACTTGACTAGACAGCGAGTCTAAGTTTTGTTGAATCGAGCATGATTGACGAATGCTCAGTAATTCATGGATTGAACATGTTTGTTTAGACGTATAGTTCTTGAATAAATGTTGATAACAGGATCAACATGATAAATATTGATGAACTAAGCAAATATTGCTTGTATGATGGATTGTTGGATATTAATACTTGAATCAATATTGATAGATTGAGCAAATATTACTCGTCTGAGTAAAATTACTGAATATTGATAGTTAGATCAATATTCCTCGTTTGGGCAAATATTGCTCGTTTGATGAATTATTGGTAGCATGACCAAATAAAATATTAATTAAAATATTGGTAGCTGGATCGAATATTATATAATTAATTAAGATGTAGATCGCTGGATCAACATAAAATTATTAGTGTTTAAACCTGCTCAAAATTATGATTTGCAGAGCATTCAGTTTGAAACCCTAATTTTGATCAATTGATCAGTTGATGATTTATTGAAAATCAATCACTGAGTGAAGGAGGGACCGGCTACATGGGATGATGGACAACCATGTAGTACCAGGTGCTCGTGTGAGCATGCACCAGAGTCCTTTGTTAACCAGTTGGTGAAAGGATGATTAAATGCTGGTTTAATCATTTGTTAGAATAGTGCTCGTCTGAGCATTAGGTGATGAAACCTAATTATGTAGAAGTGAGGGAGGAAACTTCCAGTGAGGATGATCTACAGATGCATCTTCCATAAATGATGATTCTGGGACTTCCAGGGAAGAAGAAGAAACTCCTAGAATTAAGAACATTCCAAATACTGACGATGAATTCTTCGTGTTTCTGTATAAACCCGAAAAACGTCCCTCAGGTTCCTCGTTTTGGTTGCTCATAAATACCAGAAGTACTACTCAGAACAAATTGGTATCTCCTCAAGCGATAACTCGGTTCTGTTTGCAAGGGAAACACTATTCGGCTTCACATGTGGAATTCAAGCTTTCCCTAAAGCCTTTGACGGATTTTTTATGGATGGGAAAGACATATTTTGGGTTATAGCCGTGTAGGAATACGCTGGATTGTGCACAGGTGACACGAGCTATTCAAGCAGCTGGAGAGTTAACCATTCATCATGATATACGAGGTATGGTGGCTTTGCTTGCTCGTTTATGCATTTCTACTCATACTTTCATATGCAGATGGGGAGAATTCGCCATCACCTTGGAAGATTTAGTCGCTTTATTGAATCTCCCGATTACTGGTAATTTCTCTGAAGAGCTCTCAATCGAGGAAACTGCAATATCTGACATATTGAAAGCTACGATGCATGATTTCAACAAGTCACCCAAATTGTGCTATGCTCGATGGTTGAAGCACTGGTGGCTGAGAGATAGAATTCCTGAGGAACCTGTTGATGGTACATTAACCATTGCTTCCTTCTTATGCTTGTGGCTCTCTAGGGACGTTCTTGAGGATAATGGACATTTGTGATTCCTTTTGCCATTAAAATGGCCAAAGGTGAGAAACTCTCTATCAGTAGTCTGTCTTTGGGTTCACTGTTTTCCAATTTAGACTCCTTAGTCATAGACTCCCAGCGTTTCTAACGGCTTCATGAAAATTGAAACATATGATAATAGATCTTTCTCCACGATTTGGTGTGGGTGCACTTTGAGAATTATGCTCCGATTCCTCGTAGAGTCTTGCAAGGACCAAATGCTGACACTCGTCATGCTTTCTTTGAGAAAGATAATGTGAGGATTATGCTTTGGTCCACAAAGCATCCAGGACACAAGGCACGTCTCACCAGTGTTTTAGACAACGAGTATGAGTTTAATTTTCTCCCCTGGGTGTCGGTTCCTCCTCTCTTCTCACAATTGATCAATTTCAATGATGCTGAATAAAACTCCACGTTAAAATCTGGCATCAGTCTGAGTGATGGAGAGAAATATTTTATACTGAGTTGCACTCCTGGTTATTTAGTGTCAGTAATGCACGGAAAATTCCAGGTGGAAGAATACAACATCGACAGAGCAGCTTGACAAATGGGTCTCGATCAGTGTTCTCCAGGTCATCGAATGAATAAGCCATCGGTTGAGCATCTGAAGGCTCATTTAGATTGCACACATGTGCAAGGAAATGATTACTTGTTTCCTTGTTCTGACCGAGCTACCTATGTAACTCCAGGTTATATAGACTTCTGGCTCCAACAAATTGAGCGCTTGTATAATTTTTCGATGGATGTTAAGTCTCTGGCGCGAGAGTTTCCTTCTGCTAACATGATCTCCGATCGACCAAGATGAAGCATCTTTCTTGTGGTGATAAAATAAAAATGCCTCCAGAATGTTCACCAGTAAGTATTCTCCTTATGATTTTAGCAAAGACATTATAGTCGCATCTTAATTATTTCATTAACTTTATTGTAGGGCGAATGTGTTGTGAGATCTCGAATTCAGGTAGACTTCTCAGAAGTGCAAGACAGTCCCCAGGGTGGAGAAGGCATAAGTAGGAGGAATTATTGGATGATACCGAATAATGTGCAGTCCCCAACCGCTTCTTTGGTGAGTTGTTAATATTCCTTCTACTATAACTTTTCTTTGTCCGCATAATTAGGATCGTGAAACCAATGTTTGTTGCTGTTCCAGAATTTTGCTCCATCAAGTATTAACGTTCTCTGTCTTGCTCAACCATCAACTCATGAGTCCAGCGATGAAGATGAATTTGATGTAAGTATTCCTTTGTATAATCAATCATGATACTTCTTGAGTAAAATAATAATGATTGTTGATGATATATCCAGAAGGATATTGTCGTGGAAAACCAACACGGCCATGTTGTTCATTCGTCTTCGAATGGTGGTGACTGGTGAGAAAGAGAACCTTCAATAATCGGGACCTAATGAAGGTAATGGTGCTCCCAATGTTGATACCGACCATATTAATCCTTCGAACGATTTAGAAACCCCTCAAGTAAGTATCCATTTTGTATTATCTTCATAGAAGTATGATATTGTTGATTTGTGAATGAATGAATGAATGAATGAATGAGAATCCATACGAATGAATGAAAATTTTTAGTAAAATACGTCATCAGAAAATTTCAGAACTCAATCTTTTAGCAAAAATGCTGTAGAATCTTCGTCCGATATCGGAATTTCGCGATCTACCCATGTTTTCTCATGCCCGGGAAATTTCGCAAGCTTTTTAAAAAGAGTATTTTTTAGTTTTGAGCATGTTTAGGGGTCGAAATCGGCGAAACAGTAAACTTCCAGGAGACCTTCATAAAATTTTCAGCTGGCATGCAGTCCAATGTTTTGGCCACATATCTTCGCTCGTTTGTACGTGCTATGAAATTTGGATATGTTGTAGAGAACATCCATTCGAAGAGAATCATATATGACTCAACCTTACATTCCTTACCAATTTCTACCAGTTCGTCGTCTTATACAGGGAAGTGTAAAATATCTTCAGACGAGCTTGTTGAAAAACGTGTTTTTATGGCTTTCATACTATTTGCTCATGTCTTGAACATATAGTAAATAAATTAGATACTGTTAGTTCACTTAAATGCTGGATTTTATGATTGCCTTTTGATTTTCATACTTGGAGCGTCCTGATCCGGTGTAATCTTCATATTAGGTGCCAAATGTCGAAATAGAAAATAACGGAGCCAATGATGATTCAAATCATATGATGAATCGAGTTGATGATGTTACCATCTCTGCACCTTAATTCCATGAGAACGTTGCTGCTGAAGTTGTCTAGGAGAATGAAGCTCAAATCATCATCACTTCGGAGGTAGAAGAAACCGGACCCATATTGGAAGAAGTTGCTCTAAGAATAGAAGAAACTGTTCCCGCAACTGCTGAAGATGTTCTGATAATCGGTTCTATTTGCAAGGGAAACACTATTCGGATTCACATGTGGAATTCAAGCTTTCCCTAAAGCCTTTGACGGATTTTTTATGGATGGGAAAGACATATGTTGGGTTATAGCCGTGTAGGAATACGCTGGATTGTGCACAGGTGACACGAGCTATTCAAGCAGCTGGAGAGTTAACCATTCATCATGATATACGAGGTATGGTGGCTTTGCTTGCTCGTTGATGCATTTCTACTCATACTTTCATATGCAGATGGGGAGAATTCGCCATCACCTTGGAAGATTTAGTCGCTTTATTGAATCTCCCGATTACTGGTAATTTCTCTGAAGAGCTCTCAGTCTAGGAAACTGCAATATCTGACATATTGAAAGCTACGATGCATGATTTCAACAAGTCACCCAAATTGTGCTATGCTCGATGGTTGAAGCACTGGTGGCTGAGAGATAGAATTCCTGAGGAACCTGTTGATGGTACATTAACCATTGCTTCCTTCTTATGCTTGTGGCTCTCTAGGGACGTTCTTGAGGATAATGGACATTTGTGATTCCTTTTGCCATTAAAATGGCCAAAGGTGAGAAACTCTCTATCAGTAGTATGTTTTTGGGTTCACTGTTTTCCAATTTAGACTCCTTATTCATAGACTCCAGCGTTTCTAACGGCTTCATGAAAACTGAAACATATGCTAATACGATGTTTCTCCAATCTTTGGTGTGGGAGCACTTTGAGAATTATGCTCCGGTTCCTCGTAGCGTCTTGCAATGACCAAATGTTGACACTCGTTATGCTTTCTTTAAGAAAGATAATGCCAGGATTATGCGTTGGTCCACAAAGCAGCCAGGACACAAGGCACGTCTCACCAGTGTTTTAGACAACGAGTATGAATTTAATTTTCGCCTCTGGGTGTCGGTTCATCCTCTCTTCTCACAATTGATCAATTTCAATGCTGCTGAATAAAATGCCAGGTTAAAATCTTGCATCGTCCTGAGTGATGGAGAGAAATCTCTTATACTGAGTTGCACACCTGGTTATTTAGTGTCAGTAATGCACGGAAAATTCCAGGTGGAAGAATACAACATCGACAGAGCAGCTCGACAAATGGGTCTCGATCAGTGTTCTCCAGGTCATCGAATGAATAAGCCATCGGTTGAGCATTTGAAGGCTCATTTAGATTGCACGCATGTGGAAGGAAATAATTACTTGTTTCCTTGTTCCGACCGAGATACCTATGTAACTCCAGGTTATATAGACTTCTGGCTCCAACAAATTAGGCGCTTGTATAAGTTTGCGATGGATGTTAAGTCTCTGGAATGAGAGTTTCCTTCTGCTGACATGATCTCCGATCGACCAAGATTGAAGCATCTTTCTAGTGGTGATAAAAGAAAAACGCCTCCAGAATGTTTACCGGTAAGTATTCACCTTATGATTTTAGCAAATACATGATAGTCGCATCTTAATTATTTCATTAACTTTATTGTAGGACGACTGTGTTGTGAGATCTCGAATTCAGGTAGACTTCTCAGAAGTGCAAGACAGTCCCCAGGGTGGAGAAGGCATAAGTAGGAGGAATTATTGGATGATACCGAATAATGTGCAGTCCCCAGTCGCTTCTTTGGTGAGTAATTAATATTCCTTCTACTGTGACTTTTCTTTGTCCGCATAATTAGGATCATGAAACCAATGTTTGTTGTTTTTCCAGAATTTTGCTCCATAAAGTATTGACGGTCTCTGTTTTTCTCAACCAACAACTCATGAGTCCAGCGATGAAGATGAAGTTGATGTAAGTATTCCTTTGTATAATCAATCATGATACTTCTTGAGTAAAATAATAATGATTGTTGTGGATATATCCATAAGGAGATTGTCATGGAAAACCAATACGGCCATGTTGTTCATTCGTCTTCGAATGGTGGTGAGAAAGAGAACCTTCAAGAATCGGGACCGAATGAAGGTAATGGTGCTCCCAATGTTGATGCCGACCATATTAATCCTTCGAACGATTTAGAAACCCCTCAAGTAAGTATACATTTAGTATTATCTTCATAGAAGTATAATATTGCTGATTTTTGAATGAATGAATGAAAATCCATACGAATGAATGAAAATTTTTAGTTAAATACGTCATCAGAAAATTTCAGAACTCAGTCTTTTAGCAAAAATGTTGTAGAATCTTCGTCCGATGTCGGAATTTCGCAATCTACCCATGTTTTCTCATGCCCAGTAAAGTTTCCAAGCCTTTTCAAAGAATCTTTTTGAGTTTTGAGCATGTTTAGGGGCCTAAATCGGCGAAACAGTAAACTTCCAGGAGACCTTCAGAAATTTTTTAGCTGGCATGTAGTCCAATGTTTTGGCCACATCTGTTCGCTCGTTTATTCAATTGTTATGAAATTTGGATATGTTGTAGATATCATCCATATGAAGAGAATAGTATATGACTCAACCTTACATTCCTTACCAATTTCTCCCAGTTCGTCTTCTTATACAGGGCAATGTAAAATCTCTTCAGACGAGCTTGTGGAAAAACGTGTTTTTATGGATTTGATACTATTTTCTCATGTGTTGAACATATAGTAAAGAAATTAGATAGTGTTAGTTCACTTAAATGCTGGATTTTATGATTGCCTTTCGATTTTCATACTTGGAGCGTCCTAATCCGGTGTAATCTTCATATTAGGTGCCAAATGTCGAAGTAGAAAATAACGGAGCCAATGATGATTCAAATCATATGATGAAACGAGTTAATGATGTTACTGACTCTGCACCTCAATGCCATGAGAATGTTGCTGCTGAAGTTGTCGAGGAGAATGAAGCTCAAATTATCATCACTTCAGAGGTAGAGGAAACCGGACCCAGAATGGAATAAGCTGCTCCAAGAATAGAAGAAATTGTTCCCGCAACTGCTGAAGTTGTTCTGATAATTGAGAATCGCATAATAGTGCATGAATACCCTAATACAGGGATTTTTGTTGATCCTCCATTCGTCGAGTTACTTCCATATCACACATCAGTTGGTGGATTTAGCGTTCCCATAGGGTATGCTTCTATGTATGAGAAATTGTGGAAAATGTATGGTCACATTGTTGTAACCAAGGACCCAAAACGCAGTTACTTCTTGACAATGCAAGTAGGAACTATCTTGAGTGTCATAGATGATATACGAACCAGGGCTAGAAGCAATGTTACTCAAGATATACTCTTTGATTGGGAGTACAACTTGAAGAAATCTGAAGAACTTGGTTTCAACTTGTAGTGGCTTTGTTAGAGGATCAACACCATCAAGGATGCATTAAAGAACAATATACCTTTTACCAGTGATGTCGTGGTGGAGAAAATAGCCAGGATCGCTGAATTGACTCAAAAGCTGGTGTTGGAAAAAGCGGCCTTGCAAGTCTTGGAGAATGCAGAGAAGCAGAAATCTTATTTTGCCGGCTTCCTTTAGTTTTCCTTTCCATAATTTCTTGAACCTTGAACTTATGAGAGATGTGAGGTTTTACTTTGGTTTTGATTTTTTGATTGATTTTGGATAAGTGAGTGATTGCGGATTTTGTTTTGGATTTGATAGAAATTTTTCTTTAAATAAAAGAACTTTGATAAATTACTGAATTCAAATACTGGATGCAAGTATTGGAAACGTTTTGGAGGAATTGAAAATACATGTGAAAGAAAATCCTAAAATGCATTGGGTGTCTCGAGCATTCGTTTGTTCCTTGAGAAAATAACACCCGAAGACGCTCAATGTCTCGGGCGTCAAAGGACTTGAGCCAATTCTCCTGTTTACTGGCACGCTGGTCCTGCCATCCATGTTGATCAGTTTGTAGTATCCACCAACCACGGACTTAGCGACCATAAAAGGCCCTTCCTAATTAGAGCTTCTTGCAGAATGAAGGTTGTGCTTTAGCTGCTTTGAGAACCAAATCTCCTTCATGAAATTTATTCGGCTTGATCGTTCGTGCTCTGAATATTTTATGTTGGTTTGGAATCTTGTGGCACATATGGACACTCGTGCAAGGGAGAGTATCCAGGGTATTGCTTGTTATGTTCGGTCATTATTTTAGCAATGACCGTATCAGTGGAATGCTGGATTCTGAGAGGCCCCGCATCTAACCACTTGGTGAAGTATTGCTGAGGCGAGACCAACCACTCATAGCGTTTGGTAAGTGCTAGGTTATTAGCAAGATTGAGTCCCCGAACCAGGGTAGCATGTTTGAAAGTTAATAATATGTATACATGAGGGGGGATGAGACTTTCCTGAGTGCAAAACCTTTTGATGAAAGAATGGGAATCTTCCTCAGGTTTTTGTATCAGTTCCATCAAGGCTTTGACTTCCTCCAGATGCCCGAATGATGGAGTATCCTCTATTTCTTCTGAATCGGAGCTTTTATCAACAGAGAAATGTGCAATTGAAGGTATTGGAGTTACCTTTTCAGCATGAATCCTTGTTCGTCCAAGGATCATATCATATCCTGGGTCCTCCCTAATTATGTAAAATTTGATTTCTGCCTAGGTTGAACCAATTTTCATCTTGAGAATGATGTAACCATAAGAATCCCTGGAGACTCCTTCATGGTCTCTGACTGAGACAGGAGCGTGAGTGGCTTCTTGTCGAGTGATGCCTGCAGCTCTCAAAGGGATGATATTGACAGCAGTGCCAACATCGACCAAAATGCTCACTTGAATTCATTCCCTTTGAGATTGACTGTGGTGAGCAGTCCTCAGTCATACATCTCTTTGTCAGTGACTGAAGGCTCATGGAGCGTTTCTGGAATGGATCGATAATCGTTTCCCGGACACTATATGGTTCAAAGACACAAACATGTCTATCCTTTGAGCCTTTGACAGATAAAGCAATTCGCAGACATGCTCGATAAATGATTTAACTGCTTATTTGACTGGTTGTTCAGAGAGTGTGAAGGTTCTGATTGGGAGAGGATTCTTGTGTACTCCTTCAGTCCCCTGTTCTCCTGAATCAGCCTTTTCTCATGAATATGCGTTTCAAAGTTATGCAATCGCTTGTTGGGTGACTGCCATACCTATAAAAGCGACAGTAGCGTGGATTCTCTATTTCTTCCTCTGTTGGTTCTCTTCTAACGGGAGGTAGTTTGATCGCACCGTCTTGAATCCATACTTCCAATAACTCGATCACCTCTTTAATGGGGAAAGGGAAGTCTGGCTCGTCTTGGTCGTTGTGTTGACGCTGAGCCGGTGGTTGGGCATTCCTAGCCTGGTTGTCTTTCCTTGGTGCTTTTGTAGGATAGGACGTTGGAGGAGCATTCTTATGTTGTTGTGCTTCAGCTTTCCTCTTGCTTCCTTCAGCAACATTCATGGAAGGTTGGAGGTTGTACTGCTTGTTGATCAGGCGCCTGCCACTGCCTCGAGTTTTGCAGTTCTTGTTCTTTCCAGTAAAGCCGGAGCAATAGTTACTGATCGCTTGGATGCTTCATGGATTTATGAAAAAGTCTGGAACCGGATATTTTCCAGCAAAACTCTGTAGACTAGGATTATCTCGTTGATGCACAAGTCCACCAATTGTTGCTCAGTGACATTAGGGTCATGACAATCCAAAGCATGAATTCTGAACCTCTTCACATAGTCGTTCGGATGTTCAGTGTTCTTCTGAGCCAATCTTCTTAAGTCGGAGAGAGTAATCTGCTCAGAGACGAAGAAGTATTTCCTGTAGAAGGCATTAACCATTTCTCCCCAACTAGCGATGCTCCCAGGTGCAATGTTATTATACCAGGTGTATGCTCGGCCTGTCAGAGATTCCGAGAATTCCTTCAGATGAACGACATGGTTGTGTTCGTGCTCTCCTAGTGCCTCCAGGAATCGAGAAACATGTTCTCGAGCGTTCCCTGTTCCTTTTTACAGTGTCAACGTTGGGGAAGTGTAGCCCTTCGGGAGAGGAATTTTTTGCGTAGCAGCAGGATATGGATGTTGATGACGATGAACATATGGTGTTTTGTCTTTTCCTCGGTCCTCCATGAAGCGTTCCAGGTCCTCACGGGTGATGAAGCCTGCAGGTTCCTTCGTTGGAGGGTTATCTCTATCCCTGTGGACTTCATCATCGTCTACTCCATGGATTGGAGTGACCTCGGGATCAGCAGTCGAGGATGTCTCTTTGGCCTTTCCATTCTCCTGAGTTTTCTCTGACATTTTGTCAGCGGGATTTTTGAAATCATTGCACAACTCTTTCTGTGTTGCAGCCATGTCAATCTGATTTTTGGCAAGAGTTACTTGCACCTTCATAAGATCATCTATGGAAAGTGAATTTTCTCTGATTTCATCGGGAGACCGGCCGAAGAGAGGATGGTTGCCGATGTTGGTTTGAGTAGGAGTGGTATCACCAGGAGTAGTTTCTGGAGAACCACTTTTGTTGCTAGTGCTAGCATTGTTTGTGTTAGGATTTGTAACTGAACATGACCTAAGATCAACCATTTTGTGAAGGTTGAGATTGCAACCGAGAGATTAATCTCCCAATGTGGTCGGCAATCTGTAGATGGGGAAAAACGATTTGCTGGTTTTTTAGGAAAGTGAAGAGAAGACCGTGCGGGCGAGATTCCTCAACCGAGCAAACTGATTAACCTCAAACAGATGCACTGCATGGGAGTGCTTTGAGTTTGAGAGATCAATCTGTAGGACTCCGGACTAAACCAAGTCAATGGCCGTTCCAGAGTCAATTTAGTCACAAAGAGGGAGATGGGTTGATCTGTAGGAGGGAAGCTAAGAATTGTGTGAGATCAATGATCAATGATCAAGGATTGTGAATGTGTTGTAGGTTTATGCAAGTTTTCTGTGAACTGTTGAGTTCAAATAAGTTCTGGTCGACTGATGGAATTCTTGAGAGTGATTGCTCGAAAAAATTGTGTGTCCTTCAATCGTGAATTCAGAGACTTATTTATATTGCCAGAAATAGTAGACACATTAATCTCCAGTAAGTGTGAAGGTTTCTCGAGTGAAAGAGTGGGAAAATGGGAAATCGTGTGTTAACCAGTTCCAGGTCGTGCGGAGATTTGGTTGATTCTCCACCCACTACTTTGCTAACTCCCCCAAATGCTTGCACGACTTACCCACATTTATCATCGTGGATGAACAAACGTGTTATAGGCCGCCAGACCAAAACCCTAGTTAATATCCCCCATGTGACGTGATTGATGTCTCACGAACGTGGAGTCTGCAAAGCAGACGTGTATTTGATTAGTCAGTCGTTGACTTGATTACACAGTGAGTCTAAGTTTTGTTGAATCGAGCATGATTGATGAACACTCAATAATTCATGGATTGAACATGTCTGTTGAGACGTATAGTTCTTGAATAAATGTGGATAATATGATTAACATGATAAATATTGATGAACTGAGGAAATATTGCTTGTATGATGGATTGTTGGATATTCATAGTTGAATCAATATTGATGGATTGAGCAAATATTACTCGTATGAGTAAAATTACTGAATATTGATAGTTAGATCAATATTCCTCGTTTGGGCAAATATTGCTCGTCTGAGCGAATATTGCTCGTTTGATGAATTATTGGTAGCATGACCAAATAAAATATTAACTAAAATATTGGTAGCTGGACAAAATATTATATAATTAATTATTTTGATCGATTGATCAGTTGATGATTTATTGAAAATCAATCACTGAGTAAAGGAGGGACGGGCTACATGGGATGATGGACGACCATGGAGTTTCCAGGTGCTCGTGTGAGCATGCACCAAAGTCCTTTGTTCACCAGTTGGTGAAAGGATGATTAAATGTGGTTTAATCATTTGTTAGTGCTTGTATGATAATTAGGTGATGAAACCTAATTATGGAGAAGTGAGGGACCGACCAAGGGGTCATGGGGCCGTCCCTGGTGGTTGTGGGACCAGATGATTGTCGTTTGAGCAAATTCCAAGTTGGTTGGAAAGAGTTTGGACCCAATATGAGCAATTGATCAAATTAGGTCAAAATTATAAAGATGAGTGGGACCGGAACCTTGCAATCCTTAGGGGCGGCCTTGGTCGGTCAAGGTAGCATGCCCATGTCATCAATATGTCCTTGTCTCAGTCCTGAGAGTTTTGATATTTTCTGGTGTGCGTTTGAGCAACATTTTGGATTTTCAGGAGAGTTTGATCTTTGACTGAAATTCTTGATTTTGCGCGAATGAGCAAGTAGGACTTTGCTCTTTTGATCAAAATTTTGAGAATATTAAAATAATAATATTTTAATATTTTTCATGAATATCCTAGTCGGTCATGTGACCATTTGACTTTTTGGCTTTTTCATCGTTTGAGCAATATTTGAGAAAATATAGAGAAACCAGGTTTTTTTCTCAAACGGAGGAGTTTCATGAGATGAGGGAAATAATAATTATGAAAACAACGGATTGCGAGGTGTGGGACCGGTTACGTCTAGGTCATGGCTGTCCGTCTAGGTAGCCCGGTCCCGTGACACCTTCTCCTATTTTTATTATTTATCATCATTTGAAAAAAAATATGGGGAAACCGTGCGTTTTGCTCAAACATGGAAAGTTGCTTGAATGAAGGAGTTTTCATGAGATCATGAAAATAATAAAATAAGAAAAATAAAGGAATAGGCGTGGGGGACCGGCCACGAGGGCATGACCGTCCGGTCGGTGGGCCTGGTCCCACCGCGCCTCTTTTTATTTTCTTATTATTATTTTCTCTCTCCTATTTTGCGTAGGTTTCCTCGTTTGTCCATATTTTTGAATACTCGTTCGTGCATTTGGTCGCTCGTTCGTGCATCATCGTTGAGTACACGTGCACCATTTTATTGGGGCTTACTCGGTGACAGTCCAGACGCCCGATTGTTGAGTAATTATTAATAATTCATGAAATTCTGCGGAGAATGATTCATGAAATGGGGTAATAAAAATGAATTGAGTATCTATTACTAATCCATGTAATCTAGTCGGGGAATTCAAGGAACGGAGTAATGAGATAAAATGGTTATCTATTACTAATCTATGAATCCAGCCGGGGAATTCAGGGAACGGAATAATGAGATAGAATAGACTATTTTCTAGGAATTCAGTGGATGAATGTCACGATATAATTAATCTATTTGCAGAATCGATATATGAGATAGTTGAAGCATCATACTCGTTCTGAAGGGTGCATAGTCATGGAACAACGTGCAACGTCGACATCCTGAAGGCGTTAAGCCCTCTAACAAACAATTATGTCTGGAGAACCGCCCAATCATTATTTTATGTAGAGGTGGGTCTCTCTATGTAGTCATGGAACAATGAGCAGTGTGACGTCTTGAAGGCGTTAAGCCCTCTAACAAACAATTATGTCTAGAGAACCGCCCAATCATTTGATTCTACATAAAGGTATGATGAAATGTGTGTAGCATCGAACACTCATCTGGAGGCCTTCCGAAAAACATATTCATCATTGCTGTGAGAGGAACGCTCACTTAGTCAGAGATCGTGAAACGGTTCACGGATCGTAAAACATGAATCGTCACATGCGTTCCTGAAGCCGGGTCAGAAACATGCAGTATCATGATTTTACGATTTTAACCTTTGTCGAAAATCCACCATCAACAATATCTTATGTTTAATTTTGAGTTTCAGGTACTTTGGAGCAAAAGAAGAAGAAACGTCGCTTAAAAGAGCTAAATTTTCATTTCATGTGCAACTACTGTTGGAGGCGAATTGTTTCTCATTATTTGTTTTTATTTCTTCATCTCTATCTGAAAAGCATGTCAGCTTTAGTGATGCAAGTTATGTCTAAAAAGCATGGCAGCTTTAGTGTAAAGAAATTGAAGAAAAGAAGTGGATCTTTAGGTAAGAGACGGCTGCTGTTGGTAGAAGAATTGGAAAAGTGGTGGTTGAACCCCCGAAGAAATGTGTTAAAGACACCCAGAGGAGTTTTTGCTTTTTACAGCCCAAAATTACTTCTTGTAGCCCATAAATTGCTATTCGCACCCTAAGAATTGCTATTTATTCCCCAAACTGCTAAAGGGACACCGTTGTTGGATAATGGGAGGTTATCTCCCATCTTTTGAATTTAGAAAAAGGAGGGAAATTTTTTTGCAGCGAGTTTAAATTAGGGTTTAAGATTCAGAAAGGATTTAACGGGATTCAATGGTTGGATTTAACTCGGGGCCTGTTAAGCAAGAACAAGGAAGATATATTAGTTGGATTGGATCCAGTTTGGATTGACAAGCTGTTTGAACCGAAATAGAGCCAAAGAAGATATGCGAAGATTCTGGAGATTTAACCGAAGTTTGTTGCAGATTTGGATTGGCATTAGTCGGTGGAGATCAAACATGATTTCTGTGCGTGTTAGATTCAAAAAAAGATGAGTTCACACAGACTTTCGTTAAAACAGGGGGTGGAGTTATTATTCGGAAGTTTTGGATTTCTTTTATGGAAGTTACGTGTAAAAATGGAGAGGATATCTGTTGGTAGCTATTTTATCGAGTTGGAGGATCGGATTAATACCAAATACACGTAACAAAAAGAAAGAAAAGGAAAGAAAATACCGAGACTTTTGGGAAAAGAAAAGAAGGGATTCGATAGATTTTATCGAGATTTCAGACCTTGTACGTATATATAGAGGTGTTGGGAAGTTCAGGAGGGGTTACAGAGACTTTGGAGAAGAAATATAGGCTTAGAATCGAGAAAAGAGTGGTTAGAAAAATTCTTCCTGCTGCTGCTCAACCAAGAACACGAAGAACATAAGCCATTCAAAACAGTCGCAGTAGCAGTCTTTTATTCAACCACAGAAGCTGGGTATCGTCGTCTTTTTATTCAACCACAGAAGTTGTGTATCGTTGTCTTCACAGTAGCGGAAAAGGTTTTGCAGCTATACGGTAGTGGTCGTTAACTTATTTTCATAGAAGTTTGGTCGCTATACATCATTAGCGACTGGAAATCATTGTAAGCAGATTTTTAATTATTTTTAATACAATGATTAATCAAGTGTTCTCCACTTCTTGATTCATGAGTAGCTAAGTTTCTTTTTTAGGGTTTTGGAAGAAGCTATTTTTGATGCATAATTTTTAGTAATTATTTTCTTTGACAAAAATACTGAAATATTGTGCTTTTTAAATTATTAAAATTTTTCTCTTCTTTATATGCTTCGTGAAAATTGTTTTGGGTAGTTTAGATACCGTTCTTTTACAAGCGAAGGAAAATTAGGCCTTAGAATAGCGACGAAAGTCATAAAAAAAAAGCTTGTAATGTTTTATCTTCCAAAGCATGAGATTGAGTTCGAAAATTGTTTTGAGTAAGTTAGGAGTATTTTGTCAAAGAAATTGTTATTGAATTTACAATACTGAAAGTAGTGGAATCCAAAACCCTAGAGTCATCTCTCCTTGGTTAAAAATCAATCAATTTCAATTAGTTGGTCTTAGTATTTTTCTTTATTAATATGAAATCAGATGTTTAAAAGAGTCCGAGAATCAAATCTGTTCTTACCACAATTAAAATTACATCAATACACATGCATCTGACTTGTGTAACTTCCAGTTACACATGCATATGACTAGTGTAACTAGTAATTAATTCAATCAAATATGAGATGATGATCATATTTGCAAAGTAATTAATCAAATGCGCAAAGGATGAACATATGCATACCTAACTTCACCAGTGAAAGCACCTTCTTCTTCACCCAGCAAGTAGCCCCTTGAATCTCAGGATACCATGAACTTTTAGCCGCGGTAAGGAACACAAATGGAGGACTGACCACACCCTCTGTACAAAAAACATTACCAACTACATTTAAATACTTCTAATCCATAGAAATATCAAATGTAATAACATATTCAGAACATTGTCAATACATCCATTCACCAACAACATCTATGGATGCAATTTCAACACCATTAGTGTGTCAACAATCTTCTCACTTGGTCCTCAGTTCCATAGCGCCAACTCTAATTCCAGGGAGACCATACTAAAAAAATACCACAAAAATAAGCAGTCAACTTTATTGAGTTATTGGCAAACTGAAGAGTAACAAAAAACAATAAGATCTTATGAGTTTGAAAAGAACAATAAGCACAACAATGTATATATAACAAATTTTACATGCACTTGACTAGGGTAAATAAAAGTTACACATGTATATGACTAGTGTAACTATGAGTTATAGATGCATATGAATAGTGTAACTGAGAGTTACACATGCAATTCAGATATGTAGACGCAAGACACTGTTTTGGGGTAAAAACTGATTCTGCTGTTTTTGGTAAATTTGGGTGTGTTGATGAGAAACGAATTCAAACCCTAAACAAATGTACTGCACAAGAGTACTTTTAGATTCGAGAGATCAATCTATAAGACTCTGACCTAAACCAAGAAATTGGATTCAATTCGGTCACAAAGTGAAGGATAAGGGTTGATCTTAGGGAGGGAAGCGAATAAGGTGTTTGAGATCAGAATGTTGAATTATGAAGGTGTGACTGTTTTATAACTTGTATCAGAATATAGTTTCTGGCTACTTGTGCTGATAACACTTGTGTTGTTGATAATAGGTTGAAAGACCTATTTATACAAGTCATTGAGCGCACCCTGATCTCGGAGGAAATGAAGGCAGTTGAGTCGTGGAGAAGTGGGGTTGTGCAAAAGGTGGTGATCCTCACGTTCCCATTATGAGGGAAGACTGGTCACCCTTTCCCCCAATATCCTCTCGTAATGGGCACGTTGCACACCGTAAACCACCAGACCAATACCCCAGTAAGCATTCCCGAGTTTGTGACACGTTTGATGTCTCGAGTGTTTTGTAGGAAATCATATACATCAGGATGCTGAATGCGTCAAGTCATGGGACTCGCTGGTTAAAGTATCATATAGTGCTTTTGTGTCAAATAATAAAATTATTTGTGGAATCAATATTTATAAAGCATCGTTTATAATTGATGCACATGAAGCATTGCTTTTAAACAAGCTGCTAAAATAATCGGTGTGCAGGAAGCATCGTTGTTTTAGAGATCGTCCAAATTAGTCGCGAGTTGAATGTCTTAAAAAGGGCGTGAATGGCCACCTTTGGGCGATCGTTTGGGAATCCTATGAACAAGCCACAACTTGGACGATTGTTCCTTGTGGAAGAGGGATGGCCGGTGATTACAGTGTTACCCTGTTGGCCTATTGAAAATAAATCTAGACCATCTGACTAGGCTAGCGAAGTTGGATGGATGAGATGATTTGCGGCAGTTGCATACTGCCGTTTAGTAAATTTTGGGTTTAGAAGCCGTGTGGCCAACCCTATTTAGGCTAATCGATTCAAGGCATTGGACATTGGTTTGAACAGGACGATTGGTCATATGCAAAGGCGAGCTACCCGTGAGCATGCTGACATCTATTGGTTCGCCTAAAATTGGATCTAGTCCATTCAATTTGGCTGGCGAATATGGACGGACGTGATCAATTTGCGACAGAAGGGCACTGCCACAATGCAACTTTTAGGTTTCCGAAACAGTGCGTTCACCCTACTTTGAGCAATCGTTTTGATGCGCTCTTGGCGTGCCATGGGCAAGTCGATCAACTAGGGATGGAGTTGGGTCGTCGGTGAATACACCGAAACTTCTTTAATCGTTCGAAGGAAGATCTAAGCCGTCCAACTAGGCTAGCTAAATTGGGCGGATGTGATGAATTTAAGACGGTTATGGTCGGTCTTAGCTCGTTTGAGATCCTCTTTCAACATCACGATCACCCTGGTTCTGGCTAACGATCAGGGGTGTTGCGGGTGAATTAAAGGGATTCCGATCTGCATGGATGCTAGTGGGCCCGTCGGTGGACATTATGGAGGTTGCATAGTTCCGCTGGGAAAAGGCTAAGCTTGTTGAATCGACTGGCCAAATCGTATGGCCGTGATTGCTTTTTAAAGACTGACATGGACAGTCTAGGTTTTCCTTAAGGAATTTAAGCACGTCAATCGTGTTAACTTTTAATTAAAAACGCATTGACACAAAAATCTCTTTATTATAGAGTGGTGTAGCTCGTGTGAGTTTTTACATGCAGATCTCAATACCGACACTTCGGGAGATTCGTGCTACTCCGATGCGAGTGAACACTAATCGTCATGTCATGCCAATATTGACAGTTCAGCTGGGGAACATAGCATAGGAAAATACTAGGTGGGCAATGCATTAGTGAATAATGCAGGTGGAAATAAAATTCATAGAATATTTGGGATCGTTGTTTTATGCACCATTCTGAGTGAATTATATATATATATATATACAAATATATCGAGTTGCTCAATACATTTGTGAGCGAAAAGGTTTATGCACTTATTACTTTTAACTGGCTTTTGTTCTTTTGCAAGATGACAGTGCCTTAAATACAGGGTTTTACGATTTTACCCTCGAACTAAAAACCACCATCAACATTAAGTCCCCTGCTTAGCACGTAATAGTGACGCTATTGTGGAGTATGCACTATGTGGTGACAGTCAAGCAAATTCATAAGGAGTTTGGCGTACATTACCAGGATAGAAGTCGGCTCGACCCTTGAGCAAGACATGTTTTCTTCTAGCATACGTCAATTGTTTCCAGATAGATAAGTATCCATGAGATCGTCATCCCGTATCTGAAGCTTTTATTCATGACAGGTAGAGACTCCTCTTCTTCCCGGGATCTTGCTGACTTATGGAATATAAAAGGAAACACTTGAGCCTTTCTTTTCATACCGATCATCACAGAGTTATATTCTTCTTCATTACAGGTATTGATCCATATTCTCATATGATTTGATTCTGATTGATTTTTTTTTGTCACGTTGATTGTTGATAGAACCATAACGCCTATTTGCAGTATATGATGGAAACCACTGGTGATGTTTATTCTTCTAATTATCCAGAGAAGAGTTTTGAAGCCGACAAACCCAGGGCTACCGCATTTGAGGAAGTGTTGGCCAAGATAGATTCCCCGTTTCGTGAAGCCGGTCGTGCCATACAGGGTATGTCCCTCGTGCACTTACGCATCGTCTGAGAGTGTGTTCAAGCTTTTTTGGATTCAGTTAGTATGGAGGAGAAGTGGAGGCGTGGCAAAGCATCCAGCCGACGAGTGCTAGAGATGAGATATTTGAAGCTCGGTTAAAAAGACGAAGGGTAGAACATGAGAAGCTCCTGGGGGCGAACATGAATTCTTGTACAAACATGAATATCCTATTCACAATGGCGTGATATTCCTTGATTCTTATGTGGATGAGCCCGATCCCAAAGAATATCCTCAAAAGGCTGCTGAAACAGTTTCCAAAAAGGATGTTGGAGCAGTTTTCGAAGGGAATGTTGGTTCAGCTTCCAGAGAAGATGTCGAAGTGACCTCTGGAGAGAACGTCGAAACAATTCCTGAAGGGGATGTTGGCGTGACTTCTGAAATGGAGGTCGAGGCATCTCCTGGAGAGGATGTGGTAGCGGCTTGTGAAGAAGATGTTGAAGCAGCCTCCAACAACGGCTCCGGTGAAGGCGCTGTTGATCCCGCTGATAATTAGATTTCTCACTTGTTACTTTCTTTCGTAGATGAGCATATTTTCATGGCTTGTAGATTTTTTTTTGCGTATTCCGTGGTTTTTGTTTACGTGACTGGAGCCTAAACTTTATCGGATAATAGTTCTTTACTTGTATTATCTTGATACTCTGGATGTAGCACTCTCCGGTAGGGTTATAATAGAATCCTCCTTCTATCGAGGTGTGCAGCCGATGGGAACGCGACACACATAAGCAGTGACGTGTTTTCTTTTCATGTGACTGGATACCGCTTCCATGATGATATATAATTATGTGTAACCCTAATAACAACAGCTTGAAGTAGAGGATGTAATGATAAAAATTAAGGATTCGGCCACGAACCTGTAACTTCCTTTTGGTATTATTCTTGTAAATCACATGTGTTGTGCTCCCGTGAAAGGGAAATCAAAGATTCGTATTTGTTAGGTGTGGAGGCTTTTTCTCCAATTAATAGCTCGTGTAACATGATTGGACACGTCTGAAGAAGTGGTTGCAATCCAGGAGTACCACGTGTGCTAGCAATCCGAAGAATTACAGATGGAGAAACTTCTTTCTTGGATCTAAGTACACGATGATTGAGAGGCCGTTTCTTTGTTGAAGAAGGCTGCACTTCAGGGCGCTTGCCTAAAACCATGTACTGGCTGCTTGATGATTTATTTTGGTCGCCCTGCCCTTCCTTTTCCTTTATGTATTCCCTTTTTCGATGTTTTTTGAAACATACGAGGTGCCTCTTTCGTGGTTTCATTTTTCTGGTTTTGAATCACTGGGTAATGATTTTATGAGGGTTTGGGTTTACTCGAGACTTTGCCTTGATTCAAGAGTAAGAATTTTATTTTAAAAGAACTGATGCTTTGATTAACTGATAAATTGAAACACTAATTATGAATACAAGCAATGCAATCATTTTGGAGGAATTACATATACTGTATGAAAAAGGAAATTGCTAAAGGAAACACTAAAAGGAATTTTGGAGGAGAGGGCGGCACGACATCTTAGGTATTGAAGGGTTTGAGCCACCGGGCGTGTATTACTACGCCTTCTAGCTTGTCAGTATTGATGAGCTTGTAGCTCCCAAAATAATTTCCGCCACTAGGTACGGTTCGTCTTTCCATTTTGTGGAATCATACAGAGCAGGTTGAGCCACAACCCTCATCACCATATCTCCGACTTGGAATGGGTTTGGGCGTTGCGCCATTACTTTCCTAGATTCTTTGTCTTTAACTGTGACAACTTCTAAACTGTTGATAAAATACTTGAAAGGACCAGCATCCCATTCACATCTCCTAGTGACGGCCGGGTTAGTAATCGGATCGAGTCCCCAAGCCTTTGCGGGAGGAGGAGTGACTGGTTGAAAAAAGGTTTTTTCAACAAGACTTACTTGTGTCCGGAATCTGCGAACAAATGCTGATACGCTCTCGCCAGGTAGTTATGTCACATTCATGAGTTGTTGATACGGCAACAAATAGACTTCTGGATCGGACGGCTTGCTGGAGACCCTTTCAGGTATATATACTGGTAAAGGACATACTCCTAGCTTCGCCTTGTTATCATGTATCCATGAGCGCCCCAGGGTCATATCATAATTTGGGTATTCCTTAACAACATGAAATTTGGCGTGTGTTCGAGCATCACCCACCTTGATTTCGAGATTGATGTACCCGTAAGCGTCTCTGGATTCTCCTTCCGAGTTTTTTTATTATGGTTGGGTTGTGAACCGCTTCCTTCTTTAGAATATTTACAGCTCCCAGAGTCTTGATAGTGATAATATTGAAATCAGAGACCGCATCAATCAGTGTATTGTAAAACTCGACATCCTTCAAGTGAGCGGTGGTTAGGAGTCCCCAGTTGCATCCATTAGTTGCGCTTCCCAGGAAAGATTGGGGTTTGGGAGCGGCTTCCCTGACTGGAAACAGACGCTCTCCTGATACGACATAGTTGAGGGCTCCAAACATGTCTTGACGCGGCGTCTTGGAGAAATACATAGTTTCACATAAATGCTCCATATTAGACTGCACAATTTTGTGGAAGGAATCCCCAGAAATCATGCAGCTCCTGACAGGAAGGGGGTCTCTGTGAACTCTTTCATTTCCTAATTGAAGTTCTCCTGCATCCACATTCTCTTTGAGAATGCGCTTCAATTTGTTGCAGTCAATGTTTGAGTGGTTGAAAAACCTATGGTAGCGACAATATTTGAGATTTTCCATCTCTTCTTCGGTTGGCATACATATGAGAGGAGGTAGCTTGATGGCGTCATCTTGAATCCGTGCTTCCAGGAGTTCAATGACTTCATCCATTGGAAATGGGAAGTCTGGAGCAGCATCTCCAGTTTCTTGTTGTTGCACAGGGGTCTTGGCCGTGACTTTCCGGGATGGAGTTGTCTGCGCTGGTGCTGCACGCTTGGGTTGTTGTTCCGCTGCTGGAGCTTTCCTTTTCCCTCATTCACCTACTACGCTTACATAAGGACCGGTGTTATATTGCTTGTTGATGAGGCGCCTGTTTCCTCGAGTTTCGCATGCATCTTCACCCCCGACCGGTCAGGTTCTTTCTAACAACGCTGGTGCGGTTGTAGCCGACCGTTTAGAAGCTTCATGGAGTTCAGAGAACATCTAGAAACGCAGGTTTTCAAGTAAAGAATGATAGATGGGAACCATACCTTAATGCATGACTCCACCAACTATTGTTCGGTCACATTTGAGTCGTGATGCTTGAATTCTGAATCTCTTGACATAATCGTTTGGATGTTCGTTGTTTCTTTGAAACATTCTTCCTATGTCTGAGAAAGTGATTTGCTCAAACACGAAGAAATACTTCTTGTAGAAAGCGGTGACCATCTTGCACCAGTTGGATATGATGTTTGGTGCGATGTTGTTGTACCAGGTATACACTCTTCCGGTAAGCGACTTTGAAAATTATTTCAGGCATAGGACATGATTTTATTCGTGTTCTCCCAAGGATTCCAGAAAACGAGAGATGTGTTCGCGAGCGTTACCAGTACCATCATAGAGGGAAAACTGAGGAGAGGAGTATCCTCTCGGGAGAGAAACTCTTTGCATATCAGGAGGATACGGAGGTTGGTGTTGGTGCATGTTCACCGGGTTTTCTTTGCCTCGATTTTGGAGGAGACGTTCCAGATCCTCACGTGTGATGAAGTTGGACGACTGATTCCTTCCTCGTGAACGTTCAGGGGACTTCCTCATCTATGAAGGCATTCCTTGTTGAATTGTTTGCGCCAGGAGTGTTAAAGTACTCCTTATTGGCTCCATCGGTTGACGCGACTCTTGTGGTAGTCGTTCCGTTAGCGTCTTGAGGAATGTGAGTACCTCTCTTTATGAGTTGTAGCCATGTCCGTCTGAGCCTTAGCGAGAAATTCTTGTTTTTCCATCAAATCAACAATGGTAATAGAGGTTTGGCTTCCTCTGGCTCCTACGGTCTCTCGTCCCGATGAGGAAATGGTGGCAGCCCTGGTGACGATTGGAGGTGTCATGCTCGAAGAAATATTAGGAGTAACAGCGGCCCTGGCTCTGGTAATTGGAGGCGTCACGCAAGAGGGGATGCTTCTAGCGTTACTGGTGTTGGTGCTAGAGGATGTAACATCATGCGATGTGTTGACTGTGCTGGCAGGCGGTACATTGGTGTTAATGGCAGGGATATTGATACCAGGATTGTTATCAGCGCCCATAGCATCAGCGTTGGTAACTGACCCAGACCTAAGATCTACCATCTTGAATTTTAGAAAATTGAAATGAAATTGAAAATTGATCTTGCAACCGAGAGATTAATCTCCCACTGTGGTTGCCAGTTGTTTTGGGGTAAAAACTGATTCTGTTATTTTTGGTAAATTTGGGTGTGTTGATGAGAAATGAATTCAAACCCTAAACAAATGTACTGCACATGAGTACTTTTAGATTCGAGAGATCAATCTGTAAGACTCTGGCCTAAACCAAGAAATGATCGTTCCAGATTCAATTCGGTCACAAAGTGAATGAGAATGGTTGATCTTAGGGAGGGAAACGAAGAAGGTGTTTGAGATCAGAATGTTAAATTATGAAGGTGTGGCTGTTTTATGACTTGTATCAGAATATGGTTTCTGGATACTTGTGTTGTTGATAGTAGGTTGAAAGACCTATTTATAGAAGTCACTGAGTGCACCCTGATCTAGTAGGAAATGGAGGCAGTTGAGTAGTGGAGAAGTGGGGTTGTGCAAACAATGGTTATCATCACGTTCCCATTATGAGGGAAGACTGGTCACCCTTTCATCCATTATCCTCTTATTTCTGTTAATCGTTCTTCCTTTCCTGACACTTTCTCGTAATGGGCACGTTGCACTCCGCACGCCGTAAACCACAGACCAATACCCCAGTAAGCATCCCCCAGTTTGTGACGTGTTTGATATCTCGAGTGTTTTGTAGGAAATCATATACAACATGCTGCCGGATGCGTCAAGTCATGAGACTCGCTGGTTAAAGTAGCATATAGTGCTTTTATGTCAAATAATAAAATTATTTGTGGAATCAATATTTATAAAGCATCGTTTATAATTGATGCACATGAAGCATCACTTTTAAACAAGCTGATAAAATAATCGGTGTACAGGAAGCATCGTTGTTTTAGAGCTCGTCCAAATTAGTCGCGAATTGAATGTCATAAAAAAAGCGTGACTGGACACCTTTGTGCGATCGTTTGGGAATCCTATGAACAAGCCACAACTTGGCCGATCGTTCCCTGTGGAGGAGGGATGGTCAGTGATTACAACGTTTCCCTGTTGGCCTCATGGAAATAAATCTAGACCATTCGACTAGGCTAGCGAAGTTGGATGGACGAGATGATTTGCGGCAGTTGCGTACTGCCGTTGATTCAATTTAGGGTTTAGAAGCTGTGTGGCCAACCCTATTTAGGCTAATCGATTCAAGGCACTGGACATTGGTTTGAGCAGGCTGATTGGTCATATGCAAAGGCGAGCTGCCGGTGAGCATGCTGACATCTATTGGTCCGCCTAAAATTGGATCTAAGCCATTCAATTTGGTTGGCGAAGATGGACAGACGTGATCGATTTGCGACAGAAGCGCGCTTCCGCAATGCAACTTTAGGGTTTCCGAAGCAGCGCGTTCACCCTACTTTGAGCAATCGGTTTGATGCGTTCTTGGCCTGCCATGGGCAGATCGATCAACTAGGGATGAAGTTGGGTCGCCGGTGAAAACACCAGAACTTCTTTCATCGTTCGATGGAAGATCTAAACCGTCCAACTAGGCTATCTAAGTTGGGAGGATGTGATGAATTTAAAACCGTTATGGTCGGTCTTAGCTCGTTTGGGCTCCTCTTTCAACAACGCGATCACCCTGGTTCTGGCTAACGATCAGGGGTGTTGCGTGTGAATTAAAGGGATTCCGATTGGCATGGATGCTAGTGGTCCCGCCGGTGGACATTATGGAGGTTGCATAGTTCCGCCGGGAAAAGGCTAAGCTTGTTGAATCGACTGTCCAAATCGTGTGGCCGTGATTGTTTTTTAAAGACTGACATGGAAAGTCTAGGTTTTCCTTAAGGAATTTAATCGCGTCGATCGTGCTAACTTTTAATTAAAAGCGCGTTGACACGGAAATCTCTTTATTAGAGAGTGGTGTAGCTCGCGTGAGTGTGTTTCATGCAAATCTCAATACTGACACTTCGGGAGATTCATGCTACTCCGGTGCGAGTGAACACTAATCGTCATGTCATGCCAATATTGAGAGTTCAGCTGGGGAACATAGCATAGGAAAATACTAGGCGGGCAATGCATTAGTGAATAATGCCGGTGGAAAACAAAATTCATAGAATATTTGGGATCGTTGCTATATGCACTATTCTGAGTGAATTATATATATATACAAATATATTGAGTTTCTCGATACATTTGTGAGCGAAGAGGTTTATGTACTCATTACTTTCAAATGGCTTTTGTTTCTTTGCAGGATGACAGCGCATTAAATACAAGGTTTTATGATTTTACCCTCGAACTAAAAACCACATCAACAGATACACATTCTGATTGCAACACAATTTCATCAAAAGATGGGTTTCCTACCAACATAAGGTTCATGACTTTTCCTAAAATTCTATCATAATACATTCAACGACTCAAGTTATGAACTTCTTTACATGGATGATATTAATATAAACTCAGCATAATGAGTACTCTGACATTTGGAAAAGTTACAAAAACATAAAGGTGATAACCTAAAATTTATAACAGTGTCATCCAATCTGCATGATATCCCATTCCATAAGAGCTTGCAAAAATATAAACATAAACTTTTTATCCTATCCAATTAGCATGTGTAACTACTAGCTAAACATCCATTTAGCTTGTGTAATTAGAAGTTACACATCTAATTTGCATGTGTAACTAGTAGCTACACATCCATTTAGCTTTCCAAAGTTACAACACTCTGCAATTCATATGTAAAAAATAGATCCATAAGACAATGCAATCATCTTAATAACTAACTAAATGTATTAAGTCATATTATCCCAAATTTAAAGTTACAATCAATCTTAATAACTAACTTACTTGATTTCAAGTCATATTATCCCAAATTAAAAGTTGTAGAAACCCTAATTAGATACATGATTCAGTTCTTGAGATCAACTAATTATCTGTGACGACCACCAACACCAGCAACAGAAACTAACATGGTTCATCCTCTTTCTTATCATATTCTCCTTCAATTTTATCCACTTATTATTCAACCTCTCCATCAAAATTATCACCAACACCATTAACCAACCCTATAAAATCAAATTGAATATAAAAACCAATAAATCGAACCTAAAACAACAACAAAAACAAAAACAACATCAACAGTAACAATAACAATAAAAAAACATAAACGTGCCTAGATTCAAATTACATGAATCGATTGATTCAAGAAAAGTCGTGTTGTTTCCATCTCCGATCTCATTTGACGGGTAATGGAGATTAAGATGCTATGAATTCATAAATAAACTTAGATTTTCTTTCGGAAATACAGATTGAAAGTTAAATAGATTTTCAATTCGAAACCCTAGAAAATTTGTTGAAAGTTTTTTTTTGAAAATTTCAATCTCAAAAGAGAGATCAAGATGAAATAACTATAAATATATATTCTGATGAAGTTCCTCCAAGCTCTCTTCAATAGATCTTCGTCTGCGATCGATGAACGTCGTGAAGTCTAATGCTCAACTACACATTCTATCATAATCCGAGACACAGCTATAAGTAGACTAAAAATAAAGACTTATAGTCTAGATCAACTAAACATGACAAACAAGCTTGAGGTAGCAACGCTTACGAGTTCGACCGAGCAATGCTCTAACAATCTCCCCATTTGTCAATTTAAGTGACAAAACGATCAAGACATATAGATTACAAAATAAATAAACTTTATAGATTCTCATCCATCATGCTTGATTTTCTTGGTTCTTCAACATTCCTTGAATTCTTCGCCGCTCCAATTCCTCCGGTGATTCTGAACGTGTTCAACTCAGCATCATTGTTGTTGAAGATCCGTAGCCGTAACAATAAGAAAACATATGAAAAACATCTGTTCTCAATCATTGTTATACAGTGTCATAGTATTATTACACATCATCAAAGTCCAATTGTATCACAACTTTGACAATAATACTACGGTGATATGTATCACTCCCCCTTAGTCAATACTTCCATCTCATAATGAAAACCACTTTCCTTTACATAATGATCCATAAACTATATCTTCCCCATTTAATGATAGCAACGGAACTGAAAAGTCAACAATTTAAGTGACAACAGCCGTTGGATTTCCTTTTTTTTTTAATGACATCCGTTGGATGATAGGAAAAAAAATTCCGTGTGAATTTTTTCGTAACTTCCCAACTATACCCCTCTACCTTTTGGTTTCTTCTTCTTCTCCCTAACTATCTCACAATCACAGCTAGGGCTGCACAAAACCGAACCATAACTGAAAACCGAAACCGGAACCGAAAATTATTAACCGAACCGAACCATAACCATATTCCTATGGTTCATTAATGGTTGTCAGTTTCAGATAACCGACAGTATCGGTTTCGGTTTAGGTTTTGAAATAAAACCGAACCAATAACCAATTGGTTAACCGATTAATAGTGACCATAGGATTAAATGATTTTAGGACGTGGATGGGGATATTTAACCCTAATAACTTACATGAGTTACATCACTCGAATCGACTGAGTCTTCTCTTCTTTCGTAGGTATTATCATTTATCAGAAAGCTCTTCCACAGTTCCACTTCCAAATCAACCGACTGTGCAGCTGTGCTTATGATTTGTAAAGGAAATTGGTTCAGGAAGCTCTTTCTCGTGATTCTTCTGGTGCTGTTCAATCCAACTTCTCTTTGATTACTCCTACTTCTGGTGTCTTCCAGGTTTGATTTCTTTTTGAAACTTTGTAGATCTGGGTTTTGTTTCAGATTCCTTTAAAAAAAATTTACTAGAAATGGAGATTTAGGGGTTTTGAATCTGCTATTGAAATTACTGATTAAGTTTTTTTTTTAATTTTTTGTTTTGTTTGATTTTTGTACCTTTATTCTTGATTTACAGGGATCTCTGCAAGTAGTTTGGTTGTGATTGTTGTCATGTTCATGTTTATGTGATTGTTGTCATGTTTATGATTTTAATTATGATATTAGGGTTTGTAAAATTGAAAAAAATTGGGGATTTCAAATTAAGGTCATTTAGGTTGATTTACACAGTGGGTTTTGCTTAAATGTATGGTTTAAATTAAATGTATGGTTTATCACATTGCAGACTTGCCTTTTGACAATGCGAGGAGGATCCAGTTCAACACATACTGCCTTTGTTTCTTCTAATAAGCGTCCACCTCGACCTCCACCTAATGCAAGTTCAGATGGAGGTGCAAATTCAGCTGGAGGTGCAAGTGCTGCTAAAGATGTTAGTGTTGCTGGAGATGCTAGTGCAGATGGAGATGCAACTGAAGCTGTCATAAAAGTGACAGAAACACATAGCAATAAGCGTAAAACCCCTGAAGATGCAACTGAAGATGACACAGAAGTGAGTCAAGTGACAAAACCAAAGGGAAAGAAACGTTCTGATGTGTGGAACCACTTTGATATGGACCCCAAGCCTTCGAAATATGCAAAATGTCGCCACTGTAAGACAAAGATTGCATCTCAGGGTACCAAGTATGGGACAGGTGGTATGAATAATCATTTGAAGATATGTAAAAAGAAGCCCAAAGAGGAAAAAGGACAACAAACTCTTGATTTTCAACCGGCTAGGCTAGGAGAAGAAGGAAAATTGGTTGCGGCAACTTTTAATCAAGATGCATGTACAAAGGCAGTGATTTTATTTGTGATTTTAGATGAGCAGCCGTTTAGAGTGGTTGAAGGAGAAGGGTTCAAGGAACTTTGTAGGGTACTTGAATCCAGATTCAAGATCCCTTCTCGTATGACCATTTCGCGGGGTGTATTAAATTTGTACGAAGCTGAAAAGGAAAAGATGAAGAACTACTTCAAGGAAAACAATGTGAGAGTTTGTCTCACCACTGACACATGGACCTCAAATGCCCAAAATAAAAGCTACATGGTTGTAACTGCGCATTTTATTGATAAAGATTGGAAGCTGCACAAACTGGTAATCAACTTTTTCCAAATTTTAGGTCATTCAGGTGAGGTAATTGGGAAGATGTTAGAGGAATGTTTGTTAGATTGGGAACTTCCTGGGGTTTTTACTATTATGCTTGACAATGTTAGTGATAATGATTTAGCTATTGATTATCTAAGGGAGGATGGTCATTTAAAGGAGCAAGTGATTAGTTCAAATGGTGTACTGAATACTAAGTTTATGCAAGTTAGATGTGCTGCTCGTGTGCTTGCACTTGTTGTGAATGCTGGCTTGGGAGAGTATCACATGGCTATTAAGAGAGTAAGGGCAGCGGTGAAGCATGTGATGAGTTCTCCTGCTAGGTTGAGTAAGTTTATGGATTGTGCTAAACAAGAAAAGATAGATTGCAGAAAAGGTTTAGTTTTAGATGTGGACACAAGATGGAATTCCACTTACATGATGTTGGAAGCTGCTTGTAGATATCAGAAAGCTTTTGAAAGGCTAGCACGGGAAGATAAGGCTTTCAAAAAGAAGTTTTGTTTCAACGAAAGATCCATCCCTCCTGTATTTTCTACTTCTACCGGTGCTAGTGATGATGTTGACAAAGGCAAGAAGAAGGCCCCTCCTCCGCCTCCTATACATGCTCCATATATGGAAGATTGGGCCAATGCAAGATCATTTGGAAAAATTTTAAAGGTATTCTATGATTTGACTGTCAAGTTTTCTTACTGTACTCGTGTTACTTCACATGAGTTCTTGTTTAACGTAAGTGTCATTCATAGAACAATGAACACATGGGTAAAAAGTTCAGATCCATTTCTCTCTGGTATGGGCACTAAAATGCTAGACAAGTTTAATAAGTATTGGGGAGAATATGAGAAAATGAACACTCTCATGTTCATTGTTGTTTTTCTTGATCCACGTGAGAAAATGAAAGGTTTAAATTTTATTCTTGATACTTTAGATATCACGGGTCCGTCATTACGTAAACACTTATCGACTTATGTGAAAACTGATTTTCAAGAACTTTTCGAAGAGTACAAGTGTCTCTATGCAAATTATGAAAACATGTCTAGTGCCACAGGTGATTGTAATAATGTTACTCAATCTTCTGGGGTTACTGATGATGAAGATTCTGCGTATGCTAGTCTAATAGCAGAGAGAGCAAGAGAAGATGAGGAGGATGACAATGTTGAGGGGAAAACTGAGTTGGAGTTATATTTAGAGGAGAAACGTGAACCGAGAATTAGCCCTAGCGGTGTTCAGTTTGAAATTTTAGGTTGGTGGAGGACTAATAGTACAAGGTATCCTATATTATCACACATGGCGAGAGATATACTAGCCATACCAGTCTCTTCTGTTGCCTCAGAATCTGCCTTTAGTACTGGAAGGCGAGTTATTGATTCATATCGAAGTTCACTGCTGCCTAAGACTGTTGAGGCGTTGATTTGCACGCAAAGCTGGTTACGGACACCGGTTGATCTTGATCCAAACACCTTAGGAACTGATGATGCTGAAGATGTTTCAGGTATTTTCTCAACTAACTTTTGTAAAATTCTGATTTGTTATTTTCTGTACTCACTGTTTGTCACTTATTGATGTAATTTCTTGCAGAATTCTTAGGTTCTCTTGCAACTTCTAAGTTCATCCGCATTGACATAGATGATGATGAAGAAGAAGAAGATTCAACTTTGTTATCGTGAAGTTGATTATAAATGATTTAACGGGTTAGCGGTAAGTTTCTCTAGTTTGTAGTTTTAGCAGTTGATATTTTTTTAGAATAAAACTTAGATTTGTTTAAGCATATGCATAGCCAAGTTGAAACAATGAACTGTCAACTGTTATGATATTTTTTTAGAATAAAAATAGCTTAAACTCATGCCATTTCCTTTGAAGGTAGATCATCTTAGTCAACTGTTATGAATGTTCAGGGCTTACTTTACTTGTAACTTCTTCAATATCAGTACAATTCCATTGTAGTTTCATTGGTTGAGGTGATAATGCAACATTCACATTAGAAATGCATATTCCAGTAAAAGGATCATCCTCAATTCCATCTAAATGAATGCTTATTGTTTAGTGCTTCTCTACCATAGCGGTTGCTAATCTTGATGTTCTTAGTTACATTATGTACCATTGCACTGATCATGATTGAGAAATTCATATTTAACTCGAGTTTGTGTACGTGCAGGTTACCATTACAACCTCCTGTGGAATACCCAATTTCTACACATGCAAAGTGTATTCACTGTAACAAACTAAAGATGTGTAGTCAGTTATGATTATGATTTTTTGATGTTTTTTCGTTTTTGTTATTAAGGAGAAACTAGACTCTTTAAAATTTAATGTTTCTATCAATATGTATTGGAAGTTGGAACATTTGATGTATTTGAAACTTGAGTGACAGGTTCAGAAAAATTTGCCCGTCATTTTTGTGAGACTGACAGATATAAAAAATTTCAGTGGTTAACCAAAAACCGAATGATTTCATACAAAACCGACTTAGAACCGAACCGAGAAAAACCGAACTACCCAAATGGTTTCATTGGTTTTCATTATTGGAAACCGAGTAGTTCGGTTTCGGTTTAATTTTTTCCAAAAACCGAGGAAAACCGAACCATGTGCAGCCTTGATCACAGCAGAAACCCATCACTCTTCCATTAACGAATTTCCCAGCAACTGATAGGATAACATCACCTTCTTCTTCTCCCTCACCTTCTTCATTAGCATGTTTCGCATTCTGCATCGATTCTATCTCTCTTTCTCACGCCAAAAAAGTTTAACTTCTTCTCCTCCCTTACATCTTCCATGAAAACCCTAGAACTGAGATTAGAGATTGCTTTCGAAAAATGAATCAGATGCTTTCAATCAATCTATTTTTAATTGCAGAATGGTGGTTCAAAGATTATCTAATTAGTTTCGATTTGGTTGAATTTCATCTTCTTCATTACGTATGTAATTCCAAACTCTTAATTATTTGATTTTTACTTGAAATGGGGTTTCTCCTGAATCAAACCAGGACAACAAAAAATAATATCCTTACTATCTTTGTTAATTCGATTGTTTGAAACTAGGGATTTTTCTCAATTAGGGAAAAAGTAATAGGTAAATTTGTGTTTGGACACTAAATGAATGGTTTCCAATTTGGGTTAACATGTGTAGTTTGGTGTGCCATTAGATATTAGGTGTTAGTGATTTCATTGATATATAATCTGATTGCTATTTTATGTGATAAATTTAACTTTCACCGTATTAAATCCAAGTGTGATACCCTGCATATTTTGTAGCTACCTTTGTCTCTGATGATGGGGTTTTACAGTAGAGTAAGGTTACAACTTAGAGGCATATAGTGCCATCTGCATTTCACACCTTATTTGAGAGCAAACTGACTTATATGTGGTAGCTAGGCACAATATGCATCATATGGTCCAACTCACTAGGGTGATGTCTGTATGGCACAACTCTGTTTTACAAGATTATGCTGATATAGATAATAAGTTAGAAAACATTTAATTCTCAGTATCGACCAACATGATTTATGTATACTTCTTTATCTGTGATCAAGTAAATTTTCCATCTTTGAATAATGCTACATTTCCGTCTTCACAACAATGCTCTATCATAGCTAGGCTCCTTGCCACATACCATTAGGAATTAGAACAAATAATTTTTCTGTTGGCAGGGAGGATTTCGGTATCTTTGTCTGAGAAGATGAGTGCCACTACCAAAATCTGCAAAATGCCCTCATCTCTGTTATCTTCAAATTTGCCTAGCCATTAACGAAAGATGTGGTAGATTTTATATAATCCAGGGTAGTTACCAGGTTCCATGTCTCAAAATTTCTCACAACTCATCGACTCGACTCTTCCTCTCTGGTCACCACTCTTCAGTTTCTCACCACCCCCACCACTACCATCACCACTAGCACCACCGATGATTCTCCTTTGGTCAGTCGTTCATCACTACTACTACGCCATCAGCACCATCGAACCAGCTCCACCACCAAATTCCTTCAAAATATTTATCAATTTATCAATTTATGTCAGGTACGATTGTTAGGATTCAACCATATCTGAATGCTTAGGTTAGTTTTTTTGAATGGTGAATTTGATTTACCGTCACCAAATCAGTATATCACCATCATTTTGAGTCTCATATGTGTTAGGAATCAACCACATCTGAATTCTTAGGTTAGTTTTTTTCATATGTTCTCAGAACCGAAATATGAAGTACCTATTTAGATCCGATTCTCTTCCAATTTCAATTAAGAGAAGCTTGAATCAACATAAAATTTGTGTTAATTTTGTTTAAACATCTCTTATACAGAAGTTCCATCGACATGTAAGTTTCATTTTGATCCTATTCTATTTGGTACTTTTCCAGAATATTTTCTCTGATTTTGACTTTGTTGTTGCAGATTTTTGTCGGTTTTATTTTGGTACTTTCTATAAAGTCTTCTGTGACATTGTTTTGTAGATTTTTATTGGTACAGGCAAACCAGCATTCAGGTAAATGTCAATTGAATTCCACTTGATTTGAATCGTTTTGTGATGTATTAGGTTAGGATCTGAATTGTTTGTTGTTATTGTTTGAGTAGCTATCAAACGTGATGTGTAACACATGATGTAACATATATAATGTTGTTGTTATCAAATGGATTCGAATCGTTGTTGTTTTGGTTCTAGATTTGGCTTTTCCTGTCATATCTATCTGGTAGGATGAGCATGCTTTTGATAGAAATATTAGTATCGTGTTGTTGTGTATGTGTTCCAAATAAGGAGTACATACCAGTGTTATTTTGACCAGTTATGCGAGACCATTTAGAGAGACCAAGAGAAAATAGTTATTATATGGTGGGGATATGAGCCCTATGGTTATGATATATCGGTGTTGTTCGTTTCTCGGATCAAATATCATTGTTCTTAATGAGGTGCTATAATTGCAGGGATTTCGATTTGCTGGTGTAACTTAACGTATGTTTTTAATAAGGTTCCTAATGACTTAACTTATGTCCTGTTCTTAATAAGCTCTCTGATGAATTTGCACAGAGAGAGCACCAGCAAGTTCGATTTACAATTAGCAAGGATGTGTATGTTCCTTCACTAGAATGGCCACCTGCATATGGTCCAATGGGCGCAACTCAACAATTGAAATTGGAAATGAAAGACTTTTGGATTGATAAACTCATAGATAAAGATGTTTCATCAGATTCAACTACAAAGGATGATCATACATGTACAAGCGGGTTGTTTTGCAATACGATTCGAGATAATCTGGTAAACTTAGCTTTGCTTTATTACTGCCAGGCATGGAAATGCCATGTTTCTTATCTATTTTTGTTGTAATGCTAATTAGCGTATATAGTTTTGAAGTTGATTTGATATATGGTTAGTTACTGTGTATGTTTTTTTTTTGGATTTGTATGTTCCAGATTTCCAGTAGGATTAATCGACAAAAGTGTCAGTTCAAATGGGTTCTTCGGATGTCCATGAGACGCTAGGGGCCTGGCAATTTATCAAAGAAAAAGTTTCATGCTGAAGGCTGCCACTCATTATCTAGGATTCAACTATACCATACGGTCATAGGTAGAACGAGTACCATAAATGTTGTTTTAAATGTTTTAACTTATATGACTATTTTTGAATCATTAACTTTTGAATGTAAAAGAAAAAATTATTTGCTTTATTGATGCATTTTGTTGCAGTGTCATAGTTCTGCGAAAATGAAAGTTGAGTATGAAAAAAATTAGTGCCTTCCGACGTGCACTCCACTTGTGTATGTAGTTTGAACTACCAAGTGATTCTTTCCCTTTTTGTCAATATAAATTGGTAACATAATGAAGTTTCAAAGAGATATTTCATGATTAAAAGAGAACATATCAAATTTGTTTCGATGATTTCACATAGTCGAAACTTAGTGCAATCATCAAGGAGTTTATGAAGATATAAGATAACTCCAACAATATTCCACATCCGCATTCCCCATAATGATTTGGCAATTAGCCACAAGTTCAATTAAGAACTATCCTTCATAAAATGTCATTCCCGAAAGAACAACAAGAGCGACCTTACTTTTAACAAGAAAAAAAGGATTTCTTTGGACATTAACAAATTACATGAAACATGAATTTGTATCCAGAAAACTCGAATAAATTAATCACAAGAAGACCTTATAGATTAATTTAGTCAGAAATGCTCGGCATGAAAAAAATTACGAAGCCATACAGTACTTTCACATGAGAGCGGATCAGGGAAAGATCAATACTGCGAAATATTCAAAATTCATTCTATCTTTTACCAATATTTGCATAAGGACATAATAGACTTAACTTTTAACATATATGAGATAATCATAGTTCACGGACGTAAACACCCATATCCCATAAAATATTTTTTCAATATATAAAACCAATACAAATTGACACTGCTAAATCATCTTCCAAATAACTTAAAATTTAAATAAATAAATCTAAAGCATTGCAAGATGACAAACGTTGGCAATAGCTATGTGTAGTCACAATATTTGCTATTTCAATCCCTAGTTATCCTTCTTAAACACAAGAATAAATTCTCATAAGAAGTTTCCTAGACATTAAGATTCTTGAAAAATTCTTTATTGTCCCCGAACTCCTTGTCGCCAACAAACATTGGAACATAAGATTCATGAAGAAGGGAGTCAATTCTAACAAACCTTATTGACTGATGCCGAACCAGGGTGTTGATGTTGGTTTCTAGTTCAGGAATAAAATTGTAAAACCCTGTATTTAATGCGCCGTCGCTCTGCAAAGAGGTTGACCCATTTAAAAGTAATGAGTGCTCAAACCTCTCAACTTACATATGTATTGAGTAAATCAGTACATTTATATATGAAATTTATCCAGAATAGTGCGTGAAGCAACAATCCCAAATATTCTGTAAATTTTAAGATATCGCTTTCCTATGCTATGTTCCCAGCCGAACTCTCAGTATTGACATGACATGACGATTAAATATTCACTCTCAGCAGACTAGCATGAATCTACCGAAGTGTCAGTATTGGGATCTGCATGGAAGTACTCACACAGGCCGCATCACTCTCTGACAAAGAAAATTTCGTATCGACACACTTTTAAGTTAGCTCGATCGAACACGCTTAAATTCCTTAGGGAAAATCTAGACTGTTAATATCAGTCTCAAAAATGATCACGGCCACACGATTTGACCGCGCGATTCAGCAAGCTTAGACTACTCCTAACGGGACTAGGAGATCGTCATGATAAACACTGGCGGTCCCACTAGCATCCCTGCAGGTCAAAACTCCTTTAGCTCATCAACTACCTCCTTGGACGTTCACCAGGACATGGGTGATCACACTATTTAGAAATATCTCAAACGAGATAAGACCGGAAAAAGCGGTCTCAAAACCCATCGTATCCGTCCAACTTAGCCAGCCTAGTTGGACGACTTAGATCGCACCTTGAATGTCCAAAGAGGCACTGACGTGATCACCGGCGACCCAGTTATATGCTTGGTCGATCGACTTGCTCATAGCAAGCCAAGAGTATATTGAATCGCTTGCCTAGAGTATGGTGATCACGTTGTTAAAAAGAAAGCTCAAACGAGCTAGACCGACCATGACGGTCTTAAAATCATAGCATCCGTCTAAATTTGCTAGCCAAGTTGGACGGCTTAGATCGAGTTTTGGTTAGTCAAAGAGGCGCCAACGTGTTCACTGGAGACCTAACTCTACCCATAGTCGATCGACCTACCCGCGACAAGCCAAGAGGACACCAAACCGCTTACCTAAAGTAGGGTGAACGCGCTGTTTGAAAACCCTAAAATTGCGTTTGCGACAACACACTACTGTGCAAATCGATCACAACCATCCATATTCGCCGACCAAATTGAGAGGTTTAAATTCAATTTCAGGCAGCCCCGAAGGTGTCAACGTGATCACCGTCGACCCACCTTTTCACATGGTTGATCGTCCTGTTCGAACTAACACTCGTTACCTCGAATCGCTCTCCCAAAAGAGGGTTGTCCGCGTGGCCCCTAAACCCTAAATTACATCAACGACGATATACAATTGTCGCAAATCATCTCGTCCATCCAACTTCGCTAGCCTAGTCAGATGGTGTAGATTTATTTTCACGAGGCCGACAAGGTAACATTGTGATCACCGGCCACCCCTCCTCCATAGGTAGCGATCGACCAGGTGATGACTCACCCATATGGTACTCAAACGATCACCCAAAGGTGGTCGGTCATGCTACCTTCTTAAGACGATCAATCCACGACTGATTTAATCGAGCTCTAAAACAATGATGCTTCATGTACATCGATTATTTTGAGATGATTGCTTAAAAGCGATGCTTTACGTGCATCGAACACATACAATATTTTACGAATATCGGCTTCATAAATAGCTTAGTTATTTAACCTAATAACGCCGCGTGCTATTCTTTACGGCAAGTCCCACGACTTGACCCATTTATTCGAGACATCAAACGTGTCACAAACTGGGGGATGCTCACTGGGTTACTGGTCAGGCGGTTTATAGCGTGGGGCGTGCAACGCGCCCATTATGAGAAAGTGTCAGGAAAGACAGACGGTTAATGGTAACGAGAGTAGTGGGTGAAAACGTGATCAATCTTCCCTCATAACAGAAACACGATGATCACCATCTTCCGCACAACTCCACTTCTCCACTACTTAACTTCCTCCACTTCCTATGAGATCAGGGTGCGCTCAATAACTTATAAATAGGTTTTCAACCTATTTCAAACAAGAATACAAGTGTTATCAACACAAGTATCCAGAAACCATTTTTCTGATACAAGTCATAAAACAACCACACCTTCATAATTCAACATTCTGATCTCAAACACCTTCTCCGCTTCCCTCCCTAAGATCAACCCTTCTCATTCACCTTGTGACCGAATTGAATCTGGAACGGCCATTTGTTGGTTTAGGCCAGAGTCTTACATATTGATCTCTCGAATCTAAAAGTACTCATGTGCAGTGCATTTGTTTAGGGTTTGAATTCGTTTCTCATCAACACACCCCAAATTTACCAAAAACAGCAGAATCAGTTTTTACCCTCAAACACAGGGCCTTCTGAATTTCAAGAGATCTTAGAACAATAGCATTTATTTGCTGCATCTTCATCCTTGTTTATTTCAACTCTTCAAAAACACCAGAAAACTTCTTAAGATTTGAGGGGTTAGCCCTTGGTTTCTTCATATTCTTCCTTTTTCTCTTCAAAGTTGTAGAGGGGTGAGATTCACCTTTTTCCTTCATGATTGATGGCTTAACAATCATGTTAACATCTTTTCCATCAGAAGATATGATGCTTGGAGTCTCCATTCAAATATGGGACTATGAGAGAACTATACAAAACTATATAGGGTATGAAAAGAGTTTTCAGGAAACGAAAAAAGAATGTATGGTTACGGAACCTATATACAGAGTAAGTAGGATTCACGTACGAACAACTTTCAACCCTAAAAAGGTAGAATAGTCGACATTAAACCTCTTTTAATGATCAAACAGGGTAAACCTTTTCAATACCATTTGAGGATATGAAAAGATCAACAGAATTCCAGAAAAACAAAAACAAAAAAAATTAATTTTCTTTTCCTAAAACCTGATTGTGCATAGCTCTTGTCTCTTTAAATTCGGGCACATGAGACAAGATGCACTTCCGACACAATTAGGGTGTGTTGGGGTGAACAATAATCTTTTCACCATGTGATTCTTGTAGGGAATTCTTAGTTTCCTTTTTCAATGAACGTTTAGACCTAGTTCTTTTCTGTAGAGGTCTAAATTTTTCTTTAGAAATTAACTTCTTCGGAGCCTCAGATGGATTCGACTTCAGAACAAGTTTTAGTTTGTTTGCTAATCGATTTGCTCTCCGTTGAAGTTTGTTGACATATCTTTTTTATTTTTGTACTTGAAACATTTTGAGAGTTCATGACCCTTAAAAGTACAATAAGAACATGTCAATGCAGAGGACGGTTTAGGTACCATACCCGAGCATGCTGCTAAAAAAATTGAAGTACCTGAAACATGTGAGATAAAATTTTCAGTAGATAGAATAAAATTCATTTTATCCTCCAAAATGGTCGAAGAAGTTTCTCCAGAAAGAATATCAAGATTGATGTACGTATTGCTACAATTATCAAAATTAATATTTTCGCCAAGAAGTGCAACACTTGATTTTTCATCTTCATTTGAATCATAGTGATCAGACATTTCATCAAGAGTTGCAGCAAGACCTTTGTTTCCAGTGTATTTTCTACGATTTAGACACTCATTAGCAAAATGACCAAAACATTTACACTTGAAGCACTGTGGCATATCCTCATCATTAGTGTCGACAGTGTCCCTGTTTTTAGGAGGGGCACGATCATGAGGTTTAACTGATGATCGGGGTTTATCTCTGGTGAACCGTTTACTTCTATTCAAAAGAAGATCTCTAAACTGCCTTGTGATTAAAGAAACTGAACTGTCAAGATCCTCATCTGATGAATCATTCCAATAGGATCATCCACAGAGTTGCCAACACTTTTACTTTTATCAAGTAATTTAGTGTTCTTTTGTGCTTTGAAAGAAATATCCTTTCCAGACTTGGATATATGCTCTTGATCAAAGATTTTTAACTTCCCAACAAGAGTATTTCTGGAAAGTGTATCAAGGTTATTTCCCTCAACGATGGCATGTTTCTTAGAATCGTATCTAGCTGGCAGAAACCTGAGAATTTTCATTACAATGCCCTTTTCAAGAATAGTCTTACCCAATGCAAAAAATGCATTAACAATTTAAGACACTTTGTGATTAAACTCATCAAGTGAATCTTCATCATCCATACAAAGGTTTTCCCAATCAGAATTTAGGTTTTGAACCCTAGCTTCATTTTCATAGGTATTCCCTTCAAATACGGTTTCTAAGATATCCCAAACATCTTTAGACCGAGTGCACGTAGTCACATGGTGCTGAAGATCTGGGTTAATGGCATGGATGATAGCATTCAATCCGTCATAATATTGCTTTGCAGCAAGAATCTCGACATGCACATACTCACCAATATCCTTTGGAACAGTTACACCATTTACTGTAACCATTGGAAGATTATAGCCATTAACAACATGAAACCATGATTGAAAATCACACGCTTGAAGAAAGGCACGCATAGAAATTTTCCACCATAAGTAATTCGAGCTATCGAAGACTGGCGGTACGTTTATGTAGATAACATTTATGTCCATAGAGTCAGATTGCTATAAACACAGACTTATGAGGTCTTTAACGTGTTTTCCAGCTCTGATACCAATTGAAAAAACGGGGATATAATAACCACACCCAATAATTTGTTCGGAAATCTATATGGACTAACTCCAGTAAAATTCGGATAGCACTAACTTAAAAGCGAGATCAATCAAGAAATATACCAACGAGTTATATCTCAATTTCTCAATACAATCTGCAATCGAACAGATAGAAATTTGTGAGCCCGATTGATATGAGAAATAATTTGGACGGTACCAAAGACCAATTCTCAATGCCCAAGTGCCAAACAATTACTATCCAACAATCAAGATCGAATTTACCAATTGATTGAACTACACACAACCTGTGATATTTCAATTATATAAACAAATATAATGCGGAAAGATTAAAACACAGACGCCGTAAGTTTTGTTAACGAGGAAATCGCAAATGCAGAAAAACACCGGGACCTAGTCCAAATTTAAACACCACACTGTATTAGGCCGCTACAGACACTAGCCTACTACAAGTTAACTTCGGACTGTAATGTAGTTGAGCCCTAAAAAAGTTTCACACTAATTAAGGTACAGTCGCGTTCCTTGCGCCTCTTAAACCACACCGAATTCATCGCACTTGATTCCCTTAGCTGATCTCATCCACAACTAAGAGTTGCTACGACCCAAAGTCAAAGACTTATAAACAAATCTGTCTCCCACAGATAAGTCTATTCTGATAGATAAATCTATCTCCCACAAAAGTACCTATGAAGTTTTTTATTTCGTCGTTTGATAAACCAAGGTGAACAAGAACCAATTGATAATCCGGTCTTATACTCCCTAAGAGCATCCTATAAATATCAATCACCTCACAATAACCAAACTATATGGTAGTAGAAGAAGTTATTGTGGAATCACAAAGAATGAGATGATGATCTTTGTGATTACTTTTTATATCTTACCTATCGGAGATAAATATGGAGAAAATCTTAGAAAAGATAAAACTCAATACGATAGAACAAGTAATATCAGATCACGCAACTGTAGAGAAAATAATTGGGTCTTCCTTTAAGAATCCCAAATGAAGTCCTCAAATCATTAACCTATAATGGTTTCGGAAAAACCTAGGTTAAAGGAGAATCGACTCAAGTCGCAACTAGGACACAGGAAAGTGTCGGGATTAGGTTTTCCAGTTGCTAGAGTTCTCCCTTATATAGTCTTTCAAATCAGGGTTTTCTTTCAATCAAAGCTACGATAGATCAGTAACAAAGCATTCAATATTCACCGTTAGATGAAAACCTGATTTAAGATTCAAGCTAAGTCTGCTTAAAATCAAAACAATATCTCTCCACCATTATATGGTCTTAGCTTGTTACACACAAATGAAATATACCTCCATTTAGATACGGTAACCGTACCTAAACGTTTATATTGAGTTGGCTCAATAATAGTTAATCGAAGTTAGCCATATGAACACTTTTTTCTTAACCACATTCATCTAAAACTTATAGAGAAACTATCAATCAATCATGAGAGATAATCAAATAAATCTAATCGTGTTTCAAATAGAGTTGTCAAATTGTTCACTATTTCACAAAAATATATATGAATCAACTGAATCAAAATCGGATTAATTCGTGAGAATCAACTCATGAACATTAAGCCACGGTTTTCAAAGATTGCATTCCTTAATTCATAAATGTATTTTTTTCATGAATATGAAAAACATACTTAACCGATTTTAGAACTTTAACCACTAAGTTTGCAAACAGGTACGCAAACTATAGCTTCCGGACTTTGGTTTTGTCCAACAGTTTACAAACGGGTATGCATATTGTTGTCTCGGACCTTAACTCAGGTAGAACCGTTCACATACTGGTATGAAAACTTGGTTCCCAAACTTTGACAGTTAAAACCATTCGCATACTAGGTATACAAACAAGGTTCCCAGACCTGAATCATACCAAAACAGTTTGCACACTAGTTACGCATACTATGATGCGTCCAGACAAAGGTTTTTGTTCTAAACTCCCATTTAAATCATTGAAACATCCTTAGAAGACGTCAATAGATGTCTCACACAAACTATTATCTTATAAGTAATTTTAAAGTGATCGAATGATCAATACGGAATTTCCGCATCGACATCAAATGATTGTCTCACACAAATCATGTAAGATGTTTCAAGGAAATTTTCACATGATCATCTTTTGACTTATTATTTAGTTTCCAATAAATAAATTGTTTCCAACTAAACTCGTCAATAATATGATGAACGTAGCTAAAAAAAATCTTCCAATACATATTTCGAGAAATATATAACCGAGTTAAACTCAACTCGAAATATCAAATGTGTATAATATAAAAGTCTATATAGTTATACAACTTAGTCTCATTAGGAGATAGAATAGACTAGACTCCTGAGTGATAGATAAATTTTAGTCTCCACATACCTTTTGTTGATAAAGTCCCTCCAAGCTCTCCTCAGTAGATCTTCGTCTTCAGTCGATGAACGCGTGAATTCTAAAGCTCAACTACACATTTTATCATAATCCAACACATAGCTATAAGTAGACTAGAAATAAGGACTTATAGTTTTGATCAACAAAACTTGAAAAACAAGCTTGAGATAGCAACGCTTGCGAGTTCGACCGAGAAGTGCTCTAACAGCATCGCTCGGTCGAACTCGCAAGCGTTTCTATCTCAAGCTTGTTTGTCAAGTTTAGTTGCCAAAACTATAAGTCTTGATTTCTACTTTACTTATATCTAAGTCTCAGACTAGGATAGTAAGTGTAGTTGAGCTCTAGAATCCACGACGTTCATCATGCAAAGACGAAGAACTACTCAAGGAACTGGTGGAACTTCATCGACAAAAAGGTATTGGAGACTTGAACTTATCTATCACTCAAAATTCTATCTATTTTATCTCTTATCTTGAGAAAAAAGTCGTATTGCTATATAGACTTCGATTATACACATTTCCTATTTCGAACCGAGTTTATCTCGCTTATATATTTCTCGAAATATGTGTTGGTAAGCTTTAGCTTTGGCCAAGTTCATCTTTACTCGTGACGAAAGTCATGTTGATTATTTCAATAACTTGAAAATCGCTTTGATGAAAAATAGTTTGTGAATGACAACTATATAAGCATAGTGTTTCACATTTGTGTAAAAGTCCAAAACGGGAACCCAAAGTATGCGTACCCGTATGCGTACTGGCGGTTGTTGAAAATCCGGGACAGTATGCGTACCCATACGCGTACTGGCAGAAAGTTCACGTCCGTGAATTTCTGCTGGAGTTTGGAAATGAAAACAAACTCAATCCGGTTACTTAAGTACGCGTACCTGTTTGCATACTTAGGTAGGTTACTTTCTAAAATCGGTTTGGTTGTGAACTAATTATATATATTATGGAATGCAATCTTTGCAAACCGTGGCTATAATGTTCATAAATCGATTCGAGTGAATCAATACCGATATTGCTTCGGTTGTGTCTTGTATACTTCTATGAGATCTAAGCAATTGAACAACTCTCTAACTAGTTCATTTGAATCATTTGAACTAGTTATGGTGAAGATGAATAAAGTTGATATGAAAGTGCTCATATGGCTAACCATTGGTTAACTATTGTTGAACCAACTAGGTGTACACGTTTAGGTACGGTTACTCAAATCTACATGAAGTTACATTTCGTTTGTGTATAACAAGATAAGTTCGATCTAACGGTTGAAAGATATTAGCTTGAATCTAATGAGGTTTTCATCTAACGGTGAATATTGAATGATTTGTTACCAAGGTAACTTAGATTGCAAACCCTGATTTGGAGACTATATAAAGGAGAAATCTAGCATCTGGGAAACCTAATCCCCACACCTCCTGTATGATACTAGTTTTGCAAGCTAGAGTCGATTCTCCTTTAACCTTAGGGTTCTCTCGAGTCCCTATAGTTTAACGACTTAAAGACTTCATTAGGATTGTGAAGCCAGACCCAACTATTTTGTCTGTGGTTGCGTGATCTGATCTTGTTGTTTCTATCGTGATTGTGTACAATCGTAAGATTAACTTGAGATTTATATCTCTGATAGACAAGATAGAAAAGTAGTCACAAACACCTTCGTCTCATCGTTTGTGATTCCAAAATATCTTGTTTCGCTAGTCAATAAGAATATTGTGAGGTGATTGATATTTCTAGGCTGTTCTTCGGGAATATAAGTCTGGTATATCAATTGGTTCCTGTTCACCTTGATTTATCAAAATACTGAACAAAACTCGTAGGTATTTCTATGGGAGACAAATTTATCTATTCCTGTAGAGTTTTCTGTGTGAGACAGATTTGTTTATTAAAGTCTTCGACTTTGGGTCGTAGCAACTATTAGTCGTGGGTGAGATCAACTAAGGGAATCAAGTGCGTAGTATCCTGCTGGCATCAGACACGTAAGAGCGCAATTGTACCTTGGATCGGTGTGAGATTGATTGGGGTTCAAACTACAGTCCAGACCGAAGTTAGTTTGTAGTAGGCTAGTGTCTGTAGCGGCTTAATACAATGTGTGTTCAATCTGGACTAGGTCCTGGAGTTTTTATGCATTTGCGGTTTCCTCGTTCACAAAACTTCTGGTGTCTGTGTTATTTTTTTTCCGCATTATATTTTGCTATATAATTAAAATATCACAGGTTGTGCGTTGAATCGATCAATTGGTAAATCCAACCTTTGGTTGTTGATTGAAATTGATTGATCCTTGAACATTGGTCTTTGGTACTGTTCAAGTTATCTCTCTTAGATTCAATCGGGCCCACAAGTTATTGTTTGTTTGATTGCGGATAGAATTAAGAGATTGAGATATAACTCTTTGATATACTTTTCTTAAGATTGAGTCTGACTGTCTAGTTGATTCTCTTGGAAGTATATTGGATTTAGTCCATACAGATTGCTAAGCGAAATATTGGGTGTGGTTGTTAGACCCCCGCTTTTTCAATTGGTAAGCAGGCAAACACTTTTAAAGACCTCATAATTCTGTGTTTATAGCGATCTGACTCTATGTACAGAAATTCTATCTCCATAAACGTACCACCAGTCCTCGATGGCTCAAACTACTTGTGGTGGAAAATCGCTATGCGTGCTTTTCTTCAAGCTCGTGATTTTCAAACATGAGTACGTGTTGTTAATGGCTACGATCCTCTGGTTAATACAGAAGGCGATGTATCTATACCTAAGGATATTGGTAGATATAATCCAGAAGAAATCCTTGCTGCAAAGCAAAATTATGACGGCTTAAATGCTATCATACATTCCATTACCCCAGATCTTCAACATCATATGACTACTTTCACGAATTCTAAAGAAGCCTGGGATATTTTAGAAACCGTATTTGAAGGGAATACCTGTGAAAACGAAGCTAGGCTTCAAAACCTAAATTCTGATTGGGAAAACCTTCGTATGGCAGATAAAGAATAATTTGATGAGTTTAATCACAACGTATTTGAAATTGTTAATGCATCCTTTGCATTGGGTAAGACTATTCCTGAAAAGGACATTGTGATGAAGATTCTCATATCTCTGCCATCCAGATACGATTCTAAGAAGCATGCCATCCTTGAAGGAAATAATCTCGCAACGCTTTCCAGAAATACTCTGGTTGGGAAGTTAAAGATCTTTGATCATGAGCGTACATACAAATTTGGAAAGGATGTTGCCTTCAAAGCACAAAAGAACATTAAATTACTTGATAAAAGTAAAAGTGTTTGCATCTCTAGATATGATCTTTTTGAGGCTGATTCATCAGATGAAGATCTTGACAAGTCAGTCTCGTTGATCACAAGACAGTTTAGGGACCTTCTTTTGAAGATAAGTAAACGGTTCTCCAGAGATAAAACCAGGTCATCAGATAAACCTCATAATCGTGTTCCTCTTATAAACATGGATAATGATGAGACTGATGACGAGGATATGCCTCAGTGCTTTAAGTGTAAAATTGGTCATTTTGCAAATGAGTGTCCAAATTGAAAGAAACACACTGGGAACAAAGGTCTAGCTGCAACTCTTGATGAAATGTCTGACAACTATGATTCTAATGAAGACGAATAATCAAGTATTACGCTTCTCTTTGAAATTATGGATTTTGATAACTGTAGTAATACATACATCAATCTCGATAGTCTTTCAGAAGAGAACTCAACCAATCTGGAAGAAAAAGTTGACCTTTCTGTTGAAAACTCTCTGTCAAATTTTTTAGGTTCCACTATGTGTCTAGCATCTTGCACATCTCGGGTGTCTGAATCATATTCCAGGTTGACATGCTCCTATTTTTCACTCAAAGGTCATGAACTATCAAAGTGTTTCAAGTACAAACACTAATTGAGGCATGTCAACAAACTTCAACGAAGAGCGAATCGATTAGCAAACAAGCTCAAATTCGTTCAAAAGACCGCTGAAATATGTAAGATTTTATCTTCGTCGAAGAAGTTAGTTTCCAAGGATAAGACAAGACCATTAATTTATGGTCTAAACACTACGAGAAACAGGGTTCTATGAATTTCGATCGAAAAGGATATGGTGGACAGATTATTGTTCACCCCAGCATAACTTAAATTGTGTTGGTTAGTGCATCTTGTCTTATGTGCCTGATTAAAAGAGACAAGATTCTGCACATGTCAGGCTTCAGAAAAGGAGAAATGGTTTTAATTTTTTTTTTAGCTTTTGCCTGTATTGCAAGATTGGAATTCTTCCATATCTAATTGATATTGGAAAAGACTTCCTTGGTCAATCAATAAAAGAGGGTTATTCTCGATAATTATATTCCTCTTAGGGTTGTGAGTTGTGTGTGCACGAACCTGTGTTTAAAGGTTTCGTAACCCTATATTCCTTTTCCTTCTCTAAAACTCTTTTTAACTTAAGACTGCTTGTTGAGTTTAAGTTGTGATTTTCTCTCACTAACTCGTACGCATATGCATACCCCAAGCATCATGTCTTCTGTTGGAAAATATGTTAATATGATTGTTAAGCCATCAATCATGAAGGAAAAATAAATATCTCTGTTACCTCCAATTTTAAAAAAAAAAAAAAGGAATGTGAGGAAGCCAAGAGTTATTCCTTCAAATTCTCAAAATTTTTCTGATGTTCATGAAGAGTTAAAGGAGACAAGAAAGTAGATTCAACAAATAAAGGCTTTTTTTATGAGAACTCTTGAAATTCAGAAGGCCCTGGTTCGACATCATCAGTCCAGAAGGTTTGTTGGAATTGACTTCTTTCTTCACGAACCATATGTTCCCATGGCTGTTGACGACAAGGAGTTCGGGGACGATAAATTTTTTTCCAGAGGTCTCAATGTCTAGGAAACTTCTTATGAGAATTTATTCTTGTGTTTTAAGAAGGATAACTAGGATTTGGAATAGCCATTATTGTGATTACACATAGCTATGTCCATCGTTTTCATCTTGCAATGTTTTTAGATTTATATATTTAAATTCTAAAGTTTGTTTAGAAGATGATTTTGCAATATTAATCTTTATGGTTTTATATATTGCAACTTGTTATGGGATATGTGTGTTTGTGTCCATGAACTATGATTGTCTCATACGTGGTCAAAAGTTAAGTCTTTCGTATGTCGATATGCAAGTATTGATAAAAGATTGAATGAACTTTTGAAAAACAAAAGATAAGCCTATTATGTTATTATGCAAATATTGATGGAAGATAGGATGAGATTTTGTTTACAAAGATTAAGTCTGTCATGTCATTGTGCAAATAGTGATAAAGAATAAAATGAATCTTTGTTTATTCCGCAGTATTGATCTTCCCTGATCCATATCTTATGTATATACTGTGCGGCTCCGTAAGTTCTCTTATGTGAGCATCTCCGATTAAATTAAGCATAGGTTCTCTTGTGGTTAAGTTAATTGAGTTTTTTGGATACAAATTCATGTTTCATGTGATTTGTTAATATCCAAAGAAATCTTTCTTTTCGTGTGAAAGTAAGGTCGTTGTTGTTGTTCTTTCGGGAATGACATTTTATGGGGGAGAGTTCTTAATTAAACTTGTGCTTAATTTCCAAATCTTTGTGGAGAGTGCGTCCGTGGAATATTATATGTGTTATCTTGTATTTTTATAAACTCCTTGATGAATGAATTTATTTCGGCTATATGATTGCATCTAAAAAAGTTGATATGTGCTTTTTTTTGGTCATGAAGTGTCTCTACGGAAATTTCATTAGAATCCCACTAGTTTTCGTACCTTTGCCAATTTTATTGATAAAAAGGGGGAGAATTAATCTGTAATTCACACTACAAATACATATGGTTTTCGGATCATTATGTAAGGGGGAGTGGTTTTCATGTGAGATGAAGTATTGACTAAGTGGGACTGATATATATCACCATAGTATTGTTGTCGAAGTTGTGATACAATTGAACTATGATGATGTGTAATAATACTATGACACTGTATAACAATGATTGGGAGCTATTATTTTCTCATTGTTATGGCTACGGATCTTCAACAACGATGATGCTGAATTGCATATCTTTGGAATCATTGGAGTACTTGGAAATGATGAAGATTTCGAGTAATGTTGAAGAACCAGGGAGATCAAGTATGTGGATGAGAAGCTGCAAAGTTTATTTATTATGTATTCCATATGTATTGATAGTTTTGTCACTAAAATTGAAAAATAGGGAGATTGTTAAAGTACTGCTCGGTCGAACTTGCAAGCATTGCTATCTCAACCTTGTTTGTCAAGTTTAGTTTCCAAAACTATAAGTCTTGGTTTCTAGTCTACTTATAGCTAAGTCTCGGACTAGGATAGTAAGTGTGGTTGAGCTCTAGACTCCACGACGTTCATCATGCAAAGACGAAGAACTACTCAAGGGACTGGTGGAACTTCATCGACAAAAAGGTATGTGGAGACTTGAACTTATCTATCACTCAAAAATCTATATATTATATCTCCTATCTTGAGATAAATTTCTATATAGACTTCGATTATACATATTTTTTATTTCGAGCCGAGTTTATCTCGCTTATCTATTTCTCGAAATATGTGCTGGTAAGCTTTCGCTTTGGCCAAGTTCATCTTTACTCGTGACGAAAGTCATGTTGATTATTTCAATAACTTGAAAATCGCTTTGATGAAAAAATAGTTTGTGAATAACAACTGTATAACATCCTCTAAGAAAGTTACAATGATTGAAATGAGAGTTTAGAACATGTAACCATCTTTGTATATATGCATAGTGTGTTTTCACATTTGTGTAAAAGTCCAAAACCAGGAACCTAAAGTATACGTACTCGTACGCGTACTGGCGGAAAGTTCACGTCCGTGAATTTCTGCTGGAGTTTGGAAGTGAAAACAAACTCAATCCGGTTACTTAAGTACGCGTACCTGTTCGCATAATTAGGTAGGTTACTTTCTAAAATCGGTTTGTTCGTGATCTAAAACATTTATATATATATTAAGGAATGCAATCTTTGCAAACCGTGGCTATAATGTTCAAGAATCGATTCGAGTGAATCAAAAGCGATTTTGCTTAGATAGTGTCTTTTATAATTTTATGAGATATAAGCAATTGAACAATTCTCTAACTAGTTCATTTGAGTCATTTGAACTAGTTAGGGTGAAGATGAATAAGGTTGATATGAAAGTGCTCATATGTCTAACCATTGGTTAACTATTGTTGACCCAACTAGGTATACACTTTTAGGTACGGTTACTCAAACCTAAATGAAGTTACATTTCATTTGTGTATAACAAGATAAGTTCGATCTAACGGTTGAAAGATATTAGCTTGAATCTAATCAGGTTTTCATCTAACGGTGAATATTGAATGATTTGTTACCAAGGTAACTTAGATTGCAAACCCTGATTTGGAGACTATATAAAGGAGAACTCTAGCAACTTGGAAACCTAATCCCCACACCTCTTGTGTGATACTAGTTGTGTAATCTAGAGTCGATTCTCCTTTAACCTTAGGTTTCTCGAGAGACCCTGTAGGTTAACGACTTAAAGACTTCATTGGGATTGTGAAGCCAGACCCAACTATTTTCTCTGTAGTTGCGTGATTTGATCTTGTTTCTATCGTGATTGAGAACAATCTTAAGATTTACTTGAGATTTATATCTCCGATAGGCAAAATAAAAAAAGTAGTCACAAACACCTTTGTCTCATCGTTTGTGATTCTACAATATCTTGTTTCGCTAGTCGATTAACATTATTGTGAGGTGATTGATATTTCTAGGATGTTCTTCGGGAATATAAATCCGGTATATCAATTGGTTCCTGTTCACCTTGATTTATCAAAAGAGGGAACAAAACTCGTAGATATTTCTAGACTATTCTTGTAGACTTTTTCTGTGTGACACAAATTTGTTTATTAAAGTCTTCGACTTTGGGTCGTCGCAACTCTTAGTTGTGGGTGAGATCAACTAAGGAATCAAGTGCGTAGTATCCTGCTGGGATCAGAGACGTAAGGAGCGTAACTGTACCTTGGATCAGTGTGAGATTGATTGGGGTTCAACTATAGTCAATACCTAAGTTAGTTTGTAGTAGGTTAGTGTCTGTAGAGGCTTAATACAATATGTGTTCAATTTGGACTAGGTCCCGAGGTTTTTCTTCAATTTCGGTTTCCTCGTTAACAAAACTTCTGGTGTCTGTATTATTTCTTTTTCTCATTATATTTTGTTATATAATTGAAATATCACAAATTGTGCGTTGAATCGATGAATTGGTAAATCCAACCTTTGGTTGTTGATTGAGATTGATTGATCCTTGAACATTGGTCTTTGGTACCGTTCAAGTTATCTCTCTTGGATTCAATCGGGCTAGCAAATTATTGTTTGTTTGATTGCGGATTGAATTAAGAGATTGAGATATAACTCTTTGATATACTTTTCTTAAGATTGAGTCTGACTGCCTAGTTGATTCTCTTGGAAGTATATTGGAGTTAGTCCATACAGATTGCTAAGAGAAATATTGGGTGTGGTTTTTAGACCCCCGCTTTTTCAAATGCTCTAACAATGCTTATTTCTTAAAAAGAAGAGAAGAAACAATTAGTCATATTTTCAGTGAGATATGTACCAATGGTATAAACGCCCCATTATTGAATGTGTACTCTTTGATTGGAAGTTCAACCCGAAAGTATCTAAAGAATATGATTTCAATATGAAGCGGCTCCGTAAAGGAATTGATGTTATTAACAAGATTTGGGTAGAAAATATATATCCTTCCAACGATGTTGTTGAGAAGGCGAAAGCGAAGATTGTAAGGTTGACAGGAGAACTTGAGTTTGAGAAGAATGTTATGCAAAGTATGCAAGTAGCATTGCCAAAGAAGCATACTGATTAAGTAGAGATTGATATAAACTCTATATACATATTGTCAAGGATCGTTCAGTTGGTCTACTTGTTATTGTATTAGGTTTTGTTTATACAGGTTTCCTAACAAAAAAGTTGGGTGTATTTGGTATCCCCTACATTTTCAATCTTTATCTCCTCCTCATGATGAGTCACGATACCATCAAGATCACTATCCAAACTCTCCTTCTCCTCCTTAATCTCTGCCACTTTCTTCTCTATCTCCATCAAATTATTGCGAACCTCTAAAAGTTATCAAGGGGAAAACGAGTTAACGAAACAAAAAGTTCGAAGTAACGACTAAGAAAAAATAGTAGCTCATAAAATCTACCTTCATGTTTAACTAAAACAAAATTTAGGGTTTTCTCAAGTTGAGTCCTTGGACTATAACACTAAACCGTGCATCAACAGAAGTAACAAAACCACCGGCAGCAGGACACGAGAGCATATGTCTATCACGAGCCTTCTCGAGCTTGACATACTGTCGCTTGACTTTTTGAAGTTGATCCCGATATTCCTCGGCCTGCTAGAGCATGGGAAAATGCTTGGAATACCACTCAAGGAACTTATTACTCTTCTGATCTTGAAGCTCAGCTAACTTCTTAGAACGAGATAGAGCCACCTGTTTCACTTCCTCGACTTTATCGCTTAGCTCCTTAATGCAATCACGATGAACATACATATCCTCCTTTGTAAGAGCGAGCTCTCCCTACAAAGAATCAATCTTACACTGACGAGAACTCGGATCGAACTTCACCGCATGAAGCTCTAGTTGTGCCTATGAGCCACATTATCAGCCCTCTCCCTGAGACGATGAATCATGACTACAAATAAAAGGACCGCTTCATACCCAAGGGGTCTAATCTACTTACAAAGTAAATATAGATAAAAAGGTAAATACCTTCATGTACTTGCTTATCTAGGCACAACCGTTCGATCTCCATTTTAGCAGCATCCAGCTCGAATTGAATACAACGAACATCGTCTTCAACAGCCTTGGCGTGATTTCTAGCAACACGAGACTCAACTAACATGGCAGTCCTCAAATTGTTACTCTTATAAACCCGCAAAAAATAGCCATGGGAAACCAAATACATGGTAATAAAACACAAGGAAACCCAACAATACTTACGATATTCACCAACTTGTGGTCAACTGACTTATCTTGAAAATTCAAAACATGTGCTTGGTCCTCCTCGATCATCTTACTGAACTCATCGCATCAAATCTTAGTAACATCTTCACCGAACACGGTGAAGGAAAAAGAAGGAGCAGTCATTGAACTGCCAAAACTACAAAGAAACTAGCTACAACTGTACTAACAGCACTAACAACAATTTTACCACCATCACCAACACTTGGAGCACCTCCATCATTGAGAGCCCCCTTTTTAACTACATGACTCGCCTGGGAAGCTATACCTCCGATCTCGGAGCAACACCCTGGACCTGAGAGGGAAAAAGACTCATGTATGGGCACATCGTCCACATCCTCTAAAAAGGATTCATCACTATCATCAGTAATACCCACATCATCATCATCATTATAAAAAAATAAAATAATATCCACATCTATTGCACGAGTAACAACACCAGCAAGAGTAAAAAAGCGGGGGTCTAACAACACCACCCAATATTTTGCTTAGCATATGTATGGAAAGGCTCGAATATACTTTTAAGAGAATCAACAAGACTCAATCAATTAAAAGTATACAACGAGTTTATATCTCTCTCTTGATTTGATTTACTCAAGCAAGAACTGCGAGTTCTAATCAAATACAAGGAATAACTTGGATGGTACCAAAGACCAATATCCAAGGATCAATCAATGACAATCAATAACCAAATGTGGGATTACTCTAATAGATGATCTAACGCACAACCTGTATTATTTCAATTATAAAGATAAAACAATATAATGCGGAAATTGAAATAACACAGACACCAGAAATTTTGTTAACGAGGAAACCGCAAATGCAGAAAAACCCCGGGACCTAGTCCAGATTGAACACAAACTATATTAAGCCGCTACAGACACTAGCCTACTCCAAGCTAACTTCGGACTGGATTGCAGTTGAACCCCAATCAATCTCCCACTGATCCAAGGTACAGTTATGCTCCTACGCCTCTGATCCCAGCAGGATACTGCGCACTTGATTCCCTTAGCTGTTCTCACCCACAACTAAGAGTTGCTACGATCCAAAATCGCAGGCTTTGACAATAAACAAATCTGTCTCACACAGACAAGTCTTTCAAAGGATCAATCTGTCTCCCACAGATAAACCCTAAAGGTTTTGTTTCGTCTTTTGATAATAATCAAGGTGAACATGAACCAATTGATAATCCAGTCTTATATTCCCGAAGAACAGCCTAGAGTTATCAATCACCTCACAACAATCTTAATCGTATGGTAGCGAAACAAGATGTTGCGAAATCACAGTGAGACGAAGATGTTTGTAATTACTTTTTATATCTTGCCTATCGGAGATATCAATCTCAAGCCAATCAATCTGATTGTACTCAATCACGATAGAAGATGCAAGATCAGATCACATAACTATGATAAAAGTAGTATCGGTCTGATAGGGTGTAGAATACATCCTATTTATTATATATTATTTATGCTTTCTCTGCTATGTTTCTTGTAAATTGTGTGTTTTACGCATATTTTTGAGTTTTTAGGTACTCTGGAGTCGCACGGAGAAAAAGAAGAAGAAATCAACCAAATTGAGCCGAAAGGGCAAAAAGGAAATTTCATAGGCTGTCATTATTGGGAGCCTGGTCAAGGTTAAGGGGCAACCCTGTTTGAAGGAGTACTAAATACAGATCAGCTGAGGATAAGGGTCTGGAAACTGGCTAGCCCTTATCAGAACTGACCACCTGTTATAGGGCACCCACTGGGGTGGACCTGTCAAGGTGACCGGGTACAAATAACTAACCCTACCTCTTTACCCTAAATCGAGAGACGTGTTTCTCTCATTCACCTCATTCTACAGTCCTTGAAATTGAGCTGAGAAAAGCAGCAACGACTGCGCTTTTTAATCCGAGAGATTGAGATCGAAATGGAAGAATCGTAGATAATATAAAGAAGGCAGTGTTGGTGGCTACTTATGGTAGAGGTCTATTGAAGATTGAATTGAAAGTTTGAGGGTTTCAGAAATTAGGGTTTGATGACGAACTGGCAAGAAAAAGATTAAATTGTTTCTGCAATTGAAGTAGTCGGAGCTGAAGATGATGTCGTAGTTCAAATGGGTTTTTTATATCAAAGTGGAGATGAGTTAACTGATTCGAATTGAAATTAATCATCATGGGTATGTGGTTGTGGATCAAGTTGGTTTCTGTAGCTGCACCTGTGGTCATGAAATGATGAGAAGAAGCAGATCTAGAAGAAATCAAGGAATGAAATCAGTATTAGCTGAGAAAAAGAAGGGTCTGTTGGTGGTTGAAGTTATGAAGATTTTGAGCTGAAATGTTGCTGCTGTTGATTCAGAAGTTGAACCTGAACATGAACGAAACAAACAAGAAGAGGGATCTGTTGATGTTGTGAATCAGACGAAGAAATGAAGTTAGGGTTTCGATTTGAATCTGCAACCGAAGAAAAAGAAGAGGAAATCAGTGGTAGAATTGATATGGGTTTTCTGGGAAAGATCTATATATGGGTCTGTTAAGAACTGAGACATTGCTGAACAGTGAAATTGAGAAGAGTCTGTTAGAAATAGAGATGGTGGTATTCATTGATACCGCAGATTATGGTGAAGAATTGATGGGTTTTCACTGCAACTTGATAGTTGAGTTGAGATGCAGGAATGGTGTTGGTATTGAAACAGCCGAGAAAATGAGAGATTGATGTTGATGGTGTCGCTGCAACTGAATTAGAAGATGAGTTTGTCTCTGCAACAATGGGTGAAGTTTTAAATGGATTTGTAGTTGATTTAGCCGTGCTGCTGCTGTACAGAGTAGTGATGCTGGTGATGTTGGAATGGTTTACAGGGCTGTTGTTGGTTCATTGGAGATGCAGTTGATAAAGAGAACGAGGGAGTGGAATAGGCTGTCTGAAGCAACAATTGTGTTGATCGAATTGCCTTAGATGTATGTTAGGTGTCTACAGGTTCTGCAAGGAAAGAAATGGCCTGAATTTGGCCTGGAGATGTCGGATAGACAAACGGAACTCCGTCGGATTTCCTCGCCGACGAGTTAACTCAGAGATTCGCCGATCCAACTCAGTGACTAAGATGTAATCAGACGAGTCAGACCAGCTGAGTTAGTAGCTGACTCTCCTTTTCTCTTGACCAGTTGACTAACGTTTGACCATATTGACCGTTACTTATAACGGCACCAGAACAGAATATTCCATTACCGGCGATAGAACTCAAGTTGCCGACATCACTATTCCGGTGCCATTTCAGTCCGGGTTCCGGTGATCCCGAGAATTTTTCCAGCGACCCAAAAGTAGCAGAATTTGTGAAAAAATTTCTAGACTCATGGGTTTGAAGAATTGGGCTTGGATTTGGAAAGAGAAGATGGAAGATTTTAGAAAGACTTGGATTTGGAAGTTGAGCTACAAAGGGAAAGAGATTCTATTCCTAAGAGGATTGCTAGGAAATTGAAGCCTATAAATTGAGAAGTTCTTTACATAACTTTTACATCTCTACACACACAACACTTGTGTTTTTGCTTGCTTTCAAAATTCTTCTTTTAATTATATGTGTGAACTTTAAAAATTCTCCCTTTAATTATTTGTGTAAATTTCAAAAACATGAGTAGCTAATTTTCTTATTGATTGAGGATGAATTCCTAGTTTTTAACATGTTTTGAGTTTTTTTTTTAAATCTACTTTGAAGTTTTTCACTTGATTATCGTTTGTTTTTACTAATAGGAATGTTTATACATTCATGGTTGATTGATAGATTGTTTAGGTGGCCAACTAAATTGATTTGTTAATTGATCTAAAGCTTGTGAAAGTTAGGGGATAAGTAATCGTTTCTTGACTCTTTACATAAGTAGCAAACACGAGACCTTGCAGAGGGATTCCGAGGAGCAATTGTGTGTGGAAAAAACGTTAGCAAGTAGACCTTGAGCTAAAAGTCTGAATACTAATATAAACCTAATAAATTCATAAATCTTAATGCGTTTAACTAAATTACATCTTGAGTGAGTTACTACTAGGTGGTTTGGTGAATAGAATCCGGTAGTCGAGAACTTCCGTACCCGGTGATACTAGAGATTAGGGGTTTAGCACTGAGCTAGCTGATTTACCTACGGTTGATGATAATCTCTGTGACTAATAAAAAGTGGAAAAGAACATAACTTGATTTATTGTTTTGCAACGAAGAAGGATTCCTTATCTAATCTCTCTTATTGATTTCAATTTAAACTTTTAATTGCTTTATTTACTTTCTTTTGTTTTTTAAAATCTAAAACCAATCCCCCCTTTTTGTGACAACTAAACAACTAAAACCTCTTGCTCCTCGTGGGAACGAACTTGACTACACTATATTACTTGTTAATTAGGTGGAAAAATATTAATTAATTTGTTGTGGTTACGGCACGCATCAAATTTTGGCGCTGCTGCCGGGGAGCAGCGGACGATTTTAGTTGTTCTATTTTTTCTTTTTGTTTTATTCTTGCTTTGTTAGATTCTATATCGTATCTAACTTAGTTTTCGAGAATCTTGTTTCAGGTACTATATCTTTGGTGAATGCTTAAAGAGGGAAAACCGAGTCTAATTGGTATACGTCTTCGATCCGGCACTCAACTAGAGGACCTCTTTCGAGCGGTTAACACCCCGCTTCCTCCTTCTTCATCTAGTGAGTTCGCAAATTCCGATATAGACGAAGAAGAAATGGCTGATCGTACTCAAGCATCTAGCTTCTCACAAGCTCGATACACAACAATGGTGTATCCAAACTAACTCAACCTTCGAGATCAAGCCGGGGTTGATTAGAGAGTTACCAAAGTTTCATGGCATGGTGAATGAAGATCCAAACAAACATCTTATGGACTTCTCTACCATAGTCATGGGCATGCTTCCACCGGAGACTAATGCGGATGGAGCAATGTTGAAATCTTTCCCGTTCTCTTTGGCGGGCAATGCTAAGGAATGGTTGTATTATTTTCCTTCTGGAAGTATCACCACATGGAATGGGATGAAGAAAATTTTCCTCGAGAGATATTTTCCTGCGTCAAAATCTACTCAAATTCGCAAGGAGATTTGTGGGATGAAGCAAAATGTGGGAGAGTCATTGTATGAATGTTGGGAGAGATACAAGAGATTGGTGGCAAGCTGTCCACACCATCAATTCAGTGACGTCATGGTACTCCAATACTTTTACGAAGCTCTCCACCCAAGTGATAGATCTCTTCTTGACACTGCGGGTGGTGGTGCACTAATGAACAATACGTTGACCCAAGCTAGAGAGTTGATTGAGAGTATGGCGGCGAACTCGCAACAATTCTACACAAGAGATGAACCAACGGTTAGGCGAGTGCATGAAGTTAGTGATTCATCATCATACCTTGAACAAAGGATGGGGAGCATAGAAAGGGTAATGCAACGAATGGCCGTGGTAATTATTCCGGATGATGAGACCGAACAAGTATATGCTTTATATCCAAATCAAAGGCCAAGGTACGATCCATACTCCAATACTTACAATCCAGGTTGGAAGGATCATCCTAACTTTAGTTATGCGAACAATCAAGCGGCGGCTCCTAATCCATATGTGCAACAAGGTGGTTTCCAACAATCACGCTTCCAACCTCAACAACAATTCCAACCACAACAAGTCAAGGAGCGTGATTCTTCGAGTGATGACAAGCTCAATGCGTTAATGCAAGGCATGCAAGGTCTTACTTCTATGTTACAACAAAGCCAACAAAAGAATGAATCGGCCATTAAGGCTTTGGAAACCCAAATGGGACAATTGGCAACCGATGTGCATCTATTGAAATCTCAAGCATCCACAAAGCTTCCTTCACAACCATTTGTGAATCCAAGAGAGAATGTTAATGCGGTTACTTTAAGAAGTGGAGACAAGTGGAGAGTCCAAGTCATCATGAAGAAGCTAGTGAAGAGGTAGTCAAAGACACAAGGAAGTCGCACCAAAGGAGAATCAAACCACCAACCAATCCAAGGAACCGGTTCCTAGTTTCACTACTCCACCTCCTTTTCCTAGTCGCTTTGCTAAGTCCAAGAAAGAAGCTCAAGACAAGGCACTCATGGATATCTTCAAGAAGATAGAAATCAACATCCCATTCATCGAGGCCATCAAGACAATGCCAAGGTATGCTAAGTTCATGAAGGAATTATGCACAAAGAAGGATAGGTTGCTTGATAATGAAATTACTAAAGTTGGCGAGAGTGCGTCGGCTATGCTATTGAAGAAGATGCCTACAAAGTGCACGGATCCCGGTGGTTTCACGGTGCCAATTACTATTGGTACAAAAAGGTTTGAACATGCTTTACTTGACTTGGGAGCTTCCATAAGTGTAATGTCGGCCGATATATATGACCTTGAATCTTGGACCTTTGAAAGAGACAAGAGTTATTATCCAATTAGCAAACAAGTCTAACATATATCCTAAGGGACTTGTAGAAGACGTGCTAGTGCAAGTGAATGAGCTAATTTTTCCGGTTGATTTCTTCGTGGATGGACAACAATGAGAATCGGTCATCTACTTCTTTACTTCTTGGGAGGCCATTTATGAAGACCGCAAAGACGAAGATTGACGTTGACAAGGGTACACTTACTATGGAATTCGATAAGAAGATAATACACTTCAACATATTTGAAGCCATGCACTACCAAAGTGATGTGCATTCCGCTTAATCCATTAATGTGGTTAGTTCGTTAGTGCAAAAAATTGTGGAATTGAGTCAAAAGGACGAACTTGAGGTGGTGTTGCAAAAGAGCATTGAATTGGACGTCCACGGCTTGTCTAATTTGGATGTTGAAATCTCCAAGGAATTGGTGGAGATGTGTGGTGCCTTGACGACATTTCAAGAAGCTAAAAAGGGTAATGTTTCATATATTTATTTACCCATGGATGATGAATTACTTGTACCATCTATTGTGAAGGTGCCTAAGCTAGAATTGAAGCCACTTCCGGAACATTTTAAGTATGCTTTCTTGGGAGATGAAGATGAGCTTCCGGTGATTATTGTAAAGAACCTCACACCGGTACAAGAAGACCGTTTGCTTAGAGTTTTGAAAGAGCACAAAACGTCTATTGGGTGGACAATTGCGGACATCAAAGACATTAGTCCATCCGTGTGCATGCATAGAATTCTAATGGAAGAGAACGTGAAGTCGGTACGTGATGCTCAACGTAGTCTTAATCCTACCATGATGGAGGTTGTGAAGAAAGAGATACTCAAATTTCTAAGTGTGGGGGTGATCTACCCAATACCCGATAGCAAATGGGTTTGTCCGGTACAAGTGGTACCAAAGAATTCCGGTGTTACGGTTGTTAGAAATCAAGACGACGAACTTGTTCCTACAAGAGTTCAAACCGGTTGGAGAGTGTGCATTGATTATAAAAAGCTTAATTCCGCAACTCGAAAGGATCACTTTCCTTTACCTTTTATTGATAAAATGTTGGAGCGGTTAGCGGGGCATTCTAATTATTGTTTCTTGGACGGTTATTCGGGATACAACCAAATTGTTATTGCATCAGAGGACCAAGATAAGACCACTTTCACTTGTCTGTTTGGAACGTTTGCATATAGACGGATGTCATTTGGTCTTTGCAATGCACCGGCTACTTTCCAAAGATGCATGGTTAGTATACTCTCGGACTATGTGGAGCGCATCATCGAGGTATTTATGGATGATTTTAGTGTTTATGGCAATTCTTTTGATAGTTGGTTAGACAACCTTGAACTAGTTCTTAAACGATGCATAGACACAAACCTTGTCCTTAATTGGGAGAAATGTCACTTTATGGTAAACCATGGCATAGTACTTGGTCACATCGTGTCCTCTCGAGGGCTCGAACTGGACAACTCAAAGATAGATTTAATAAGAAACTTACAATATCCCACTTCGGTGAGGGAAATCCGTTCATTTCTTGGCCATGCAGGTTTCTATAGGAGGTTTATTAAGGATTTCTCCAAAATCTCCATGTCGATGTGAAAGTTATTACAAAAGGAGGTACCTTTTGACTTCAACAAGGAATGCAAGGATGCCTTTGACAAATTGAAGGCAATGTTGACGAGTGCGCCAATTATCAAATCACAGGATTGGAATTTTCCATTTGAATTAATGTGTGATGCTAGTGATTATGCGGTTGGAGCCATTTTGGGTCAAAGAGTGGACAAATTGTCCCATGTTATATATTATGCATTGAGGACCCTTAATGATGCACAAATCAACTATTTTACCACGGAGAAGGATTATTGACTATAGTTTTTGCATTGGAAAAGTTTCGATCATACTTGGTGGGCACAAAGGTTAATGTATATTCCGATCATGCCGCACTTAAATACTTGATAAAGAAGAAAGAAGCTAAGCCAAGGCTAATCCGATGGATCCTATTGCTACAAGAGTTCGACATAGAAATTCGAGACAAGAAAGGTTTGGAGAATACTATTGCGGATCATCTCAGTAGACTTGTTATGCCTCAAGAAGAACTTCCATTACAAGACCGCTTTCCGGACGAACAACTTTTCTCCTTGGAAAATTCTACACCTTGTTACGCGGATATAGTGAATTACTTGGTGACAAGGAAGGTACCTAATACAATGTCTAACATCCAAAAGATGAAACTTAAAAAGATAGCCAAGCAATATGTGTGGGATGAACCATACTTATGGAAATATGGCGTGGATCAAATGATACGAAGGTGCGTGCCTAATTCCGAATTTCAATCTATTCTCTCTTTATGACACACTCTTGCTTGTGGTGGCCATTTTGGTTCTAAACGTACCGCTCTCAAAGTTCTCGAGAGTGGATTTTATTGGCCCACCTTGTTTGAAGATGCACATGTTTTTTGTAAATCGTGTGATAGATGTCAAAGAACGGGAAATCTAGGTGCTCGAAATCAAATGCCACTCACACCAATCCTCACCGTTGAGATTTTTGATGTGTGGGGAATCGATTTTATGGGCCCATTTGTCAATTCAAATGGAAATTTTTATATACTTCTTGCGGTGGATTATGTTTCGAAATGGGTGGAAGCTAGAGCCACCAAAATTAATGATTCTCAAGTTGTTTGTGATTTTATAAGAGAAAACATATTCACTAGGCATGGTACACCAAGAGTGGTGATAAGCGATGGAGGCTCACATTTCAAGAAGGCTTTCCACGCTCTCCTGAAGAAGTACAACATTACACATAAGATTTTTATGCCTTATCATCCACAAACTAGTGGACAAGCGGAAATTTCAAACCGGGAAATCAAGTCCGTTCTTGAGAAAACAGTGAATACTACAAGGAAAGATTGGAGCTTTAAGCTTAATGATGCACTTTGGGCGTATAGAACTGCGTACAAGACACCAATTGGAATGTCTCCATATAGGTTGGTTTATGGTAAAGCTTGTCATCTTCCGGTTGAACTTGAACATAAGGCTTATTGGGCGATAAATAAATGCAACATGGAGTATGACGAAGCGGGGAAGCAAAGGAAGTTACAACTAAATGAGCTAGAGGAGATACGTAATGATGCATACGAGAGTGCCCGTATTTACAAGGAAAAGACCAAGCTTTTTCATGATAAGATGATTTCTCGTAAAAGCTTCGAAGTGGGACAAAAAGTCCTTTTATATCATTCTCGCCTTAAACTATTTCCTGGAAAGTTAAGGTCCCGTTGGATTGGACCATATGTTGTTACCAATGTTTTTCCTTATGGTGCAATTGAAATTACTAGTCTTAGAGACAACTCGGTTCCCAAGGTCTACGAGAACATCGCATATGTGAATGTGGATGAACTTTCATTTGAAGATTCACTCCCTCTGGAGGAGTAAGGTGAAGCAAGAGCTAAGTCGGGTCGTCGAATTTAAAACAAGCGCTTAATGGGAGGAAACCCATAGGTTTTGTATTTCTTATCTTTTACCTTTTGTTTTCTTTTTGTTTTGTTTATTTATTTTTTCTTGTTCCATATCATACTAGGATTTCCCACCTTGACTTTACTTGGAAGATTCAATTACATTGAGGACAATGTAAGGTTTAAGTGTGGGGGAGTGGTTAAGCATATTAAAAAAAAAATTTGCATAAAACTTCCAACTTTTAGAGATTTTAGAGTCACTAGCATACTTCTAGGTGTGTTTACATAGAGAATTCTGACCGACATAACTGAATTTGGAAGTGTTAGGGAACTACGTTCGGATTTCTTGCTTGTTAGAGTGTTAAATAATGGATTTAATCATGACGGTGATGCAGATTAGGAGCAGGGAGACATGCATTATTAGAGTTGCTGATCAATCATTAGTTGAGACTACCCTATTTATATCATGCGAGGCACCGACCAGATTTCTTTATAAATAACTAAAGAGCTTTCTTTTGAGTGTGTGTCACCGTAAGTTAATTCCGGGTAGAATGGTGAGCTACCCAACCTCCCACCAATAGAAGCACTACTCTTTGATCTCTTGAGTGCTAATTTTGTCAATCATGAGGGTGACCTCTATAGATGAAAGCCTCCTTGTAGTTTGATTTTCAGTTAGCACCATTCTCTCTCTTGACAACAACGGATCCATAGAAACACCATCATCATCAACAAGGGAGCGACATCAAAATCTACAAGGAAAGTTGAAAAAGTTCAAGGTTTACAAGCAACGGAACAAGAAAAGAGTAATTTTCATATCCAAGTAAAGCAACATATAATGAGCGGATTTTTATATATACATGTTGAAGATTTATTTACAAGAGCAAAGAAAAGCAAAAGGTGAGAATTATTGAAGTTTATGATTTCGAGACAATACAAGTTATGAATAATCAAGCGGTAAAGTACTTTTCCCACGGCCATGGTTTGTTTTTGTTTTCACTTTTTTTTTGTATTTTATTTCTCTTGTCTCTAAAAAAAAGTAAAATTAAAAAGAAAAAAAAATTGGAAAATTAAAAAAAAAAATGGAAAAAAAGAAGAAAAAAAAATGATGCCAAGAGAAATTTATGTTTTTATCTTTTATTTAATAAGTCATGGGGAAGGAAAATCTATAAAGAAGTTTCAAGCGACAAGGATTTTAAGGTATAGAGTTACAAATTGTCAAGGATCTATGAAATTCAAGAGTTTATTATCATCAATAGTTGAAGCCGAAGACGAAGACCAAGAAGATGAGGACGGGGAGCAGAAGACGTTTCTATTGGATGTCGTGAGAGTGGTGTTATCATCATTGCAATCGGATGTGAAGGTGAATAAGTAATCTCATCCTCGATAATAGTGGTTGATTTCCTTTCTTAGAGATCGTCAGAAAAATAGTTTTTCAAAACGATAAAAGATGTGAGTTTTTAAAATATTTCGGAAGTTGTCCTTCCCACCATTCAACGTTTTGAAGGAATTCTCTCTTCATTCTTACCTGCACACATGTGAGAACCATAAAAGTACGTCCTTTGAGTGCAATTTCATAAAACCCTTTTTGGTGAGGCGGAAGTCGAGGAGAAATGCTTATTGATCGCTTCTCAAACACGCATTCTCACATTATGGTGTGGTTATTTCTCACTTAACATTTAAGAATGAGAATATGTTCTTTAGTATTTCTAACTTCTTATTACTAGCATGCAGAAACTCTATGTCCTCCTAACTCTTTGGATGCTTGGGACGCTGAAATGCTTTGAAGTTGTAAGTTTTAGTTTGATTTGCTCGAGGACTAGCAAAGTCTAAGTGTCGGGTAATTTGATAGGGTGTAGAATACATCCTATTTATTATCTATTTTCTATGCTTTCTCTGCTATTTTTCTTGTAAATTATGTATTTTACGCATATTTTTGAGTTATTAGGTACTCTGGAGTCGCACGGAGAAAAAGAAGAAGAAATCACCCAAATTGAGCCGAAAGGGAAAAAAGGAAATTTCATAGGCTGTCATTATTGGGAGCCTGGTCAAGGTTAAGGGGCAACCCTGTTTGAAGGAGTACTAAATACAGATTAGCTGAGGATAAGGGGCTGGAAACTGGCTAGCCCTTATCAGAACTGACCACCTGTTATAGGGCACCCACTGGGGTGGACCTTATCAAGGTGACCGGGTACTAAATAACTAACCCTACTTCTTTACCCTAAATCGAGAGACGTGTTTCTCTCATTCACCTCATTATGTAGTCCCTGAAATTGAGCTGAGAAAAGCAGCAACGACTGTGCTTTTTAATCCGAGAGATTGAGATCGAAATGGAAGAATCATAGATAATATAAATAAGGCAGTGTTAATGGCTACTTATGGTAGAGGTATATTGAAGATTGAATTGAAAGTTTGAGGGTTTCAGAAATTAGGGTTTGATGACGAACTGGCAAGAAAGAGATTAAATTGTTTCTGCGATTGAAGTAGTCCGAGCTGAAGATGATGTTGTAGTTCAAATGGGTTTTTCATAGCAAAGTGGAGATGATTTAACTGATTAGAATTGAAATTAATCATCATGGGTATGTGGTTGTGGATCAAGTTGGTTTCTGTAGCTGCATCTGTGGTCATGAAATGATGAGAAGAAGCAGATCGAGAAGAACAGGGTGTTAGTCCTCAAGGGAGTTGGGGGAGTTGGGTGTAGTTTGGTTTTTTCCTGTTAGTCGTGGGGGAGTTCAAAGGAGTCTCTCGAAATCTCTCTTAGTCGTGGGAGAGTTTAGAAGAGTCTCCCGAACTCCCTAGAAAACCCTGTTAGTCGTGGGGGAGTTTGAAAGAAACTCTCAAACTCACTGTTAGTCGTTAAAATTATAATGATAGGGAGTTGGTGTTTTTGGGGGAGTTCTGGGGAGTTCTAGGGAGTTTATAGTGTATTTTTTCCTCACTCCAAATCTCTCAAAAAAGTAGAGATTTCTGGAGAGTCTCTGAAACTCCCCACACTCAAAACACCAAACTCTCTCAAACTCCCCACACTCTCTTACACTCCCTCAAAATCCCCAAGATTAAAAATACATTAAACTCCCCCAAACTCACTCTTTGACTAACCCCCTGGAAATCAAGGAATGAAATAAGTATTAGCTGAGAAAAAGAAGGGTCTGTTGGTGGTTGAAGTTATGAAGATTTTGAGCTGAAATGTTGCTGCTGTTGATTCAGAAGTTGAACCTGAACATGAACGAAACAAACAAGAAGTGGGATATGTTGATGTTGTGAATCATATGAAGAAATGAAGTTAGGGTTTCGATTTGAATCTGCAACCAAAGAAAAAGAAGAGGAAATCAGTGGTAGAATTGATATGGGTTTTCTGGGAAAGATCTATATATAGGTCTGTTAAGAACTGAGACATTGCAGAACAGTGAAATTGAGAAGAGTCTGTTAGAAATAGAGATGGTGGTATTCATTGATACCGCAAATTATGGTGAAGAATTGATGGGTTTTCGCTGCAACTTGATAGTTGAGTTGAGATGCAGGAATGATGTTGGTATTGAAACAGCCGAGAAAATGAGAGATTGATGTTGATGGTGTCACTGCAACTGAATTAGAAGATGAGTTTGTCTCTGCAACAATGGGTGAAGTTTTAAATGGATTTGTAGTTTATTTAGACGTGTTGTTGCTGTACAGGGTAGTGATGCTGGTGATGTTGGAATGGTTTACAGGGTTGTTGTTGGTTCATTGGAGATGCAGTTGATAAAGAGAACGAGGGAGTGGAATAGGATGTCTGAAGAAACAATTGTGTTGATCGAATTGCCTTAGATGTATGTTAGGTGTCTACAGGTTCTGCAAGGAAAGAAATGGCCTGAATTTGGCCTGGAGATGTCGGATAGACTAACGGAACTCTGTCGGATTTCCTCGCCGACGAGTTAACTCAGAGATTCGCCGATCCAACTCAGTGACTAAGATGTAATCAGACGAGTCAGACCAGCTGAGTTAGTAGCTGACTCTCCCTTTCTCTTGACCAGTTGACTAACATTTGACCATATTGACCGTTAATTATAACGGCACCAGAACAGAATATTCCGTTACCGGCGATAGAACTCAGGTTGCCGACAGCACTATTCCGGTGCCATTTCAGGCCGGATTCCGGTGATCCCGAGAATTTTTCCAGCGACCCAAAAGTAGCAGAATTTGTGAAAAAATTTCTAGACTCATGGGTTTGAAGAATTGGGCTTGGATTTGGAAAGAGAAGATGGAAGATTTGAGAAATACTTGGATTTGGAAGTTGAGATACAAAGGGAAAGGAAATTGAAGCTTATAAATAGAGAAGTTCTCTACACAACTTTTACATCTCTACACACAACACTTGTGTTTTTGCTTGCTTTCAAAATTCTTCTTTTAATTATTTGTTTGAACTTTAAAAATTCTCCCTTTAATTATTTGTGTAAATTTCAAAAAAATGAGTAGATAATTTTCTTATTGATTGAGGATGAATTCCTAGTTCTTAACATGTTTTGAGTTTTTTTTTTTTAAATCTACTTTGAAGTTTTTCACATGATTATCGTTTGTTTTTACTAATAGGAATGTTTATACATTCATGGTTGATTGATAGATTGTTTAGGTGGCCAACTAAATTGATTTGTTAATTGATATAAAGCTTGTGAAAGTTAGGGGATAAGTAATCGTTTCTTGACTCTTTACATAAGTAGCAAACACGAGACCTTGCAGAGGGATTCCGTGGAGCAATTGTGTGTGGAAAAAACGTTAGCAAGTAGACCTTGAGCTAAAAGTCTGAATACTAATATAAACCTAATAAATTCATAAATCTTAATGCGTTTAACTAAATTACATCTTGAGTGAGTTACTACTAGGTGGTTTGGTGAATAGAATCCGGTAGTCGAGAACTTCCGTACCCGGTGATACTAGAGATTTAGGGGTTTAGCACTGAGCTAGCTGCTTTACCTGCGGTTGATGATAATCTGTGATTAATAAAAAGTGGAAATGAACATAACTTGATTTATTATTTTGCAACGAAGAAGGATTCATTGATCTAATCTCTCTTATTGATTCCAGCTAAACTTTTAATTGCTTTATTTACTTTCTTTTGTTATTTAAAATCTAAAACCAATCCCCCCTTTTTGTGACAATTAAACAACTAAACCTCTTGCTCCTCGTGGGAATAAACTTGACTATACTATATTACTTGTTAATTAGGTGGAAAAATATTAATTAATTTGTTGTGGTTACGACATGCATCACGGTCTGGCTTCACAATCCCAATAAAGTCTTTAAGTCGTTAACCTGGTTTTAGAAGAAGAAAACCAAAGTTTAAAGGAAAATAGACTCTAGTATGCAAACTAGTATCACACGTAAGGTGTGGGGATTAGTTTTGCACAATAATAGATGTCTCCTTTATATAGTCTTTCAAATCAGGGTTTTGTCTTGGTCACAAAGCAAACAATGTCCACCGTTAGATGAAAACCTGATTTAGATTCAAGCTAATATTTCTCAATCGTTAGATCGAAAATTTAGCTTGTTATACACAAATGAAATGCACGCTTCTAGGTTTGTTAATCGTACCCAAACGTATGCACTTGTTGGTTCAATAATAGTTAACCAAAAGGTTAGCCATATGAGCATTTCATATCAACCATGTTCTTCTTCACCATAACTAGTTCAAATGACTTCAAATGAACTAGTTAGAGAGTTGTTCAATTGCAAGGAAATCTTATGTACTACATAAGACACAATTGAAGCAAAGATGACTTGATTCACTTGAATCGGTTCATGAACTTTTATAGCCACGGTTTGCAAACTGCATTCCTTAGTCTTTTCAAGTTTAAGTTCAGAAATCATTTTCAGATATATAACCTTCTTAAATTCTCATACTAGGTTCGCGGACTTAAGCAACAGGGCATGGTTTACAAACTCTACCAGAAAATCTCGGCAAAAGACCTTCCGCCAGTTCACGGACTGGGTTCGCGGACGCATCTAGTTCGTCAACTCCAGCAGAATTTCTCGGGATGAGAAGTTCGGCAGTTCGCGTACTTGGAAACAAGCCATTCTTCCGGTTTCTCTTGATCAACAAAGTTCGCAAACTTTGGTTCAAGGAATAGGACTTATACATAAATGTGTTTCCACAACAATGCTTATGTCCATCATTGGTTATGTAATCTAAACTCTCATTTCAATCATTGAAACATTCTTAGAGGACGTTATATAGTTGTTACACAATTTCTCGTCAAAGCAATTTTCAAAGTGATTGAAACATATCATGACTTTCGTCACTAGGTAAAGATAAACTTGATCGAAGCGAAAAGCTTACCAACATATATTTCAAGATATAGATAGGCGAGGTATACTCGGCTCGAAATACCAAATGTGTATAATCCAAGTCTATATATATAGCACACGACTTCTTGTCTCAAAGAGTAGGAGATAGAGTAGATAGACTTTTGAGTGATAGATAAGTTCAAGTCTTCACATACATTTTTATCGAGAAGTTCCACCGGTTCCTTGAGTAGTTCTTCTGCTTGTATGATGAATCGCCATGAAGTCCTTAAGCTCAACTACACTTTCTATCCTAGTCCGAGACTTAGCTATAATAGACTAGAAATCAAGACTTATAGTTTTGATCACTAACATTGACAAACATGCTTGAGATAGCAACACATGCGAGGTTGACCGAGCAATGCTCTAAGAATCTCCCCCTTTTTCAATTTTAGTGACAAAACTATCAACACATATGGAATACAAAAAATATAAAGAAACTTTAGTATCTCCTATTCCACATATCTAACCTTCAACATTCCTCGAAATCTTCGTCATTTCCAAGTACTCCAATGATCCCAAAGGTTGTAAGTTTAGCATCACCGTTGTTGAAGATCCGTAGCTATAACAATGAGAAAGCATCGGTCTCGATCATTGTTATACAGTGTCATAGTATTATTACACAGTGTCAAAGTCCAATTGTATCACAATTTCAACAATAATACTATGGTGATATGTATCACTCCCCCTTAGTCAATACTCCATCTCACATGGGAACCACTCCCCCTTACACAATGATCCGAAAACCATATGTATTTGTAGTGTGAACTACATATTAATTCTCCCCCCTTTTGTCAATAAAATTGGCAAAGGTACAAGAACGGGATCATAATGAAATTTCCGTAAGAGACATTTCATGACTAAAAGAAAATTCATACCATCTAATTTAGATACAATCATATAACCGAAGCTAATAGTATTCATCAAGGAGTTTAAAGATACAAGATAACCCCTCTGATATTCCACAGCCGCACACCCCTCAAGATATGACCATTAAGCACAAGTTCAAAAGAACTCTCCCCCATTTGATGTCATTCCCGAAAGAACAACAAGAGCGACCTTAATTTCAAAATAAAAGAAGGGTTTTGAAACAAAAATAACACTAACAATGCAAAAACAACTCTACAGAAACTGAGCTAGAGTAAACCTACTGAAGTTTCAAACTCATTTCCAAAATATAGAGATAATCATAGGGGCAAGAGTTATAGAAACGTTTTAATGAACCAAAACAACACCAATAGACTGTCGCAAGTGTTGAAACGTAGCAGTGTCTAATGGTTTGGTAATAATATCATCCAATTGTTGTTCGTAAGGCACAAATTCCATACTTATGATACCATTTTCATAGAGATCACGAATAAAATGGTACCTTATGTCAATGTGCTTTGTTCTTGAGTGCTCAACGGGATTCTCAGTGATTCGAATCGCACTAGAGTTATCACAAAAGATCTTCATTATTCCAGTATCAACTCCATAATCATCTAGCATTTGTTTCATCCATAGGAGTTGAGTACAGCACGATCCAGCAACAATATATTCTGCCTCACATGTAGACAGGGATTGTGAATTTTGCTTCTTACTATGCCAAGCTACAAGATTTAGTCCTACATAGTAGAAACCCCCTGATGTACTTTTTATGTCTTCTATACATCCTGCCCAATCAGCATCTGAATAAGCAGTTAGATCAGTGTTAGTATCAAAAGTGTAAGATAACCCATACCCGATAGTGTGATTAATATATCGAATGATCCTTTTTGCAGCTGCAAGATGAGATTCCTTTGGATTTTCCTGAAACCTGGCACAACAACCTACACTGAAAGAAATATCAGGTCTAGTACCTATAAGATACAAAAGGCTACCAATAATAGATCAATACAACATTTGATCCACTTTTGATCCTTTCTCATCTCTATGTAGTTTACCAGTAGTGGGCATAGGTGTTAATTTTTGGGACGACTTATCCAGACCGAACCTTGTTACAAGATATCGAGCATACTTCTCTTGGGATAAGTAAATTCCATCCTTATGTTGTTGAATTTGTAATCCTAAGAAGAATTTTAATTCACCAACATTGCTCATTTCAAATTCTTTAGCAAGAGAGACTTGGAAGTCCTTTGCAAATTTTTCAGAAGTTGATCCATAGATAATATCATCTACATAGATTTGAGCAATAAACACATCTTTCCCACTCCATTTGGTGAACAAAGTTTTATCAGCTCCGCCTCTTGGAAAAACATTTTCTAATGAGAGAAGTGGTAAGTTTTTCAAACCAGGATCTAGGTGCTTGTTTCAACCCATACAATGCCTTTTTGAGCTTTAGCACATGATCTGGGAAATCAGGATTTTCATACCCCTTAGGTTGAGCGACATAGACTTCCTCCTTTAAAATTCCTTTTAGGAACGTGAATTTTATATCCATTTGAAACAGTTTAACCTTAAGACAACAAGCATGAGCTAACAAAAGACGAATGGACTCAAGGCGCGCCACAGGAGCAAAGGTTTCGTCAAAGTCAATCCCTTCAATCTGTGAATATCCTTGAGCGACAAGTCTAGCTTTGTTTCTGACAATCGTGCCAAATTCATCAGACTTATTCTTGAATATCCATTTGGTACCAACAATATTGACATTGGGGGGACAAGGTACAAGTTCCCACACATATTGTCTTTGAAATTTATTTAGCTCTTCATGCATTGCATTTACCCAAAATGGATCGTTCAGAGCTTCATCAATATTCCTTGGTTCTACTTGTGAAAGATAACAACCAAAATTGCACATATTTTGAAGTTGTCCTCTTGTTTTCGCTGTAGAATCTCTTCCTCCAATAATACTGTTGGGATCATGATTCCTTTGAACCCAGAGATGTCGTGGAGGGACACGTTCTTGTTCGTCAGGAATGGCTTGATCAGTGCTCTTCTCCTCGTCACTAGAAATGTCAGGATCAGTAACCGTTGGGACAACTTCAACTGATTCTGGAATTTCTTTGACTTTATCAATTGTCTCGGTTGGAGGCAATTCAGCTGGAGGATTATCATGACGAAAGTTACTAATGTCGTCCATGATAACATTAGCAGATTCCATCATGACTTGTGTTCTGAGGTTAAACGCTCGAAAACCACGACTATCAGAAGCATAGCCAAGAAAAATACCTTCATCACTTTTGGTGTCGAATTTCCCTTTCTGTTCTCGATCTTTCAGAATATAGCACTTAGTGTAGGTTGGGTTTCCTTCCGTACCACAACTCATAAGGAGTGTTAAGGGTTTTAGACCGTAAAAACACACGGTTGATCAAGTAACATGTTGTAAAAACAGCTTCTTCCCAAAATCTTAATGGTAAGTTTTTGTTATGGAGCATTACCCTGGCCATTTCCTGAATCTTCCTATTCTTTCTTTAAGCAACTCCATTAGCTTGAGGAGTGAGAGGTGGTGAGTATTATTGAATGATCCCAAGTTCGTTACAGAATTTAAATACTTAGGTGTCTTTGAATTCAGTTCCACGATCGCTTCTAATTTTCTTTAGTTTGCGACCTTGTTCGTTTTGGATCCTTTAACAATAATCTTGAATTCACTAAGAGTTTCATTCTTATGAGATAGAAATGCAACCCAAGTGAATCTGGTGTAATCATCTACCATAACTAAAGCATACTTCTTACCAGTAACAGTGGGTTGTTGAATTGGTCCGAAGATATCCATATGAATTAAATCAAGTGGAGCTTTAGTGAGAATATCTCGAGATGATTTGTGGTGAACTTTCATTTTCTTACCCTTTTGACAGGCACCGCATACACCTTCAATCTTTGCATTTATTTTTGGAATTCCTCTAACAAGTTTTTTGTTAATGATCTTAGTTAGAAGACGATAATTGATGTGACCAAAACGCTTATGCCAAAGATGTGTAGATTCCAACTTAGTCAAATTGCAACAGTTGCTAAACTGAATATCAAGTAGATAACAATTTTTTTTACCACGAGTTCCTTGAAAAATTACTTTCCCAGTTTTGTCTACAATGTCACATCCATTTGCATTGAAGACAACTCGATGGCCCTTGTCACAAATTTGACTAATAGAAAGAAGATTAGTATTCATACCTTTTACGTATACTACATCATGGATTTCTGGAACACCGGGCAACTTGATCGTTCCCTTCTTGCTGATGTAGCAACAACTCCCATCTCCAAACGTTACAGGACCTCCTTCATAGTCAATCGACGAAACAAACCATGTGAGATCACCTGTCATATGTCTACTACAACCACTATCAAGAAACCATTGAAAAGGAAACGTAGATTTTAAAGCAAAGGAACCAATACTATTAGTACTTCTCTGTTTAGAGTTTCCTGATAGTTTTGTATGTCCTTTCAGAGTATCAAAAAGTTGTTTAGTTTTCTTACAAAGATTACTTGCAACATTCAGACTCTTTTGAAATGACATACAAACCTGTTGAAGGTGATTGGAAGAATCACAACAACAATACAGGACAAAACCTTGAAGTTTGTCTGAGTGGTTCCTAGTCATATCAGTTTTCACAACAATTGGTCGTTGATTACCATCTGATTTACGACTATTCTTTAAAGAGGAACAACTGGAGTTTCTCAGATTCACAAAGAGACTATTACCAGATATCAAATCCTTAAGAATTGCAATTTCTGCAACAAGACCAGAGTTGATACGGATTTGTTCATCCAACCCTTTTTGAAGAGTAACCAGTTTATCAAACTTTTTTCTACGGTTGGTTTTCAAACCTGGTGAAGCGTCAATTTAGACTTTGTGGTCCATATAGTCAGATCGCTACAAACAAAGACTTTTGAGGTCTTGAACGTGTTTGCCTGCTCTGATACCAATTGAAAAAGCGTGGGTCTAACAACACCACCCAATATTTCGTTTAGCAATCTGTATGGACAAACTCGAATATACTTTTAAGAGAATCAACAAGACTCAATCAATTAAAAGTATATCAACGAGTTTATATCTCTCTCTTGATTTGATTTACTCAAGCAAGAACTGCGAGTTCTAATCAAATACAAGGAATAACTTTGATGGTACCAAAGACCAATATCCAAGGATCGATCAATGACAATCAACAACCAAAGGTTGGATTACTCTAATTGATGGTCTAACCCACAACCTGTATTATTTCAATTATAAAGATAAAACAATATAATGCGGAAATTGAAATAACACAGACACCAGAAATTTTGTTAACGAGGAAACCGCAAATGCAGAAAAACCCTGGGACCTAGTCCAGATTGAACACACACTGTATTAAGCCGCTACAGACACTAGCCTACTCCAAGCTAACTTTGGACTAGACTGTAATTGAACCCTAATCAATCTCCAACTGATCCAAGGTACAATTATGCTCCAATGCCTCTGATCTCAGTAGGATACTGCGCACTTGATTCCCTTAGTTGATCCCACCCATAACTAAGAGTTGCTACGATCCAAAATCGCAGGCTTTGACAATAAACAAATCTGTCTCACACAGACAAGTCTATCAAAGGATCAATCTGTCTCCCACAAATAAACCCTAAAGGTTTTGTTCCGTATTTTGATAAAAATCAAGGTGAACAGGAACCAATTGATAATTCGGTCTTATATTCCCGAATAACATCCTAGAATTATCAATCACCTCACAACAATCTTAATTGTATGGTAGCGAAACAAGATGTCGCGGAATCACAAACAATGAGACGAAGATGTTTGTGATAACTTTTTATATATTGCCTATCAGAGATATCAATCTCAAGCCAATCAATCTGATTGTACTCGTACGATAGAAGATGCAAGATCAGATCACACAACTACGATAATAGTAGTATCGGTCTGGCTTCACAATCTCAATGAAGTCTTTAAGTCGTTAACCTGGTTTTAGAAGAAGAAAACCAAAGGTTAAAGTAGAATCGACTCTAGTATGCAAATTAGTATTACACATAAGGTGTGGGGATTAGTTTCGCACAATACTAGATGTCTCCTTTATATAGTCTTTCAAATCAGGGTTTTGCCTTGGTCACAAAGCAAACAATATCCACCGTTAGATGAAAACATGATTTAGATTCAACCTAATATTTCTCAACCGTTAGATCGAAACTTAGCTTGTTATACACAAATGAAATGCACGCTTCTAGGTTTGTTAACCGTACCCAAACGTATGCACTTGTTGGTTAAATAATAGTTAACCAAAAGGTTATCCATATGAGCATTTCATATCAACCATGTTCTTCTTCACCATAACTAGTTCAAATGACTTCAAATGAACTAGTTGGAGAGTTGTTCAATTGCAAGGAAATCTTATGTACTACACAAGACACAATTGAAGAAAAGATGATTTGATTCACTTAAATCGGTTCATGAACTTTTATAGCCACGGTTTGCAAACTGCATTCCTTAGTCTTTTTAAGTTTAAGTTCAGAAATCATCTTCAGATATATAACCTTCTTAAGTTCGCATACTAGGTTTGCGGACTTAAGCAACCGGGCAGAGTTTACAAACTCTAGCAGAAAATCTCGGTAAAATACCTTCCGCCGGTTCGCGGACTGGGTTCGCCGTCGCAGCTAGTTCGTCAACTCTGGAAGAATTTCTCGGGATGAGAAGTTCGGCAGTTCGTGGACTGAGTTACGAGAAGAAGACGCCAGTAGTTACCAGAAGGCTGAAATACAGCTCTCTGAGAATTAGCGTGAGCGAGAGGCTCGTACTAGAAGGAGTTCAATAGGCAATACAAAAGGAGATGGAGCCCTGCCTCTAGTTGGCCCTCAGTGACCACGATCTCGTTCAGACCCCACTGTTGCTCGGTGAGTTCCCGGGTTAAAATCCGTGCTTGTATATACATATGAGCATAAGAGACTTTGAATCTCGAAAGTCTATACTTTACCTTCAAATTCTTTAAATACAAAGTATCATTCATGTCGGAAGATTTGATGGATTAATGGGTCTTGAATGTAGGTCTCTTGTCATCGGCGGTGAATAATCCACCAGAGAAAATCAAAAGTCAAAACAAAATTGAAAAACAACAGTTAAAAAAAGGAAAACAAATACATAGAAATAAACTAAAAAAATAACCAGAAGTTGAAGAACAAACCCTAAAACAGAAGAACAACGGTAAATCAATAAAAATGATGGTGTAAGAAAACGAATGAAATAACTTTAAAAGGAGATGAAATTCACTGTTTTGATGGATGTGATGGTGGAATTCTTCCAGGCATGATCTTTATAAGGAGATGAAAAAACTAAAAAGAAAGAAGAATAGACGGGATAAAGAGGAGAAAAAAAACAAAAGGTTCTGTAAAATTTGCAGAAGGATTGATGAAATGGAGATGACACGGTATCCTAGGAAGATTTTATACAAGGAAAAACCCTTCGAATATTAACCAGCGCCTCAGAACAAACAAGTCATAACGCATCAAAGATGACGACGTGGCAGAAATCTCGGGACGTGGCGAAGGTGAAAAAGATAAGAGTAACATTTTCTTCCCATCGTACCCCCGGTAAGATGGAAAGAAAATGACCAAACTGTGAGGGTAAAGTACTCGATCACCACGTGTAAGCATCACAGAAGGTGATGACAAGATGAAAATATGAGTGGGATACACCAGATGACAACCAAAAGATTATTTCACCAGAAACAAGATGTCTACCGCATCGTCTCATGAAGGACGCATGTAAAGTATAGTCAAATCACACCGGTGGTCAAATCTAAAAAAAATAGTGCATTTAATGAGGAAACATAAGAGATGTGATACAACTTCAAAAGAAGGTGCATGACGTCAGAGAACCAATCGAAGGTAAATTAAAGGGGTTATCCGATGAAGGAGCATCAAGACGTATCTCCGAGTGAAGTCACAGAGAGCCCATCCGAGTGATGAGAAGGCATGATGCATCAACACTAGCCGAGAAACACCATATCATATCTTAGGAAGTCTATTTGCTTATAAATCCGGGTCCATGTAGAGGAGATGCACAAGTTCTTTAGTTCTTCTACTGAAAATTATATTAGGATTCTAGAGCTTGAGAAAGTGAAAAAGTGAAGCAAGGAGAAATACTTGTAATATTGAGAAAAGGGTAAGACCTTGAGAAGTAATAATAAAGATGATGTTTTCCCACCATGGATGTATATCTTCAAGGCCGAACCCGTTACATAGGTGTGTTCTTGTTTACTTTCATTTTCTTTACATCTTATACTTGTTTTATATCTTATATTATTAAGCTTTGTTATTCGTTAGATTTATATGGGTGCGGTATGTAGAAAACCTACTAACACAACACGATCAGAAAATGTGCACAAAATCGAACTCCCGACATTACTAATCAACCTTCCCAAAACATACTTTTCCCTACCAAAAACTGTAGAGATCCATAAGCTCGGCAACGCTATTTGACCGGTCAAGAAACGAATTATCCGATAATGACTTGATTGAGCAAACATGAATATTAATAAATAAAAATTTATCAAACAATAATTTAGACATGAAACTATTACCATCGGATTGATCTCGAAAAGTTATGCAAATGGACTACTTGAACGTATCATTCGGATATCGGACGAAGAAGAAATCATCTGAATTGTATGAATAGGAAAATAATCATTTTATAAGCAAGCGCAATTAAGAAAATCGGGTTTTCTCTCATGGCACCACAGTCATAAATTATATTTCAATACTCCCCGGATGCCCATATCCAACCTTTGGGGTGTATTTGTATTATTCCCTTGGTTTGTATCAAAACCGAAATCAATCGAAGAGAATTCAATTTCATTTTTCTTCTGTATTTTTCTTTCCTATTCTTCTTATCTTTTTATATGCAAATTCTTGTTCCTTCTTTAGAAACCGGTGGAACAGAAATCGGTGATCAACAGTTGAATCACTGAGGAGCAGAAGACATGAATTGTTGATGAAGATGTTATTGAAGCTGATTGAGCTCTAGGAAACAGAAGAAATGATGATGATGACTGAGGATAATACTTTGTAGATAAATTATTTTGAAGTAGGTGTGGCTTGTAAACAAAAGAGGTGGGAACTTATATACCTTTCTTGTGATCATGAAGATTACTTTCTATCTGCGAGCATGATGTGTCTATATTATCTGAGAGCACGTTTGTGTGTACTGAATGTGTATGTTGTGTAATATGTGTTGTCTAGATTTCCCCACGAGGAATGTTTGTGTTTCACCATAGTTCCTTGCTAAGTCATTATTGGCGGGATTGGAAATAATATCATTATTAGCGGAATTGGCAATATTATCTTATGGTATTTATTAGCGGTATTTGCAATATATGGAGTTTATTAACATAGGGAGGTATACCAAAAGAAATAATTTTTTGATAATGGATATGGATGTCTTCTTTAATCATCCAAATGAGCAATAAGTCGTATATGTTTTGACCAAAGAACAAATCATCGATGAAATTAGAGGGAGATAATCCTGATGATAGTACGGAAATACCAAAAGTTACATGTCAAGAAGCTTTAAACATGCTCGACAAATTGGAAATGTTTTGGCTTAAACAAAAAGGTGACCATGGTATTGAGGTCTTACGCATCCACAAATCAAAAGGTTACATCATTTTCTCAAAAAGCTATAGATAAGTATTTTATTTCATCTTAAATTTCGATGTAACAAGATCTATAAGTTTCCATTAATGACGATTATATTAATATATGGAGGTAAGTTCCCTATGACGGGACTAGAAAAATCTATTAATATTAGAATATGAAGGTTATTACTATTTATAACTGGCCCAAGTTGGAATTATGATTTTTTATTAATATATAGAATTTATTAATATATGGAGTTTTACTGTATTACTTACTAGCACGAGAGACCGAGTACTAATTATATATACAATATTCATATATGGGAAAAAGTTAGACGTATGCATATTACGCTTGATTGTTCAACTACCGTATAGTCTTATTAGTAATTTCGGAACTATGATTGGTATGCGGTATGATGTGTTTGGTATAGTTCCTCTACGAGAAATGTCTGTGATTTCCCACGGCTTCTTGCTAAATCTTATTAGCGGGATTTGCAATATTTTCTATTAGAGGTATTGTCAATATTATATATACATATTGAAATCTGGGGGAGCTACTTGTATGCACGTTATGCCAGTTGTTATGTTATGTGCAGATTGTTGGGTGTAAAACGTGTTTATCTCTTTCTCCTACTTTGTACTTTAATTATTTATCCTTTCATAGAATGTTTGTTGTCTCTTGGAAGATATAGATGTTTCCCTGAGCATCCCTTTCAGGATGATGTGCTAACTCATTCCCACTTCAGTTTTTCAGTTACCAGAAGAGATGAGCATGTGAAGACTTTCGTTTCCGTAATTTAAAGCTTTATCGATGTTATAAATATTGTATATCTTTTATGTATGCATTGTTTTTCTTTAATAATCACGATACTATTTTATTTATATCACTTTTGAGATATTTTCATTTATAAATATCAAAGTATATGGTTTAGCAATTTAGATTACTTTATATAATTCTGATTCTTAAAATCGATAATCTAGATTCCAGTGCTTCAAGTTTAGGTTGTAATCCTATTAACTAAGCAGGTGATATAGTTGGGGCTTCACATAAACCCAACTTTCATTTTTGTTTACTGGGCTAGATACTCCAATAAGTTAACAATAGGCCAAATAGACAAAACCCGTCAAACATTGTGGAAACCAAAATCTCAAACAGGTACGGGTGAGAAAGGTGGGTGCATATTTGGTGCCACCCGCGTCCAATCAACTAAAATTACGGATTTTGAAACAACACCCGCATCTGATCCATTACCCGACGAACTTGATACCTGCGGGTGAACGGAAAAACCTAAAGAATGCGAGTGGATTTGCGGATTTCAAAATACTTCAAATGTGGAAGCCTTTTTGTAATATGCAACCCAAAAAATCAGTAGTCCACAACTTTATAATTTCATTTCCTTCATGTGAAATGCTCAAATAAACTCCTCACAAGTCTTTTGGTTCATGTGTTATGCGTCTAAGAAACATGGTAACTCAATTGAGGAATTTATAGTTCTTCCTTTGCATTCATAGAAGCAAGCTATTTATACGCCTGGGATCTTCCATATACCTCTCAGTCTCAGCAGTAAACCAACAGGGAACCCAGGTAGCTCATAGTTTTTAAAGGGCCAGGTTCCATTGAAAACATTGTGACAAACGACTTCAACAAAAACTGTAGAAAGTCAGATCATGTCTATCCAACAGTGGTGCGTGTTTAATTATTAGTAGTGGCTTGAGCCAAGCTATATAACGCAAATTAAAGGAAACAAGGAAAAAGAAGAGATATTTTAGTTTATTTACCCCTGATTCTTAGGAAGTGTTCCTGAAAAGCGGGGGTCTAAGAACCACACCCAATATTTCGCTTAGCAATCTGTATGAACAAACTCCAATATACTTTCTAGAGAATCAACTAGACAGTCAGACTCAATCTAGATAAAAAGTATATCAAATATTTTATATCTTAATCTCTCGATTTGATATATACTCAAGCAAATAGAAATCTGCGAGTCTTTATAAAATACTAGAGAGATAACTTGGATGGTACCGAAGACCAATATCCAAGTGTCAATCAATTTAAATCAACAACCAAACGGTCGGATATTCTAATTCATAGAACAATGCATAACCTGTGATATTTCAATTATATAAACAAGTATAACGCGGAAAAGAAATAACACAAACACCAGAAATTTTGTTAACGAGGAAACCGCAAATGCAGAAAAACCCCGGGACCTAGTCCAGATTGAACACACACTGTATTAAGCCGCTACAGACACTATCCTACTCCAAAATAACTTCGGTATGTAATGTATTTGAACCCTAACCAATCTCACACTGATCCAAGGTACAACTATGCTCCTACGTCTCTGATCGCAGCAGGATACTACGTACTTGATTCCCTTAGCTAATCTCACCCACAACTAAGAGTTGCTACGACCCAAAATCGAAGACTTTAATAAACAAATCTGTATCACGCAGAAAAGTATATGGTAATAGATAAATCCGTCTCCCACGAATATACCTATGAATTTTGTTCTGTATTTTGATAAATCAAGGTGAACAGGAACTAATAGATAATCCAGACTTATATTCCCGAAGAAAAGCCTAGTATTATCAATCACCTCACAATAGTCTTATTCGACGCAGCGAAAAAAGATATTGTGGAATCACAAACGATGAGATAAATATGTTTGTGATTACTTTTTATCTTGCCTATCAGAGATAGAAATCTCAAGCCAATTATTACAATTGTACTCGTACGATAGAAATAGCAAGATCAGATCACACAACTACGATAAAGTAGTATCGGTCTGGCTTCACAATCCCAATGAAGTCTTTAAGTCATTAACCTGGTTTAGAAGAAGAAACCAAAGCTTAAAGGAGAATTGACTCTATCTTAGCACAACTAGTATCACACAAAATATGTGGGGATTAGTTTTCCCAGTTGCTAGAGTTCTCCCTTATATAGTCTTTCAAATCAGGGTTTGCAATCAATGTTAGCTTGGTAACAAAGCATTCAATATTCACCGTTAGATGAAAGCCTGATTAGATTCAAGGTAATATTTATCAACCGTTAGATCGAAAACATAGCTTGTTATACAAAAATGAAATGCACGGTCCTGGGCTTGTGTAACCGTACCCAAACTTGTACATTAGTTGGTTCAACAATAGTTAACTAAATGGTTAGCCATATGATCACTTTCATATCAACCATATTCTTCTTCACCATAACTAGTTCAAATGACTCAAATGAACTAGTTAGAGAGTTGTTCAATTGCAAGGAAATCTCATGTACTACACAAGACACAATTGAAGCAAAAATGATTTGATTCACATGAATCGGTTCATGAACTCTATAGCCACAGTTTGCAATTGCATTCCTTAGTTTATAAAGATAAGTTCACTAAACATCGTTTTTAGAATAACCTACTCAAGTTCACGGACTGGGTTCGCGGATTTAAGTTCCCGGATGGAGTTTACAAACTCTAGCAGAAATTCTCGGGTTTGAGAACTTCGCCAGTTCGCGGACTGAGTTCAGGGACTTAGCTTACGCACTACTCCGGTTCACTTGATCAACAAAGTTCGCAAACTTTGGTTCAAGGAATAAGGACTTATACATATATGTGTTTCCACAACAATGCTTATATCCTCCAAATGGTTATATAGTCTAAACTCTCATTTCAATCATTGAAACATTCTCAGAGGATGTTATATAGTTGTTATTCACAAACCATTTTTCGTCAAAGCAATTTTCAAAGTGATTGAAACATAACATGACTTTCGTCACTAGGTAAAGATGAACTTAGCTAAAGCGAAAGCTTTACCAACACATATTTTGAGAAATAGATAGGCGAGGTAAACTCGGCTCGAAATACCAAATGTGTATAATTTAAGTCTATATAGCAAAACGATTTTTGTCTCAAGATAGGAGATAAATAGACTTTTGAGTGATATATCAGTTCAAGTCTCCACATACCTTTTAGTCGATGAAGATCCACTAGTTCCTTGAGTAGTCCTTCGTCTTTTATGATGATTTCCATGGAGTTCTTGAGCTCAACTACACTTTATATCCTAGTCCGAGACCTTAGCTATAGTAGACTAAAAATCAAGACTTATAGTTTTGATCACTAACATTGAAAAACATGCTTGAGATAGCAACGCATGCGAGTTCGACCGAGCAATGCTCTAACAGTATCCCCCTTTGTCAATTTTAGTGACAAAACGATCAATACATATGGAATACAAAAAATATATAAATAAACTTTTGTAGCTCCTATTCCACATGCCTAATCTTCAACATTACTCGAAATCTTCGTCACTTCCAAGTACTCCAATGATCCCAAAGGTTGTAAGGTTAGCATCATCGTTTTTGAAAATCCGTAGCTATAACAACGAGAAAACAAGAGTTCTCAATCATTGTTATACAGTGTTATAGTATCATTACACAACGTCAAAGTTCAATTGTATCTCAACTTTAACAACAATACTATGGTGATATGTCACTCCCCCTTAGTCAATATTCCATCTCTCATGGAAACCACTCCCCCTTACATAATGATCCGAAAACCATATGTATTTGTAGTGTGAACCACATATTAATTCTCCCGCTTTTTGTCAAAAAAATTGGCAAAGGTACAAGAACGGGATCCTAATGAAATTTCCGAAAGAGACATTTCATGACCAAAAGAAAGCATATATCATCTTGTTTAGATGCAATCATAAATCTGAAGCTAAATGCATTCATCAAGGAGTCTATAAAGATACAAGATAACCCCTATAATATTCCACAGCCGCACTCCTCACAAAGATTTGGCAATTAAGCACAAGTTCATTTAAGAACTCTCCCCCATTTTATGTCATTCCCGAAAGAACAACAAGAGCGACCTTAATTTCAAAAAGAAAAGAAGAATTTCTTTGGACATAACAAATCACATAAGAATATGAATTTGAATCCAAAATATTCAATTAAATTAACCATAAGAGAACCCATGATTAATTTAATCAAACATGCTCAACATAAGTAAACTTATGGAGACTTAAAAACACTCAATTAGATTAATCACAAGAAAACCCATAATTAATCTAATCGAAATACACAACTAAACTAATCACAAAATTAATCAATTTAATTGGTCATGCTCGACACAAAGTATCTCATGGAACAACAATTATGTCAAAACAATGACTCAGTCGATAGATCTCAACATAAGACACCTTATGGAACAACACAGTATGTACACAAAAATTGTGGATCGGATATCGACCTTATACCGTGGAATAAGCAAGGACTCATTCTATTTTCCATCACCATTTGCACAATGAAATTCAATAGACATAATCCTTGAACACAAAAGATTTTAACCTATCTTCCATCAAGAATTGACATAATAGGCTTAACTTTTGTATTTGTCAAAAGTCAATTCATTCTTTCATAAATACATACATATCAACTCATGAACGACTTTACTTTTGACAAAGTATGGGACAATTAAGTTCACGGACGTAAACACACATATCCCATAACAATATTGCAATATATAAAACCATAAAGATTAATACTGCAAAAATCATCTTCCAAACAATTTTAGAATTTAAACAAATAAACCTAAAAACATGAAGATGAAAACGTTGGACATAGCTATGTGTAATCACAATAATGGCTATTCCAAACTCTAGTTATTCTTCTAAATAAAACAAGAATATAGAATATTTACTAGGCAATAAGACCTTTGAAGAATTCTTTATCGTCCCCGAACTCCTTCTCGTCAACATCCATTGGAACATAAGGTTCATTAAGGTAGGAGTTTATATCAATATACCTTCTTGGATGATGTTTTCGAACCAGGGCCTTCTGAATCTCATGAGTCTTATACACAAAAGCCTTTTTTTGTTGAATCTCCTTTTGCATCTCCTTCAACACTTCAAGAACATCAGAAAACTTCTGAGAATTTGAAGGAACGGTTCTTGGATTCCTCAGATTCCTTATTTTCCTTTTCAATGTTGGGGATAATGGAGATTTTTCTTTTCCCTTCATGATTGATGGCTTAACAATCATATTAGCATCTTTTCCATCAGAAGACATCATGCTTGGAGTATCCATAAGCGTATGTGTTTGTGAGAGGAAATCACAATTTGCTCAACAAGTAGTCTTGAGATAAAAAGAGGTTACAGAGAAGGAAAAAGGAATGAAGGGTTTCGAAACCTTTAAACAGGTTCGTACACGACCAACTCACGACCCTATGAAGAGTAGAATTGTCGATAATAACCCTCCTTTATTGATAGAGGGGAATTCCTAAAACTTAAGAAATTTTTTTTCCTAAAGCCTGAGAGGTACAAAATCATTGTCTCTTTTGATTAGGCATATGAGACAAGATTTCAAAAACAACGCAATCAAGTTGTATTGTGGTGAACAACAATTTGTCCACCATTTCCCTCTTGTGAGAAATCTACAAACCTCTGTCTATCAAAGCGACTCGACCATACTTTCTTCTCAAATGGTCTTGGTTTATCCTTGGAAACTAACTTCTTAGACGAAGATAAAAGCCTACATACCTTAGCGGCCTTCTGAGCAAGTTTAAGCTTCCTTGCTAAATGATTTGCTCTTCGTTGAAGTTTGTTGACGTGCCTTCGTTGGTGTTTGTATTTGTAACACCTTGAAAGTTCATGACCCTTTAGAGAACAATAATAACACGTCAATCTAGGATAAAAGTCAGGATTTTGAGATGTGCATGCATCTAGGCACATAGTGGAACCTGAAACATTACAAACATAGTTTCCAAAGAAAGGGTCAACTTTATCTTCCAGATTAGTTGGATTATCTTCTGAAAGAATATCAATATTGATGTATGTATTGCTACAATTATCAAAATAAATATTTTCACCAAGAAGTGCAACACTTGATTTCTCGTCTTCATTAAACTCATAGTTGTCAGACATTTCATCAAGAGTTGCAGCAAGACCTTTGTTCCCGGTGTATTTTCTACGATTTGGACACTCGTTTGCAAAATGACCAAACTCCTTACACTTAAAGCACTGAGGAATATCCCCGTCATCAGTTTCATCAATATCCCTATTTTTAGGAGGAACACGATTATGAGGTTTGACTGACGCCTTAGGCTTATCTCTGGAAAATCGTTTACTTCTGTTCAGCGGAAGATACCTAAACTGTCTTGTGATCATCGAGACTGATTTGTCAAGATATTCATCTGATGAATCTGTCTCAGAGTGATCATCTTCAGAGATACACTTTTTTTTACTTTTATCAAGTAATTTAGTGTCCTTTAGTGCTTTGAAAGCAACATCCTTAGATTTGGATGAATGTTCGTGATCAAAGATCTTAAGCTTCCCAACCAACACATTTCTTGAGAGATTATCAAGGTTATTTCCCTCAACGATGGCATGCTTCTTAGAATCGTATCTAGATGGCAGCGATCTGAGAATTTTCATCACAATTTCCTTTTTAGGAATAGTCTTACCCAATGCAAAAGATGCATTAACAATTTCAGACACTTTGTGATCAAACTCATCAAATGTTTCTTCATCTGCCATACGAAGGTTTTCCCAATCGGAATTAAGGTTTTGAAGCCTAGATTCCTTTTCATTGGTATTTCCTTCGAAAACGGTTTCTAAAATATCCCAAGCTTCTTTAGACTTAGTGCAATTAGACACATGGTGCTGAAGATTTGGGGTGATGGCATGTATGATGGCATTTGAACCGTCGGAATTTTTCTTTGCAGCAAGTATCTCGGCAGGGCTGTATTCACCAATATTCTTGGGAACGTTTACATTTCCAACTGCCACAACGGGAGGATCATAGCCATTAACAACATATACCCATGATTGAAAATCACGCGCTTTAATAAAAGCTCGCATAGAAATTTTCCACCATAAGTAATTAGAGCCATCGAAGACTGGTGGTACGTTAATAGAGATATCACCTTTGTCCATAGAGTCAGATCGCTACAAACACAGACTTGTAAGGTCTTAAACGTGATTTCTTGCTCTGATACCAATTGAAAAAGCGGGGGTCTAACAACCACACCCAATATTTCGCTTAGCAATTTGTATGGAAAAACTCCAGTATACTTTCTAGAGAATCAACTAGACAGTCAGACTCAATCTAGATAAAAAGTATATCAAAGAGTTTATATCTCAATCTCTCGATTTGATATATACTCAAGCAAATAAAAATATGTGAGTCTTTATCAAATATTAGAGAGATAACTTGGATGGTACCAAAGACCAATATCCAACTGTCAATCAATTTAAATCAACAACCAAAAGGTCGGATATTCTAATTGATTGAACAACGCACAACCTGTGATATTTCAATTATATAACAAAATATAATGCGGAAAAGAAATAACACAGACACTAGAATTTTGTTAACGAGGAAACAACAAATGCAGAAAAACCCCGGGACCTAGTCCAGACTGAACACATACTGTATTAAGCCACTACAGACACTAGCCTACTCCAAACTAACTTCGGTCTGGACTGTAGTTGAAACCCAACCAATCTCACACTCCAAGGTACAGTTATGCTCCTGCGTCTCTGATCCCAGCAGGATGCTACGTACTTGATTCCCTTAGCTGATCTCACCCACAACTAAGATTTGCTACGATCCAAATTCGAAGACTTTAATAAACAAATCTGTATCACACAAAAAAGTCTATGGTAATAGATTAATCCGTCTCCCACGAATATACTTACGATTTTTGTTCCGTCTTTTGATAAATCAAGGTGAACAGAAACCAATTGATAATCCAGACTTATATTCCCGAAGAACAGCCTAGTATTATCAATCACCTCACAATAGTCATACTCGACGCAGCGAAAAAAGATATTGTGGAATCAAAAACGATGAGACGAAGATGTTTGTGATTACTTTTTATCTTGCCTATCGGAGATAGAAATCTCAAACCAATTATTACAATTGTACTCGTACGATAGAAACAGCAAGATCAGATCACACAATTACGATAAAGTAGTATCGGTCTGGCTTCACAATCCCAATGAAGTATTTAAATCCTTAACCTGGTTTAGAAGAAGAAACCAAAGGTTAAAGGAGGATCGACTCTAGCTTAGCACAACTAGTATCACATAGAATGTGTGGGTATTAGGTTTCCCAGTTGCTAGAGTTCTCCCTTATATAGTCTTTCAAATCAGGATTTGTAATCAATGTTAGCTTGGTAACAAAGTATTCAATATTCACCGTTAGATGAAAACCTGATTAGATTCAAGCTAATATTTATCAACCTTTAGATCGAAAACACAGCTTGTTATACACAAATGAAATGCACGTTCCTGGGCTTGTGTAACCGTACCCAAACTTGTACATTAGTTGGTTCAACAATAGTTAACCAAATGGTTAGCCATATGATCATTTTCATATGAACCATATTCTTCTTCATCATAACTAGTTCAAATGACTCAAATGAACTATTGAGAGAGTTGTTCAATTGCAAGGAAATCTCATGTACTACACAAGACACAATTGAATCAAAAACGATTTGATTCACATGAATCGGTTCATGAACTCTATATCCACGGTTCACAATTTCATTCCTTAGTTTATAAAGATAATTTCACTAAACATCGTTTTTAGACATAACTTACTCAAGTTCACGGACTGGGTTCGCAGACTTAAGTTCCCAGATGGAGTTCACAAACTCCAGCAGAAATTCTCGGGTTTGAGAACTTCGCCAGTTCGCGGAATGGGTTCGCGGACTGAGTTCGCGGACTTAGTTCACGCACTTCTCCGGTTCACTTGATCAACAAAGTTCGCAAACTTTGGTTCAAGGAATAAGGACTTATACATATATGTGTTTCCACAGTAGTACTTATATCCTCCAATGGTTATATAATCTAAACTCTCATTTCAATCATTGAAACATTCTCAGAGGACGTTATATAGTTGTTATTCACAAACCATTTTTCGTCAGAGCAATTTTCAAAGTGATTGAAACATAACATGACTTTCGTCACTAGGTAAAGATGAACTTGGCTAAAGCGAAAGCTTAAAAACACATATTTCGAGAAATAGATAGGCGAGATAAATTCTTCCCGAAATACGAAATGTGTATAATCTAAGTCTATATAGCAAAAGTACTTTTGTCTCAAGATAGGAGATAAATAGACTTTTGAGTGATAGATAAGTTCAAGTCTCCACATACCTTTTAGTCGATGAAGATCCACCAGTTCCTTGAGTAGTCCTTCATCTTGTATGATGATTGCCATGGAGTTCTTGAGCTCAACTACACTTTCTATCCTAGTCCGGGACCTTAGCTATAGTGGACTAGAAATCAAGACTTATAGTTTTGATCACTAACATTGACAAACATGCTTGAGATAGCAACGCATACGATTTCGACCGAGAAATGGTCTAACGGTTCCGGCTTCACAACTTCCTTTTCTTCCTCCTTTCTGGATAGTTCAAGGCTTCTCTTAAATGTAGCCCACACATTTATTAACCATAACCCATCCAAATGAGTGCATATGTCAAACCAAACATACCTTTATAATCATTCTATATAGCCCACAAAATTATATATAATTATTATACATAGCCCAAAATAATAAGATAATCATTAAATCCCCAAATCAGCATCAACAACAACAACAAAAAGAAGTTAATGATCTAATTAAATTTATGTAAGATATTTGACGTAGTTAATGTTTTTGGGTAAGAATCAATACGCTCGATCAATTTTAGTGTAATCATGATTGAGAAGAAAAATACATCATCTTAGAGATTTCGTTTCATAGATTATGTTTATGGAGTTCTACGAGAATGATCATAGGAAAAAAGAACAAAACTTTAGTATTGATATGTTGTTGTGGAATTTATTTAAGAATAATTAGAATATGCACCCCGATCAATTTTAATGTAATCATGATTAAGAAAACATTATTTTAGAGAAAATTAGAACTAAAGTTTATTTTGTTTTCGGGGAAAATAAGAATTAGGGTTTATAACAATTTTTCAATTTGTGAGAATACTAAAAGAGCAATGATAATTAATTTTAAGTATGATTAAGAAAAAAGTTAGGGTTTATTTTGATTTTGAGGAGGGATGTTTAAGTTTAATTGTTAATGAAAAATTAAAACTTGTGTGGTTTTTCATTTTAAATTTTCATTTTTCATTTTAATTTAAATTTTTTGGGTTATGGTTAATAAATATGTATTTGCTATATTTAAGAGAACCTAATTCAAAGTCTCCACTTAGCATATCATCTCCGTCCGTGCGATGAAGTTTGTATCGATTGAATTCTAATGATGAGCTTAATTTTTATAAGTTCCAAATCGTCAAATTAATTAAAGATTAATCATAAGTCATGCGATATTGCGTATGATATTGCTTATGCATATGAGACTTGGACAAAATTTATATTACAAATATCTATTTTTACTAAGCATCTTGTGTGATCTTTCTATTCATGTTAAAAAATCATTCTCAAACTCTCCTGATAAAAGCCAAGAGCCATCATGCGGTTGATCTTAAGATTCCTAGCCATTCGTACAATGATATGATAGGGTTCTTCTTACAACTTAAATGCAACTAGGGATGAAAGGAAAACCTTAAGTAAGGTATCAATCCTAGCCGGACACATGTCCATAATCCACTAGGAAACAATTACCAAATATTATTTAGGCAGACACTCGATTATTAAGGGCACCTGAGACTCTCATCGCTAACCAAATAAACTAAGGGCAGCCATATCAGAAGTCACATGACAATCCACCCCCCTTAAATGCATCCTTGTCCTCAAGGATGAGTAAATGGGTTTAACATTGTCTTTGATTGCACACCAGTACCCTATTGAGTTGATCAGCACATGTGGATGCAAGGTGCATGAGCTTGCTGACATTTCTTCGTTTATACTTCCACTTCTCAAGAATCTGCAAGTGAGAACCAATGATGACAACTGATGTGACGTCCACATTGATCCACGTTAGAGTACTTGCACTCCGGACGCCCATAAGAAGCATACTAATTTCCCGCTGCAAAGAGACCAGCATCATGAGCACAGAGAAGTTTTGAATCACCAGGAGTATGAATTGAACTAACAGTAACCCCCGAGAAAACTCCAACTGGATGCAACCTTGAATTGGTGGAGATACCTGCCACAATAGCCGACAAAAGCACAAAGATGTCGTTTGAGCATGACATGAAGACAAAATACCAATTATGGCAGCATTCCCCTTTCTGATACTCAATAAACTTGCCGAGGATAGATTGCTCCTCATAAGAGTAACTGCAATTAGACTGGGGAATGTAGCTTGGTAAAACAAATAGCTCCTAGGATTCCAGTTTCCAGCAAGGCACCCCATTGAGATAAAACTCTGATCAACATTTGTTATCCGCCGCCAACCAGGTGAAACCCATCTAAATTTCCACCTGAAGTATCCTACCCACAGCAACACAGTTAGAATCATTTCAACTTCCTCTAGAAAAGCAAAACTTCCATAGACCCCAGGTGCATGTGGTGAGGAGTGCGAAAAGAGACTCATTCTGAAAATCTTGACATAACTTCTGAACAGCGTGCCTTCTACACCACTGTCCATTCTATTGCAAAAATGAACTGTCATACCCAGACTATAGTTATTGCAGAAAAATGCTTTGTATATGCAGTCTGCAGTGTCTTGGAAGCTGGCAAAAAGGTTGCTTCTAATATTTCTCGACCATTTGATGTATCTGTTGCTGAAGGGTAGATCTGAAACGGTACCACATGTAACTGCCACTTAAGGTGTTGCTTGAGATTAGATGGCCCCATAAGCTGCTCAACAATCATAGAACGAGGCCACACTACATCTGTGATTTCCACCCCTTTTACAAGAAACTCTTCGCAGTGAGATCAACATTCCTTACTACCATGGACTGTAGAGCTAGGTTCTTCTGGTAGCCAAGTGAAAAACCAAGCGAAAACCCTACCACGTGCTATACTCCCCAAACTGAGATTAAGCCAGCATAATCCGATCTCCTGCTGTAAAGACTGATGACCCAGCTTGCTGGTACTAAGAGCAAGAAACACAAAATTACAGGTAGGTCGCTTGGGAATAACCTGAGATGTATGTAAACCACCTCCCATCTGGAAGAGTAGAGCATCACATAAACTGTATCCACTACTATGATGTAGTTGGTCGAATAATTCTCTCGCAGTACTAGCTGCATGATGACCTGCCACTTGAAATAGCAACCTCGACCATAGAACTGTACCCTGTTGTAACCTTTTATGCAATAACTTGCAAACAACACCGGTCTCAACCAACATAATTGCAATCGAGCCTTTCAATTCATGAATGCTAAGGGAGTGCCTGCTCACCAGTTTAATGGTCAAACTCGCATTTGAAACATTCCTTAAACCTGTAGAGTACATTTGTATTTCCATCTCAAAATGTCCACTAACATCTATAAGTATGTAACTTGGATCTTAGAATGCCCAACACGACAAGACTTGTGCAGATAACTCCAACTCGAATGCGCAACTGTTATCACAACTCCCTTTTGAATCGGAAACCGCCAAAATATTTCAGAAGTAAGTAATGTAGTGTGCTGAAAAGTATCAATTCTTGCAAGAATTAAACGAGTGCTAACATTTGTGTGAACTGAGAATTTCCGGAACTCTTTCGAAAGAATCTGGAGCACATTGCCGTCTTGTCTATCAAGTAAAACTTTGAATAGTTTCACCTGAAAGAACCTTGCAGAAATACGCAGGAGCATATTGTCTTCCCTTTTATTCAAACCTCGCAGTGGAATACAACAAGAATATGCAAGAGCACTAGCTGAATTCAAAACTCTAATCAGTTGGAAAGATAACTCATCTGCTGGTATGTGAACTCCCTCACTCTTGACAACAAAATGTAAGCACAAAAAATGAACTGCCTTCACTTCAAACAACTCACATGGTAGTTGTAAGAATAAAATTTATGTTCCCTTCCTACCAAGCACTTGAATAGACCATTTATGTTCCTTCTTAATGCTCATCACTCTAACCAATAAGAGAAATAAAAATCGATTTATGCAGAATTCAACGACCAAATTCTATGCACCTTCAATCTCAACTACATAAGGAATTCCAAGACTCAAAGAATTCAGAAACTGAAATTCGAATGGATACCCATGACTTGAAAACATCTCACAAACCAAACCCTCATTGTACCTTTCCAGTAATACAGACCCAAGCCGAGCAACCACACAAGAAGAAATTGTATCAAAATAGCCTTCAGAATCACCAACAAAAGAAGATAACCCTTTAATAAGCTCAATTTCTTTTCCGTGATCAAAAACTCTACCCAGTTTAAGCTGCAAGAAGAAAAAAAATCCCTACTACCATTATAAAGCATTTTATGAAATATACACCAAGCAGTAGTGATAAAACCGCCATTAGCTAGCATACAACCGATTGAATCATTAAACATCCTACCTGATTCATACCCACTGTTACAATTCATATTTTGAACAATTTCATTATAGAACCTACCCAAAAATTGCAAATCGACGTTTCCTAATATAAAATCGATTTTCACTTTATCTTTTCCACGATCGAATAAGCTACAAGAATCATCAAGGAGAAGAGAAAAACGACTCTTACCAATTAGGTTACTGTGACGAAAGACCAATTCCTTCGAGCATTCAAGTTCCTCACAATTACCCTCATCAATTTTACCTGACATATCTTGATGAAAGCATTTGTAGCAGTCTTTGCAGCTTCATCAACTTAGGAATTGACACTATCAATTGAATCCTCCTTATCAGCGCCGGTAGAAATCGATCGAACGTTCTGAGATTCAACCTGAGTATGAACTGGAGAAACAGAACTTAACGGAACTGAAGTAGGAGTTGATTTTGCCTCTTCAGATGTATCAACACACAAATCTTGAGCAACAGACTCACTGATCAGGTCGGAAAGTCCAGTTGATTTAGTAGAATCTCCTTCATCAGATGAGAACCCACCACCATGATTAGACTTAGAAGTAATTTTGGAATCTCCTTATGCACGATTGTAGGTCTTCTGGCCAAAATATTTCTCGAACACAGTGTCGATTATAAGCTTGAAACGACTCTTGAGATCCTGTAATTCCTCATTTGTTAACAACAACCTGTTCCTTTGAAGAGAAATATTATCAACTGGCCTATTGATTTCATCGAATGTGGATCGAACGAATCTGATACCACTTGTACTGTTCTAGTACAAATGAGGATGGATTGGAACTGAAATGAATCGGAAATAGAACGGAATCTAAGTAACTCTGCCGAAGCAGCCAACTACAACTTCATTAATTCATAACTTACCCCAAAATAGGGTTTTTCTTACAACTTAAATGCAATTAGGTTTGAAAGGAAAACCTTAAGGAAGGAATCAATCCTAGCCGGACACATGTCCATAATCCACTAGGCAATAATTACCAAATATTATTTAGGCAGACACTCGATTATTAAGGGCACCTGAGACTCTCATCACTAACCAACTAAACTAAGGACAACCATATCAGAAGTCACATGACATGATACCCCAGCATTTTCACAAAAAAGACTTGGACAAAATTTATATTGCAAACCCAGATTGAGACAAAATTTAGGGGCCACTCAAAAGGATTTAGGGGCCAACAATAAAACAAAAAAGGTCACCCAAAGGGAAAATGTAGCCAACCCTTATCTCGCGTAATTCGTAATGGCGAAATTACCCTTATATATTCGGAGGATATGATAACATTGTTACCCTCCGAATGCAACCGGAGGTCAAAATATTTGCCAGACGTCCGATTATACGAGGTGCAGTATTTCTTGGTTCGTGTTTTGGATTCAGCGTTAATCGGGAGTTAAATATATTACAAAACCTACCGATTATAAGTTGCCGCAAATTCAAATTTTGAAAGCTACCATAATCGGTAGATATGCTAAATCCAATACCTACCGATTATTGGTTTCTCCACATTCAACTTTCGTCAAATTAGCCGTTGGAGTTTTTGGGAAAAACAAAAAGAGCCGTTGGACCCTAAACCTATATAAAGAAACTCATATCTATCACCCCAATTGCACCAAACTCTTTCCTCTCTTCAGTTTTAATTTTCATAACAAAAAACATGGATATTGCTTTTGCCGAAGAAGAAGATTGTGCTATTTATAGAGCGTGGGTTGTGGTAACTACTCATGATCGTGTTCACAAGCTCCACAAATCGGAATCCGAAGAGCAGATATGGAACCGTATCTTAATGGTATTTGAGGCCTTAGATGGTAATCGAATTCGAAGATCATCCAATGACATTAAGATGAGAAAGAATGCGCTAGATAAGGAGATTGACAAACTTGAAGATGAGGAACGGTTTGTTAGGAACACTTTTCCTTGGTGGAGTATGAAAAACGAGTAAGTATCTCTGTAACTCCAATTCACATTAACAAAAGTTAGTACTAACTTGTTACTCATTCGTAATTTCAGAGAAATCTTGCGGATCGCCGGTATGTGGACCTCTACGGGAAACGATTTGAACATGAAGGATGCTACAAAATCAAGAGGGACAATTTCTATGGTCACTGGAAGTTATGATCTGTTTTAATACTTTTATGGTCAATTAGGAGTATGGATTTAGGTGCTTTTGACGAAATTGTAAGGTTAAGGCCGTTTGAACTTTATGTAATGGATGTAATCAGAGTATTATTAATATAAAAACTAGCCGATTATACGAAATCGGTAGATTATTTTGTTAAACAACCTACCGATTGTAATATTCGATTATTTTATGAGTCAACTTTCTTTCCGATTATGGTGTTGTTTGGTTCCAGGAAACAGTTTTTTTTGAACTTGTAATATTCGGAGGATAATGTTTTTGTAAAGTTCCGAATGTACGATGGCCCAAAAATCAGAATTTGGAAAAACTTATACTTTTCAAATTTTGTCTTTGAAATAATCAGACGTTAAATTAGTTACCAAAACTTCCGAATATGGGATGTCTAACCTTTAATATGGGCCCTTGGAACCACCTGGAGCCATGCCGTGGTTTGTTTTGAACTTGTGATATTCGGAGGATAGGTTTTTTATAAAGTTCCGAATGTACGATGGCCCAAAAATCAGAATTTGGAAAAACTTATACTTTTCAAATTTTGTCTTTGAAATAATCGGAAGTTAAATTAGTTACCAAAACTTCCGAATTTGGGCTGTCTAACCTTCAATATGGGCCCTTGGAACCACCTGGAGCCATGGCGTGGTTTGTTTTGAACCTGTGATATTCGGAGGATAGGTTTTTTATTAAGTTACGAATGTACGATGGCCCAAAAATCAGAATTTGGAAAAACTTATACTTTTCAAATTTTGTCTTTGAAATAATCGGACGTTAAATTAGTTACCAAAACTTCCGAATATGGAATGTCTAACCTTCAATATTGGCCCTTGGAACAACCTGGAGCCATGGCGTGGTTTGTTTTGAACTTGTGATATTCGGAGGATAGGTTTTTTATAAAGTTCCGAATGTACGATGGCCCAAAAATCAGAATTTGGAAAAACTTATACTTTTCAAATTTTGTCTTTGAAATAATCGGAAGTTAAATTAGTTACCAAAACTTCCGAATATACCACACAAATCATTGTCATTTGAACTTGTCTAACTTAGTTACCCAAACAAATTTCCGAATGTACAACAAAAATCATTGTCATTTATCTGCTCTTCTTTACTTTACGACCGTGATTACCTCCCAGTCCTGCACGACCACGGGTTTGAGCACCTTCAGTTGGAGCAGCTTCAGTTGGAGCAGCTTCAGCGCTCGATGAAGCTCGAGTTCTTTTACCCGTCTTTGATACTGCCACCTTGGGCTGATGCCTCTTCGTGACTTTCTCCCCAAACTGGGCAGCATAATCTTCGTTATCCATATTATAAACTAGATCTCTAGCCTCTTTGATCTTCTCAGCTGGCATGGGATCTCCGCTCTTCAAGCATGCAGTTAACATTTTGGAAACACGCTTGAACCCATTCACCTGTTTTTTATACGTAATGACATAACATCAAACGGTAATTACCTAAGATTTATAGGAATAATATAAAATGAACAAAAATATAAGAACACGCACCAGTCTATCATAACCAGCTGGTTTGTCTTTGATGATACAATTATAACTTGAACCCGCCGCAGTAGTGTTGGATTTGATTTCACGGATAACCAAAGGATGTGATACCTTGTTATACCAACTCATATAGTCTGGAGAATTTTCATCACCTCGGATGGTTCGTCTACCAGTGTCGATAATGAAGTCATTCCTCTTCTCTCAGTTATCAAGAACAGTAGGTGGGCCTGTGTGAACAATCGTGAGATTGTCACCACTAGAAGAACACAACTCCAACTCCAATTTGTAGTAATCCCCCATTTTCTCCAGAGGTTGATGTTGTATATACCCGTGTTGTCGCATCACCCTAGAGGGGTTATACATCACATATCCTGTGGGGTGCCACAATGGTCCAAAATAAAGGGACAAGTCCGACCGAACATTTATATGCCCACTGACTCGATCTTCCTTGTATGGATCAAAGCATACGTCTGAGGCCTTCAATTGGTCCAAAATATCCCTCATGCGAATCAACTGCTGCTCCTTTGTCCTAGAACGGTTGTCTTCAAATATATACTTTGTTCCTCTAGGAGTACCTTTGCACCACCCCAGGTTCTCTCCGGCCAACTTCAGGATAGGGAAGTGGTCATAGATCCATGCCTATATACATAAGAAACCAAGTTTTAGTAAATAGATTGTGTATATTCGGTAGTAATTTCCAAACATAATTTCCGATTATATATAATCGGAAACAAAACTGAGTAGCTATCCACCGAATACACAACATTCGAAAATATATATGGATCATTTCCTACCGAATATGCGTCATTTGGAGTTCAGTAACCTATAGCTTTTCTGGCCTGTATATTCGGTTCTAATATCAAAAGAATATTTCCGATTGTATATAATCGGGAAAACAATTAAGTACCTAGCCACCGAATAACCAACATTCGGAAAATAAGATGGATCAATTCCTACCGAATATGCGTCATTTGGAGTTCAGTAACCTATAGCTTTTCTGGTCTGTATATTCGGTTCTAATATCAAAAGAATATTTCTGATTGTATATAATCGGAAAACAAAGTAAGTACTTAACCACCGAATAACCAACATTCGGGAAAAGAGATGGATAATTTCCTACCGACTATGCGTCATTTGGAGTTATGGATATGCATCATATGTATTGTCTACTGAATAACTATAGAGTGAGTTATAGAGTTAAAGAAAAAACCTGCAATAGAGCCACATTCCCGGCAACTTGGCAGGTTCCTAGCCTCGAAGCCTTTCTCAACTCTTCCATCAAGAATGCTAGGCATGCCGTGCCCCAAGAATAGTCACCGACTTCATGGAGAGGATCCAAAAGTTGTATAAGGTTGGCGTCGATCCGGTTGCCAGAAGTATTGGGGAATATGACACATCCCAATACACAAAGGAGATATGCGGTGGCAGCGTGGTTCACTTGCTCATCAGTTAACGTTCCATTCTTTTCCTTCTCCAAGGTGCCTCGAAACATATTCATCAAAGCTGTAATGTTGATCTGTCTTGTTCTGTAACTTGCATGCCTCCTAAACTCTGTTGTTGTTGTCTCTTCATCCCAACCTAAGCACTTGTTAGTTAGAGAATAAAGTTGTTCTCAACTTAACTGCTTTGTGTAGTTAAACTTCACAGCTGTGCCTTGGTCGGGAAGGTTAAGAATCTGCACAACATCATCCGGGGTGATCGTCATCTCCCCAAACGGAATATGGAAAGTATCGGTCTCAGGATACATTCTCTCCACGAACGCCGATATGGCCACAGGATCATGTTCCAACAATGAATTCTCGGCGGAATTAGCTAACCCAGAGTTGGCAACAATTGTCTTGAACCTTTCACATTCACCGGATAAAGGCCACGCAAGCATTTTTGTTGGTACGGCGGTAGGTTTGAGTAGACGGACCGCATCTTGATGATCCTATTAATACAAGTATTACGATATAACACATAGACAATACATTAATAAAAAATAGTAATTTTATTACCTCGGTTTCATATATTTCTCTGGCCCATGAGTCTTTGTATCCAAATAGCAATTTTCCTCCATCCGCTGGTAGTCCAAGGATTGTGCCTGCTGGAATACCCTTCTTCTTCAAGTGCTGAGGGACAAGATGTGATGCTTTCTTAGCAATATCCTTCCTTACAACATCTTTTCCTTTTTTGGCTTTTTGGGTACCACTTGGTTGTCCTTCTTCTTCTACTCTTGCCACTGGATCAACTGGTTCAACACTTGGTCCTGCACTTTGTTGAGCGGCTTGTTCAACACTTGGTCGCACCCCTTGTTCACTGCCTTGTTGTTCAACAGTTGGTTGCACTCCTTGTTGACTGCTTTGTTCTTGTTCGCTTTGTTGAGCACCTGAATTATCTTTGGCACTCCTTTCCCTCCTAGCACTAGCTGTCACTTTCTTCCTCCCTTCTCGACTTTGTCTAAACAACAAAGAAAGGAACAATATTTACAAACTATACAATCGGAAGACAAAGTATGGAAATATAACCCGAATGTACACATTCGGACGTAAGAAGACACATATTGTTCCCGAATACAAAACAATCGGAAGCTAACTAAACATATTTGCAACCGAATATACATCAATTGGAGTTCAGAAGCTGTAAATTTTTCATCCTACACAATCGGAAGAAAAAGTGCACCTCTATAACTCGAATGTACAAATTCGGAAGTAAGAAGACACATATTTTTTCCGAATGAAAAACAATCGGAATATAACTAAACACGTTTACAACCGAATATTCATCAACTGGAGTTCAGAAACTCTAAAATTTTATCCTACACAATCGGAGGTATAAAACATTATATTGTCTTCCGAATAAATACTGGCCCCAAAATGGGATTTTTCCTATATCATAAATTTTGAGATTTTTTCAATATATACATTCGGTAGTGAGTGTTCTTCCGAATACTTTGTGTCTACTTAAATATATTTGGTAGCCAAAAAAATCATTAAACTACCGATTATTAGCAGTTTGTATCCATGAAGATATGGCCACCAATATTCGGCAGATAATCATCAAATCTTTCTCCCGAATACTGTCGACGTTCTTGAAAAATGAAGAACACGACTACATTCGGAAGTAAATGAGCATGCATATCGTCCGAATCTGGATAAATAACCGAAAACCCTAGAAATTTTTTTTCTCGATTCGACGAATTAAAGCGAAATAAACCCCAAAAATGATAGATTCTTACCTAATTGGGGCCATTTGAAGTTGACGAAGTGTTTGAGTCTCGGAATCGCCACCACCGACTACATTGCCGGGTACTTGTTCTTCGCGTTCTTCGCGTTCTTCTTCATTTGCAGCAAGAATTTCTTTATTTCTTGCTAAAATTCCAATGTTTGGATCGATACCCCGAGCAACATTTTTGGTTCTAGGTCTGTGGGTTTCATTTCTCTTATCCATTATTTTATAATCGAATCGACGATGTTTTGATTTTACGATTCGCGGCGATGTTTCGGTTGAACGAGGAAATTTTTTTTTTCTTCCACAATCGGAAGATAATATGAAACTGGAAGAAGAAGAGTTGAAATGAGTAGAATTGTTTTTGATTTGGGTTTTGTACAGTTTTACCAGAAGGGCATTTATGTAACTTCAATATCATATAGGGTACCCCTTAACTAGAGTCTTTGGCTGGGTATAAATTGATGGCCCCTAAATCCTTTGGGATGGCCCCTAAAAACGCCAGGATAATAAATTAGCAAACCCAGATTGAGATAATAAACGAGTTTTCTTTCTCTCTTCTAGTTTTAGTCAACAATAATCCGTTTTGTTAATTATTATTTAATCAAGAATATTTTCCCTTTTTTTTTAAGTTGAGCATGATGGTTGATTAAGAGTTTCGAACAGATCAGAAATAAGAGAAAAGGTATAAAGATCCGCATTTACTTTCCGAATAAAATCTGGTTAATAATTGGAAATAAGTTTAAACTACCCTCGGCTCGGCTAAAGCGAAACGGCTTTAGAAATTAAACAACTGCTACATCAACGTAAGGATTGTCTGTTGGATTAACATGATCTAACGGTCTACCAATTTTGTTAGATTTGTTTGTTAAAACATTTTGTCAGTGGAACCAGACCCGTAAATATTGTACTAAATTAATCTTATGCTTCAAAAGAAAAAACTAAATTAATCTTCAAGGTTATCAGTCAATGACGATAGACTAATTATACCATTTCCCTATGATATCCTTTATGTGTACGCATAATACCAAAAATAACATTATAGCTGGATGTTCAACGAATGGGTGATGTATCACTCGGGACCACCCATGTCCAATCCATTAATATACGGGCCTGGTGTCCACACGCTAAAGTCCACCCATGTCCGATCCATTAATATATGGGTAGGGTGTCCACCCGCTAAAATACGGATTAGACTAGATGAAATCTGCAGGTGTGGTTGATAGGTGTGGATAACACCCTATTTATTATCTATTGTTTATACTTTCTTTGATGTTTTTCTTGTAAATTATGTATTTTACGGGTGTTTTGAGTTTTATAGGTGTTTTGGAGTAATTGGAGCCAAAGAAGAAGAAAGTACTCATTTGAAGAAAAAAGGGCTAGTGATACTTGGAGCATAACCATGGATAAGGGACAACCAGCAAAAGTCCAAGAAGAAATGCTAACTGCGGACATTCAGTTACTCAGGGCACCTCTATTGGGTGGTTCTTCTTTCAGTGGGGAGTTTTAATCTACTTCCAACCAGTACTAGGTCGAGAGAAGAGGTTTCCAATCCAGATTGAACACACACTGTATTAAGCCGCTACAGACACTAGCCTACTCCAAACTAACTTCGGTCTGTACTGTATTTGAACCTCAACCAATCTCACACTGATCCAAGGTACAATTATGCTCCTAGGTCTCTGATCCCAGCAGGATACTACGTACTTGATTCCCTTAGCTAATCTCACCCATAACTAAGAGTTGCTACGACCCAAAGTCGAAGACTTTAATAAACAAATCTGCATCACACAGAAAAGTCTACGATAATAGATAAATCCGTCTCCCACAAATATACCTATGAGTTTTGTTATGTCTTTTGATAAATCAAGGTGAACAGGAACTAATTGATAAACCAGTCTTATATTCCCGAAGAAAAGTCTAGTATTATCAATCACCTCACAATAGTCTTAATCGACGCAACGAAAAAAGATATTGTGGAATCACAAACGAAGAGACAGAGATGTTTGTGATTACTTTTTATCTTGCATATCGGAGATAGAAATCTAAAGCCAATTATTAAAATTGTACTCGTACGATAGAAATAGCAAGATCAGATCACACAACTACAAGAAAAGTAGTATTGGTCTGGCTTCACAATCCCAATGAAGTCTTTAAGTCATTAACCTGGTTTAGAAGAAGAAACCAAAGGTTAAAGGAGAATTGACTCTATCTTACCACAACTAGTATCACACAGAATATGTGGGGATTAGTTTTCCCAGTTGCTAGAGTTCTCCATTATATAGTCTTTCAAATCAGGGCTTGCAATCAATGTTAGCTTGGTAACAAAGCATTCAATATTCACCGTTAGATGAAAACCTGATTAGATTCAAGATAATATTTATCAACCGTTAGATCGAAAACATAGCTTGTTATAAAAAAATGAAATGCACGTTCCTGGGCTTGTGTAACCGTACCCAAACTTGTACATTAGTTGGTTCAACAATAGTTAACTAAATGGTTAGCCATATGATCACTTTCATATCAACCATATTTTTCTTCACCATAACTAGTTCAAATGAATCAAATGAACTAGTTAGAGAGTTTTTCAATTGCAAGGAAATCTCATGTACTACACAAGACACGGTTGAAGCAAAAACGGTTTGATTCGGATGAATCGGTTCATGAACTCTATAGCCACGGTTTGCAATTGCATTCCTTAGTTTATAAAGATAAGTTAACTAAACATCGTTTTTAGACATAACCTAATCAAGTTCACGGACTGGGTTCGCGGACTTAAGTTCCCGGATGGAGTTTACAAACTCTAGCAGAAATTCTCGGGTTTGAGAACTTCGCCAGTTGGCGGACTTAGCTCGTGCACTTCTCCGGTTCACTTGATCAACAAAGTTCGCAAACTTCAGTTCAAGCAATAAGGACTTATACATATATGTGTTTCCATAACAATGCTTATATCCTCCAAATGGTTATATAGTCTAAACTCTCATTTCAATCATTGAAACATTCTCAGAGGACGTTATATAGTTGTTATGCACAAACCATTTTTCGCCAGAGCAATTTTCAAAGTGATTGAAACATAACATGACTTTCGTCACTAGGTAAAGGTGAACTTGGCTAAAGAGAAAGCTTTACCAACACATATTTCGAGAAATAGATAGGCGAGGTAAACTCGGCTCGAAATACCAAATGTGTATAATCTAAGTCTATATAGCAAAACGACTTTTTTCTCAAGATAGGAGATAAATAGACTTTTGAATGATATATAAGTTCAAGTCTCCACATACCTTTTAGTCGATAAAGATCCACCAGTTCCTTGAGTAGTCCTTCGTCTTGTATCATGATTGCCATGGAGTTCTTGATCTCAACTAAACTTTCTATCCTGGTCTGAGACCTTAGATATAGTAGACTATAAATCAAGACTTATAGTTTTGATCACTAACATTGACAAACATGCTTGAGATAGCAACACATGCGAGTTCTACCGAGCAATGCTCTAACAGAAAGTGTGGCAAATCGGTTTCAAGGTTGTAAGTGTGAAAGAGAACTTACAAAGTAAGGATGTCGACATACTTTGAACATGTGCTGTGAATGTTTATTTCTTTAATTATTCAAAGTTATTCCTTAATAGCAAAGGGAAGAGAGTCCCAGGATCGAACATAAATAAGTTAAGAATCTTTTAATTAAGGTTATTAATTTCATTTTGTAGGGAAATAAGAATTATTAATGTGCATTTACTAATTAGAGATTTTTCGAGAGATTTCGATCATTATTTTTGGACAAAGCATTTCCAGGAATTATGAAAACTGAATTTGTGCTTTAATGAATATCTTGAGAATATTTTCGGTTTTGGAAATTCCTTGGTGTCCAAACTTCCTTGTCTATAAATACCTGAAATTTTCCTTTTTATCAAACTAATCCTTCGTAACAACAAACTTCCTCTTTGTTGTGTTGTAACCTAATGATCGCTGTCGTATGCATCAAAAATAAATTTACTTTCCCACTACTCAGAATATAAAATATAGCAAGGGTAAAAAAGGATCGTTCCCACAGGGAGGACTAGGTTGTCAATAGGTTTCGTTTTCTTATGTAAAACAAGTGGGGATTTTTCTGATTTATGTAAACTAAAATAAAATAAAAGCAAACAAAGAAATAAACACGCAAATCAAGAATATAAAGATATTGGTTAAGGATTCTTTTTCATTCACAAACATGTTCTTGTCTTAATAATTAGAATTGATATTTAATCTCTCATTATCAAAAGCCCTAAGATACCTAGTCGAAAGAATATCCAGCAATTTCCTGATTTCATCACACATACATGTAAAACGATGCAAGTATGAATTCTACCAAAAGAATAACCTAACTCCTTGCGCTAATCAAGTTCAATTCCCATGAAGCATTAAGATTCATGAAATTGGGCTAATCATTGCAATTGAAATACATTGCACAAACGATTCGAACAAAGGTCATGATTCACATATGATTACAAGGATATATCACTATAACCTACAATCATATTTATGCTACTTGTGTTTAAGGATTATCGCTCGATGATTAATCCTAAACTAGCTAGAGATATGGATATGAGTTCTACCAATTTGCAACTTGACAAAACAAATACTCAAATCATGCTGCAATACATCAATCATGCAACTATATTTTCAGATAATCATGAACGATAAATATGAGACAAAACTAATATATTGAATCAAATAACCATGTTATGTGAAATCCAACTAATCCATAACCAAAAGAAAATTAAGTACTCATGCTCATGGAATTCATAACAAGAATAAAGAGAAGAGCTTTCACATTTCTAAACCCTAGAACAAAAGTAGAAGAAGAGATAATAAAAAAATCATTCAAAGTGGAAGAAGTATCGGATATATACTTTCTCTTTTCGTTCCAAGTTAGCCTGCTGCCAATACGTTTCTGAGCCCATTAGCCAAGCCCAGCCTGAACGGGTCCAAGTCATTCTCTAAGTCAAATCGAGATGACTCACTGAGTCAACTCGGCCATAACCGATTCCGGTCGAGTTTTGACTGTTCTTGCATGTTTTCCCGGCCAAATTCAGGCCTTTTTCCTGGTCCTTTCCTGCCCTTCCAGTACTCCTGCAGTTCAATCAACCAATAACCTGTACTTCATTGCAGTAACATCTTACTTCCAGGCCGACTACTGTCACCAGTGCAACCTGAACTCATACTTTCTGTAGCTTCATTTGCAGCTTCATAATCCTGCAGCTCATTACCATTCTGCTCCAAACTGCAAACCATGTATCTTATCACCAGTTCCACTGCAACTGGGAGCAACCACCATGTCCTGCAATATCTTGCACCCTACAAATCCTACGCATTCATCTAACAGCTTCATTCATTCGTGTAGCTCAAACCACTTCAAACTGCACTGTATTACTTGCACAGTTCCCTGTCTATCTCATCTTCACATCTGCAACATCATTGGATATCGTCACGTACCTCGGCTTTAAACTGCACCACTAGACTCAACAGCTACACAAACTCCCTTGCAAATTATTCATACCAACTGTAGTTCATTTCCTGATTTATCATTCACACATTCATCCATTCCGGAGGCATACAAGCTCAGTTTCTGTAGATGCACATTCACCATAACTTGCATCTTCTCAGCTTCTGAGTTGTAACAGCTTCAACTTAGCCATTTACTGGGGAACAAACTCGAACCATTCTTGCATTCGATTATCACTCGCCACTGCAACTCAAGGCTCATTCACAGCTCCATAATATCATCTCAATCTACATTTTGCTCTTCATCTCGGCATCAAATCTGCTGTCTAACTCGCTGCAGCACCCTTGCATCTTCTTTTGAACTCAGAAAATCTACATCTCCTCCTTTCTCGACCTAGCATACTCTCAGCACCAACCACTTCTCACTGCCTCAGGCCATACCTCTTTCAGTCAACAACCAGCTGTTGCACCAGCTATCACTTCATCTCAGAAACATCAAACTCTTGAATTCTTCATGTTGCTTTCAAAATCAAAGCAAACCCCCTTCAATCTCAAGTCAGTACCATCATTGAACAGCATCAGCTTCTTAATCTTCTCGGCACCAGCTGCACACTCAACCAATTCCTGCAGCAGCATATTTTTCGACAACATCACTGCATCCGATTGTCGGGCACCACCATGACACTGCCCCTGCCGAGACACTTTGCTGCACCTGAGTTTCACCATTGAACAACATCAACACCAGATGCCACTGCAATTTATACCTGCCCTAGACAAGCATCAACAAACCCATAAGCACATAAGCTACAAACCACCAACAGTTTTTCATCCAAGTCTGAATAACAGATCAATCAAGCTCAACCAAATCCAAAAAATCCAAAGACCCTGGTTAGCAGCACAATCTCAGGAGCATAACTTGAATCCACCAGCACAACACCATCTGCACCATTTGAGCTTCAGTTAAGAGTAGCAACAACAGTTCCTGTAAAACCCTAACTCCATTTCATTCATCTCTTCTTCCCTGAATTTCTTGTTCAAAACCCCACAAACTCGAAATATAACTCATTCCTTTCATTCTTCTTCTCACAGCAACTCCAACTTCAGCATCAACCCAGTCATTGCCTTGTTCTTCTCATAAACCCTAACTCCAATGTGAGCTCCTCTTTCATCTCTGGTTCTTGATCTGAGTTGCACACAGTTAGATCTTCTCCCTTCTTAACTCATCTTCTAAGAACAACCATCATCGATCCCTGGTTCCTCTCTCCCTCTCTCTGGTTCTCTCTGATAAAATGGTGCCGCCATAACTACTTTACTCTCTCTGAATTTCAGATGAGAATGATTGAGAGATGATTCTCAATTTTAGGGCCATGTAGGAACCAAAACCACTATCGGCACCCAGTCGACTGGATAAGGGCTATGCAACTATCATTTGGCCTGTCAGTTTCATAGAACTGACTGCCTATTCGATCTCTTGCTTAATTGTCAGTTATAGGGACTGAAAGTTCATTCTTCACCTCCTTCTCGTGCAACCTAGATAGCTCCAAATATATTTCGCCCGTCAATTGATCTTTTTGCCCTTTACGCTCCAAATGAATGACTTTTCTCCTCTCGAATTCTTCCACCAACATCAGCCATTCTTTTACTTCTCAAATCCACTTCTTCTATTCAATTTCTTTTCATCACTAAAGCCGTCATGCTTTTCAGACAATATTTGCATCACTAAAGCGGACATGATTTTCAGATAGAGATGAAGAAATAAAAGCAAATAATGAGAAATATTCCGCCTCCAACACTTTTGCCCTTTTAAGCAACATTTCTTCTTCTTTTGTTCCAAATGACTCCAAAGTACTTAAAACTCAAAAGCAAACATAAGATACATAATTTACAAGAAAACTAAGCAAAGAAAGCATAAAAAATAAATAAATGTTAAGGTGTTTTAGACACCTATCACCTAATTAGGCGAAATCTCTTACGGTCGCTCAGTTTAAAGTCTTCTTTAGGATTGAGAAGATCTAGCGTGTACCGTTGGTGGGAAACTAGGGAATTGCGGTATATATTTTGTTGTCATTGTTTTGATTGACTAACGGTGGTTGAAATTTTATTGCACCTAGTTTTTTTATGCTTGAGAATCTTCTCTTCTGATATAAGATTCACTCAAACTATTCAGAGTTTCGACAGGGATCTTTAGACTGTTGTTAGTTCTAAATACGATCTTGTGATAATCCATTATTAACAGACTCCGTTCTATGCGTGATTGATCACAAGAGATTCAAGTGATTGTCTGCAGGTTATTATTGAAGATCTAAGAAGATTTGAAGACGAAGAAGATATTGAAGATTTCTGATTTGTGGGTTCATAATCTCTGGTGTGCACAATACTTGTTTCGGTAAAAGAGGATCCAATTAATAATCGGTTTATCCTTGTGATAGATTGGATTGATTAATTGAGTAGATCGGCATCAACACAATTCTTTGGATTAATAGTGTTGTTGGCTTAATCTTAAAAGATTACTTCGGTAATTGAACATAAGATAAATCTAAGGACCTAATAAAGGAGTTTATGTTAAGATAAACAGAAGATCCCTTTTCCGACTCATATCACTTGGTTGAAGAGATTTGATACCAAACATATTTGTTGTTCCTTTACTGTTTGGAATACGAACCAAAGGAATTGTTCCAAGTACGTGACTTATTTATAAGTTGCAGGCATGGGAATACAGACGGACTAGGTGAACTATAGGTTTGGTTGCTTGGTCTCAACTATACGAAGTTTGGTGTAATTTTGTGTAGTGGCTTAATCCTGAGAGTATTCAATTCTGGACAAGGTCCCGGGGTTTTTCTGCATTTGCGGTTTCCTCGTTAACAAAATTTTGCTGTGTCATTTACTTTGTATTTCCGCATTATAATTGTTTTATTATAATTAAAGTAAATTACACAAAAGTTAATTCCTATTTACTTGATAAGTGAATCCTATTATGTTTGGTTAAGACCGAATCTTTTTTTCAAGTAACATACTTCGTTGTTGTATTGCCTCGATCTCGTATCCATAGACGATCACACGAAGTGTGAAGCGATTAGTTGTATTGTCTCAACTCAGTCCATAAACAATCACTTTCGGAGAAAGGACATATAGGTAGGAAAAGTTTTAGCTTGAGGTATATTTGGGTACCCTCGCCTTTTCAATTGGTATCAGAGCGGGAAAACACGGAAATATCTAACAATATGTGTTTGGTGCGATCCAACCTATAAGAATTGAATCGAATGTCTGATTCAGTTAACATTATGCAAGAGTACGAATACTCAAAAGTTGAAGATGTTACTACTTCGTTGACTCATGATCTAGGAGTTACAAAAACATCTATGTCTATCTCTGATGAAAGAGAAGATGCTGATAAAGAGTTGGTAAAACTCCTAAAGCCTATATAATCTTTGTCTTCTAAAGTACTCATTTTAAAGACATAGTCAAATCTTCCTAAACAAGAGATCATAGAAAAAGACATTCAACTGAATTGTCTATCCAAAGAGAAAATGGATCTCACTGTCAAACTATAGGCTCTTGGTAAATCTCTTATAGATAAAGAGACATGTCCTATGATTCTAACTAATGATGCTGTTGTGATTTCTTCGGATGAGGAAACTAAAAGTCCTTGCTCGACTTTTACAGATTGTGATAAAACTGGTTTAATCACATCTAAAACAGATCAAGATGATGGTAGTTTGCCTAACTACATCAAGTTAGAAGAGGATGAGAAACCAACCTCTAGATCTACTGATGATCAAACGAAATCTTGTCCAAAGGAAACTTTGAACCGATTCCGTGGTGATTGTAAGGAATACAATTTTCAGTCACTTGACAAGAAACTTATACTTCTTCAACATACGGTGGTAAACTTTTGAAGGAAGTTTCTTGTCTTAAAGAACTGAAAGATCGTTCCTCAGTAGTAAGACAAATTATACCACATCCCGATAAGATCAACTCAAAAGAGTCAGAGGAAAGAGTTGATAATCGCTTCTGGAAAAAGGTTCCTCCTCATCCATATCGAAACAATTCTAGTTTTGATGAAGAACGACTCCAGAAGGAAGGGAAAGGGAGAATCTCTGCCAAAAGAAATAATCAGTAATTTCCGATAGTTGTTTCAGACAATCACACTAATGTGGAAAATAAGGAAGTCCTTAGAATGAGAAAATCTTATGAAAATCTCATTGAAATAATTAAGAGAGATTTATCTATCTCTGAGAATTCTCACATTAGTACGTTTTCTCCAAATGATCATATCTCTCTAGTTAGAAAAGATCATCATCTTGGGAGAAAATATTTTGGGAAGAAATTCCCGAAGAGAAACATGAACCATGTTTCTGATATTCACTGCAAGCTGGAAAAAGCTTACTCCGATGCAACTTAGTTGTATCAAAATTGTGCATTCTCATCCTTTTCGTGCTCATAATCTTGGATGGGAAAGGCACAATAAAACAGGAGCACATTTGTTTTGTGTAGTTGTTTATCAGAAAAATTCTGTGACACTATATGGGTAGCTGGGAATCCATGGTTGTCTGAAAAATGTTCATGTTTAACATGATCTTCCAAAAAGATGTTTTATTTAGAATTTTCGAATTTTAACAAACCTTCCAGCTTGAAACATTCGGACTAAGGAAACGAAATATATTCTTTTACATTTTCGGATTCTCTAGAGGTCTTTTGGTCCGAAAAGTTGTCTCTTTTAAAAGGAGAAACTTTCTCTTGTATGTATTCAGAAACCCTGATCAATCCTTTGTATTTATTTATTCATAATCGAGCATGCCTCCAAAAACTCGCAGTGTCGCAAAGGCTAATAAGGAGGAAGCTCAAAAGGTTAAGGATTGTCAAGGAATCAATACATAGAGAAAGAATAAATTATGAAGGAACAAGAGGAATTCTTGCTGAACTTAATGTTCCAATTGAAGAACTTGAAAAATAAGAAGTGGTTGCGGAAAAGTCTCTTGAGACATGCTTTAAGAGTTTGAACACCGAAGAGACCTCAGTGAACAACAAGAGCACCACTAGAGATTAAGTTATTTGTTGTTTTACTTAATCCAGAAAAATAGACATCAATTTTTGATTTCTTTCATTGATTGTATTAGTCTATTATGAATAAAACTATTTTGAATAAAGTTATTTGATTTATAATTTTTATTGTGATTGTTTTCGGTTTACATAGTCTGTGCTTGAATGCTTTTATCCTATTGCTATGTATGTTTATGGGATATTTGATTTCAGTTTTACTACCTTAATATTCGATCTCATATATTGTGAACCCTTGTGGTTTGGGTGACATTTTTATTTCGCAGGATTAAGTTCTTACCCATGTTGGTAGGCTTTATCAAAGAATCATGAGGGGTTTTGGTAGAATCAATATGTGAAAAAGTCATAATATGTTGAATCGGTTTTGGTTTAGCATAAAATCATATGTGTTTCGACGGTTTTCAACTTTTGCTTGCAATTGTTAAAACCGATTTTCAACCTTTCTCTGGCAAAGGTTGGTTGTTGTTATTCTTTTGTTTTTGCATAAGGATGACAACATGATGATATTTCGATATCAATTCTCCCTGGACGAAGATGCAATCATATTGGAGAAGTAGATGCGAAATTTGAGGTAACAATCTTGTTAGTTAATTGTTTTCCTGTTTAAGAAAAACCTGAGTTTGTATTATATATTTATTGCTTTTTCGTAACAAAATTTCGGTTCAATTGATGTTATTCCATGATGTGTGTGAACTCCGAGAATTTATGCTGGAGTTTGTGAACTCCATCCGGGAACTTAAGTCCGCGAACCCAGTCCGCGAACTTGAGTAGGTTATGTATAAAAACGATGTTTAGTGAACTTATCTTTATAAACTAAGGAATCTAATTGCAAACCATGGCTATAGAGTTCATAAACCGATTCATGTGAATTAAATCGTTTTTGGTTCAATTGTGTCTTGTGTAGTACACAAGATTTCCTTGCAATTGAAAAACTCTCTAACTAGTTATGGAGAAGAAGAATATGGTTGATATGAAAGTGATCATATGGCTAACCATTTGGTTAACTATTTGAAAAAGCGGGGGTCTAACAACCACACCCAATATTTCGTTTGGCAATCTGAATAGACAAACTCCAATATACTTTCAAGAGAATCAACTAGACAGTTAGACTCAATCTATAAAAAGTATATCAAAGAGTTTTATGTCTATATATCTTGATTCAATCCGCAATCAGCAAATAGGGATTTGCGAGCCCGATTGAATATAAAAGGATTAACTTGAACGGTGCCAAAGACCAATGTTCAAGTGTCAATCAATTCACTCAACAACCCTAAGGCCGGATACAATAAATGATTGATCTTAACGTACAACGATATTTCTATCATATAAATAAAATATAATGTGGAAAATAAATAACACAGACACCAGAATTTTGTTTACGAGGAAACCGCAAATGCAAAAAAAAACCCGGGACCTAGTCCAAAATAAACACACACTGATTATAAGCTGTTACACCAATTTCCTACTACCTATTCGGACTAGATGTAATACCTTCTTCAGCAGTTGTAGAACTCCCAGCAGAATACCAATTCTCTTTAGAAATTCTTCACAAAAATCTTCTAGCAGAACCCGGGGCTCTCTTTAGAAGATACCACAACACGATTGATACGATTCGGTATTTTGTTTGCACAAAACAAAGGTTTGATTTCCCTTTAGATATGAATCAAGGTTTTGGAAATCTTGTGTTTATTTTGATAAAACAATTACTATGTAAAAGTAATATCAAAACAAACTTGTAGATTAGGGATTATTATACTCTTCAAAAATAGGAAGAGAAACCTAATAACTCTACAACAAGAACAACTAAAATAAATCTAGAGATATCTTGTTTAAAACTTCTCAAGGATTTTACGAGATGCCTCAATAGAATTTTTTCTTTCTAGTCTCCGATTTCGTCTAACAAGTGTTGGTATACGATCGGAAACTGAAATCTATCAAAACCTAGGGTTTATGATCAACAACTATTGAATGGTTTTATATCAGAAGAGAAAACCTTAGAATAGACAAGAGGTGAAAAAGCTAGATTACAAGTTCTATAATCAATCACGAAGATTTAATTCAACTTGGATTTGTGAACCCCAATACAAAGACTTTATCTCACTCTTGTTCACGAAGAACATAAGACATGGAAACAACCTGCAAAGCTTACGCCTATTTTTCAAAAGGGATAAAAACGTGTATACTCACGAACCCTTTATTTATAATGAACAATAGGTTAGAAACTAAGCAAAGCTATTTTCCTTTTTCAATACTCTCCTAAAAATGGGAGTCTTTCCTAAGTTACAAATATTATACATAATTAATTAATTAATTAATTAAATCATTAACAGATATTTATTTATGTGAATAAATCACATTCTAACTTAGGCATGAATTAAAAGTTATCACAAACACTTTAATATGGTAATCAAATATGTTTGGAATAATAGTCATCTTGCCTAGACAAGGAAACATCACCAACTTGACCAAAAATAGATTTTAGTCACGAATTGGGCCCAAGTCCATGAACTACTACAAACAGCCCATGGATTATTTCCTACTAACGAACTTTCAATAAATCACTCACAACTTCATCGTTATGACTCGGAATTGAGTGATTCTTATCTCGTTGGATTCGTAAGCTCATTCACTATAACATGAGATTCTTTATAAGGATAAAGGTTATTATCACCAAGTTCATGAATCAAATAACCTCAAGTATATACATAAATGTACATTTACCGTCATCAGAATTGTTCCATAGAGTGAGCGTATATCTTGATAGATTAGAAAGGTAGAATTGAACAAGAATCCAAATGAAATCAATCATATACCTTTGTTGTTGTCTTCTTGTAGTCTTCAATCTTCAACCTTTAAGGATAGCTTCGATTCAACTTCTTAGACCTAATCTAGTCCGAAACTATCTTTAGTATGATAAATCAAGAATGCATTTTGGCAACTAAAATTGACAACTAACTTGATATACCAACACTAGTGGGTTCAACCGAGCAGTGCTCTAACAATCTCCCCCTTTGTCAATTTTAGTGACAAAACCATTTTACATATGGCTTGTACTTGTTAAAAGCAAAATCGACAAGCTTGATTTCCTTGGTTCTTCAACTCTTCATGTGTTCATCCTGTACTTGTTGAAGATCCATCATAGTATTATTACACAACATCAAAATTTCATTGTATCACAACTTTGACAATAATACTACGGTGATGTGTATCACTCCCTCTTAGTCAATACTCCATATCAACATGAAAACCACTCCCCCTTACATAATGATCCATAAACCATATGTATATGTAGTGTGAACTACAAAATAATTCTCCCCCTTTTTGTTAATAAAATTGGCAAAACAAGAATGGGATCATGATGAAATTTCCGAAAGAGACATTTCATGACTAAAAGAAAAAATACATACCAACTAATTTAGATGCAATCATAAAGCCGAAGCTAAATGCATTCATCAAGGAGTTTAAAGATACAAGATAATCCCTCTAATATTCCACAGCCGCACACCCCTCGAGATATTACCATTAAGCACAAGTTCAAAAGAACTCTCCCCCATTAGATGTCATTCCCGAAAGAACAACAAGAGTGACCTTATTCCAGAGATAAGGATTTATATATTGGATTTTAGAAAACCCACAAGGAGATGCGAACTAAGAACCAATCATTGAAAGTCTCTCATGAGATCAAGTTACTGAACAATAGAACTATCTCATGGTAATAATACACAATATGTAACCATGAAGATCAAATATTGTGATCATGTTTTCTAAGATACAAACTTGTATGAACAAGAATTGATATGATTAGAAGGAAGAATAATTTTTTTCATAAGGATTTACACCAAGAATGGTAACCATAAGAGTATGAAAAAAATAATCTTTGACAATAAAAACCAACATCCATGGCTTTGATAATTGCTTCTAACATGTTATATTTAAGAATTCCAATCACAAATCAAGTTAGGTAATTAAGACTCATACATGTGGTATCTAACCATATTCATCTTAACCATAACTAGTTCAAATGACTTCACATGAACTAGTTAGAGAGTTGTTCAATTGCAAGGAAATCTTATGTAACTACACAAGACACAATTGAAACAAAGATGATTTGATTCACTTGAATCGGTTCATGAACTTTTATAGCCACGGTTTGCAAACTGCATTCCTTAGTTTTTTTAAGATTAAGTTCAGAAATCATCTTTAGATATATAACCTTCTCAAATTTGCAGACCAGGTTCGCGGACTTAAGTTACCGGGAAGAGTTTACAAACTCCAGTAGAAATTCTCGGGTATGAGAACTTCGTCGGTTCACGGACTGAGTTCGCGGACTTAGATTCATGCAAGTAGTTTGTCAACTCCATCAGAAATTCTCGGGTTTGAGAACTTCGGCAGTTCGCGGACTTGGCTCACGCCATTCTTCCGGTTCTATTGATCAACAAAGTTCGCAAACTTTGGTTCAAGGAATAGGACTTATACATAAATGTGTTTCTACAATAATTCTTATGTCCACCATTGGTTATGTAATCTAAACTCTCATTCCAATCATTAAAACATTCTTAGAGGACGTTATATAGTTGTTACACCATTTCTCGTCAAAGAAATTTTCAAAGTGATTGAAATATATCATGACTTTCATCATTAGGTTAAGATAAATTTGATTGAAGCGAAAGCATACCAACACATATTTTGAGGAATATATAAGCGAGTTGAACTCAGCTCGAAACAATAAATTGTTCCATATATTCAGAAATTTCCCAACATAATATGTGCGCCCCAATTCTTTTGAAATCCTCACCGCATTTAATAGGGCTTCATGGTGAGGATGCACTTTCAACACAATCAGGTTGTGTTGAGGTGAGCAAAATCTTGCTCACAACAGGTATTCGAAACAAAATCAAACATGGAATCTAGGAATTTAACAACTTCCTTGAAACTTTCAGTAACTGTTCCATACCTTTTTAAGATGTTATCCCTTGTCGAACTCTTGTCTGGGAGATCCTTCTTAATAGTACTCTTTGCTTTATTGGTCTTCTTTGGTACCCATTTCTGAGCAGCTTTTGGAGCAACGTATTTCTTTTTCTCCCCAATAAAATTATGGAACTTCTTGTGGGGAATACTGAAAAATCTGATATTATGAGACTCAGTTTTTCTCCAGTTTGGAACATCAGATCTTTTCATCTTAACGGAATAAGATCTGGTTTTATCTCGTTTAAGAAATCTGCAATTCCTTTGCAAGTGACCTGGTTTTCCACAATAAAAACAATGTTTAGTAGAATGGAAAAAGATATGTTTAGTATTACCTGAATGTGTATGTACTTGCTTTGGAGCTTGACAAAATTTCCTCTTTTCGTTGTCGGCAGTTGGTAGAGATACTTTACTTTTTTCAACCGTGGAAGGTTTTGGTTGAGAAGAAACTTTAGCTTTGACAAATTTTACCTCTTTGCAAATACTAGGAGCGTCTATTCCTTCATAGCCCAATCCTCGTGTATCACGATGAATTCTACATGCTCCCAATATCGAGGTTAACTTATCTGAGCTGCTATTTCTATACAAACTCTTTTTTAAGCTCGAGTTTTCTTCTTCCAAACTTTTGACCTTCTCAAGCGCAATAACTAGACCATTCTTGGATAATTCACATTGAAATTTGAGGTCTTCTCGCTCTGAATCAATTAACAAGTTCATCTCAATGTTTTCCAAGTTATCTAGCTTTGCTTGAAGAATAATTTCCCGGTCACGACCTTCGGCAATTTTTTCTTTAAGCTTTCGTATTTCATTGAGATAATATCTTGCACCACTAGAATCAAGTTGGTCTTGCAAGTATTTATTTCGATTATGGAGTCTGTCATATTAAACTTTCTCACTGAAAATGGTGTTTTCAGCTTCCGAGGGTTTTTTATGACTTTTTTTAAGAAGGTTATTAGCAACTGGATCCACATGGAACACTTATTCGCTAGAATCAGAATCAGTATCCGCAAGAATTTTCCCAGAAGCTAATGCAACCTCGCCATCCAACTCTTGGGGATTATAAAATTCAGGTCCATCATCAAGAGTAGGCAAATCTGCTGCATATGCCGATTGTCTACGGCTCCAGCTAGGACATACTGAAGACAAGTGCCCGAAACCACGACAGTTATAACATTGTACATCATCCTTGGGAGATGTTACACTTTTAGAAAACTATTTTTACTGTCTCTCAAGAATTTTCTAAATTGTAGTGGAGTAATATCCTTAGTATCTGGCGAACCAGATTTATCCTTAGAGGATTCAGAATTGTTTGCAGATTTAAGAGAAATCACCTCTTTTCTTGCGTGTTCATTGTCAAAGATCTTTAACTTTCCATCAAGAGTATTTCTGGAGAGTGTAGAAAGATCGTTTCCTTCTTCAATGGCATGTTTCTTAGACTCGTATCTTGATGGTAAAGACCTGAGAATTTTGCACACAATATCTTTCTCTGGAATAGTTCTTCCTAACGAAAATAAGGAGTTAACTATTTGAGAAATTCTTTGGTTAAACTCATCAAAGGTTTCATCATCAGATATGCGAAGGTTTTCCTAGTCAGAAGCTATATTTTGAAGCCGTGCTTCTTTCTCTGCGGCATTCCCTTCGAATACAGTTTCTAAGATATCCCAAGCATCTTTAGACTTATTACACGTAGTAATGTGGTGCTGAAGATCTGGGGTTATGGCGTGGATGATCGCATTTAATCCTTCAGAACTTTGCTTTGCAACAAGAATCTCAAGATCATTATAATCACCAATATTCTTTTCAACAGTTACACCGTCTACTGTAACTGATGGAGGATCATAGCCATTAACAATACGAACCCATGATTGAAAATCTCGCGCTTGAATGAAAGAACGCATAACAATTTTCCACCATAAATAGTTCGTGCCATCGAAGACTGGCGGTACGTTTATAGAGATAGCACCTCTGTCCATAAAATCAGATTGCTGCAAATACAGACTTATGAGGTCTTAGCGTGTTTGCCTGCTCTGATACCAATTGAAAAAGCTGGGGTATAACAACCACACCCAATATTTCGTTTGGCAATATGAATAGACAAACTCCAATATACTTTCAAGAGAATCAACTAGACAGTTAGACTCAATCTATAAAAAGTATATCAAAGAGTTTTATATCTCTATCTCTTGGTTCAATCCGCAATCAGCAAATAGGGATTTGCGAGCCCGATTGAATATAAGAGGATTAACTTGAACGGTACCAAAGACCAATGTTCAAGTGTCAATCAATTCACTCAACAAACCTAAGGCCGGATACAAGAACTGATTGATCTTAACGTACAACCTGTGATATTTCTATTATATAAATAAAATATAATGTGGAAAAGAAATAACACAGATACCAGAATTTTGTTAACGAGGAAACCGCGAATGCAGAAAAAACCCAGGACCTAGTCCAGAATAAACACACTGATTATAAGATGTTACACCAATTTCCTAATACCTATTCGGACTAGATGTAATACCTTCTTCAGCACTTGTAGAACTCCTAGCAGAATACCGATTTTCTTTAGAAATTCTTCACACAAATCTTCTAGCATAACCCGAGGCTCTCTTTAGAAGATACCACAACACGATTGATACGATTCGATATTTTATTTGCACAAAACACCAGTTTGATTTCCCTTTAGATATGAATCAAGGTTTTGGAAATCTTCTGTTTATTTTGATAAAACAATTACTAGGTAAAAGTAATATCAAAACAAACTTGTAGATTAGGGATTATTATACTCTTCAAAAATAAGAAGAGAAACCTAATAACTCTACAACAAAAACAACTAGAATAAGTCTAGAGATATCTTGTTTAATACTTCTCAAGGATTTTACGAGATGCCTCAATAGAAGTTTTTCTTTTTAGTCTCCGATTTCGACTAACAAGTGTTGATATACGATCGGAAACTGAAATATATCAAAACCTAGGGTTTATGATCAACAACTCTTGAATGGTTACATATCAGAAGAAAAAACCTTAGAATAGACAAGAGGTGAAAAACCTAGATTACAAGTTGTATAATCCATCATGAAGATTTAATTCAACTTGGCTTTGTGATCTCCAATACAAAGACTTTATCTCACTCTTGTTCACGAAGAACATAAGACATGGAAACGACCTGCAAATCTTACGCCTATTTTCCAAAAGGGATAAAAAACGTGTAAACTCACGAACCCTTTATTTATAATGAACAATAGCTTGGAAGCTAAGCAAAGCTATTTTCCTTTTTCAAGACTTTCCTAAAAATGAGAGTCTTTCCTAAGTTACAAATATTATGCATAAATAATTAATTAATTATCAAATATTTATTTATGTGAATAAATCACATTCTAACTTAGGTAGGAATTAAAAGTTATCACAGACACTTTAATATGGTAATCAAATATGTTTTGAATAATAGTCATCTTGCCTAAACAAGGAAACATCACCAACTTGACCAAAAATAGCTTTTAGTCACGAATTGGGCCCAAGTCCATGAACTACTACAAACAGCCCATGGATTGTTTCCTACTAACGAACTTTAAATAAATCACTCACAACTTCATCGTTATAACTCGGAATTGAGTGATTCTTGGATCGTTGGATTCATAAGCTCATTCACAATAACATGAGATTCTTTATAAGGATAAAGTTTATTGTATCCAAGTTCATGAGTCAAATAACCTCAAGTATATATACATAAATGTACATTTACCGTCATCGGAATTGTTCCATAGAGTGAGCATATATCTTGATAGATTAGAAAGGTAGAATTCAACAAGAATCCAAATGAAATCAATCACATACCTTTGTTGATGAAGTACTTGTTGATGTCTTCTTATAGTCTTCAATCTTCAATCTCGAAGCTTTAAGGATAGCTTCGATTCAACTTCTTAGACCTAATCTAGTCTGAAACTATCTTTAGTATGCTAAATCAAGAATACATTTTGGCAACTAAAATTGACAACTAACTTGATATACCAACGCTAATGGGTTCAACCGAGCAGTGTTCTAACACTATTGTTGAACCAACTAATGTACAAGTTTGGGTACGGTTACACAAGCCCAGGAACGTGCATTTCATTTGTGTATAATAAGTTATGTTTTCGATGTAACGGTTGATAAATATTAGCTTGAATATAATCAGGTTTTCATCTAACGGTGAATATTGAATGCTTTGTTACTAAGCTAACATTGATTGCAAACCCTGATTTGAAACACTATATAAGGAAGAACTCTAGCAACTGGGAAACCTAATCCCCACACATTCTGTGTGATACTAGTTGTGCTAAGCTAGAGTCGATTCTCCATTAACCTTTGGTTTCTTCTTCTAAACCAGGTTAACAACTTAAAGACTTCATTAGGATTGTGAAGCCAGACCGATACTACTTTTCTTGTAGTTGTGTGATCTGATCTTGCTGTTTCTATCGTACGAGTACAATTGTAATAATTGGCTTGAGATTTCTATCTCCGATAGGCAAGATAAAAAGTAATCATAAACATCTTCGTCTCATCGTTTGTGATTCCACGGTATCTTTTTTCGCTGCGTCGATTAAGACTATTGTGAGGTGATTGATAATACTAGGCTGTTTTTCGGGAATATAAGACCAGTTTATCAATTAGTTCTTGTTCACCTTGATTTATCAAAAGACGGAACAAAACTCATAGGTATATTCGTGGGAGACAGATTTATCTATTATCGTAGACTTTTTTGTGTGATACATATTTGTTTATTAAATTCTTCGACTTTGGGTCGTAGCAACTCTTAGTTGTGTGTGAGATCAGCTAAGGAATCAAGTACGTAGCATCATGCTGGGATTAGAGACGTAGGAGCATAACTGTACCTTGGATCAGTGTGAGATTGGTTCGGGTTCAACTACAGTCCAGAACGAAGTTAGTTTGGAGTAGGCTAGTGTCTGTAGCGGCTTAATACAGTGTGTGTTCAATCTGGACTAGGTCCCGGGGTTTTCTGCATATGCGGTTTCCTCGTTAACAAAATTCTGGTGTCTGTGTTATTTCTTTTCCGCGTTATATGTGTTTATATAATTGAAATAATACAGGTTGTGCGTTGTTTAATCAATTAGAATATCCGACCTTTTGGTTGTTGATTTAAATTGATTGACACTTGGATATTGGTCTTTGGTACCATCCAAGTTATCTCTCTTTGATAAAGACTCGAAGATTTCTATTTGCTTGAGTATAGATCAAATCGAGAGATTGAGATATAAATTCTTTGATATACTTTTCTATTGATTGAGTCTAACTGTCTGGTTGATTCTCTAGAAAGTATATTGGAGTTTTTCCATACAGATTGATAACCGAAATATTAGGTGTGGTTATTAGACCCCCGCTTTTTCAATTGGTATCAGAGCAGGTAAACACGTTTAAGACCTGATAAGTCTGTGTTTGTGGCAGTTTGAGTCTGAGGACAAAGTCTCTCTTACGCATACCCAGATGTCGTCCTAAAGCTTTCAATTACGCCAAGTGTCTTGGAAACACCTTAAAGGGTTACTACTTGGTTGATTCTTCCGAATCCCGAGGTAGAAAGATTGTTCCATCTGATATTGACATGTTTTCTTCTCATGAGGCATGTGACACTCCGGAAAATGCTGAAAAGGAGCTCACCAGAATTCCAAAAAAATCTGCTGATGTTATTGATTTTCAGAATCATGACCATCTTATTGATGAATTTGAAAAGTCTCTTGATCGAGAACATGATCTCTACAACATCATTGAGTCCTTCTCTAAAAATGTTGAAAAACTTCTCTAAGAAACTACTCTACAGTGTGAAAAGATTAGTATTATTAAGGATATTGTTAAAGAAGACTCAAGTAGAGAAAAACGTTTGATTGAGACGCATTCATCAACTCTTAACAGACTTCATGTCGAAAAAGAGAAACTAGAAGCATCCCTTAATCTAGCCCATAAACTGTGCAGATCCTTGGAAAAGGAAAACTCTGTCTTAAGGAGACATTCTTATGTACGAACTAATTCTCATGAATTACATTACATGAGGAAATGTTCTCCATAATAAGATTGTGTCAAGAAAACTTTACATAACTTACAATCTTATTATATGGCTATGTAGTTAAAACAGGTGCCAATTACTGCTTCTCCTCCACGAATTTGTGCCTTCTGTGGGAAAAAGAATCACTATGCTATCCACTGTTTTACAAGAAGGAAACAAATTTCTAAACTTCATAATTTGCTTCTCTCCACTGTCAATGGAACAAATAGTCGATCGACTACTGTTGTGAATCGCATGCCCACAGAAAATCAGAAAACTTATAAATATGATCTTCTTCCTAGAAATCATCATAGGGCTCGAGTACATCCTAGCATAAATTCTTGTGTTGCTAATGAGAGTATTCCCTGTATTTATAAGACTGTTTCTGGTAAATCTAAATATAGAAAATGGGTCCCTATCCATTCTGATCCTCTTGTGCCAGTTCCAAAAGGTCCTAGATTTAGTCCTCAGAGAAAACCTTCCGACAGATATGCCAAACAAGCAGTGTCTTACTTCTCTGGGATGAGCACTTGTCAGCAAAAGAAGGATAGACAAAGACAACGTTCATTTAATGAGCTAAAAGCTCATACTTGTGTAAATTAATCACAAGGTTGATATCTCACATACAAAAACTAGTTGTGAGAGAATTGAATAGGTGTGCTCGTGTCAAAGTGACTCTAATTATCTAGCTAATTTCTTATCGTTCTTAGATGGATAGTTGGTCAAACACTTTTACTTGAGTATTTCTTTATCCTTCCTTTTTATTAGTTTTTTTATTCCTTGCGAGTATACTTTTTGAAAAGTAAAAGCATGGACTTTTTCGTGCACTGCTTTGTGAACCCTCCTCTTACGGGTACACGTACGGGTTTAGGTCTCTCATAAACCTATCTTGTAAACCCTAAGTCTCTCGAATTCTTTTTATATACCTATCCTATTAAGTTGATATCTTTATTATAGGTTTCATATTATCAACGGCTTCTTCTTGCTCATGGGATTTACCTAAAGATTTTATTGATAATGCGGTATATTTCGAATTCGATAAAAAGAAGGGAACTTTTGTTGAAGTTGAAGATTCCTTTCCTCAATCTCCTGATTCCTATTCGGATATAAAGGAGGTTGAAGAGATTTTGTCAGATGCAGTTCTTGACTTCCTAAAGAACTTTGAAGAGGCAAAACAACAACTTGTTGATACAATGAAGTGTCTTGATATGGTAAGAACTGAGTTGAAAAAGGTTATGTCTGACCTTTTTCTCATAAAAAACCGTGTTAAAGAGCTTCCCAACAAGGATATCCTCTCCAATGTTGCAGAGGATGCTGTCGTTCGCAGGATCAAAGATCTCAAGACTCGTGAAGATTCCGAACCGTCTATGTGATTGAAGTTCATGTTCGGCCATGGCACTGGAGTCTGTTTTTCTTATCTTGTTTATTTTTGTTTGCCTAGTAAATCTTCTATTTTTCTTATTTTGCTTAGAAGAATAACTAGAGTTTGGAATAACCATTATTATGATTACACATAGCCATGTCCAACGTTTTCATCTTCATGTTTTTAGATTTATTGGTTTAAATTCTAAATTTTTTTGGAAGATGATTTTTGCAGTATTAATCTTTATGGTTTTATATATTGCAATATTGTTATGGGATATGTGTGTTTACGTCCGTGAACTTGATTGTCCCATACTTTGTCAAAAGTAAAGTCGTTCGTGAGTTGATATGTATGTATTGATGAAAGAATGAATTTACTTTTGACAAATACAAAAGTTAAGCCTATTATGTCAATTTTTGTTGGAAGATAGGTTAAAATCTTTTGTTTTCAAGGATTATGTCTATTGGATGTCACTGTGCAAATGGTGATGGAAAAATAAAATGAATTCTTGTGTATTCCGCAGTAATTGATCTCCCTGATCCATATTTTATGTATTACTGTGAGGCTCCGTAATGTGTATTATGTTGAGCACTAAACAACCAGGTTGATTATTTTTATGACTAGCTTTGTTGTTGTTCCGTGAAATATTTTATGTCGAGCATTTTGAACTAAATTAATCATCTTGTTTGGTTATTTAGTTATGACTCCGTAAGTTTTTTTTATGTTTGAGCTTTTTGACTGGGTTGATTATTTTCATGCTTAACTTAGTCATTGCTCCATAGATTCTCTTATGTCGAGTATGACCAATTAAATTGATTACTTTTGTGATTAGTTTAGTTGTGTATTTCGATTAGATTAATTGTGAGTTTTCTTGTGATTAATCTAATTGAGTTTTTTTTTAAAGTCTCCATAAGTTTACTTCTGTTGAGCATTTCCAATTAAGTAAATCATAGGTTCTCTTATGATTAATTTAATTGAGTTTTTTGGATTCAAATTCATACTTGTATGTAATTTGTTATGTCCAGAGAAATCCTTATTTTCTTTTTGAAATTAAGGTCGCTCTTGTTGTTCTTTCGGGAATGACATAAAATGGGGGAGAGTTCTTTTGAACTTGTGCTTAATTGCCAAATCTTTGTGGGGAGTGCGGTTGTGGAATATTTTAGGGGTTATCTTGTATCTTTATAGACTCCTTGATGAATGAATTTAGCTTCGGCTTTATGATTGCATCTAAATAAGATGATATATGCTTTCTTTTGGTCATGAAATGTCTCTTTCGGAAATTCATTAGGATCCCGTTCTTGTACCTTTGCCAATTTTATTGACAAAAAGGGGGAGAATTAATATGTAGTTCACACTATAAATACATATGGTTTTCGGATCATTATGTAAGGGGGAGCGGTTTCCATGTGAGGTGGAGTATTGACTAAGGGGGAGTGACATATCACCATAGTATTGTTGTTAAAGTCGTGATAAAATTGAACTTTGACGCCGTGTAATGATACTATGACACTGTATAACAATGATTGAGAACTCTTGTTTTCTCGTTGTTATAGATACAGATTTTCAATAACGGTGATGCTAAACTTACAACCTTTGGGATCATTGGAGTACTTGGAAGTGACGAAGATTTCAAGTACTGTTGAAGATTAGGCATGTGGAATAGCAGCTACAAAAGTTTATTTATATATTTTTTGTATTCCATATGTATTGATAGTTTTGTCACTAAAATTGACAAAGGGGGAGATTGTTAGAGCATTGCTCGGTCGAACTCGCATGCGTTGCTATCTCAAGCATGTTTGTCAATGTTAGTAATCAAAACTATAAGTCTTGATTTCTAGTATACATAGCTAAGTTCTCGGACTAGGATAGAAAGTGTAGTTGAGCTCAAGAACTCCATGGCAATCATCATATAAGACGAAGGACTACTCAAGGAACTGGTGGATCTTCATCGAATAAAAGGTATGTGGAGACTTGAACTTATCTATCACTCCAAAGTCTATTTATCTCCTATCTTGAGACAAAAGTCGTTTTCCTATATAGACTTAGATTATACACATTTGGTATTTCGAGTCGAGTTTACCTCGCCTGTCTATTTCTCGAAATATGTGTTGGTAAATCTTTCGCTTTAGCCAAGTTCATCTTTACCTAGTGACGAAAGTCATATTATGTTTCAATCACTTTGAAAATTGCTCTGACTAGAAATGGTTTGTGAATACAACTATATAACGTCCTCTGAGAATGTTTCAATGATTGAAATGTGAGTTTAGACTATATAACCATTTGGAGGATATGAGCATTGTTGTGGAAACACATATATGTATAAGTCCTTATTACTTGAACCGAAGTTTGCGAACTTTGTTGATCAAGTGAACCGGAGTAGTGCATGAGCTAAGTCCGCGAACCCAGTCCGCAAACTGGCGAAGTTCTCAAACCCGAGAATTTCTGCTGGAGTTTGTAAACTCCATCCGGGAACTTAAGTCCGTGAACCCAGTCCGCGAACTTGAGTAGGTTATGTCTAAAAACGATGTTTAGTGAACTTATCTTTATAAACTAAGGAATGCAATTACAAACCATGGCTATAGAGTTCATGAACCGATTCATGTGAATCAAATCGTTTTTTCTTCAATTGTGTCTTGTGTAGTACATAAGATTTCCTTACAATTGAACAACTCTCTAACTAGTTGATTTTGAGTCATTTGAACTAGTTATGGTGAAGAATAATATGGTTGATATGAAAGTGATCATATGGTTAACCATTTGGTTAACTATTGTTGAACCAACTAATGTATAAGTTTGGTACGCTTACACAAGCCCAGGAACGTTCATCTCATTTGTGTATAACAAGCTATGTTTTCGATCTAACGGTTGATAAATATTAGCTTGAATCTAATCAGGTTTTCATCTAACGATGAATATTGAATGCTTTGTTACTAAGCTAACATTGATTGCAAACTTGATTTGAAAGACTATATAAGGGAGAACTCTAGCAACTGGGAAACCTAATCCTCACATATTCTGTGTGATACTAGTTGTCCTAAGCTAGAGTCGATTATCCTTTAACCTTTGGTTTCTTCTTCTAAACCAGGTTAAAGACTTAAAAACTTCATTGGGATTGTGAAGCCAGACCGATACTAATTTTCTTGTAGTTGTGTGATCTGATCTTGTTGTTTCTATCGTATGAGTACAATTGTAATAATTGGCTTGAGATTTCTATCTCCGATAGGCAAGATAAAAAGTAATCACAAACATCTTCGTCTCATCGTTTGTGATTCCACAATATCTTTTTTCGCTGCGTCGATTAAGACTATTGTGAGGTGATTGATAATACTAGGATGTTCTTCGGGAATATAAGTCCGGATTATCAACTGGTTCCCGTTCACCTTGATTTATCAAAATACGGAACAAAACTCATAGGTATATTCGTGGGAGACAAATTTATCTATTATCATAGACTTTTCTGTGTGATACAGATTTGTTTATTAAAGTCTTCGACTTTGGGTCGTAGCAACTCGTAGTTGTGGGTGAGATCAGTTAAGGGAATCAAGTACGTAGCATCCTTCTGGGATCAGAGACGTAGGAGCATAACTATACCTTGGATCAGTGTGAGATTGGTTGGGGTTCAACTACAGTCCAAACCGAAGTTAGTTTGGAGTAGGCTAGTGTGTGTAGCGGCTTAATACAGTGTGTGTTCAATCTGGACTAGGTCCCGGGGTTTTTCTGCATTTGCGTTTCCCTCGTTAACAAAATTCTGGTGTATGTGTTATTTCTTTTCCGCATTGTATTTGTTTTTAAATAATTTAAATAATACAGGTTGTGCGTTGTTCAATCAATTAGAATATACGACCTTTTGGTTGTTGATTTAAATTGATTGACACTTGGATATTGGTCTTTGGTACCATCCAAGTTATCTCTCTTTGGTAAAGACTCGCAGATTTTTATTTGCTTGAGCATAGTTCAAATCGAGAGATTGAGATATAAACTCTTTGATATACTTTTCTATTGATTGAATCTAACTGTCTAGTTGATTCTATAGAAAGTATATTGGAGTTTTTCCATACAGATTGCTAAGCGAAATATTGGGTGTGGTTGTTAGACCCCCGCTTTTTCAAACTTCATATATGTTAGCTTGAAAGTACACTAGTGGAAAATGGGGTATCTTTGACCCACATCAGAGACCCTCGTTGACCGTAGCCGACACGTTGACCATAAATAGCCGTATCTGATTCGGTAAAAACACGGAGAAATTCCGGGTATATAATAAGTCGTCTCTCAATTAAAAAAATTATTTACTATCTTGCCATCATAAAACTACCAGTTCAACGACCCTTAGCCTCCGATTCAGATCTGGTGATCGATTCTGGGCCCCACAATTTGATTGGTCACGATATGGTAGACTGAAAAGAACGGCTGGATTATAACAATCCTTTCTTCGTTTTTATCGATGTGTCTGTACTCATCTCTATCTCTTTATCTTTCATTATCTTCTTTATTCTCTCTCTCATATCTCTTCACTAGCTCACACCGAACTCATCTCCATCCTTCTTTCTCTTGTTTTGTTTTTTTTTTCTCTGTAAGTTTAAACATTTGCTCTCGATTGACCTCCATCACCTTCTTCTTCTTCTTCAAAGAATCTGTTTCATCGATTTTTTCTTCTCGATCCAGATCCGGAAGGTGAAACAAAAGTCAATACCCTCAAGTTAATAATCGATTCATCGGTGATCTGCGTTGTCAATGATGAAATAATTCTTGCGATTCATTGGGGTAATTATCTATGACTCAATCTTCTTCATCATCTTCAATTTCAGAAATTTAATTTTTAATATTAGGGTTAGTATGAATTTCCAAGCTCTTGATTTTCCTGGTAATAGTTTCGATTGAAGTGTTATTTTTCTGATTAGGGTTGTGGTTTATTTCAACTGGTTCCTATAATGATTCCTGATGATGATGGTGTGGTGGTGGTGATGAAGCAGAAGTTTTTCAGTTGCACTGCTTATCAGTTCAGTTTTTTTTTTACTTTGATTTGGTGTTTGTTGATTTGATGGAATTGTAATGAGAACTGTCTTCGATATCAAGAGACTTACTGGAAGAAAGTAAGTCAAAAAATGGTTAGATTTGGATTAGATTTAGATTTTTTTTGTAATTGGTAGTGGAGATTTGTCTGGATTTGTGATTTATGAGTGATTTTGGTTTTGTGTAGGTTTGATGATAAAGAGGTGCAGAGGGATATGAAACTCTTACCATACAAGATTGTCAACAAGGAAAGCCATATGTTGAGGTTTAACTTAAGGAAGAGGAGACTAAGGTTTTCATTCCTAAGGATATTAGTTCTATGATTCTGACCAAGATGAAGGAAACAGCTGAAGCATTCTTTAGAAAGAAGGTTAAGGATGTTGTCAGTACTGCTCCTGATAAGATTGAGAACCAAATCAAATCAATTCATGTTTGATTCCACGATTTATTATGTGACTTTGGAAGAATTTAAAATTTGTTTTGTGTATTTTTTAAATGTGGCTGATTGGTTGTCGTCTTTAGTGTTCTACAACATACTTCAATGATGCTCACTACCAAGGATGCTAGTGTGATTGCTGGATTAAATGTAGCAAGAATCATCAACGAGCCAACCGCAGCAGCTATCGCTTATGGTTTGGACAAAAAGACCAGAGAAAAGAACATCCTTGTTTTTTATCTTGGCGGTGGTACATTTAGGAGGTATAATTCTTACATAGTAAGGATATATAATTAAGTTAGGTTTTAATATGCTTTGTATTTTGTTTTTTCTTCTGCTTATTCTCCATCGAGAATAATGGGTCTAAATATTTCTTCTGATAGACATATTTATGATTTTGATATTAATTCTTATTATTTATGATTTCGTTAAGTCATCCCTGTGGCGAATAGGCTTAGGATGCCAACATAATTGGAAACTAGTGTTGTTTGTTAGTCCTTGAAGCTTGCAACTGGGAAGCGTAGGTGTGGAAAATGCATATGGTTCCTTGAGATGAGTATCAAAAACTAAAATTAATGTATGTGGAATTTATGCACATATACCAACAATGTATTTTTGTATTTTATTATAATCCACGGTAAGTTCCGAACTACATATCCAGCTGATCTGGAACACTTACGTATATCATATTCCCTTGTACTTCTTTCCTGTTCTGGCCATTAGGTTTATACTCACCGTTCTCATATATCTTTGATACTTTAGTATTAAGCAAATGTTTGATGATTTCTTTGCGGCATTGTACAGTGGTATTCATGTAGCATCTGGGCACGATGACTCCCATTGAACCTGCACTTTGTTTAGTTATTTGTCATTTCTAGAGTTTTAGATATCTTATATTCACACCTCAGATAATGTCTATTGAATGGTTTAAGACTTAGTGCATTCTTTTCAGGCTCTTTCGTCAAATGCGGTTAAGAAGGGAGGGCTCTCTGCATGTGATGTTGCAGCGCAATACAAGTACAAGAATGCAGTCATGGATGTCAAAATTGACACAAAATCAAATGTTGGTCACTTACCTTTGTAATGTGCACTACCGTCTTAAACTTTCAATGTTTATTTTCCTGCATGATTTATAGTTTTTAATCATGATATCTATGTTTATCGTCAATCTGGCAGATTTTGACAACCCTGACATTCTTGGAGAATTGCTTCATTTAAGCTGCCCAATTACAACTCTGGCAAGGTACCAAGTTAATTTCTTAAAAATATTTACAAGTGCAAAATCTTAGTTATTATCTGATATACATGTACTTTTCTGCTGTAGCTAAAGGCGCAATACTTCCATGATCATGCAACCGTCACAGCGGCTGTTGGCCTGAACCAGTCTCCTGTAGTGCGAGCAAGTGAATGCTCCTGATCCAATTGTGAGTTAGTTTGCCTTGAAAAATGTTCTAAACGAGCTGATGTTTTACCAATCAAGATCGCAAATCCATTAGTTGTTCCGTATACTATGATTTCCTGACATTGGTAATATTTACAAAATATCGCAGATCAACACTTGCAATGACTTTTACAAATTCTGGCAGGCAACCCATGATTTGCACGATGCCATAAATCTTAAGCAGCATTGGTAGCAACTGATCCTAAGGAAGTTAAGCTTGGTGATAACTTAGAGGTAACACTTTATCGTGCATATGTCTTCAATTACATTTAAGCCAACACATCTTAAAGGCATATTATAGTCAAAACCTTGACAATTAGGTACTTATTTGCGTCAGATAGCATGCTGAATCTTGTATATATTCCACTATATCTAACCTGTTGGTTGTTGATGATTTCTAATTTCTTACGCATAATCTTGGATATCGTTAATGAACAATCTGATGCATTCTGATGTTTAATTTCTTATGATTTATAGTTTAGCTTGTGCAAGTATCTTCTTCTTCCCCTGTATCTGCCTTCGATTTCCCTGAAACTTCTGTTTTGTTGCAATCTTCTTCCATCGTAGTTATAGTCATCTTCCCCCCAGCTAATATTCTTAGTTGTTAAGTTACATATGTGATGTGCCCTTCTAGAGTACCTACAACTAAGGATTGATTTGTCAAATTTACCTCACACATGACCTAGATTAGGTTATGGTTATGGTTGATCACAGAGAATTTGTATGTATGCAAATGATGCAAGAAACATGTTTTTAGCACTCTGAATGATGAGGTTATTGAATCTGGTGGTACGTAGTAGTTCAGGGAAAATGAGATTGTTGGTGATGATTGAAATGAGATTGCAGCTATGGGTGGATTGGAAAGTAAGCTGAGTTTATGATTGTATATTACAATGCGTTTTTCTTGGATTGTATAAGTTGTTCAAATAATGTGAATTATAGTTGTGGTCTTGATTAGTCTGGTAGAATGGAAACGTTATGGTTTGATCCATGCAATTAATGAGCCAATAACTGTTATCTACATGACCTATATGTCAAATTACCTCACACATGTGCTTCAAGCTACTACCCATTGCAGAATGTCTGTCGAATTACCTCACACTATTGTACATGACCTATATCTAGTAATTTATTTTGTTCTACCGTGTATTATGAACTGAACGAAGTTATTGTACTGTTGTTGATTTGCTTTGCAGGAAGTCGCATGTGAACCAAGGACACAACACATTGATACTCTGCTTGATATCATTTGTGAAGTATTGTCATAGGAGGAGCTGAAATATCATTTTTTTTATCAGTTGTCTATTAGTTTAGCATATTGTTGTCAGAATTTAGCAATCTTGGACATGTATTCTCTGAACTCAGTATTTTATTTTTTTTGTGTAGTTTTACACCCAATGGAATGAATGTTAAAATTCTCAGTTAAATTTGAAGTTGCACTTGAATTTCAGTTATGAGTTGTATTTGAATTCAGTTAAATTTGAGGTTGCATTTGAATTTCAGTTTGACTTGACTATAGTTTGACTTGACTAGACTTGACTGTTTGACTTAAATACCAGTAAGATTAATTCAGATTCAGCCATTCATACATTTCAGCTGATCTGAATTTGTACTTTTTTTATATTATAATAAAAATTTACGACCAGTATAGCGGGTCATCATCTAGTTACTGTAAGAAGCGGTATCTGTTCAGAGACCCACGCAATAAGGGTCGTGCAATTAAAAAACGCTTTATAATAACCCATTCAGAGAACCCTAGAACAGGTCGTTTAACTCGTATATATGACGTGTCCTGGCGGTCGCGGAATGTCTGTTTTCCACTAGTGGTATTAGGATAATGAGACATTACAAGTATTGCGAATACTTGAAGATGTGAAGAAGCAAGGAGCTACAACGACAACAATCATCCTTCCACTTGAGGTTAGTGATATTCGACTTGAACTGTTTCATTCCCTAACGTATCTTTCAAGTCGTAGATAGACATAGTATTATTTGAACTCTAGATAGACATAGTATTAAGAAATACAATACGAGGTTTATTGCTTAACCATTAAACTTTGTAGATAAGACATGGCCATAATCATTTGAATGCTATTTTGATTATGTATGGGTATGAGGTGAGGATTTCATCCTAGGGAACAATAGTTTACATGTGTTCTAAGGAAGTAAGTTCATAAACTTTTTTGTGAATCGAAAAGGAAATCGCCAGGCGTTATTGGTTTTGTTATTCATTGCATATCTTATGAACAACCAATATGTGTGATTGAGTATAACCGTTCACTAGGGGTGTGCAACGGACGGACGGTTGCGGATTAGGGGTTACCCGCATCCAAACCGTCAAAGTTGTGGATTTGGAAAATCCAACGTGTCCGGCCGAATCACCAGCGGATTTCATATCCACGGATCAACGGGTGTTATGGGCCGGATACGGATTAACCGCGGATTTAGTCAGAAAAAATATCCAAGTTGCATTTGTGCTGGTAATCCTTTTGTTGTTGTTGTTGAAGTGTTAGCTGTCTACAATCAAAAAACACTAAAAACTATCGAAATCCATTTGACGAAATCAAAAAACAAGATAAAGGGTTTCTTTAGTCAGTTGGTGATTATACCTTGGAGACATTGGAAATCCATTCAGCACCAACACCAAGAAAAGCCTGAATACCTTCCACCAATTTTGGCAATTTCTCAACACCATCCATAAATTACCGTATAATTTTTAATAATTCAACAATTAGTGGAGTAGATGAATCTTAATTGATATAAATTTAAGTAAGAAATTGATTACCTTGGAAACGAGATGAAAAATCCTAGTTTGAGCATAACGAACAAACACAGAGAACCAATTCCGTTTGCTACGACCACCAATTGAGACTGGGTTTGAAATTGGGATTGGATTTCCTGAGAAGGTATTAGTAATATTAGAAGTGGGGTTGTGCAAATGATTCCATCTTATTGTTGTTGCTGTAATTCCACATCCTCCACCACCACCTCTCCCACCTCCGACTACCCTTGAGGCTGAAACAACCACAGCTCCTCCTGCTTTCATTTTGACTCCTCTAGGTTTCACAAAGATAAGATGTAAGATCCATACTTTCCATATTATCCGTAATAATTCAATTAAATTCCCTAACTGTCATACGGTGCGGGTGATCCGCGGTTTTCGTTGTCTAACCGTAGCCGCAACCGCACCGCATGCGGATTTGGGATTCCCAGCCATGTCCGGCCCATAGATCTTGCGGATTGGATTTCACCCGCAATTTTGCGGACGGATACGGGTGAAATCCGCGGTTTCGGTTTTTTTGCACACCCCTACCGTTCACGACTTGTTATGTTCTTGGTAGAACTATTCACAAATGCCTGACTTATGTATTGGTATGACTCTTATTAGTGAAACCGATCTTAAGTAATCACCTGAGATGGTATGATTGGGTTTGTGATTTTATGTCTGACCAAATATGGGAAAGGGGAACCGATCCTAGTAAGAGGTGTAGTACATCACAAAGGGGAACCGATCCTTGTATAAGGTGCATCAAGGTTTATAGCAGAAAGGGGAACCGATCCTATGAGCATGTGCAACACGTTTTTAGGAAAAGAGAAACTGATCCTATGGACATGTGCAACACATATAAGTTAGATACCATATATATGTGGGGAACCGATCCTAGTACCTAGTCAACCAAATTTTGGAAAGCTAGTGTGACTATCCACAATACTCACATAGAAGGTAGAACCGAAACTTGTTTTGGTAGAACCGTTAAACCCATAATTGTTGATTGAATGTTAAAATTGTTTGGAAGTGTGGCAAATTGGTTTCAAGGTTGTAAGTGTGAAAGAAAACTTACAAAGTAAGGATGTCGACATACTTTGAACACGTGTTGTGAATGTTTATTTCTTTGATTGTTCAACGTTATTCCTTAATAGCTAAGGGAAGAGAATCCCAGGATCGAAACATAAATAAGTTAAGAATCTTTTAATTAAGGTTATTAATTTTACTTTGTAGGGAAATACGAATTAGTAATGTTCATTTACTAATTAGAGATTTTCCGAGAGATTTCGATCATTATTTTTGGACAGAGCATTTCCAGGAATTATGAAAACCGAATTTTTGTTTTAATGAATATCTTGAGAATATTTTCGGTTTTGGAAATTCCTTGGTGTCCAAACTTCCTTGTCCATAAATACTTGAAGTTTGCCTTTCGAGCAAACTAATCCTTCGTAACAACAAAATTCCTCTTTGTTGTGTTGTTACTGGTGCCGCCTATTCGGAGAGGAGAGTAACCTAATTAGGAGAAATCTCTTACGACCGCTCAGTTTAAAGTCTTCTTTGGGATTGAGAAGATCTAGCGTGTACCATTGGTGGGAAACTAGATAATTGTGGTTTATCTTTTGTTTTCATTGATTTGATTGACTAATGGTGGTTGAAATTTTGTTGCACCTAGTTTTTTTATGCTTGAGAATCTTCTCTTCTGATATAAGATTCACTCAAACTAGTTCAGAGTTTCGACAGGGATCTTTAGACTGTTGTTAGTTCTAAAGAAGATCTTGTGATAATCCATTGTTAACAGACTCCATTATGTGCGTGATTGATCACAAGAGATTCAAATGATTGTGTGCAGGTTATTATTGAAGATCTAAGAAGATTTGAAGACGAAGAAGATATTGAAGATTTCTGATTTGTGGGTTCATAATCTTTGGTGTGCACAATACTTGTTTTTGTAAAAGAGGATCCAATTAATAATTGTTTTATCCTTGTGATGGTTTGGATTTATTAATTGAGTATATCAGCATCAACAAAATTCTTTGGATTAATAGTGTTGTTAGCTTAATCTTAAACGATTACTTCGGTAATTGAACACAAGATAGATCTAAGGACCTGACGAAGGAGTTTATGTTAAGATAAACAGAAGAGCCTTTGTCCGACTCATATCACTTGGTTGAAGAGAGTTGATACCAAAAAGATTTGTTGTTCCTTTACTGTTTGGAATACGAACCAAAGTAATTATTCTAAGTACGTGACTTATTTATAAGTTGGAGGCGTGGGAATACAAACGGAACTAGGTGAACTATAGGTTTAGTTGCTTGGTCTCAACTATATGAAGTTTGGTGTAATTTTGTGTAGCGGCTTAATCCTGAGAGTATTCAATTCTGGATAAGGTCCCGAGGTTTTTCTGCATTTACGATTTCCTCGTTAACAAAATTTTGTTGTGTCATTTACTTTATATTTCCGCATTATAATTGTTTTATTATAATTAAAGTAAATTACACAAAAGTTAATTCCTATTTACTTGATAAGTGAATCCTATTGTGTTTGGTTAAGTCCGAACCTTTTTATCAAGTAACATACTTCATTGTTGTATTGTCTCGATCTCGTATCCAAGACGATCACACGAAGTGTGAACCGATTAGTTGTATTGTCTCGGCTCAGTCTATAGATAATCACTTTTGGAGAAAGGACTTATAGGTAGGAAAAGTTTTAGCTTGAGGTATATTTGGGTACCATCGCCTTTTCAAAATCAATGCAGGAAAGTTGTAGAAATGCCTGGAATCGGCTGTGGAATATCACAGAAAAGCCAGAGCTCGGCCATAATTCCTTTCTGGTGAGTTGACTCACCTGTCCCGATTTAACCAAGAAAAGGACTTGGGCTTATTTCAACGGGCTTAGCTAATGGATGGCGAGACACTTAATTTGGAATCAAGAAAAATTAAAAAGAGATATAAAAAGGGTTTGAGAACACCACGAGGAGATTATCTTTACTTTTACTTTTGTTCTAGGGTTTGTGAACATGATAGATTTATTTTTTCTTTGGATGAACTCCATGAACATGAGATAGTTTTCTTTTGGTTAAGGAATAAGTTGGAATTCCAACATGATTTTATTGCAATGAATTATTTTTGTCTCCATGCTTTATCGTTTATGATTCACCATTAATATCGTTACATGAGTTGAATGCCTGTTTAGTCGAGTCGCGAATCGATTGTGTTTACTTTCATCTCTATTGCTAGATTAGAGTTCATTATATGCAAAAGTGATAAATTTCTGATCGCAAGTAATATAATTGTGAATATTGCTTGTAGTGATACATCCTAGTAGTCACAAGTGGATCATAACCTTTGTTAAATCGGATTAATGCTTTTACACGTTCGATTGCTTTGATTGACCTGATTTTATAGAACTTAATGCATCTAGGGAATTAAACTTGATTAGTGCTTTTACACGTTAGGTTGTTCTCTTAGATTTTACTCATACTCGCATCTTTTAATGTGTTTGTTGATGATAAGAAGAAATTAGCGGGATATTCTTGCGATCAAGGTATCCTAGGGCTTGATTAAGTAGAGATTAAAAATCAATTCTAGTTATTGTTAGAAAGCATGTTTGTGAATGTAGATGAATCCTTGACCAATATTGCATATATTTGATTTGGTTTGTTTACTTTTCTTTATTTACTTTTATTTTAGTTTTAGTTTATAAAAATTAGAAAATCCCCCCATTATTTTATATAGGAAACCGAAACATATTGGCAACCCAAGACCTCTCTGTGGGAACGATCCTTTCTTGCTCTTGCTATATTTTTATATTTTGAGTAGTGAGAAAGTAATTTATTTTTGACGCATATTGACGCCGCTGCCGGGGAGGCAGCGGTTGTCACTTGTTTTTGGTTTCGTATTTTTTTGTTTTTAGTTTTTCTTATTTTCTGGTTTTGACGTAGTTTTAAGAATCGTGTTCCAGGTACCTATTTCTCATGGATGGAGCATATTGGAACAATCGATACGGCTTCCAACCTCAACAATATGACAACTTCCAACCATTCCATGGGTATAATCAAAACCAATTTATTGGTTATGATCAATATCCTACGGAATATTGTGGTCCTCGTACGTATCAACAACCTTATGGCGGGTATGTGCGTGAACAACCACAAGGATTAGAGGATTCTTATGCTCGTGAACAACAAGTATCTAACTTTTTGGACAAATTTTCCAACTTTGTACAACAAGAGTTTCAAAAAGCTAAAGAGGCTAGAGACGAGAAACTCCAAGAACTTTGTGAAGGTATTGCTAACTTACGAAGATATATTGATCAATACAAAGAAGAAAGGTATGAGGAAGAACTTTGCTTTCAAAGCAATAACTATTCTAATGTTCATGTGGTTTGTGATGAATATTTGATTGATGCTAATGTTGAACAAGGCCAACCTTTGGGGTCTTTCATTGATAATGGTGTAGTTAACTCAACTTTTGATATTAATAATGATAATTCACCTATTCAAAAGGATGAGTTTGGGACTAGCAACACTAAATTCAGCGACGACCAACTTTATGTTAACTATGAAAGTGAAAATGATTATGAAGATATATCGGTCGAAGCAATTCATGGTGACATTTCCCAAAGGTGTACAACAGAATCTTTCTGGGATTAAGATGAAGGCGAAGAGGACTATGATGACACTTGTGTTGATTACTCAAGCATTGATCTTAATAATGATCAAGAGCCTATTCAAATGGTAGAGCTTGAGGATGATGCATTTTTGGGTGTTCTAAAAAAGTTTCTTATAGCGAGATTTGGATCCGCAGTGAAGTATGTGCCTTGCAACAAAGAGGAGTATTTTGAGATTGGAATCGAATTGAGTAATGTTTTGGAAGACCCAATTGAACTCTCAACGAAGATGTTAATATCAAGACTTTGGTTAAGGCAGAGACAGGCGGAAAATGTTTGGAAGGTTTGATAGAGGACCACGATGTGCAAGAGGTAAGTAATTCATTTGAATTCTTTAAGGATGAAGAGGATACCATAACACAATAGAATGTGATAGGTTTTTCTAACCCTTTGCATATTAATCCTTCTCATTTACCTCTTATTGGCTTGAATGTATGTGCTTCGAGAATATTGTTGAATGACTTTGTTTCTCGATATCCGCCATTAGAAGCATTTGATTCTCATACTATGCAGGTTTGCAAAGAAGAAACCATAGAAGTTCCTGATTTTTATGTTCTTTATACACTTCCATGTAGAAAAGAATAAGTGTGGGGGAGACATCTATGGGGCGATAGCTTCACTTCTAGTTTCTTGTACTAATATTTGTGTGAAGCGAGTATTTGCAAAACAGGTTACATGGAAGGATCCCCGACTTTTAAGATTGTTGGTATATAGGGAATAAATCTTGCAAGGATATAGTTGGGCTGACGACTTTAAACCAAGCGCCGCATGGGAGGCAACCCACTGGTTTTATATCTCTTATCTTTTAGCTTTTCATGTCTTGTATTTACTTTTTCTGATTTCTTGTCGCACATCATTATATGATTTCCCACCTTGACTTTCTTTGGACGATTCAATTTACATTGAGGACAATCTAAAGTTTAAGTGTGGGGGAGTGGTTAAGCATTTGCATTGTAAATTTTTCAAAATTTTCAACTTTTGTGTAAATTAATGAATAAAAGAATCCAACTTGTAGTTAGTTTAGAGTCACATAGTGTACATGTTTCTAAGGTTACATCAAAATTCTCACAAGAGTGACTGAACTTAAAGATGACAGAGATCGTGATTGGGTTTCTTACTTGTATGAGAGTTAAAGTTGCATTTAACCATACCAATGGAAAATGAGGTGCATACTGAATTTGGTATTAGAGTTGTGATCCCCTATAGTGGAGACTACCTATTGTTACATCATGTGAGGCACCGACCTTCAATTCTTTGTACGTGTCTAAATATGTGCTTTTAGAGTGTGTGTCACCGTACGTTAACTCCGGGTAGAATGGTATCTACCCAACCTCCCACCAATAGAGGCACTACTTTGATCTCTTGAGTGCTATTTTGTCAATCATGATGTTGACATCGAATTTCCAACATACATACCACTTTAATCTTGTTTGCAGTTAGCACCATCAACTTTATCTCTCTCTACACCAACAGGTCCATAGAAACACCATCATCATCAATAAGAGGAGCATCACAAATTCGAAGGAAAGTTGAAGACGTTCAAGGTTTACAAGCAACGGTACAGAAATGAGTAGATTTCAGATTCAAGTAAAGCAACAAGACAAGGAGCAGAATTCTTACGAGTTGAAGACTTATGTACAAGAGCGAAGATTATCACAGTTCAAGAAGTTTATGATATCAAGACATACAAGTTGTGAAGAATCAAGCGGTAAAGTACTTACACCATGGCCTTTGTACTTGCATTTTTATTTTATCTTATTTTGTATTTGTATTTGCATTATTTTCTCTTGTCTTAAAAAATGGAGAAAAAGAAAAAGTGAAAAAAAAAAAAAAATAATAAAGACAAGAGAAAATTTTATTAGGTTCATCATTAGTTTAAATATACTGTTTATCTTACATGTTACAAAAAAATAATAATAAAAAATATGTTGCATCATACTTTGGTTTGTTATTTCAATAAAGACAATAGAAACAAGGAATATTCATAATTAAGTTTCAAGCAACAAGGAATTATAGGAAAGAATCACATTGTCAAGATTCTACGAAGTTCAAGAGTTATGATCGAGAGTTGAAGACCGAAGACGAAGATGAAGACAAGGATTAAAGATTGCCAAAGACGTTTCTACGGATGCTGTGAGAGTGGTGCTAATTGCACGTCGAATGAATAACAAGGTAAGTAAGCATATTCCCACCTTCGTTAAGTGGTTGATTTCCTTTCTTAGAGATCGTCAGAAAAAAAGGGTTTTTAAAATGATAAAAGATGTGGGTTTTCAAAACAATTCGGAAGGTTTTTTCCTTCCCACCATTGAAGGTGTCACAGGATTCTCTCTTCACTCCTACCTGGACACATGTGTGACCCCATAAAAAGCTATTTATTATTGAGAGCAACTTCATAAAACCCTTTCTGGTGAGGCAGAGTCAAGACTTTCGATCACTCTCGAACCTGGATTTCTTTCGATAAGGGATGTGGTTATTACTCTCGCAACTTTTAAGGATGAGATTGTGTTCATATATATGTCTAACTTCTTATGACTAGTGTGCAGAATTTCTGTGTCTTCTTAGCGCGTTGGATGCTATCATTTCGGAGAACTTGTAAGTTGGAAAAGTAGGTTTTGTGGGTATATCTCTAGTAAACCCTCACGAGACTATAACTCGTCCACTAGGGACACCTAGGGTTCAAAGGCTTATTATACGTGCTAAGTATGACCGTATCCTCAACGACATGGAGTTGTATGTATTTGTTTAGTTTGATTTGCTCGAGGACTAGCAAAGTCTAAGTGTGTGGGAATTTGGTAGGTGCGGATAACACCCTATTTATTATCTATTGTTTATACTTTCTTTGTTGTTTTTCTTGTATTTAACGGGTGTTTTGAGTTTTATAGGTGTTTTGGAGTAATTGGAGCCAAAGAAGAAGAAAATACTCATTTGAAGCAAAAGGGGCTGTTGATACTTGGAGCATAGCCGTGGATAAGGGACAACCAGCTAAAGTCCAAGAAGAAATACTAACTGCAGACATTCAATTACTCAGGGCACCTCCATTGGGTGCTTCTTCTTTCAGTGGGGCGTTTTAATCTACTTCCTACCAGTACTAGGTCGAGAGAAGAGGTTTCCAATCCATTTTCCCCAAATTTTCATTACAGTGGTGCAGCTGCTATTGCCGCCGGCAACCATGGAATCAGATGGGAGATTTATGAAGATCAGAAGAACACGGAGCTTGTAAGAAGATCAATGTGGTTGGGTCAAATTCAAAGACAAAGAAGATTAATAAGGAAGAAGTGGTTTAATGGGTTTCTTTGATAGTTTAGGGATACAGACTCAGAGAAATTGTTAATGGGTTTGGAGTAAGATTTGCTTTTATCTCAAGATTGAAGCTGTTGGTGATGAGATCGACGGAGGTTGCTGAGATGGAGAAATGAGTGAAGCAGATACTGTTGATGATGAATCTGAAGAACATTGATGAAGAATTAGGGCAAGGATCAAAATGGGTTTTGTCTGATTTGATTTTGAAGAGGAATTTGAGCTTATGTAGAACCAGGAGAGATGGGTAGATAGAGCTGGAAATGCAAGGATCTGGAGTTGGCCTGGAGAGATGATGTAATGTGCAGCTTCAGTTGGTGTTATGACCCTATTGCTGGCGTAATGAGATGTTGCTGCTTGATTGCAGTCGCTGAAGGTGATGGTGACAGATGAACAAGAGGTTAATGGTGGAGATTCATGGGTGGTCAGTAATGGAATTTGTTTGAGCTGCAGATGGTGTTCGTGCTGGTGTTGTTTGTTGCTGCAAGGAATGTCATGACGCCTAGAATGTGCAAGGATGGTTCTTGTGGAGTTGCAGTTGCAGTGCGAAATGGTGCTGGTTGTGTATAAGAGACTGCAGGTGGTGATTGTGTTGTTGGCTGAGATGTTGATTACATGATGTTGCTGCTATGAAATAAGCTGTAGAACTGGTGGCGTTTTGTTACACTGAAGCCATGGGATTGCAGGCAAAGCTGGGTGTTAATCCTAGCTCAAAAATGGATGCAGCTGCAGTCGGTAGTAATGAATGACAGGCGAGGATGGAATGTGTATGTATGAAATTGCAGAGATGGCATGGTGGTTATGCAGTGGCATTGGTGGTGATGGTTCTGGTGAATGGTGCCAGGAAGGTCTGAACAACTGGGAAGTATGTTGAATATGCAACCAGTACGTATCCCTGGTCAGTTCGCCAGATGTACATTTTGTGCTTGAGGAAACACTTGAATCACTGGAGTTTGGAGAGGCTTAATCCGAGAAGAACAATAAGTTGCTGCCAATATTTGGCAGCGAGACGCCAAGAGATTCAGATGGATGCAGGAAATGTGGTATGCTTGTGAATTGAAATGTTGCAGGAATGGGTTGAATGTAGTGAAGATTGTACTGGTACTGAAATGAGTTGTGCTTAGTGTTGGATTAGAGCAGATGGTGGATGGTTATTTGTGGGACTTGGAATTGAGATAGAGATACAGCCACAGGAGTTGTTGCTGTCAAGACTGAGGAAGTGGTGAATTGAGTTGCAGGTGGAGTTGGTGATTACAAATAAAGAACCATAAGGTGCTTTTAATGATTGAATGTGAGCATATGAATCAATTGAATGAATGTGATTGAAATCAATGCAGGAAAGCTGTAGAAATGGTCTGGAATCGGCTGGGGAATGTCAGAAAAAACCGAGAGCTCGGCCAGGATTCCTTTCTGGTGAGTTGACTCACCTGTCCCGATTTAACCAAGAGAAAGACTTGGGCTTATTTCACTTGGCTTGGCTAGATGGCGAGACACTTAATTTGGAATCGGAATGAATTGAAAAGAGATATAAAAAGGGTTTGAGAACATCACGAGGAGATTATATTTACTTTTATTTTTGTTCTAGGATCGTGAACATGATAGATTTATTTCTTCTTTGAATAAACTCCATGAACATGAGCTAGTTTTCTTTTGGTTAAGGAATAAGTTGGAATTCCAAACATGATTTTTATGCAATGAATTAGTTTTGTCTCCATGCTTTATCGTTTATGATTCACCATTAATATCGTTACATGAGTTGAATGCCTATTTAGTGGAGTCGCGAATCGATTGAGTTTACTTTCATCTCTATTGCTAGATTAGAGTTTATTAATTATATGCAGAAGTGATAAATTTCTGATTGCAAGTAACATAATTCTGAATATTGCTTGTAGTGATACATCCTAGTAGTCACAAGTGGATCATAATCTTTGTTAAATCGGATTAGTGCTTTTACACGTTCGATTGCTTTGATTGGCCTGATTTCATAGAACTTAATGCATCTAGGGAATTAAATTTGATTAGTGTTTTTACACGCTAGGTCGTTCTCTTAGATAGAACTCATACTCGCATCTTTTAATGTGTTTGTGGATGATAAAAGGAAAATAGCGGGATGCTCTTACGATCAAGGTATCCTAGGACTTTTGATTAAGTTAAAATTAAAAATCAATTCTAATTATTGTTAAGAAACATGTTTACGAATGAAGATGAATCCTTGAACAATATTTCATCTATTTGATTTGTTTACTTTTATTTTAGATTATAAAAATCAGAAAATCCTCCCATCATTTTATATGGGAAACCGAAACATATCGACAACCCAAAACCTCTACGTGGGAAACGATCCTTTCTTGCCCTTGCTATATCTTTATGTTTTGAGTAGTGAGAAAGTAACTTATTTTTGACGCAGCGATCAATGGTGGTTTTGCTCACACCTACAAACCCGATTATATATATGTGTTACTTCCTGTGAGGTGAATGTAAGAAATCATTCACTTTCACTGAAAGACAAATTTAAACAGTTCATACATGATCTAATAATTAACCAGTGTACATATGCTATTGTGATTACGGTCATGATGGAAAAGAAAAAGATGGCTAGATAGTCAACAAGAAATTAATACTTAAACATGCACATAATTAATTACCCTAAACTTTAAACCCTAGGCATATCTTGAGTTTGCTAGAGTTATGCAGGACACATCCCAGCAAAGGGAAGCTAATTATATATGAAAGATTCTATTTACTGTCATCTAGAAAGTGTGAAACGCCATTTTTTCTTCATCTCCCTCACTGTACGATATCTACACTATATATACTAGACATACAAAATGCACGAGATTGACGAAGAGAAATCAAGCATGTATGTTGTGGTGATCAGTCTACTGGATATCCAAATCCTAAGCAACAGCTTGCTTGATCATGGATGCAGAAGGCCCCTCACACATTGGGGAGTTTGCATGGAGGTTCCTATTAGCCTTCGCTGATTTCTTCGCTTCAGATTTAGACCCTGGTTGTCTTACTTTCACACCTCGAATCATCTGTCAAGTTAAAAAATATAGATTTAGAATTAATTATACTCTACAAAAACATGGTACAATTCGTTGGTCAACGAGACAGAATAAGCTATAAGGGATATACAAATTTGCCGCATTTGATGTCGGAGTAGATAACAATGAAATCCCCTTCTTGCAGGCCATTGGAACGCACAAAATCCCCTGTATGAAAATACAATTATGAATCTGCTAATAGAAAAATTCATTATTGTTTTTTCTGCTCTACACGGTCAGCTCATGGAGGAGGTTGGTGGCAAAAAGAAGGTTATTTAATAGGGGTATACCACACTACATTCTACTACCACAGGCTCTCCTGTGTCGCAAAACGATTCATTGGGTGTTGTCCTTATTTTCGCGGTTGTATTCTTTTACTACAAAATGACTCATATAATGGCTTAGAGCTTGGTTTGTATTCTTTTACTACAAAATGACTCATACAATGGGTCTTATACTATTACCGTAATGGGTCTTATCTTCAAAAGTAATGGGTCTCATCTTCAAAAAGTATATGAAGGATGGACTCATATACTAGTATACAAGAACTAAAACTTCCGCATCCCAAATGCATGTAAAACCTAAATCTCTTCAATTAACCATTACCTCAATCTTTGACCAAAAAACTACTACACTAGATAATCAAAAACTTAACATAAGATTGTCCTGAATTCTAGGTCAGATCCAATAAAAAAGTGATGCCAATTTATAGTAAGTGACAAAAATTCATACCGGAAAACAGGTGCAGGAAAATCTAGCATACTACATGAAGCAAACAGAAAAATAGAACTTACCTGTGTTTTCTAGGAGATACATCCTACTCTTGTTGTTTGGCCAAAATCTGAAAACCAGAATGCAATCCACAGTTAGAAGGAAAATAAATAGAAAAACTTAATAAAGACGAATTTGTTAATTAATACATACCTGTAGCGCATGTTCCACACACGTGATGTTCCGATATCTTCCATAGCGATTGAGATCCCATCTCTTGCTTCAAGTTCCGGTAGATACTTTTCAGCTTCTTTCTAGTACATTTGATATAAACAACAAACCAAATATAAAATTAAATTCCACTATAAACATGCACATTTTGATAGAATGGAGATGTTATACCTTTGGGAGAACAATCCTCCAGAGGTTACCAACGTCACTTTGTTTCAAAACTTTTTGAAGTAGAAACTTCAAGTTCTTCTCAGCAGGTTTACAACCCTAGAAATGAAACACAATTAATATAAACCATTGTCGATACATGCATGGTAAATGGTTTCTAAACGAAGAAATAACCAAAGGACAGTACAAAAACCATACTTGGCGTCGGTTTTCCATATTGATATGTTTGTGATAATTAGGAGGAGACTGCGTGGGTTGCAGTGGTGGATCTACAGTTAGTGACGGACCTTCCGAAACCATCATCATCGGGGACAACGAACCACAAACAGTTGTGGGTGGCGGTGGAGACGGAGACCAAAATACCCAATTAGCTGAATTATTCAAAGTTTGATGATGAGTTGTTGTGTCATTCAAAACCCTAGTTTGTTGTAGGTCCGTTGTTTGGTGATTGTTTTGAGCATGTCTCTGATGATGAGAAAAAATCTTCCTTTGTCTAGCCATTCTTTTCTTTCTTGCTTCTTTGGTTGCTGAAGAACCTAACCTAATTAATGATCCATCACTAGTAGTGGTATTACTGCCCTGAAACATTTGATGACATGATTGATACTGATTTTGATGGTAGTTCGAGAAAGATCTCGACAGAGGTGGAGGTGGCGGTGGTTGTTGAAGATGATGAGCATGAGGATCTTGATGATGATTCGAAGCACTGTAGGGATGAGAAGAGAGTGAGAAATGATGTGTTGGTGTTGGTGGCTGATGATGCCGCCAATTTTGAAGATGGGAAGATGCATCAAACATGTAGTCCGCTGAAGATGGGTTAGGACTTTGATTGAAATGTGGAACGAGCACAAGAGGATCTCCATTGATGAAATTATGCATGGGTGGTGGAGGAGGCGGTGGTGGATAAACTGCAAGTCCCGATGTCATTGTATCAGACACATAAGTTGATGGAGGTACTACTGGTGGTGGATTTCGTGAGACATTCCATGGATTAGCAGTTGGTACAAAACAAGCAGGATTAGATTCAGGAGGAGTGAATGAACTAAACTCATGAGAATTAGGGTTAAGATTTTGATGCTGTTGCTGACTGCTGTAAGAAGGAAAAGATGAAGCCTGGCCTTCTTTCAATCTTTTCTTTTGAAGATGATTGTTTTGAACCCATTCAAGTATTAGTTTTAACAGCTGTTTCATTCCTTCTTTTCCTCCACCAAGTCTCTTAGCTGCACATTCAATTGTAGATCTTTTAAGTTTAATACTTCTCAAATCTTCAGCGGAGATTGTTTCTTTGTTTGACTTTAGCCATTCCAAGAAAACCAAAGCAAGATCTTCAGATGGCTTATTGTTCTTCTTTTGATCACCATCGTTATCATTATCATCGGTTTCTCTGTCCACCAAACACTTCTGATCTTCTTTGGGTTGATGAAACCCTTCTTCTTCTTCATAAGGAAATAAACAAGAGGGGTCCCAAATATCATCAGTATCAAACAAACCTATTTCACCAAAACCTTCCATAACATCCATGCAGTCCCCAGATTCTAATCTATTAAGCTCATCTTGTTGAATCTCCATTGAATCAGTAGTAGATAATAAGTTACCATAACGATTTTCATGATATTCTTGGTTTTTAGTTTTCTCATCAACAGCACTACGTTCTTTATGATCCGACTTACCAACTGCCCAAGAAGCCGATGAAGATGCTGAAGATGTAGCTGATGATGATGGAAATGAATTATTCCTGCATGTAACTGATCCATGGTGCTGACGTTGACTCACAGAAGAAGTTGGTGGTGGTGCAGAAGAAGAACAACAAGATTTAGAAGATGAGGATGGAGATGAAATGCACGGGAAATCAGGTAAATGTGGAAAATCTCCGTAAGACATTAACGTATCATCCACATGCAACAGATCTTCGGCACCTATAACCTCATCTTCCCAATCCATCGTATTTTCATAGTTATTACTGGGATTTATTTGTTCATACATATCTCTTCTTCTTCGTCTATCATCTTCATCATGTTTTTCCTCATTCTCTTGATGATTTTGTTCAGTACCATCTCCATGCATGGTCTTCATCAACACCGATTGTTGTAGAGAAGGTGTTTTTTAAGTGGGACCCTAATATGGTTTATATTCTAGAGAAACTAGTGGTACTAGTACGGATGGATGAAATGAGACCTCTGAAAGAAAGAAAGAGAAATACACAAGACACTCAATATCTCCAAAGATTAGGGTTTGTTTGTGATTAAGGAAGCAAGAAAATTAAGAAGAATAAAAAGGAAACAACATAAACCATCTGGTTACTATCACAATGAAAGTGACCGTCTTATCTATCTCTATAAATCTACTTTCTCTTCTCTTCTATATTTTTATTTTAAGCAACACAACTACAACTTGCAATTATAAAACATAAATTTGAATATATATGTATCCAAATAACTAAGCAAGAGCAATAGAGAAGAAAATTTGTATTAAATATGGATCTAAATGCAAAATGAAAATAAAAACACCTAATGAGATCTTCTCCTAAACATCTTTCATACCACAAATAATTTCACTTTCTCTGCCCCTTCTCTTCCTCCTCTTCTTCTCCTCCTCCCCTTTGTTTTATCTTGTTTCTTATGTGTCTAGTTTTGCTTTGGTCCAGGATAAGTACAAATAGTTTTTGTTGGTTTATTATTTACTCTCAATTCAGAAAGAGAAAGAGAAAGAGAGTTAGAAACGACTAATAAGTTAGAGAGAGACAGAGAAAAAGTAAAAGTAAAAGGAGTAATGGGTGGAGAGAAAACGAAACCTCGTGCTACTGTTTTCTCGGTTCCTCTCTCCGGATTGTGCGCCATTTAGCCATACGTTAGCATCTAAATGGTTAGCAGAAGCGGTGCACCAGTTTTTAAATTATTACATAATAGACCAAGGCTCAGCTATTGCTTGTTTTTTTGATAAATGCATATTACCAAAAATAAATAAATTATAGTTCGCCTAGTTTCGTATACGAGTATAACAGATAAAGATACGGATTAATCACTTGCACTTTTGGAATTTGGACTTGAGCCAAAAGGGGCAATTGCTAACAAGTACTTCCTTCATGTGTTGTGTTGTTACAGCTCAATATCATATCGATTTTGTTTTCCAGAACGAGTTATCCAGTAGAACTTCTCCCTTCTCTTTTAATCCAATTACTATAACTCATTTGTGTATCCTATATTTTTAGGAATATAATTGAAAATCAAACTAGAATATATATAACATATCTAAAAATCCGTGCCTTAAAATTTTACGAATTTTATCTCGTTTGAAAGTTTTTAAATGAATATACGCAACGAGTACAAACAACAATATAAAATTTAGAGTTTTTACGAAAAATTCGGAGGTGTTTATCTTTTTAGGTACAATTTTGAAAATTGAATGCATAGCCATTATGCAAACCACCACAAAGGATATATAATACATTAGGCACAATTTTGGTTTATGCATCAACTAATTTCTTTTGAAACCAATAAAACGATGTACTCCCTCCGTTTTACGAAAAGTGATACTTTCACTTTAGGCACAATTTTCGAAAATTCAATGCATAGTCATTATGCAAACCACCACAAAGGATGCATAACCCATTATGCCACCATATTTTGGTTTATGCATCAATTAATTTTTCATTTCAGGAACAATGACACTTTCACTCCATTTAAGAAAGATACTTTCACTTTTTCAATTTGGCCTACTTTTAGGCGAAAATGAAACTACGAAAGTATCACTTTTCATAATATAAAAAGGTACACATAGAGGATATAAAATTTTAAGCTCAGTATATGTTCAATGTATTTGTAATTGTACCAGATGATGTACATATATTTTTATTGCTACGTACACAAATAAATGTATGTACCTAAGAACTTGTTATTTTTTTTTGATAGAATTTTTCTTTTTTATTACTGGCTGACGTTTTGGTCCCCAGAGAGGAGATTACAAATTTCAGGATCAAAATCACTGAAAATTTCAGCTGATATTCTAGTCTCTCTAGCTGACCTAGCAATAGGATTTGCTACCTGATTGTCATTTCGACTTCCATAATCAAAAGTGCATAGAATGAAAGAAGAACTTAAATGTTTTATCTCTTTTATTAGATTCCTATTTTCCCACTGGATGAGAAGTGAATGACCATTTATGATTGTATCACAAGTTTTGCATCTGCCTCTATCTGGATTCTTGTATGATTCAAACTTTTTGCCCATAATAACGCCTCACGAATAGCCATACACTCAACAACCTCTGGACTTAGATCTCCATTTCCATAGGTTCCTTTTGTGCCAATGCATTGACCTGTAGAAATACGCAGCACAATGCCATTGCCAAATTGGTTAAGTATCTTCATCAAAAGAACCATCTATATTGAATTTCAATATGTTTTCTGGAGGAGGTTTCCATCTAGATATCCGAGAGGTTGTTAACACATTGGCATAAAATTCATGCATATGAGATGCAAGATGATAATGAATTTTACGTATTGAAGTGAAAGGGTTAAGAGTAACTCCCTGAAATACCACATCAAACGGTCTTTCCATATTATCCATGCTCCAATCATCAGGGTATAAATCCATTTTTCATCCTTAGTTTGATTATACTGAGTAAACCAACTTGTTACCCATTCTGATACAATACTGCAGTTTGCTCTGACTGAGTCTATGTTGATGTTGATACCCCTCCAGACTGCTCTGGCATGTCTGCATTTAAGAAGGATATGTTCTATTGTTTCTTCATTGTGGCCACAAATATCACAGTTTACTTCAAGATTGCTGTTGTACATTGCTCTCTTGTATTTAGAAGAATGCTTTTCCATGCAAAAAGTTTAATCCTTTGTGCAGCTTTGCATTTCCAGAGTGTTTTCCAGACTTTTCTATCTATTATTCTTCCTTCTACCTGTACTTCTTTATCATTGTAAGATAGCAGTTTGTAAGTGCTTTTGACAGAGAAAACACCATCTTTAGCAGGCATCCAAATCATGTTATCTTCTTTGTTGATATCTATAAAGAGAGCTTGGATTTTAAGAGCAGTGTAAGCATGAAATAAGAAATCAATTAGTTGATTGTTCCATTGAGCTGATTCAGGTATCATTAACTCATCCACAGATTCATAAAATCTATAATGTTCATTTTGAGGTGAGAGTGGATGAAGCATACCAGGAATCCATTTGTCTCTCCAGATTTTTGTTTTCCTCCCATTATTAATTTTCATGAAGAAATTTTGCTGCACAATCTCTAGACCTTTTGAGATTCCATTCCAAACATAAGAACAATCTTTTGTTGTCATAGGTTGATGAAGTAAATCCCCATTTTTGAAATATTTGCTTGAAGAGTTCTTGCCATTAGAGTGTCAGATTCACTACAAATTCTCCATGCCAATTTGGTGAGGAGGGCCAAATTCAGCTTTTCTAGGTCTCTGAAAGCAATGCCACCCATTTCAGTGGGCCTACATATATTCATCCATGCTGTTGAATTATGTCCCCTGCTAGAATGATGGCCCCAAAAGAATTTTCTCTCAATGGTAGTCAGCTGTTGTAGAAGAGTATAAGGTAATTTAAAAGTTCCAATTTGATATATGGGGACACCATTGAGGACATGCTTAATCATTGTACCTCTACCCGCCTGTGAAAGAGAGGTAGAAGACCATGTGTTGAATCTGCTCTCAAAATTCTCCTTAATTCTTTTGAATGATTCTTGCTTTGAGTGCCCAATAATAAATGGAGAACCTAAGTACTTCTCTTTAGAGTTCATGCTTTTGACTCCTAGTATTTTCTTTATTGTATTTGCAACCTCTGGCTTGGTTTTCTTGCTGAAGTATACTGAACTTTTCTTAAAGTTGATGACTTGTCCTGATTGAGAGCTAAAGTTTTGAAGTAGCTCCAATAAGTTGTTGACTGTGGTGACATTTTCTTGAGTAAAGATCAAGCAATCATCTGCAAAAAGTAGATGATTAATGGTTGGTGCTAACGCAGCCACTTTAATTCCTTTGATTTTGGTATCTTCTTGTGCTGCAATGAGTTGTCTTGAGAGAAATTTCATGGAAAGAATAAATAGGTAAGGTGACAAGGGATCACCCTGCCTGATGCCTCTTTTTGGTGTGAAAGCTTCACAAGGAGACCCATTAAGCATCACTGAAAGCTGGGTTGTGCTGATGCATTGATGTATAAGATCACAAAAATCATCATTAAAACCAAAATAAGAAAGAACTTTGATTAAGAAAGACCATTCCAACCTGTCAAAGGCCTTTGACATGTCTAACTTAAGTGCCATCCATCCATTCTATCCTTTTTTTTCTTCCTTGAATGAATAATCTCTTGAGCAAGAACTGTATTGTCACTGATGAGTCTCCCTGAAACATAAGCAGCCTGATAAGGCGAGATACGTTTCTCCATCACTGGCTTCAATCTGTTGACAAGAACTTTAGAGACAATTTTATAAGAAGTGTTACATATGCCAATTGGCCTATAGTCAACTGCACTTATACACTTTTTCTTCTTTGGAATTAAAGAGATATATGTCTTATTTATCTGCTTCAGGATGTATTTAGTCTCAAATAACTTCTTTACCATGTTGCAAACATCTTCACCAATTGTTGTCTATTGACTTTTGTAGAAGCCAGCTTGAAATCCTTCTGGTCCTGGAGAGCTCCAACTTTCCATACTTTTGAGTGTGGAAAATATCTCTTCAATGTTTGGAATTCTGGTGAGAGTAGCATTCTGCTCTGCAGTGATAATAGAAGGAATGATGGAATAAAAGGTGTCTTCAATTACTGGATTACTAGTTGTACTAATGCTCTTGAAATGATGAGTCAGATGTTGTGCTATTTGCTCCCTTGTTTGAAGCCAAATATTGTTATGATATTGAATAGCATCTATATTGTTTCTTGCTCTTCTTTTGTTGACCTTTGTGTGGAAGTACTTACTGTTGGTATCCATATCTGTAATGAAATGAGCCCTTGCCTTTTGCTGATAAAATTCTGATTTGATTTTGTGCCACTTGCTGAGATCATTGTTGATTCTGATAATTTCACCTTCAATATTACTACTTTGAGGAAGTTCTTGAAGTTGATTGAGTTTTTTTTTGCAGGTTATTCACCTTGTCGTTGATGTCACCAAAGTGCTCCTTATTCCATAAGGAGAGATCTTTTCTGGTTGTTGATAATTTAGTAACCAGCTGATAACCAGGAGAGCCAGTAACATTGGTTTTCAGGCATTATTAATGACTACAGAACAAGTATCATCATTAAGACAAGTGAGAAAGAATTTAAAAGGCTTCCAGCAATTTGGGATGGTTGTATCAGTGTCTAGCATTATTGGGCTGTGATCACTACCTAGTTGTGTAAGATGCAGTAATCTAGTGGTAGCGAAATTAAGATTCCATCCACCATTAGCTAAGGCCATATCAATTCTAGATTTAATAGTACCATTTCCCATATTATTATTACTCCAGGTATAGTTTTTTCCTACAAAGCTGATCGGTTGTCAACCGTCAAATATAATTTCACTTTCTTACTTAACTACAATAATATAGTAAGTGGTAGGAAAGAGTTCCTATCCACAGAGAGGCTTTTCTTGTTATGTAATTTTCAGTTTCTAAGATAACCAAGGGGGATTTTTGTTTTAGCAAATAAAGTAAAGTAAAGCAAAGCAAATAGTTGGAATAATCAATATGGAGAAGATATTGGTCATGGGATAGTATCATTCACAAACATGTATTTTCATCAATGACTAGAATTGATATTTTAATCTCTCATCTGTTAAAAGTCCTAGGATACCTTGATCGCAAGAATATCCCGCTAATTCCCTAATTTCATCACAACCACATTAAAAGATGCATATGTGAATTCTTCCTACAAAGCAACCCAAAGTGTAAAAGCACAATTAAGTTTAACTCCCTAAAAAGCTTTAAGATTTATGGAATAAGACTAATCAAAGCAATCAAACGTGTAAAAGCACTAATTCGATTTAACCAAGGTTATGATTCATATGTGACTAGTAGGATATATCACTACAAGAAATAATCACAATTATGCTACTTGAAATCAGGGACAAACAACTTTTTCGTATTGAAACCCTAATATAGCTCTAGATATGAATGCAAATCGGATTGATTCCGGACTCAACCAATCAAACAATCAAATCTTATAACACTATTAACCATGAATCATAAACAATAAAGTATTGAGACAAAACTAATCCATAGATTCAAATAACATGCTTGAGAAATCAACTTTTATCCCATAACCAATAGTTGTATTTAGTTACTCATAATAATGGAGTTCATCATAATCATAAAATGATACGTGTTTTTTTTTTTCAAAGCTCTCTCTTTAATGATACGTGTTAAAATGATACGTGTTCATCATAATAATGGAGTTCATCATAATAGTTGTATTTAGTTACTCATAATAACTAGCTCTCTCTTTTTATTTTCATAAAATGATACGTGTTGCAAACCTTAGAAGAAGTTCTCTTCAAAGCTCCAGGTATAAAATGATACGTGTTTTTTTTTTCAAAGTTGTAGAAAGCTCTCTCTTTTTGTAGTTTTTCTCCCTTCCAAAACTAGATCAAGACTCCAAAGCCCATTAGATGAAAATCCACGTGGCCCAAAAGTGAGATAAACCCATGTAGAAACTCTGCCAAATCGTCGCTGAAAAGTGGCCGGAGAGTCGCCGGAAATTGGGTTCAGGTGACCGGTAAAGGAAAATCGGCCGGTCAACTGAGTCGACTCAGTCAAAATCACTGAGTCAACCCAGTTAGAATCGGGTTAAGTATGAGTCAGCTCAGAGTCAGCTAACTAGCCTGACTGACAAAGCTAATTGGCCTTGGCCTATGCCATTTGCCTTGATTTTTTCTGTCGCGCCATCATGGTGCAGTACTGCTTGCAACCCATTGCATCAGACTTGCACACCTCCCTTTTTCTCCAACCTGCACCTTCTTGCAACCCTTTAGCTCATAGCAACAACCTCACCTGAGCCACTGCTGCACTGTAATCAAAGACCTGCCCTATACATGCATCTAAGCTTCTTCTCCATTTCACCAGAACCATCTGCATAGCTACTCCATCAACCAAAACCATCTGCATAGCTACTCCATCAACCAGAACCATCTGCATAGCAACAACTTGCTTACAGTCACCAACATAAGCTCTGCATCACTTCCAACTTCATCTGCTGCTTCACCATAATCTTTAACCAACTGACAAGCCATTTCAATTCACCATTTCACTGAGTCTTGCACTGCAACATCAACTGCAGCTGCATATCATCTCCCTGCAGCAGCAATATTACTTCCTCCTGCATCTGCTACCACTATCAATTCCAACCCATCTCTACTCATCTGAATCAATCACAATACCACTTTCACCTTCCTCCAATTCTACAGCCAGGCTTTTGCAACAACCACCAACCCAGAAAACCCAAGGCTACAGCTAGTACATCACCAGCTCTTCATTCTTTGAATCTCAGTTATCCCCAAGTCATCCAATTCAACCCTAGTCTTCAACATCTTTCACCAGGAATCCAACCAATATCAGACCACGGCAGCAACACAATTGCAATCTCCTGTGAACCCAGATTCGATCCATCCCTCAAATTAATCAAATCAACAACACATCTCCAATTTCTATTCACGGATGCAATTCTCAGCCAAACTTGAAATCACAAGAGACCCATTCTTTGATTCTTCTCGTTCTTCATTTCCGCTTCCTCAATTTCTGTATAACCCTAACTCAGTTCAATTCCAGTTCGTTCAGCAAACCCATTTTCTACTTCTCTCGATCTGAAACTTCAAGGAACCCTAATTAGATTTTGGGGAAGAACAGAATGGATTTCGAATCCCTAATCTTCTCATCTTCTCTTCTTCATTTGATCTTTCTCACCAGCAGACAATTGATTCTTCAAAATCTCCATCACTTTCTACCAGAGGCTATGCCGCCGTGGACTCTCGGTGTTGGAACCCAAATGATTGAAAAATGAATTCTCATCTGAATTCTAGGGTATGTGTAATAATTTAGACTGGATATAGCCACCCAGGTCTCATAGATAAGGGGTAACCCCATTTATTTGGCCTGTCAGTTGCGCAGAACTGATGGTTCATTCTTCCGCTTCTTCGCCGCGTAGCTCCAACTACCACTCGCCTGTGAATTGACGATTCTTCCCTTTGTGCTCCAAAAGTATGCTTTGTCTCCTTCCTTGAATTCTTTCACCGACAACATCCGCCTCTTACTTCTCAGATTCACTTTTTCTCTTCAATTTCAATTCATCACTAAAGCAGTCGTGCTTTTCGGAAAAAAAATTGCATCACTAAAGCCGACATACTTTTTAGAAAGAGATGAAGAAATAAAAGCAAACAATGAGAAATAATCCGCCTCCACAGCATTTGCACCTTTTTGCTCCAAATGGACACTTTCTTCTTCTTTTGCTTCGAATGACTCCAAAGTACCTAAATACTCAAAAGCAACCATAAGATACATAATTTACAAGAAAAGTAGCAAAGAAAGCATAAATACTAGATATAAAATTAGGTGTTTTAGACACCTATCAAAAGCCTATATTATCTAAGCCACTATTGGAAACTATACTATTCACCCAACTATCAAAATAAGAAATATTGCCTGTGTCACTATCAGATAAGTGAAAGTTTCGGTCCCCTAGAACTACCCAAGGATTTCTGTTATTTTCACTAATATGTTGAATATAACTCCATTATTTTTTCTTTTTTATTGTAGTTGGAAAAGCCATACATATAAGTTAAAAGAAACTCTGGCTTACTAGGATCAGATTGGACTATAGCATTAAACATATTGTAATGGGTATCAACAATGTCACACAAAAAACCATTCTTCCATAAAAGAACTAGACCTCCATACAAGCCTTCAGGTTCAATCTATCTCCAATTGGGGTATTGGTATTGTTTTAAGAGAGGTTCACACTTGTTTCTGCTTATTTTTGTTTCACACAGGAATATAATATCAGGGGTTTGAGCTCTAATAAGGTCACTTAAATGGTTTCTAGTAGAGACATTTTTAAAACCTTGGACATTCCAAGAAAGGATTTTCATGCTTGTGAAAGGTGAAAGAATGCAGACAGCTAACAAAATAAGAGAAGACTTAAGATGCTTAGTATGCAAGGATTTTAAGATACTAATATATGAGGATGTAGCAAAGTAAAGGTAAAAGTAATTTGAAATAGGATGTGACAGTAAAAAGGTGAAAAAAATAAGTGTGTATACCTGATTTTCCTTATCAACATATACTGTTTGGTTATCTCCAGTGATGACCCTATGAGCTACTGAGGAATCTGCATTAGGAGTCATTATGGTACTGGCGGATTTAGGATTCTGATCTGCTTCCCCACTTTCTTCAGCTCTTTGTCTTTTTCCAAGTCTATTCTCTTTCTCATTCTTACTTCATGTTGCCTTAGCAAGAAGGAAGTCTAGGTTAACTGCTACACCACTTTTAGGAGGTACAAATACTGCAGTCTTCACTATGGCATTGATGTTCTTTTTGGAGATAGGAGCCTTGCTTGTAGAGGTGATTGCAATACTCTTCCTTACATTATTCATATTTCCAAAGAAGTAAGGTTTTTCATGAGCTTTTTCTAGGAAATTTTTGCTTCCTTGCAAGCAACCTGACAGTGCTTGATTACATAACATTCTTTGCAGATGCCACTTGGTTGCCTCTCATAAAAAAAATTATCCAGCGTGAGAGACCAGCATTAGTGACAGCTTTCATTACCCTTCTCAATGGGTTTGTCAGATCTATGTTGACACAAACTTTGACAGGCTCATTCCCAATAGGGATTGCATCCTTGGGTTCGATAGCAATGACTTGACCCATTAGCTCTCCAATTTTTGTCACTGCAGCTACATTCATGTGCTCAAGCATCTAGTATATTAGATGCATCCAAAATTGCTGAAAACCCCAATGCTTCTCAGTGTATATTATGCCAGGAATGTAATCATGAACCACTAGAAGATTCTTATTGATACTCCATGGTATTTCATTGATGACTGTATTTAGTAAACTCCAATTACTGAACTTGAAAATCATGATATTAGGATCAGTTTCAATGATTCTTACATCTTCTTTCTTCATAAAAGGCCAAGTAAAGCCAAGATGCTTTGAGACTGTGTCAACTTTCATTCTACCTTCTGTGATGATTTTTCCAATTGCACTTGCTTCCCACTTTGTTTCTTCATCTCCTTCCTTATCTCCTTCTTGTGAGAAGTCTGCTATTTTAGAAGTATCTCCTAGATCAAGAACTGCTTGCTTGAACTTGTTAACCAGATCTCCCACTTGAGAAGAGCTCTCTCCTTCCATCTCGGTGATACACAAAGTTTTGTTTCTGAATATTGACTCTTGGTTTGGTGCAGATATACACTACAGCAAAACACACGTTTAGTGACAAAATTTTATGTGACCAATAAAATTTTGTCTACAAAACTAGTGTTTAGGGAGGAATATTTGCTTGGTCACCATATATATTTTTTTCGCGACAAACGATAAATTTTGTCTTTAAAGTTGTCACTGAAAATTTTTGTGACCAAATATAGTGACCAGTCATGTCTCCGCCTTAAATTTTTTTTTTTTTTTGTGACAAAATACAGTAACCAATCCTGTCTCCGTCTCTAAATATTTCTTTGTGAGGAATTATTTCGGTCGTCGAATTGGTTTCTAGCGACGAAGGTAAAATACAGTCTCCAAATATCTTATTGCCAACAATTCGAATCTTTGGTCCCTGAATGTATCTTATGCTGACAAAACTAGCTTGTTGCCGAAATGATTGCATGTCAAATGAGGATTTTGCCGTTAGAACTATTAATATGCGAACAAAATTGTAGTCACAAAAAGAACATTTTCTAATGACGGGAAAAAAAATTGGTCCCTAAAATTATTATCGCTAACAACGTTTAACTTTTGTCCCAATATCTATTTATGCTGACAAAAAATGATTCGTCTGTAGCGTCTTCAAACCAACCACATCCACCCTACAAGCACACTTTACCTCCCAGCAATCAAAAAGCCATCCCTATGAGTTATCTATAATCCAGTCCTAGATTTTTATCTGGAGAACAGCCGTAATAAACATCTAATCCCCTGCCAATCTGACTATTTTGATCATTTTAAGAGCGTCAATTTGGAAGAGTGGCACCAGATAAATTAATATAGCCAATTTAGTAATGCCAAGTAATGCCATGGAGCTATCCCCCATCCACCTCCTGAAAACATTACTTCATGTAGACTTCCAAGAAAATTTCAAGAAAGCATATCATTTTACCTGGGAAGAATGTCCGTAAATAACTAAAACTTGGACAATACAGAAAAAGGTGCATTCAACAAAAAACTTCTAACAATGTTGTCGACTACAAATCTAGAGAATACTATCATGCATTATTACAGAAAATACTGGATATAAAATTTCGCTCTAAGGTTCAGTAGACCAGTCCGCTAACACAAATGAAAGATGTACACAATAAAGACCAATAAAATATCCAAACAAGTATTTCAAACTTTCAAGGAGGGATGTATCGAATTGATGACGATGAAGTAGTTGGCTAAACTCATTAGCCTAGCATAAGTTGGAACTAAATAAATTCTGTAGTACAACTGTGGATGCTAATTTTCTATACAAATACCCTGCACCTACAACTATGGATGCTACTATTCTATAAAAAGTTTGTGCACCAACTTGTCAAATTCTGTTTGCACAAGAAAATGACTTTACTAAAATCTTCACCAAATCCTCAAATACATTTAGTCCAATAAAACAAAAACACGTAAGATTAAGTGATTAACATACACACATATGTTGTTATCTTACGGTGTGAGTTAGAGATTCTAACTTGGCTGGACAATGGTTATAAACGGGAAAGAACCAACTCAGCAACAGCCACCCAAGTGGTTATTACATTTCATTTTGTACGCATGAGTTGGGGGGGAACTCTATTATGGTATGCAAGGTACTTGTGAGAGTGAAAATGAAACCGGAACAATTATTGAAGATGACAAATTAGGTCTAGGTCTCATTTGAGCCACTATTGGTCCTGCATTGGATGTTAATAGCCTAGAGACCTGAAGTGTTGGTTACCCTCTTGTATTGAATTGTACAAGGCAGATCATGTTGTTTTATTTTGAGTTGCAAGGTTACTATATTCTTTTGAACAACACTACTACAGAAATAAAATGGTCATGCGAAAAAGAAAAAAAAACACCTGTTAGAATAATCACAACCATACAAAGCACATATAAGTTGAAACAGGTACACACACAATCTTGATGATCCATTAAACAAGTTGTGAATGTTAGATTCTCATATAATCTAACGGGATAGTTAAAGTATTCTCTGCCAAAGTAATTCTATCATGGACTAACAACTAAACTTATCGGTAGTAGACAAACCAAAACATGTTTACGAAACAAGCTGGTCTCCAAGAATCTACCGTCTTTCTCCAAAGAGCAACACCCCCTTTGCATAACTAGTAATGGCCGGAAATACATGGATGCTTCAAGATAAGGAAAGAAAAATAGCTAAAGCATCAGAAAACTACGTCTCAGTAATCCAAACAAATATCATTTTAGAAAAATCATGAAATCCATACCAAAAGTAGAGACCCGAGACGAAAACCATGAATGAGGTTATATACATTATTCCTTCACTTTAAAGGGAATAATCAATCAGAACCCCATTAGAAAGTAATTTTCCTTTCTTGATTACATTGATGAGAAACCCATCAACAAACCATACTCCAGTTAAAAATAATAAAATCCAAACATTGTAAAATTTAAGTCACAAAATTTGACATCTTTAGAAAAGGCTCACGGATGTAAGTAAAAGTATAAAAAAGAAAAAACAAGATCTGAAACATCAGGTTTACGCCACCAAGTAAACAGGGAGGTGAGTTTTAAACCATTAGGGAAGCTTAAATAGATTCATTGAAGAAGAACCCGTCAAGCAATCAATCACAACACCATTGGAAACAGTAAGGGGTTTAAAAGCAAAAACAAGGAAAACTCGATTGTGAAGTATTTGGCAATGAATTGATTCCACTGAAAAGAACCCATCAACAACCATACTTCAATTAAAATCTCCAAACATTAAAACACATACAGAGAGAATAAACGGACCCTAATAAGGAATACAATGAGTACCTTGACCATTTTAAGAAATAAGTTTTTGAAGATTTTATTGATAAATGTAGCGGTGATGACTTAGGATTTATATAGCCTATGAATTTTGGATAAAATTCGGAAGCCAAGACAAATTAGCGGGAACATCCCGCCAAGAGAAACTAAAACCTCAATTTTACTCGGAAACTAGTTGCTTGATTTAGGAGAATCTTTATCCAAAAAAAGTTTCTCAATTTTAGACGGATTATTTTGGAGGGATGTTCAAAATCAAGGAATCAAATCAGCAGCGGGAAAGAAAAAAGTGTTTAATTTTAGGCGGAAATCGGTTACAAAATCTATCAAATGGTTCAGTTTTCCTTATTCTTTAGGGGAAGATAAGAAAAATTCTTAGTTTAGAAGATGCAGAGAATATCTTGACGTTTGGAGGAGTCAGACGCACATCTTTCCTTTATAAAAAAAAACAAAAATAAATTTTTTTTATGGCCCAACACATCCTGCCAACTTTATAAACAACACTTACATGACCTGGTTAGTTTAGGGCCTAGGCAAATTATTTGGAGCCTAGGACCTAAGAAAATTGTACGGAACTTAGAGGCTATGTTTACACCATAAAAAAAAAAAGTAAAATGGATAACCCTTTATTCAAGGTTTATTTTACTTAATGGAAAAATTATTCCTGATTAATTATTTTTAATTTAGATGATTAAGTGATGTTTAATCAAATTAACCCTGAAATCAACTGCCATTAATCCATCATCAAAACTTGAAAAAATCTTGATTTTCTTTTAAAATATCGATCCATAATCGGTTTATGTTAGTGCAGTAGTAGACCGATTCAAGATAGAATTTTTTCAATTGACGAAGAAAACCCATAATCAGTTTATGTGAGCATTGACAAAAATCGATTACAACAATCGGTTTTTAGGGGTACCCATATAATCTGATTCTGAAGTTGTACCCTGGTAAAATAATATCTTTTATAATAGTGTTAGATTCAGTTCCAAAAGGTATAACTTGGTAATGCTCCTTGCCGAATTTCTGGACGCGAGATGTGAATGACCCAAGTAATTTTGAAAAGGGATTTTAAAGAAAAACTTCCCTAATACCTAGATGTTGTTTGAATTTTTTTGAAGTATAACCAGCTCCCGCAATGAAAATATCATTTATCATCTTGCCATCATGCCACATTCGGTCACGACTAACTCGTCGCCATGTATGCACTTTCTCAGGCATCGGTGCCTCCAATTTTATGGTGGATGGAAAAACTTAACTAAGGAGAGCAAAAAATTTCTAAGGATTAGGGGTGTTTAAGTTTGATGAAACTACCAATTTACCTTCTTAAAATTTTAATACTACCAACTTATCCCCATTAGATCCTAATAATAAAAACAAAAACAAAAATCGAATTCATTTCCATTCCCATCAAAAGTAAGAATTCCAAATCAAACGAACACGTTGTCGATAATAACCAAATCCCTGAAATAGGTAATATTTCATTTTAGCTCGAATCATGTACTTTTATATTAACTGAATCCCCTAGATTAGGTTTCAATAACGTGCATTCACTTAAAAATCCAATTTTTTGAAATCAAAGTTTTCTGGGTTTATAAGAATCGGTTCATGTCAATGTACTTGTACACCGATTTCATTTAGAAACGGTTGTTGTTCATGCCAATGATTAATATTTTTGATGGGGTTGTAGTAAATAGGATTCGTTTCAGACTTGTGAAGGAAATGAAATTTTTAGATTTAATAAAAATATATATACAAAAATATTAACAATGGGCGAGAGGTACTGGGACTAAGGATTCGGCCGAATTCACTACACAAGGTTCATTCATATATTCTTTGACAAATAAAACTCAATAAAATTAACATGGACTCTGATTTTGCCAAGATAGATTCTCAAAACATCGATTGTAAGTCCTAAGCATGATGTATTAAAACACCTAAGCTAAGCGTACATCATCAAATTAAATAACAACCAATTAATTCAAATCATATTTCAATTTTAGATTAATGCAAAAGTCATAAAAAAGAATAAAATAAGTTACCCCAAGGATGAAATTCAGCCTCCTCCGTCGTCCCAGTGTTGGGTTTTAGCTCCTCATGATGAAAACACGCTCAAAATATATTTTTATAGCTCAAATGGTGTTTACAATGGAGAGAAAAGGAGAAAATGGTGTAAAACTGTAATCTGCGACGCACAAAAAGCGTTACAGAATGAACGATAAAAGACAAGTGTTGATGCTGTTTAGACTGCACTGCGACCCATGGCTGTGCGTCTTAGGCACTGTTGATAAACGACTGTCCTTGCGAGTCCGTTCTTCGTGTTCTTGGTGTTCTTCATCATCATCATCAGCAGCAACAGAGTTTCATCAACTCTTGATTTCTGCTTCTCTGGACCTCCTCTCGACCCCAAACTCTCGACACCCCTTCTATGAGTCCCCAGCACTCTATATATACTCCACAGGATCAAGAAGTCTCGCTATAACTCGAGATAATTCTCTCTTAACTCGGTTTGATGAAAAAATATTCTGAGAATATTTTCTTCCCTGATTTAGCTTCTCACGCGTAGATTTTTATTCTGGTCACTCTAGAAATGTTTACACACGACCCATAATGTTGTTAGATCCCTCATGCATGAGCAGAACACGCTCAAATCTTCTCCAATCCCGTGTCCAACCCGTGTTTCCCTGTTTTGCATTCCGTGAATTATCCAGCTAATTCTGGCCAAATTTGATCGAACCAAAAGCCCAAACATGTTTGCTAGGACATATCACAACTTCCTACCAAAAATCAGCCATTGAATCTCCCTAGAACACGTTCAAAAATTCCAACAAAACATCTGCCAGTTGATAGTATTTTTTCCCGCCAATTTTTGGTTTTTGAATTTGGGAAGAAGATGTCCTCCCCCTAACCAGAACTGGGGTGCGAATAGCAGCTGCCTTTGGGGTGACCTGGGGTGCCCCTTAGTAATTGAGGTGCCCCTTATCCAATGGTGAGAGTCCGAACAACACGTGTCCTCCGGGTCTTTTACCAACTTTTCGAGCCGAATTTTCCAAAAAATGTTTATTTTCCAAAGGTGCCTACAAACACATAAAACACCAAAATTAGTACAAACTTGAGTGCCAACAATATATAGTATTGAGATCAAATTAAACACAAAAATGTGTCTATCAAATACCCCAAAACTTATTATTTACTAGTCCTCGAGCAAAATTTATTTTTGAAAAGATAAAAAGACTACACTTAGCACGTGCAGCAGGCCGTTAAACCGCTAGGTGGCCCTAGCGGCGGAGTGTTGTCTCCGGAGGGTTTACCAGAGGTGTACCCACAAAACCTTTACTCCTAATTGGTCACAAGTATCCAAAGAGCTATGAGGACATACATATTCTCAACCTATCTCCAAGTAAGTAGAATGCCAGAGAAATTAAAGGTGTCAGCTCTAAAGCTGACTGAAGAAAAGGGGAGACACATCCGCACCACTGCTAGATAAAAAGATATCCGCTACACAGCTAGATAAACATTGTAAGATGCGTCCGCTGCTTTACAGCTGGATAAGATTAGGAGAGAGATAAAAATGAGAGGGACATCTGCTACACAGCTGGACTAATTACGTGTGATGAGTTAAACCAGTACTAGAAAGATCTTGTGTCAGATTGAAAGCAGACTAACAAAGCAACCAAAATGCATCTTTCTTCGACTCTCTCACAGTGCTCAGTAGAAATAACGTCTTCTTCGGTCTTCAATTGTTGATGATAAACTCTCGAACCTCATAGAACCTTGACAATTAACTCTTCTCTTCGATTTCTTGCTTGACTAATAAATTTCTTCTTCCCTATGGCCTTATTGAACAAAAAGAACGTAATGATGTTTAATTTTTTTTTTTCATTTTTCATTCATTTTTTTTTTTTTTTGATGAACAAAAATTACAAGACAAATTTTACATGGCCATGAGAGAAGGACTTTCAAAACTCGGATCTTCGCAACTTGTGATGTCTTGGTATCATGGATTCTAACAACTTATATTATTTGCTCTTATAACTTCAACTTTGATTTTTGAATTATTCTCTTCTATTGTTGCTTCTAAACCTAAAACGTCTTCAACTTTCTTCATCGATTTTGATGTCGCACCGCTTGTTGATGATGATAAGTTTCTACTGAGAGAGAGTCGCAATCCAGTAACTAAGACTACATTGTGAGGTTGCTTTGTCTTTCTGGCATTTCCCTGACCTACTTGCCTTTCCATCATGTATGGTTAGGTCCATCACGGTTACCCTCTAAAAGGAACAAGTTCTCTCCTGAATTTCAAGGATCTCAATGTCTTTTTATCTAATGTCTCAATAAGTTGTTATCTCTAGCATTTCAATTTCTATCTTTTCAGTGAGAAACAGTATGTAAACTTAGCTAACCGGATACCATGTGACGCTAGAAGTTTCAAAAGTGCAACTAAAATTTTTCTCCCATACCCCCAAACTTAAATCTAACATTGTCCTCAATGTTCTAAAGATGAAACTAAAAGCATGAACAAGGAGAAACTGTTACTATTTGAAGCGAAAGAGTTAAGGAAAGATATTACTGTGTTGCATGAGCATGGGATACCTCCCAAGAAGTGCTAAGTTTAAAGTCTTTAGCCAGGCTTAGGAAAGGATTAGTCAACTCGAACCATAGAGTAACAGTCGGAATAACTGTGGGTCTTCAAAACCAAAAAGAGCTGACCAAAGGAAACTACAATAACCCAAGAAAGTGAACAAGGATAGCATGCCCTTATCTAGTTTCCTGATTAAGATATTTATATCTAATTTTGGTTCAGGTTCAGGTTCTAAGAAAGGGTCTAACCAAAAAATATTTCCATTGGTTGCATTTCTTCATAGGTGGGATCCGAATCATTAGGTCTTAGAGTCTGGAAAAACTCAAATATGATCTTAGAAGCGCACAATAATAACCTAAATAACCGAGGATCCTCTAAGTCAATAAGATTTGACTTACAAAATTGACCACAATGAGAGTAGTGGTCACTCTTAAGCAAATGTGTCGATTCTAATTTCCTAAAGCATTTAGGTTTAGTCTCACAACTTAATATTCGACACATTTGAAATATAAACGTTCCCACATTTGGAAGAAAACTATTTGGTGGGAAAACAAAGTCAATCTGGGTATCATAGCCTGGGCAAACCACATCAACCAGAGGATGGGTTTCTAACGACTGAACTTCTTCCTGGACATCATTAGGTTCGGGAAAACGAGTATGAAGGTAATCTTGTAAAATGGTCGAGGCAGAGATATTAAGTCCAAAATGAGGGATCTTTGTAAGAGCTAAAGGTATGGCACAAGGAGAATGATAATCACCCCCAAACTTAGATTTTTGGGTATATCTAGATAGACTAGCTACAATTTCCTTAATTTCTAGATCATTGGAATCCTGAAAATAGTCAATTGCTCCTTCGAGGTTATACTCAAGCGACGCATCTTTACTCATATTTAATAGCTCTACGAGTTCATTTTCTTCGTCTAAGGCTATTGTTTCTAAGTCGCTAGACTCTAAAACAACATTTTCGGAATAAACCCGTTCCTCTAAAGCATTGACGGCTTCGTAATCAAAAGAAAAAACTACATCATCTAAAACGGTGGTATCCCTAATCAAATCCTCGTCCTTTTGAATAGGTGAATAATCATAAAAATTATTTGTATTTGAACTAGAAATAATATAATCATTATAAAGCTCAATTGGATTAATAGATTCCTGATTACTATGCCTACATATTTCAGATTCTTCATTACTACTATCCTCATCATCATAATAGTACAAAGATGATTGAAACTTATCTAAATAAGTAGTGTCTTTTATTCTAGCCTCGTCCTCTAAATTAGGCAAATATTCACTATTGATATCAAGGGTAGAATTAGAAACCTTATTTTGGAAATTTAGATTATTTCGAGTAGCATTAGCCAACTGTTCATTTTCTGCCTCTAGACGTGCCTGAATTTCACTGAGCATAACACTTATACGTTCACTACTCTCGTTTATCATCTCAGAATACCGTGTACACTCTTATTTTAAACTATTCATTGCAACTAAACGTTTATACGTCCTTTTAATCCGTTGTTGGGTCTCTTCTAGAGAAGGAATAGGTTCAGAAATATCATAATCAGGACTAGTTTTTAAGTAATTTTCCAAAAACGCGTAACTAGTACTATAATGTTCCTGATTTTCTTGCTCGTAAGACCAATTCACGTGTGGATAGTAATTGGGCTCACTATGGTATGAACCATAACCTTGAAAAGGATGGCGTTCCCAACCACTATTCCCAACATGGTCATAGAAAGGATGATGTCCATATTCAAATTCAGGTCGATAATCATTGTATTGGCTTCTATCATACCAGTTCGACATTCTTAATTACAGGGGAATTCTACACAATCACAAACAAGGCTGACTCGACCAAATCAAACCTATAAAATCTAGCAAACAACAAGCATGATGGCTTCACTTAGATTGTTTCTAGACCAGCTTCTAATCCTTTGAAAGGGAATTCGTTACAATTTAAGCAAACCCCTATGGAATCAATCCGAGTCAAAGTAAGTTGAATTGAGGCGAGGGAAGCTCAGTGGAGCTTTGATACCCAAGGCCTCACCGCTATCACAAGGCGGCGCAATCACGCATTCAACTCACAGAAACCATCATGAACTTCGAAGTATGCTAAAAGAGTAACCAATATTTTTCGAACGACTTTCCTACTAAGCTCGTTACCTTATAGGTCTCGTTCTAGAAAAAAATTTAAGCTTAGGTTCGCGTTTGGTTTCATTTTCCTAAAGCGGGCAAGAAGGGAGCGGTGATGAAATCCGAACCCTTATCTTGTATTGACCAGGCCTTGCCCTTTACTAGGAATTTAAAAACAGTCCAAATTCGTCCTTAATCAATGAATCACCTTAAGGAATACAATAACTCGCTTACAGGAGATTCGCGAGTGTTTCGATGGACTTACCCCCCGTACCAGACGGGGGATGAACCGTTGAAGTCGATCGGGCCACGACTCCTATGTCATGTACGAACCCGAGGGGCCGAGACGATATTGTAATCGTCGTCCTTCCCTGCAAACAGTTTATATTAATTTTTTTTTATATAACCCTTTCGTAGGGTTTAAAATTAAGATAAATTGTCCAAAGTCCAGTCCAATGAAAAGAAATACAAAAAATAATAATAATAATTACAAAAAAAATAAATGGAAAGTCTCTAAAAAAATAAAATAAATAATAATTCTCTCTTTTTTTTATTTTTTTGCTTTGTCTTTTTTCCTTCTCTTTTAGCTTTGAGCTTTGATTCCAAGGTCTTTAGTATCCAACTTCAAACCTGTAAAACAAAGACACAACCAAAGAGACGTAAAAAGAACAAATGGAATAATAAAAAATAATAAAAACCTAAAAATTCTACCTAAGCACAAATCCACGTCGTCGGCGCCAAAATGATTAATATTTTTGATGGGGTTGTAGTAAATAGGATTCGTTTCAGACTTGTGAAGGAAATGGAATTTTTAGATCTAATAAAAATATATATACAAAAATATTAACAATGGGCGAGAGGTACTGGGACTAAGGATTTGGCCGAATTCACTACACAGGGTTCATTCATATATTCTTTGACAAATAAAACTCTGATTTTGCCAAGATAAATTCTCAAAACATCGATTGTAAGTCCTAAGCATGATGTATCAAAACACCTAAGCTAAGCATACATCATCAAATTAAATAACAACCAATTAATTCAAATCATATTTCAATTTTAGATTAATGCAAAAGTCATAAAAAAGAATAAAATAAATTACCCCTCCTAATGAATGAGCTAGATATTGAATGAGAGATAAAAAAAAATGGCCTTATCTATTACTCCAAAGGAGTATATATTAGGATTCGGGACTAACTTAATAGGCTGTATTAGGTGCACATCAAGAACATGCTTTGGCTGTGATGAAACTTGCTGCACAGTTTTTTACTTTTTGGCTATTTTTTTGTGGTGCTGTTGTAATATTAAGATTGCGGTAAATAAGGGTTTGTTGCTCGGACTTGTAAAGATTTAAAAACATAAAAAAATATACAAATGTTTGTCACAGGATCAAGAGACACTAGGACTCAGGATTCCACCATAATCATTCATATAATTAATATATTTATTTCCAAAACAATTATAGCTCACATAAAAATAGGGACTCTAATTCTTGCCAAGGTAGATTTTTAGAAGATTAACTGTAAATCTAAAGCATGGCATATCAAAAGTACTAAGACCAAGCATAAACCATCAAAAGAAATGACAATCAATTAAGAAAAATCATAAAACTATTTATAAAAAGTGCAAGAAGTCATAATAAATTATTATATGCGTGAAATATGGCTTCTTCCATCATCCCAGTGTTGGGGTTTAGCTAACCATAATAATCATATTCTCAAAATATATTTGATGCTCAAAGTATGATTAAAAGAGTTAAAAATTATAAAACATTGTTTCTGAGGCTCACATAAGGCGTCCAGAGAAGAACGACAAAAGATAACTGCAGCTAACTGCGACACTTCGCTGATGCTGTTGACGCTGCTAAGAATAAGTCTGCCCTGGAGAGTCTGTTCTTCGTGTTCTTGAAGCTTTTTAATGGCAGCAGCAGCAGCAACAGGTGAACATTGCTGTTTTTCCTTCTTCTTTGCTCCTCCTGGCTCTGGCTCGACCCCAAACTCTTGATAAACTTCTCTAAGACTCGAAAAACTCTTTTTATACCATCCAGGGCCATCCAATCTTCCCCAATCTTCCCTTTATTCTCTCTCAAAGTCACGGCTTTTTCTTTTCCTTTTTTTTTTCTGTTTTGTTACGCGTTAACATAGAGTTCCAGTGTTTGAAAACTCTTTCCATAGATAACAGCATATCATCCTATCCGTTAATAGACTTTCCCAGATATCACGTAATCTCCTAAACCCACAAAAGAATCCCGAGTATTTTGCGTCTCTGTTTCGTGAACTTGAGATAAAATCTCTTTCTCTTAACTCAACCAATCCCACCACTTCTCCTACACGATCAAACCAAGCCCAAACCAACTTGGTCCGATGAAAATCCAAGAGGAAATCACGTCCAAAATCATTCAGAGAAATTCATGCAGACGTGAACCAGTTTCCCGCCAAAATCGATTATTTGAACGCGAAGAAGGGTGTCCCCTTAACCAGACTGGGAGTCCCTTTAGCATATGCCTTGAAATGGGTTACCCCTTATCCAGAGTGAGAGTCCGTATAGTAATTTTCTCCCACGAGCAGAAAAACCGCTTTTCGAGCCAATTTCGCCGCAAAAGCTTGTTTCTCCGAAATACCTATAAAGACATAAAATAACCAAAATAAGTACAAAATCGAGCACTAAAAATATATACAATTGAGATATATTAGACAAATAAATGCGTCTATCAGGTGTCATCATGCAATGTGTTTTTATACAGTGTTCTTTATGGTGTTTGAACAAGCATATAGCTCATGAATCTTTATTAGAATGAACATAGCTAGTATTATTTTCCCAATTTTGATAGATTTTATTAATGTAATTTGTGTTCTTGTTGTAGTGAATGGAATCATGAAGAGTTTCTTGGCGTTGTTGCATTATATTGCTTTATGTTTAACCAGATCACATTTATTTGAACGTTCAATTTGTGTAGAAAATCTTCACAGATTCAATCTTTGTAGGAAATCTGCACACATTCAATCTGTATAGAAATTCTACACACATTCAATCTGTGTAGGAAATCTACACACATTCATGAGATTTTTGACTTTTGATTTTTTAGTAATTTATGGTTTCCGAAATCTGTAGGTTTTTACAAGTGCGATGTAGACTTTTTCTTTTTTGGTGGATTTGGGATTTTATAGTGTTAATTTTGGAGTTTTTAAAGTATAACCTAGCTTTCAGATTAATATGAGATTCAAATGCGATGATATACTTGCAGTAGTGTCTTTGAAGTCTACGTCTATGGTTTGTCTTCTTGCGTGCAGACATTATTCACAGTTTTTTACGTGCGGACATTCTTCACAATTCATGTGATTGTAAACTTAACTTAACTCTACATCTATGGTTTGTGTTCTTACGTGCAGACATTATTCACAGAGGGAATGTTCTTGATGATTCAGATGGAGCGCAAGTTTCTCGTCCAAGGAAAGGACTGAGAGAGTGTTCTTGGTGATTCAGATTTGCAACGACTGAGAGAAATTTGTAATTAAACCGGAGAACTATAATGATTTTGTCGTAGCTACGATACCGGCTGTTAAAGATCACTTGGTTACTGTTGTTGAGGTAATGCAAGATTCTTAGAGTAGTCGCACTCGCACCCAAATAGATGATAATTTTAAAAGTCAGTTGCTAGTAGGCCTTGTGGATATTTTATGCACATAGTAGATTCTGGAAAGTTCCATGTATTTGCTTATCAAAGCTTGGTATCAGTATGTATCTTATATTATGTAGAGAATGATTAAGTTATTAAACTTTTATGCAGGTGTCTGCAACTGTAGATAGCTAACCCATTAACAACAATTCAAGACAAGGGAAGACACGAACAAGCATCGAGGACTGTAATCAAAAGTTGTTGGTGACTGGTACATGTGCTTATTTTTTGCTTACTATACGCAAAAGGGGACTCTAATCAAAAGTTGTTGGTGCCCAGTGCAGGTGCTTATTATTGGTTTACTATACATGTAAGGAACACATTAATTTCCTAACATTATGATCATTTTTATTAATGATTTTCTTTATTTCTCGTAGGTGTTATACCTGATTTTTTGGCTGAATCCCATGTAAAGGCTATCCATTGTCCTCATAATCTATGGCCAACATTGGATGATACTAAAGTAGAATTACCATTCACAACCTGAGAGCACGCAACCATTGTGGATGAAAGGTAAGAAATGGATGTCAGTAATTTAATCGAATAATTTTTTTGGTGGATGAAATGCATGGACTATGGATTTGTGGATATTTTATGCAGACACCAAATCTGGTGGAGATTTTCTGCGCACACCAAACCTGGTGGAGATTTCTGCACATATTGAATTATGGATATATTCTGTAAAGATTAAAGCATGTTTGCTTTCCACTCTCTCTTGGTATTTATATGATTTTGTTTCACTTTTTATACCCACACACCAAATCTGGGGGAGATTTTCTGCACACACTAAATCTGGTGGAGATTATCTGCACATAGTGAATTATGGATAGATTCTGTACAGATTAAAGCATGTTTCCTTTCCACTCTATCTTGGTATTTATATGATTTTGTTTCAGTTGTTATACCCATGCATCATACATGGTATTTATATGATTTTCTGCATAAAATGAATTTGTGAATATGTTCTGCACGTACTAAATATTATGGATATTTTTTGCACATAGTGAACTGATGATATATTCTAAAAAAATTAGTGGTATCAATTTAGTTCTTTGTCTAGGACAATAGACTTAGGATATGATTGAAGAAATGATTTTGCCTTAATTGTTTATGTTGACCCCCGGGATTGTGGTGTGTGCAAATTAGCTGTCTCAATGTGCAGCTAAATATTTCGGACAACGAACTAACCCCCTGTTTTCGATTACCAGAGTCAATAATGTTTACTGTATTTGGAGTTTTATTGGATATAAATAAAAATAATTAATGATATATTTCATTTGAATGAGAATTAGCAGCGTTATCGAATATCAAATTGTTGGCTTAAAAAATATTTCTTTCTTGGATCTATTTCTACCTACCTTACCGTTCAACCTGGGTAGAAATTCTGCACTAACTCAATGTGTCTAGGAAATTGCATGCCGAAAATATGCATGTTCCATCGAAAAATTATAAATATTTTCTTCGCGGGGTGAATTGTGGATATATTCTGGACAGACTAAAGCTTGTTTTCTTTTCATGGCCTCCTGGTATTGTGTGATATTTGTGGATATTTTCTGCACATATAATCTTGTGGATATTTTCTGCACATATAAACTCGTGGATGTTTTCTACACAGTGAATTTCGATGCACTTATTTATCTGTGCAGGCCATATGCACGCTTCTCGTTTTTCGTTGTTGTTTTCCAATCGTATTCATCTTGTTACCATTTTTCGAATTTGGATTATTTCATCTTGCTTTATTTTCTCGATCTTTTCTGTGATTTTTCAGTTGGTTTCAAAATTTTGATCTTTTATGTGCAGGAAATATGTAGACTGATTTCATGTGCAGGAATTATACACACTGATTTTATGTGGAGTCAATATGCACACTGATTCTGTGGCTATCTGTGTTTTTCTTTTCGGCTTAATGCTTTTGGTTATAGTTTAATGAGAAGGAGATTAACATAAATGATTTTTGTTTGTGAAGGCTAAACTGTGGAGGAAGTTTGAAAGATCAAAGAAGTTACCATGGAAAGTCATAAGAAGGTGTATATATATATACTCCCTTGCTTGCGCTATATAGCTTCCTCTCTTTTGGGAAGTTTTGGTCCCTGTATATTTTTTTGTTATAAATTGATTCACCAAAAACCCACAGAGCATAGGGAGACCATTTAACCTGTTGTTCGTCATCTAGTAATATAGTGTGTTATCTGTAAGTTGCGAGAAGCCTTGCATTTTGACATGGGATCACACTTAATCATTAGTTGGACTTCAGGCAAACACCTGATGTAGCATTTTCTTAGTTAGATTCAAAATGGTTCATTGAAGTATGTTTAGTTGACTTGGTGTACCTATGAAATAAGATGGTTGCATCTCATTGAAGGGTTAATTAATCAAGTGGAGAAAAAAAGAGTTGTTGCAAATACAAAACAAAATTTTGCCGTCTTAGCTCAGTGGTAGAGCGTGTGGCGTTTTTCCTCAAGGTCGTGGGTTCCATCCCCACGGATGGGAAAAAAATTTATAAGGGGTTATATGTCAACAAAATTTATAAGGCATCTGTTGTTTCTTATATATCATCTTGATCTGTGGTACACAACATCTGTTTATGCAGAAAAATTACACATGTATATATGCAGAAAATATCCACAACAAATTTGTGTGCAGAATATATACACAACGCATTTGTGTGGAGAATATATCAACAACAGATCTATGTGCACGAAATATCCGCAACAAATTTCTGCACAGAATATATCCACAACATCTGTATGTGAAGGTAGTATTCAACATGAAACAATTACATAACAAAGATAACAAAGCTTCAACAAGTGATTTTTCAGCATGAAAATTAATTTGTTCTTCAACAAGTGATTTTTCAGCATGAAAATTAATTTCTTCTTCAACAAGTGATTTTTCAGCATGAAAATTAATTTCTTCTTCGTCGTCTTTAATTTGTTTGCTGGTACCTTTCTTCGATTTCCCCTTATTTGGTCTGGATCCACGCGTCCCTGCAAAAGAAAACACAAATCTTAGCATATGCATTGAAATATCCACATAAAAAATACTGTAAGCATTTTTGCTCACTTCAAGGTATGGCATATTCACAGAATTTTTTTAAAAATTGAGATGCAAATTATGTGCAGAGAATATTCACAAATTATAAAATAATTGACACAATACCCTTTTCCTGATCACTATATGTGTATTTCGATCTACCAAATCATATTGGTTTTACTATTACCTAGGCAGAATTATTACTGCTCACAGTTGACACAGTTCAATGAGTAACTTCCACACAACAATCAAATGTTTCATCATTTTGATCAATGTACAATTCGAAAAAAGTTTGTTTGGTGATCAATAGAAGTGAAGAAACACATATTTCTCCAGTATGAAGTACATATTTTAAACTATATCCACATTATCAAACTAGATTTTTAAGGTATATACAAGGAAACCGAGTATGTCTTTCATTTTTAATGTTAAACTAACTTGATCATGTGCATAAAATATGCATAGTTCAGTCTGCATCATTTTAGTACATGTTATTTCATTGCATCCAAACTACGAAACTAATAAACAACATTTATAAGGTATGTGCAGGGAACTGCACATGTTTATCATTTTTAAGTCTAACCACATCATTTAGCTAATGTAGGTGAATCATAAAAAAACTTTATGTGAAGGGCATATTCACACATCCTTGTATGAAAATCAATGATGCAAATTTCAGTTTCATGTTGTATAAATCTGGTAGAGATTCAAAATAAAGCTTCAAATTACATGAATCTAGAATATAACAGGGTCTTAATGATGAATCAAGATGCAAAAAATGTGTACATTTTCGGTACACCTCCAGGTATGTGCAGAGAACAAAGGAAATAAACAAAAACTACATCGGTGCAGGATATATACACAACCTAAATCTATGAAGGAAATACGCAATCTAAACAATCACGCAGACGAGATTTTACCAATAATTAAGATGAATAAACACAACATAGTTACCAATATTAATGCACAGATGAAATCTAGAGATCAACAAATAAAAAACAAGATGATAATTACCTTTTTTATGTTACTTTTTTTATTTTTGTTGCAGATCCTTTCATGTTTCTACAAGAACATTTTGTTCTTCATCTTCATCAACCGATTGTGTATATTACTCTCTGAACAATACTTTCTTCAATTTTCCTTATCAAAACCCAACTGAAGAAGCAAATCAGAAAGCTCAATTTAACTTCAATTTGAAAATACGGATACTAAAATCGTATGTAATTTTAATTAACCTTATAAATAAATAAAAAAAATTACCTCTTCAATTGCTCTTTCTCTAGAATGCACAGATAACCTCAACGCCTTGATTTCAGCTTGTGCATCAGATGCTTATCTAAAATAAAAAGAACAAAATCAAACAAAATCAGGTCAAACCATGAACAAATCTAAGATACAAAAACGAACATATCAAATCACATTAATCACCTCTAACTTCATTTTCCAAATGATTAATCTCAACTTTCACCGGATCCGAACCATGTAATAAATTTATAAACTCATCCGCGTCTTATAGATGACCTTATTCTTAAAATTTCCCCTCCTTCAAAAGATGAAGAACCTATTGATGGAGGCGCTAATTCATCACCCATACGACCACTGTATGGAAGTTGATGAGCAGATGTTATCAAAGAAAAACCATCATTTTTGCAAGGAAGATCGGCCATTATTTGATGAGCAGAAGCAGAAAATGGAGATGATGAAGACGGCGATTTGCAGATGATGACGACGACGATTTGCAGAAAATTTGATGATGTTTTTGATGAAGATGATGAAGACGACGATTTGCAGAAGCAGAAAATGGTAGAGTTGATTTGCAGAAGCAGAAAATGAAGGGGTTGATTATTTTAGCAGTGAGAGAAATGGAGCAGCTACTGTGCCGATGGGAGGAGTTAACTGTTGGTTCATATCTTATTGAAGGTTATTTTCGTAATATAACATATAATATTATTATAGGGCCACTATAATAATTTACAAAACTTATTAAATAACCCTGGGGTCATATCTGTATACCCATAATTTATAGGGTTATTAGAATAAATTCCTCAAACCAAAAAAAATAAAGAAACAAGGACACGCTTGCCTTTATTATTATAGTTAAGGGCTGAAATGTCTTTTGGAATTATATTCTTATCGATTTTCACATTTGCCTTTTTTTTCTTTATCTCTATCCTCGAGTTATCCTCCTCCCATTTTCTTCTCTTCTAAACCAAAACTTAAATATGAGCTTTCAGAAATTAAACCCTCGTTTTCAGAAATCAAAAGATTCAAACCCCATTTCTCTTGAACCTAATCAAATCTTACAAATCAAAACTCTTTTCTCTCACAAATCAGCATCTCTGTCAAACCCTTGCTGCGGCTAAATCATGTCATGTTCGTAAATAATGGTAGAGATCGAGAAGAAGACGGAGCAGGTGAGAAAGTTAGTTTTGGGTTTTTTCTGTAGGTTACAGTGTAAGAGAGAAATCGAAGATGGGATTAGAACTCGAATTTTAGAGAATGAGAAGATGAAATGTTACCGCCGTTAACGAATAATGGTGATTGATGGGTTCTACTGGTTTGATTCGATTTGAAAAAGGCAGGATCTAGTGCAATTGAAGATGGTGGTTTCGGTGATGTTCTACCAAGAAGTTATGTCTAAAAATGAAGCTGTTACAGAGGAAATTGTAATTAGGGTTTGAAATTGAACTCAAGATTGATGATGTATGGATTTGGTTGAATTAAGTTTGGTGTTGCTGAGAAATTCGAGAAGAAGGATAGATGGGATTGTGTTTGGGTTTGAACTGAGTGGAATCAGGAATAACCAATCTTTCAATCACTCAAACCCTGGAAACCGATTTCTTATCTAAAGTCAAATCATTATGTATGGTGTGTTTGGTTGCAACTCTTTCTATAGCATATGAATGGATCCTGCAGGTACAACCCTTATTTGTTTTTGTTATTAATTAATACATCAGTTTGACCTAATTCTATGAACTGATTGGTAATATTCTGTACAAATTTTGCAATTTTTGTTTTTGTTTAAGTATTTGGTGGAGTTTTAAAGTACGGGTTCCTTTTGATTTATGTGCAGATTTTTGGGTTTAGTTGGTGGTGGTGCCTCATTTTCTCAGTGTTTGTGATATAAGCTCTGGATCTTCTATGAGAATGGGTGGTGGTGGAGGTTATGCAAGTAAAAGTTGGAGATTTTGGCAGTAATTTTTGGAGATTTTTCATTCTAGGGTTTTGTTACAGTGGATAGAGATTAAAATCTGTCTACCATTCAATTTTAAACTGATAATTGTTACTTGAAGTTGACTTATTTACTGGTTCTTCATTATGTCTAACAACACCAGGGATAATGAAGTTTGATGTCTTTGATTCCTTTGGGTAAAGGTGGTCTTAAGAACAAGCTCTTGGTCACTGGCATCAAACAGGTATATCTCGGCTTATGATTCTCTCATTTGTTGGATGTATATGTCCTGCAAACATATTTTTTTTACCAAGTTTAGATCATGTTATGTAATTTCTCGAACGAAGCTAGTCAGTTATCCTTTCATTTTGTTGGTTAATTGGCAGGCAAGAAATCACTTATTTTAAGGTTTGGAAATTACAGGCTCATTCTAATAATCTAATCAATATGATTTCAGATTATTAGAAGTACATGGCGTCAACTTTGACAACAATGTCGTTTGTTGGTTAACTGCAGCCAACAGACGACATTGTTAAAATGTTTGTTTGGTAAATTGTGACTTAAAGTTAAAATCTTCCAAATATTTTTTCTTTAAATTTAATTGGATTATGGTTGTTGATGATTTCTTTCCAATGGAATCCAAGCAATGCCGATTATGGTCCTACAGGGTTTTGATTGATTTTACTGTAAGGTGAGGGAATGACCATTCAAGGATTCCTTCTCTTATCTATACTTTAAATGAAATGATATATGTTTCGACTAGTGATATAAGAAAAAATATAATGGCCACAGGTCCTTAATGAACCACTATTTCGTCAAGTTTGATACCATGGAGGAAGCCAAAGCTAACCCTACAAAGGTGTATCCTAGGATAAGTGGGGATGGCTGTGCAATCACTTCTCCTCGGATGGTTTCAAGGTAATTTAGTATATAAATTTGGCTGCTCTATATATGCTTTGTTTTAATGTTTGTATACACCAAAAATACCTTGACACGTGGACGGCTATTATGAGCTGAAGCTGGACACAAGCCTACAACGGCACACACTGGATCAACTCTAAGAGTGCTTAGAAACTAAGCTAATGGCACTTTAATAATAAACAAGTTTCTCTTCCCTATAAAGCAGCAGGGAGAAGAGGGAGAAGGGGACGGGTTGGTGGACTGATGGGAAGAGGAGATGAAGGTTGAAGAACCTTCGTTCCTCCTCTTAAATCATTGAACACCTTCCTTCCTTCTCTTTCTCAGTAATAGAACTCATCATACTTTGTAACACCCACAAATAATAAAACCCATCTTTCATTTTCCCGTGGATGTAGACACACCGTTGTCGAACCACGTTAATTCATTTATGTTATTACCTCTTTATTTCTCCACGTTAATTCATTTATGTTATTACCTCTTTATTTCTCCGCATCTTATATTTTGCTCTTGATTTATAGTTTCATCTGATGTTATCTATTGCTTTGTATTTTTAATCAATTGGATGTGAACTCAAATAAAAAGGTGTTCACAATGTAGTTGAACTTGTGTGAGATCTATCACCATTCAAGTTTTTATTTCTAAAACTGGTTTTCATTTTTATAAAATTTTCAATTTACTGTTCTTAAAGACGATTCAATGGTGGCTTTGCTTTTCGGAATCGATACCCACTTCTATTAAGTTTCAATTTACTATTCTTGAAAATGAAGCTTTCTGAAATTGATTTTACATATTTTGATGAAACGCCAAATTTTCATGAGTCTTTAAAAGACCCAGGAGAGGTCTTCACCTCCTCAGCATTTTTATCCAAAAAGGGCTTCTAGCCGAGGTTTATTCAGATGCAATGCTATACATACTCTTCCGATTTGTTTTCTAATAATAAACTAGCTTCGTATTCTACCCGATTGGAAAAATGGTTCAATGAACTGCCATGTCCAGATTTGATTATTACCTAATCTTGGGATTTGTTTCTGCTGGTGATGTTATCCTCTAACACAATATATTTTGACCTTAACGTTTTCTTTCTCTCAAGCGAGTCAAGCCCCCGTTGTTTTCATTTTTTGGGCGGAGCATAGCCACTCTTTTTGATTTTTAACCTGATGTCTTACCATCGGTAGCTTAATTTGTTTCCCACAGTTCATGCCTTGAACTGAGCTTGCAAAAACAACTCAACGAATCACCGTTCATAGGTCCGGGATGTTTTCCAATAAATGAATTTCTTACCTTGCATATGCATTGTTCGAGAAAATAGCTCAATGGACTGTGGTAATAGATATTATTCTAAGCTAGGAAACCCAAAGTCCGATGGTTATGTTGTTGTTCATCCCAACATCGTATTTGCGAATCATTGTATTCTTTGTTGTTTGATTATAGACCACAAAAAGTGTCGAATAATGACAGACGTCAGTTTACTAGCCATACTAGCTTATCTATTCTACTTTATGATCTTATCTTCTCTGCTTTATGTCTTTCTTTTGTCAAAAAATATTGTCAGAAAATACTACCTTATCCTAGTTTGTACCAGCATCACAAGGATGGAGTTCAGAAGAAGCTTGGATCCAAGGTCCGATGCCAAATGCATAAAGCAACGTAGCAGGGGAAATGGTGAAGCCAAAAGGTCACTCTACCTGCTTGGATCTTCATCACTTGCATGAGTAGTCATCGACTGATGACAAAAGCTTCAAAATACAAAGATAATCACGAATCTTTAAATCACGAAGCTGGTGACAAAAGCTTCAAAATACGAAGCTAATGATGAAGCTTTAAATCACGAAGCTGATAACAAAAAGCTTCAAAATACGAAGCTAATCACGAAGCTTTAAATCACGAAGCTTCAAAACACGAAGCTGGTGACAAAAGCTTCAAAATACGAAGCTAATGATGAAGCTTTAAATCACGAAGCTGATAACAAAAAGCTTCAAAATACGAAGCTAATGACGTATTTTCACATGGTATAACTCAAGTGTGACGTCGACGATGGCATGAAGATGTCATCGTCGTTCTTTTCACATGTATTTTAACATGATACATCCTTGATGTATATCATAAATCAGGATAACGATGAGACAAAGCTTTACAACGATGATTCAAAGTCCGGTGGGGGTGCCCAAAGAGGATGATTGTTGCTAGCCAAAGAGGCTAGCTAAAGATGATCGTTAGCACATGTCTTTGTATCTTCGCCTACGCACCGATATCTACTGCCATGTGAAGCTGTATGATGATAGAGGCATATCTTCATGAATAAGAGATCGAGATATGAAGATATCTCTTTCAGATCATCAGTTCATGAAGATATTCCTTACCAATGAGATAAAGATATCTCTCTCACTGATCTTCATTCATATGATAGCTCTAGCCTAGTCCGAGATTTCTAAAAGAGCCAGCTGACCTATAGTCGACGATGATCCGAAGCCTTGCTACGATACCAAAAATTCGAAGAGTTCAAGCTGAAGCTCAAAGCAACAGAGTTACACGAAAGTTCCAAGTATCAATTTTTACGATGGCATAGAGTATTAATACTTTGAGCTTGCATCTCTTCAATGATCTCCGTGCTTTCAACTTCTTATACTTTGGTCCAACGATGGCACGAAGATGACACATGATTCTTATGCTTTGGTCCAACGATCTTTGTGTTTTCAACTTTGTGCTTTAATTGCAAATTAATACGACGAATGAAAGCACAGTTTAATTGCAAGAAGGAAAGCACGAAGCTTCCCAAAGAAGTACTGGAAATATAGCTCAGTAATGCCGAAAAAGACGACGTCTGACTCAACATATTACCTAATCAATACTTCTTATTACGTCAGGCCTTTTACCGAAGAATGATGCGGGAATTCTCATCGGAGGCTATATTTCCAGGCACAAATGAGCCAAAGTCCGATGCTCGTAGTGCTTGCCAAAGCACTAAGCTGGTGCTTGCTGGAGCAATCCAGTCCCACTCCGGTGATATGTACCTGCGATCTTAACAGTGATGCATCTCCCATCCAATCACGATGATATGTACACACCCAACTAGATAAAAGAATAACGGGGCACGATTAAAGAGGAGTTGAAGTTTAACTCAAAAATCTTCCAAAGAGGATCCCGCAGGTCAAGCTTTCTCCCATTCTTGTGTGGATAAATGGTATGGCTGGATTGAATACTGCCAAAGCAGCGGAAAACGCCACGCCAGTGCTTCAATTCTAGCTTTGGTTCTACGTCCGACAATGTCCAACAATTCTGATGTACCAACGTGCCAAGACGATAATGGTAAAGATGCCAAGTCGATGCGTAGTCTGACGTCGACGACAGCATGAAGATGCCAAGTCGATGCCTAGTCTGATGTCGACGATGGCATGAAGATGCCAGATGTTGACGACGATGGGTTAACCTACTTTCTACACGAGGAGTTAATTACGAAGCATACTTCAAGAAGGTCTGTGACTGGCACGATCATAATGAACGAGGTTGCTGCAGTCTAGTTCATTCCCAAGTCCTAAGCTTAGATAGGACGATCAACAAATGAAGCAGATAATAACTCTATTCCAGTGTGCAAAGTGATGCCGATGCCTAAGAAGTACAAAATTCACCCAAGTACAAGTCCAGTGACGACGATGCAAGGTCTACCAGTGTACAACTCAAGCCCGATGACTCTTCTTCCACCCCGATGATACAGAGCACCAGCCGAAGTCCGATGCTGGTAATGCTTGCCAAAACCCGAAGCCGACCGCAGATGCACCAAAGAACGCCAGCAACGATGAACCAGAGTCCGAAGATAAGGACGAAAATGACTCCAACGATGGTGGTCCAACGTACCAAGACGATGATGATGCAGGCTTCCACCATTCAGGTTCCAACAACGAAGGCTATGCTATTCATCGAAGACTCAGTTGACGAAGGTTCCACCAACGCAGGCTCTGCTGACGAGGAACCAACAACAAAGGTTCTTCAACGGTGACATGCACCCGTTATTCTTCGACCATACTTCATGAAGAAACGAAGATGCTCTACACCAAAGAACAAAGTGAACCCGCACACTACGCCAACCCTGATGATAAGGAAGATTCTAGCCTTCCCACAACAATCCGAAGTCTCTCCACGATGATTCATAGCCCAAAAATGATGAGCACATACAGCTCAAGTTCAAGAAAACTGCTTCACAACAATCCCAAGATACAAAGCCCCTTGATTAATCCAAAGATGGTTTCATGTCACTGGTGTGACATGAATGATGCAGCTCCAAATATCCATTCCAACAACCATACAGCTCCAATTATTGCTATTCGTTATCATTGCTCACCTGGTGCTCATACTATAGGAACGATGCTACAAGGTTGCCGTGATGACCAATTGATCGACGAAATCCATCATTGTAGTCTCTGCTACTACAGTGATGTGCTTGCCGCAAAGAATTCGTTGAAGCAATCCTGAAGCTATTGGATGTTACCGTTGTTGTTGCAAAGATATTGCGGCCCCAAACGAAGTCCCTCCGCGGATACAAGAATGGGGCAATGTCGTGAAAGCGTGTCCATGCAAGGTGAGAAAAACGAGGCACAGTTGCTGAGATTTCTTGTCTATGGCAAACATGCCGCTGACAATGATATGTGGTAAAGAAGGAAGGCTGAAGATCCTTCGTTCTCCATCTAACTTCTATTCTTTGGAAAATTGTACAAAGTACGATGTAGAAAATGCGAAGACAGTTTTCCCTCTAACTTCAACTGACGCCACAGTCAGAAGAAAAGGGGCAAATTGTATATGTATTATTTTGACGAATAAATTGTATGATGACGAAGTAGTTACTCCGATGTTCTTTTGGTATACTTCTATTCTTTGGCGAATTTTGCAAGGATATATCAATAACCCGAAGGACAAATCCAATGAAGGTGATGCAATGTTTTGATACGATGCAACACCAGACAAAGATCCAAGGTCCGATGACAGCCAGAGTCTTCCACGATGTCCAGAGTCCAGGGATGAAAAGTTACAGGTGACGATGGTGCAGAGCTTGATTCAAAGCCCAGTTGATCCGGAGATGCAGTCCATCACTCCACATACTTCTTACATGTTTTTCAACACAATTCACACCGACGAAAATGACGAAGCATGGTCCGTCCGCCGCCCAGCTCAACTACGAAGATTCAAGCAACCCGAAGATCTAAGCTCCGCAGTCCAAGTGAGGGTATTACGACAAGTTTTTCCCGTTCATCTCTTTGCAGGTATACGACCAACAACCAAGTATCTTCGGAGGTGCGGCGAAGATAAAAATCCGTTCCTCCAACCCTACGATAAAAGGTTCACAAAACCACTGTCCAGTTTAAACAAAAGATCAAGCAACAGTCTTTTACAAAGACTCCAAGTTTAAAATTACGAGTATCAGAAGTACACTACCAAGACTCTTTTACAAAGACTCAAAGCTCTGCCATGTCATGAAGGGGCATGGACGACGAAGATGCAAAGCCATGTCACGAAGGGGCATGGCCGACGAAGAAGCTCTGCCATGTCACGAGGATGCATGGCGGACGAGCATGCAAAGCGATGTCACGAAGGGGCATGGCTGACGTTGATGCCAAGCCATGACTAATATCGCTGCTTGGTCTAAGCCGTAATAGACTTATCTTCGACAGATAACCTGTTGAGGGAAGGACCACTCTACGGCTCACATTATTGACATAGTCAAGTAATCCGAAGATCAGAGCTCACCTTCAGCCAACGTGCAAATTACGATGCCAACGATCAAATTACCCAGAGTTTGATTCCGCTGGATCGAAGTACAACACGAAGGTGCAAAGCCCAGTGGAGAAGGTGCAAAGTAAATAAAAACTCAAAGCTGAAGTACCAAAGTTGATGTCCAGTTCAAGCTTAAAGATGAGACAAGAACAAAATGGACGAGTCCCAGGGAAGCATAGCTTAAGATATTTTAAAATCCGGTGAGGATGATCTCCAAAGACCGATGAGCCAAAGTCTTGCATGGACGATGATCCCCGAAAACGACGATGTCAAACCCAAAAATAAAGCTTTTCACTTTCGTTTCTCCACTCCAATGATGTAACTCCTGTTTGTGCCAGGATGCCAAAGTTCGGTTGTGAAGTAGTTTGAAGCTCTCACCCCCATGAATGCAAAGCACTTGCAGTAGCTCAAGTTCAAGTAATGATTGCTCCCAACAACATAGACAAGGTCATAGTTTATATAATGATATGTGGCTACAAAGTATCAGAGAGGCTATGTCGCAGAGACACACGATCAGTGGGGCAACAAAGTTCGAAGAATCAAACGACAAGATTCAGTACCTTCCCTAAAAACAATGATGATGGCTTACCTCCAGACACAGCCAATGTCTCGGAAGTCAATTAGAAGATATGGGAAGACGAAACAGTTCATTTCAAAGGCCATACCAGTAGCAGAAACAGCAGCCACGCCATGCGGCAAACCTCATTCAATGTGTCAGCAAAGATTTTGCAAGAACAAATACTTTTGCTTCCACAAGCTTCAACAATCAACTTCTGAAACCAAAAGGGGGCATACATACATCACACCTAACTACAGAGTTTGCAAATACCGAATACTCCTTACATTCCTTACATTTTATTTATACTGGCATACATTATCACGCACACAACACACATTTTGCGTACTTGGTACATGTCTTACATTTTTGTAAACTACATTTTTACAAATCTCAAAACACCACCGGTCTCATATCTTCATACTGGGTAAAGCGTTCACACGCAATCTCTCCGGACTCCCCCATAAGCGTCTATGAGTGTATGACCAGGAGGAAGGCTTCCATAAGAAAGATATGCCCAACATGACATGCCTTTGGCAGCTCAGCGGAACAGGTGTTTGCAAAACATTCAGTTTTACACCATGTCTCCGGGAGATTTTCAACCCCCACCGTTCGGTAATCTCCTGGCCCGAGATTGGCCAACGGGGTGACAGGTTCAAACACTCATCTTACCTCTGCGACAATGGATTTACGATTCCTCACAATGTTGAAACCATACAAATACTTAATAAATTTGTTACTGCTCATACGATGAATTTACCTTATTTATTATAATACAAAAAACTCTTACGAAATGTCGTCCACTTACATTTTTGTGCCAGATAATTTTGAGTAATCCTACGAGGCCCATGTATGATCCTTGGCTCAAGCAAAGAGCCACATGAGCATGAAGACAAACATAAGCAAACTGTGGGAGCTGTAAGGAGGAAGGCAAGCAAACCAATAAAGCTGGATGTATACAAGACCAAGAAGCTACGAACAACTACTGGTACGTATCAACAAAAGAGATGTTGCCTGACCGACGCCGGAGCTGCTATGTGAATAAAGCAATGTTGCTGCCCAAAGTTTTTGTCGCTGCTGTCAACAATCATGATGTGCCAACAAAGCGATATTGCTACGATGCTGAGATCCACTTATGCTGCGTCTCATTCTCGGAATATGATGGATGAAGATCCACTTATGCTGTTGAGACGCACCTGTGTTGTTGTTGATGTGGCAAACCCAACTCTGCTGTAAGAATGAAGGCACAGCTGCTACGATGCTGCGATCAAGCTGCTGCCTCTAAGTGATGGACGTAGCTATTACCACCCGCTGGAATCATTAATCCATGTCGCTGCTCATTTGATTACCCGAAATGAGACTCACAAGCGACGACGATGATGGTGCATAGCGCGACGATGATAACAATAGCAACCTGACGATAGCTCAGGCCATGCAACAAAGGCGATATGTCCAATGACAGTGATGAAAGCAAAACGAAGCATAGTTCACCCAGAACTCATCACCAATCCCAACGATAAGGAGCAATCGAAGGAAATAACGGAAGCATGGACAAACGTGGCAAGGGTGATTTTTTTGAGGATCGCTCATCATCAATCCTCAAGAAAAGGGGCAAATTGTATACACCAAAAATACCTTGACACGTGGACGGCTATTATGAGCTGAAGCTGGACACAAGCCTACAACGGCACACACTGGATCAGCTCTAAGAGTGCTTAGAAACTAAGCTAATGACACTTTAGTAATAAACAAGTTTCTCTTCCCTATAAAGCAGCAGGGAGAAGAGGGAGAAGGGGACGGGTCGATGGACTGATGGGAAGAGGAGATGAAGGTTGAAGAACCTTCGTTCCTCCTCTTAAATCATTGAACACCTTCCTTCCTTCTCTTTCTCAGTAATAGAACTCATCATACTTTGTAACACCCACAAATAATAAAACCCATCTTTCATTTTCCCGTGGATGTAGACACACCGTTGTCGAACCACGTTAATTCGTTTGTGTTATTACCTCTTTATTTCTCCGCATCTTATATTTTGCTCTTGATTTATAGTTTCATCTGATGTTATCTATTGCTTTGTATTTTTAATCAATTGGATGTGAACTCAAATAAAAAGGTGTTCACAATGTTTGTACTTACAATTTGAGTTACGCTACAGAACCGATTGTCAGCGGGAGCCAGTAACAGGCAAAAAGTTAAATATAACCACCACAGTGGCTCAAGGGAATTTGTTCTGCTTCATGAACCAGTATGCATTTAATCAGGAGAATACTCTCTTATCCAGTTTTTTTAAGAGACACACACTCGCCTGGTTAATCAAGCAACTAAAGATCGGATCTGGTTAAGACGAGGCACACAATCGATATGTAGGATTTACAAATATGCTTAAAGAGTTTTACATATATAGTCTGTTTAAATCCGTTTTTACATTTAAACTTGTATAGTTTCTTTTTAAAATTAACACGTGACTCTTAAGAGTTTCTTATGTAGTGCTATGGGTATTTCTTTGGTGAACTGGTTTGCTTGTGCTGATGAATGTTCTTATTTGCATTATATAGCTGAGGAGTCGTATATGGACAACGAAGAGTCAGATGCAAGTGGTTTAGATGGGGATAACACTTCTTATATCTCATGGTTTTGTAACCTTCGAGGAAATGAGTTCTTTTGTGAGGTCATGATGAGACATTCAAGATGATTTCATCCTTTGTGGATTAAGTAGTCAAGTTCTATATTGCGATTACGCGCTTGATTTACATTTGGATGTCGAATCTTCTCATGGTAATCATTTGTCGTATCTTTTGTAGGTTGGTTTATATAACTCGGTTTTGTTTTCGAATGGGTAATTCTAGCTAAAGTGGCATGAATCATATATAGGATTTTCGCTTGTTTAAATCTGTTTGTCCATGATTAAGTTGCATTTATATGACAAATTAGAATAAAAGAATGCTCGGTGGACCCCCTAAATAGCTACACACAAACATGGTTGGTTTATGTACGTCTTATACCATCATGCAAAATTTCATTTTACTGAATTGCGATTAGGCATTGATAGAGCTTATTTTGGAATAACATTTTTGTTTCTGATGATTGTGGACATTAGAAGCCACAAAAAGCCTCGCAGAACTATATACAAAAAATATTTAGTTCCAAGATTCGCAGACCTTGATGATGACGATGATTTGGTTACTCATTTTTGACCTAACTCCCTCTAATTTTCTTTTGGCTTATCTTTGATATGAAGGATGTGGGTCTCAAAAACCCTAGTAGAGTTTAGAGGTCCTTCAAAATTTACTGGTTCAGCTTTTCAATTATACTAGTCGTTCAGATGATATTTTTTTCTTCATGTGATTGTTTCTTGGTAGTTTTGACAACCAGACCTGTAAATTGATCGAAAATGAACGATTGAAATCACTAGTAGTAGGAATAGTCACGGAAAATTGGGACTTGCTGACTGCACATTCTTTCGTCGCTAACAATGTTTTAGTGACAAACTTTCAGGTTTTTCAGGTTTGTTTCGTATTTATTTAGATGGCCAATTAATTTTGTCTGCATAAAAAGATATAGGAACAAAAGTTACACATCGTCACTAACAGTATTTTGGTTCTTATACATGGATGACATATCATCTGTAATTCTTTTAATTTATGTAGTTTGTGATGATAGAACGATGCTTCTTGTTGTGATATAGCAAAGGCTGAAAAAGGAAAGGGCTAGCATCAACAGTTGCTACTGCAGTGAGTTTGTTGGCTGTATTAATTTTCTTAACTAGCACTCTCCTTAATTTTTCATATTTTAGCGTGTCAAGGGAAACCCATTCAATTATAAATAACCTAGTTGATGACCTTTTATTTTATTTAAATTTCATGATGGAGGAAACAGATCCATACACACTTGTCATCCTTGTGCACCGAATCAAAACCTCTCAGAAGATTATCCATTTAGGACATCAATACCATTACTTATTTTCTGTTGATTTTAATTCAAAAATGGAAACTCGATTACTTTTGTTAGAGCATTGCTCGGTCGAACTCGCATGCGTTGCTATTTTAAGCATGTTTGTCAATGTTAGTGATCAAAACTATAAGTCTTGATTTATAGTCTATTATAGCTAAGTCTCGGACTAGGATAAAAAGTGTAGTTGAGCTCAAGGGCTTCATGGCGATTCATCATACAAGTAGAAGAAATACTCAAGGAACCGGTGGAACTTCTCGACAAAAAGGTATGTGAAGACTTGAACTTATCTATCACTCAAAAGTCTATCTACTCTATCTCATACTCTTTGAGACAAGAAGTCGTATGCTATATATATAGACTTGGATTATACACATTTGGTATTTCGAGTCGAGTATACCTCGCCTATCTATATCTCGAAATATGTGTTGGTAAGCTTTTCTCTACGATCAAGTTTATCTTTACCATGTGACGAAAGTCATGATATGTTTCAATCATCTTGAAAATTGCTTTCACGAGAAATGGTGTAACAACTATATAACGTCCTCTAAGAATGTTTCAATGATTGAAATGAGAGTTTAGATTACATAACCAATGGTGGACATAAGCATTGTTGTGGAAACACATTTATGTATAATTCTTATCCCTTGAACCAAAGTTTGCGAACTTTGTTGATCAAGAGAACCGACAGAATGGAGTGAGCCAAGTCCGCGAACAGCCGAAGTTCTCAAACCCGAGAATTTCTGCTGGAGTTGACAAACTACTTACGTGAAGCTAAGTCCGTGAACTCAGTCCGCGAACCGGCGAAGTTCTCATACCCGAGAATTTCTATTGGAGTTTGTAAACTCTGCCCGGTAACTTAAGTCCGCAAACCTAGTCTGCGAACTTGAGAAGGTTATATATCTGAAGATGATTTCTGAACTTAAACTTAAAAAGACTAAGGAATGCAGTTTGCAAACCGTGGCTATAAAAGTTCATGAACCAATTCAAGTGAATCAAATCATCTTTGCTTCAATTGTATCTTGTGTAGTACATAAGATTTTCTTGCAATTGAACAACCCTCTAACTAGTTCATTTAGAAGTCATTTGAACTAGTTATGGTGAATAAGAACATGGTTGATATGAAATGCTCATATGGATAACCATTTGGTTAACTATTGTTGAACCAACAAGTGCATACGTTTGAGTTCGGTTAACAAACCTAGAAGCGTGCATTGTCAAGTGTGTGTAACAAGCTACGTTTTCGATCTAACGGTTGAGAAATATTAGCTTGAATCTTAATCAGGTTTTCATCTAACGGAGAAAATTGAATGCTTTGTTACTAAGCTAACATTGATTGCAAACCCTGATTTAAAAGACTATAAAAAGGAGACATCTAGTATTGTGAAAAACTAATCCCCACACCTTACGTGTGATACTAGTTTGCGTGCTAGATTTGATTCTCCTTTAACCTTTGGTTTTCTTCTTCTAAAACCAGGTTAACTACTTAAAGACTTCATTGGGATTGTGAAGCCAGACCGATACTATTTTTATCGTAGTTGTGTGATCTGATCTTGTATCTTCTATCGTACGAGTACAATCAGATTGATATCTCCGATAGGCAAGATATAAAAAGTAATCACAAATATCTTTGTCTCATTGTTTGTGATTCCGCAACATCTTGTTTCACTACCATACGATTAAGATTGTTGTGAGGTGATTGATAACTCTAGGTTGTTCTTCGGGAATATAAGACCGGATTATCAATTGGTTCATGTTCACCTTGATTATTATCAAAAGACGGAAAAAAAACTTTACGGTTTATCTGTGGGAGACAGATTGATCCTTTGATAGACTTGTCTGTGTGTGACAGATTTGTTTATTGTCAAAGCCTGGGATTTTGGGTCGTAGCAACTCTGAGTTGTGGGTGAGATCAGCTAAGGGAATCAAGTGCGCAGTATCCTGCTGGGATCAGAGTCGTAGGAGCATAACTGTACCTTGGATCAGTGGGAGATTGATTGGGGTTCAACTACAGTCCAGTACGAAGTTAGCTTGGAGTAGGCTAGTGTATGTAGCGGCTTAATATAGTGTGTGTTCAATCTGGACTAGGTCCCGGGGTTTTTATGCATTTGCGGTTTCCTCGTTAACAAAATTTCTGGTGTCTGTGTTATTTCTATTTCCGCATTTTATTTGTTTATATAATTGAGATAATACAGGTTGTGTGTTAGATCATCAATTAGAGTAATCCAAACTTTGGTTGTTGATTGTCATTGATTGATCCTTGGATATTGGTATTTGGTACCATCCAAGTTATTCCTTGCATTTGATTAAAACTCGCAGTTCCTGCTTGAGTAAATCAAATCAAGAGAGAGATATAAACTCGTTGATATACTTTTAATTGATTGAGTCTCGTTGATTCTCTTAAAAGTATATTCGAGTTTGTCCATACAGATTTCTAAGCGAAATATTGGGTGGTGTTGTTAGACCCTCGCCTTTTCAATTGGTATCAGAGCATGAAAACACGTTCAAGACCTTACAAGTCTGTGTTTGTAGCGATATGACTCTATGGACAGAGGTGATATCTCTATTAACATACCACCAGTCTTCAATGGATCTAATTACTTGTGGTGAAAATTGTTATGCGAAATTTTCTTCAAGCACGTGATTTTCAATCATGGGTATATGTTGTTAATAGCTATGATGCTCCCGTTGTGGCAGATGGAGATGTAAACGTTCCCAAGAATATTGGTGAATACAGTCCTGCCGAGATACTTGCTGCAAAGAAAAATTCCGAAGGTTTGAATGCAATCATACATGCCATTACCCCAAATCTTCAGCACCATGTGTCAAATTGCACTAGGTCTAAAGATGCTTGGGATATCTTAGAAACCGTATTTGAAGGTAACTCTAGTGAAAAGGAAGCTAGACTTAAAAATCTTAATTCCGATTGGGAGAACCTTCGTATGGCAGATGAAGATACATTTGATGAGTTTAATCACAGAGTGTCTGAAATTGTTAATGCATCTTTTGCATTGGGTAAGACTATTCCTGAAAAGGACATTGTGATGAAAATTCTCAGATCGCTGCCATCTAGATACGAGTCTAATAAGCATGCCATCATTGAGGGAAATAACCTTGATAATCTTTCCAGAAATACATTGGTTGGAAATCTAAATATCTTTGATCATGAGCAAACATACAAAATCGGAAAGGATGTTGCCTTTAAAGAATAGAAGAACACTAAATTACTTGATAAAGGTAAAAGTGTTTATGTCTCTGAGGATGATCAGTCTGAGGATGATTTTTCGGATGAAGATCTTGACAAATCAGTGTCCTTGATCACAAGACAGTTTAGGGATCTTCTATTGAAGAGAAGTAAACGGTTTTCAAGAGACAAACCTAGGTCATCAGATAAACCTCACAATCGCGTTCTTCCTAAAAAAAGGTGTGCTGACGAGACTGATGACGAGGATATGCCACAATGCTTTAGGTGTAAAGGCTTTGGTCATTCTGAAAACGAGTTCCCAAATCGTAAAAAATACACTAGGAACAAAGGTCTTGTTGTAACACTTGATGAGATATCTGAGATCTATGATTCTGATGAAGACAGGAAATCAAGTGTCGGTCTTCTATGTGAAAACATTGATTTTGATAATTATAGCAATACATATATCAACCTTGATGGTTTCGGTGAAGAGGAGAATCCAATCAAGATGGAAGAATCAATTGACCCACCTTTTGGAAACTCTGGTTGTAATCTTTCAAGATCTACTATGTGTCTAGTTGCGTTCACACCACAAATGCCTGAATACTATCCAAGTTTGACGTGCTCGTTTTGTTCTCAGAAAGGTCATGAACTATCAAGATGTTACAAGTACAAACATCAAGTGAGGCACGCCAACAAACTTCAACGAAAAGAGCAAATCAATTAGCAAGGAAGCTTAAACTTGCTCAGAAGACTGCTGAGGTATGTAGGATTTTATCTTCGTCTAATAAGTTGGTTTCCAAAGACAAAATAAGACCATTAGAGAAGAAGGTATGGTCAAATCGCTTTGATAGACAGAAGTCTGAGGATTCCTCTCTAGAGGAAAATGGTGGACAAATTGTTGTTCACCACAACACAAATTGATTGTGTTGTTTGGTAAATCTTGTCTCATGTGCCCGATCAAAATAGATAAGATTGTGTACCACTCAGGCTTTAGGGAAAGTTTTTTTTAGGTTTGTTTTTTCTGTCTATCAAATAAAGTATAGGGTTATTATCAAAAATTCTACTCTTTATAGGGTTTATAGTTGGGCGTCCACGTACCTGTTTAAAGGTTGCTAACCCTACATTCCTTTTTCCTCTCTGATATCCTTAATATCTTAAGACTACTTGATGAGATTGTGAATTCCACTCACAAAAACCAGTTGTTTATAATTGTTCTTTAAGCATCATGTCTTTGGATGGAAAAGATATCAATATGATTGTTAAGCCATCAATCAAGGAAAAAGAGAAATCTCCAGTAACTCCTTCCTTGAAAAGAAAGAGGAGGAATACAAGAAAGCCAAGGGATGTCCCTTCTAACTCTCAGAAGTTTTCCGATGTTCTTGATGAGTTGAAGAAAGTAAGAAAGGAGATTAGTGAAATAAAGGCTTGCGTTTTAAGATCTTTTTGAAATTCAGAAGGCCCTGGTTCGACATCATCAGCCAAGACGGTTCGTTGGTATTGACTCCTTCCTCCACGAACCTTATATTCCAATGGCTGTTGACGACAAGGAGTTCGGTAATGATAAGGAATTTCTCAAAGACATTGTTTCATAGTATGTCTTCTTTTTGATTTAGTTGGAAGAATAACTAGTGCTTTGAATAGCAATGATTGTGACTAGACATATCTATTATTTTTCATCTTCTTTTTAGGTTTATTTGGTATTAAATTCTAAAAATATTTTGAGGATGATGTTTTGCAGTATTAATCTTTATGATTTGTCATATTGCAATTTGATATTTGTGTTTACGTTTGTGAACTATGTTTGTCCCATACTCTGGCAAAAGTAAAGTCGTTTATGATTGGTATTCACGTACTGGTAAAAGAATGAATGGACTTTTGACAAATACAAAAGTTAAGCCTATATTTTCAAACATTTTATGGAAGATATGTTAAAATCTTTTGTTTTCAAGGATTATGTCTATTAATTGTCGTTATGCAAGTAGTGATTGAAAATAGAATGAATCCTTGTGTATCCGCAGTATTGATCATCCCTGATCCATATTTTATGTATTACTGTGAGGCTCCATAATGCATCTTATGTTGAGCACTATATAACCAAGTTGATCTTTTAGCTTAGTTGGTGTTCCGTGAGATATGTTATGTCGAGCATATTGAACTAAATTAATCATCGTGGTTGGTTATTTAGTTATTGCTCCGTAAAGTTTTCTTATGTCGAGCAAAACAGATGACAATTAAATTGATTACTTTTGTGATTACTTTGGTTGTGCATTCCAATTAGATTAATTATGGGTTCTCTTGTAATTAATCTAGTTGAGTATTTTCATGTCTCCATAAGTTCCCTTATGTTGAGCATAATCAATTGAATTGATCACCTCGTGTGTTTAATTTGATTGTGTATTCCGATTAGATTAATCATGGGTTTACTTGTGATTAATTTGATTGAGTTTTTTGGATATAGGAAATCATTCTCATGGTTTTTGGTGTCCAATAAAATCTTTTTTTTCTTTTGAAATTAAGGTCGCTCTTGTTGTTCTTTCGGGAATAACATCAAATAGGGGAGAGTTCTTTTGAACTTTTTCTTAATGGTCATATCTTGAGGGGTGTGCGGATGTGGAATTTTAGAGGGGTTATCTTGTATCTTTAAACTCCTTGATGAATGCATTTAGCTTCGGCTTTATGATTGCATTTAAATTTGTTGGTATGTACTTGTTTTTTCCTTTTTTCATGAAATGTCTCTCTCGAAAATTTCATTATGATCCCGTTCTTGTACCTTTGCCAATTTTATTGACAAAAATGGGGAGAATTAATATGTAGTTCATACTACAAATACATATGGTTTTCGGATCATTATGTAAGGGGGAGTGGTTTCCATGTGAGATGGAGTATTGATTAAGAGGGAGTGATACATATCACCATAGTATTATTGTTGAAGTTGTGATACAATTGAACTTTGACGTTGTGTAATAATACTATGACACTGTATAACAATGATCTAGAACTATGTTTTCTCATAGTTATATCTACGGATCTTCAACAACGGTGATACTAAACTTACAACCTTTGGGATCATTGGAGTACTTGGAAGTGACAAAGATTTCGAGAATGTTGAAGATTAGACATGTGGAATAGGAGCTACTAAAGCTTCTTTATCTTTTTTGTATTCTATGTGTATTGATAGTTTTGTCACTAAAATTGACAAAGAGGGAGATTGTTAGAGCATTTCTCGGTCAAACTCGCATGCGTTGCTATCTCAAGCATGTTTTCCAATGTTAGTGATCAAAACTATAAGTCTTGATTTCTAGTTTATTATAGCTAAGTCTCGGACTATGATAGAAAGTGTAGTTGAGCTCAAGGACTTCATGGAGATTCATCATACAAGTAGAACAACTACTCAATGAATCGGTGGAACTTCTCGACAAAGAGGTATGTGAAGACTTGAACGTATCTATCACTCAAAAGTCTATCTACTCTATATCCTACTCTTTGAGACAAGAAGTCATATGCTATATATATAGACTTGGATTATACACATTTGGTATTTCGAGCCGAGTATACCTCGCCTATCTATATCTCGAAATATGTGTTGGTAAGATTTTCTCTTCGATCAAGTTTATCTTTACCATGTGACAAAATTCATGATATGTTTCAATCATCTTGAAAATTGCTTTGACGAGAAATGGTGTGACAACTATATAACGTCCTCTAAGAATGTTTCAATGATTGAAATGAGAGTTTAGATTACATAACCAATGGTTGACATAAGCATTGTTTTGGAATCACATTTATGTATAAGCCCTATTACTTGAACCAAAGTTTGCGAACTTTGTTGATCAAGAGAACCGGAAGAATGGAGTGAGCCAAGTCCGCGAACTCAGTCCGCGAACTGCCAAAGTTCTCAAACCCGAGAATTTCTGCTGGAGTTGACAAACTACTTGTGTGAAGCTAAGTCCGCAAACTCAGTCCGCGAACCCAGTATGCGAACCGGCGAAGTTCTCATACCCGAGAATTTCTGCCGAAGTTTGTAAACTCTGCCCGGTAACTTAAGTGCGCGAACCTAGTCTGCGAAATTGAGAAGGTTATATATCTTAAGATGATTTTTGAACTTAAACTTAAAAAGACTAAGGAATGCATTTTGCAAACCGTGGCTATAAAAGTTCATGAATCGATTCAAGTGAGTCAAATCATCTTTGCTTTAATTGTGTCTTATGTAGTACATAAGATTTCCTTGCAATTGAACAACTCTCTAAATAGTTCATTTGAAGTTATTTGAACTAGTTATGGTGAAGAAGAACATGGTTGATATGAAATGCTCATATGGCTAACTTTGTTGAACCAACAAGTACATACGTTTGGGTACGGCTAACAAACCTAGAAGCGTGCATTGTCAAGTGTGTGTAACAAGCTACGTTTTCGATCTAACGGTTGATAAATATTAGCTTGAATCTAAATCAGGTTTTCATCTAACGGTGAATATTGAATGCGTTGTTACTAAGCTAACATTGATTGCAAACCCTGATTTGAAAGACTATATAAAGGAGACATCTAGTATTGTGCAAAACTAATCCCCACACCTTACGTGTGATACTAGTTTGCGTTCTAGAGTCGTTTCTCCTTTAACCTTTGGTTTTCTTCTTCTAAAACCAGGTTAACGACTTAAAGACTTCATTGGGATTGTGAAGCCAGACCGATACTACTTTTATCATAGTTGTGTGATCTGATCTTGCATCTTCTATCGTACGAGTACAATCAGATTGATTGGCTTGAGATTTATATCTCCTATAGGCAAGATATAAAAATTAATCACAAAATCTTCGTCTCATTGTTTGTGATTCCGCAACATCTTGTTTCGCTACCATACGATTAAGATTATTGTGAGGTGATTGATAACTCTAGGCTGTTCTTCGGGAATATAAGACCGGATTATCAATTGGTTCCTGTTCACCATGATTATTATCAAAAGACGGAACAAAACCTTTAGGGTTTATCTGTGGGAGACAGATTGATCCTTTGATAGACTTGTCTGTGTGAGACAGATTTGTTTATTGTCAAAGCCTATGATTTTGAGTCGTAGCAACTCTTAGTTGTGGGTGAGATCAGCTAAGGGAATCAAGTGCACAGTATCCTGCTGGGATCAGAGACGTAGGAGCATAACTGTACCTTGGATCAGTGGGAGATTGATTGAGGTTCAAATACAGTCCAGTCCGAAGTTAGCTTGGAGTAGGCTAGTGTCTGTAGCGGCTTAATACAGTGTGTGTTCAATATGGATTAGGTCCCGGGGTTTTTCTGCATTTGCGGTTTCCTCGTTAACAAAATTTTTGGTGTCTGTGTTATTTCTATTTTCGTATTATATTTGTTTATATAATTGAAATAATACAGGTTGTGCGTTAGATCATCAATTAGAGTAATCCAACCTTTGGTTGTTGATTGTCATTGATTGATCCCTGGATATTGGTCTTTGGTACCATCCAAGTTATTCCTTGCATTTGATTAGAATTCGCAGTTCCTGCTTGAGTAAATCAAATACAGAGAGAGATATAAACTCGTTGATATACTTTTAATTGATTGAGTCTTGTTGATTATCTTAAAAGTATATTCGAGTTTGTCCATACAAATTGCTAAGCGAAATATTGGGTGGTATTGTTAGACCCCCGCTTTTTCAACTTTTTATTCCAAACTGAAACTAATCACATCGTCTTTTGTCTAATTTCAGCGGTTACCTGTTATAAACCCACATGTTATTGGATGAAAGCCTGGCAGTCCAAGGACTTAGAGGTGAGAAGATGAAACACTACCAGGAGATAGAAAAAGTGTGGCACCTGCTGTATTCATGGACATAACAAGACTACTTGTCATGGCGGTAAACAACCAACGCAAGAAGAGATTTTCAAGTTGCAAGCGCAGTTGGCGGGACTTTTGCATCCACTAGAGCAAAGAAAGGCATTGCAGCATACTCTACAGCAGGAACTAAAGGTGATCTCTGCAGAAGTTCAACTGGATCAGCTGCTACTTCTACTATCACAGTTGTGTCGATAGGAGCTCATGGAAAAGCTACACTAACTATTAGTGATGGAGTTGGGAGATGCACCACTAGATAATATGTTTAAACATGAGCGCAACGAGGTAATTTGTCATGAAATTGTGTATTGTTATTTGTTGTTCACTTGATGGTATTTTTTTCCTTCCAGTTATCTTATCTCATATATATAGAAAGTTGATTAACATCAAGGCTTTGGAATTTTTAAGCAACAAGATCTCAGTGATAGATAACTGTAGGAACAGAAACGACGCCATTTCGTAAACCATGCTTTTCCATGTTGATTCTATTTTTTTTCTTGTTGATTCTATACCTAGTCTTATAATAAAGGTTGAATACAGGAATATACAAATTTTTATTTACTTATCAAATTTTTTTTATCTATCTTGATGGATTGTGATGACTAACCATACGTTTATATGAAGAATTGGGTCTTCTAATTGTTCTACAATAGTATATGAAGGTTCAGAAAATATATTCAGGTGCAGAAATCTGCCGGAATTATCGCCGTAATTTATTTGGAATTATCGTCGGATTTTTTTTTAACCTGTAAATCGGTTTGCAACGTATATAAGTGTTGCTCAAATTAAATAATTCGTTGCCTAAATTATTGCAGCCGTTGCACAAATTAAAGAATCCGTTGCTCAGAAAACGTTGGTAAACTTGTTGACCAACGTTTATATTCGTTGCACAAATTAATTTTCCAAACGGATTTTCGCGTTGCACACAAATTTGCTACGATGTACGTTGGTGAAATTCATTGCAACGCCTATATCCGTCGCAAATCGGATGTTTTCGTGTAGTGTTGGTTTACTATTGAAACCCATTTTTTCTTATTGTGGAAGCCCGTAGACCCATGGGTCAACTCTTAAAATCCGTGGTCTAATCCATCAACTGTAGTTATCCTCTCTTCAAGCTTCAAGAAAAAGAGTTTAAATCTAGATAAGGATCATTAATTTTTGAATGGGGATCAGGATATTTTAAAGATAATATAATCTTTGAAATTATTATAATTATCCAAGATAATTATGATTATTAGGATAATTGTAAAATCCTAACAGAAAGTTGATAATTATCTTATGTGATTATAATTATTTAAGATGATAATTATTTAAGATAAATAAGGATTATGATAAGTATGAGTAAGGCTGCATAAATAACCCGTTGTACCCGATGTACCGGACTAGAATCGGGAAAAAATAACCGGAACCGGAGGAGGAGGTACAGGGAATGAGAATGGTTTTCAGAACCGGTGTAGGAGGAGGTACAGGGACCGGTTCTATCCTTGTTCCCGGCCTGTCCCGGACCGAATTACTTATTCTTTTTATCCCTTGATTTAATTGAATCACAGCCGTTCATATTAGGTTTGTATACTCTCGATCACAACATTTACTCACTCTTATCTCATTCTCCCTCACAGACTCTTCTTCTTCGCTTCCTGTGTTCTTTATAGAACTAAATCACCAAATTCACCACCACCTTCTTCTTCTATTTTTTCTTCGCTTATTGCATGTTTGATTTGGTCAGAGATTGAGTCAATTTCCTACTGCTGCTGATACTCGAGAGATGGATTGTTAGATGATGTTCAAATTGTGAGAATCAGATGGAGAATTAATTGAAGACGGTGATGAACTATTGCTGTTGAATCGATGAGGTTGTAGCCATGAAGATGAATAATAAAGGGGATCTGCTGCGGAAATGAGACAAAGAAGAAATTGAATTAGGGTTCCAATGTTACACCTAATTTCTTAAATGAAAAATTGTGCCACAACTTTCAGGCGCGTCATCAATCAATCCACTGCAGGAGAAGATAAAAGATCATTGTTATTACTGGGTCAAGACATTTCAAATGGACTAAAATTCAATCAGTTTTTGGTTCGTAATTTTGGTGGTTTTCTTAACAACCTGGCATCTTCAAACAATTTGATTGAGGTTAGGTTAGCGCTTTTTGGTGGGTGCTTGTTCTTTGGTTGTATTTGATTTTTGTATAGGCTGACAGTGAGAGTGAAAAAATTAATCCTTTTATGGGAAGCAAGATGAAACTGTTAATCAGAAATTCACTAAAAATTATTTGCTTGAATGGATGGTTGTTAACTGTAACAGGGAAAACCCAGTACCGGACCGGTACCGGATGTACAAGTACAACTCCAGGTACAAGTATAGGTACCAAGTATAGGTACCGGTCCTCAAAATGAGGTACCGGTCAACACCAAGTACATGGACCGGTTCCATAAAAGAACCGGGCCGCACCGGACCATGTGCATCCTTAACTGTGAGAGGGAATAAATTTTTTTATTATGAACCTGGTTGTTTTCTTGGAATTATATAGATGGGGGAGGTTATTATGATAACTATTAATCCCTAAAGATAGATCTATTTTCTGCCTATAAATAGAGGTTAAATCCCACCTCAAAAGGTACAAATTTTCCAATATTTTTCCACACAATACACCTGCTAAGAAACTCTCCATGACTTTAGCATCAGAGTGTTTTTGCAGATACCCCCCACCATTCAACATCCATCACACTATCATAAACTATTTCTTGTGGAGTTAAATCAGCAGTTGGAGATTAAACGGGCAAAATCAATCTCAGCTTCATCAGCATTTTTGGTGAAATCAAACCAACATCATAGATTTAATCATTTACGCGCATATCGAAGAGTGTTGGGGTGAATATTTTTACACTAACGTCTTTTGGCGCCTACTAAGGGGACTATGAGCAAAAGATCATGTTCCCCCAATGAGATAAGTGTTTTTTCAAGCGCTTTTCAAAACTAGGTTTTCAGAAACGTTGTGGAAAAAAAGTTGCAGAAAGCTTCAGAACTGTTTTAAAATTGTTGCCAAAAAATGTTACAAAAGATCTGTTCCAGAAACGTCGGAGAAAAAGTTGCAGAAAAATTCAGATATGTTTTTGAAAATTGTTAGAGCATAGCTCGGTTGAACTCACCAAGCGTTGGTATGTCAAGGTTGGTTGTCATATTTTAGTATCAAAACTCATCTAGAGTCACTTGATTAAATATTAGAGTCAACTTCGTTGAGGTTAGACTAGAAAGTCTAGGAATGTTGAGATATACAAGTATTACTCCGAAGACCTGAAGAATGAGAAGAAGTAACTACTACAACGACGACATCATCCTTCCACCTGAGGTTAGTGATATTGACTTGAACTTGTTTCAATTCCTAACATGTCTTTCAAGTCGTGCTATATTGAAAACATAACATGCGTAGCTGTATATACTGTACATATTGCATATAATACTCTAGTGAAGAGACATGGACATAATAGTATGGTCATAGTATTAAGGAATTAGATTACGAAGTATAACGCTTATCTTTTGAACTTCATAGATATGACATCGACAATCTTGTATATAGTTTTATGACTATGTGTATGGTGTATGGTGAAGATTTCATCCTAGGAAACAATGTTTTATATTTTCTTAAAGGAAATATGTTGGTGAACTTGTTTCATGAATCAAAAGGAAATCAATAGGTATAATGGTCCGGCTATACATTGCATATTCTTTGGATGACCAATATGTGTGAGTTGGTAGAACCGATCTTAATTCAGGTTATGTATCTTGGTATAACCGATCACAATATCTAGACTTATGATTTGGTATGACCGGTTCTGGTAATTGGTGTACCGATCCTAAGTAATCATCATGAGATGGTATGATCGATCCTCGTAATCGGTATGACCGGCTCTGGTAATTGGTGTGACTGATCATAAGTGTTTGTGTGACCGACCCTAGTGACTGGTATGACCGACCCTAGTGACTGGTATGACCGATCACAAGTAGGTACCATGTTTAGGTAGAACTGATCATAGTGATTGGTATAACCTATCTGAACCCGTGTATGTGACTTGGTAGGACCGATCACAACTAACCATTGTGACTCGGTATGACCGATCACATAGTAGTCTTGGAATTCTGGTAGAACCAATTCTAAACTTTTTTGGAAGTATGGTAGAACCGATTCCAAGATGCAAATCCGTGTAGATTTGGAATAAGGATTCGCAGTGTAAAGATGTCAACATACTTTGAACATGAGCAGTAACTCCCTGTGCCGAAATAAATTAAGAATCTTTTAGTTAAGGGAAATCAATAGGATTGTTGGCCTTGCTATTCATTGCATATCTTTGGATGACCAATATGTGTGAGTTGGTAGAACCTATCTTAACTCAGGTTATGTATCTTGGTATAACCGATAACAATGCCTGGACTTATTATTTGGTATGACCGGTCCTGGTAATTGGTGTAACCGGTCCTAAGTAATCACCATGAGATGGTGTGATCTATCCTTGTAACTGGTGTGACCGATCCTCGTAATTGGTATGACTGATAATACGTGTTGTGAGACCGATCCTTGTAATTGGTGTAACCGATCCTAGTGACTGGTGTGACCGATCACTAGCAGATACCATATTTAGGTATAAATGATCCTAGTGATTGGTATAACTCATCCGAACCCATGTATGAGACTTGGAAAGACCGATCACAAATAACCATTGTAATTTGGTATAACCAATCACGTAGTAGTCTTGGAATACTGGCAAACCAGTTCTAAACTTGTTTGGAAGTGTGGTATAACCGATTCCAAGAAGCAAATCCATGTAAATATGAAATAAGGATTTACAGTGAAAAGATGTCAACATACTTTGAACACGAGCAATAACTCTTATCATTTATTGTTCAAAGATATTCCTTGGTACTCAAGGTGATCCTATGCCGAAATAAATCAAGAATCTTTTAATTAAGGTTTTTGATTTTATATGCTTTAATTACCAGCAATTAGCATAGCTCTAGAGAATAAAAATTAGTAACGTGCATTTACTAATTTGAGATTTTCTATTGAGAGATTTCGGAAATGTTGGACCAACATTTATTGGAATTATGAAAACCGAATTTTATCATTCATTGCATATCTTGAGAATATTTTCGGTTTCGGAAATTCCTTGGTGTCCAAACATCCTTGTTCTATAAATACTTAAGTTTGAATTTCCAGCAAACTATCCTAAGAGCCAGAAAAACTTCATTTCTTGTTATTTCTAGTGGAGCCGTCTATTCGGAGAAGAAAATATCTTAATTAGGTGAAATCTCTTACGACCGCTCGTTTAAAGACTTTTGTTGGATCAAGAAGCTCTACAATTACGGTTGATCGGAAACTAGATAATTGCAGTGTTATTAGTTTTCGATTTGATTTTATTGACTAACGGTTGTTGAAACTTTGATCGCACCTAGTTTGTGTATTCTTGAGAATCTTCTCTTCTGATATAAGATTCACTCAGACTATATAAAGTATCGACGGGATCTTTTGAATTGTTGTTAGATCTAAAGACATCTTGTGATAATCCATTGTTAATAGAATCCGTTATGTGCATGATTGATCACAAGAGATTCAAGTGGTGTTGTGCAGGTTTTGAAGATAAAAGAAGATTTGAAGACGAAGAAGAATTCTTATTAGTTTTCGTATCTTGTGGATTTAGTGCACAAACCTTGATCGGCTGGGATCCAACTAGAATCGATTTATATTTCATAGGTCTGATTGATTAGTTGCACGAGATCGACATTCAATATATTTCTCTTTGAGATCTGAATTGATTGAGTGCGAATTTATACTTGAATATTTCAGTAGTTAAAGTTAGATTGATCTAACCAGACAAAGAAGTTTATTAGATTGAAATAAAGATCCTTTGTCAATGACTTATTTATATCTTTTATCAAGATTGATTAGAGTGGTTAACAAACAGATTCTTCCTTTGCTGTTTGGAATACGATCCAAAGGACTTGTTATTCACCTGCGTGACTCTAGCACTCGAAGGCGCAGGGATACTGAGGGAACTAAGTAGCTAGAGTATCTTGGTATCAACTATACGAAGTTGGTATTATATTTTGTATAACAGCTTAATTCTGAGAGTATTCAAAACCGGACTAGGTCCCGAGGTTTTTCAGCATTTGTGGTTTCTTCGTTAATAAAATATTGCTATGTCTTTTACTTTGATTTCTGCATTATAATTGTTATTATAATTAAGTAAAATACAAAAGTATGTTAACTCCGTACGTAATAATAATATGATTTCAGGTGAATTTGCTCTGATGTGGTTAAAATATGAATCAAGCTCTCTTTCTAGAGCTTCTCGTCCCACCAGAGATAATCTCGACCAATAGAATCGGTGTGTTCGGAAAAAAATTGTTAATTTTTGCCTATATCTAAAATACAAAATCGTATTCTCCTTTTCCTTTGTAACTTATATTCCTTTTTCGTTTATTTTTTTCTCCAAAAACCAAAACCCTATTCATCTACCTTACCTTCTCCCTCTTTGTATTTGTTTTTCTTACTGGTATATCTACTTTTCAATATTGTGTTTTGATATTTTCGATTTCGAATCTGCTGATTCTGATATTGATTGTTGTGATTTCTTTTGTAAAGGGTTTAACAGGTTGTTTCGCTAATTTGTAGGTAAATCATAAACCTAATGTGTTTGATTTTATTTTCGAGGTACGTTATTCGTTCGAAAGGATATGTAATCAAATATGATTCATTATTTGTTGGTAAAACCTAACCCTAATTTCTTTTCTCCCCTTTTATGTGAATACGTCTTTGTTTATCTTAAGCAATGAACCCTGACCTTTTCTCTGTTTTTGTTCTAATTGTGTTTGTTTATCTGAATTAATTAATATCCTTTCTTTTTTTTTTGAATATAAAGGTTAGCTTATTATGCCTCTGTTTGTTGTTTAAGCTTGGGTGAAACTAAATTAAGAAATATAATTTCTAAAACTTTTAAAATGATTTCCATGATATATTTCTTTATTAAAGAAATAGTAAAGAAACTCTAGTTATGGGAATAATGTATTCGAGGCAGAGACCTTTAGGTGGTTTTATGAGAATATGTGGCTTATATTTGATGTGAGTTAGTGGGAACAGGGTCTTTACGATCTGTGTTATGTTTGTTTTTCAATTTTAATTGTTACTGTAGTGGAACCAACAACAAGTTTAGTTCTCTTACCCTAAAAGTATGTCTTCTTTCATTTTGCATGGTGATTCATGATGCTACCAAAGACTTGACTATTATTTTGCATTGTATAATAACTCAGCTGTGTGTATATAGGGAAGACTTGAATAAATGATTTCCGTCTCTATTGATTACTTGAATTACTGAATAGCATCAAGGTATGCATAGTGCATACAAGAATTAGCTCCTTGGATAGTTCGAGCAACAACAGTGTCACAAAAGGATCAACTACGTAAATTGTATACTACATATTTTTCTCTATTCCTTACATGATTCTTATTCGCAATCACTGAGGTTCACTTCCATGCTTTCTGTTGCTGGAAAAAACCATGGATATGAAGGTTCGTGAAATTACCGACGATGTGAAAAATTTGAATTTTCCTGAGTCCTTAACCAAATTGGAACCAAATATACGAGAGGTTATGATTTATGCCTCTCCAAATTGGTTATAGGATCTCTCCACCATTTAATTAGTTGAATCGGTTGATTTATGGGTTACAGTAAATAAATGTTTGTATTAGGGAATCATTCCCTTTTTATAGGGATCACAAATACTTTTTCATTATGTGGAGGTAATGAATTTACAGAAAATTGGCTATTTAGCCAAAACGGTACTTTTCCTGGTTCATATGGACGAGTAAGTTTCCACATGGGTCAAATGGACAAGAGATATTTAATTGTGAACCTGACAGAAATACCCTTGAGCAATATTACATAACTCAGAAATCATCGATCTTCCTTTTTCTCCACCATCTCCAAAAGAAATCAGCAGTCACCATCGTTTTCTAGCTCCACCATTATCATTTTTCTTCGTATGCTCACCACAAATTAACGACATCAGAAAATGGTTTCTCCACCGTCTTCTCATCATCAAAGGCATCAAGAGGAACATCATAATTGAGATTGATTTCTCTACCGTATGTAAACACCAACATCAACAGTAACATCATAATTGAAATCGATTTATCCACTCTGCAAACATCAACACCAACTACAACATTAAAATATTTAGGGTTTTGATAGATCAATTCCACGAAATTTCAACTCCTATAACTCGTAAGTTTTCAAACCCTAACCTGTTTTGATTTTAATTTCGAAATTGCATAATTAATTTGCCGAATTTGTTATTTTTATTTAACTAGATTTTATTTGGTTCTTGTAATGAACTTAATAGTTATATGTATTGTATGGGATTAGAAATCACAAGCAAAAGCTAATTCTCCATTATCGAAGTCATGCTCAACAGGTGTTCGTAAGAATGCCAAAAAAGTAGAAGATGAAACTGGTTTCATCCTGTCAAAAATGATTTTCGTAAGAGTGTGAAGGGTGTATATGTTTTCTTGTCATAATATGAAGAATGAAATCAGTTTCACCTTGGACAAAAATCATATTTTTTTTTATAATATGAAGGATGGAACCAGTTTCATCCTGGCCAAAAATCTGTAGGTCTAATATAAATTTATTTTTGATATGATGTAACTAGTTTCGTTCAGGTTTAATATATTGTGTAGAGGGTTTCATCCAGTTTTACGCGAGGATGAAACCTGTTTCATCTAGGTTTAATTTTGATGTACATGATTTAATCCAAGTTTATACTAGGATTTTGTGTCTAAGTGGTCCTCAGTGTCTCTATTGTTAGTGCTTGATTGTGTGCTTATTATGGTGTTTTATGTATTTCTAGGTGTTTTTAGAGAAATACACTTGTGTGGAAAAAGTTGCTCGAAAAGTGCTATTTGGACCCCCGGAGGAGATTTGCTATTCGGACCCCAGTTTTGGCTAAGGGGCACTAAATTACTAAGGGACACCTCGATCACTATTTGCACCCCAAGATATCCACCTGCTATCCGCACCCTACTCTGGATAGGGGCTATCTTCTTATTCACAGTTTGAGAATTATTTGGCGGGAAAATGTGTTTGAAACTCCAGTAACATGCAAACTTCTCATGGAGGATTTTGGACGTGATCTTATGCAATGTTTTCGTGGATTTGGTTTGGGAATATCCTGTTTGGATAAACACAGGATTGGTAATAGCTATAATTTCGAGTGAATGAAGATTATTTTCAAAACAGAGAAGGAAATAATGCTCGGATATTTTGTTACCATATTTGGAAGATAAGAGAAGATTTTGTTGCAGATTGTCAAGGTATTTGGATAAGTATTATGTGCTCATGATGTACCCACGTCTTTCACGTGTTTTGAAGGTGTTTGATCTCAAACAGGGAAGCTAGAGAAATACTCGGGATTACACGAGTTTTGTGTGAGAAATTTCGTGTCTGCAGCGTTGAGTGTTGTCTGAGATAAGGTAGAAGCTTGTCTGGAGTAGATTGAGCTACAACAGCAACATGGAAGAGTTAATAATGGAATATTATTCTTGTATTTTTCTGGACAAATAAAAAGAATTTATTACGTGAAGATATGGAAGATTTGATGGTTGTTGGGTATAAAAAGGCTTCAAGGAACTCAGAGAGGGGGGACGGAGAGTTGGAGAAGGCTTTGGAACATCATAGAGGAGAAACACGATCACGAGAGAAAACTGCTGCTGCTGCTGCCATTGAAGAACACGAAGAACATTGACCCACAGAAGCAGTCGTTTTTACTACAGTATTTGCGATTGCTCAACGACAGTCTTAGAGTCACAGTAACAGTGACACATCCTCTGTATCGTTCTTTCCAGTTTGTAACACTTATAACTGTTGCAAACCCGGTTATCATTGTTTCTCCCATTTCATCATTTATACACCAGCTTTGAGCAATAAAAAATAATTTTGAGCGTGTTTTCCTAATTATGAGCTAAACCCCATCCTCTGGGGCGAAGAAGGAAGCTATTTCACCAATGAAAAGTGGTAATCTCTAATTTATGTAATTATTATATGATTATTTGCCTAGATAAATAAATTGATAAAATGGTTTTTGTTAAAAAATTGTCATTTCAATTGATGGAGCATGCTAGCCTAGGGTTTTGATGTCCCATACTTTCGATCTACAATTGTTATTTCTAAAAAATCAACTATTGCAATATTAAGAATCAATTTAAATGCATGATTTGCATGATTATAATTAGAGAATATAAATCACTTTGATTTTGGTAAATAGTGGATTCCATAGCCCCAGTCTTCTCCATATTTTTCATATCACTTTTATTTAAGTTCGTTATATTTTTAGTCTTAAAAATTAAATCTAAAATCTATTGCTTTCACAAGTCTCAACGAACTTTTTACTACAACTCAATTTGAAATCACATCAATGCACGACTTGAAAAATACGTTAGGGAATGCAACAGTTCAAGTCAAATATCACTAACCTCAAGTGGAAGGATGATGTTGTCGTTGTAGCTCTTTACTTCTTCACTTCTTCAAGTCTTCGCAATACTTGTAATGTCTCATATCCTAATACTTTCAAGCTAACCTATACAAAGTTGGCTCTAGTACATAATCAAGCGAGAGTTTTGGCTCACTAAAATACGACAACCAAACTTGACATACCAACGCTTGGTGGGTTCAATCGAGCTATGCTCTAACAATAACCTACTCAAGTATGCAAACGGGTACGCATACTTAAGTAGCCAGGCTAAGTTTGGGTTTGCCAGTATGCGAATAGGTACGCATACCTTCCAAACTCATCAGAAATTCCCGGAACTGAACCTCACGCCAGTACGCATACCGGTATGCGTACAAGGTTCCCGGACTTTCACTAAACCAACCAGTACGCGTACGGGTATGCATATTATGGTTCCCCGACTTGGATTACATATATGCAAGTACGCATACTAGGTTTTATCCAATCATGGTTAGGATTTCTAAACTCCATTTCAATCATTGAAACATTCTCGGAAGACGACAATAGATGTCTCACACAAACTAGCTTAAAAGCAATTTTCAAGTGATCGAATGATCAATACGAAACATTCCGAGTCTACATCAAATGACTGTCTCACACAATTCATGTAAGATGTTACCAGGTGATTTTCACATGATCATCTTTTGACTTTCGTCAAGAATATAAGATAAACTTGGTTAAAGGGAAAGTTTAGCAACACATATTTCGAGAAATATGTAAGCAAGTTAAACTCAGCTCGAAATATCAAATGTGTATAATTGAAGTCTATATATCTATACGAATTTTGTCTCAAATAGGAGAAATAGTAGATAGACTTTTGAGTGATAGATGAGTTCAAGTCTCCACATACCTTTTGTTGATGAAGTTCCACAAGCTCCCCTTAGTAGTTCATCATCTTTAATCGATGAACGCGGTGAAGTCTAATGCTCAACTACACTTTCTATCCTAATCCGAGACTTAGCTATAAGTAGACTAGAAATAAAGACTTATAGTTTTGGCAACTAAACTTGATAACAAGCTTGAGATTGCAACGCTTGTGAGTTTTACCGAGTAGTTCTCTAACACGGATCACAACCTTGGAAAGGTTGATAACAATCCCAATGACTACTAACATCATAATTTGTAGGCATTTCATAATTTGAATTATCATGGTCTACTCTAGACTGCCTAAATGCATGTACTACAGGGAAGTGTTGAGTTAAATGATATGTGTTGTTGTACACAACACATCCAACGACTTCCTTTGGTTAGATAACTTACGCGCAACAAATTTTCCATATTTGTGCGCCTCAAAAGCTTCAATTCGATCCTCTAATTGATCCAAAGATACCGAATGAGTGGGTGGGCACTATAAAAATGTTCATTTTCATCTGGAGGTGAATGATACATGTGTCAACAGCTATTAGGGTCTGTGAAATGGAAATCAGAACCTTGAGAAAAGGTTGGTAATATTCCCTATAGTAATTAACATCATGGTATGTGGAAAACATATAATGTGAAGCATGCTGATGTGCCAGTTCTCTAATTGATTTCTGCGCTGATTTCTCATCCCTAACAGTTGACCAAAATCCTGACATGAGTAAGTTTATTTATCTATTTATTTTTGAAATAAAATGAATCTATTCTAAATACTTCTACCAGACCTTAAACAGAATGATGCATACAATGAATGAAAGACAATCAAACAATCTTACTCAAAGTGAAACATGCTCGCTAAAATAGATGGCCACACATAAATTTTTTTTTACAACTGATGCTTTCAGTTGTTTTTTAATGAATCTGCCTACTGGTATTAGGCTTGCTGCAATCACTATGAACCAGTCCAAAATGATTTGCCTATCCAATATGGTTTCTCTATTTGATTATAGCAATCAAAATATAGTTAACTAACGAATGGCCAGTTCGTACTTGTCAACAAAAATATGAAGCTTTATTTTTTTACTAAACCAAATTCTGAAACCATTCAGGTCATGTAACAAAGAATTCAGCTCAAAGCAGTATGTAATTTACCTCCTGCAATACCCTAAAGTAAGCACAACCGACCTTCCATCCTTTTATTGTTTGTCGTTGGCCAATGCAGTTGGCTTCCCAACACCTGATAGAACTAAACTTTCAAAACTTAGCACCAGTTGTAAGAAAAAAATCCTATAAAAACAATAACAAGGAAATTAACACCTATATAAAAATGAAACTGAATATTGGACGTGAAAACTCCTAAAACTAAAAGCAAGCAGCTGTAACATAAGCTGCAGCAAACAACTAAACAGAATGCAAAAACCTATAATGCGGCTAAGAAGAAAAATTAAAATAGCACCTACAAACTGCCAAACTCTAAGTATTGATGACAACGAATTACAAAAGAACAAAAAACAAAGTACACTTAAAATAGGAGACTCTAGTATGCACTTAGAATTCTAACATGCTAAATGACTAACAAGTATCAAGAGTTACAGGACAAAAGCTATGGTACATGAGGATGCATGTGATACTGAAATGCATGGACAAACAAATAGCTAAACATATTAAAATATGCACTACATCCAACTAATACTAATGGTCAACTACAGACCAGTTGCAGGCGGAAAATAAAACAAATAAGATGCAATTATGTACAGAAAAATGAAACGACTAAATGATATTACAGACTATATTGAAGTATGACCAAATTGAGCTAAAACAGAAAAATATATCGTGCCACGTGGCACAATATTAAAGGTGGAGTAACTTATTATGTTACAACAACGCACACTACATCTCTCCTTAGGATGCTAAGTTATAAAGTTATCTCTATCAACGTGTGGCGCAATGTTAAAGGTTGGAGTATCAAAGTACGCTACAACGGAGTACACCAAATCACTACCAAGATTGCTTAATTACTAATCAATAGGTTGTAGTATAGGCACATGGGTGTTCCTGTCTGTCAGAGGTAGCTGAGCATTCTGCACAGCTTTTAGTACAAAGGCACAGTCGCCAACCACGTGGGCTCAGAGTATGTGGCATGCTCTGACTGGCGAAGGTACGCGGCAAACGAAGGTACAACTTGTATGGAGGTTTCACAGTTCAGGCACATGGGGGAAGATAAGGTGGCATCATCTGATTGGAGATGGTGGGCGGCCAACGAAGGTACAATCTGTACTAAGGCCGGGTACTTCCCAAAGGAACGTGGGTCAGCTGAGGTTGCATAGTCCGATTGGATAAAGCTTGCGGTGAACGAAGGTACCATTGGTACGGAAGATATATCAGGATATGATGTACCCAAAGACAACAAAGATATATCAGGAGCAGAAGAGGCTATAAAAACCAAGCTTCACCAACAAAGAAAGGGGACTCTTGGGTGAGCTAGGATTAGAGAAAAGACTCATCTCTCTACTTTCTCTCTTATTTAATAGAGATTCATACTTTCTTTAATGGAGTTCTTCCACACAAATGTAACAAGATCAATAAAGTTTTTATTTTTACCCGTGGATGTAGGTTAAGATTAACCGAACCACATAATCTCTTGTGTGTTGATAACTTAGATGTACTTACATTATCTTCTCTCTTAGAGATTTACTTACCGAGTTATCTCTGTTTTCTGAGTTATCTCTGTATTCTGAGCTATCTCTGTTTTCTGAGTTATCTATTCATCAGAGATATCTCTTTATTTAGCTTATTTGCTTACTCGTCTTTGTATAACAGAGGTACCTTTGATTTCTTAGCATCTTCTCTTGCGAAGTATCTTTACTTACTTACTATATGATCTTCTGAGTAGATCTTATTTCGAACATACCTTTTACTTACTCAATAATATCAGTTCAACTGAGGTATCCATACTACTTAGTATATGATCCTCTGAGATGCTCATATTACGTAGACTATGAGAAAATGAGTATTCACAGTTTGGCGCTAGAAACGAGTTGGACCGAAAAGCTCTCGATTTTCGTTATTTTTGCTATTTCATCATCTTTTTTATTTAGATCTTCGTTAGAAGATCGAATCTAAGAATAAGACAGTTGGATCTTACTTTATAGTAAATATTTCTCATTCTTTGACAAATTTTTCGAATATTAAACCTTGAAATAAGCTTGAAATCTTATGGATCTACAAAAAGTGGTTATGAAACACCATTAAAAACACTTTTCAAAGCTTAAAAAGCTATTATTTTATTATTATTTTCTTGCTCATGAGCAAACCTTCTCTGGATCTGGATACCTCCGTTTCCGAAGGAACCTCTGTGAAAAGTTTTGGAGTAAAATCCCCAAGGTTATTTATGAGTTTAGGGTCGTTTTCTTTAGCATACGCCTTCTTTACCTCAGCTTGCAGTACTCTCTGCCGTTTTTGAATATGAGGTTCATTTAGGAACTAAGTCCCAAACATTGGACAGTTCTATTAAATACGAACTCGGAAAACATATCTCTGTTAAGCTCTATACTAAAGTTTTAATTATTTTTTTTAATTTCCGTAATGGGGCTACTAGGAACGTAGCCTACCCTTTTTTCTCTTTAACTCTCAGTAAACATAATTACAAAGGTCAAAATTACGAAGCCTTAGAGCGAAAATAAAGCTTATCTTTGGCTCGAGTGTATTCATCTAAATTCTCAACAGCCAAAGACAGAAATGAAGGTTTTCCTTGGCTCGTACATATCTAATTAAACGAATCCAGGGGCAAAAATGAAGCTTATATTTAGGTCGAGTGTATTCATATACATTTTCAACAGCCAAAGCCAAAAACGAAGACTACTCCGTTGCTCGTACATATCTAAGTACGAGTATACAGGGGGAAATACAAAGCTTATCATTGGCTCGAATGTATTTATACACATTCTCAACATCCAAAGACAATTACGAAGAGTGTCCTTGGCTCGTACGTATCTATGTACGCGAATCCAAGGGAAAATACGAAGGTTATCTTTGGATCGAACGTGTCCATACACGTTCTCAGCAGTCAAAGACTATTACGAAGGCTGCCTTTGGATCTACATATCTAAGTACGAGTATGCAGGGGCAAAGATGAAGCTTATCTTTGGCTCGGATGTATTTATACACATTCTCAGCAGTCAAAGACTATTACGAAGACTTCCATTGGCTCGTACATACATAAGTACGAATATACAGGGGCAAATATGGAGCTTATCTTTGGCTCGGATGTATTTTTACACATTCTCAACAGCCAAAGACAATTACGAATACTGCCTTTGGCTCGTACATATCTAAGTACGAGCAGCCAAGCGAAAATACAAATTTTATCTTTGGCTCGATTGTATTTATACACATTCTCAACAGCCAAAGACAATTACGAAGGCTACCTTTGGATCGTACATATCTAAGTACGAGCATCTAAGGGAAAATATGGAGCTTATCTTTGGCTCGAATGTGTGAATACCAATATTATGCGGAGCACGTGTCACGATCTCAGTGGTCGCATACAAGATAATTGTGTAGCCCTCTATATACAGAGGAATCCAAGTGACAGAGGATACCTTCATAGATCTACTTTATCTCGTCCCAATAAAGGATGCCTCGAAGGCTAAGATTAAAGAAGTAAAAGCCTAGTCTATGAGGAGGAAGCTGGCGAAGGGACAGAGGTAGATGCATATATAATCAGCATTAAATGCAGAAATCTCTTATCTACACGCATAATCAAAGCATGTGGAGAGAGATGATGTGGCGGAACCAGATTGGCAGAGGATGGCTGTGAACGAAGGTACAATCTGTACTAAGGTTGGGAAGTTCCCGAAGGAACGTGGGTCATCTGAGGTGGCAGAGTTCGACTGGAGAAAGCACGCGGTGAACGAAGGTACCATCTGTACAAAAGGTATATCAGGAAACGATGGACCCAGAGGCAGCAAAAATATACCTGGAGCAGAAGGGGCTATAAATACCAAGCCTCGCCAACAAACGAGAGACATTCAATTCCTATGAGAAGAAGATCTAGTCTTAAGCTTATACCTTTTTAATGTGTAGAACTTAAGTAATGACTTCAACTTAAGTTCTCTCTATTACTTTGGGAAGCATTTAAAATCTTTCGTAACCACTACAACTTAATACAAACAAATCACTCGTTGCCCCTTGGACGTAGACGAAAGTCGAACCACGTAATATTTTGTGTCTCATGATAACTTAGTAGAATTTACTTTATATTAGTGTTGTTTGTTATTATTTCGATCTCCGATATCTTTTATTACTTAGCATCATCAGTTTAACTGAGGCATTGATACTACTTAGTATCTGATTCTCTGAACTTTATACATTACATAGACTACGGGAAAATGAGTAGTCACAGTTTGGCGCTAGAAAGTTTTGCTCACCAGCTTGAGTTTTTATATTACTTCATTAATTTTACTTACGCATCTTCTTTAACAAAGAGATCTGAGTTCAACAACGATGGATCTCACTTTCTAGTGATTGGTTCGTCCATTGTTCTCGCAAGTTCTTTGAGTTCATAGCCTCTAAAGACTAGCAATCTCACATATCTACAAAAATTTTCACAAAAACGTACTCATAAAACGTTAAAACTTTTGTTTTGTACCAAAACACCTTTTCTGACAAAGTATTCTTTAGATCTGAGTACCTCTGAACACTGAGGAATCTCAGCGAGAATTTTAGGAAACAAAAAATCTTTTCAAGCATTTAATACCCCACTTTTCGAAAAGATCTGGTACCCCTTTTAATTATTTTTCAACATTTAAGGTTGTTTTCTCCAAGGGTACCATAAAAAAAAGTCAGTACCTGTCTCTCCAAGACGTCATTTCAGTCATTTTTCTGAAAAAGCTTCTTAGACATCTTCTGTGTCGGAGCATTAATTGCTACTTTTGACGAAGGCACCCAAGTAGTAGATTTTTGTCGTTTTTTCTGTGACCGCATGATAACAAAAGCCGAAGGCATGCAGAAACCAAGTGATGTACCAACAAGCTCACGACCAGCAATTACGAGAGGAAGATTTCAAAAGCCGTCTCAAGTAAACCAAAGAACCGAAGCAGAGGATGGACAAAGTGAAATAGCAAGAAGAACAGCTGCTACTAAGCCGCTTATTTCTGTTGAAGGGATGGGGCAAACATCGGGAGCACAACTACTTTACGGCATGCCATTACCGGAGCATCCCAATATCACGCAGCCACCTGCGGCCAACGTAGGGTTACCCAGAAACCTAGTTCCTACAGGAAGAGGGTTAGGAAACCTAACTCCAATCCAGAAGATCCAGATGCACCGGTCATAGAAGAAGGAATGGATAACTCTGAGGATCCGGCCGATAGTACCCCTCAGGGTGGTGGAATCCACAACGAAGAAAAAATGGCAGCACAAGTAGCAGCTTTGCTACTACGAAACAAGGAACACGAGGACGCCATGCATGTGATGTCCCAGGAGAACCAGAACCTAAAAGATATGCTGGATATGCAGATTGAGGGTTCCCAAACTCACCCTCCGTTAAAGAGGCATGAGAACGGAGCTATCTCAGGAAGACGAACGGTGGATTTTAACCCACATAAGCGGACCAGGAGAACGCACCACGATCCAGATGATACGGACTCAACCTACAAGCCCTCTCAATCCTACTATGATGAGGCATTTTCCAGAGATGCTCATAATGTGAACATGGTTATGGAGCAAATGGAAAAGATGCGGAAAGAAATACAAGGGCTGAAAATCGTCCATGCAGGCGCAAGACTAGAAGAAGTGCAAGCGACAACATCTCTGTTGTCTTTCCGCATTTTGAGGGAGCCTATCCCTGTGAAATTCCCAGTGCCTATGTTTCAGACCTACAACGGTAACTCTGATCCCGCTGCCCACCTACGATACTACACTTGTGTCCTTGCCCATTGGGAAAGAGATGAGGTAGTACCTTGTAGGTATTTTCCTACAAGCTTGACAAGATCAGCATTGGCGTGGTACGACAATTTACCAACAAACTCAGTTGACTCCTTTGAGAAATTGTCTACGGTATTCTTGGAGACATACATGTACAACAAATCAATAAAGGCAGTGTTAGATAGGTTATTTGCTTTAGCTATCGGACCCCGGAAACATTAATGCAGTACACAGACAGGTGGCAGAAGACGTGCCAAGCAATCGGAAAAGTCAATCCAGAAATTAGCATTAATTGCTATAAGTACGGACTTGATAGAACCTCAACTATCTTCGTAGAGCTTCACAACAGAGACCTTGATTCCGAAGTAGAGCTCAGGGTTGTCCAAGACCGTACATCAGACTTGAAGAAATCCAGAAGGACAACCCCAGGGTACAAGCAAAGACAACAACGGATCCGCAACGAATCAACTCTCTGGAACCAATTCCGGAGATACCTAAGAGGCAAAAAGAGACCGGGGGAGAAACCAGTTCTCGAGACAAAATATCAAAATACGGAGATGGAAAAGGCAGAGGAAAAGGAAGATACGAGTTTGTAGATAAGATCTACACAAATCTAGATACCACATTCTCGTACATCCTAAGCAAGGAAGGAGCGAAGCTGGGATTTCCTTACCCTAACACTAGGGGAAATCAACCAAAGAAGACGAAGGAGGCTAAGGAGTACTGCGAGTACCATAAGTAATACATCCATATAACTGATACATGCTATCACTTAAGAAACACAATTTAGAGATTCATAGACGAAGGTAAATTCATGGACTACGTACAGATACAGCCAGCTGAAACTGAGGTGGCCCCGAAGAAAAGGGTAGAACTACCTCAGGACGGAAAATACATCAACATGATCACCTTCTGCAGCGTAGGTCAAGAAGAACTGCTCGAAGAAATCCTCGAGTTAGCGAGAAACAGGAGGAAGCTAGAAACCCACGAGGTGTTCAAGCTAAGCGGACCACCTACTAGCACTTGGGAAGAATGGATGGCCATGCCATTAACATTCTCAATAAAATACGTCAATCAAGAGGTCGATATGCACAACGATCCACTTGTGATCACTCTTCCAATATACGGATGGAATGTTACGAAGGTCCTCGGTGATGGGGGCAGCTCCTTTTGGACTAAAGAACGCGGGGGAACATACTAGCGATTGGTAGACAAGATCTTTAAGCCATGGATAGGAAATATACTGGAGGTCTACGTGGACGATATGCTTGTCAAAAGCAAATAGGCGAAAAACCACCTGTCAAATCTAAGGGAAATATTCGAAGCCATGAGAAACTTTCACATGAATGTGAACCCGGAGAAATGCACATTCGGAATAACCTCAGGAAAATACTTAGGATACTTGGTAACTAAGCGAGGAATAGAAGTAGACCCCAAAAGGATCAGAGAAATAATGGAAATGACATCTCCACAAACACTAAAAGGAGTACAAAAGCTAAATGGAATCTTAGCTTCCATGGGAAGATTCATAGCAAGATCATCAGATAAATGCAAAGAATTTTTCGATACACTAAGGAAAGGAAGCAGGTTCATGTGGACCACGGAACGCGAGCAAGCTTTTCAAAAAATCAAAAAATACTTGGCTTCAGTACCCATCCTACAGAATCCGGAGCCAGGTGAGATACTCACCTTGTACTTAGCAGCAACAAGCTACGCTGTGAGCGTAGTATTGGTACGAGATCAAGGACAAGGAGAAAAGCCCATATACTACATCATCAAGACACTCAGTTCAATGGAGCGTAACTATACCAAGGTGGAGCAGCTTATATATGCCTTAGTAGTGGCAACACAAAAACTAAGGATATATTTCGACGCACATACCATCCGAGTCTTCACAAAGGCTCATATAGGTAAAATCCTCGACATCACGTAGAAAATTGGAAGGGTGGAAAAATGGAATTCCATGATCAAATAGTTTCATATAATCTTTGAGACTAGGAAAGCTGAGAAATCGCAAATCTTAGCAGACTTTCAAGCGGACCTACCTCTCAACGACGAAGCGGAGATAGATGAAATCCCAAGAATGGAGGAAGATAAGCAAGAACCAGAAGATCTCTTGGAACCTCAGAATTCACGGAGTTGGGAGATATTCATAGATGGATCCTCCAATGGAGAGGGCGCAGGCATATGTATTAATAACAACCCCTATCGGAGGCCGACTCATCTATGCGTTCAGGTTAGAATTCAAACAATACACTAATAACATCACAAAATACGAAGCGGTCATACATGGTATACGCTTGGCGCGGGAGCTAGGCTTATCAGATATTCGTTTGACTAGTGACTCACAGTTAGTCATTAGACAAATCGATCTCAAATATCAAACTTTGGATCCAGTACTATCTTCGTACCTAAAGTTAGCACAAGATCATGCGTCAAAGATCAACAACGTTACATTCAGACATGTCTGTCGAAAAGATAACATACATGCAGATGCCTTAGCATTTATATCATCGATGCTAAGGGACAGAAATACCACCTCCACGCAAATTGGAAAGATATACGAGCCTTCGATAGGGGAATCAATCTCAGAAGCTTAGGATGCTTTGGCCTTTCATACTCGATCCATGAGAGAATCTTAGAAAGGAAAAGAAGACGAAGAAGAACCAAATGACGAAGTCGAAGAATCTGACAAAGACCAATCTATGTCGGACGAAGACAACGAAGACAAAGCGGAGGATGATTGGAGGATTCCAATTCACCAATACCTTGACAAAGGTACCTTACCAGCAGATGTCAAGGAGGCTCAGAAACTTGAATCAAAAGCATCAATGTACACCCTGCGTGATGGAATACTGTACAGAAGGTCATTTCTTAGACTTATGATGCATGTGCCTCTCACGAACCGAAGGCAGAAGAATACTCCATGATATACACAGCGGAGATGCTGACAATCATAGCGGAAAAAGGTCCTTGGTAGTCAAAGCCAAAATGCAAGGATACCACTGGCTAAGCATGGACGAAGATTCAAAGAACGTGGCTAAGCGCTGCGAGAGATACCAACGCTTTGCCAGGAAGATTAAAGCACCGACAATAGAGCTTAACTCAATCATTATCCCTTGGCCATTTGTCAAGTGGGGGGTTGATATTGTTGGACCCTTGATAGAGGGAACCTCGAAGAGAAAATACCTCATTGTGGCTACAAATTACTTCACTAAGTGGGTGGAAGCAAAGGCTTTGGCGAGAATTAGGGACACAGATGTCTTTAAGTTCCTGTTTGAGAAAATCATATGCAGGTTTGGAATACCAGCTGCCATAGTCTCTGACAATGACAAGCAGTTGCAAGAAAATAACATAGATATGTTGTTCGATACTTTTAACATTCAGAAAAACAAGTCCACTCCTATATACCCTAAAAGCAATGGACAAGCGGAGGCGACTAACAAAACAATAGCGATAAACTTGAAGAAAAAGCTAGGAGCATACAAGAAAATATGGTGCGAACAACTGCACAATGTTCTATAGGCCTACCGAACTACAAGAAGGGCATCCAAGGGAGAAACTCCATTATTGCTAACCTACGGACCCAACGGAGATAATACTTCCAACAACAAAAACGGAGGCGTGGGAGAAGAACCTAACAACAGACCTAATGCTAGAGAAGCTCGATGATCTTGAAGAAAAGCGGGAAGGGGCTTTGCAAAAGAAGGTAAACTATCAACGAAGGCTAGCTCACGAATATAACAAACGGGTCATCCCTAGAAACTTTGTGGCCGAAGAATACGTGTTGCGTCAGATACCACCATATCAAAGAAAGAAGGAATGGGGAAAGCTATCTCCGACGTGGGACGGGCCCTAAATCATACACGACATCGATGGAAAAGGGTCATACTACCTAAGGACCCTCAAAGGTGAAGTATTGCAACTCCCTTGGAATGTAATATACCTAAAAAAGTACTACCCGTAAGAGAATGGTGATTACTCAGGAGAAGAAGGGAACGGGAAATAACCCATCATGTTCTATCCCTGATCAAAGGTATTATGAACCTTACTAATCAATGAAAGAAACTTTTTGCTAAGAGAAAGTCAATTTTTGATTAGATACAAATTGGGTTAGAATAGACACCCTCCGTCAGGATTGAGGATGAGACAAGGAAAGACATAACTGCGCATATGTCAATACTCGGATCCTCGGAGTGATATCTCCATTCATGAGGCAATAAGAAAAAGTAAGATATCCCCTATAGAGATACCTTGTCGAAATAAAGTATCCTTTGCGCTGAACGCGTAGGGTTACAGGAAAATTACTGCCCACGTACCTTCCGGAAAACTACTGCCCGGTGGTGGTGAAGTAAAGTAGCCTTAGCCACCACGGTACTTTCTGTCCAAAGGATACTTAGGTAGGACGATGAATGTTCCACCCAACATTAAACATACCTTAGCACCTTGTGATGACCTGAATGTGCAGTCATCTAGACACAATACGTTTACAAACAAAATATTCATGCAATAACATAGGTACAGAAATAATGTTACCAAAATATGACTAACATGTCTTAAAAGTTGCAGATAATAAAGGTTCGAACCATCATAAAGCATTGTTTCAAGGAAAGAAGACGATACAAAGGCCCCTCAGCTGGGGGCATAATACAACAAAAAGTTCAGTTAAGAAAGACTGGACACGGCATGATCAAGGGTCAGGAAGACGAGGAAAGACAACTCCTTCATCTTGTAGCTCAACTTCCGCAAAGGCAACATTGGTGTAATTAATGGCAGAACGCTCATATTGTACCTTCATCTGAGAAAAATGAACCTCCAAATCCGAAGCCGACTTCTGAAGAACTTCATCACCTGAGCACTAAGCTGATCATTAGCTTGCTGAAGAGCCTCAGCCTTGGACTTAGCAGCAACATCAAATTGACGGGATATCTCCATCGAGGATATCTGTCCTTCGAGACGATTGATCTTGGCATCTGCACCCACTAGCTGTTCCTGGAGACCTGCGAGAACGAAGGGTGTAAGCAATAAGGAGAAGCGACAAAAGACATAAAAAATGCTGCTGGAATATAAGGACCCTAAGCTACCTCCTGCATGGCTAAGGGATTCTTCTAAACTATGCTGGGCCTCCGCAAGGTCCACCTCAGCGGCTTCAAGATCTTCCACAAGGGTATCACGTTCAGTTCGGAGATCATCAATATCAATCTGGAGCGAAGCACTCTCAGAGGATAAAACTTGGTAAACACTGATGAGTGCCAAATATTGTATATATTTGCACCTTTTTATTGGCATTTAACTCATCATTTGTGCACTAACGCTCCATTTTATCCCATATTCTGTGTTTTCGTTGTTTTCAAGAATAAATACTTTTCTCAATTAATTTTGCATTTTTAGGTACTAAATAAAGCCTGGTTAACTCACGGAGCGAAAAGAGCAAAGACACGGGAAAAAGCCGAAGGAAACTCTAGCGGAAAAGAAGTGAAGAATGCGGTATGGAAGACTCAAGGATGAAAATGGGCTTAACAAGGAAGAAATTGTTCTTAAAAAAGAAGTGGGCTCAAGATTACCTAAGCCCAAATCCATTTCCTAAACCCAAACCCATATCCTAAACCCAAAATCCAAATCCATAGCCCACTTCTCCTGTAGCCGTCAGATTGGATCCTCAGCTGAATCCAACTTTCGCTTCATCGTCGATACATCAAATTTGCTACAACCGCTTCACACCACAGCACCTAACTCCATCTTGATCCGTTAGCTTCGTTGTATCTCACAATCCAACGGTCGCTTAATTCTGTGTACTGGGCGCCGTCCGATTCCATCTAGGTTGATGATCCATCGCCTTTCAGCCGCTGACATCAAACCTCGGTACCTCGGCCTCACACCCTATCACCCATACCCATCGACCTTAACCAAATCATCTTCTCCCCAAATTTTCTTTCCCCCAAATTCCCCTTCTTCCCAAAAATGCAGAACCGCCTGCAACTCCATCACTGCCACCATCTCCATCTCACCCCAGACCTCGAGCGTCACCACCACTATCTTCCCCCGACAGAAACCCATCTCCCTAGTTTCCCTCTCTCTCATTCCTAGCATCATTCCTAGATGCTATGAATTCGACAGTGAGAAGCTAGGGTTCACTAGGAGTGCAGAGAAGACCAAGAAGGCATGGGTTCATAGCAGAAGAGGAAAGGAAGGACGAGCAAGAGAGCAGAGGAGACAAATTCAGAGAATCAGTGAGTGAATTCTCGATTTTCAAAATTCGGGTTCTTTCAAAATTAAGGTTTAGAAATTAGGGATTTCATGTAAAACTATAAATAGAAGATGATATTATGTGTGTGTGGGTATGCCCGGATTAGCCGGTGCACCAAGCAGTAGTTCGTTTTTGATTTCATCATCTTCATCATGTTCTAAATTCACCTGCTAGGGTTTATATGAAGCCCTAGTTTGCTACTAGTTATTCCTGTTAATGGAAGTAACCTTGTTGTGCTTAATTGTTTTAGAATAAAATTTAATCTTAGGACTTCAGTACTTCACTTTCACAGTGTATGCCATGTATCCATTGTAGTTAGAATAATACTGTGCTGAAGAACTACAACTCATACTTAATCCCATATATTGATCTTTTGATTAGTTGTTCCCTGAAAAGACAGTTAATGCTTAGGAGAAATACCTTAGTTGTGATTGAATCATTCATATCAAGGTGACCTTAGATATACAGAGGATTGAAATCCATTTTGTTATCAAATATAAGGACAAGGTTAGTGTTATGAGCATAATAACTAGTGTAAGTTAGTGGTGGAATCAAAGGCCCTAGTACCATTCTCATCATTTTCTCTATTTACTTTCTTTGCATATTACTTTACTGTTTCTGTTACTATCAATCATCTTCGTCGTATCGACACCCAACCAAACAACAATTGTGTTACTCTTGCATAGAATCAGTTAGTAAAGACCATTAGAAGCAACTTTAACACCCACCTTGTCCCTGAGGACAAACCCCTTCTTACCTCACTCACTACAACTGACCTTGTATACTTGCAGGTCTAAATTGTAGGTTCTTTTAAAACCACACCAAGTTTTTGGCGCCGCTGCCGGGGACTTGGCTGTTGTGTAGTTTAACTGTTGTCCTAACTGTTTCTGGGTTAATTTCTGTTATAGCTGTGTAGTTTTGTTGTGCATCTTAGTTCCTGCATCTTGCTGTGCATCTTAGTCTCACTTGGCATAACTTAGTTCTGTAAGCATTTAGATCACTTGCTATGCATTTAGGTTAAGCATACTTGTTGTTCTTCTTACTTGTTGTGTATTTAGTTTAAGCTCACTTGTTGTCTTGTTCTTTGCATCTTTTAGTTTAGTGTTATTCTTGCATCTTTTAACTAAGTGTAGTTCCTGATTCTTGCATATTCATATTACTTGCATCATCTTTGCTGTTCTGCATACTAACTTGTCTGCATATTGTTTTGCATTAACATGTTCATCTTAGCTTGTTCATCTTCATTGCTTTTCTGAGCTAGTTCTTGCTGTGTAACTGCATCTTAGTGTAACTTGTATATCTTGCATAGCATATGTTGCTTAAACCCACGTAGTAGCTGTAACTTTTCTGATAAGCATCTTAGTGTAATTTTGCTTGTTTATTTTTCCTACACACAACTGAACTTCCCTATGTGAAGGTTCTGACAAGCTTCTTTGAGCCACTAGGTACCTGTGGTGCTGTTGGAAGAAGCTTGTGTTGCTGTGCTGCTGCCTGTTACTGTTACCAGCTGCTGCTGCTGAGTGCTCCGTAGCCCGGCTGCTGCTGGTGCTGCTGTGGCTCTTGCTGCTGTTGTGTTGCTGCTGAACAGGCCTGCAACATTGCTGCTGCCAAGGCTGGGAGAAAAGGGAAAGGAGCAGGAGCTTGTGAACTGTGAGTTGATGCTACAGCAACCAAAGCATACAACCCAATTTATTGGGTTTGGTGTTACAAGCTGTTGCTGGGCTACTGTTGGAAGAGCTAAGAAGAAGTGGGCTAGCTAGTTCTGTTGCTGGGCTGTGCTGTAAAGATTAAGATCAAAGCCCAACTGGGCTTGTGCAACAAAAAAGGGATAAAAAGCCCAAGTGGGCTTCCCTCCAAAAAATCAGGTAAGCCTAAACCCAGTAGGAAAGCCCAATTGTCTGTTGGGTTTATATTTTTGAATTCTGGGCTTGTAATATTAAACCCAACAGTTGGGCTTGTATTTTCTTTGGGCTTGTAACTTTGATTATTTGTGGGCTTGTAAAATCTTTTGTTTCAAAACTTGAATAGTTTTTAAAGCCCCAAATGGGCTTCTCTTCACAAACTTTTGAAAACCCATTTTTCAAAACCAAAAGTGGGCCTTGCTCAAATTTCTCCCATTTTGAAACCAAAACTTTCAAAACCCAACAAAACCAAAAATTTCTCCCATATTCAAACCAAAATTTTGCTCCTAATTCAAAACCAAAGCTTTGCTCCACCAATGTGGGCTTGCTCCCAATTTTAAAACCAAATTTGCTCTCAATAACCAAATTTTTTCTCCCACATTCAAACCAAATTTTCTTTTCAAAACCCAACAAATCCAAAAAATTTCAAAACCCATCAAAACCAAATTTTTCTGAAAACAATGGGCGAGTATGTGAATAAACCCCGTAGTCTCCATGAATACATGTACTCTAACAGAATAAGTCAGTTATCATGTATCGTCTTACCCCAGACTGATGGCCCATTTGAACTAAACGCAAGCATGATACAAATACTTCTTATATTTCGAGGGTTCGATTCTGAGAATCCCTATAATCATGTAAGAGAGTTTGAACAAATTGTTCGGGCTATACAACCTGACTATATGTCTGAAGACTCTTTGAAATTGCGTTTGTTTACATTTTCTTTAAAGGAAAGGGCTAAAACATGGTTTTACAGTCTGAGACCGCAGTCAATCACCACTTGGGACCAACTCACAAATCAATTTGTCAAAAAGTTCTTTCCCCATCATAGGACCATCTTTATTCATCAAAGTATTAATTGTTTTGTCCAGTTAGATGGAGAGACATTTTTTCATTATTTTGAACGGTTTAATGATTTGTTGTTTGAGTGTCCTCACCATGGCCTTGAGAAGTGGAGACTGGTTTCCATTCTTTATGAGGGACTAGACTTTAAGTCTCGAGCCTTGGTTGAATCTATGTGTAATGGTGAGTTCATTGATAAAACTTTGGACGATGCATGGTCATTTCTAGCTGAAGTTGCAGAGAAAACCCATTAGTGGGAAACCTATAGGGAAACTAAGACCATGCCACATGATATGGGTAATCACCATGAGTCAGATGTTGATTTTCCCAATGAGCTTAATTCTGGATATAGTGTTTCATACCCTATTGCTGAAAATGTCAATCCATGTTCACCTATTTTAGAAGCAGATGTATGGACGAAAAACACTAATGGTTTTGAAAAAGTAGGATTTTCATGTATTTGTGATGATGATGATGATGATGATGATGATGATGATGATGATGATGTTATGTTAGAAGAACATGTCTATGCTGAAAATGTTATGGAACCTTTGGGTCCAAATACATTAGGCTTTTCTGCCTCGACCTTCATGAATGATGTTTCTTCTAGTATTCCATATACATGTGATGAGGCTACTGATTTAGATATTGTGCAGCTATCATGTGAAGAGCATGACTTAGGTAATGTTGAATTTTCTGTTGACACTAATGATCCTATGCATGAAAATATAGTTGATGTGTCTGATTTCATACTTAAGCCACAATATATTGCTTCTTTTGATGCTGATTTGGATATTTCGGATAACCATGATTCTGAATTTGGACTTGTGCAATTGTTTTGTGATGATAAGCATGCTATACAACTTGATTATGACTTAGAAAATGCTGATATGACTGATAATATTGGTACTCTAGATCTCATGCATGTGAGAAACTTAGATGTCACCTTCCTACTTAAGTCACAATCTGATAGCCTTCCACCCAACCTAGATTTGGTTTGTAACAATATTGTAAAACCAACTTTTCTGAGAATACCTAATCTAGGCATGGAACTGTGTGCCTCCCAACTCCTCTTGGACTATTTTGCATCTAAATACAATACCTTTAAGGAGCCACAGTTGGAATATGCATGTTTGCCCGTCCCTAGCAAAGTCCATTTCGAGTTAGACCTTGTGCATGATGAACCCCCAAAACTGCGAGATTTTTTATCCAATAGTATATCTAGTGCAAAATCCAGGTTTAGGGGTAGCTCATTTGGTTTTTCACTCTCACTCTCATTTCAGTCTAATTTAGTGTTTTGAAACTGTCTATGTTTCAACACTTTGTCTTTTGGGTTGATCCTCAACTCTTGAGACTGTATGTATATAGTGAATTGTTTGTATATAATCTGGTAGGTAATGTTTAGTGGAATCATATGTTTCTTGTATATATTGTGCTAACCCAATGTGAATTCAGTTGAGTTACTGTTGGGTTTTGCCTTGAATAATGGAGTTCAAAACTTGCTTTCGCCAATATCCGGTAGTCTCTTTCCTTTTTCTACACTTAACATCGTTCTCATGGTATGTGTTATAATCATGTTTATCTTTTGAAACATTGAGGACAATGTTTAGTTTAGGTTTGGGGGTGAAAAGTAGATACTTTGATAACATGCTATAATCGAAAAATAGAACTCTTTCTTTTTGAAAAAAAAATGAAAAAATGAAAAAATCAAAATTAAAAATTAAAAAAATCCGAAAAAAACACATAAAAATGGAGCTCATTTACCTTGAAATGTTGACTCTTGTGCATGTATGTAAACATAAGGATTCTTAGTCTAGATATTTAGGCACCCTGATTCTAGCACAATTCACATAGTGATAAGAAACTTGCACGCGCACGATCTACCAATACATGTATAGCCTCATCCTTGAGGTGTTCTATCGGAAATCACGATTTCCAATCACTTTAGAATACTGAACGAAAATTGACTAGCTTGTTCTTTGGTTGGTTGGGATAGAAGGTGGAGGTTATATTAAGAAAGACAACCATCGAATTTAACTGGGTGCATCAAAAAGGGCTACCTCTTGCAAAGTGTCATGTAATTTTTTGTTTCTTTTTGCTTATGTATCGAAAGAGTTACCATGTTGTAAATAATTTTTTTTCAAAAAAAAAAAAAAAAAAAATGATGTATATATTCAAAAAAAAAAAAATCAAGTATTTATCAATTCCATCCTCTCTTGTTCCAAAAATAAAAGAGAGTAGTCAATGTAAATAAGAGTCATCTTTTGTGTTTTTGTGTTATAAGCAAGGAAGGGTGTATGCCATTGATGTACAACGCGAGTAATTGTGAAATACCTCCAACTCATTCACAATTCTCGTAAAGTCCGGACAGTTAGCTAGATTTCGACCTCGGCTCTTAGCCTGAGAAACTATCTCTTGGTGATTAGTAGTCATAACATCCGATCTTTCTTTACACATGTGTAGATACACTTTACACTCTTATCACATGTCTTTATTTGTTATCAGTGCTAGGATTGTGCCTTTGATATCTAGATTGACATCTTCATTTTTTTGTGAGCTTCTAATGTCTTGCACATGTCACATTTCATGGAATCTGAGCTTATATTTTGTCCTAGAACTTTGAAGGTACGTTCTAAGAAAACCTTCACGAGACTTCAACTTGTCCACTAGGGACACTTAGTGGTTTAAAAGGCTTATTGCATTCGCTAAATGCAATCGAGAGACCAGCGACAGTGGTATAGGTAGGATTTCTTTAGTTTTGTTTTACTTGAGGACAAGTAAAATTCAGGTTTGGGGGTATTTGATGAGTGCCAAATATTGTATATATTTGCACCTTTTTATTGGCATTTAACTCATCATTTGTGCACTAACGCTCCATTTTATCCCATATTCTGTGTTTTCGTTGTTTTCAAGAATAAATACGTTTCTCAATTAATTTTTCATTTTTAGGTACTAAATAAAGCCTGGTTAACTCACGAAGCGAAAAGAGCAAAGACACGGGAAAAAGCCGAAGGAAACTCTAGCGGAAAAGAAGTGAAGAATGCGGTATGGAAGACTCAAGGATGAAAATGGGATTAACAAGGAAGAGATTGTTCTTAAAGAAGAAGTGGGCTCAAGATTACCTAAGCCCAAATCCATTTCCTAAACCCAAACCCATATCCTAAACCCAAAATCCAAATCCATAGCCCACTTCTTCTGTAGCCGTCAGATTGGATCCTCAGCTGAATCCAACGGTCGCTTCATCGTCGATACATCAAATTTGCTACAACCGCTTCACACCACAGCACCTAACTCCATCTTGAGCCGTTAGCTTCGTTGTATCTCACAATCCAACGGTCGCTTAATCCTGTGTCCTGGGCGCCGTCCGATTCCATCTAGGTTGATGATCCATCGCCTTTCAGCCGCTGACATCAAACCTCGATACCTCTGCCTCACACCCTATCACCCATACCCATCGACCTTAACCAAATCATTTTCTCCCCAAATTCCCCTTCTTCCCAAAAATGCAGAACCGCCTGCAACTCTGTCACTGCCACCATCTCCATCTCACCCCAGACCTCGAGCGTCACCACCACTACCTTCCCCCGACAGAAACCCATCTCCTTAGTTTCCCTCTCTCTCATTCCTAGCATCATTCCTAGATGCTATGAATTCGGCAGTGAGAAGCTAGGGTTCACTAGGAGCGTAGAGAAGATCAAGAAGGCATGGGTTCGTAGCAGAAGATGAAAGGAAGGACGAGCGAGAGAGCAGAGGAGAAAAATTCAGAGAATCAGTGAGTGAATTCTCGATTTTAAAAATTCGAGTTCTTTCAAAATTAAGGTTTAGAAATTAGGGATTTCATGTAAAACTATAAATAGAAGATGATATTCTGTGTGTGTGGGTATGCCCGGATTAGCCGGTGCACCAAGCAGTAGTTCGTTTTTGATTTCATCATCTTCTTCATGTTCTAAATTCACCTGCTAGGGTTTAGATGAAGCCCTAGTTTGCTACTAGTTATTCCTGTTAATGGCAGTAACCTTGTTGTGCTTAATTGTTTTAGAATAAAATTCAATCTTAGGACTTCAGTACTTCACTTTCACAGTGTATGCCATGTATCCATCGTAGTTAGAATAATACTGTGCTGAAGAACTACAACTCATACTTAATCCCATATATTGATCTTTTGATTAGTTGTTCCCTGAAAAGACAGTTAATGCTTAGGAGAAATACCTTAGTTGTGATTGAATCATTCATATCAAGGTGACCTTAGATATACAGAGGATTGACATCCCTTTTATTATCAGATATAAGGACAATGTTAGTGTTATGAGAACAATAACTAGTGTAAGTTAGTGGTGGACTCAAAGGCCCTAGTACCATTCTCATCATTTGCTCTATTTACTTTCTTTGCATATTACTTTACTGTTTCTATTACTATCAATCATCTTCGTCGTATCGACACCCAACCAAACAACAATTGGGTTACTCTTGCATAAAATCAGTTAGTAAAGACCATTAGAAGCAACTTTAACACCCACCTTGTCCCTGAGGACAAACCCCTTCTTACCTCACTCACTACAACTGACCCTGTATACTTGCAGGTCTAAGTTGTATGTTCTTTTAAAACCACACCAAACACTCTCTAACTCTTCCATCTTCCTAACTAAGGACGCATGGGACATGGAAGATATTGCAGAGCCTGGCTCGACAAGTCTATTCTTAAGAGAACAAACCTCAGAATATAAAACATTACGTTCTACAGTAACCTTAGCTAATGAAATACAAGCATCTTTGAAATCCGCATGATATTTCTTACAGATGATTTCTTGGGCTGAGAGGCGTCTCTCAACTAAGTCAATATCCTCATTTTGCTTTAAAATGAGACTCTCCTTCCAATTAAGGGCTTCGTCACATTCTTTACGAAGCAAAGCCATCTGCTTCACTAAATCCGCGTTATGAGCAGATTCAAGGGAAAGTTGGGCCTCATTATGAACAGTTACGTGCATCAATCTGTCAGACTTCTTCTGATAATACCAAACATCATAGGTTAACTTGGCTACTTGATCCCGGAAATATCTAAGCTCACTAGATCTACCAGCTGGAAGGAGAAGGTTGTCTCAGGACTATGCAACCAAACAAGAACAAAAACAAAGCTAAGGGAAAGAAGAAACGAACCTATGGCTTTGGAGAACTCAGCATCCAGAGCGGAATCAACAGCTTTACGCCCGTCCTCTGCAACTTTAGCAGCATTGTTAGCTCTCTCAAGAGCCAATAGACAAGCTTCCAAGGATCTCTGAGTCTTTCTCAGATCATCCTCCAACGAAGATAACCTATCAATAGAAGCAACATCACTGGATGAAGGTTGTTGTGTGCTAACGAGTGCATATTCTTGACGAGCACGCTCCAACAGAGCACTCAAGTGAGTACACTTAGCCCTATAGAACTTGAACAAGGTGCAACCAACATCTATTTGCTTGAAAAGCTGCAAACAAAGGAGTATAAGAACAAACAAAGAATAAAAACAATTTACGAAGCGGTAAGGTAGGAATCACTTACTTAGAATGATTAGAGAAGAGGAAGGAAATCATCATAGGTGTCTATGAAAGCCTCCTACTCTTGGATGCTACCCCTACGGATTTTACCAAAGCTCTGGCTGGAGCGAAGGCAGTTCGGATCAAAGAATAGATCCTTAGCCGCATGATATTGATCAGACAACATATCCAACTGCGAAGCTACCTCAAAAGAGATATCCAAGTGATGACGATCAACCTCAACATAAAAAGGACCTTTCGAGTTCCACAGAATGACTTTAAGAATGGCGTCATCAGAACTAACAAGGCTCAAGTTCTCAAGAAGCTTACCCTTGTTAGACTCATCAACAACCCCATCAATCTCTTGAGAGCGAACATGGGGCACGACTAGTGATCCCTCACCACGACGAAGAGACGGCATGGTGGATGAGCTGGGAACTGAAGAAAAAGCCTGAGCACCACCTAAGTCCATATCACCAGCAGAAGGAATATTACCTAGTACGGTCCAATCTGGTGACGAAGGCGGAGGTCCAACATATTTGCTAACAGGGGCAGTAGAAACAGATTGAGCGCTCCCTAACGAGGTTGGCATAGCATTGAAGGAGAAGCTGCCCAGTGAAATCACAACCTTCTTCTTTGGATGAGAATCTGAGCTGCTAACCCTCAACACTGGGGTAACAACCTTAGCAAACGAACCACTTGATTGAAGCGAAGTAGCAGGAGATGAAGGAAGACTCTTAGAAGCTATAACAACAGCTCTAGTAGTGGCCGAGACAGCGGGCAATGATCCACCTGGGGCAGAAAACGAGGGTACCTTTGGAGACGAAGCAGGAGGTGTAAAAAAATGAAGCATCACCACCATATACGAGGTTCTCACCCTCCACTGAGACAGCATGGATGAGACTGGGGTTCTCCTTGGAAAAATCTTCCTCGATATCATCCAAATGAGGGATGAGGCCAGTATCCTCAATTTTCTCCATATCTTCATCATCCGGTACCTCCTCACCATCCTTGGGATCCTCATCCGATGCTTCAAGATCAATAACAACCTTCAACTTTCCCTTTCTCTTGGAGGACTATGGAAAAACACATGCGCCAGCTAATGATCAGGGGCAAGATACTAAGGAACCTACAAATACAAAGGTATGGAAATGATCCTTACCCCCGCAGGTGTTGGCGTATCTATTTCAGCCGAAGCCTTTCTTTTCCTAGTTCTGGTGGCTACGGAATTACCAGCAGATCCCGGAGCAGTCCTAGCAGCAGAGCCTAGAGAAGTTCCAGCAGAAGAAGCATGGGAAGACTACAAAAGAAAGCTATCAGAATATTAAACAAAGATATTAGAGCAAAAACCTTCAAACAGAAACGAAGATTACCTCATGAGAAGCATCAGGGTTGAAAACCCAAGGCTGATAACCATCATACTTCTCAGGAAAGGAGAAAGCTACACGAGGGACGTTGGGATCCGCGGTAGTAAAATCATAGGCCCAAGGACCCACCACACGAAGAGGAGTACGAGCCCAGCGATCATCATGATCAAGACGAATGCGATCAGACTTTGGCAAAGGTAGCCTAGCAGGATAAGGGATGACAGTCAAACCAGTCTTATCGATCTCCTCCAACAGAAGAAGATTGTTACCTTCCCTGATTTTCTTAGCAGTAACATGGATACGATGAGGGCCAACACTCCAAGGAAGAAGATTACTCTTCTGGATAACATCAGCATACGCAGCATTGAAGTTGGCAGGGGTATAATCCTCCTGCTTAGAGCTTCCATTAGCAAAGGGGTCATAAGACTTCAAAGTGGTCTTTCCCTTACTATGGTACCAGCTCTCACGAAGGGCACGCCAGTAGTTACCAGCATACCGCATAACTCCTCGGACCTGAGTCTTGTTCATCGAGTCATCCATGGTAGACAAAACTTCATAGTAGAAGGGATAATTTCTACTAAACAAAGGGAGGAGCATACCTGCGGCCAACTGACAAACACTAATCAAGAGGTTATTTTCATCGTAAGGAAAACCTCAGATCAAGGATTCGGTGAGAACATCAGGACCATCGACAAAGGAGATCCCGAACTTATGGAGGCGAAAATACTTGGTGATCTCAGCTAAGGAAATATGAGCATAGCTATCCTTGTCACGCAGTTGAAGCCTCTGAATCTCATAATGAGGAGGAGGAGGTGGAAGCTTCTCAACAACAACTTCTTCTACCTCAGGGTCCACAGTAGCCTCAGGGACCACAACCATCTTCGTATCAGCAAGTACCTCAGTGTCCTCAGGGGGGGGGGGATATGGCGTAGCATCAGGATGATCCATCCGCATAGGCGGATCAGTAGACGAAGAGGGTATCTGTTCCTTCCGCGCAGGCTTCTTCGGAAGTCTTATTATCCCTAACACCAGCAGAAAGAACATCTCATCAGCAATGGAGGATTGAAATTGCAAGCAAATCAAAACCAAATTGGGGGGAAAATAAGCATACTTTGGGCATGGGTTTAACTAAACCAACCAGGGGAAGCAATTAAAACACACCATAAGACGAAATCAAAGGTTATTCACCACCATAATAAAGATTGCAAGCGAAGAACAATCATGGAAAAATCAAAATACAAAATGGGAGCAAATCCAAGTTCGCATACAACATGAACGAGTAAAAGAAAATTAAAATTCACACATGCAAGTCCAACAGCATTCTCCAACAAATCGAAGAAGGGAAGACAAAATTAAGCATGGAGAAGTACGAAAAGCAACAACAAAAGGAAAAGTATCACTTTCTTATATATGATGATCGAGTATTGAACCACAAAGATTTGGCAAATCGAAGGAAAGATCAGTAATTGATGGTGGAAGAAAATCTTTGTGAAAGAGACAAAGAGTGACAGTTCGAGAGGAAGAAAATGAGTTAATGAAAATTCCTTCTCTTAATTCACTTCTTATAGGCGGCTGAAGAATCCAAAAATTTGGATGTACCGAAATTCAAGGGGAAGTTATTGCATGAAAGGACATGTAGAGGACCACCCAATCAGTACATGCAAAAATGGCGGCATTACAGGAGTTTTCTTCCAATCCTACCAAACGGTAGAATATGAAAGAAAAGGGGAAAACTGTGAATACCAATATTCTGCAGAGCACGTTTCACGATCTCAATGGTCGCATAAAAGATAACTGTGTATCCCTCGCTATACAAGGGAATCCAAGTGACAGAGGATACCTTCGTAGATATACTTTATCTCGTCCCAAGAAAGGATGCCTCGACGACTAAGATGAAATAAGTAAAAGCCTAGTCTATGAGGAGGCAGCTGGCGAAGGGATAGAGGTAGATTCCATATCTAATCATCATTGAATGCGCAAATCTCTTATCTACATGTATAATCAAAGCACGTGGAGAGAGATGATATGGCAGAACCAGATTGGTAGAGGCTGGCGGTGAACGAAGGTACAATTTGTACTAAGGTTGGGAAGTTCCCGAAGGAACGTGGGTCAGCTGAGGTGGCATAGTTCGACTGGAGAAATCACCCGGTGAATGAAGGTATCGTCTGTGTGAAAGGTATATCCGGAAACGATGGACCCAGAGGCAGCAAAGATATACCTGGAGCAGAAGGGGCTATAAATACCAAGCCTCACCAACAAACGAGAAGCATTCAATTCCTAGGAGAAGAAGATCTAGTCTTAAGCTTATACTTCTTTAATGTTTAGAACTTAAGTAATGACTTCAACTTAAGTTCTCTCTATTAATTTGGGAAGAATTTAAGATCTTTTGTAACTACTACAAGTTAATACAAACAAATCACTCATTACCCCGTGGGCGTAGACGAAAGTCGAGCCACGTAATATCTTGTGTCTCATGATAACTTAGTAGCATTTAATTTATATTAGTGTTCTTTGTTATTATTGTGATCTCCGATATCTTTTATTATTTAGCATCATCAGTTCAACTGAGGCATCGATATTACTTAGTATCTGATTCTCTGAACTGTATAAATTATATAGACTACGGGAAAATGAGTAGTCACAGAATGTATTCATATACATTCTCAACAGCCAAAGACAATTACGAAGGTTGTCCTTGGATCATACGTACCTAAGTACGAGCATCCAGGGGCAAAGATGGAGCTTATCTTTGGCTTGAATGTATTTATACACATTCTCAACCAAAGACAATTACGAAGAGTGTCCTTGGATCGCACATATCTAAGTACGTGAATCCAAGGGAAAATACGAAGGTTATATATCTTTGTCTCGAACGTGTCCATACACGTTCTCAGCAGTCAAAGACTATTACGAAGGTTTCCCTTGGATCGTACATATCTAAGTACGAGCATCCAAGGGAAAAAGCGGAGCTTATCTTTGGATCGAGTATTTTCATATGGAAATCAAGGGAGATCAACAGGATGCAAGGCTATGCAACCTAGCGGAGGTAGGGCTGAACGAACAAAGAGCCGCCGAACAACAACATGAAAGGAAAAGAAGAAGGAAGAACACCAACGAAGTGAAGAACGAAGACTTCAAGGTTCCCGGAGCCCCCTCGCCTAAGGATAATACAAGCACTAACAACGCTTCGGAGGGTGATAGCTCCAAAGACTGTCCTTGACTCGTACTATCTAAGTGTGAGCAATTAAGGACGGTGATGAAGCATAAGGAAGAAGGTTCAAAATAAAACTCACATGGAAGGACAAAGCTTCGTTTGTATAAAATTCTTAAGCTTATCGCTTTGTGAATTTCTGGGGGAAAAGAAAGATATGTAGCATCAACATCATCAACGAAAGTCAATCCCCCCAAACCGGACTTACAAACAAAGGTGGTCATAATAATTGGGGCCAAAGACATCAACAATGGTTGTATTTTACAGCTTAAGTCTGAATCTGAAGGTATGCATGGGAGCGAAGCCCCTTAAAGGCAGACTCCCCAGCATCAGGCATACATGGAAGCGAATACCCTTAAAGGAAGACTCCCCAGCATCAGGCATACATGGGAGCGAATCCCCTTAAAGGCAGACTCACCACCGTCAGGCATGCATGTGAGCGAAGCCTGTTAAAGGCAGACTCACCATTGCAAAGAATGGGTTTTTCAATCCAAAGCTATGAATTAAATGTACAAGTCAACAAAGCCCGTGTATGTAGGCGTACGTATATGCAAAGAGGCTACAAACCATACTCAATTACAAGGAGTCACACGAAAACACATAAGCAGACGCAACCTGTCAACCACCACTATTGCGATGCTTTCAGTCTAGAAATGAACGAAGCCTGTATACATTTGTGTTGATGGTGGTTTTTAGTTCAACGATAAAATTATAAAACCAGTATTTAATGCGCTGTCACCCTGCAAGGGGTAAAGCCATTTGAAAAGTGACGAGTGCAAAAAACCTCCTCGCTTATTGAGCAATTCAATGTATATGAAATTCACTCAGAATGGTGCACGTAGTAGCAATCCCAAATATTCTGTGATTTCTATTCTATACCAGCATTATTAATTAATGCATGATTTGCCTAGTATTTTCCGTGATACGTTCTCAGCCGAACTCTCATCATTGACATGACTTGACGATTAAGTGTTCACTCTCAGCAGAGTAACATGAAGCTCCCGAAGTTCCAGTATTGAGATCTGCATGAAAATACCCACACAGGCAACGTCACTCCCTGAAAAATAGAATCTCATATCGACGTAATTTTAATTGAAGACAGCTCGATCGAACACGATTAAATTCCTTAAGGAAAATCTAGACTGTCAATATCAGTCCCAGAAACGATCCCAACCACACAATTTGGCCGCACGTTTCAGAAAACCTAGTGCTCCGACCACATTGACCGCCGGCGGGCCCACTAGTGCTCCGGCCGGACTTTGTCTAACCCCTTACAGCGTTGTCAAACGCCAACCCTAAATAGGGTGTTTGCACTGATTAAAAGAAGCTCGAACGAGCTAGCCTGTTCAAAACAGTCTTAGAAAGTATCACGACCGTCCAACTTCGCCAGACTGGTTGGACGGCTTGGATCTTTCTACGAGTGATTAAGGAAGTGCCAGCATGCACACCGGCGGCCCAGCATCCCCCCCACTCGATCGTACTGTTCGCGGCAAGTGCGTAAGGAAATGAATTGTTTGCCCAAACTATAGAAGACGCGATGCTTTTAAAACCCTAATTTGGGTCGCGAAAGTGTATTAGTGTCTTAAATCGATCACGACCATTCAACTTAGCCAGCCTGTTTGGATGGCTTAGATCGTGTTCTGGACAATCAAGGAGGTACGCATGAGCCCACCACCAGTCCAACGTTATCCCTGTTCGATCGACTTACCCATGGGAAGTCAATGATGCATCGAATTGCTCGATCGAACTAGAGAAGTCGTGGCTGTTTCAAAACCCTAATTGGATTTACAACAACACACTTCTGTCGTAAATTGATCACAACCATCCATCTTCACCAGCCTAAACGGGCGGGGTAGATCTAGATTCAAGTGGTACCAAAGGTATTAATGTGACCACTATCGACCCACTTATACACGTGACTGGTCGGCCTATGGAAACCAGGACTCGATGCCTCGAAAGGCATGCCCAAAAAGTGGTGGGTCACACGGTTTTCAAACCCTAAATTGCATTAACGGCAATATGCAACTGCCATAAATCATCTCATCCATCCAACTTTGCATGCATAGTTGGATGATGTAGATTTATTTCCAGCAAACCTGCAAAGCAGCATGACAATCACCAGCCACCTCTTTTCCACGGGAAGCGATCGACCAAATGATGGCTCTCCCATGCGGCCTTCAAACGATCACCCGAAGGAGGTCGGGCATGCTGCTATTTTAAGACGCTCAATTCGCGACTTATTCAATCAAGCTTTAAAACAAAGATGCTTCATGCATATGGATTGTCTTGGGCTGCTTGTTTAAAAACGATGTGTTACATGCATCGAACACATGCGATATTTTATGAATATCGACTCCAAAAACAACTTAGTTGTTTCACCTAATAGCACTGTATGCTATTCTTTGGGGAAAGTCCCATGACTTGGCTCACCTACTCGAGACATCAAACATGTCACAGAATGGGGGATACTTACTGGGGTATTGGTTTGGCGGTTTACAGCGTGCAGTGTTATAGTATTTTTCAAGAGGTAAGTAAAAGTTCGTTGCTCGGACTTGAATAGATTTTAAAACGAAAATATATGTACAAATTTGTCACAAGATGTTCGAGAGGTATTGGGACTAAGGACTTGGCCAATTCTTCATGCATGTGGTATATTTTATTTGTTCTTAACAATTACTGCTCAAAACATAAATATATGGACTCTTATTTTGCCAAAATAGATTCTCAGAATATTAGTTATAAATCGTAAGCATGGGACATCAAACATTTAAGCAAGCATGCCGCATCAAATAAAATGATAACTAATTAATTAAAATCATTTTTCAATTTTTAATCAGTGCAAAAGTCATAAAAAGAAAAAATTAAATTTACCACAATGACGAAAATAGACTCCCTCCGTCGTCCCAATGTTGGGTTTAGCTCCTCATATTAATCATAATCTCAAAATGTTTTATTATTGCTCCAAAGTTGATTACAATTGAGTAAACAATGCAACAGAGAAATCGCAACAGCAGTTCCTGTTGCGAAGACGATGTTGGACTGTTACAGAGAAACAAGTGGTGACGGAAAATTAAATGCTGTGGTTTACTTCTCTGTTGCAAAATATGATGAAGAAACTGTTGCGATGAAGATAAACGTTGCACAGCAGTTGAAGAAACTGTTGCGATGAAGATAAACGTTGCAGAGCAGTTGAAGAAACAGTTGCAAATGGATGAAGCAACCGTGGCCGATTCCTTGTTCTTCACGGGCAGCAGCAGCAGCAGCAACAGAGTTCTGAAAACTCTGATTTCTGCTCCTCTGGCCCTCCTTTCGACTCCCAACTCTCGACAGCCCTTCCCTGTGATAGTAGCAACCTATTTATACACCTAAGCCTCATTGAATCTCGCCATAACTCCTCAAAAATCTTCACAATGAAGAAAAATATTTTTGAGAATAATTTCTTATTTCTTCCTCTGTGTACGTTAATTGTCTTGGAAATCTTCATAAACTGATTGATACGCATCCTAGGAGAATATCTGGGCTTAACTACACAAACATGCAACATCTTTTACGTGATTTTCTTTCCAAAAATGAGACGATATTCTTTTCTCTGTTTTGATTGGGAATTGATTTTCTGGACAAATTTGATCGATCCCAACCACCATAATATCTTCATATACTCATATCACATATACCCATTAAGTCTCAGCTCTTTAATCTCGTTAAAACACCTTCAAATGTCGAATTAAAATCTGCCAGTAAAGGAAAGAATTTTCCCGCCAAAACAAATTTTGAATTTTGAAAGAAGGTCGCCCCTTATCCAGTGGTCGCCCCTTATCCAAAAGCGAGAGTCCGAATAACACTTGTCCTCCGGGTGCCAAAATCAACTTTCGAGCCGAATTTTCTTAAAATATTTATTTCCAAAAAATACCTACAAATACATAAAATAACAAAATTAGTACAAAATCGAGTGCCAACAATACGGACATTGAGGACAAATTAGACACAAAAATGTGTCTATCAAATACCCCCAAACTTATTATTTGCTAGTCCTCGAGCAAAATTTATTCTTGAAAAGTGACCGAGTTAATCTCGGGTGGGTTTATCAGAGGTGTACCCACAAAAACCAATACTCCAGACCCTAGCTATCTACGAAAACTTGGAAAGCACTAAAGAACCTCCTTGGTTGGCATACTTATTAATTACAGAGGAAGTACCCTGACGCGAAATTCCAATTGTTATACGAGTTTGCACTCAAGCATACTAAAATTCATATAAGTGACAGAGCTCTACTAAGATAGTTTCACGATGGACATCACACTCGGAGTCAGACTAATCACATGAAAAGATTAAGAAGATGGAAAAAGAAAAATGTAGATGGTTGAAAAGCGAACGGTGTTTCCCATATCTGTCTGAAGGCCTCTGCCAAGATGAACCTAACCTAAATGACTGAGATACCGGTCTGACTAATATTAACACACTGGCATATACAAGGGAACCAGTGGTCAATAACTTAAATCTAGATCAACAAACTGGCAAATACAAGGGAACCAGCAGTTGACTACACATAACAATAACCATTTTTTTTTTTTTAACTTAACGGCATGAATAGATCTTTTGGATCCAAGCGCATGCTTCTTGTCAGCAGATTACACGATAGTTCCCACGGGTCCTGCATTCCACGCTTGCTTAGGCGACGGAAACAGGGAGAACACACGCATATTGCTATCCAAGTGTTAATACTTATTCCGATTGGTCTAACTGGTCCGGTCTTTTTTTTTTTTTTTTTTTTTTTTTTTGGGTAACTCAGTCACTCTATTTCACCCTAGCAAAGGTAACAACTTGAATCGTGTGCCCCACCAAATCACTTGAAATAAAAGAAAACTAAAAATAGAAAGTGAAAAGGACTCGACAAGATATGGCGAAACTATCATGTTATTTCTAACACCTGAGCTCTGTGCTTTTATGAATAGACTCTATAGATGTTTCCATCTAGTCAGATTGGTTCCTCAACTCCTAAAAAAAATGTTTCCATCCACTTAGATTGGTTAGTGCTATCCTAAATACGCATAAATTTCTAGGCTCTGGAGTTTATTTATTACGCAACTAAAAAGTTTCTCCCATACCCCCAAACTTAAATCTAACATTGTCCTCAATGTTCTAAAGATAAAATTAAAAACATGAACAAGGAGAAACGGTTACTATTTGAAGTAAAAGAGTTAAGGAAGGATATTACCGTGTTGCGTGAGATTGGGTTACCTCCCAAGAAGTGCTAAGTTTAAAGTCTTCAGCCAGACTTAGGAAAGGATTAGTCAACTCGAACCATAAAGTAACAGTCGAAATAACTGTGGGTCTTCAAAACTAAATAGAGCTGACCAAAGGAAACTACAATAACCCAAGAAAGTGAACATGTACTGCATACCCTTATCTAGTTTCCTGATGAAGATACCTATGTCCCATTGTGGTTCAGGTTCAGGTTCTATGAAAGGATCTTGATAGAATATTTTCATTGGCTGCGTTTCTTCATAGATGGGATCCGAATCACTAGGTCTTAGAGTCTGTAAAAACTCAAATACGAACTTAGAATCACGAAGTAATAACCTAAATAATTGCGGATCCTCTAAGTCAATCAGATATGACTTACATAGTTGACCACAGTGAGAGTAGTGGTCATTCTTAGGAAAATGTGTCGATTCCATTAACCTAAAGTACTTAGGCTTAGTCTCAGAACTTAATAAGTGACACATTTGAAATCTATACGTTCCCACAATTGGAAGAAAACTATTTGGTGGGAAAACAAAATCAATCTTGGTATTATTGCATGGGTTAACCACATCAACCAGAGGATGGGTTTCTAACATTTGAGACTCTTGTTGGATATCATTAGGTTCTGGAAAACGATTATGAAGATAATCTTGTAAATGGTTGAGGCATTGATGTCAAGTCCCAAGTGAGGGACCTTACTAAGAGTTAAAGCACATGGAGAATGATACTCACCCCCAAACTTAGAGTTTTCGGCGTCTCTAGATAGACTAGTCATAACCTCCCTAATTTCTGGTCGGCAATTGATTTTTCTAAGTCAGGTTCATCCTCGCTAATCTCTACGAGTTCATCTAAGACTATTGTTTCTAAATCGTTTGACTCGATCTCAAGATAAACTGGTTCCTCTAAACCATCATCGGTTTCGTAAACAGGACATACTACATCGTCTGAAACGGGGGTATCTCTAGTCAAATCCTCGTCCTTTTGAATAGGTGAATAATTTTTAAAATTATTAGGATCTGAATCAGAAATAATATAATCATTATAAGGCTCAACTGGGGTAACAAATTCCTGATCACTATTCCCACATATTTCAGATTCTTCATCATCACTATCCTCATCATCATGATACAATTTTTGAAATTCAAGAATTCTCAATCTTTGTTCCAAACTACATGGTCTATGTTTATAATATTTCTCATAGATCGTTAGAGGTGATTCCTCAATAAAAGTTGGAGTATCCATATATCGCTGCCCACGCATATATTCACCAAGAGTCATTTCCGAAGACGTCTCTTGATAACGAGAATTTCTAGACATATATTCTCGCAACGTCATCGCAGGTGGCGTCTCCTCAAAAGGATTCATCACCGAAGAAATATAAACTACAGAGGGATTCTATACAATCACAAACAAGGCCGACTCGACTCCACCAAAGCAAACCTAAAGATTTCTAGCAAACAAAAAGCATGATGGCTCCACTTAGATTGTTTCTAGACCAGCTTCTATCTTTCGAAAGGGAATTCGTTGCAATTTGAGCAAACCCCTCTGGAATCAATCCGAGTCAAAGTAAGTTGAATTGAGGCGAGGGAAGCTCAGTGGAGCTTTGATACCCAAGGCCTCACCGCTATCACAAGGCGGCGCAGTCACGCATTCAACTCACAGAAACCATCATGAACTTTGGAGTGTGCTTAAAGAGCAACCAATATTTTTCGAACGAGTTTCCTATTAAGCTCGTTACCCTATCGGTCTCGTTCTATTCCAAATTTTAAGCTTAGGTTCGCGTTCGGTTTCGTTTTCCTAAGGCGGGCAAGAAGGAGAACGGTGATGAAATCCGAACCCTTATCTTGTTTAGGCCAGGCCTTGCCCTTTACTAGGAATAAAGACAGTCCGGTTCGTCCTCAAACAATTATCACCTTAAGGCAGACAGTAACCCGCTTGCAGGAGATTCGCGGGTGTTTCGATTGGACTTACCTCCCGTACCAGACGGGCGATGAACCGTTGTCGTCGACTCGGGCCACGACTCCTATGCCGTGTGCGAACCCGAGGGGCCGAGACGATATAGTAATCGTCGTCCTTCCCTGCACACAGTTTATATAATTTTTTTTTTTTTTTAATAATACCCTTCCGTAGGGTTAAAAAAAAATAAGTCCAATTGTTCAAAGTCCAAAGTCCAAATAAATAAATAAAAAAAAATTACAGTTTTCCTCACACACTCTAAAAAAAAAAATTAAAAATTAAATCCTAAAATTGTCCTTTTTTCTTCTCTTTTCGCTTTTCGCTTTAAGATTTTTCCTCTCCAAGTCCTTAGTTCACTTGAACCTGCAAAATAAAGACAAAAAGAAACGTAAAAGGAACAAACAATTCTAAAAAAAAATAATAAACCTAAAAAAAAAAATCAATCTATATACAAGTCCGCGTGCGGCGCCATTTTGTTATAGTATTTTCAAGAGGTAAGTAAAAGTTCGTTGCTCGGACTTGAATAGATTTTAAAACGAAAATATATGTACAAATTTGTCACAAGATGTTCGAGAGGTATTGGGACTAAGGACTTGGCCAATTCTTCATGCATGTGGTATATTTTATTTTTCTTAACAATTACTGCTCAAAACATAAATATATGGACTCTTATTTTGCCAAAATAGATTCTCAGAATATTAGTTATAAATCGTAAGCATGGGACATCAAACATTTAAGCAAGCATGCCGCATCAAATAAAATGATAACTAATTAATTAAAATCATTTTTCAATTTTTAATCAGTGCAAAAGTCATAAAAAGAATAAATTAAATTTACCACAATGACGAAAATAGACTCCCTCCGTCGTCCCAATGTTGGGTTTAGCTCCTCATATTAATCATAATCTCAAAATGTTTTATTATTGCTCCAAAGTTGATTACAATTGAGTAAACAATGCAACAGAGAAATCGCAACAGCAGTTCCTGTTGCGAAGACGATGTTGGACTGTTACAGAGAAACAAGTGGTGACGGAAAATTAAATGCTGTGGTTTACTTCTCTGTTGCAAAATATGATGAAGAAACTGTTGCGATGAAGATAAACGTTGCAGCAGTTGAAGAAACTGTTGCGATGAAGATAAACGTTGCAGAGCAGTTGAAGAAACAGTTGCAAATGGATGAAGGAACCGTGGCCGATTCCTTGTTCTTCACGGGCAGCAGCAGCAGCAGCAACAGAGTTCTGAAAACTCTGATTTCTGCTCCTCTGGCCCTCCTTTCGACTCCCAACTCTCGACAGCCCTTCCCTGTGATAGTAGAAACCTATTTATACACCTAAGCCTCATTGAATCTCGCCATAACTCCTCAAAAATCTTCACAATGAAGAAAAATATTTTTGAGAATAATTTCTTATTTCTTCCTCTGTGTACGTTAATTGTCTTGGAAATCTTCATAAACTGATTGATACGCATCCTAGGAGAATATCTGGGCTTAACTACACAAACATGCAACATCTTTTACGTGATTTTCTTTCCAAAAATGAGACGATATTCTTTTCTCTGTTTTGATTGGGAATTGATTTTCTGGACAAATTTGATCGATCCCAACCACCATAATATCTTCATATACTCATATCACATATACCAATTAAGTCTCAGATCTTTAATCTCGTTAAAACACCTTCAAATGTCGAATTTAAAATCTGCCAGTAAAGGAAAGAATTTTCCCGCCAAAACAAATTTTGAATTTTGAAAGAAGGTCGCCCTTTATCCAGTGGTCGCCCCTTATCCAAAAGCGAGAGTCCGAATAACACTTGTCCTCCGGGTGCCAAAATCAACTTCTCGAGCCGAATTTTCTTAAAATATTTATTTCCAAAAAATACCTACAAATACATAAAATAACAAAATTAGTACAAAATCGAGTGCCAACAATACGGACATTGAGGACAAATTAGACACAAAAATGTGTCTATCATGCAGCGCGCAACGCGCCCATTACGAGAACATGTCGGGAAAGGACGAACGGTTAACAATGATGGAGTAGTGGGTGAAGGTGTGACCACTGAATGATCACCACCTCTTACACGACTCCATTACTTAACCTCCTCCACTTCCTACGAGATCAGGGTTGCGCTCAAATGACTTGTATAAATAGGTTTTCAACCTATTTCGAAAGGGATAACACAAGTGTTATCAACACAAGTATCCAGAAAACACCAAAAACTGATAGCTTACATTCTGCAAGCCAGTTCCACATTCTGATACAAGTCATAAACAGCCACACCTTCATAGTTGAAAATTCTGATCTCAAACACCTTCTTTGCTTCCCTCCCTAAGATCAACCCTTCTCCTTCACTTTGTGACCGAGTTGAATCTGGAACGTCCATTTCTTGGTTTAGGACAGAGTGTTACAGATTGATATCTCGAATATAAAAATACTCCCATGCAATGTATTGTTTAGGGTTTGAATTCGTTTCTCATCCGCACACCCAGATTTACTAAAAACAGCAGAACCTTTTTTTACCCTCAAACAATTTCCGACCACAGTGGGAGATCGATCTCTCGGTTGCAAAATCAATAATTTAATATTCATTACAGTTTTCTCAATTTCAGTGGATCTTAGATCCAATTCAATTGTTAAATTCAATTTAGGTTCAACAACCAGTTTCATTTCCGGTGTTCCATTCGCTAAGAAGCTTCATAAAAATGCGTTTTCAAGCAGTGCTACTGGAAATGCCTTGGATAGCTGAGCACCAGTAAATCTCCCAGATGAAAGGACCAGAGAGCCGCGTGGAGACACAAAAAGACGTGACTACTGCTTAGAATAACACAACGGCTTCTCTGAAGATCCGGATGAAGCAACCGCCTTTTCTGAAAACACCACAAATGTTGTATAGCTGAGCACCAGTAAATCTCCCAGATGAAAGGACCAGAGAGCCGCGTGGAGACACAAAAAGACGTGACTACTGCTTAGAATAACACAACGGCTTCTCTGAAGATCCGGAACAAGCCATAAATGCCTCAAAGGGTCCACAACCAGAAAGACCAAGTGAAGATTCGCATAGCTGTTGTTCCCGTATGGAGATAGTCGACAACAAATCTGAACACCATTGGAGTCCTAAGGAGACACCTGCAGAGATCACAAAAGAAAATGTCTATCTCTATTCCACCACTGCTACCAATTTAAAGTCAGGAATATCCGCTACCACTGCATCAACAAAACGTGTAGATCCAGAGCATGGCGTAATTCCGAGAAATCGTACATCTACAACAACAAAGGAGGCTTGACCCATCTTCAAATCATCATAAAAGGTTCGCCTATTATGTCAACCCGGACAACAGGGAGACACTCCTTTAGATGTGACACCTCAGATCACCAGAGCCAGAGCACAGACATGGCTACAACTCAGAAAGAGGTACTCACTTTCCTCAAGTCGCTAATGGAGCGACTACCACAAGAGCCATGTCAGCCCATAGAACCAATGAGGAGTACTTTCAACACTTTTGGCGCAAGCACTTCAACAAGGCGTGCATTCATAGATGAGGAGATTCGTGTTGCTCCTGAGCGCTCAAGGGAAAGGAATCAGCCGTCTAATTTCATCACGTGTGAGGATCTAGAACGACTTCTCCAGCATCGAGACAAGGAAAACCCGGTAGACATGCACCAGCATCAGCCTCTTTATCCTCCTGATGTGAAAAGAGTTTCTCTTCCGAGAGGATACTCCTCTCCTCAATTTTCCCTTTATGATGGAACTGGTAATGCTCGTGAACACATCTCTCGTTTTCTGGAGTCATTAGGAGAGCACGAATACAATCATGTCCTCCGCTTGAAATAGTTCTCAAAGTCACTTACCGGGAGAGCGTACACCTGGTACAACGACATTGCACCAAACATCGTATCCAACTTGTGTGAGATGGTAACCGCTTTCTACAAGAAGTGTTTCTTTATATACGAGCAAATCACCTTTTCAGATTTGTGGAGGATGTTCCAACGAAACAATGAGCATCCAAATGATTATGTCAAGAGGTTCAAAATCCAGGCACTGGATTGTCAGGATCCAAATATGATTGAACAACGATTGGTGGAATTTCTAATAGGATGGTACCCATCTATCACGTTATGCTGGAGAATCTGCAATTTCAACATCCTCTGAACTTCGTGAAGCTGTTAAACGCTCGGCTACAACAGCACCTTCCCTTCTAGAAAGAACCAGGCCTGCCAGGAATGAAGAGCCTCATGATATTCGTGGAAGCATACATCTCACAACAGGCAATAAAACCTTCAGCCTTCTGTAAGCATCTTCACTGAAGCAGCAAGAGGAAAACCACCAAGATACAACATCATGCGCGTCCAAAACCGCCAACTCCAGCCTCAGTACCACATGCACGACTATCACAATGATAAAACAACGTCCGAGATATACCATATATGGCTTGATGGAAACCAAATCGGTGAGATACACTTTCAAAATTTTGTCTACTGTAGAAGAAGTAGTTGCATTACCGACGGAGGTCGCACCCGGGACTTAAGAGGTACATACGAACTCTCCATGTCAAAATATTCTTCATATTTTCACAACATGTTAGTTAAGTCATCTGCATGAGGGAACTTCCCTACTCCTCAAAGACACGATCCAAAGATGATAAAGGCAAAGGAGTGTGGATAGGGACTCCTCAACACTACCCATATCAAAGATGCACGCAAGCTATCATTATGATTCCAAGATGTCCAAAAACGAGGACATGCTCAAGAGAGCAGATATATTGTCAAAGACCAGCGATATGCCTGGACGTCTATGAAACACAACGTAGAGGAAAAAAACGGTCTCATGATCAGCAACTCGTACGATCTTCATGAACATTAGGTTCAACTCCAACTCTCTTCCAAATTATTTCTTCAGAAACCCAGCGAATCTATCAAGTTGAAAGCTCAATAGATACTCGTGGGCAAGGGACCGTCTCCCTCTTCTCCATTCCATGAGGAAACATCAAGGAAGCTATTTATTCCATCATCAACTTCTCCCTCTAATAACGAGACGATCTCTACCATTATATGAAAACCTCCAAGTTTGTGCAAGTAGCTACCACGCCTCTCCCTAGGGTCTCTTATGATCACAACTGCTGCCAAGAATCGTTGTTGCTCGCCAGAGATTCACCATAACAACCACTACGGACAGAGATCCATGTAACTCATGCTTGGGGACTGAGGCTCGACATAGAATCCCTTCACTGCCAAGGAATTCTTCAACACAAGATAGACAACCAATCAGGAAGCATGTAATTTGCAAAGGAAAATCAAACTGAAGGTGATCGAATCCTTAACCATTATTGTTATCTCCACTATTTAGAATTACTGGAAGAGAGTGTTGCATGTGTTGAGATGTTACAATAGAAACAATATTATTTCCCATGAGGAGAAAACACGACTTTCCGTCCAGCATTATTTTTGTGTCGTTTTCCCATCTGCCATATCGTATCGCCTTAGAAGAATGAGAAGAACTCATTTTTCGAAATCAAGATTTAAGGGCGCCCTCACTGGAGTTCTCTCAAGAAGCCGCTTCAACGCACGCTCCAGAAGCCGCTTCAACGCTCTCTCCAGAAGAAGCCGCTTCAACGGACGCTCTCTCCAGAAGCCGCTTCAACGGACGCTCTCTCCAGAATCCGCTTCAACGCTCTCTCCAGAAGAATCCACTTCAACGCTCTCTCTCTCGAAGTCGCATCACCACTCTTTCCCGAAGCCACTTCAGCGCTTTCTTCAGAGGCCGAAGCCGCTTCAACACCTTACCAGCAAATACAATGAAAGTACGTCTCTCAAATGAAAATAAGCTCGGGATAGTTACACTTGGGGACTGCCAGCACAGGATGCCTCATGTCCCTGAACCGGTTTATTTCTAATAAATTCTCACTGTTGAATCTTTACGAGCCGCCAAAAATTCTCAACATGAAGACGTACATGTGCATCAAAGACTCCAAAGTACAAACCATAGATGTTTTCACGTGTCCATCCACGCCATCGATTCTGAAGTGTAACTGGGGACTTGTCATCGCATCCCATTCCATACAACCATCCAAGATTCAGAAGACGGTTCAAAGGATGTTGCTTGAAACGAAGTCCTTGAAGACTTGATAGCGGCACGTCGACAACGGAACGCCTCTCAGCTTGTCTACTTCACTTAACGGTTCCATAGGATTTTTCCCATACAAGCATCCCCAACATATCATCATCGCAATCAGAAGGAGCAAGATGACTGAAAGAAATCATCAAGCAGCCAGTACATGCTTCTTAGGGCAAGCGTCATTCGTACCCTGAAGTGCAGCTGCTTCAATGACGAAACAACCTCTCAATCACCATCTCATTGTGCCTAGATCCCAGAAAAAAGTTTCGCCATCTGTAATTTTCATATTTTGGAAAATCCCTTCACGGAATCAGGAAGCAGCGAGCTAGTGCACGCGGTACTCCCAGATTGCAATTACTTCTTCAGACGTGTCCAATCACATCAGACGCGCTATTAATTGGAGATAGAGCCTCTGTACCTAACAAATATGACTCCTTGATCTCCTATTCACGGAAGCACAATAGACGTGATATAACAAATGAAGTTACAACATGAATGAGGGATTATTATTCGATCAAGCCCTAGCTCCATCCGCATTAAACAAAGACTACTAAACATCAAAGAAGTGTCGTCAACATCAGGGCCAATGGTGTTTTCACTAGAGTCCTCTCCAGGAGATTCTTCAACATACTCTCCAGAAGCCGCTTCGACACCCTTCTCGGAAGCTGCATTAATGTTCTCTTTGGGAGTTGCTACAACGTCTTTTTCATAAATTGCTTCAGCATCCTTTTAAGGATATTCCTCATGATAGGGCTCGTCCACATCAGAGTTGAGGATTACGACATCGTCATGAATAGTTTGAGATCCCAACCAACCATATGCCTAATCTACCTAGGGCCAACCGACATCATGCTAGGGGAACGCTCACCTGGACACCTCTTGAACGTGACATGTTCCAAAGACAGGACGACCCATATCTCCTAGTAACATCTAACTTTGTCTCATAAGTTTTTTCTTTATTTTTCACCATCTAGTGCTTACCCCGCAATAGTGTAACTATTACGTGCTAAGCTGGGGACTTAATATTGATGGTGGTTTTTAGTTCAAGGCTAAAATTGTAAAACCAGTATTTAATGCGTTGTCACCCTGCAAGGGGTAAAGCCATTTGAAAAGTGACGAGTGCAAAAAACATCCTCGCTCATTGAGCAATTCAATGTATATGAAATTCACTCAGAATGGTGCGCGTAGTAGCAATCTCAAATATTCTGTGATTTCTATTCTATACCAGCATTATTAATTAATGCATGATTTTCCTAGTATTTTCCGTGCTATGTTCTCAGCCGAACTCTTATCATTGACATGACATGATGATTAAGTGTTCACTCTCAGCAGAGTAGCATGAATCTCCCGAAGTGCCAGTATTGATATCTGCATGAAAATACCCACACAGGCTACGTCACTCCCAGACAAAGAGAATCTCGTATCGACGTACTTTTAATTAAAGACAGCGCGATCGAACACGATTAAATTCTTTAAGGAAAATCTAGACTGTCAATATCAGTCTCAGAAACGATCCCGACCACACAATTTGTCCGCACATTTCAGCAAGCCTAGACTACTCCTGGTAGAACGAGGTAATCACCACATTGACCGTCGGCGGGCCCACTAGTGGTCTGACCGGCCGGACTTTGTCTAACCCCTTCCAGCGTTGTCAAACGCCAACCCTAAATAGGGTGGTTGCGCTGATTAAAAGAAGCTCAAACGAGCTAGACTATTCAAAACAGTCTTAGAAAGTATCACGACCTTCCAACTTCGCCAGCCTGGTTGGACGACTTGGATCTTATACGAGTGATTAAGGAAGTACCAGCATGCACACCGGCGCCAAGCTTCTCTCCCACTCGATCGGTCTATTCGCGGCAAGTCCGTAATGTAATGAATTTTTTGCCCAAACTATGGCAGACACGATGCTTTTAAAACCCTAATTTGGGTCGCGGAAGTGTATTAGTGTCTAAAATCGATCACGACCATCCAACTTAGCCAGCCTGTTTGGATGGCTTAGATCGTGTTCTGGACAATCAAGGAGGTACGCATGAGTCCACCACCAGCCCAACGTTATCCCTATTCGATCGACTTACCCATGGGAAGTCAATGATGCATCGAATTTCTCGATCGAACTAGAGAAGTCGTGGTTGTTTCAAAACCCAAATTGGGTTTACGGCAACACACTTCTTTCGTAAATTGATCACAACCATCCATCTTCACCAGCCTAAACGGGCGGTGTAGATATAGATTCAAGTGGTCCCAAAGGTGTTAACGTGACCACCATCGATCCACATTTACACGTGACCGGCCGGCCTATGCAAACCAGGACTCGATGCCTCGAAACGCACGCCCAAAGGGTGGTGGGTCACACTGTTTTCAAACCCTAAATTGCATTAACGGTAATATGCAACTGCCATAAATCATCTCATCTATCCAACTTTGCATGCTTAGTCGGATGATGTAGATTTATTTCCAGCAAACCCGCAAAGCAGCATGACAATTACCATCCACCTTTCTTCCACGGGGAGAGATCGACCAAATGATGGCTCTCCCATGCGGCCTTCAAACGATCACCTGAAGGAGGTCGGACATGCTGCTATTTTAAGACGCTCAATCCGCGACTTATTTAATCAAGCTTTAAAACAACGATGCTTCATTCATATTGATTGTCTTGAGATGCTTGCTTAAAAGCGATGCTTTACATGCATCGAATACATGTAATATTTTATGAATATCGACTCCATAAACAACTTAGTTGTTTCACCTAATAGAACTGTATGTTATTCTTTGTGTCAAGTCCCACGACGACTTGGCTCACCTACTCGAGACATCAAACATGTCATAAACTGGGGGATACTTACTGGGGCATTGGTCTGGCGGTTTACAGCGTGCGGCGTGCAACGCATCCATTACGAGAACGTGTCAGGAAAGGACGGACGGTTAACAATGATGGAGTAGTGGGTGAAGGTGTGACCATGCAATGATCACCACCTCTTACACGACTCCATTACTCCATTACTTAACCTCCTCCACTTCTTACGAGATCATGGTTGCACTCAAATGACTTGTATAAATAGGTTTTCAACCTATTTCGACAGAGATAACACAAGTGTTATCAACACAAGTATCCAGAAAACACCAAAAACTGATAGCTTACATTCTGCAAGCCAGATCAACATTCTGATATAAGTCATAAACAATCACAGCTTAATAATTCAACATTCTGATCTCAAACACCTTCTTTGCTTCCCTCTCTAAGATCAACCCTTCTCCTTCACTTTGTGACCGAATTTAATATGGAACGGCCATTTCTTGGTTTATGCCAGAGTCTTACAGATTGATCTCTCGAATCTAAAAGTACTCCCGTGTAATGCATTGTTTAGGGTTTGTATTTGTTTCTCATCCACACACCCAAATTTACCAAAAACAGCAGAACCAGTTTTTATCCTCAAACAATTTGTATACCCACAAGTGCACAACTCAAATGCAGCGAAAAATGAAGTATGTATACATATGTATACCCCAACTCTCCAACCCGAGGAACATACGAAGTGCCAAAGATTAATGCAAGGGGAAGTTCATTGCAAGAAGAAATTCTTCAATACAAATAATAAGAAACAATTCAATTCTATAGGGTACCCTTCGAATACACAGGGTTCCAAAGGAATTTGTATTTATATACAGGAACGAAGCCTACAAGAGCAACTCACTGCAACCATAACGAAGCCTACAAGGGGCATCTCACTACCAGCAAAGTACCATGTGGCACCCAAGGCGAACATGTAGCTGACAAAGACAAGGAGGAAACCTCAAATTACACGGACGAAGGCTCCATAAAATGCAAATACTTTTCCTTTCAAAAGCTGCAAGAACCATCTTTCAAAATCAAAAGGGGGCAAACGTACATCAATGATGGCGCCTCTAAAACATCAACTAAAAACAACAAATACATGGTGAAGGTAATACAATTGTAAGGTATGCTTATATACATAGAAATAAATATAAAGATTGGATTTGGAATACAGCTTTAATGCGTGTGAAATAAAATAAAAATGTAAAACCAAATGATTAGAACTGACACCCACCGTCAGAATTGACGACAAAAACGAAGGGCTGGAGATGACACCCACTTTCAGAATTGACGATGAGGCAAGGAAAGACATAACTGCACATATGTCAATACTCGTATCCTCGGGGAAACATCTCCCTTCATGAGGCAATAAGAAAAATTAATATATCCCCTATAGAGATACCTTGTCGAAGTAAAGCAGTCTTCGCGATGAACGCGTAAGGTTACAGGAAAATTATTGCCCACGTAGGAACCTTCGCCACCAGGATACCTTCTGGCCAAAGGATACTTAGGTAGGACGATAAATGTTCCACCAAAGGTTAATCATACCTTAGCACCGAGAGATGGCTTGATTGTGCAACAAACTTGACATACTATGTCACGCACGTAAATATTGTGCAACAAAGCAAGCAAAATGCTATAACACACATTACCAAAAGGTGAAAAATACCAAATGGCGTATGTACGTATTTTATTTACGAATGTAAAACAATACGGCGAAAAGCTTAACCAACGATAAAGTTTCCAAAAGGTATACTTCCATTGCAAAGGAGTGAAGTTACAACAACGAAGGTACACCAGGGAACAACTCCATAACATGCAAGTAAAAACACATTTTAGAGTCACCTTAGCCGAAAGAAAAACTAAAAGGTAAATAATATACGCCTAATCAATAAATTCAAACTCAGCTAAAACTTAGTTGCATGCTAAGAGGGGGTACCCTTTGGCCCCATTATATATTGAACGAATGATGGCTAGCCCAAAAGTTAGAAAAAATACCTAAGCAGCAATCGAAGGCTCTGCTTTTAAAAGGATGAAAACCACTACCCCAGTCTCAGCTTTAATATAACGAAGGAGTGGACTTTATACATACATACATGCATACGTACGTAAATACATACATAGGTACGTACATGCATACATACAAACATGCATACACACATGCATACACATATACAAACGTACGCATATTTGTGTGATAATATTAGCATCATAATCTTATACTCCGAGGGTGTCTCAGCAAATTACTTCGATACTTCTATACTTCGGGGGTACATCAGTAAATTACTTAGATACTTCTATACTTCGAGGGTACCTCAGTAAATTACTTCGATACTTCTATACTTCGAGGATACCTCAGCAAATTACTTCGATACTTCTATACTTCGAGGGTACCTCAGCAAATTACTTCGATACTTCTATATTTCGAGGATACCTCAACAAATTACTTCGAGGGTACCTCAATAAATTACTTCAATACTTCGAAGGTACCTCAGTAAATTACTTCGATACTTCTCTACATCGACAAACTACTTCAATACTTCAAAGTTACCTAAACAAAACACTTCGAAGGTGTCTCAGCAAACCTATTTGATACTTCGATGATACTTCAGCGAAAGTAACGAAGGAGGATCAAGATTTTTTTCTTAAGGATCGTTCTTCGAACAACCCTCAAGAAAAGGGGAAAACTGTAGATACCAAAAATCGGTTACTTAAGTACACATACATGTTCGCATACTTAGGTAGGTTACTTTCTAAAATCGGTTTTTTCATGAACTAAAACATTTATTGTGATTACACATAGCTATGTCCAACATTTTCATCTTGCAATGTTTTTAGATTTATTTATTTAAATTCTAAAGTTTGTTTGGAACATGATTTTGCATATTAATCTTTATGGTTTTATATATTGCAACTTGTTATGGGATATGTGTGATTGCGTACGTGAACTATGATTGTCCCATATGTGGTCAAAAGTTAAGTCTTTCATATGTCGGTATGCAAGTATTAATAAAAAATTGAATGAAATTTTGACAAACAAAAGATAAGCCTATTATATCATTATGAAAATATTGATGGAAGATAGGATGAGCTTTTGTTAACAAAGATTAAGTCTATTATATGTCATTGTGCAAACGGTGATGAGAAATAGAATGAATCTTTGTTTATTCCGCAGTATTGATCTTCCCTGATCCACATTTTTATGTTAATACTGTGTGGCTCCGTAAGTTCTCTTCTGTGAGCATTTCCGATTGAATTAATCATAGGTTCTCTTGTGGTTAATTTAATTGAATTTTTTTGATACAAATTCATGTTTCATGTAATTTGTTAATATCCAAAGAAATCCTACTTTTCTTGTGAAAGTAAGGTCGCTCTTGTTGTTCTTTCGGGAATGACATTTTATGGGGGAGAGTTCTTAATTGAACGTGCGCTTAATTGCCAAATCTTTGTGGGGAGTGCATTTAATTTCGGCTATATGATTGCATCTAAAAAAGTTGATATGTGCTTTCTTTTGGTCATGAAGTGTCTCTATGAAAATTTCATTAGGATCCCACTAGTTTTAGTACCTTTGCCAATTTTATTGACAAAAAGGGGGAGAATTAATGTGTAGTTCACACTACAAATGCATATGGTTTTCATATCATTATGTAAGGGGGAGTGGTTTTCATGTGAGATGAAGTATTGACTAAGGGGGAGTGATACATATCACCATAGTATTGTTATCGAAGTTGTGATATAATTGAACTTTGATGCTGTGTAATAATACTATGACACTGTATAACAATGATTGAGAGCTATTGTTTTCTCATTGTTATGGCTACGGATCTTCAACAACGATGATGCTGAATTGAATATCTTTAGACTCATTGGAGTACTTGGAAGTGACGAATATTTCGAGTAATATTGATGAACCAAGGAGATCAAGCATGTGGATGAGAAGCTGCAAAGTTTATTTATTTTGTATTCCATATGTATTGATAGTTTTGTCACTAATTGACAACGGGGAGATTGTTAGAGCACTGCTCTTTCGAACTCACAAGCGTTGCTATCCCAATATTGTTTGTCAAGTTTAGTTTTCAAAACCATAAGTCTTGATTTCTAGTCTACTTATAGCTAAGTCTCAGACTAGGATAGTAAGTGTAGTTGAGCTCTAGACTCCACGACGTTCATCTTACAAATAAGAAGAACTATTCAAGGAACTGGTGGAACTTCATCGACAAAAAGGTATGTGGATACTTGAACTTATCTATCACTCAAAAGTCTATATATTCTATCTCCTATCTGGAGACAAAAGTCGTATTGCTATATAGACTTCGATTATACACATTTGCTATTTCGATCCGAGTTTATCTCGCTTATCTATTTCTCGAAATATGTTTGGTAAGCTTTTGGTTTGGCCAAGTTCATCTTTACTCGTGACGAAAGTCATGTTGATTATTTCAATAACTTGAAAATCGCTTTGATGAAAGATAGTTTGTGAATAACAACTATATAACATCCTCTAAGAAGGTTTCAAAGATTGAAATGAGAGTTTATAACATGTAACCATCTTTGGATATAAGCATAGTGTGTTTTTAAATTTGTGTAAAAGTCCAAAACCGGGAACCCAAAGTATGCGTACCCGTACGCGTGCTGGCGGTTGTTGGAAATCGGGGACAGTATGCGTACCCGTAAGGGTACTGGCGGAAAGTTCACTTCAGTGAATTTCTGCTGAAGTTTAGAAGTGAAAATAAACTCAATATGGTTACTTAAGTACACGTACCTGTTCGCATACTTAGGTAGGTTACTTTCCAAAATCGGTTTGTTCATGAATTAAAACATTTATATATATTAAGGAATGCAATCTTTGCAAACCGTGGCTATAATGTTCATGAATGGATTCGAGTGAATCAAAACCGATTTTGCTTATATAGTGTCTTGTATACTTCTATGAGATCTAAGAAATTGAACAACTCTCTAACTAGTTCATTTGAGTCATTTGAACTATTTATGGTGAAGATGAATAAGGTTGATATGAAAGTGCTCATATGGCTAACCATTGGTTAACTATTGTTGAACCAACTAGGTGTACATGTTTAGGTACGGTTACTCAAACCTAAATGAAGTTATATTTCATTTGTGTATAACAAGCTAAGTTCGATCTAACGGTTGAAAGATATTAGCTTGACTCTAGACAGGTTTTCATCTAATGATGAATATTGAATGCTTTGTTACCAAGGTAACTTAGATTGCAAACCCTGATTTGGAGACTATATAAAGGAGAACTCTAGCAACTGGGAAACCTAATCCCCACACCTCCTGTGTGATACTAGTTGTGTAAGCTAGAGTCGATTCTCCTTTAACCTTATGTTTCTCTGAAGAACCTTTAGGTTAGCGACTTAAAGACTTCATTTAGATTGTGAAGCCAGATCCAACTATTTTATCTGTAGTTGTGTGATATGATCTTATTGTTTCTATTGTGATTGAGTACAATCGTAAGATTGGCTTGAGATTTATATCTCCGATAGTCAAGATAAAAAAGTAGTCACAAACACCTTCGTCTCATCATTTCCACAATATCTTGTTTCGCTAGTCGATTAAGATTATTGTGAGGTGATTGATATTTCTAGTCTATTCTTCGGGAATATAAGTCTGATATATCAATTGGTTCATGTTCACCTTGATTTATCAAAAGACGGAACAAAACTCGTCGGTATTTCTGTGGGACACAGATTTATCTATTCCTGTAAACTTTTCTGTGTGAGAAAAATTTGTTTATTGAAGTCTTCGACTTTGGGTCGTAGAAACTCTTAGTTATGGGTGAGATCAATTAAGGGAATCAAGTGCGTAGTATCCTGCTGGGATCAGATACGTAAGGAGCGCAACTGTACCTTGGATCAGTGTGAGATTGATTGGGGTTCAACTACAGTCTAGACCGAAGTTAGTTTATAGTAGGCTAGTATCTGTAGCGGCTTAATACAATGTGTGTTCAATCTGGACTAGGTCCCGAGGATTTTCTGCATTTGCGGTTTCCTCGTTAACAAAACTTCTGGTGTCTATGTATTTCTTTTCCGCATTATATTTTGTTATATAATTGAAATATCACAGGTTGTGCATTGAATCGATCAATTGGTAAATCCAACCTTTGGTTGTTGATTGAAATTGATTGATCCTTGAACATTGGTATTCAGTATCGTTCAAGTTATCTCTCTTAAATTCAATCGGGCTCGCAAATTATTGTAATTTTGATTGCGGATTGAATTAAGAGATTGAGATATAACTCTTTGATATACTTTTCTTAAGATTGAGTCTGACTGTCTAGTTTATTTTCTTGGAAGTATATTGGAGTTAGTCCTCATAGATTGATAGCGAAATATTGGGTGTGGTTGTTAGACCCCCGCTTTTTCAATTGGTATCAGAGCATGCAAACACTCTTTAAGACCTTATAAGTCTGTGTTTGTAACGATCTGACTCTATAGACAGAAATTCTATCTCCATAAATGTACCACCAGTCTTCGATAACTCAAACTACTTGTGGTGGAAAATCGCTATGCATGCTTTTCTTCAAGCTCATGATTTTCAAACATGGGTACGTGTTGTTAGCGTCTATGATCCTCCGGTTAATACAGAAGGCGATGTATCTATATCTAAGGATATTGGTAGATATAGTCCAGAAGAATTCCTTGCTGCAAAGCAAAATTTTGACGGCTTAAATACTATCATACATGCCATTACCCCAGATCTTCAGCATCATGTGACTACTTGCACGAAGTCTAAAGAAGCCTGAGATATTTTAGAAACCGTATTTGAAGGGTATACCTGTGAAAAAAAAATCTAGGCTTCAAAACCTAAATTTCTGATTGGGAAAACCTTTGTATGGCAGATGTATAATCATTTGATGAGTTTAATCACAAAGTGTCTTAAATTGTTAATGTATCCTTTGCATTGGGTAAGACTATTCCTGAATAGTACATTGTGATGAAGATTCTCAGATCTCTGCCATCCAGATACGATTGTAAGAAGCATGCGATCGTTGAAGGAAATAACCTGGATGAGATTTTCATAAATACTCTTGTTAGGAAACTAAAAATTTTTTATCTTGAACTAGAACAAAGAGAATTACGTCACATGTTGTGCAACCCTGTTGCTACATCTGATAAAAAATCTCGTTGTCCTAAGTTGATTGATACAAAGGATGAGAACTGCTTTAATGCAACTATGTCACTGGTTGTACAACAGTTAAAAAAAATTCTTAGACAGAGGAAAAGGATAGAAATACTCTTCAATCAATGTAAAGGATAGAAAAGTTCAAAAAGACTATGATAATAGAACTTATTCCAAGTGTTATAAGAGTGTTTATATTTTTTATGATAATCCTGTTAGGAAGGTGAGTGAGTTAAACAAAGCATGGATGGCTACTCTAGACTACTGTCCTGAGGAAGATGTCTGCAAAAGTTCTCTCAACTACTTTGCTAATGTTCACACATGTTCTTCTAACATTTCTGATGATTCCATGATAAATGATACTACTTCTCCAGAAAATATATATCATCTAGAGAATGACTTTTTGATTAAAAGGATAAAAAGTCTAGAATGTCAACTGAATGAATTAAAACAAGAAATTGCTAGTCTTCGCAATTGTGATTCTAAGAAGAAAAATCGAGTATCGTCGATAAACTCAATTAATCAGCATATCACTCCTCAAAAAGTGTCATATCCTTGTAATAAGGACGATATAGTAGAATACTATGACACAACAAATTGTTTGTTTGTCTTCTATAAACAATAGGGTGAACCAGAAATCATGTTCTCAAAGGTTCTTAAAAGATCCTCTTCTGATTTGCCTCGTCAAAAGAAGAAAATAAAATATCCTAAAAAATCCTTTCCAAAAGAGATTTTCAGAACCGCTCATAGTATGCAAAAATCGATAAACAAGATATTCAGAACTATAATGTAAAGGAAGAAATCTATTTTATATTCTCCATCCATAAAGAGAAATAAAAAACAAGGGATTATGAAATTTTCATCCTCTCATGAAAAGTCATCCGGTCATGTACTGGATGGTGATTGCTACAAATTATAACAGGATATAAGATGGTTCTTGTTTATCCCTTGAGCAAGAACCATGATCTTCAAGATGGTTGTAAATAATTTTTTTTTTTTTTTTGGATTATCTCCTATTTTGGTTCTGATTCCTCTTCCCGTGTTTTTGAGCTAAGAACCGTTCCTTTACTTAAACGGTTTCCTAGCCTTTTTTTTTGGATATCCAAAAGTCTGTTAGGGTTTTGGTCAAAGGTCGTTTTGGAAATTTATCACATATAGTCTTCCCTTTAAAGTTGAAAATTTCTCTCCTTGGAGAAAGCATTTCATTTACCTCTGTTGTCATGTCCTTATCAAGTCTTTCTAGTAAAGAAAATGATGTCTGGACTGTTTTCTTTCCCTCTAAGAAAGTTTGTTTTGATTCTTCTGATAATGAGATGAGTCATGACAAACGTGATTCCTCCTCTGATGTGAATCCTACTGGTCACTCATTTTGAGAAACTCTCATTAGCTATGAATCTTGTCTTGGAACAAGTACGTGCTTTAAAGAGTGAACTCGAATCTTCAACCAAAAGACTTGAAGACAAGATGGATAATCTTGAATCCGGTATTGATTTAATAGAATATGAGCTTGATGACTATAGGGAGTATGAGAAGAGTCTTCAAAGTAAGTGAAATGATTTTTATTAAATTTTTGTCTAGGAAACTTCTTATGAGAAATTATTCTTGTATTTTTAAGAAGGATAACTAGGGTTTGGAATAGCCATTATTGTGATTACACGTAGCTATGTCCAACGTTTTCATCTTGCAATGTTTTTAGATTTATTTATTTAAATTCTAAAGTTTGTTTGGAACATGATTTTTCAGTATTAATCTTTATGGTTTTATATATTGCAACTTGTTATGGGATATGTGTGTTTGTGTCCGTGAACTATGATTGTCCCATATGTGGTCAAAATTTAAGTCTTTCATATGTCGGTATGAAAGTATTGATAAAAGATTGAATGAAATTTTGACAAACAAAATATAAGCCTATTATATCATTATGAAAATATTGATGGAAGATAGGATGAGCTTTTGTTAACAAAGATTAAGTCTATTATATGTCATTGTGCAAACGGTGATGAGAAATAGAATGAATCTTTGTTTATTCCACAGTATTGATCTTCCCTGATCCACATTTTTATGTTAATACTGTGCGGCTCCGTAAGTTCTCTTCTGTGAGAATTTACGATTAAATTAATCATAGGTTCTCTTGTGGTTAATTTAATTGAGTTTTTTTTGATACAAATTCATGTTTCATGTCATTTGTTAATATCCAAAGAAATCCTTCTTTTCTTGTGAAACTAAAGTCGCTCTTGTTGTTCTTTCGGGAATGACATTTTATGGGGGAGAGTTCTTAATTGAACGTGTGATTAGTTGCCAAATCTTTGTGGGGAGTGGGGCTGTGGAATATTATAGGGGTTATCTTGTATCTTTATAAACTCCTTGATGAACGCATTTAATTTCGGCTACATGATTGCATAAAAAAAAGTTGATATGTGCTTTCTTTTGGTCATGAAGTGCCTCTATGGAAATTTCATTAGGATCCCACTAGTTTTCGTACCTTTGCCAATTTTATTGACAAAAAGGGGGAGAATTAATGTGTAGTTCACACTACAAATGCATATGGTTTTCGGATCATTATGTAAGGGGGAGTGGTTTTCATGTGAGATGAAGTATTGACTAAGAGGGAGTGATACATATCACCATTGTGTTGTTGTCGAAGTTGTGACACAATTGAACTTGGATGATGTGTAATAATACTATGACACTGTATAACAATGATTGAGAGCTATTGTTTTCTCATTTTTATGGATACGGATCTTCAACAACGATGATGTTGAATTGAATATCTTTAGACTCATTGGAGTACATGGAAGTGACGAAGATTTCGAGTAATATTAAAGAACCAAGGAGATCAAGCATGTGGATGAGAAGCTGCAAAGTTTATTTATTTTGTATTCCATATATATTGATCGTTTTGTCACTAATTGACAAAGGGGGAGATTGTTAGAGCACTTCTCGGTCGAACTCGCAAGCGTTGCTATCCCAAGCTTGTTTGTCAAGTTTAGTTTCCAAAACCATAAGTCTTGATTTCTAGTCTACTTATAGCTAAGTCTCAGACTAGGATAGTAAGTGTAGTTGAGCTCCAGACTCCACGACGTTCATCTTGAAAATAAGAATAACTACTCAAGGAACTGGTGGAACTTCATCGACAAAAAGGCATGTGGAGAATTGAACTTATCTATCACTCAAAAGTCTATTTATTCTATCTCGTATCTGGAGAAAAAAGTCGTATTTCTATATAGACTTCGATTATACACATTTGCTATTTCGAGCCGAGTTTATCTCGCTTATCTATTTATCGAAATATGTTTGGTAAGATTTTGATTTGGCCAAGTTCATATTTACTCGTGACGAAAGTCATGTTGATTATTTCAATAACTTGAAAATCTCTTTGATGAAAGATAGTTTGTGAATAACAACTATATAACATCCTTTAAGAAGGTTTCAATGATTGAAATGAGAGTTTAGAACATGTAACCATCTTTGGATATAAACATAGTGTGTTTTTAAATTTGCGTTAAAGTCTAAAACCGGGAACCCAAAGTATGCGTACCCGTACGCGTACTGGCGGTTGTTGGAAATCGGGGACAGTATGCGTACCCGTAAGCGTACTGGCGGAAAGTTCACTTCAGTGAATTTCTGCTGGAGTTTGGAAGTGAAAATAAACTCAATCCGGTTATTAAGTACACGTACTTGTTCGCACACTTAGGTAAGTTACGTTATAAAATCGGTTTGTTCATGAATTAAAACATTTATATATATTAAGGAATGCAATCTTTGCAAACCGTGGCTATAATGTTCATGAATGGATTCGAGTGAATCAAAACCGATTTTGCTTGGATTGTGTCTTGTATACTTCTGTGAGATCTAAGCAATTGAAAAACTCTCTAACTAGTTCATTTGAACTAGTTATGGTGAAGATGAATAAGGTTGATATGAAAGTGCTCATTTGGCTAACCATTGGTTAACTATTATTGAACCAACTAGGTGTACACGTTTAGGTACGGTTACTCAAACCTAAATGTAGTTACATTTCATTTCTGTATAACAAGCTAAGTTCGATCTAACGGTTGAAAGATATTAGCTTGAATCTAATCAGGTTTTTATCTAACGGTGAATGAATGCTTTGTTACCAAGGTAACTTAGATTGCAAACCCTTATTTGAAGACTATATAAAGGAGAACTCTAGGAACTAGGAAACCTAATCCCCACACCTCCTGTGTTATACTAGTTGTGTAAGTTAGAGCCGATTCTCCTTTAACCTTAAGTTTCTCTCGAGACCCTGTAGGTTAACGACTTAAAGATTTCATTGGGATTGTGATGCCAGACCCAACTATTTTCTCTATCGTTGTGTGATCTGATCTTGTTGTTTCAATCGTTATTGAGTACAATCATAAGATTGGCTTGAGATTTATATCTCTGATAGGCAAGATAAAAAAGTAGTCACAAACACCTTCGTCTCATCGTTTGTGATTCCTTAATATCTTGTTTCGCTAGTCGATTAAGATTATTGTGAGGTGATTGATATTTCTAGGCTGTTCTTCCGGAATATAAGTCTGATATATCAATTGGTTATTTTTCACCTTGATTTATCAAAAGAAGGAATAAAAATCGTAGTTATTTCTGTGGGAGACAGATTTATCTATTCATGTAGACTTTTCCGTGTGAGACATATTTGTTTTTTAAATTCTTCGACTTTGGGTCATAGAAACTCTTAGTTGTGGGTGATATCAACTAAGGGAATCAAGTGCATAGTATCCTGCTGGGATCAGAGACGTAAGGAGCGCAACTGTACCTTGGATCAGTGTGAGATTGATTGGGGTTCAACTACAGTCCAGACCGAAGTTAGTTTATAGTAGGCTAGTGTATATAGCGGCTTAATACAGTGTGTGTTCAATCTGTACTAGGTCCCGGGGTTTATCTGCATTTGCGGTTTCCTCGTTAACAAAACTTCTGGTGTCTGTGTTATTTCTTTTCCCCATTATATTTTTTTATATAATTGAAATATCACAGGTTGTGCGTTGAATCGATCAATTAGTAAATCCAACCTTTGGTTGTTGATTGAAATTGATTGATCCTTGAACATTGGTATTTGGTACCGTTCAAGTTATCTCTCTTAGATTCAATCGGGCTCGCAAATTATTGTTTGTTTGATTGCGGATTGAATTAAGAGATTGAGATATAACTCTTTAATATACTTTTCTTAAGATTGAGTCTAACAATCCAGTTGATTCTCTTGGAAGTATGTCGGAGTTAGTCCATACATATTGCTAAGCGAAATATTGGGTGTGGTTGTTAGTGTTAGAGCACTGCTCGGTCGAACTCGCATGCGTTTCTATCTCAAGCATGTTTGTCAATGTTAGTGATCAAAACTATAAGTCTTGATTTCTAGCCTATTTATAGACGTCTCGGACTAGGACATAGATTGTGTAGTTGAGCTTAGACTTCACGGTGTTCATCATCTGAAGACGAAAAACTACTAAGGGGATCTTGTGTAACTTTATCGACAAAAGGTATGTGGAGATTAAACTCATCTATCACTTGGAAAGTATATTTCTACTCTATCTATATATTGAGACATAAGTCGTATTACGATATAGTTTTCTATATACACATTTGAGATTTCGAGCTGAGTTTATCTCCCTTACATATTTCTCTAAATATGTGTTGGCAAGCTTTCGCTTCGACCAAATTCATCTTATATCATGTGAAAATTGCCGAGTAACATCTTACATGGTTTGTGCGATACAATCATTTGGTGTTGTCTTGGAATGTTTCGTTATGATTATTTCAATAACTTGAAAATCCCTTTGATGCTAATAGTATGTGAAAAACAACTATTGGCATCCTCTAAGAAAGTTTCAATGATTTAAATAAGAGTTTAGAACACTTAACAATTAGTGGATATGTCATGTTGTGCACTCTTTCACATGCATATCCATGTCCGGGAACCATAGTATGCGCACCCGTTTGCGTACCTGTTGGTTTGAGAAATCCGGGAACCTAAGTATGCGTACCCGTTTGCGTACTGGCATACAGGTTCATGTCCGAGAATTTCTGCTGGAATTGAAAGTTCCCGTACCCGTTTGCATACTGGCGAAGCCCAATCTTAGTCCGGGTATTTCAAGTATGCGTATTTGCATACTTGAAGGTTAAAGTTGTAAAATCGGTTATGAACATGAACATAAACATTTGTATAATAAGGAATGCAATCTTTGCAAACTTTGGTTATAATGTTCATGATTGATTCAAGTGAATCAAACCGATTTTGCTTCAACTATGTTCTTGTATAATTCTATGAGAATATAGCAATTGAAAAACTCTTTAACTAGTTTCATTTGAGTCATTTGAACTAGTTATGGTTAAGATGAATAAGGTTGATATGAGAGTAATCATATGGTTAAACTCGGTTAACTATTTTTGAACCAACATGGTGTACACGTTTGGGTACGGTTACATAAACCTAAATGAGGGTACCTTTCATTTGTGTGTAACAAGCTACGTTCGATCTAACGGTTGAAAGATATTAGCTTGGTTGAATCAGGTTTTTCATCTAACGGTGAATATTTAATGCTTTGTTACCAAGGTAACTTGGATTGCAAACCCTGATTTGAAAACTATATAAAGAAGAACTCTAGCAACTGGGAAAACTAATCCCCACACCTCCTGCGTGTTACTAGTTGCATAATCTAGAGCTGATTCTCCTTTAACCTTAGGTTTCTATAGAGACCATGTAGGTTAACGACTTCAAAGACTTCATTGGTATTGTGAAGTCAGACCCAACTATTTTCTTTGTAGTTGCGTGTTTTGATCTTGCCCGATTCTATCGTATCGAGTTCAATTGAAACAATTGACTCGAGATTAATTTATCTGATAGGGAAGATAAAAGTAATCACAAACATCTTCGTCTCATCGTTTGGGATTCCACAATATCTTGTTTCGCTAGTCGATTAAGATTATTGTGAGGTGATTAATAATACTAGGCTGTTCTTCGGGAATATAAGTTCGATTTATCAATTGGTTCCTGTTCACCTTGATTTATTGATAGACACATTTTTGTGTCTAAATTGTCCTCATTTATCTGCATTGTTGGTGCTCGATTTTTTTACTTATTATGGTGTTTTATGTGTTTGTAGGTATTTTTTGGGAAATAAACTTTGTTGGAAAATCCGGCTCGAAAAACTGCTAAAGGCACCCCCGGAGGACATTTGCTAAGCGGACCCCAGATTTGGCTAAGGATCACCCATGGTTGTATACAACCCAAATTCATTCTCAGCACCCATGGCTATTCGCACCCCAGAAAAGGATAGGGGCACTCCATCTTCATCTTCGTTTGAATAGTGTGAATAATGGTTGGGCCAATACAATAATTATCCAATTGAACAACATGGACATTACTTTTTTATGATCATAGTGTGAATAGTGGTTGGGCACGCCAACCTTTTCAAGGTTTTGGGTCATACCATGGTGAGCCCAATTACTATCCACACGCGCATCGGTCATACGGGCAAGAAGATTATAATACTAGTTCTTCGTTTTTATAGGATACAATCAAACTATTGAAAAGTAGTCATTTTTATGATCCTTCAGTTCATATTCCTTTTCTAGAAGAGTCTCTCATAAATTTAGCTGAGTCATCACGTAAGTTAGCTGAATCGACATACAAATTAGATGAGGTGAACAACATAGTTATGGACGAAAGAACTGCAGCAACGACTGAATCTTCTTTGGAAGATATCCTCAATAGGTTAAGTGAAAACTTAGATCCAACACTTAGGGAGATTTCTTTAGAAGAGACCCTTGAGAGGATAGTTGAGTCAACACGTAGACTTGAGTTAGAGACGAACGAAAGTATTGCTCGAAATGACTTAAATTTCCAATATAGTGTATCCAATAATACTCTTGAAAATGAGGATAGTTATTTGCATAATCAAGATATCGAGGTTAGAATTGGTGACACTCCTTGTGTAGATGAGGTTCAGCCATTTCCATGTTATGATAATGATGAGTATGATGTGGACAATGTTGATGAAAAATCCGAAGTATTTAGGCATGGCGATTACGAATTTGTTACTCCTATTGAGCTTGATAATGATAATGATATTTCTGGTTCAAATCCTGATAATTTTAATTATTATCCACCATTCAAAAGGACGGGGATTTGACTAGAGATAATACCGTTTTAAACAAAGTTGTACTTCCTTTTGATTACGAAGCCAATGATGGTTTAGAGGAACGAGTTTATTTTGAGTCTAGCGATTTAGAAACAACAGTCTTAGACAAATAAAGTGAACTCGTAAAAATGAGTGAGGATTCACCTGATTACAACTTAGAATAATAAATTGACCATTTTCAGGAATCTAATGATTTAGAAATTAGGGAAATTGTGACTAGTCTACCTAGAGACATTGAAAACTCTAAGTTTGAGGGTGATTATCACTTTCCTGGTGTCTTACCTTTAACTCTTATAAAGTTCCCTCGTGTAGGACTTTACATTTGTGCCTCAACCATCTTACAAGATTATCTTCATACAATTTTTCCTGAACCTAGTTGTGTCCGTAAGAAAGCTCAGTTGTTAGAAACCTATCCTCTGGTTGATGTGGGTAACCCAGGCTATGATACCAAGATTGACTTTGTTTTCCCACCAAAAACTTTTCTTCCAATTGTGGGAACATATGATTTTCAGATGTGTCGGTTATTAAGTTTTGAGACTAAACCTAATTACTTTAGGAAAATAGGGTCGACACATTTTCTTAAGGAAGACCACCTCTTTCATTGTGGTCGGATGTGTGAGTCAAATATGATTGACTTAGAGGATCCCCAGTTATTCAGGTTATTATTATGTGCTTCTAAGTTTTTATTTGAGTTTTTCCATACTCTAGAACCTGAACATTCGGATCTAACTTATGAGGAAATGCAACCCATGGAAATACTTTATCTAGACCCTGTTATAGAACCTGGACCTGAACCACAACTAGATGTAGTTGTCTTAAACAAGGGTATGTTCGATGTCTTCTTGGTTTGTTGTAGTTTCCTCTTCTTGTGGTTAGCACTTTTTGATCCAGATGACCCACAGTTATTCTGGCTACTGCTTTATGATGCTATGAGGTGATTAGTTCCTTCCGATGTCTGGCTGAAGACTTTAAACTTAGCACTTCTTGGGAGGTAACCCAATCTCATGCAACACGGTAATATCTTTCCTTAACTCTTTTGCTTCGATTGGTAACAGTTTCTCCTTGTTTATGCTTTTAATTTTATCTTTAGAACATTGAGGGCGATGTTAGATTTAAGTTTGGGGACTAATCTGATTAGTTGCAATAAATAAACTCCAAAGCCTAGAAATTTATGTTTATTAAGGTTGACACTAACCAATCTAAGTGGATGGGAACATCTTGGTTATAGTAGTTGAGGAACTAATCTGAATAGATGGAAACATCTAAAGAGTCTATTCATAAAAGCACTGATCTCAGGTGTTAGAATTAAAAAAAAAAAGCATGATAGTTTCGCCATATCTCGTTGAATCCTAATCCCTTCTGTTTTTATTTCTTAAGTGCTTTGGTGGGGCACACGATTCAAGTTGTTACCATTGCTAGGTGAAATAGAGTGATTGAGATACAAAAAAAAAGACCAGACCATCAGACCAACCGGAATAAATTCAATAAAGTCGACCACTAGTGCCCTTGTATTTGCCAGTTATGTTGACCTAGAGTTAGGTTTATCGACCACTGGTACCCTTGTATATGCCAGTTGTGTTGATATTAGTCAGACTGGTATCTCAGTCCATTAGGTTAGGTTCATCTTGGCAGAGGCCTTCAGACAGATATGGGAAACACCGTTCACTTTAAACCATCTATTTTTTCCCTTTATCCATCTTCTTAATCTTTCCATGTGATTGGTTGACTCCGGTTATGATGTACAGAAACTATCTGAGTGGAGCTCTGTCACTTATATATGAATTTTAGTATACTGAGTGCAAACTCGTGTACAACAATTGGAATTTCGCATCAGGGTACTTCCTCCTGTAGTCAATGAGAGTATGCCAACCAAGGAGATTCTTTAGTGCCTTCCAAGGTTTTGCGTAGATAGCTAGGGCCTGGAGTAAAGGTTTTGTGGGTACACCTCTGGTAAACCCTCCGGAGACAACACTCCGCCGCTAGGGCCACCTAGCGGTTTAACGGCTTGCTGCACGTGCTAAGTGTAGATTTTATTTTCTAGATTATATTTGCTCGAGAACTAGCAAATAATAAGTTTGGGGGTATTTGATAGACACATTTTTGTGTCTAAATTGTCCTCATTTATCTGTATTGTTGGTACTCGATTTTTTTACTTATTATGGTGTTTTATGTGTTTGTAGGTATTTTTGGGAAATAAACTTTGTTGGAAAATCCGGCTCGAAAAACTGCTAAAGGCACCCCCAGAGGACATTTGCTAAGCAGACCCCAGATTTGGCTAAGGAGCACCCATGGCTGTATACAACCCAAATTCATTCTCAGCACCCATGGCTATTCGCACCCCAGAACAGGATAGGGGCACTCCATCTTCATCTTCTTTTGTAACAAATTTTGGCGGGAAAGAATTTCTCCACTTGCGTGATTTTCTAGATCGGTGTGGGATAAGATTTACTCGTAATTTCTCGGATTATTGGACTGGATTGGGCCTGTTTGGGTAAAACATTTCTGGTAATTTTTTTACATTCGAAAAAACAGGGAGGTTGACGTGGAACAGAGCTGAAAATATTCTCGGACACTTTCCCGAGATTTTCAAGCTATGTTTGGAGTTGCGTGAGTACTGCAAGGGTTTGATTATATTCGATGCATATATCAGCGTGTGTGGACCGTGGATGATGCGAATTAAACGCATGGGAAGAAAAATAAGGAATAATATCTTTGGAAAATCGCAGAGAAATAAAGAGAAGATTGTCTCAAGTTATGGCGGAGATTTATGGTTCTGATATGTATAAATAAGGTTTTTGTAGGACAAAGAAGGGAATGAGGAGTGAGAGGAGGAAACAGAGCATAGAACAGGAAGTTGCAGAGCTTGTCTCTGCTGCTGCCATTGAAGGAGAGAACGAAGAACATAAGATGCCAAAGAAAATTCGTTCATCAATAGTGACAACGACACATACTGAAGTGTTGTATTTGCTACAATGGCAGTGGCATTTTCCATTTATCGTTCTTTGTAACAGTTTATTTTGCAACACCTTTATACCATTGCAAATCTCTGTTTTCTACTATTTGTCCAATGAAAACACCATTTGAGCTATGAGTTATCTTTTTGAGTGTGTTTTCATCATGTGATAAATTTAATTAATTCTTCATTTACTTTATGCACCGATTATAAATGATTTGTGATTTCTATTAATCAATTGTTATCTTGTTTGATAGTGTATGCTTAGTCTTAGGTGCTTTTGATACACTATGCTTGTAATTTACAATTGATATTTTACGAAATCTATTTTGGCAAAGAATAGAGTTAATATTTCTTGTGTTTGGAGCTAAAATTTCCTAGGATTAATTTCTGAACCACTTGAATATGAGAAACAGTGAAATCCCGAGTCTCAGTGAATTCTTCATCCCGTGACATATTTTGTATATAATTTCTTATTTTTATATTTAAGCCTAGAATCAATCTCAACTAAGTCCGAGTGAACGACAACTCTCTTACCATTATATAAAATTTGATCATTTATCAAAAGACGGAACACAAACTCTTGGGTATTTTTGTGGGAGACAGGTTTATTCAATTTATAGACTTTTCTATGTGTGACAGATTTGTTTATTAAGTCTTCGACCTTAGGTCGTAGCAACTCTTGGTTGTGTTTGAGATCAACTAAGGGAATAAAGTGTGTAGTATCCTGCTAGGATCAGAGACGTAAGGAACGCAACTGTACCTTGAATCAGTGTGAGATTGATTAGGGTTCAACTACAGTCCAGTCCGAAGTTAATTGGTAGTAGGCTAGAGTCTGTAGCAGACTAATACAGTATGGTGTTCAATCTGGACTAGGTCCCTGGGTTTTTCTTCATTTGCGGTATCCCTCGTTAACAAAATTCTGGTGTCTGTGTTATTTCTTTTCCGCATTATATTTTTTTATGTAATTGAAATATCACAGGTTATGCGTTAAGTTCAATCAATTAGAATATCCAACCTCCGGTTGTTGATTTAAATTGATTGACACTTGAACATTGGTCTTTGGTTCCGTTCAAGTTACTCATCTTATATTCAATCAGGCTCGCAGATTTCTATTTGCTGATTTCTGATTGAATTAAGAGTTAGAGATATTAAAATTTTTGATATACTTTACTCTAGATTGAGTCTGACTGTCTAGTTGATTCTCTAGAAAGTATATTGGAGTAAGTCCTCTCAGATTGCCAAACGAATTGTTGGGTGTGGTTGTTAGACACTCGCATTTTCAATTGGTATCAGAGCAGGAAAAACATTAAAGACCTCATAATTCTGTGTTTGTAGCGATCTGATGATGGATAATATTGTCTTTGAAAACGCTTCACCAGAAATGGATAAACTCAACATCGAGAGTGTTCTAGAAACCATCAACAAGGTTGAGAATCCTGATTTGAAAAAACTCATCAATTTCTTGTGTCTCGAGAAACTTAGATGGATGAGGAAAATTGATGGTTCTCATAGCGAAGTTTATATCAAAAAACCTAAACCTCGAGAACGCTCTGAAGAGGTTGTTGAACTCTAGAAAAGGTTAGATAAACAAATCCAGATCAATTCTGATCTTGCTGCAGAAATTGCAAAGCTTAAGGATTTGAAGTTTGTAAAGTCTTTTTCAAAGGTTTAAATGACGCCTTTAATTCCGCTTTGAAGAATTGTCGTAAGTCAGGTTATAAGCAAGGTCTAGGATTTGTGAAACCTGACATTGCTCAGAATTTTTCGAACAAGGTTTATGATGTTGGTACATGTTTGTTTTGTAGTTCTCATAATCACTTTCAGCATGTTTGTTTGTCTTTCAAGAAAATACTAAAGGTTGCTGGTGATCTTCATAAGAAAGATGTTCAACTTTTATCGTCTCTTAAAAGACACTCAATACTAACAAGAAAGCCTAAAGTGGTTAGTAGTACTAGTATGGGAGCTTTTTCTCTGAAGTCAACATCACCCTTTCAATGGTTCCTTGATAGTGGGTGTGGCAGGCACATGACTGGAGATCTCTCACGGTTTATCAACTCAAGTGATTTTGATGGTGGACCAATAACTTTTGGATATGGAATAGGCTGCTACATAAGCAAGAAGGGGACGATCAAGTTACCTGGCGTTCCTGAAATTCATGATGTCGTATACTTTAAAGGTATGACTGTTAATCTTGCTTCGATTAGTCAAATCTGTGACAAAGGCCATAAAGTTGTCTTCAATGATAAAGGATGTGACATTGTCGACAAATCTGGAAAGTTATTTTTCACGGATCACGTGGAAAAAATAATTGTTATCTTCTAGATACTCAGTTCAGTAATTGTTGCAATTTGACTAAGGTAGAATCTACACACCTTTGGCATGAGCGTTTTGGTCACATCAATTATCGTCTTATAATTAAGATCATTAACAAAGAACTTGTTAGACGCGTTCCCAAAATCAATGCTAAGGTTGAAGGTGTATGTGGTGCATGTCAAAAGGGTAAACAAACAAAAGTTCCACACAAATCATCTCGAAATATTCTCACCAAATCTCCACTTGATTTAATTTATATGGATATTTTCGGCCCAATTCAACAATCTACGGTGGCTGGGAAGAAGTATGCTTTGGTTATGGTAGATGATTGCACCAGATTCACCTGGGTGGCTTTTTTAGCTCACAAGAATGAAACACTCAGTGAGTTCAAAATTATTGTTAATAGAATCCATAATGAAAAAGGTCGCAAACTAAAGAATATTAGAAGCGATCGTGGCACAGAATTCAAAGACACCAAAATATTTGAATATTGTTACTCTTTGGGAATTATTCAATACTCTCCACCTATCACTCTGCAAGCAAATGGAGTTGCAAAAAAGAAGAATAGAAATATTCAGGAAATGGCAAGGGTAATGCTCCATAGCAAAAACTTACCGTTAATGTTTTGGGGTGAGGCTATTTTTACGGATTGCTATTTGATCAATCGTGTTTACTTACGGTCAAAGACCTTAAGCACTCCATATGAGTTGTGGTACGGTAAGAAACCCAACTTACACTATCTCAGAGTGTGTGGAAGTAAGTGCTACATTCTAAAGGATCGTGAACAGAAAGGGAAGTTTGATTCGAAAAGCGATGAGGGTATTTTTCTTGGCTATGCATCTGACAGTCGTGGTTTCCGAGTATGTAATCTCAGAACCCAAGTCATGATGGAATCGGAAAATGTTATCATTGATGATCTAAGTAATTTTTGTCATGATGACTCTCCTGCTGAATTTCCTCCAATCGAGACAATTGAGAAAATCAAAGAAACGTCATAATCAGAAGAAGTTGTTCCAACGGTTGCTGATCCTGATGTCTCTAGTGATGAGGATAAAAGCTCTAGTCAGGCTATTCCTTTTGAACAAGAACGTGTCACTCCACAACACCTTTGGGTTCAAAAGAATCATGATTCTAACAATATCATTGGAGGTAGGGATTCTACTGCTAAGACGAGAGGTCAACTTCAAAAGATTTGCAATTTTGGTTGTTATATATCGCAAGTAGAGCTTAGGAATATTGATGAATCTCTTAGTGATCCCTTTTGGGTAAATGCAATGCATGAAGAGTTAAATCAATTTCAAAGACAAGATGTATGAAAACTCGTACCTTGTCCCCCCAATATAAATATTGTTGGTACCAAATGGATATTTAAGAACAAGTCTGATGAATTTGGCACCATTGTCAGAAACAAAGATAGAATTGTCGCTCAGGGATATTCACAGATTGAAGGAATCGACTTTGACGAAACCTTTGCTCCTGTGGAACACCTTGAGTCTATTCGATTATTATTAGGTCATGCTTGTTTTCTTAAGGTTAAGCTGTTTCAAATGGACATTAAATCCGTTTTCCTAAAAGGAAACTTAAAGGAAAAAGTATATGTCTCTCAACCTAAGGGATTTGAAAAATCTGATTTTCCTGATCATGTCCTTAAGCTCAACAAGGCACTGTATGGGTTAAAACAAGCACCTCGTGCCTGGTTTGAAAAACTAACTACTTCCCTTCTTAGGAAAGGTTTTTCAATAGGTGGAGCTGATAAAACATTGTTTACCAAATGGAGTGGGAAAGATGTTGTAATTGCTCAGGTTTATGTAGATGATATCATCTATGGATCAACATTGGAGAAACTTGCAAAAGATTTTCAAGTCTCTCTTGGCAAGGAGTTTGAGATGAGCAATGTTGGTGAATTAGAATTCTTTTTGGGTTTACAAATTCAACAACACAAGGATAGAATTTACTTATCTCAAGAAAAATATGCAAAAAATCTTGTTTCAAGATTCGATCTTGATAAGTCAACTCTAAAACTTACTCATATGCCTATCACGGGTAAACTACATAGAGATAGATAATGGTGTAAATGTGGATCAAAACTTTATAGATCTATCATTGGAAGTGTTTTGTATCTCACTACCACGAGACCTGACATTGCTTTTACTGTTGGTTGTTGTGCTAGGTTTCAGGCAAATCCAAAGGAATATCATCTTGCCGCCACAAAGAGAATCATACGTTACATTAATCACACTGCCGGAAAAAGTACATCAGGGGGATTCTACTATGTAGTGATGAATCTTGTAGCTTGGCATAGCAAGAAACAAAATTCACAATCTCTCTCAACATGTGAAGCAGAATACATTGCTGCAGGTTCATATTGTACTCAACTCCTATGGATGAAACAAATGCTTGCTGATTATAGAATTGATTCCAGAATAATTAAGATCTTTTTTGATAACTCAAGTGCGATTGGAATCACTGAGAATCATGTTGAGCACTCAATGACTAAGCACATAGACATAAGGTACCATTTTATTCGAGATCTTTATGAAAATGGTATCATTACTATGGAATTTGTGCCTTCTGAACAAATTGGATGATATTCTCACCAAACCATTAGACGCTGCAACATTTCAACACCTACGACAGTCTATATATTGGTGTTTCTCTAGTTCATTAGTTCTTCATAACTCTTGCCCCTGCCTTTATCTCAATCTATTGGGAAATTGAGTTTGGAATTCCCAGAGTGGTGTTGCTTCATGTTTCCATTTGTTTCTAATAGATGTGTTTTTGTAAAGTATCCTAGTGTTCTTTAGAAATTCTTCTTTTCTTTTAAAAGCAAGGTCGCCTTTGTTGTTATTTCGGGAAAAACATATTATGGAGGAGAGTTCTTAATTAAACTTGTGCTTAATTGCCAAATCTTTGTGGGGAGTGCGGCTGTGGAATATTATAGGTGTTATCTTGTATCTTTATGAACTCCTTGATGAATGCATTTATCTTCGGCTTTATGATTGCATCAAAATAAGTTGGTAGGTTATTCTCTTTTGGTCATGAAGTATCTGTATGAAAATTTCATGAGGATCCCACTAGTTTTCGTACCTTTGCCAATTTATATTGACAAAAAGGGGGAGAATTAATGTGTAGTTTCATACTACAAATACATATGGTTTACGGATCATTATAAAAGGGGGAGTGGTTTTCATGTTGAGATGAAGTATTGACTAAGCGGGAGTGATACATATCACCATAGTATTGTTGTCAAAGTTGTGATACAATTGAACTTTGATGCTGTGTAATAATACTATGACACTGTATAACAATGATTGAGAGCATTTTTTTTCTCATTGTTATCGCTACGGATCTTCAACAACTATGATGCTGAGTTGAACACGTTTAGAATCATGGATTACTTGGAAGTGACGATTTTTCGAGTCGTGTTGAAGATGCCAAGGACATCAAGCATTTGGATGAGAAGCTACAAATTTTTATTTATTTTCTAATTCATATGTATTGATAGTTTTTCACTAAAATTGACAAAGGGGGAGATTGTTAGAGCACTGCTCAGTCGAACTCGCATGCGTTTCTATCTCAATCATGTTTGTCAATGTTAGTGATCAAAACTATAAGTCTTGATTTCTAGCCTATTTATAGATATCTCGGACTAGGACATAGATTGTGTATTTGAGCTTAGACTTAACAACGTTCATCATTTGAAGATGGAGACTTACTCAGGGGAGCTTGTGGAACTTTATCGACAAAAGGTATGTGGAGATTAAACTCATTTATCACTTGGAAATTCTATTTCTACTCTATCTCCTATATTGAGACATAAGTCGTATTACGATATAGTTTTCTATATACACATTTGAGATTTCTAGCTGATTTTATCTCCCTTACATATTTCTCGAAATATGTGTTGGCAAGCTTTCGCTTCGACCAAATTCATCTTATATCATGTGAAAATTGCCGAGTAACATCTTACATGGTTTGTGCGATACAATCATTTGGTGTTGTCTTGGAATGTTTCGTTATGATTATTTCAATAACTTGAAAATCCCTTTGATGCTAATAGTATGTGAAAAAAACTATTGTCATCCTCTCAGAAAGTTTCAATGATTGAAATAATAGTTTAGAACACTTAAAAATTATTGGATATGTCATGTTGTGCACTCTTGCACATATGTAATCCATGTCTGAAAACCATAGTATGCACACCCGTTTGCGTACCTGTTGGTTTGAGAAATCCAGGAACCTAAGTATGCGTACTGGCGTACAGGTTCATGTCCGAGAATTTCTGCTGGGATTGAAAGTTCGTGTAACCGTTCGCGTACTGGCGAAACCCAATCTTAGTTCGGGTATTTCGAGTATGCATACCCGTTTGCATGCTTCAAAGTTAAAGTTCTAAAATCGGTTATGAACATGAACATAAACATTTATATAATAAGTAATGCAATCTTTGCAAACTGTGGCTATAATGTTCATTATTGATTCAACTGAATCAAACCGATTTTGCTTCAATTGTGTTCTTGTATAATTTTATGAGAATATAGCAATTAAACAACTCTTTAACTAGTTTCGTTTGAGTCATTTGAACTAGTTATGGTTAAGATGAATAAGGTTAATATGAGAGTAATCATATGGATAACCTCGGTTAACTATTTGTGAGTCAACATGGTGTACACGTTTGGGTATGGTTACATAAACCTAAATGAAGTTACATTTCATTTGTGTGTAACAAGCTAAGTTCGATCTAACAGTTGAAAAATATTAGTTTGGTTGAATCAATTTTTTCATCTAATGGTGAATATTGAATGCTTTGTTACCAAGGTAACTTGGATTGCAAACCCTGATTTGAAAACTATATAAAGGAGAACTCTAGCAACTGGGAAAACTAATCCCCACACCTCCTGTGTGTTACTAGTTGCATAAACTAGAGTCGATTCTCCTTTAACCTTAGGTTTCTATCGAGACCCTGTAGGTTAACGACTTCAAAGACTTCATTGGGATTGTGAAGTCAGACCCAACTATTTTCTTTGTAGTTGCGTGTTCTGATCTTGCCCGATTCTATCGTATTGAGTTCAATTGAAAAAATTGACTCGAGATTAATTTCTCCGATAGGAAAGATAAAAGTAATTACAAACATCTTCGTCTCATCGTTTGTGATTCCACAATATCTTGTTTCGCTAGTCGATTAAGATTATTATGAGGTGATTGATAATACTAGGATGTTCTTCGGTAATATAAGTCCGGTTTATGAATTGGTTCTTGTTTACCTTGATTTATCAAAAAACTAAACAAAAACTCTTGGGTATTTCTGTGGGAAATAGATTTATTCGATCTATAGACTTTTCTGTGTGAGACAGATTTGTTTATCAAGTCTTCGACTTTGGGCGGTAGCAACTCTTGGTTGTGGGTGAGATCAACTAAGGGAATCAAGTGCGTAGTATCCTGCTGGGATCAGAGACGTAAGGAACGCAGCTGTACCTTGAATCAGTATGATATTGATTAGGGTTCAATTACAGTCCCGTCCGAATTTAATTGGTAGTAGGCTAGAGTCTGTGGCGGCTTAATACAATATGATGTTCAATCTGGACTAGGTCCCAGGGTTTTATTGCATTTGCGGTTTTCCTCGTTAACAAAATTCTGGTGTCTGTGTTATTTCTTTTCCGCATTATATTTTGTTATATAATTGAAATATCACAGGGTGTGCGTTAAGTTCAATCAATTAGAATATCCGACCTTTGGTTGTTGATTTAAATTGATTAACACTTGAACATTGGTCTTTGGTACCGTTCAAGTTACTCTTATATTCAATCAGGCTCGCAGATTTCTATTTGATGATTTCGGATTGAATTAAGAGTTAGAGATATTAAACTCTTTGATATACTTTACTCTTGATTGAGTCTGAATGTCTAGTTGATTCTCTAGAAAGTATATGCTAAAGAAGCAACTGAAATGGATGTCAAATGACCAATAGATGGACTTTTATGCTAAAGAAGCAAGAGTGAAAACAATACAAAGATAAACTAGGTCTTTGAATCCACCCCTAAAAGCATAGAAATTCCCTAGTTGATATACTAGTTCTCTTTTCAATCAAGGAGCTACAGAGATGCTAGCCTCAAACTACCTTGAAGATGTGATATAATCACTTATACATATGAATGACTTAACCTCAGCAAAATATGCCAATCCCTAGCATTACTTATCTTTCTAAGGCATATATAATCAAATATTGAACTGAATCAATTTATATAGGCTTGAATACTTCACAAAGAATTATCCTAACTACCATGGATGCATCACATACAAGGTGAAAGTAATTCGTTATTATTCAGAGATTAAATCATAATTTTCATTCAAAACTCCATGAAGAGGAAGTAAATCAAACCAAGAAAATTCTATTGATAAAAGGGGTTTCATCTCTGCCCTAGCAGAGAATTTTAGAACATAAAGAAAATTGAAATTAAAATATTAATATTACTACTACTACTTGCACCGGCTACTTCGGGCTTGTTTTTCAATCCACAATTTCTACCCTCTTTATATAAAACTCTCCTAATTCTCACTCCCATTTTCATTGAAGTACAATCATAAAATTAGGGATTTCATGTGACTAAACTCGCCATTGAACCGCCACCCTGATGTCTTCATTTATCCGTTGTTGTACATGGTGTTCTAGAGATTTCAGAGCTTTAATTCAACAAACCCTGCTGCATGTGTTCACCACAGCCACCTTACAATTCCGCCTGACTTTGTCTCCATGTCTTCAAACATTTATTTAGACTCCATATCATGCTTCTAACAGTAGAGGATGGGTGATAGCATTGCAGGGAACCAGAACTTCCGACCTTGTTGTCATTTTTGCTGCTCTTAAAAACCAATTAGTCGACCTAGATAATCTTGTACAATAGATATTCTAGAGTTAGGCCTGATGATGGGTGATGATAAAAAGGGTGTTTCACAGTAGAGAGAGGGTACAATTGCAAAGAGATTTGACATGCCAAGAAAAAAGGGGGACAAAGAAAAGATTGGTCGAGTGAATTTCTGGAAGGGAAGGACATAGAGGAGAAAACTTGTTTCTCGTGAAGGAAAACGGATTTGGGAAAGATAATGGAATGGATGTTCAGGTGTACAGCATGAATACCTTGTTTTGGTATGATAATAAAACTTGGGCTTGGCTTCCTTTCAATTCTCAACATGGTTATCACTTGAGTTTCGGCCCATTGATGCATTTCATGATTAGATATTTCTTTTTCTTGAACTTCTTATCCACTAGCAATACCATTAACTTCATAAATCTGCCAGAACCCTGGCTGCCTTCTCCGTTACTCGTATTTGCTTAAAGCCGACTTGACATCTAGCTCGACAAGGAAAATAGGCTTTAATTTATGCATATCCCACGTTCAGACCATTCTTTTCAGGAAAACAAAAATCAGGAAAGATTACCACACATTTACTCGTAACAAACAAGAAAAACAAAATGCATAATTTGGTACAAATATAAGCAATTAGTGCAAAAAGATACCGTAAACACCTACAAAATGATACGAATAAATAAAATATTAGGTGCTTATCAAATACCCCCAAACCTACCTTTTGGTCGTCCTCGAGTAAAACACAAAACTAAAAGAAAAATCCTACCTACACCACTGTCGTTGGTCTCTATATTGCACTTAGCGAATGCAATAAGCCTTTTAAACCACTAAGTGTCCCTAGTGGATGAGTTGAAATCTCGTGAAGGTTTGCTTAGAACATACCCACATAGTTCTAGGACAAAATATAAGCTCGGATTCCATGAAAGTGATACCTGCATTCAGTTTTATCTCACAACAATTTGATATGTCAATCTAGATTTAAAAGGCACAATTCTAGCACTGGAACAACTAAAAACATGTGATAAGAGTGTAAAGTGCATCTACCTTAGACATGCATAGAGAATGACTTACTGTAGGAAGTTATGACTGCCAATTACTAAGAGATCGTTTTTAGTCTAAGAACTGAATTCAAAGCCAAGCTAGCTGTCCGGCTTTACGAGAATTGTGAATGTTCACCTTTAGAGTTTGTAATATTTCAGTTTACCCGCTTTGTACATCGATGGCTACACCTCCCTTGCTTGATTACAAAACTATTTACATTCACATATACAAAAAGAAGCATTGACTGGCAATTTTCTTCATGTTTCAGGCTTGAAAACATAACTAAAGAGAAACTAACTCAATGATTTGAAACAAAAGACAAATAACAACTCATTTCATCTGATTTTGGAATAACGAGAGTTACGAACACATGATGACACAAAAACTTTACACAAAGAAATAAAAAATACATTACATGACAATTTTAGCAAGAGGTAGCCCTTTCCGAAGCACCCGGTCAAATTCAATGGTTGCTTTTCAACATGTATGCTCTAAATTTTATCTCATCCAACCAAAGAACAAGCTAGTCAAGTCTTATTCAGTATTCTAGATGATTGACAGTCTACTTAACCTATGAAACACTGATTTTATACGCACTTGGAAGATCGTGCATGTGGAAATTTTCATATCACATGTGAATTGTGCTAGAATCAGGGGTGCCTCATCATCTAGACTAAGAACCCTAAGATATCATACATGCACAGGTATCACAAATCAAAGTAAATGAGCTCCATTTTTCATTTTTCATTTTTTTTATTATTGTTATTTTTTTAACCATTGCAGAGTTCAGATTAAGATGGCAAAGTTCAGATTCAATTATAGCATATACAGTGACAACCATATGGTATCTACTTTTCACCCCCAAACCTAAACTAAACATTATCCTCAACGTTTATAAAGATGAGCTGAATTATAACTACAACATACCATTAGAACAATGTTGAGTAGATAAAAGGAACGAGATTACCAGATTCGGCGAAAGAAAGACTGAACTCCATTATTCACGGCTAGAATCCAACATTTTTCAGCTGAGATCACATTGGATTAGCACAATATATACAAAATAAAAATAAGATTCAAATGAAACATTACCTACTAGATTATATACAAGAAAACTTCACCATACACATACAACCTAAAGAGTTGAGGATCAACCCAAAAAATGATATGCAGAGGCATCAACATCCTTACACATATATAACATGAGAGTGAAAGTAAGGATGCATATGTGAACGAGTTACCCCCTATTTTGGGGTAAAAACTGATTATGTTGTTTTTGGTAAATTTGGGTGTGTTGATGAGAAACGAATTCAAACCCTAAACAAATGTACTGCACAGGAGTACTTTTAGATTCGAGAGATCAATTTGTAAGACTGTGGCCTAAACCAAGAAATGGTCGTTCCAGATTCAATTCGGTCACAAAGTGAAGGAGAAGGGTTGATCTTAGGGAGGGAAGCGAAGAAGGTGTTTGAGATCAGAATGTTGAATTATGAAGGTGGGCTATTTTATGACTTGTATCAGAATATGGTTTCTGGCTACTTGTGTTGATAACACTTGTGTTCTTATTGTCAAAATAGATTGAAAACCTATTTATACAAGTCATTGAGCGCACCCTGATCTCGTAGGAAGTGAAGGAGATTAAGTAGTGAAGTAGTGGGGTTGTGTAAGAGGTGGTGATCATCACGTTTCCATTATGAGGGAAGACTGGTCACACCTTCACCCACTACTCTCATCGTTGTTAACCGTCCGTCCTTTCCTGACACTTTCTCGTAGTGGGCGCGTTGCACGCCGCACGTTATAAACCGCCGGACAAATACCCCAGTGAGCATCCCCCAGTTTGTGACACGTTTGATGTCTCGAGTAACTGGGTCAAGTCGTGGGACTTGCCGCACAGAATAGAACGTGGCTCTATTAGGTTAAATAACTAAGTTATTTGTGAAGCCGATATTCATAAAATATTGTATGTACTCGATGCACATAAAGCATCGATTTTAAGCAAGCAGCTCAAAATAATCGATGTGCATGGAGCATCGTTGTTTTAGAGCTTATCTAAATTAGTCGCGAGTCGATCGTCTTAAAAAGTCGAGCGTGACCGGATACTTTTGGGCGATCATTTGGTAGCTCTAGGGGTGAGATACTGCTTGGTCGATCGCTCCCTGTAGGCGAGTGGCGGATGGTAGACATTCTAAAATCCTACCGGTTGATCTAAATTAGATATGGATCGCTCAAATCGGCTATCCAAGTTGAGTGGCCGAGACGATTTGCGGCAGTTAATGACTATTGTTGAAGCAGCGCGAAGGGCCATCTTTTGGCGACCATTTGGGATCGCACGGGCGAACTATAGCTCGGCCGATCGCTCCTTACGGGAGGAGGTGTCCGGTGATCGTAGCGGCACCCCGTCGATCATCTAGTATCTGATCTAATCCGTCCGACCAAGCTAGCGAAGTTGGACGGATGAGATGGTTTTGTGGCAGCTGCTTGCTGTCGTTGATTTAGGGTTTGGTAGCCGTGTGGCCAATCCTAGTTTGGCTAATCGAATCAAAGCGCTGGGGACTGATTTGAACAGGCCGATCGGCCATGTGCAAAGACGGGTCGCTTGTGAGCACACTGACATCTCCTGGGCCATCTAAAATTAGATCTAAGCCACTCGATTCGGCTGGTGAAGATGGGTGGTCATGATCGATTCGCGACAGTAGCATACTGCCTTAAATATAAATTAGGGTTTTAAAATGGCCGCGTCCACCCTAGTTCGATTGAACGGTTTGATACATCATTGACTTCCCATGAGCAAGTCGATCGACCGGGAATAAAATTGGTCCGGCGGTTAACGCATTGGCATCTTTGATCGTGCAGGACACGATCATCATCCAACTTGGCTGGCTAAGTTGGATGAATGTGATGATTTGCGATAGTTGTATGTTGTCGCAACCAAAATTAGGGCTTTGGAATAGCGCATTCATCCTAGTTTGGGCAAACGATTTGACGCCCTATGGACTTGTCGCGGGCAGGTTAATCGACCAAGCGAGAAGTTGGGACGCTAATGGGTATGCTGGCACCTCTTTGATCATTCCGAGGAAGATCTCAGCCGTACAACTAGGCTGGATAAGTTGGAAGGGCATGATGTATTTGAGACCGTTTTTGCCGGTCTTAGCTCGTTTGAGATTACTTTTCAAATAGTGCGAACACCCATATTAGAGTTAATGTTTGAAGTGCTTTCGAGTGTACTAGATGGAATCCATTCGGTCGGGATGTTAGTGGGCCCGTCGGTGGTCATCATGATGATCACCTAGTTCCACTAGGAGTAGGCTAGGCCTGTTGAATTGTGTGGCAAAATCGTGTGGCCGTGATCGTTTTTTAATACTGATATGGATAGTCTAGATTTTACTTAAGGAATTTAAACGCGTTCGATCACGCTAACTTTTAATTAAAAAGTGTGTAAACACGCTGATCTCTTTATAGAGAGTGGTGTGGCCTACGTGAATGTTTTCATGCAGGTCTCAATACTGACACTTCGGGAGATTCATGCTAATCCGCTACGAGTGAACATTAATCGTCAAGTCATGCCAATATTGAGAGTTCGGCTGGGAACATTGCATAGGAAAATACTAGGCAGTCAATGCATTAGTGAATAATGTCGGTGGAAGATAAAATTCACAGAATATTTGGGATTGATGTTGCACGCACCATTCTGAGTATATTACATATATACAAATATATTGAATTGCTCAATACATATGTGAGCGAAGAGACTTAAGCACTCCTTGCTTTTAATGGCTTCTGTTACTTTGCAGGATGACGGTGCATTAAATACAGGGTTTACGATTTGATCTCTTGAATTAAAAACCACCATCAACATTAAGTCCACTGCTTAGTACGTAACTGTGACATTGTTACGGGGTAAGCACTAGATGGTGACAAATAAAAATAAAACTTATCAGACAAAGTTAGATATTACCAGGAGATATGGGTTGGCCTATCCTTGGAACATGTCACGTTCAAGAGGCGTCCAGGTGAGCGTTCCCCTAGCATGATGTCGGTTGGCCCCAGGTAGATTAGGCATACGGTTGGTTGGGATTTCAAACTGCATTCCAAGTCCCTTGTACATCTGAGTATCGTTCGAGAGCGTGTCCAAGATTTCCTGGCTTCGGTTAACATGGAGGAAAGGTGGAGGCGCGATGACGCATCTCAGCAAACAAGTGCTAGGGATGAAAGGTTTGCTGCCCGGCTAAAGTGAAGGAGGGTGGAGCATAACATGAACTCCTGGATAAATATGAATACCCTATTCATGACAACGTCATAATCCTCGACTCTAATGTGGACGAGCCCTATCCTTAGGAATATCCTTAAAAGGATGTTGAAGCAATTTCTGAAAAAGATGTTAAAGCAGCTCCCAAAGAGAACGCTGATGTAGCTTCCGAAAAGGGTGTTGAAGCGGCTCGAGAGGATGTTGAAGCCGGTCGAGAGGATGTTGAAGCAGCTTCCGGAGAGGACTCTAATGAAGACGCCATTGGCACTGGCGTTGATGACACTTCTTTGATGTTTAATAGTCTTTGTTTCATGCGGATGGAGCCAGGGCTTGATCGAATAATAATCCATCATTCATGCTGCTTTTATGATTTTATGTTTCCAGTTGGATGAATGAATGAAATCTCCCAACTAAGAAATTCAAATTCTTAGAAAGATCTCGCAATATCTTGAAACTTTAGACGTAGCGCTCTTCGGTAAGGTTAGAGTAGAGCCTGTGTACATGATTTTGCAATCTGAGCTCTCCCATTCTTTTGTTTGATATTCCCCTTGCAGACTACATGCTTCTTGAAGATTTGTGGCGTTCCGTCTAGGTATGTGGAAGGATGGACGTTGTGCCGCAAATCTTCAAGTACTTCGTTCCAAGCGACATCTTTTGAACCGTCTTCTGAATCTTGGATGGTTGTATGGAATGGGATGCAATGAGCAGTCCACATTTACACTTCAGATTAGATGACGTGGCTGGATATGTGAAAATATCTCCGACTTGTACTTTTGTAGTCTTTGATGCACATGTACGTCTTCATGTTGAGAAATTTCTGCGGCTCGTAAAGCGTCAACAGTGATGATGCTGATATTAGAAATAAAACGGTTGAGGTACGTGAAGGCATCCTGTGCTGGCAGACCCCGGGTGTAATTATCCCGAGCTTATTTTCTCTTGAAAGACGTACTTCCGCTGTATTTGCTGGTAAGGTGGTTGACGAATTGATGAAGGCGGAAATCTTTTGAATTCTTCATCTTTTGATCTATGGGCGGGAGTCACTCTTGATAGATCTGTATTGTATCCAAACTTTTGGCAGCCTATGTACCCGGAGAAAATCTAGAAACACTGAATCCGACTTTGTCGGCGATGTGGTTGTTGATGCGCAGCTTCGTGCAGGCCTTGGGTAGATGTCACTGAGTTTTGTGGAAGGCATGATTCGGTCGGTCTGGCTTGCTAAGGCGCGACTTTCCTCTTTGATTCTTCATTGATAACAATGCTTATGGATGGTTGAACCAAATACTGCTTTTCGGTCAAGCGCCTCCCAAACAGGGAGGTGATGATACTCTTACGCTGCATCTTTGAAAAGTGGTAACCTTGTCACGGTTATGACTTCTTGGTTGACCGTCTCTTCTGGGTTGAAAAGTTCCTTGATAGTGAAGGGATTCCGTTTTGAGCCACAGTCCCCAGGCGTGATTTACATGGTTCTATCTTGTATGGTCGGTGGGGTTTACCATAATAAAGATATTGCCATCTCACCTCCGGGACTCTATTACTTCTCCATGGGAAAATAAAATATGCAGAAGTTCGGATTACCTTTGTTCGTAGTGGTTGTTGTTATGGTGAAGCTCGGGATGGTATCAACAAACGAGCAACAACAGTTCTTGGCAGCAGCTTTGATCAGAAGATACTAGCAGGGAGAGGCGTGATAGCTGCGGGCACGAACTTGGAAGTCTTCATATAGTGGTAGAGCTTGTCTCGTTATTAGATGGAGAAGTTAATGATGGAGCCGATAGCTTCCTTGATGTTGCCTCATGGAATGGAAAAGAGAGAGACAGTCCTCTGCCCACGAGTATCCACTGAGCTTTCGACATGATAGATGTTTTCATGTTGGGTTTCTGAGGAAATAATTTGGATGAGAGTTGGAGTTAAACCTTATGTTGATGCGGATCGTACGAGTTACATATCATGAGGCTGTCTTTACGTCTATGTTGCGTTTCATAGACGTCCAGGCATATCGCTGGTCTTTGACAATACGTGTGCTCTCTTAAGTATGTCCTCATATTCGGACATCTTGGAATCATAATGATAGCGTGCTTGCGTCTCTCTAAATTCAGCATCTTTGAGATGGGTAGTTTTGAGCAGTCCCCAGCCACACTCCTTTGCCTTTATCATCTTTGGATCATCTCTCTACTTAACTAACAGGTTGTACAAATACGATGAAGCTCTTGACGGGGAGAGTCCATATGTACCTCTTAAGTCCCAGGTGCAACCTCCTTCGGTAATGCAACTACTTCTTCTACGACAGACGCAATTCTGAAAGCGTCTGTTGATGGTGGATTTTCGACAAAGGTTAAAATCATAAAACCATAATTGTACGTACTCCTGATCCAGCAATCAGATGAGTATTGAGGCTCATGTCTCTCATTGAAGCATGAAAACTCATGCCGCAAGAGTCTCTGACTGAGTATACTGCCTCTCAGAGCATACATGAAATGTGCAGTCTCTCAGCTGAGACAACGGCATATTTCATGAATACTGAGCAACTTCTGGAAATCACTTTTATATAGAATCGAACGATTGGACGGCTCCTAGACAGCTTTCCTGCTAGCATAGAGCGATAACGTCTTCAGGATGCAACAACGTTTTCCCTGACTATATAAAAGAAATATGACGCTTCAACTAGCTCATATCACCCAATCCTTGAATAATTAATGCTCTTAGAAAGCATGCATGTTAGTGTAGAGCCATCAATTAATTATTTCTAGTCATTAAATTCATTAACTGAATACTAGAAAATATTCCACGTTTTCATAATATTTCATTACTTCAATTCATGGCTATTCCCAGCAGAATTCCATGGGTTAGTAATAAGTATTCAACATACGGGCATCTGAGCCGCTATTGAGTAAGCCCCGACCAGAATGTTGCAAGTGTACTCAGTAATAATACACTAACGAGCACTTGAATGCACGAACGAGCATTCGAAAATACGAAGGAATGATGAACCTATGCAAAATAGGAATAATAATAATAATAATAATAAAATATTAGCTAAGACGCTAGGAGACCGGGTCCACCGACCGGCCGATCCCACGCCTCTTTCTTTATTTTATCATATTTTATTATTTTTCCTTGATCTCATGAAAATCCCTTCATTTGAAAAAAATTCCTTCATCTCATGAAATTCCTTGATTTCATGATATTTCCTTCACACCAAGGAAATAATGTAAAATTAGGAAAGGTGCCATGGGACCGGGTTTACTAGCCGGCCGGTTATGCCTAGTTGTGGTCGGTCCCACACCTCACGATTCCTTATTATTTTATTATTATTATTTCCTTGATCTCATGAAATTCCTTGATGTCATGATATTTCCCTCATATCATGAAAATAATATAAAATTAGGGAAAAGCTCACGGGACCGGGCCCTAGACGGCCCGACCATGCCCTAGTCGTAGCCGGTCCCACATGCCCCTTATTTTATTATTATTATTATTATTATTATTATTATTATTATTATTATAAATTTTTTCTATTAATGGGAGAACGATGATTACATGAAACTAGTTGGAAGCCTAACAAGCTAGGCGCCAAAGACATACTACTACATTAATTGAACAGGTTGCTGTGCTAGCCTACCAGCGGGCCTCATGGGTAACCTTGCCAAGGGGAGCCGAAACGGCGGACTGGGGGGCGATATTATGGCACAAGGGGGGCAAGCTAACAAAACCTTCCATGTTAATTCCTGCAATGTTACGACATCGAAGACTCGAACCTGGGACCTCCTGGAACGCATCACCTTTGAAGAACGGGGTTGACCAGCTGAGCTAGGGCCCGTTATTATTATTATTATTATTATTATTTCCTTTATATCATGGAAAGTCCTTTAATTCAAGGAAACTCCTTTGTTTCAATAAACTCCTTGATTTCATGATATTTCCTTCAGATCATGAAAATAATATAAAAATAGGAAATGTGCCATGGGACCGGGCTTAGTGGTCGGCCGTCCATGCATTAGCCATAGCCAGTCCCACACTTTATGATTCCTTATTTTATTATTATTTCCTTTATCTTATGAAGTTCCTCCGTCTCCTCAAAAATCCTGATTTCTTCATATTTTCTCAAATGTTGCTCAAACGCGCATCAGAAAATATCAAAATTCTCAGGACTGAGACACGAACACTTTGGTGACATGGGCATATTACCTTGACCGACCAGGGTTGGCCTTTTTGCTTGCAAGAAGCTGGTCCTATATATTTTCATAATTTGACCTAATTTGTTCATACTAGGTTCAAACTCTTCCAAACAACTTGGAATTTTATCAAATGGTCGTCAGTCGATCCCATGACCAACCAGGGCCAGTTTCATGACCCCTTAGACGGTCCCTCATCTCTTCATAATTAGGTTTTATCACCTACGGCTTAGACGAGCACTATTTTAATGAATGATTAAACCAGCATTTAATCATCCTTTCACCAACTGGTCTTCAAGAGACTTTGGTAGTTGCTCACTCGAGCATCTGGGCGCTATATATCTGGTCCATCTTCCATGTATCCGGTCCCTCCTTCTCCGTGGTTGATTTTCAATGAATCATCAATTGATCAGCAATTGATCAAAATTAGGATTTTGAATCCAAGGCTCATAATTCTGAGCAGGTTCAAACACTGATAATTTTATGTTGATCCCGTGATCAACATTTTAATACTCGGCTCAGTTTCCAGTATCTTAAATTGATGTTTTATTTGGTCTGCTACCAATAATTCATCAAACGAGCAAAATTTGCTCAGATGAGCAATATTTGCTCAAACTAAGGAATATTTATTCAACTATCAATATTCAACAATTCATCAAACGAGCAACATTTGCTCAGATGAGAAATATTTGCTCAGACTAAGGAATATTGGTTCAACTATCAATATTCAACAATTCAGCAACATTTGCTTACCTTAACTATCAACATTCATCCGACAATTGCACCTCTGTATCAACAGACACGTTCAACTCATGAGTCCCAGAACATTTACAAATCATATTCAACTCAGCAATACAAAGACTCATCGTCTCATCAAGTCAGCAACTGAATAACTAAAATCACGAGACGTCAATCGTGTTACATGGGGGATATCAACTAGGGTTTTGGTATGGCGGTCTACAACACGTGTTCATACATGATGAGAGTGTGAGCAAGTTGTGCAAGCAGTTTGAGGAGTTAGAAAAGTAGTGGCTAGAAAATCAACCAAGTCTCCGCACGATGAGCAACTGGTTTTAACACGATTTCCACGTCCCCACTCTTTGACTCCAGCAACTGTCACACTTCATGGGATCAAGGTGTTTACAATTCTTGCAATATAAATAAGTCTCTGAATCATGATTGAAATAACAGACAATCTTTCGTAAAATAGACAACAAGAGGTTAAGAACTCAACGTCTGAGCAGTTACTCTCAATAGAGAAAATTCAATCAATCAGAACTTATCTTATTTCTTCAGGCAGAATACACAACACACCTACAATCTTTGATCACTATCGATCCCTCACATTTTTCAGCTTACCTCCTACAGATCGACCGATCCTCTCTTGTGACCGAATTGACTCTGGAACGACCATTGTGTTGGTTTAGGCCGGAGTCCTACAGATTGATCTCTCGAACTTAAAGCACTCCCTTCTTGCAGTGCATCTGTGTGAGGTTAAGCAGTTTGCTCGGTTCAATGAACCTCCTCCGTAAGGTCGTCTCCTCAATTTTGTATAAACCAGCAAATCATTTTTCCCCATCTACATATTGGCGAACACAGTGGGAGATTAATCTCTCGGTTGAAACCTCAAACTTTCACAAGATGGTCGATCTTAGGTTTGGTTCAGTTACCAATCCGGGTTCAACACCCAACTCTAACATTGCAAGTTCTAGTGGTACTACTGCAAGTACTACTCCTCTCAATGTTGCACGCTCTAGTGGTACCGCTAACATCACTCCTCCGGCCAGCAATTTCACGCCACACGCTACTACTACTCCTCTGAGTGCTGATGCTCCAGTGATCACCCCGGTCAATGCTGCAAGCAATGCTACTGACATTATCAACAATCCGCCTACCATAGGTGATCTCATGAAGGTGCAAGAGACTCTTGCCAAAAATCAAATCGACATGGACACCCCTCAGAAGAAGTTATGCAATTATCTCAAGACTCTTACAGACAAGATGTCAGAGAAAACCCAAGAGAGAGTAAAATCTAAAGAAACATCTTCGACCATTGATCCTGAAATCACTCTAATTCATGTAGTAGATGATGATGAAGTTCACAAGGCTGTGGAAAACCCACCGGCAAAAGAACCGTCCAGTTTCATCACTCGTGAAGACTTAGAACGCCTCTTAGAGGATCACGGGAAAGATAAGACGTCCTTTGTCCACCGTCACCAACCTCTGTGCCCTGCTGCTACACAAAGGATTCCTCTGCCAATGGGTTTTACCTATCCAATGTTCACCCTTTACTATGGAACCGGCAATGCTCGAGAACATGTTTTTCCGTTTCTGGAGGCATTGGGTAAACATGAGCACAACCATGTTGTCCGTCTGAAGGAATTTTCAAAGTCGCTGAAAGGCTGAGCATATACCTGGTACAACCAAAGTAGTTTAAATCGTTCATCGGTCCTACTCGGTTGGGAAGATTGGAGCGAGGAGCAATTAGTTCGGACTTGGAAATCGCCAACACTTTCGGTCAAATACTCGGAATTTATTTATTAGAGACTTATAAATTGTTGCTCATAAGTCATGATTTGTACCTAATTAAAATCAAAATTTTAACATTATCATGTAATTAAGTATGTAATATTGTTATGTTGAACGTATTTATCATGTATTTAGAGGTTTTTCTATTTGATAACTCCCATATAAGGGGTTAAGAAATTTTTCATTTCTCGTTTTAGTGCATGCAAGGCCAACTCGGAAAAATTGTTAACTTGTTATTCTCAAAAATCGGTCCAAATCGTCCGCCTTAATCTTTAAAACTCGAAAATACCTTAGAATCGGAAATCGCCTCGGTCATATAGCCTGTAGCGATTACTCGGCGTGTAATCGATCTTGGAGAGCGATTTTTCCTACACTGGTGTTTATGGGTGAAAACTGTTTCTGTTTTTTTGGTAAATTTGGGTGTGTGGATGAGAAACGAGTCTAAACCCTAAACACATGCACTGCACGGGAGTACTTTAGATTCAAGAGATCAATATGTACAATCCTGGCCTAAACCAAGAAATGGTCGTTCCAGGCTTGCTTCGGTCACAAAGTGAATGAGAAGGGTTGGTCTTAGGGAGGGAAGCGAAGAAGGTGTTGAAACTATAATGGTTAATTCTGAAGGTGTGGTTGTTTTATGACTTGTATCAGAAGATGGAACTGGCTTGTAAAAATGAAATCGATCAGTTATTTGGTGATTTCTGGATACTATGTTGTTTCCCTGACCAAAACTTGTTGTTTGGAACAAATAGGTGAAACCTATTTATACAAGTCATAATTGAACGCACCCTGGTTTCATAGGAAGTGGGAGTGACTGAGTAATGGAAGAGTGAAGCAATGTGTAACGGGTTTGTTTTCACTCATTACTTCTTGCCACCACTAACTGTCGTGTTTCCGGACACTTTCTTATAATGGGCATGTTGAACGCCGCACGCTGTAAACTGCCAGACCAATACCCTGATAAGTATCCCCCAGTTTGTGACATGTTTGATTTCTCGAGTGTTTTCGTGGAAAACGTGTAGCAATCTGCTACGTGTGGCAAGTCAAAGTCAAGAGACTTTCCACAGGAAAATAGCATGTGGTGCTATTTGGCTTGCCTTGGCTGGTCGCCTAAAACTTGCCACAGGCCCGTCAATTCCATAGCGAATTTGGACGGCTAAGATTGCATCTTATGAGAAAGGGTGGCCATTTATTATGACCACAGCCTGTTGGCGCCTGTCAATAGCACAGTGTCACCATTGATACATGTCAATGGCGTAGTGGCACTTTTAACGCATGTCAGTGGCATGGTTGGCATGGTCAGCGCATTACAATGGCACGATGGTGCAAGTGGCGCCTGGCGTAGCCATGGCCGCTAGATTTGGCACATTGGTGGTAGACTCAAATGTGGTATGGGAACATCAGTTCCATTAGCCAAATCAATCCCAATGTTCTGTGGAACATTGTTTGGCTTGGTTGGAGTAGCAACTTCACCTAAATTAGGGTTTGGCATGCCGAAACCCTCATTAGCGCATACGGCATGCGGCATGTGACCATGGCACAACGGCGTTTTGTGCAAACGATGCCAGATCCACGCCAAAGAAACCATAGCCAGGCCATCACGTGGAAACGGCCACATGAGCATGTATTGCCACGAGTGGCTATGGTGTGGCGCCTTTATTAGGGTTTCCTAAGTCCGCACGGCTCGTGACATGTTGTGGGGCCCGATGTGGCGTAGTTTGTGCCACGACTACAAATTAGGGTTTCATCCATCGCCACTAAAGCAAGATCGTTCTTATGGCTAGAATAACCACGTTGAAGTCCGTTATAGTGTTGGCCACGAACAGAAAGTGGGTTGGCACGTAGGTGCGGTATTCATGGCGCGTTGGCGCGTTTGGCGTGCTACTGCGGCAAGGTAGAAAGTTTGGCATGCGGCTTGGAATGCTCGGCATGTCGTTATCAAGCCATTGGCGCGGTCTTTGTGAAGCCAACTTGGCATGGTGACCACTTGACGCAATTCCACCTCTTTTAATATTATGGCAGGATTAGAGCAACCTGATTGGTCAATAAAAAGAGAGGTCCGGCCAAGAACGGGCGTGGACACACTTCCTGTACGCGTGGCTGATTTAACGCGACCTGATTGGTCGATGGGGAATAGGGACGACAAGTATGGGACCAACCACAACTCATGGGAGTGTGGCAGGTTTAAAGCGACCTGATTGGTCGACGGGGAATAAGGGCCGGTTTGGAAAACATGGGGTGTGTCCACTTGCAAGTGGCGCCGGCTGGCCTATGGTGTGGCCATACCTTCTTTTGTTGCAGCTCCTTCTCCGCGGCTCCTTTATTCCTTGCTTTCTGGTTTTGGGTAGGACTTTGCACCTACTAATCCACGGCGGATCGATTGCTTAGTTTCCTAAGCTTAATTTCAACAAACGGGGTCTAATATACTTCGCAGGGCACAAAACCCTAATTTCTGCAAATTAGTCAGGTTTATGAATTTTGTGAACTATCACAAAATTGATTGAATTCTATGTGTTGACACAGAATTATTTATTGCCAGAGAGCAGTACGCTTTCTGATTGAGTACTTTATGCAAGGACCTTAACCTTGATACTTGGATATTCGTGCTACTCTGTTGCGAGTGAACACAAATTTATCATGCCATACCAATATTAAGGGTTCTGTCAAGAAAAGTACTCAGCAGGCTCCGACATTTTTGAGTAATGCAGCTAGGAGATTATACACTCATTAGGCTCTACACTAGTGAACAATTCATCTAGGAGCTTGAGTTTCAATATAATATGAAGAGAGACATATGCACTCATCAGATTTTGATATATTCTCCAAATTCCTTGCGGAATATAGACATATCAATGTCTACTACACCTGATGCCGGGTCAGGTAGATATACTTTTATAAATTTAGCCCTGAACTAAAAAACCACCATCAATATTAAGTCCCCTGCTTAGCTCGTAACAGTGGCATTGTTGCGGGGTAAGCATGAGATGGTGACAGACAAGGGTAAAATTTAAAAGGAAATACATGGAGAGATTGTCAGTAAAATTCGACTAACCTTTGGCAGGAGGCATGAGTAGTCTATGGTCCTTATGCTGGAAACCTGACGTATTTCCGGCTCGGCCACAGGGTGCTGGCGTTGGCGCTGCAACTTTGGTCACGGAGTGCTGATGTTGCAACTTCGGCCATGAATCATTGATGTTGGCGCCGCGACTTTGGCCACGGAGCGGTGATGATGGCGATGCTGACTTGGTGTAGCGGAGTGGTGGTGATGGCGCTGCTGACTTGGGCCACAGAGTATTGATGCTGGCACGCTGTTTGTTCGGTTTTGGAGCGGAGATTTTGGCACACTGCTTGTTCAGCTATGGAGCGCGAGTGTGGTGCGCCCATTCATCTATTCCGTTCATGGATCAAGAAGGAATCCTTCTTCTGTTCAAACTCTAGAAACTCCGTTCGTATGAATAAAGGGGGTATCGACCCTCTTCTGTTTTTATTGCTCGTCTGGCTCTGTGCTTTTATCTGCAGCGTCTGGCTCATCTTCGTCATCTGTTAGCGTTGGTAGAGAAAGTATTAACGATAACAAATCAATCTCCAATAGTTATAATCAACAGCAATGCGAGCCAGGAGAATTCAAGGTAGGTGCTCTCTTCCATTTTGCACATGTAGCCACCCAACAGTACCATCGATATTATTTAGAATGTGTAATAAGGTTCTGACTCCAGAAGAATGAGTATGTAACCTCTCTAGTGGATTTCAAAGTTTTACCAAACTCAATCGCACTCTTGGGATGGATGGATAAAATATATGCTCAGCAATGATCATGTCAGGGATACTCTTGGAGATTGTAGTTGCGTTGTTGGTCCATCCTTGAATTTAGGTTATTTGGTGCCTGGACTTTCTATTGCGATGATGATATGTTGTGGATTCTTGTATGGTAGAAATCTTCGAGAGCCATTGGGTGAAATATATGAGTTGAGAGGCGTTCCTTTGCCGATGTGCTGCTATCAAGTCTTCAAGGACTTCGTTCCAAACGACATCCTTTGAACCATCATCTGAATCTTGGACTATTGTATGGAATGAGATGCGATGAGAAGTCCCCAGGTATACTTCTGTTAAATCCGATGGCGTGGCCGGATATGTGAATGTATATCTGTGGAGTGCTTTTGGAGTCTTTGACGCACGTGTACGACTTCATGTTGAGAAATTCCCGCGGCTCGTAAAGCTTCGACAGTAATGATGTTGAAATCAGAAATAACCTGGTTGAGGAAGTGAAGGCATCCCATGCTGGCAGTCCCCATGTGTAATTATCCTGAGTTTATTTTCTCGTGGAAGATGTGTACTGCATTCACTGGTAAGGTGGTGACTGCGTTTAAACTTCTAAACCTGAAGGAGGCTTCAGTCCCCAAGTGTAACCTACTTTAATTGCATCGCCTTGAATACACACCTATGAGATTTGATACAAGCTTATTATACTCTCGACGGGATTCTTGGAACATCACATGGACGCAACATTCTGGATAACGAAGGGGTAGAAGTGAGAGAGTCATGTCGTTAATCGTGGCTCCCTCTGTCTCTTGAAGAAAAATGTTTCAGCCGCGTCTCTGGAGTTGTCTCATGAATGCTTGATTGTTTTCGGGGATGGACCGTGATGAGCAGTCCCCAGTCGCACTTCTCTTTGGTTACTGAAGTTGTTTTCTCTGAGTAGGCCTGAGATCCGTCGTGAGCCTCGTAAAGTGTTGTAGGCGCCTTCTAGACGGAGAGGTGATGATATCCTTACGCTACACCTTTGAAGAGGAGATGACCTTGTCGTGTCTATGAATTTTTGGTTGACCGTGTCTTTTGAGCTTTGACAGTGAAGGGATTCCGTATAGAGCCTCAGTCTCCAAGTGTGGTTTACATGTTTCTATCTTGTATGGTTGGTGAGTTGACCATGATAAAGACACCATCTTGCATCCGTACCGCTGACTCTATTACTTCTTCCATATGAAACTAAAATATGGAGAAGTATGGATTACCTTTGTAGTGGTTGTTGCTATGGTAAAGCTCTGGATGGTATCAACAAACGAGCAGCAACAGTTCTTGGAAGCAGATGTGATCATAAGAGACTACATTGTCGTGGGAACCAAAATAGGTTGGCTGGAATTTCATGGGCGTCCATGGAAGCAAAGGGATTGGCTGGATGCGTAAGCGAATAAACTATCCATGACCACGTGTTTTGGAGAGATGGATCAAAAATGGCCACAACTATGAACCTTGGATGGTTGTGATCACGATCCTTGACAGGGAGGAGCTGCGACTTCTGGAGAGAACCTTGAAGCGGCTTCTGGAGCTAAACATTGAAGCGGAGCGGCTTCTGGAGCGAAACGTTGAAGCGGCCCCTGGAGAAAAATGTTGAAGCGGAGCGGCTTCTGGAGCGAAACGTTAAAGCGGCCCCTGGAGAAAAATTTTGAAGCGGAGCGGCTTCCAGAGCGAAACGTTGAAGCGCCCCCTGGAGCAAAATGTTGAAGCGATGCGGATTCTGGGGAGAAACGTTGAAGAGGCTCCTTCTGAGTTGTGGCCATTTCCGTATGAGTTTTGGCAAGAACTTCCTGTCTCTCCATCAAATCGACAATGGTAATAGGAAAGGTTGGTTTCCTCTGGCTCCTCCAGTCTCGCGTCCTGACGAAGAAGTGGTGGCAGCCCTGGTGATGATTGGAGGCGTCATGCTCGAAGAAATATTAGGAGTAGCGGTGGCTCTGGCTATGGTAATAAGAGGTGTCACGTCAGGAGGGATGCTTCTGGTGTTGGTGGTAGAGAATGTAACGCCATGGTGTTGGTCATTCCCTTTTTGCTCTCATCCGATACGACCACATACTCTATTCACTTAGGGGTATCTCCAAAAAACTAAATTTCTAGGTTGCAAATCCGAGTTTATTGTGTGACGCAATCCTGGCCGCGAGAAGTCCCCAGTCTTCCTTTATTGTCTGTGTAGCATCTTTATGTCGATCCGCGAAAAGACGGAGGATCTCCAGTCCCCAGGCGCAATTCACCTGAATCTATCTTTTCTTGCACGACGGGCTTCAAAGCATTGCATTCACTGGTAGGATGATTGACGAACTTGTGGTAATGGCAATACTTAGGATTTGCCATTTGTTCTTCAGTTGGTAGGCGCCTAACAGGAGGTAGTTTGATGGCATCATCTTAAATCCATACTTCAAGGTGTTCAATTAATTTCTCGATCGGGAACGGGAAGTTTGGAGCAGCATCTCCAGTTTCTTGTTGTTGCACAGGAATCTTAGCCACGACCTTCCGGGGTGACGCCGTATGATGCACTGGTATCACACGTTTGGGTTGTTGTTCCGCTGCTGGAGTTTTTCTCTTTCTTCCTTGATTAGCGATTGACCGGAGGTTGGATATTTTATTAGAAAGACGCCTGCTTTCCTGAACGTCTTTACGAGCTACTTCATTCTGGAACGGTTCGGATCGACTGAGTAAAGTAGCAGCGGATCTCTTAGCAGCTTCTGATGCAATATGGGAATTGATATTTTCCAGGAAGGATGCACATAATGAAATCACCTTTTCATTGCGAGGACTATGATGAGAACGTGATAAATCCCACGAGTCTTCTTTCTGATCTTGAGGAAACATCTTTTGATCTTCATGAGCAGACAAGTTAGCTTGGTGGATACCTTTCCATTCAGCGTAACCATAGGCTCCATCCTCCTCACTGGGAGTAGGAATATGAATCTTGGAAAAAGGACTACCACCATCAGCATTGATCCAAAATGAATGGTTGATAGTGTTTCCTCCAGAATGAATACGTGTTGGTTCCTTTGACAGTTGATCTGTGAGCGCTTTCAGAAGCGTAAATACTCCGTCCTGCGTCTTGACAATAGTAGCTTGATTCTCGACGATATCATTCAGGATTTTTATCAAATCATGAAGAGTTGTTAAATATCGAGACTCCATAGCCTTGACAATGGTTTCGAATGAAATAACGGATTCAGGGATAACATGTGGAGTATTTTCGGTGCTAGGAGAAGTAAAATTGGGATTGAGGGTTTCTAAACCATTCCTAAGATCAACCATCTTGAGAAATTTAGGAAATTGAAAATGGGTTTGAATTTTGCCCAAGACCAATTGGGATGGAAATGAAATTGGGAATTGAATTTGCAACCGAGAGATTTAATATCCCACTGTAGTCGCCAATTGTTTATGGGTGAAAACTGTTTCTGTTGTTTTTGGTAAATTTGGGTGTGTGGATGAGAAACAAGTCTAAACCCTAAACAAATGCACTGCAGGGGAGTACTTTAGATTCGAGAGATCAATCTTTACAATCCTGGAGTAAACCAAGAAATGGCCGTTCCAGGCTTGCTTCTCTCACAAAGTGAAGGAGAAGGGTTGGTCTTAGAGAGGGAAGCGAAGAAGGTGTTGAGATCAGAATGGTTAATTCTGAAGGTGTGGCTGTTTTATGACTTGTATCAGAAGATGGAACTGGGTTGTAAAAATGAAAGCTATCAGTTCTTTGGTGATTTCTGGATACTATGTTGTTGCCCTGACCAAAACTTTTTGTTTGGTGGAAATCGGTGAAACCTATTTATACAAGTCATAATTGAACGCACCCTGGTTTCATAAGAAGTGAGAGTGACTGATGATGGAAGAGTGGAGCAATGTGTAACCGCCAGAAACTACGTTTCCACGATGAAGGAAACGGGTTTGTTTTCACCCATTACTTCTTGCCACCACTAACTGCCCTGTTTCCAGACACTTAAACCGCCATACCAATACCCTGATAAGTATCACCCAGTTTGTGACATGTTTGATGTCTTGAGTGTTTTCGTGGAAAACGTGTAGCAGTCTGCTACGTGTGGCAAGTCAAAATCAAGAGACTTTCCACAGGAAAATAGCATGTGGTGCTATTTGGCTTGTCTTGGCTGGTCGCCTAAAACTTGCCACAACACCGTCAATTCCATGGCGAATTTTGACGGCTAAAATTGCATCTTATGAGAAAGGGTGGCCATTGATTATGACCACAGCCTGTTGGCGCCTGTCAATAGCACAGTGGCGCCATTGATACATGACAATGGCGTAGTGGCACTTTTAGCGCATGCTAGTGGCATGGTCAGCGCATGCCAATGGCACGATGGTGCAAGTGGCGCCTGGAGTAAACATGGCCGCCAGATTTGGCACATTGGTGTTAGACTCAAATGTGGTGTGGCAACATCAGTTCCAGTAGCCACGTCAACCCCAATGTTCTGTGGAACATTGTTAGGCTTGGTTGGCGTAGAAACTTTGCCTAAATTAGGGTTTGGCATGCCAAAACCCTAATTAGCACATACGGCATGCGACATGTGACCATGGCACAACGGCGTTTTGTGCAAACGATGCCAGAGCCAAGCTAAAGGAACCATATCCAGGCCATCACGTGGAAACGTCCATAGGAGCAAGTATTGCCACGAGTGGATATGGTGTGACGCCTTTATTAGGGTTTCCTAAGTCCGCACGGCTCGTGGCATGTTGTGGGGCCCGAAGTGGCATAGTTTATGCCACGACTGGAAATTAGGGTTTCATCCATCGCACCTAAAGCAAGATCATGCTTATGACTAGAATAACCACGTTGAAGTCCGTTATGGCGTTGGCCACGAACAGAAAGTGGGTTGCTACGTAGGTGCGCTATTCATGGCGCGTTGGCGCATTTGGCGTGCTACTGCGGCAAGGTAGCACGTTTGGCATGCGGCTTGGCATGCTCGTCATGCCGCTAGCAATCCATTTGCGCGGTTTTTGTGAAGCCAACTTGGCATGGTGACCACTTGATTCAATTCCACCTCTTTTAATATTGTGGTAGGTTTAGAGCAACCTGATTGGTCAAAAGAAAGAGAGGGCCGTCCAAGCACGGGAGTGGCAACACTTCTTGTGCGCGTGGATAATTTAACACGACCTGATTGGTCGATGGGGAATAGGGACGGAAAGTATGGGCTCAGCCACAACTCATGGGAGTATGGCAGGTTTAAAGCGACCTGATTGGTCGACATAGAATAAGGGCCGGTTTGGGCAACATGGGGTGTGTCCACTTGCAAGTGGCGCCGGCTGGCCTATGGCGTGGCCACACCTTCTTTTGTTGCTTCTCCTTCTCCGCGGCTCCTTTATTCCTTGCTTTATGGTTTTGGGTAGGACTTTGCACCTACTAATCCACGGTGGGTCGATTGCTTAGTGTCCTAATCTTAATTTCGACCAACGGGGGTCTAATATACTGCGCAGGGCGCAAAACCCTAATTTCTGCAAATTAGTCAGGTTTATGAACTTTGTGAACTATCACAAAATTGATTGAATTCTATGTGTTGACACATAATTTTTTATTACCAGAGAGCAGTACGCTTTCTGATTGAGTACTTTATGCAAGGACCTTAACCTTAATACTTGGAAATCCGTGCTACTCTGCTGCGAGTGAACACAAATTCTTCATGCCATACCAATATTAAGGGTTCTACAGGGGAACATAAGCACAAGAAAAGTACTCAGCAGGCTCCGGCATTTGTGAGTAATGCAACTAGGATCTTATACACTCATTAGGCTCTATACTAGTGAACAATTCATCTAGGAGCTTGAGTTTCAATATAATATGAAGAGAGACATAGGCACTCATCAGATTTTGATATATTCTCCAAATTCCTTACGGCATATAGACATATCAATGTCTACTACACCTGAAGCCGGGTCAGGTAGATAGACTTTTACAAATTTAGCCCTGAACTAAAAAACCACCATCAACAACTGGTTACAACAACATCGCACCAGGAAGTATCACAAATTGGGGAAAATGATTAATGTTTTCTACAGAAAATATTTCTTCGTTTCAGAGCAAATCACCCTCTCTGATCTTGGAAGGATGTTTCAAAGGAGCAATGAACATCCAAATGATTACGTGAAAAGGTTCAGAGTTCAAGCCCTGGACTGTCATGATCCAAATGTCACAGAGCAGCAACTTGTAGACTTGTGCATCAATGGAATGATCCTGGTCTACAGATCTTTACTGGAAAATCTCCGGTTCCATACCTTTTCAGAACTTCATGAAGCGGCTAAGATATCAACAACTACCGCACTTGCTTTACTGGAGAGGGATAAAGCTACAAAAGCTGAAGAACCAAGAAAAACTCGAGGTAGCAGACGTTTGATCAACAAACAGTACAGCCTCCAACCTTCCAAAAACGTTGTTGCATAAGGATAAAATGAAAGTCCTAGCCACAACGCAAGCGTACTTCCTCAGCTCCTTCAAAGGCGCAAAGAAAAGATAACCAATCCTGAAATGCACAAACCTCGACCCGGCATCAAGAAATGGGGAAATGATCAGACAAACTCAAGCTTCTGTCTTCTCATGAAGGAGTGATCGAGTTACTGGAAATCTGGGTTCAAGATGGATTCATGCTGAAAAGATGACTACTGAGGCGCCTACACCCCTCTCAGACGAAGAAAGCTCTGATTCGGAAGATTCAACGGATGTTCCATCCACGGAGCATTTAAAGCAATTCCAAACTGTGATGGAGTTGAAACAAGAACCCGATGAGGATGTCCTAGCAGGAGATTATGCACTCGGGAAAGTCTCATTCCTCCTCATACATCCATGTCATCTGTTTTTAAACATGCTCTTCTAGTTCGAGGACTCAATCCTACCAAAAACTCTGCTATTGTGAGGCGTTATGAATGTATAGCTTCACCACACCAATATTTACCAAATGGTTGAATCTGGAACCTCTTCATATTAAGCATTTCACTGAGACATTTATTGTTGAAATGATGTCTAAACACGATGAAGAACATCTCGGATATTCTTCTATGCACGAATGTCCACATGTTCCACAAGATTGGAAGGCTCCACAAACGTGGAACCCCACTGGTCTTCCAAATTAACATAAGATATTCAGAGCACGAACGATCAAGTCTAACAAATTTCATGAAAGGAAATCAGCAAAGTAATATTTTTGCTCCTCTGCATTCTTCAATACTTGCAAAGCCACTTTCTCCAACTCCAGCTCCTTGGTCAATCTAGCAACTGCGGCCTCTTTCTTCATCACAGCGTCATTGGGAAAGGGTATGTTCTTCTCACAAGAATCCTTGATAATATTTATTCTTTGACTAAGACACTTCACATTGAAGCCAAGTGTTCTCCAAGTTGTACTCTCAATCAAAGGGTATGTCTTGAGTAATAGTACTTCTAGCTCTCGTATGTCGTCTATGACATGCAAGATAGCTCCTACTTGCATTGTAAAGAAGTAAACATGTTTGGAGTCTTGGGTAGCGATGATGTGACCGTACCGCTCCCATATCTTTTCATACAAGCCAGTATATCCAGTACGCTGAATCCACCAACTAGTTCATGATACGAGAGTAACTTACTGAATGAAGGATAAAAGGAAATACCTTCATTAGGGTATTCGTGCTCCACTATACGAGTCTCAATCATTGGAGCAGCTTTTTCTATCCATTGAAGCAGTTTCTTCAATCCTTGGAATGGTTTCTTCTATCCCTGAAGTGATTACGACCTGAGCTTCGGTTTATTTAATAGTTTCAGTAACGACCTCCTCAGGTGCAGAAATGGTTGTGTCAGTTATTTGATTCACAATACCACTCGTACCATCGCCATCAACTCGGTTATTCTCCACTTCATCATTCGACACCTAATATTTGATTCACAATACCGCTCCAAGCATATAAAGCAAAGGAAATCATAAATTAAGGATGTAAGTGATCTAACATCATCATAGTTCTTCATTATGCCTTCAATACACAAGCAAATAACGTGAAGATACAAGAAAGACGTTTTACAAGCAAGTCTGTCTGAGTCAATTTTACGCTCCCCTGTACAAGGATGAACTGGGAGCAATTAGTAAGGAATCTAAGATTGAGTAATATACCATTTATTCGTATGGATGTCCTCTACAACATATCCAAAATTCAAATCAATTGGATAAGCGAGCAAAAGGATGCGGCCGAAAAACTCGGCTACATGCCAACTGAAAATTTTCTGAAAACTTCCTGGAAGTTTACTGTTTCGTCAATTTCGACTCCTAAACATGCTCAAATTCCAAAAAGCTTCTACTCTAAAGCTAGTAAATTTCATGGGCATAAGAAAACAGGGGAGTACCACAAAAATCCGACATCGGATGAAGATTCTACAATGTTTTTGCTAAAAGGCTGAGTTCTGAATTTTCTGGAGATGTATTTCGGCAAAACTTTTCGTTCATTCATATGGATTCTCATTTTATGCTTTAATGAAGAAAATATAAGATGGGTACTTACTTAGGAGGCATCTGAAGCATTCAAGGAGTTTCCAGCATCGCCATTAAGAGGATCATCGGTCATTTGGTCCTGGATTCTGAGACTCTTCTTCTTCACCATCCCCCGAAGACGAGCAAGAATTATATGTACTCTCCTTTTCCATAGGATATGCTTGTCAACAAGGATCTATGAAGCAAATCCAATTGTGATCTCAGCATTAACAATGGTCTCAGGAGCAACATCCTGAAGACCGACTTCATCAACTATCCATCCTCTGAAGTGTTACTCAATGGATCACACTTCTCCAAGCACTGATGGTTAATATCAAGATATGAAGACATGAAAGTCTTCCCAAAGCTTGCACGTCGAACAAGCACAAGCCGAAGTCTTCTACAAGATGTTATCATCACCTCTACAAATGAGATACAACATACTTCAGGCATGGGTTTACAAAAACGTACCAATAAGTGAGGAGTGTGACAATACTTCCTTGATTAAAGATGTTTGTCTATTCCTCTGCTACAACATACTAAAAGGGCGCATCAATCGGACGTACGAGAAGAAAGATATGGCTTTCACAGTCAGGTTTATGAAATCTGAAAATTTGCACGGGATTACAAGTTATGAATGTGCACGCGCCATTGATCGCCCTAGACATATCCAAACCGAATGATTCTTTTTGCATATGATTCCTCGGTCTCTTAGCTTCGAAAGTTGAGGTCAATCATCAAATTTCGACATTGTATGAAGTTTCAACTTCCAGAGCGAATGACATACAAGCAGAAATTTCTACACGGAATTCATAACACTCACAGTTGAGTGACGTCCCCTAAGTATCTCCACAAAATCTTTAAACCTCGATATCTCAAACTTTCTATAAATAAGAAAGAATAAAGAGAACGACGAATAGAAGATCCCACCAATACTGGGGGATGACAGTCTATTATTGTGATACTACACGTCCCTCCATGGCTCCACAAGTTTCGAAGACGCAAGCAGATGGATGTTTTTGCAGCAATCTCTTCGAGATGATATTCAAGATCATCATAGACAACATCTGAATGGTCATTTTCCTTACATTCAACATGGAAATTGATTTCAGCTAAATGATCAACCTTCATACCGGGTGGATACGGCTCAACTCTATGATCAACGGGTTCTCAGCTTTTCATCTTCGCCCCTATTCTTCCTCAGCTGATCAAGAGGCGTACCACGAATCAACTCCCTCATCTCAGGTGATTCACCTTGGAACGGACATCTGCAAAAATCCCACATGTTTGGTTTGGTATTTCCAGATTGAAAGCAGAGACGCGGATATGATCAGGGGCTACCATTATTTGTTACGAAAAGTGTGGAGTCAAACACATTAGTAACAACACGCACTGAAACGGTAACAATCCAACTATTACCTATTTATAATTTCACTAGCTGTAGTGATTATAACGTCAGAATTTCGAAAACTTGCTCGTTCCTTCAAACCTGCAAAGACGAGCAAAATTCATTATTCAAAATCATGACTTGATTTTCATAAAACCGTGAAAAACCCACATGAATTTTAACATCCACTGGTTTTTCAAAAATATGACAGACGTCCATTCTATAATTGTGAAATCTCACTAACAGACGCACGTCTATACAAAAAAAAAAACTTTTCTCTCGTATAAGCACCCACCTTTGAAACGAGAGTTTATACCATTCTGTGAAATCTCACATATTTAAAATATATATATAAATTTGGTTTTCGTGAAAGCTCATGGACAAAATTTTTATTGTCAGACTCAGGTCTATTTTGTTTGTTTCTTAAACAAACTAACGAACGAAGGTTTGTACCTAAAACAAGGATTTCCTTTCTTGAGCCCGGACCCGTGGATCCTAAATCGACCAACGTTCCATCACCAAATAAGTGGTGCTACACCAATTTACGCTCGTCAGACGATGCTCTATTATGCTACTAGGATCTTCGTTCAAGCCATGGCTCGCTAGTACAATCGAAAATCCAGTAACATTCTATCTTACGACCAATTTCAATTACTTATTTCGTCTGTATCTAGAAAAATCACCATCTAGTGATGATTGAGGAACATGACTGTCCCTCACTAAGCAGGGGACATAATATTGATGGTGGATTTTGGACAAAGGTTAAAATCGTAAAACCATAATTGTACATACTCCTGATCCAGCAACCAGATGAGTATTGAGGCTCATGTCTCTCATTGAAGCATGAAAACTCATGCCGCAAGAGTCTCTGACTGAGTATACTGTGTCTCAGAGCATACATGAAATGTGCAGTCTCTCAGCTGAGGCAACGACATATTTCATGAATACTGAGCAACTTTATTAAATCACTTTTATATAGAATCGAACGATTGGACGGCTCCTAGACAGCTTGCCTGCTATTATAGAGCGATAACGTCTTCAGGATGCAACAACATTTTCCCTGACTATATAAAAGAAATAGGACGCTTCAACTAGCCCATATCACTCAATCCTTGAATAATTAATGCTCTTAGACAGCATGCCTGCTAGTATAGAGCCATCAATTAATTATTTTTAGTCATTAAATTCATTAACTGAATACTAGAAAATATTCCACTTTTTCATAATATTTCATTACTTCAATTCATGGCTATTCCCAGCATAATTCCATGGGTTAGTAATAAATATTCAATGTACGGGCATCTGAGCCGCTATCGAGTAATCCCCTACCAGAATGGTGCAAGTGTACTCAGCAATAATACACTAACGAGCACTTGAATGCACGAACGAGCATTCAATAATACGAAGGAATGATGAACCTATGCAAAATAAGAAGAAAAATAATAATAATAAAATATTAGCTAAGGCGCTAGGGGACCGGGCCCACCGGCTTTCAGGTCATGACATGGCCGGTCCCACGCCTCTTTCTTTATTTTATCATATTTTATTATTTTTTCTTGATCTCATGAAAATCCCTTCATTTGAACAAAATTCCTCCATCTCATGAAATTCCTTGATTTCATGATATTTCCTTCACACCAAGGAAATAATGTAAAATTGGGAAACGTGCCATGAGACCGGGTCTACTAGGCGGCCAGTTATGCCTAGTTGTGGCCGGTCCCATACCTCACGATTCCTTATTATTTTATTATTATTATTTCTTTGATCTCATGAAATTTCTTGATGTCATGATATTTCCCTCAAATCATGAAAATAATATAAAATTAGGGAAAAGTTGACGGAATCGGGCCCTAGACGGCCGACCATGCCCTAGTCGTGGCAGGTCCCACACGCCCCTTATTGTATTAGTATTATTATTATTGTTTCCTTTATCTCATGGAAACTCCTTCAATTCAAGGAAACACCTTTGTTTCAACAAACTCCTTGATTTCATGATATTTCCTTCAAATCATGAAAATAATAAAAAATTAGGAAAAGTGCCATGGGACCTGGCTCATTGGTCAGCTGGCCATGCCTTATCCATAGTCGGTTCCACACTTTATGACTCCTTATTTTATTATTATTTCCTTCATCTTATGAAGTTCCTCAGTCTCAGCAAAAACTCTGATTTCTTCATATTTTCTCAAATGTTGCTCAAACGCGCATCAGAAAATATCAAAATTCTCAGTACTGAGACACGAACACTTTGGTGACATGGGAATATTACCTTGACCGACCATGGTTGTCCTTTGGCTTGCATGAAGCTGGTCCCACATATTTTCATAATTTGACCTAATTTGTTCATTCTAGGTTCAAACTCTTCCAAACAACTTGGAATTTCATCAAATGGTCGTCAGTTTGTCCCATGACCAACCAGGGCCGTTTGCATGACCCCTTATTCGGTCCCTCATCACTTCATAATTAGGTTTTATCACCTAAGGCTTAGACGAGCACTATTTTAATGAATGATTAAACCAGCATTTAATCATCCTTTCACCAACGGGTCTTCAAGAGACTTTGGTATTTGCTCACTCGAGCATCTGGGCGCTACATAGCCGGTTCATCATCCATGTATCCGGTCCCTCCTTCTCCGTGGTTGATTTTTAATGTATCATCAATTGATCAAAATTAAAGTTTTGAATCCAAGGCTCATAATTCTGAGCAGGTTCAAACACTGATAATTTTACATTGATCCCGTGATCAACATTTTACTACTCGGCTATGTTGCCAGTATCTTAAATTAACGTTTTATTTGGTCTGCTACCAATAATTCATCAAACGAGCAATATTTGCTCAGATGAGCAATATTTGCTCAGGCTAAGGAATATTGATTCAACTATCAATATTCAACAATTCATCAAACGAGCAACATTTGCTCAGACTAAGGAATATTGATTCAACTATCAATATTCAACAATTCAGCAACATTTGCTTACCCTAACTATCAACATTCATTCGACAATTGTACCTCTGTCTCAATAGACACGTTCAACTCATGAGTCCTAGAAGATTTTCAAATCATGTTCAAATCAGCAATACAAAGACTCATCGTCTCATCAAGTCAGCAAATGACTAACTAAAATCACGAGACATCAATCGTGTCACATGGGGGGTTATCAACTAGGGTTTTGGTCTGGCGATCAACAACACGTGTTCATACATGATGAGAATGTGATAAAGTCATGCAAGCAGTTAGAGGATTTAGCAAAGTAGTGGGTAGAAAATCAACCAAGTATTCGCACGATGAGCAACTGGTTTTAACACGATTTCCACGTCCCCACTCTTTGACTCCAGCAACTGTCACACTTCATGGGATCAAGGTGTCTACAATTCTTGCAATATAAATAAGTCTCTGAATTATGATTGAAACAACAGACAATCTTTCGTAAAACAGACAACAAGAGGTTAAGAACTCAACGTCTGAGCAATTACTCTCAGCAGAGCAAATTCAATCAATCAGAACTTATCTTATTTCTTCACGCGTAATACAAAACACACCTATAATCTTTTATCACCATTGATCCCACACATTCCTCAGCTTCCCTCCTACAGATCGACCCATCCTCTCTTGTGGCCGAATTGACTCCGGAACGGTCATTGTCTTGGTTTAGGACGGAGTCCTACAGATTGATCTATTGAACTTAAAGCACTCCCTTCTTGCAGTGCATCTGTGTGAGGTTAAGAAGTTTGCTCGGTTCAAGGAACCTCCTCCGTACGGTCGTCTCCTCAATTCCGTATAAACCAGCAAATCGTTTTCCCCATCTACAGCGTCTCTTACCGATGTTGTTGCCATCAAGACAGATATGTTAAATCTTGGATGTTGTTTTATCATTTTGGCAGTCGTTCATGTGGTACTGGAGTTGGAGTTGCCGATTTTGGACGCGCATGATGTTGTATCTCGGTGGTTTTCCTCTTGATGCTTCAGTGAAACTGCTTTCATAAGTCTGAAGATTGTATTGCCTGTTGGTGAGATGTATGCTTCCAAGAATATCATGATACTCTTCATTCCTGGAAGGCCTGGTTATTTCTAACAGGGAAGGTCCTGTTGTAGCTGAGCGTTTAGCATCTTCACGAAGTTCAGAGGATGCCTGAAAGCGTAGATTCTCCAGCATAGCACGATAGATGGGTACCATCATATTAATGCATAATTCCACCAATCACTGTTCAGTCATATTTGGATCGTGACAGTCCAGTTCCTGAATTCTGAAACTCTTGACATAATCATTTGGACGCTCGTTGTTTCGTTGAAACATTCTTCCTAAGTCTGAGAAAATGATTTTCTCAGATACGAAGAAATATTTCTTATAGAAAGTGGTGACCATCTCATACCAGTAAGATATGTTGTTTGGTGCGATGTTGTTGTACCAAGTATACGCCCTTCCGGTAAGCAACTTTGAAAACTCTTTCAAGCGGAGGACATGATTGTATTCGTGTTCTCCCAAGGATTCCAAAAAACGAGAGATGTGTTCGCGAGCGTTACCAGTACCATCATAGAGAGAAAATTGAGGACATGAGTATCCTCTCGGGAGAGGAACTCTTTGCACATCAGGAGGATACGTAGGTTGGTACTGGTGCAGGTCCACTAGGTTTTCTTTGCCTCGATTTTGGAGAAGACGCTCCAGATCCTCACGTGTGATGAATTTGAACGGCTGATTCCTTTCTCGTGAGCAGCGTTTAGGGGGCACACGAACTTCTTCTTATATGAAGGCACACCCTGTTGAGGCACTCGTGCCAGGAGTGTTAAAAGTATCCCTTATTGGCTCCATGGGTTGACTTGGATCTTGTGGTAGTCGCTCTGTTAGCATCTTGCAGAAAGTGAGTACCTCTTTCTGAGTCATAGCCATGTACGTCTGAGACTTAGCGAGAACTTCTTGTCTTTCCATCAAATCAACAATGGTGAGTGGGGGTTGGCTTGCTCTGACTCCTCCAGTCTCTCGTCCCGCTGAAGAAATGATGGTAGCCCTGGTGATGATTGGAGGTGTTGTGCTCGAAGAAATGTTAGAAGTAGCAGCGGCTCTGGATCTGGTAATGGGAGGGTCACTCCATAGGGGATACTTCCAGCGTTACTGGTGTTGGCGCTATAGGATGTAACACCATGCGATGTGTTGACTGTGATAGCAGACGGTACATTGGTGTTAACGGTAGGGATATTGGCACCAGCAGCGTGATCAGCGCCTGTAGCATCAGGATTGGTAACTGACCCAGACCTAAGATATACCATCTTGAATTTTAGAAAATTGAAATGAAGATTGAAATTGATTTCTTGCAACCGAGAGATTAATCTCCCACTGTGGTCGCCAGTTGTTTTGGAGTAAAAACTGATTCTGTTGTTTTTAGTAAATTTGGGTGTGTTGATGAGAACCGAATTCAAACCCTAAACAAATGTACTGCACATGAGTACTTTTAGATTCGAGAGATCAATCTGTAAGACTCTGGCCTAAACCAAGAAATGGCTGTTCCAGATTCAATTCAGTCACAAAGTGAAGGAGAAGGGTTGATCTTAGGGAGGGGAGCGAAGAAGGTGTTTGAGATCAGAATGTTGAATTATTAAGGTGTGGCTATTTTATGACTTGTGTCAGAATATGGTTTCTGGATACTTGTGTTGATATCACTTGTGTTCTTATTGTCGAAATTGATTGAAAACCTATTTATACAAGTCATTGAGTGCACCCTGATCTCGTAGGAAGTGGAGGAGATTAAATAGTGGAGTAGTGGGGTTATGTAAGAGGTGGTGATCATCACGTTTCCATTATGAGGGAAGTCTGGTCACACCTTCACCACTACTCTCATCGTTGTTAACCGTCCGTCCTTTTCTGACACTTTCTCGTAGTGGGCGCGTTGCACGCCGCAATGTTGTAAACCGCCAGACCAATACCCCAGTGAGCATCCCCCAGTTTGTGACACGTCTGATGTCTCGAGTAAATGGTTCAAGTCGTGGGACTTGCCGCACAGAATAGTACGCGGGGCTATTAGGTTAAATAACTAAGTTATTTGTGAAGCCGATATTCATAAAATCCCAGTTTGTGACACGTTTGATGTCTCGAATAAATGGGTCAAGTTGTGGGACTTTCCACACAGAATAGCACGCGGCGCTATTAGGTTAAATAACTAAGTTATTTGTGAAGCCGATATTCATAAAATATCGTATGTATTCGATGCACGTAAAGCATCGCTTTTAAGCAAGTGTTTGAGGGTAAAAACCGATTCTGCTATTTTTGGTAAATTTGGGTGTGTTGGTGAGAAACGAATTCAAACCCTAAACAAATGCACTGCACGGGAGTACTTTAGATTTGAGAGATCAATCTGTAAGACTCTGGCTTAAACTAGGAAATGGTCGTTCCAGATTCAATTCGGTCACAAGGTGAAGGAGAAGGGTTGATCTTAGGGAGGGAAGCGAAGAAGGTGTTTGATATCAGAATGTTGAATTATGAAGGTGTGGCTGTTTTATGACTTGTATCAGAAAATGGTTTCTGGCTACTTGTGTTGATAACACTTGTGTTCTTGTCGAAATAGGTTGAAAACCTATTTATACAAGTCATGATTGAGCGCACCTGATCTCATAGGAAGTGTAGACAGTTAAGTAATTGAGAAGTGAAGTCGTGTAAAAGTGGTGACCATCGTCTTTCCGACATGAGGGAAGACTGGTCAGCCTTACACCCACTACTCACTTACTGCTCATTAACCGTCCGCCCCTTTCCTGACACTTTCTCGTAATGGGTGTGTTGCACGCCGCACGCTGTAAACCGCCAGACCAATACCCTGATGAACATCCCCCAGTTTGTGACATGTTTGATGTCTTGAGTATTTTGGTGGAAAATGTGCAGCAAACTGCTGAGTGGGTCTTGTGTGCAATACCTAATTATTCTGACCAATCGCGCGCAAGCTAAGTGGCAGGTGTCATGTGTGATGAGCCAAGTCATGAGACTTGCCGCAAAGAACAAAATGTGGCGCTATTAGGTCAAACGACTAAGTTATGTGTGAAGCCAATCATGCCGACTATGACAATATCTTATTGGTCGCCTAAAATTTAATCTAGGCCGATCAATTCGGCTGGCAAAGTTGCACGGCTGGGATTGTGATTGATGGAAGGGGGTGTCCGTTGATTGTGTCCACGTCTTGTTGGCTCCTGCCAATGGCATAGTGGCATAATAGCATAATGGCGCCTACCAGTGGCATAGTGGCGCCTGCCAGTGGTATTGTGGCATGGTTGGCGTAGCGGCTTTGCCTAAATTGGGGTTTGGCATGCCGCAATCTCAATTAGCGCGTGTGGTGTAGCGGCCCTGCCTAAATTAGGGTTTGGCATGCCGCAACCCTAATTAGCGCGTGTGGCATGTGGCCGCGACACAGTGACATTTTTTGTGCGGATAGTGCCATGGCTGCGTCAAAGAAATTATGGCAAGGCCATAGTGTGGGAACGACCATAGGCGCGAGGATAGCCATGGGTGTCCATAGCATGGCGCCATTTTTAGGGTCTTCTGGGTCCCACGTGGCTTGTGGCACGTTGTAAGGTCGAAGTGGCACAATTCAATCCACGACTAGGAATTAGGGTTTCTTCTTGATTCGACTAATGCCACTAAACCAAGAGTTCAGAATACCCTGGTTAGGGTTTGTTATGGCGTTGGCCACAAGCAAAAGTAAGGTAGCACGCGGCTGCGCTGTTATGGCACGTTGGCATGTTTCTTCCGCGGAATGGCCTGCCAATTATCATGTTGGCGCGGTTTGGAAATTTGATTAGCTAATTGGCATGGCGGCTATTTGCCGCAGTTTGGCCTTTTTAATGCGTGTAGCGGGTTTAGAGCGACCTGATTGGTCGATAGGAAAGAGGGTCGTCCAGACATGGGTCGTGGCCACATCTCTAGTGCGCGTGGCGGATTTTGAGCGACTTGACTGATCGATAGGAAAGAGGGCCGGCAAGAGCAACATGGAACGTGGCCGGTCACATTAAAATATGCGTGTGGCGCATTTAGAGCGACCTGATTGGTCGATATGAAAGAGGGCCGGCAAGAGTAACAAGGAGCATGGACAACCACATTAAATTATGCCTGTGGCGCATTTAGAGCGACCTGATTGGTCGATGGGAAAGGGAGCCGGCAAGCAGCATGGGACGTGGCCGCCCATGTACATGCGACGTCTGTTGGAGCAGGTCGGGAAAGTGGCGTGGCCACGCCTCCTTCAGCTGCTTTTGCTTGCCGCAGTTCCTCTTTTACTTCTTGTTTTCTACTTTTTGGCAGGATTTTTCTCCCACTAATCCATGGAGGATTGGTTTCCTAGCTTACGTAGGTTTGGTCTCGACCAATAGGGGAGATATTGCGCAGGGCGTAAAAAACCTAATTTTTGAAAATTAATTAGGTTAAAATTTGAAAAGCTGTCACAAAATTGGTCAAATTTGTTGAATTCTGTGTGTTGACACAAAATTCTTAATTTTATTCTCAGAGAGCAGCGTGCTTTCCGACTGAGCATTTTTATACAGACCTTAATCTTGATACTTTGGGAAATTCATGTTACTCAGCTGCGAGTGAACATTCATTGTCATGTCATACCAATACTAAGGGTTCAGCCGGGGAACATAGCATATGAAAATACTCGATTAGCCATACATTGGTGGATAATGCAGGCGAGAGATTAAAATTTACAGAATATCTGGTATTGTTGCTACATGCACCATTCTGGATAAATTTCATGTAAATATACTGAATTGCTCAATAAATGTGTAAGTAAAGAGGTTGGGCACTCATCACTTTTAAATGGCTCTGTCTCTTTTGCAGAATGACGGTGCAATAAATACAGGGTTTTACAATTTTAGCCCTGAACTAAAAACCACAATTAATAGCAAACAACTCAAAATAATCGATGCGCATGGAGCATCGTTGTTTTAGAGCTTGTCTAAATTAGTCACGAGTCGGTCGTCTTAAAAATAAGAGCGTAACCGGAAACCTTTGGGCGATTATTTAGTAGCTCTACGGGTGAGCTACTGCTTGGTCGATCGCTCCCTGTAGGCGAGTGGCGGGTGGTAGCCATTCTAAAATCCTACCGATTAATCTGAATTAGATCTGGATCGCTCAAATCAGCTAGCCAAGTTGAGTGGCCGAGACGATTTGCGGCAGTTAATGACTGATGTTGAAGCAGCGCGAAGGGCCATTTTTGGGAGACCATTTGGTGGAAGAGTCTCGGTCTGTGACTTAGGCAGGATAGTAAGCACATATACGGCTTTCACATGTATGAGATCAATAGTACCATTATTATCATTCACATTAACATCTACTAAGTCATTTACAAGTGCAGTAGCATGCTTACATTAATTGAAAAATTCAACAAACCCCAATTCAGAATCATGATTATCCAAAGTCTTCATCTCATGCATAAGAAAACCAGAAGACACGATATATTTTGACCTAGGCAAGGATTTAGACGCATAAAAGTTATTTTCAAGCATAAGATCATCAGTATCAATAGAAAATTCAGCCCTCGCTAGGTCAGATGCAAGTTGTGTATCATGCACACTTCCACAAAAAAATTGTTCAAGCGCCAAATGAATACCAACATCATCCAAAATTTCAGAGTTACGGATAAGAAAATCAGAAGAAACATCATTTTTCAAAGTCTCGGCAATGGAGTCTAAGGTTACAATAACGAAAGATTCCACAACAACATTTTCAGAGTAAACATGCTCTTCTAACATTAAATCATCATCATCGTAACAAGAATGCAATGCCCCATTCAAAACCATAATGTCTCTACTCCATTCATGTATCTCTATATCAGGTTCATACTCAATATTATTTGCATGAGTAGGGAAGGATGCACTATTTTCAAAATTTAAATCATTATGACTAACAATCATTTCATCTTGACATTCCTCCCCTCCCAATTTTGTAAAGAATCAAATTCATTTTTAGAAGCATATTAAGTTGTTCAAAGAGAGTGGGGTTTTCAACAGTGGGTGCCCTCATTTCAGAAGGGTATGCAGTACATGATTTGTATGAGCGTCACTACATAAAGTAAATTTAGAAGTGTTGCTATATTTATTACCATGCAATGCATATAACTCAAGTTTAGCATTATTTTGCTTGATGAGTTTGAGATTTTTTTTCACAGATTACATATAAGAGGTTAGGGGAGTACAAAAAATTTCTACTTCCCATTGTATTGATAGTTACATATGCACATGGTCATTAGAGTCTATAAAATGCGGATCACAACTTTGGAAAGGTTGATAAAAGTCCCAATGACTACCAGCATCATAATTTTTAGGCATTTCATACCTTGAATTATCATGGTCTACCCTAGACAGTCTAAATTCCTGTACTACAGGGCAGTGCTGAGCTAAATGATATATATTGTTGCACACAACATATCCAACGACTTGACTTTGGTTAGATAACATAGACGCAACAAATTTTCCAGATTTGCGCGCCTCCAAAGCTTCAATTTGATCCTCTAATTGATCCAAATATACCGAATGAGTGGGTGGGGCACTATAAAAATGTTCATTTTCATCTTATGGTGAATGACACATGTGTGAATAGCTATTAGGGTCTGTGCAATGGAAATCAGAACCTTGAAAAGGTTGGTAATATTCCCTATAGTTATTAATATCATGGTCTGTGGAAAACATAAAACGTGAAGCATGCTCATATGCAAGTTCTCTAATTGATTTCTGTGCTGATTTCTCATCCCTAACAGTTGACCAAAATCCTGACATGAGTATTTTTTTATTTTATTTTTTTGAAATAAAATGAATATATTTTAAATACTTCGACCAAACCTTAAACAGAATGATGCATACAACTAATGAAAGATAAACAAATAATCTTACTCAAAGTGAAACATGCTCGCTAAAACAGATGACCGCACATTAAAAAAAAATTACAACTGATGCTTTCAGTTATTTTTGAAATGAATCTGTCTACTGGTATTAGGCTTGTTGCAATCACTATGAACCACTCCAAAATGGTTTTCTTATCCAATATGGTTTCTCTATTTGATTATTGCAATCAAAATATAGTTAACTAACGAATGGCTAGTTTGCACTTGTCAACAAAAATATGAAGCTTTGTTTTTTTACTAAACCAAATTCTGAAACCATTCAAGTCATGTAACAAAGAATTCATCTCAAAGCATTATGTAATTGACCTCCTTCAACAGCCTAGAGTAAGCACATCCGACCTTCTATCCTTCTATTATTTGTCGTTGGCCAATGCAGCTGGCTTCCCAACACCTGAGAGCACTAAACTTTCAAAAGTTAGCATCAGTTGTAAGAAAAAAATCCTATAAAAACAATAAAAAGGAAATTAACACCTATATAAAAATGAAACTGAATATTGGACGTGAAAACTCCTAAAACTATAACCAAGCATCTGTAACGTAAGCTGCAGCAAACAACTAAACAGAATGCAAAAACCTATAATGCGGGTACGAAGAAAAATTAAAATTGCACCTACAAATTTCCTAACTCTAAGTGTTGATGATAACGAATTACAAAAGAACAAACAAACAAACAAACAAAGTACACTGAAAATAAGAGAGTCTAATATGCACCCAGAAGTATAACATGCTAAATGACTAACAAGTATCAATAGCTACAGGACAAAAACTATGGTAATGAGGATGCATGTGATACTGAAATTGTTAGAGCACTGCTCGGTCGAACTCGAAAGCGTTGCTATCTCAATCTTGTTTTCAAGTTTAGTTGCCAAAACTATAAGTCTTGAGTTCTAGTCTACTTATAGATAAGTTCGGATTAGGATAGAAAGTGTAGTTGAGCATTAGAATTCACAGTGTTCATTGATTGAAGACGAAGAACTACTAAGGGGAGCTTGTGGAACTTCATCAACAAAAGGTATGTGGAGACTTGAACTCATCTATCACTCAAAAAGATATCTACTCTATCTTCTATTTGAGAAAAAAGTCGTATAGCTATATAGACTTCAATTATACACATTTGATATTTCAAGTTGAGATTAACTCGCTTTCATATTTCTTGAAATATGTGCTGGTAAGATTTTGCTTTAACCAAGTTCATCTTATATTCTTGACGAAAGTCAACAGATAATCATGTGAAAATCACCTGGTAACATCTTACATCATTTGTGTGAGACAGTCATTTGATGTAGACTCAGAATGCTTCGTATTTATCATTCGATCACTTGAAAATTGCTTTGAAGATAATAGTTTGTGTGAGACGGCTATTGTCGTCTTCCGAGAATGTTTCAATGACTGAAATGGAGTTTATAACACTTAGCCATGATTGGATAAAGCATAGTATGTGTACTTGCATATATGTAATCCAAGTCCGGGAACCATAGTATGCATACCCGTATGCGTACTGGTTGGTTTAGTGAAAGTTCGGGAACCTTGTAGCATACCAGTACACGTACTGGCGTGAGGATCAGTTCCGGGAATTTCTGCTGAGTTTGGAAGGTATGTGTACCCGTTCGCATACTGGCGAACCCAAACTTATGCGTACCCGTTTGCATACTTGAGTAGGTTATGTTCTAAAATCGATTTGTTCATGAACTGATACATTTATATATTAAGGAATGCAATCTTTTGCAAACTGTGGCTATAATGTTCATGAATTGATTCATGTGAATCAAAATCGATTTTGTTTCAATTGTGTCTTGTATACTTCTATGAGAATATAAAACAATTGAACAACTCTAGAACTAGTTTCATTTGAACTAGTTATGGTTAAGATGAATAAGGTTGATATGAAAGTGTTCATATGGCTAACTTCGATTAACTATTGTTGAGACAATAAGGTGCAACGTTTAGGTACGGTTACTCATATCTAAATGAAGTGACTTTTCGTTTGTGTGTTACAAGCTAAGTTCGATCTAACGGTTGAAAGATATTAGCTTGAGTCTAATCAGGTTTTCATCTAACAGTTAATATTGAACGCATTGTTACCAAGGTAGTTGTTCGCTGCCGTATGCGTCAAAAATAAATTACACTTTCTTACTACTCAAAATAGAAATATAGCAAGGGAAAGAAAGGATCGTTCCCACAGAGAGGACAAAGGTTGTCAAATTGTTTCGGTTTCCTATAAATACCAATGGGGGGTTTTCTGATTTTTAAAAAGTAAACTAAAATAAAAGCAAATAAAGCAATAAACAAGCAAATCAAATAGAGTAGATATTGGTTAAGGATTCATCTTCATTCACAAACATGCTTTTTAACAATAACTAGAATTGATATTTAATCTCTCTTTTATCAAAGGCCCTAAGATACTTTGATCGCAAGTATATCCGCAAATCTCCTCTTGTCATCAACAAACACATTAAAAGATGCGAGTATGAATTCTACCTTAGAGAACAACCTAACGTGTAAAAGTACTAATCAAGTTTAATTCCCTAGATGCATTAAGTTCTATGAAATCAGAACAATCAAAGCAATCGAACGTGTAAAAGCACTAATCCGATTTAACAAAGGTTAAGACTCACTTGTGACTACTAGTATGTATCACTACAAGCAATAATCACAATTATGTTACTTGTAATCAGGATTCTATCACTTTTGCGTATAATAAATCCTAATCTAGCAATAGAGATGAAAACAAACTCGATTGATTCTAGACTCAACCAAACAAACATTCAAATCATGTAACATTAATAATGGTGAATCATAAACGATAATATGGAGACAAAACTAATTCATTGCATAAAAATCCATATTTGGAAATCCAACTTATTCCTTAACCAAAATATAATTAGCTACACATGTTCATGGAGTTCATAACTAGAAGGAATAGAAAAGCCATCATGTTCTAAACCCTAGGCAAAAAGTAGTAGCAGAAATTATGTTAGAATAGACTAGAGTTTTTCTTTTTATAGCTCTTCTCCCAAAATGATACTTTTTCCAATATTAGGTTAAGTCTTCTCAAAGTCCATCTCCAAGTGGTCCACCAAGCCCATGAGTTAAAACATCTCTTCTGAAAATTCTGGGTCCAAAATTGGTTGCCGGTTTGATGACGTCATCACGGGAATTCGGTCAAAGTCTGGCATCCCGGGCTAGGCTCACCGGCTCATCATTCTTGCTGCGTTTTGCACAGTTTCTGCAGTTCTGGAATTCTTGCTTGTTGTTCCTACACCTATACCATCACAAACTGCAGCTGAACTTCAGGCCTTTTCCAATGGCACTAACAGCAACATCAGCATCACTCTATCTCAGGTACTCTGTCTCACAGCACCACCAACCCATCACCTGCAAATGCAGCTGCAACAAGCTAATTCTGTAGCTTCTAATTTTTCGCTTCCCTGTACCTCTGTTGTTGTAGCTTCTCCATTCTCTCAGCCGCATACCCTTTACTTCACTACAGCATTTCAATGCCACCATCAGTTTGTAACACATTCTTCTCAAATCAACTGCATCAGCTCCCCTGTAACCTCATCAGCGACACCAGAGCCATTGTCTTGCTCAGCTCCATCTTGTATAACCGTGGTGCATAACTCTCCAGCTGCATCTTCTCTTGCAATTGCCTATGCACAATCCCAGCTCAGTTTAAACTCAATCCAGTCGCCTTCTATTCCTAAATTCAGCTACAGCAGCAATGCCTTCACTGACTCAAAATCCAACACAAGCTTCCACCTGCAACGGCAGACTCCTCCACTTCTTCATATCATGTTCTTTACACCAGTTATTCCCCATGTCTCAAACCTGTCCTAAACATACATCTAGGTTCATTCTGTAGCAGCACATTTCCTTCCTTCAACTGCATCACTAGCTGCAACCTTCACAAGCTCAGGCCAGAACCACAACTCCATTATCTCATCACCATAATCACTTCTTCTCTTCTCTGTTAAACCATTACAGCAGCATCACACCACCACTTCCTCAGTCTTGAAAGCAACAACTCCATCTCTATCTCAATACCACCAGTAGCACATAGCCATGACAAGCATCACCTGCAATTCATTTCTTACAGCTCCAGTTAACTCCTTGCTGCCGCGAAACCCAGATTCAGGCCATCAAATCTCAGCCCTTCAATAACCAAAACTATTGGCAACGGGTCAGGTTCTCAAGCTGTTTTATCGGGCTCAGCAAACCCTTGTACACAGCCACAGACTCCAGGTGTAGTCCCAGCCAGAACTTCGTTTCACAACCTGCAGTTAACCCAAGCAAAAACTGCTAGCCTCTGCCGAATACCCTTCATATACAGTCATCGAACCATGGCAGCAGCACACATCTTTCACTGCCAGAGCTCAACCAAATTACCACAGAATCGAGCCACTTCTGTTGTTCATACAACTCTAATTCAACACCCTGAAAAGCAAGCTCTTCCCTCACTGACTTCCTGCATCAATACAATCCCAGGACTCCATAATTTCCGTGACTCAATCCTCATTATGACCACCTGCAATACGATCATCTCTGCTGTGTTCTCCCAGACTTCAATCATATCTAAAAACCCATTACAAATACCCACACATACCAGCATCTATCCTCAGAAATAAGTGGCAGCAACTGAGCCTGAAGTAGTGAAGAGAAGGTCATCCAGGCATTTTCTCGAACACGTCCTGTGCAATCTGTTGATGTTTCAAAGATGAAATCTCTGTTGAATTCTACGACCCAATTCATTCTCCTTCCCTGCGAGCATTCAAATTCCATACAACACCCATTCATTATAATTTATAACAGATATTAAAACACACATCAATCTCATCATTCGTCATCACAAATCACTGGCAGTGAACTCGCCTTCTTCCCTGTTTTGTCGACTGAAATACGATAACAGATTCGGAACCCAAGCTTTCCATAGTGACTGGCCATAGGTAACCCATCGAGCATAAATCCATCTGGCCTGAACATCATCTCTGCCATGTCTGAATTCGAACAGTGTCTCTCTGCTCTCGTCTCTCGGGATTCTGGTTTAAAATCTCTCCAGCCCTACTTCCCTCTTCTCTCACGGAAACAACAGACTGAAATTGGGGAAGAAAATGACTTTCTTCTTCTCGTCCTGGTTGATAAGGTTGAAGGTACGGCAGGTATTTAGGCGCCCCTGATGATGATATGGGCCACCAAAATGATCTTGTACTGTCAGTTCCCTAGAACTGACAAACTTAACCAGTGAATTTGCTCATAACTTTCACATTAAAAGTCGGAATGACTTCATTCTTTCGCCACTGGATTCGTCTTTTCGTTTTCTTCAAGATGATGAGAAGAAATCCTGGACTTGGGCGAGTTCCACTTCTTTTTGATACAATGATTCCAAAGTACCTAAATAACTCAAAAGCAAACATAAGATACATAATTTACAAGAAAAGTAGAAAAGAAAGCATAATACTCAATATAAAATTAGGTGTTTTAGACACCTATCAGTAGCATTGATTGCAAACCCTGATTTTGAAGACTATATAAAGGAGAACTCTAACAACTGGGAAACCTAATCTCACACCTCCTGTGTGATACTAGTTGCGACTAGAGTTGATTCCCCTTTAACCTTAGGTTTTATCAAAAACCCTGTGGGCTAACGACTTAAAGACTTCATTGGGATTGTGAAGACATGCCCAACTATTTTCTCTGTAGTTGTTTATTCTGATCTTGCTGTTTTCTATCGTGATTGGGTACTATCTTCTCTAAGATTTTCTCGAGATTCAATCTCCGATAGGTAAGATAAAAAGTAGTCACAAACATCTTTATCTCATCGTTTGTGATTCCACAATATCTTGTTTCGCTACCATACAGTTAAGATTATTGTGAGGTAATTGATATTTCTAGGCTGTTCTTCGGGAATATAAGTCTGGTATATCAATTGGTTCCTGTTCACCTTGATTTATCAATAGACGGAACAAAACTCATAGGTTTATCTGTGGGAGACAGATTTATCTATACAATAGACTTTTATGTGCGAGACAGATTGGTTTATCAAGTCTTAGACTTTGGGTCGTAGCAACTCTTAGTTGTGGGTGAGATCTGCTAAGGGAATCAAGTGCGTAGAGTCCGCTGGGATTCAGAGACATAAGGAGCGCAACTGTACCTTAATCAGTGTGAGATTGGTTAGGGCTCAACTACATTCCAGTCCAAAGTTAACTTGGAGTCGGCTAGTGTCTGTAGAGGCTTAATACAGTGTGGTGTTCAAATCTGGACTAGGTCCCGGGGTTTTTCTGCATTTGCGATTTCCTCGTTAACAAAATTTCTGGTATCTGTGTTATTTCTTTCCCGCATTATATTTGTTTATATAATTGAAATATCACAGGTTGTGCGTAAGTTCAATCAATTGTGAATCCAACCTTTGGTTGTTGATTAATTGATTGACGCTTGGATATTGGTCTTTGGTACCATCCAAGTTGTTTCACATAATAATCAGGCTCACGGATTTCCATCCGTTTGATTTGCTGATTACATTTTGAAACAGAGATACGACTCCTGGATATACTTTTCTTAAGATTGAGTCTGACTGTCTAGTTGATTCTCTTGAATGTATATTGGACTTTGTCCATACAGATTGCTAAGCGAAATATTGGGTGTGGTTGTTAGACCCCCGCTTTTTCAATTGGTATCCTAGCAGGCAAGCACGCTAAGACCTCATAAGTCTGTGTTTGAAGCAATCTGGTTATTATGGACGAGTCTATCTCTTTTAACATACCAGGTCAGAAATTACCAGATGTTTTTCACAGCTTGGATTCACCTGAGAAAACTGTCACATCTAAGTCAATATTTAAACATTCTCTTGATGTAGAAACTGTTGATTGGGAAATTCTCCTAGAAGAACAGTTGGATGAACTTTCTGACGAAGGTGATTCAGTGTGATAGAGATGTTGATGAGGAAGTCTTAGAGTATGCTAAGGTTTTGAATTCATTGGAAAAGAAGAACATGACAACTTCTCATGTCACATCTTTTATGACTCCTCTCGGTCGAGAAAACAAGAAGTTGAAAAGGATTTACGGAGGTCTTTATGTTTGGAATTGCCCCTGCGAATCGATCCTAAAAGATTCTGAGGAAAACTTGAGTAGAAAGTCACTTGAATGTGATAATGTTTAACAAAAATACTTCTTTTTGGAAGATAAACTTGCATAAAGTGAAGCAAGGATTAACTCTCAGCAAGCAAGTTTTGATGACAGAGAAAGCGCTTATCTCACTCGAGAAAAACGCCGTGAGGCTGATTTAACTGCTGCTCTTGATAAAACCAAGGTGTTGGAAGATGACTTGAAAAAGTTCAATACTAGTTCAAGCAAATTAATCACTATGCTAGGAGCAAGTAATAATCATCGTGATACACGAGGATTGGGCTATAAGGTAATAGATTCTCAAGTATTAGCAAAGAGGTAAAGGATAGTGATTCTTCTCAACAAAAGGTTTCCACTGATGGAAAAAGTGAAATACCTTCACCGGCAGTTAAGGTTCGAAAGAGCAAAGTATATCAACCTCCAAAGTCAGCACACACAGATCGAGGTAAGAACATTCCTTATGTTTGCCACTATTGCGGAAATAAATGTCACCTAGAAAGGAGATGTCGTTTCCGTATAAGGAATGAGAAACTTCATGATGTTCTTGTTTGGGAATCATAAGAAGTTCTGAAACCAAGATCATATATTAAGACTAATCCCCTTAACGTTACAGATTGTAACTGTCCAACTTTTAGGCAAAGGAATCAGTGTTGTGATAAACTTAGATTTGCCTATAAACGTCATAAGAAGCCTTTTCACAATTGTAATTTTTATATCATTGCTCGGTCGAACTCGCATGCGTTGATATCTCAAGTATATTTGTCAAGTTTAGTTGTCAAAACTATATGTCTTGATTTCTAGACTACTTATAGCTAAGTCTCGGACTAGGACAGTTCAGTGTAGTTGGGATCCAGACTCCACGGCGATCATCTTATACGAAGACGAAGAACTACTCAAGGAACCGGTGGAACTTCATCTGACTAAAAGGTATGTGAAGACTTGAACTTATCTATCACTCAAAATTCTACCTCTCTATCTCCTATTCTTGAGACAAAGTCGTATAAGTATGATAGTTATCATACATACACATTTGATATTTCGAGCTGAGTTTACTCGCCTATCTTTTTCTCGAAATATGTGTTGGTAATCTTCCGCTTTAACTACTTTTTATCTTAACCCGTGATGAAAGTCATGATGACGTTTCAATCTTGAAAATAACTTTGATGACGATAGTTGTGAATACCGACTGTTATAACATTATAGAAGAATGTTTCAATGATTGAAATGTAGAGTTGAGAATACGTAACCAACTATGGATATAAGTATATATAGTGTGTTCGCACATTCGTGTATAAACCCATGTGCCAGAAACCAAGTGTGTGCATATGGTACTGGTGAAGGAGACAGGTTGGGTACGCGTACCAGCGGAAGTTTTCGAACCGAAAATTTCTGCTGAGTTTGTAAGTTTGCAAACTGTTAAACCAGTCACCTTAGGTACGCGTACGGGAAGTTTTTCGACCGAAAATTTCTGTTGAGTTTGAAAACTCAAATCCGGTAGCTATGGTACACGTACCCGTACGCGTATCTAAGCTGGTTATATTTCTCAAATCGGAAGTTCATGAACTTAGACAATAAATCAATAAGGAATACAATAATTGCAAACCGTGGCTATATTTTTCATGAATTGATTCAAGTTAATCAAACCGATTTTGTTTCAATTGTGTCTATTCATAAAGACTTAAGCAATTAAACAACTCTTCAACTAGTTCTCTTGAAGTCATTTGAACTAGTTATGAAGTATTGATTGTCATCGACACAGGATCGGTGAGTTGAGCTTTGCAGCTCGGCGACAGAATCGGTGAAAAAATTCTTCCCGAAATCACTCGATCTCTCCTCAAATCTTAATTGCTTCAGGTGAAAATTATAATCTCGGGTGAATTACAACATATTCAAGGTGTTCACTAATTTTTCTTGGCGATTTCGTTTTTTTCTATTTTTTCTTCTTTCTTTCAATTTTAATGGAGAAATCTCAAAATACTGAGATGAATTCAAACCCAAATTCAGAAGTAAATCCTACCATTGTTGATCTAGATAATGTAGTAGAGGAAAGTCCTTCTACAGATCTTATTAATGGAACTGAAGAGAGGTGTGATGTATGGAAATTTTCTTTGATTGGACGTCTCGATTTGCTTCGATTAAAATTTACAGATATTGTTTCAAACTTGAAATCTCAGTGGAAACTTGTTGGCCAGTGTAAGATTATTCCATTGGGAAAAGGATTTTTTACAATTAAACTTGACAATGAAAGAGATCAGAACTATATCAAAGCAGGGTTATGGTAAGTATACAATCAAACTTTATGGATTCGAAATTGGATACCAGATTTTCGTCCAGAATTGCATAGAACTTCTTCAGCAATGGTTTGGGTTCATTATCCTGGACTGAGTTTAGAATATTGGGATGAGCAGACTCTATTCAAAATCAGTTCAGCATTGGGAGAACCAGTAAACGTAGATGAAGCTACTTTAAACTTTGAAAATGGTTTATATGCAAGAGTACTCATCAAAATTGATTTAGCAAAGAAAATTCCACATAAACTATGGATTAAAACCAAGTTTGGAGGCTTTATGCAAAGTGTTCTTCTAACAAAGATACCAAAATTTTGTCATCATTGTAAGATTGTTAGTTATTTACAAGCTGAATGCAGAGTAAAAGTATCAAATGATGCAGAAGCAAGTACAAGCCAAGAAAAACATGGAGCAGCAATAAATAACTTCAAGCCAAAATCTCCTGTGCAGAAAAAGGATAAAGAAAAGAACTCAAATGGTAATCCATCACCCAGAACAGATACTCAACAAGAACAGGTCAAATTTGATATTTGTTATATTCCAGTACCAGAAATCAGTCAGCATATTTTAATTCCTCAACCAGTATCTGTTAATCTATCTTCTGGTAGATTCGAAGATCTAAATACTGTGATTGGGGAAGAAGTAAATATTAATATAAGTGCAGGGAGTGGAATTTTATCTCCAGCAATAATACCACAAATAGCTAAGGATAATGCAGTTGAGAAGAGTGTTATCAATTTTATTAATGGCAAAGATGGGTCAATATCAGAGGAAAGAGTTCCAACAACAACTTGGTCAAAAATTATACAAAAACCTTCAACTTCTGGTATACAGCCAACTCCAGTAATGCCACAAAAAGAAGCTCCAACTAAGGTAAAATCTCAGCAAGTAAACAACAAATATAATTTCAAAAAGAATCAAGGAAAAGGAGGTACTATGGACCTACAACCTTTACAATGAGAGTTTTATTTTGGAATCTCAGGGGCCTGAGAAGACCTAGGGCTCAAGAAAAATTAAGTTCTTTAATAAATCAATTTCAACCTTCAGTAGTTTTTATAGCTGAACCTAAAATAAGTTGCAATGCAACATTTTGCAATAAGTTACCAGGGATGCAGAACATGGTAATTCATAATTCACTTTTGAATAAGAAAGGGAACATTTGGTTATTTTGGAATAAACATCTTCCTACACCAACTGTGGTTTCAATGTCAACTCAAATGATCACTGTCAACATTGGAAGCAATCTGGTATCTGGAGTTCATACTCATGTTGATGTAGTGCAAAGAAGAAATTTATGGACTGAAATTGAGGCAATAAGTGGGTTCAATCTTCTTTGGTTGGCTATTGGTGATTTTAATGCATTTCTGACAGCAGAAGAAAAATCTGGAGGGAGAGCTCATAATACAAGAAACATGCTAGAGTTTAATAATTGTCTGAATAAGTGTGAATAACAGCAAGCTCCAAAATCTGGGTGTGCATATAGTTGGTCTAACTGTCAACATGGCGCTAAAAGAATTTTATGCAACCTTGACAGGGCAGTAACTAATAATTTGTGGATTCAAAAACATGCTGGCTGGAGTTATAAGGTTGGTTTGAGAATAGCTTTTGATCATTCTCCTCTTTTAGGTGGTTGTGTCAGTTGTCCTAAACTAAAAAATGTACCACAAAAGTTTCAAAAAATTTAGATTGATCATCCTAACTTTATGGAAGTTGTTACTAAGTTTTGGTCTGAAAAGGCAGAAGGGGATCCAGCTTTTGTGTTTCAGAGAAAACTTAAAAAGTTAAAACAGGTGTTAATTGATTGGAACTGGAAAGTGTTTGGCAATGTAAATGAACAAATAAAGGAAGCTACAAAAGAAGTTCAAGAAGCAATGAAGTTATCTGATAACAATCCATTTAATGAGGAGTTATTAGACAACTTAGTAAAAGCAGAAAACGAGTTGAATACAAAAGGAGTGCAGTTGAGTACAATGCTTAAACTTAAGGCTAGAACCAAATGGGTTAAAGAAGGGTCAACAAACACTAATTTTTTTCATACCAAGTTGAAAGTAAGGCAAGAAAGAAACTCAATTAGTAAATTGGATAATAATAACACTAAAATCATTACAGATCAAAATAAAATAGCAGAAGAGCTTGTTAATTTTTTTGAAGAAAGATTCAAGCAAAAAGAAGTAAATATTTCAGAAGCATTAGTTGAAGTAATTCCAAATTTAATAACAACAGATGATCAAGCTATGTTGGATGTTGTACCAGCAATGGAAGAAATAAAACAAACTATATTTGAAATGGATCCAGATAGCTCTCCAGGTCCAGATGGCTTTTCAGGAAGCTTTTACAGGGCATGTTGGAAGATAATTCAAGATGATGTGGTCAAGGAAGTTCTATTTTGCTGGAAAGAAAATTTATCCCAAAAGGTTTAAACTCTAATTTATTGTGCTGCTTCCAAAGGTATAAGGTGCAAGATTTCCTCAGCAATATAGGCCAATTGGTCTAAGCAATGTAAGTTTCAAAATTTTTACTAAAATTATTACATCAAGAATGTCAAGTCTCATGCGTAAGCTAATTTCTCCTCAACAAGCTTCATACATCAAAGGAAGAAACATACAGGATCAAATTATTTTAGCTTCTGAAATGGTCAATGAAATGAAAAAGAAAATAAGAAATGGGAATATTGGCCTCAAACTGGATATAGCTCAAGCTTATGATTCTGCGAGCTGGAAGTTTCTTTTTCAAGTACTAAAAAAGTATGGATTCTCAGATACATGGTGTGAATGGCTTGGCATTCTTTTTGAATCTACAAGAATTTCAGTCATGATAAATGGAGGACCAAATGGTTTCTTTTCAGTAGGTAGAGGGTTAAGACAAGGAGATTCTCTATCTCCAATACTTTTTGTTTTGATGGAATATGTTCTAAGTAGAAATATAACAAAATTGGTGATGGAAGGTAAGATAAGTCCAATGGTAACAAGGAATGGAATACATCCCTCTCATATGTTTTTTGCAGATGATGTTTTTATCTTCTGCAATGGAGCAAAAAAGAGTATTCAAAACCTGTTCAAACTGTTAGAAGAATATCAAGATAGTTCAATCCAAGTAATTAATAAAAGCAAAAGTAAGCTTTTTGTGGATGGAACAACCACAACAAGAATTTTGCAAATTAAAGAAATTATGCAAATGGAAGTGAGTAGCTTTCCTGACAAATATTTGGGAGTAATCTTACATTCTGGCAGGGTAAAAATTGCAACAGTTTGGCCAATGGTGGAGATGATGCAAAAGAAGTTAGCTGGCTGGAAAGGAAAATTGCTCTCTTTTAATGATAAACTTGTGCTGATTAAGTCAGTTCTTTGTAGTATTCCAATTTACAGCATGTCTATTTATAAATGGCCAAAGTCAGTGATCAAAATATGTGAAAAAATTATCAGAAATTTCCTGTGGTCTGGAAATGGTGATATTAGGAAATATAAGACTCTGTCTTGGAAGAAGGTGTGTTCTCCCTAAGTGAAGGAGGTATTGGCTTACAAAGATTGGAAGTTCTCAATAAAGCACTACTAATGAAGATTCTATGGAGGGTTATAAATTCAGAAGCAGAGTGGGCCATGTTTATTAAGGCTAAACTTCAAGACAAACAGCATCAATGGAAGAACAATTGGCTACTTTCATCTATTTGGCCAAGACTTAAATGGGCTTGGAATCACTTGAAAGAAAACATAAGATGGTGTCTTGGGGATGGGCAGAAGATATCTTTTTGGTTTGATTCATAGTTAAGTAATACTCCAATAATGAAGAAGTTGGAGTCACAGAGTATGTTAAGGAGCATATCAACCTGAAAGTATCAGACTTAATTCTTGAAGGAAAATGGAATTTACCTGAGGAGCTAAAAAAAATTCTTACACACTATATTCTACCTGAAATTGGTGTTGGTGGTGATATTTTAATATGGAAAGGAAATCAAAGGTAACTTTATAACTGCTTCTGCAATCAATTTTAATAAGAAACAAAGAACAACCCTTGCAATGCTACAAAAAAATTGGAATTCATTTTTGCATTCCTCTATAGCAAGCAATATATGGAAAATAATTCAGGGAGTGTATGTGGATGACTCTGTAATGGTAGAAAGAGGCTTTGAATTACCTTCCAGGTGTTGCATTTGTGAAGAAGAACAAGACAATATGCATCATTTATTATGGGACTGTAAGTTCAGTAAGCAAATTTGGCATTGGATATGCTCTGTTTTTAACTTTACAATTCCAAAGTCCTTTGAAGAGGTGTGGAGCAGAGCAAGGAACAATAGCCCTTTCATTAAAGAATGCTGGATCAGCAGCCTGTGCAATTTTAAAAGAACTGTGGTTTCAGAAGAACAAGTTGTGGTTTGAACAGATAAAGCCAAATATTCAAAGCTTCAAGGCAAGAATCAAGAAAACAATTTATGAGAGGAGTCTCAGAATGACAAGCAACAAATGGAGTTCTGACATTGATAATCAGGTAATCCTGTTCTTTAATCTTGAGCCAAGAAAAATCAAATTTCAAAGCATTAAAACTTGTTTCTGGAGTCCACCTAGTCTTGGTTTTATCATGTTCTGCTGTGATGGTGCTTCAATAGGGAACCCAGGACTTGTTGGTTTTGGTGTAGTAATTAGAGATCATTTGAGTCAAGTTCTCGGAGTTATAACTGGTGGAATTGGTATTGCTACAAACTACATAGCAGAAGTGTATGCAGTTGTTGATGGTGGTTTTTAGCTTAGGGTTAAAATCGTAAAACCTTACATCTGACATGACGTCACTACAACTACTAGCGCATTTATTGAATCATTCAACATACCTACGTAAGAATTACCAGGGTACCTTTTTTCTATATACATGTGTCATGTTCCACGGCAGAACCCTTAGTATTGACCGACATCATCTTCATACATACCAAACCCTAATTCTCATGCTACCGCGCCAAGGCATGCCAACCATTCCAGCCGCACCACTGTGTCAATGACAAACCATGCAAACCACATCTCCGCGCCAAGGCATGCCAACCATGCCAGACACATCTTCACGCCAAGGCATGCCAACCATGCCAGCCACATCTCCGCGCCAATGCATGCCAACCATGCCAGCCACATCTCCGCGCCAAGGCATGCCAACCATGCCAGCCGCACCACTGTGCCAATGGCAAACCATGCCAGCCACGTCTACCGCGCCAAGGCATTCCAACCATCCATGCGCCAATTGCATGCCAAACCCTTGACCCCACCATGCCAAGCCAATCACACCTTGACTTGGCCCCAACCATGCTAGCCGCACCATGCGCCAATGGTATGCCAAACCCTTGGCCCCACCATGCCAAGCCAACCGCGCCTTGCCTTGGCCCCAACCATGCTAGCTGCACCATGCGTCATTGGCATGCCAAACCCTTGGCCCCACCATGCCAATCCAACCGCACCTTGCCTTGGCCACAACCATGCTAGCTGCACCATGCACCAGTGGCATGCCAAACCCTTGGCTCACCATGCCAAGCCAACCTCGCCTTTCCTTGGCCCCAACCATGCTAGCCGCACCATGCACCAATGGCATGCCAAACCCTTGGCCCCACCATGCCAAGCCAACCTCAGCTTTCCTTGACCCCAACCATGCTAGCCGCACCATGCGCCAATGGCATGCCAAACCCTTGGCCCCACCATGCCAAGCCGTCCGTAGCAAACCCTTGGACCCACTATGCCAAGCCATCCGCGCCATTGGCCTTGGCCCCACCATGCCGGTCTTCCCCATGCGGCTACCAAAACGAAGGCTTGCGACGATCAATGGCCACCCTTCCATCCTGGATGCAAATCCTAGCCGTCCAAGGTCGCCAAGCAACGCATGGTAACCTTTGGCCCAAAACCCTCGTTTTGTCCATGCCAAACCGCGCCAAGGCATGCTATGCCACATGTGCCAATGGCATGCCAACCACTTTGCCGCGCCACACCATGCCGTCCTTTCCTCTGCGGATAATAAAACGAAGGCGTGCGACGATCAACGGCCACCCTTCCATCCTAGATGCAAATCCTAGCCGTCCAAGGTCGCCAAACAACGCATGGTAACCTTTGGCCCAAAACCCTAGTTTTGGCCATGCCAAACCGCGCCAATGGCATGCAAACCACCTTGTCGCGCCATACCATACGGTACTTCCCTCATGTGGCTACCAAAACGAAGGCGTGCGACGATCAACGGCCACCCTTCTATCCTATACGCAAATCCTAGCCGTCCAAGGTCGCCAAACAACGTATGGTAACCTTTGGCCCAAAACCCTAGTTTTGGCCACGCCAAACCGCGCCAATGGCATGCCAACCACCTTGCCGCGCCATACCATGCTGGCCTTCCCTATGCGGCTACCAAAACGAAGGCCTGCAACAATCAACAACCACTTTTTCATCTAAGATGCAGATCTTAGCCGTCCAAGGTTACTAGCTAACACATGGCAACCTTTGTCCCTAGTCTGGTCGCGCCTAAACAAAGCCAAAACCCTAACTTTTGGCCGCGCCTAAACTGGGACATATTAAAGCCATAATGATCATACTTTCATGCCACTGGCTACCAGACGAAAGGTTGCAATAATCAACGGCTATCTTCCTCTTAAGATGCAAAATCTCGACTGTTGAAGGTCACCACCGAGTCAGCAAGTCTCCCAAGCTCAACTTGCCAGACAACAACAACATGCTACATGTTTTCCACGAAAACACTCGAGACATCAACACATGTCACAAACTGGGGGATGCTCATTGGGTATTGGTTTGGCGGTTTACAGCGTGCAGCGTACATTACGCTCGTTATTAGAAAGTGTCATAAGGATGAGGTGCTTAGTAAATACATGGAGTAATGATGAAACACTTTCTTTTATGGAACATCAATTCCAAGCGTTACCGGCTACCACCTCCTCCCATTTACTCACTCGTTTTCCATTTCTTAATGAGACCAGAGTACGTTTCACTTCGACTTGTATAAATAGGCATTACCTATTTCCACCGAACAACAAGTTCTGGTCAGGAGCACACAAAAATCAGAAAACGTTTGCTAGATTTCCCATCTGTTAGCTTCCCACTTTCTGATACAAGTCACAAAACAACTACTCTTCCAGAATCAACTATTATGGTCTCAACACTCTCTTCTCTTCCCTCCCCAAAACCAACCTTTCTCCTCCACTTTATGACCGAAACAAGTCTGGAATGGCCATTTCTTAGTTTAAGCCGGACTTGTACAGATTGATCTCTCGAATCTAAAGTACTCCCTTGTAGTACATTGTTTAGGGTTTAGATTTTTTTCTCACCCACATCACACGAAATTACCGAAACCAACAGAAACTATTTTCACCCTCAAACATCAGTCATAAGTGCAGTTGGGTTGGCTGTTGAATGGAATGTGCTCAATGTAATATTAAATTCATATTCCAAAACTGTCATAACTGAATTTGAAAATAACCAGATGCCCTGGTTTGTGAAAATGAGATGGCAGAAAGCAATGAAACATATTCAGTCAATTATATTTTTACATAGTTACAGGGAAACAAACTTTGCAGCAGACACGGCAGCAAAGAAAGGTGCTAGATTAGAAGCAGGACAACGATAAGTCTATCATGGGAGACCCAACTTTCTAGCAAGGGTAGGGCAACCAAATATGGAATACTATAGAATTCGTTAAGTTTGTCTAGTTATTTCCTATGTAGTTGGATGTTTATTTTTGGTAATTTTGCTTCCCTGTAATCTTTTAAAACCCACATCACACGAAATTACCGAAACCAACAGAAACTATTTTCACCCTCAAACATCAGTCATAAGTGCAGTTGGGTTGGCTGTTGAATGGAATGTGCTCAATGTAATATTAAATTCATATTCCAAAACTGTCATAACTGAATTTGAAAATAACCAGATGCCCTGGTTTGTGAAAATGAGATGGCAGAAAGCAATGAAACATATGCAGTCAATTATATTCTTACATAGTTACAGGGAAACAAACTTTGCAGCAGACACAGCAGCAAAGAAAGGTGCTAGATTAGCAGCAGGACAACGATAAGTCTATCATGGGAGACCCAACTTTCTAGCAAGGGTAGGGCAACCAAATATGGAATACTATAGAATTCGTTAAGTTTGTCTAGTTATTTCCTATGTAGTTGGATGTTTATTTTTGGTAATTTTGCTTCCCTGTAATCTTTTAAAACCCTTCTTTTGAAAATTAATGAAAGTGTGATTCAGGAAAAAAAAAAAAAAAAACTAGTTGTGAAGAAGATGAATACGGTTAATATGAAAGTGCTCATATGGCTAACCATTGGTTAACTATTTGTGAACCAATTAAGTGTACACGTTTAGGTACGAATACTCAAACCTAAATGAAATGTATTTCATTTGTGTGTGACAAGCTAAGTTTCGATCTAACGGTTGAAATATATTAGCTTGGTTCAATCAGGTTTTTCATCTACGGTGAATATTGAATGCTTTGTTACCAAGGTAACTTAGATTGCAAACCCTGATTTGAAAACTATATAAAGGAGACATATAGCAACTGGAAAAACTAATCCCCACACCTCATGTGTGATACTAGTTGGTTTTGCTAGAGTCGGTTCTCCTTTAACCTTGGGTTTCTTCTCGAGACCCTGTAGGTTAACGACTAAAAGACTTCATTGGGATTGTGAAGCCAAACGAAACTACTTCTCTTGTACTTGAGCGATCTGATCTTGACACTTTCTATCCTAAGAGTTCAATTGAATAATTGACTCGAGATTATATCTATGGCAAGATAAAAATAATCACAAACATCTTGGTCTCATCGTTTGTGATTCCGCAACATCTAGTTTCGCTACCATATGATTTAGATTATTGTGAGGTGATTGATAATTCTAGGCTGTTCTTCGGTAATATAAGTCTGGGTTATCGATTGGTTCCTGTTCACCTTGATTTTATCAAAAGACGGAATAAAACTCTTAGGTTTATCTGTGGGAGATATATTTATATATTATCATAGACTTTTCTGTGTGATACAGATTTTTTTATTAAAGTTTTCGACTTAGGGTCGTAGCAACTCTTAGTTGTGGGTGAGATCAGCTAAGGGAATCAAGTACGTAGCATCCTTGTGGGATCATATACGTAGGAGCATAATTGTACCTTGGATCAGTGTGAGATTGGTTGGGGTTTAACTACATTCCAGACTGAAGTTAGTTTGGAGTAGGCTAGTGTCTGTAACGGCTTAATACAGTGTGTGTTCAATTTGGACTGGGTCCCGGGGTTTTTCTGCATTTGCAGTTTCCTCGTTAACAAAATTCTTGTGTCAGTGTTATTTTTTTTTCGCATTATATTTTTATATATAATTGTAATAATACAGGTTGTGCATTGTTCAATCAATTAGAATATCCGACCTTTTGGTTGTTGATTTAAATTGATTGACACTTGGATATTGGTCTTTGGTACCATCCAAGTTATCTCTCTTTGATAAAGAATCACAGATTTCTATTTGCTTGAGTATAGATCAAATCGAGAGATTGAGATATAAACTCTTTGATATACTTTTCTATTGATTGAGTCTAACTGTCTAGTTTTTCTCTAGAAAGTATATTGGAGTTTGTCCATACATATTGCTAAGCGAAATATTGGGTGTAGTTGTTAGACCCCCGCTTTTTCAATTGGTATCAGAGAAGGCAAACACGTTTAAGACCTTACAAGTCTGTGTTTGTAGCGATCTGACTCTATGGACAAGAGTATTATCTCTGATAAACACGTCACCAGAAATAAAAGTTTTGTCTCGTTTAATACTATTAAAGAGAAAGGTTCTTCAATCTCGAATATAGATGAACCTTGTATTCTGACAACACAGACAAACACTGACATATGTGATTCTGATTACCCTTCAAAAGAGACCATCTCCATTAATGAACGGGAAACAGCTGAAGAGAGTGGATTGATTCTAAATCTTGCTAGAATCCAAGATGATAGATTTAATCGGTTTAAACACCATGTCAATTTTCTTCTTGGTGTAATAAGAGACTACAAATTCAAAGAAAATACTAAAGATCATTCTTCACGTATGACTCTTGAGGCTAGCCCGAAAAAGGATACCTTGGAAATTGAACATCGCTTGAGTAAACTCTCTATTCAAGGATGCTCTAAGCAGTCTAATATACCAAGTACTTCTGCTACGACTGAAAATGTTCCTAAACCAGAAGTAAAATCAGAATCCCTTCCTGAAAGAAATGATGTGATTGTGTCTTCTACACCACATGGAAGAAAAAAATCTCCTAACAATGGTTGTAAAACTGTTTCTCCTGATCTCCTTTTTGATCAGAAAGTATGTCTCTGTTGTGATTCAAAAGGACATGTTGAACGAGAGAGAAAATCCAGGTTGAATGACAAATCTATTGATCATCTTCAACACACCTTAGATTTGATTCTTGGAGGTGTAACTGACATTCGCATGTCTAAACCAATTGGTTTTAGTACTCGCCATGTGTTCTATACCAGGAAGGTCAGTTCAAGATATTCCTCAAATGTTCAAAAGAGAGACAGTCTTCCTAAATCATTTCATCGAAGAAGAGTTCATAAATCTTCTTATGATAGAAAGGGAAATGATGTTGTTCTCGATGTGAAAAAGGAACCAGAAGAAAGAAGCAAATATGGCGAAGACAATCTGAAAATGATAATTGAAGGATATAAAGAGTTCATTAACAGTTTGTCAAATTGCCCTGGTCAAGCTACTTCAGGTAAAAATAAAAACTATGCATCTTATTTTGATGATAGCAAATTTTATGATAACTTTTCACATCATAATCGTTTTTCCTCAAGATTTTGAAAAAAGAGAGTCAACCGTAATCTACAGACGTTTGATAAGCTCAAGGTTGTGCTAATTAATCACAAGGGATAAGAACTTGCTCATAAAAATATTGTTGAGCAAGTTGTGTAAAAAACAGGTATACTATGGAAATTTTTGTATTCTGATTAGTTGAGCTATCTTCTTATCGTCTATAGCTAAATTAGTGTCTGCAGACAATATTGCCTAAAAAGTATGTGTGTGTCTAGTATTGTTTCTCTCTTTGCAATTATTATTTCCTGCTACACTTGTGCTCTAAACTTCTTCATCAAGGTCATGGAATTTACCGATCCATGTATGAGTCTCTCATGTAGCAAAAGTTTTTTGTTGTTTTTTCTTTGAGGGTCATGTTGTGTTCGTATGTATACACGGTTACCATCATGGGTCAACAGTTTGTAAACCCTAACAACCTTCTTCCCTAAGAAACCCTTAAATACCAAAACCTTGAGTCATGTTTTCATACTCGTGGTTATTTTGGGTTGTCAAGAATGTCTTCCTCTTCACATGCTTGGGGTTTTGCTAAAGGTTTTCTTGATAAAGGTATTGATTTTGAGCCCAAAGGGAGGAAAAAAAGAACTCTTGTTGAAGATGATCATCCTAATGCCTCATGTTACTTTGCCGACACACATTAGGATGTTGAGAAAGAGGAGATGATCTCTGCCGAAGTGGTTCATGATTTTCTTAAATACTTTAAGGCATCTAAACTGCAGCTCTTTGATACCTTGAAAAGTCTTGATGTGTTGAAAATTGAGTTGGAAAAGGTTACCACTCACCTTGGTCTCATAAAATCTCACATCAATGATATTCACAAAGAGAATTTCTTCTCTGAAGGTGCAAGGGATGCTGTCAGTCACAAGCTCAAAGATCTCAAGACTCGTGAAGATTTTGAACCGTCTATGTGTTTGTAGTTCGTGTTCGACCATGGCACTTGAGTCCGTTCTTTATTATCTTGTTGATTTTAGTTTGCCTAGTAAATCATCTATTTTTCTTGTTTTTCTTAGAAAAATAACTAGAGTTTGGAATAGACATTATTGTGATTACACATAGCTATGTCCAACATTTTCATCTTCATGTTTTTAGGTTTATTAGTTTAAATTCTAAATTTGTTTGGAAGATGATTTTTGCAGTATTAATCTTTATGGTTTTATATATTGTAATATTGTTATGGGATATGTGTGTTTACGTCCGTGAACTTGATTGTCCCATACTTTGTCAAAAGTAAAGTCGTTCATGAGTTGATATGTATGTATTGATGAAAGAATGAATTTACTTTTGACAAATACAAAAGTTAAGCCTATTATGTCAATTTTTGTTGGAAGATAGGTTAAAATCTTTTGTTTTCAAGGATTATGTCTATTGGATGTCATTGTGCAAATGGTGATGGAAAAATAGAATGAATCCTTGTGTATTCCGAAGTAATTGATCTTCCCTGATCCATATTTTATGTATCACTGTGAGGCTCCGTAATGTGTCTTATGTTGAGCACTAAACAACCAAGTTGATTATTTTTATGCTTAGATTTGTTGTTGCTCCGTGAGATACTTTATGTCGAGCACTTTAAACTAAATTAATCATCTTGTTTGGTTATTTAGTTATGACTCTGTAAGTTTTCTTATGTTTGAGCGTTTTTGACTAGGTTGATTATTTTCATGATTAACTTAGTCATTGCTCCATAGATTCTCTTATGTCGAGTATGACCGATTAAATTAATTACTTTTGTGATTAGTTTAGTTGTGTATTTCGATTAGATTAATTGAGGGTTTTCTTGTGATTAATCGAATTGAGTGTTTTTAAGTCTCCATAAGTTTACTTGTGTTGAATATTTCCAATTAAGTAAATCATGGGTTCTATTATGATTAATTTAATTGAGTTTTTTGGATTCAAATTCATACTTGTATGTAATTTGTTATGTCCAAAGAAATTCTTCTTTTCTTTTTGAAATTAAGGTCTCTCTTGTTGTTCTTGCGGGAATAACATATAATGGGGGAGAGTTCTTTTGAACTTGTGCTTAATTGCCAAATCTTTGTGGGGAGTGCGGCTGTGGAATATTTTAGAGGTTATCTTGTATCTTCATAGACTCCTTGATGAATGCATTTAGCTTCGGATTTATGATTGCATATAAATAAGATGATATATGCTTTCTTTTGGTCATAAAATGTCTCTTTTGGAAATTTCATTAGGATCTCGTTCTTGTACCTTTGCCAATTTTATTGACAAAAAGGGGGAGAATTAATATGTAGTTCACACTAAAAATACGTATGATTTTCGGATCATTACGTAAGGGGGAGTGGTTTCCATGTGAGATGGAGTATTGACTAAGGGGGAGTAACATATCACCATAGTATTGTTGTTAAAGTTTTGATACAATTGAACTTTGACGCTGTGTAACGATATTATGACATTGTATAACAATGATTGAGAACTCTTATTTTTTCGTTGTTATAGCTACGGATTTTCAACAACGGTGATGCTAAACTTACAACCTTTGGGATCATTGGAGTACTTGGAAGTGATGAAGATTTCAAGTAATGCTGAAGATTAGGCATGTGGAATAGAAGCTACAAAAGTTTATTTATATATGTTTTGTATTCCATATGTATTGATATTTTTGTCACTAAAATTGACAAAGGGGGAGATTATTAGAGCATTGCTCGGTCGAACTCGCATGTGTTGATATCTCAAGCATGTTTTTCAATGTTAGTGATAAAAACTATAAGTCTTGATTTCTAGTCTACTATAGCTAAGGTCTTGAACTAGGATAGAAAGTGTAGTTGAGCTCAAGAACTCCATGTAAATCATCATACAAGACGAAGGACTACTCAAGGATCTGGTGGATCTTCATCAACTAAAAGGTATGTGGAGACTTGAACTTATCTATCACTTAAAAGTATATTTATCTCCTATCTTGAGACAAAAGTCGTTTTGCTATATAGATTTAGATTATACACATTTGGTATTTCGAGCCAAGTTTACCTCGCCTATCTATTTCTCGAAATATGTGTTGGTAAAGCTTTCGCTTTAGCCAAGTTCATCTTTACCTAGTGATGAAAGTCATGTTATGTTTCAATCACTTTGAAAATTTCTCTGACGAGAAATGGTTTGTGAATAGCAACTATATAACGTCCTCTGAGAATGTTTCAATGATTGAAATGAGAGTTTAGACTATATAACCATTTGGAGGATATGAGCATTGTTGTGGAAACACATATATGTATAAGTCCTTATTGCTTGAACCGAAGTTTGCGAACTTTGTTGATCAAGTGAACCAGAGTAGTGCATGAGCTAATTCCGCGAACCCAGTCCGCGAACTGGAGAAGTTCTCAAACCTGAGAATTTTTGCTGGAGTTTGTGAACTCCATCCGAGAACTTAAGTCTGCGAACCCAGTCCGCGAACTTGAGTAGGTTATGTCTAAAAACGATGTTTAGTGAACTCATCTTTATAAACTAAGGAATGCAATTGCAAACCGTGGATATAGAGTTCATGAACCGATTCATGTGAATCAAATCGTTTTTGCTTCAATTGTGTCTTGTGTAGTACATAAGATTTCCTTGCAATTGAACGACTCTCTAACTAGTTCATTTGAGTCATTTGAACTAGTTATGGTGAAGAAGAACATGGTTGATATGAAAGTGATCATATGGATAACCATTTGGTTAACTATTGTTGAACCAACTAATGTACAAGTTTGGGTACGGTTACACAAGCCCAGGAACATGCATTTCATTTGTGTATAACAAGCTATGTTTTCGATCTAACGGTTGATAAATATTAGCTTGAATCTAATCAGGTTTTCATCTAACGGTGAATATTGAATGCTTTGTTACTAAGCTAACATTGATTGCAAACCCTGATTTGAAAGACTATATAAGGGAGAACTCTGGCAACTGGGTAACCTAATCCCCACACATTTTGTGTGATACTAGTTGTGCTAAGCTAGATTCGATTCTCCTTTAACCTTTTGTTTCTTCTTCTAAACCAGGTTAATGACTTAAAGACTTCATTGGGATTGTGAAGCCAGACCGATACTACTTTTCTTGTAGTTGTGTGATCTGATCTTGATGTTTCTATCGTACGAGTACAATTGTAATAATTGGCTTGATATTTCTTTCTCCGATAGGCAAGATAAAAAGTAATCACAAACATATTTGTCTCATCATTTGTGATTCCACAATATCTTTTTTCGCTGCGTCGATTAATACTATATTGAGGTGATTGATAATACTAGGTTGTTCTTCGGGAATATAAGTCCGGATTATCAATTGGTTCCGGTTCACCTTGATTTATCAAAAGACGGAACAAAACTCATAGGTATATTAGTGGGAGATGGATTTATCTATTATCATAGACTTTTCTGTGTGATACAAATTTGTTTATTAAAGTCTTCGACTTTGGGTCGTAGCAACTTTTAATTGTGGGTGATATCAGCTAAGGGAATCAACTACGTAGCATCCTACTGGGATCAGAGATGTAGGAGCATAACTATACCTTAGATCAGTGTGAGATTGGTTGGGGTTCAACTACAGTCCAGACCGAAGTTAATTTGGAGTATCCTAGTGTCTGTAGCGGCTTAATACAGTGTGTGTTCAATCTGGACTAGGTCCCGGGGTTTTTCTGCATTTGCGGTTTCCTCGTTGACAAAATTCTGGTGTCTGTGTTATTACTTTTCCGCATTATATTTGTTTATATAATTGAAATAATACAGGTTGTGCGTTGTTCAATCAATTAGAATATTCGACCTTTTGGTTGTTGATTTAAATTGATTGACACTTGGATATTGGTCTTTGGTACCATCCAAGTTATCTCTCTTTGATAAAGAATCGCAGATTTCTATTTGCTTGAGTATAGATCAAATAGAGAGATTGAGATATAAACTCTTTGATATACTTTTCTATTGATTGAGTCTAACTGTATAGTTGATTCTCTAGAAAGTATATTGGAGTTTGTCCATACAGATTGCTCAGCAAAATATTGGGTGTGGTTGTTAGACCCCCGCTTTTTCAGGTTGTTGATTTAAATTGATTGACACTTGGATATTGCTCTTTGGTACCATCCAAGTTTATCTCTCTAGTATTTGATAAAGACTCGCAGATTTCTATTTGCTTGAGTAAAGATCAAATCGAGAGATTGAGATATTAACTCTTTGATATACTTTTATCTAGATTGAGTCTGATTGTCTAGTTGATTCTCTAGAAAGTATATTGGAGTTAGTCCATACAGATTGCTAATCGAAATATTGGGTGAGGTTGTTAGACCCCCGCTTTCTCAGTAATGATTATCAAAAGGATAACTTTGTAAAGACGAAGTCAAGATACGATGCTCCCAATTGGAGAAATACTACCTTGCAAAAGAATAGTCAATCCAATTCTCTTCCGAGAATTCCAGAAGAGAGTAATGGGAAGAAGAGTCAGGTTGTTTCTAAACACACTCAGAAGTGGATACCAAAGAAAGTTAATGATGCTTTGAGTGCGAAAATGAATGATCTCCCAGAAAATTCCATGACTATAGAGAAGGCAGTATCCATGATGTTGGAACTTAAAAAGTTCTTTGGAAAGATGGATTTGGATGTGAAAGGTTCTAAAAGATATCTCTTTCATGATAATCCAAAAGTGAAACTGAATAAGCCAAAAACTATAGATGGTAAAAATTTCATAATTACGGAAAAGTCTGTTTCAGTCACTTGTGGTAAGCAAGACTTTGTTCACCTCAACACAACTTGATTGTGTTGTAATTTCATCCTCACCAAGGAATTCCCTGTTAAGTATAGGGTGAGGGAAGCACGAGAATTAGGGCGCACATATTGTTTTAGGTATGATATTGAATATTTGGTAACGCCGTAAGATTCGCGAAAGGATCCTTCTAAAAGGTATGTTTATAAACTTGAGCAAGATTTGTGTTTTTATCATTTGCTTAGAGTACTTATAATGATCCATGTACCTTTCTTATCGTTCATTTCTACCTAACTTGATACGTGTTTAAGGTTCTTAAATGTTAGTTAGGGATGTTTGGACTTCATGGAACATACCAGGTATTTATATCATCATTTAAAATCAAAATCCAAGGATTTTAGTATGCAAACCCGTTTGCATACTGCTCAGGTCACGAAATTTCGTTTGCAAACCGGTATGCATACTGGCCTGTAGATGTCGATTTCGGTAAACTTGTTTTGGTCGTAGCTTCTTCGTCCGAACTCGGAATGACCTCATTCTTTTTGAATTCTCTTCCTCTTTGAATTCTATTCAAAATGGAGATGATAATGCCTGAATTTGGATGAGTTAAGATCGGTCTTCATCGCACTTATTCCATTTCTTTTGGACTTGGGCACTTGGATTCTTGGAGTACTACGCTTATAAGCTCTTTTGTAGCTTTTACAAGAATTTTTTTGGTGAATCATAAAGAAGGAAGTTCAAGAATGGGTTGTAGTCCGCTTTGCTATGGGATTCTTGAAAGTTCACAATCATCTTATGTGAACTACGGTGCATGGTCGTTAACGACTTTGTTAAGAAAATATTTTTATACGCCATTGGTAGCCATTATTGGTGTAAATTCATGCAAAAAATATTGATTCTACCTTCAAAAGGCAAATGATCTTGCAGTATTTAATATTTATTGGTTTTATATATTATAAATAATGCTACGAGATATGTGTGTTTGCGTCCTGAACTATGATTATCCCATATATGTCAAAAGTTAAGCCTATTATGTCATTATGCAAATATTGATGAAGATAGGATGAACGTTTGATTGCAAAGATTAAGTCTATTATATGTCTTTATGCAAATATTGATGGAAAAGTAGAATGAATCTTTGAATATTCCGCAGTATTGGTCTTTCCCTGATCCACTTCTATGTGAAAGTACTGTGTGGCTCCATAAGTTCTCTTATGTTGAGCATTTCTAATTAAATTAATCACAGGTTCTCTTGTAGTTAATTTAATTGAGTATTTTGGATACAAATTCATGTTTTATGTGATTTGTTAATGTCCAAAAAAAATCCTTCTTTTTTTGTGAAAGTAAGGCCGCTCTTGTTGTTCTTTCGGGAATGGTATTTTATGGGGGGAGTTCTTATTTGAACTTGTGCTTAATTGCCAAATCTTCGTGGGGAGTGCGGCTGTGAATATTATAGGAGTTTTCTAGTATCTTTATAAACTCCTTGATGAATACACTAGTTTCGACTATGTGAAATCATAAAAACAAAGCTGATATGTTCTCTTTTGGTCATGAAGTATCTCTATGGAAATTTCATTAGGATGCCACTAGTTTTCGTGCCTTTGCCAATTTTATTGACAAAAAGAGGGAGAAGTAATGTGTAGTTCACACTACAAATACATATGGTTTATGAATCATCATGTAAGGGGGAGTGGTTTTCATGTGAGATGATGTATTGACTAAGGGGGAGTGATACATATCACCATAGTATTGTTGTCAAAGTTGTGATACAATTGGACTTTGATGTGTGTACTAATATTATAACACTGTATAACAATGATTGAGAGCCACTGTTCTCATTTTTATAGATACATATCTTCAACAACTTTGATGTTGTGTTGAACACATTCATAATCACTTGAGTGCTTGGATGACGAAGATTTCGAGTAATGTTGAAGAACCAAGAACATCAATCATTTGGATTGAGAGCTACAAAGTTTATTTATTTTGTATTCCATATGTATTGATAGTTTTGTCAGTAAAATTGACAAAGGGGGAGATTGTTAGAGCACTGCTTGGTCGAACTCGCAAGCGTTGCTATCTCAAGCTTGTTGTCAAGTTTAGTTTCCAAAACTATAAGTCTTGATTCCTAGTCTACTTATAGCTAAGTCTCGGATTAGGATAAAAAGTGTAGTTGAGTGTTAGAATTCACGGCATTCATCGGTTGAAGACGAAGAACTATTAAGGGGAGCTTGTGGAACTTCATCAACAAAAGATATGTGGAGAATTGAACTCATCTATCACTCGAAAGTCTATCTAATCCATCTTCTATTTTGAGACAAAATTCGTATAGCTATATAGAATTCAATTATACACATTTGATATTTCGAGCTGAGATTAACTCGCTTACATATTTCTCGAAGTATGTGTTGGTAAGATTTCGCTTTAACCAAGTTCATCTTATATTTTTGACGAAAGTAAATAGATGATCATGTGAAAATCACCTGGTAACATCTTACATGATTTGTATGAGACAATCATTTGATGTAGACTCTGAATGTTTCGTATTGATCATTCGATCACTTGAAAATTGCTTTCAAGCTAATAGTTTGTGTGAGACATCTATTGTCGTCTTCCGAAAATGTTTCAATGATTGAAATGGAGTTTAGAACACTTAACCATGATTTGATAAAGCATAGTATGTGTACTTGCATATATGTAATCCAAGTCCGGGAATCATAGTATGCATACCCGTATGCGTACTGGTTAGTTTAGTGAAAATCCGGGAACCTTCTACGCATACCGGTACGCAACTGGTGTGAGGTTCAGTTCCGGGAATTTCTGCTGAGTTTGGGAGGTATGCGTACCCGTTCACGTACTGGCGAACCCAAACTTAGTCCGACCACTTAAGTATGCGTACCCGTTTGCATACTTGAGTATGTTATATTCTAACATAGGTTTGTTCATGAACTAATATATTAAGGAATGCAATCTTTTACAAACCGTGGCTATAATGTTCATGAATTGATTCATGTGAATCAAAATCGATTTTGCTTCAATTGTGTCTTGTATACTTCTATGAGAATATAAAACAATCGAACAACTCTAGAACTAGTTTCATTTGAGTCATTTGAACTAGTTATGCTTAAGATGAATAAGGTTGATATGAAAGTGTTCATATAGCAAATTTCGGTTAACTATTGTTGAGCCAATAAGGTGCACACGTTTAGGTACGGTTACTCATATCTAAATGAAGTCACTTTTCATTTGTGTGTAACAAGATAAGTTCGATCTAACAGTTGAAAGATATTAGCTTGAGTCTAATCAGGTTTTCATCTAACGGTGAATATTGAATGCATTGTTACCAAGGTAGCATTGAAGGAGAACTCTAACAACTGGGAAACCTAATCCCCACACCTCCTGTGTGATAGTAGTTGCGACTAGAGTCGATTCTCCTTTAACCTTAGGTTTTCTCCAAAACCCTGTAGGTTAACGACTTAAATACTTCATTGGGATTGTGAAGGCAGACCCAACTATTTTCTCTATAGTTGCGTGTTCTGATCTTGCTGTTTTTTATCTTGATTGAGTACTATCTTCTCTAAGATTTTATCGAGATTTAATCTCCGTTAGGTAAGATAAAAAGTAGTCACAAACATCTTGGTCTCATCGTTTGTGATTCCACAATATCTTGTTTCGCTACCATATGATTAAGATTTTTGTGAGGTGATTGATATTTCTAGGTTGTTCTTCGGGAATATAAGTCTGGTATATCAATTGGTTCCTGTTTACCTTGACTTATCAATTGGTTCCTGTGGGAGACATATTTATCTATACAATAGACTTTTTTGTGTGAGACAAATTGGTTTATCAAGTCTTCGACTTTGGGTCGTAGCAACTCTTAGTTGTGGGTGAGATCAGCTAAGGGAATTAAGTGCGTAGAGTCCTGTTGGGATTCAGAGATGTAAAGAGTGCAACTATACCTTGATCAATGTGAGATTGTTTAGGGATCAACTACATTCCATTCCGAAATTAAATTGGAGTATACTAGTGTATGTAGCGACTTAATATATTGTGGTGTTCAAATCTGGACTAGGTCCAGGGATTTTTCTGCAGTTGCGGTTTCCTCGTTAACAAAATTTATGGTTTCCGTGTTATTTCTTTTCCGAAATATATTTATTTATATAATTGAAATATCACAGGTTGTGTATAAGTTCAATCAATTGTGAATCCAACCTTTGGTTGTTGATTAATTGATTGACGCTTGGATGTTGGTCTTCGGTACCATCCAAGTTGTTTTACATAATAATCAGGCTCACGGATTTCCATCTGTTTGATTTGCTGATTACATTGTGAAACAGAGATACGACTCTTGGATATACTTTTCTTAAGATTGAGTCTGATTGTCTAGTTGATTCTCTTGAAAGTAGATTGGAGTTTGTCCATACATATTGCTAATCGAAATATTGGGTGTGGTTTTTAGACCCCCCGCTTTTTCAGAAATGCATGGACAAACAAAGATAGCTAAACAGATTAAACAAAAATATGCACTACGTCCAACTAATAGTAATGGTCTACTACAGACAAGCCGCAAGCGGAAAATAAAACAAATAAGATTCAATTATGTACAGAGAAATGAAATGACTGAACGATATTACATACTATATTGAAATATGACCAAATTGGGCTAAAACGAAAAAAGATTTTGGTGCAATTTATATGAGACTCTGCACTACGGCTATTTACATTAGTAAAAAATAATTGAAAGGATGCAACGACTTCAGAGAAGATAAAACGAATAAAAGATACTGAACAAACAAATGTAAACCAAAACACAGGCTACGCATCTACATGCAATGAGATATCAGATATTCAAACAAGAAGATACTGATATATCTAGAATTAACAATGGGGTACCACTACAAAGAAACAAAATCTACAGGACAATCACTACCAGCAATTTATTTTATTTATTTTTTAAAAAGTAAAGCAACTGATATTTACAAGTCCTAACTACGCACTAGCAAAGCAAAACAAAAAATCTAAGAACATCGTTAGCCAACTCCCCGGCAGCGGCGCCAAAAACTTGATAGGCTTATAAACCTACTATAATATACTTCAAGTGCATGGCGTCGATAACGCAGACAATATCAAATACGGGTCGATCCTACGGGGAACTGGAACTATGTGACACTAAACTCTAAGGTTTTATTAGTACTAATTTCAACCGAAACTGGTGTCGAATGGCCAATATATGGATTTTTATACTAAATAAGCAAGATTGAAAACGATATAAAGATAAATTGGGTCTTTGAATCCACCCCCTAAAAGTACAGAAATTCCCTAGTTGATATACCAGTTCTCTTTTCAATCAAGGAGTTATAGAGATGCTAGCACAAACTACCTTGAAGATGATATAATCACTTATACATATAAATGACTTAACCTCAGAAAAATATGCTAATCCCTAGCATTACATATCTTTCTAAGGCATAGATAATCAAAGATTGAACTAAATCAATTTGTATAGGCTTGAATACTTCACAAAGAACTACCTAACTACCATGGACGCATCACATACAAGGTGAAAGTAATCTGTTATCATCCAGAGATCAAATCGTGATTTTCATTCAAAACTCCATGAAGAACAAGTAAATCAAACCATGAAAATTTTATTTATAAAGGGGGTTTCATCTCTGCGCTAGCAGAGAATTTTAGAACATAAAGAAAATTGAAATTAAAATCTTAATATTACCACTATTACTTTCACCGGCTATTCCAGGATTCGTTTTCAATCCATAATTTCTTCCACTCTTTATATAAAACTATCTTAATTCTCACTCTCATTTTCAATGAAATACAATCATAAAATTAGGAATTTGATGTAATTAAACTCACCACTGAACCGCCACCTTGATGTCTTCATTTATCCGCTGTTGTACATGGTGTTTCAGAGACTTCAGACCTTTAATTCGACAAAACCCGCTGCATGTATTCACCACATCCACCTTACAACGCCGCCTGACTTTGTCTGCATGTCTTCAAACATTGATTAGACTCCATATCATGCTTCTAACAGTAGAGGAGGGGTGATAGTGTTGTAGAGAACCAAAAATTCAGACCTTGTTGTCATTTTTGCTGCTCTTAAAAACCAATTAGCCGACGTAGATAATCTTGTACAATAGATATTCTAGGGTTAGGCCTGAAATGGATGATGGGTGATGATAGAAAGGGTGATTCACAGTAGAGAGAGGGGACAATTGAAAAGAGATTTGACATGCCAAGCAACAAGGGGGACAAAGAAAAGATTGGTCGAGTGAATTTCTGGAAGAGTAGGACACAGAGGAGAAAAATTATTTCTCGTGAAGCAAAACGGATTTGGGAAAGGTAATAAAATGGATGTTCAGGTGTAAAGCATGAATACCTTGGTTTGGTATGATAATAAAACTTGGGTTCGGCTTCCTTTTAATTCCCAACATGGTTATCACTTGAATTTTGGCCTATCGATGCATTTCATGATTAGAGATTTCTTCTTCTTGAACTTCTTATCCACTAGCAATACCATTAACTTCATAAATCTGCCAGCACCCTGGCTGCCTTCTCCATTACATGTATCCACTTAAATCCGACTTGACATCTAGCTAGAAAGGCATAACAGCTCCACTTTATGCATATCCCATGTTCAGACCATTCTCTTCATTCCCCTAGCATTACAAAACAAAAATCAAGAATAAATACCACACATTTACTCGTAACGACAAAGAAAAACAATATACATAATTTGGCACAAATATAAACAATTAGTGCAACAAGATACCGTAAACACCTATAAAATGATAAAAATATATACAATATTAGGTGCCTATCAAATACCCCCAAACCTACCTTTTTCCCGTCCTTGAGTAAAACACAAAACTAAAAGAAAAGTCCTACCTACACCACTCTCGCTAGTCTCTCGATTGCATTTAGCGAATGCAATAAGCCTTTTAAACCACTAAGTGTCCCTTGTGGAAAAGTTGAAGTTTCGTGAGGGTTTGCTTAGAACATACCCACAAAGTTCTAGGAAAAAAATATAAGCTCAGATTCCATGAAAGTGACACCTGCATTGAGTTTTAGCTCACAACAATTGGATATGTCAATCTAGCTTTCAAAGACACAATTCTAGTACTAGAACAACTAAAAACATATGATAAGAGTGTAAAGTGCATCTACCTTATAAATACATAGAGAATGATTTATTGTAGGAAGTTATGACTGTTTTTAGGCTAAGAACTGAATTCAAAGCCAAGCTAGCTGTCCGGATTTACAAGAATTGTGAATGTTCACCTTTAGAGTTGGTGATGTTTCAGTTTACCCGCATTGTACATCGACGGCTACACCTTCCCTTGCTTTATTACAAAACTATTTACATTCATATATACAAAAAGAAGCATTGAGTGCCAATTTACTTCATGTTTCATGCTTGAAAGCATAGCTAAAGAGAAACTAACTCAATGGTTTGAAACAAAAGACAAATACCAACTCATTTCATTTCATTTTTTTTTTCATATCTATCATTTTTTTCTCTAAACTTTTACTCTTTTTTTTTTTGATTTTTTGATTTTTTTTCTTTGCACAAAGACATAAAAAATACATTGCATGACAATTTTAGCAAGAGGTAGCCCTTTCCGATGGACCCGGTCAAATTCAATGGTTGCTTTTCAATATATATCCTCCAACTTCTATCCCAGCCAACCAAAGAACAAGCTAGTCAAGTCTCATTCAGTATTTTAGATGATTGGCAGTCTACTTAACCTATGAAACATTAACGCTATACACGCTTTGTAGATCGCGCATGTGCAAATTTTCATATCACATGTGAATTGTGCTAGAATCGGGGGTGCCTCATCATCTAGACTAAGAACCCTAAGATATCATACATGCACAGGTATCACAATTCAAGGTAAATGAGTTCCACTTTTATTTTTTATTTTTTATTTTAAACATTGCAGAGTTTAGATTAACATGGCAAAGTTCAGATTCAATAATAGCATAGTGACAACCATATGGTATCTACTTTTCACCCCCAAACCTAAACTAAACATTATCCTCAATGTTTCTAAAGATGACCTGAATTATAACTACAACATACCAATAGAACAATGTTGAGTAGATAAAAGGAACAAGATTACCAGATTTGACGAAAGAAAGAACTGAACTCCATTATTCACGGCTAGAATCCAACATTTTTCAGCTGATATCACATTGTATTAGCACAATATATACAAAAGAAAAATAAGACTCAACTGAAACAATACATATTGGATTATATACAAGAAAACTTCACCATACACATACAACCTGAAGAGCTGAGGATCAACCCAAAAAATGATATGCAGAAACATCAACAACCTTACACATATATAACATAAGATTGCAAGTAAGGATGCATATGTGAACGAGTTACCCCCAAACCAAAAGTTGTAACATATGTGTTTTTTAGCACAAAATCTTGCAATTTTGGAGGTACATCATGCACAAGGTCTAGCTCAAATTGGACTTTGTTACGGAAGGGCAGAGAAACACCAATGCTTTCTAACTATGGATTCAAAGATACTATGTTTAGCTGCAAAATAATCCAAAAGGACTTCAGAAGCACATAGTTTCAGACCTAGATTAGGAACTTTTAGAAAAGTTAGTTTTACAATTTTTTTGCAAACCAAATCTAGGCTTGGTGGAAGAGTCTCGGTCTGTGACTTAGGCAGGATAGTAAGCACATATACGGCTTTCACATGTATGAGATCAAGAGTACCATTATTATCAGTCACATTAACATCTCCTAAGTCATCTACAAGTGCAGTATCATGCTTACATTAATTGAACAATTCAACAAACCCCAATTCAGAATCATGATTATCCAAAGTCTCCATCTCATGCATAAGAAAATCAGAAGACACAACACATTTTGACCTAGGCAGGGATTTAGACACATAAAAGTTATTTTCAAGCATAAGATCATCAGTGTCAATAAAAAATTCAGCCCTCTCTAGGTCAGACGCAAGCTGTGTATCATGCACACTTCCACTAAACAATTTTTCAAGACATATATCAATATCAACATCATCCAAAATTTCAGAGTTGCAGATAAAAAAATCAGAAAAAAAACTTCATTTTCCAAAGTCGCAGCAAAAGAGTCTGAGGTTACAGTAACAGAAGATTCCACAACAACATTTTCAGAGTAAACATGCTCTTCTAACATTAAATCATTATCACCATTATCATAACAAGGATGCAAAGCCCCATTAAAAACCATAGTGTTTCTACTCCATTCATGTACCTCTATATCAGGATCATATTCAATATTATTTGCATGAGAAGGGATATGTGCATTTCAAAATTTAATTCATTTTGACTAACAATCATTTCATCTTGACATTCCTCCCGTACCCAATTTTGTAAATAAATCAAATTCATTTTTAGAAGCATATTAAGATGTTCAAGAAGAACGGGGTTTTCAACAGTGGGTATCCTCATCTCAGATGGGTATGCAATACATGATTGTGTCTGAGGGTCACTAAATAAACTAAATTCAGAAGTCTTGCTATGTTGATTACCATGCAATGCAGTTAAATCAAGTTTAGCATTATTTTGTTCGATGAGTTTGAGATTTTCTTTCACAGATTGCATTCAAGAGGTTAGGGGAGTACAAAAATTTTCTACTTCCCATTGTGTTGATTGGTACATGTGCACATGGTCATTAGAGTCTATAAAATGCGGATCACAACCTTGGAAAGGTTGGCAACAATCCAAATGACTACCAACATCATAATTTGTAGGTATTTCATACTCTGAATTATCATGGTCTACTCTAGACTGCCCAAATGTATGTACTACAGGGAAGTGCTGAGCTAAATGATTTGTGTTGTTGCACACAACACATCCAACAACTTTACTTTGGTTAGATAACTTAGGCGCAACACATTTTCCAGATTCGCGCGCCTCCAAAGCTTCAATTAGATCCTCTAATTGATCCAAAGATACCGAATGAGTGGGTGGGGCACTATAAAAATGTTCATTTTCATCCCATGGTAAATGATACATGTGTGAATAGCTATTAGGGTATGTGCAATGGAAATCAAAACCTTGAAAAGGTTGGTAATGATCCCTATAGTTATTTCTGCGCTTATTTCTCATCCCTAACAGTTGACCAAGATCCTAACATTATTTATTTTATTTTTTATTTTAAATAAAATGACTCTATTCTGAATACTTCTACAAGATCTTAAACAGAATGATGCTTATAATGAATGAAAGATAAACAAACAATCTTACTCAAAGTGAAACATGCCCGCTAAAACAGATGACCGCATAAAAATACAACTGATTCTTTCAGTTGTTTTTGAAATGAATCTGCCTACTGGTACTAGGCTTGCTACAATCACTATGAACCAGTACAAAATGGTTTTCCTATCCAATATGGTTTCTCTATTTGATTATAGCAATCAAAATATAGTTAACTAACGAATGGCCAGTTCGTACTTGTCAACAAAAATATTAAGCTTTGTTTTTTACTAAACCAAATTCCGAAACCATTCAGGTCATGTAACAAAGAATTCAGATCAAAGCATTATGTAATTTACCTCCTGCAGCAACCTAGAGTAAGCATAACTGACCTTCCATCATTCTATTGTTTGTCGTTGTCCAATGCAGTTGGCTTCCCAACACCTGAGAGAACTAAACTTTCAAAAGTTAGCACCAGTTGTAAGAAACAAATCCTATAAAAACAATAAAAAGGAAATTAACACCTATATAAAAATGAAACTGAATATTGGCGTGAAAACTCTTAAAAGTAAAAGCAAGCAGCCGTAACGTAAGCTGCAGCAAACAACTAAAAAGAATGCAAAATCCCATAATGCGGCTAAGAAGAAAAATAAAAATAGCACCTGCAAACTGCCTAACTCTAAGTGCTGATGACAACGAATTACAAAAGAACAAACAAACAAAGTACACTTAAAATAAGAGAGTCTAATATGCTAAATGACTAACAAGTATCAAGAGCCACAAGACAAAATCTATGGTACATGAGGATGCATATGATACTGAAATGCATGGACAAATAAAAACAACTAAACAAATTAAACAAAAATATGCAATATATCCAACTAATATTAATGGTCAACTGCAGACAAGCCGCAAGCGGAAAATAAAACAAATAAGATGCGATTATGTACAGAAAAATGAAATGACTAAATGATATTACAAACTATATTGAACTATGACCAAATTGAGCTAAAACAAAAAAATATTTTGGTGCAATTTATATGAGACTCTGTACTACAACTATTTATATTAGTAAAAAAACTTTGAAAGGATGTAATTACTTCAGAGATGATAAAATGAATAAAAGCTACAGGACAAAAAATGTAAACCAAAACCCGGGATAGGCATCTACATGCAATGAGATATTAGATATTCAAACAAGAAGATACCGATATATCCAGAGTTAACAATGGGGTACCACTACATCGAAACAAAATATACAGGACAATCACTACCAGCAATTTATTTTATTTATTTTTTGAAAGTAAAGCATGATATTTATATGTCCTAACTATGCACTAGCAAATCAAAACAAAAAAATATAAGAACACTGTTAGCCAACTCCCCGGCAGCGGCGCCAAAAACTTGATAGGCTTAAATACCTATTTTAATATACCGTAAGCGCACGGCGTCAATAACATATACAATGACAAATACGGTTCTATCCTACAGGGAGCTGGAACTATGTGACGCTAAATTCTAAGGTTTTACTAGTACTAATTTCAACCGAAATGGGTGCCGAATGACCAGCAGATGATTTTTTATACTAAGAAGCAAGATTGAAAACAATATGAAGATAAACTAAGGCTTTGAATCCACCCCCTAAAAGCATAGAAATTCCCTAGTTGATATACTAGTTCTCTTTTCAATCAAGAAGCTATAGAGATGCTAGCCTCAAACTACCTTGAAGATGTGATATAATCACTTATACATATTAATGACTTAACCTCAGCAAAATATGCCAATCCCTAGCATTACCTATCTTTCTAAAGCATAAATAATCAAAGATTGAACTGAATCAATTTATATAAGCTTGTATACTTCACAAAGAATTATCCTAACTACCATGGATGCATCACATACAAGGTGAAAGTAATTTGTTATTATTCTGAGATTAAATCATAATTTTCATTCAAGACTCCATGAAACACAAGTATATCAAACCAAGAAAATTCTATTTATAAAAAGGGTTTCATCTATGCCCTAGCAGAGAATTTTAGAACATAAAGAAAATTGAAATTAAAATCTTAATATTACTACCACTACTTGCACCGCTACTTCGGGCTTCGTTTTCAATCCACAATTTCTTCCCATCTTTATAAAAAACTCTCATAATTCTCACTCATTTTCAATGAAGTACAATCATAAAATTAGGGATTTGATGTGATTAAACTCACCATTGAACCGTCACCCTAATATCTTTATTTATCCGATGTTGTACATGGTGTTTCAGAGATTTCAGACCTTTAATTCGAAAAACCTATTGCATGTGTTCACTACATCCACCTTATAAGCCGCCTGACTTTGTCTCCATGTCTTCAAATATTGATTTAGATTCCATATCATGCTTCTAACAGTAGAGAAGGGGTGATAGTGTTGCAGAGAACCAGAAATTCAAACCTTGTTGTCATTTTTGCTGCTCTTAAAAACCAATTAGACGACCTAGATAATCTTGTATAATAGATATTCTAGGGTTAGGCCTGAAATGGATGATGAGCGATGATAGAAAGGGTAATTCACAGTATAGAGAGGGGGAAATTGCATAGAGATTTGACATGCCAAGCAAAGAAGGGGACAAAGAAAAGATTAGTCGAGTGAATTTCTGGAAGAGAAGGATACAGAGGAGAAAACGTGTTTCTCGTGAAGGAAAACGGATTTGGGAAAGGTAATAGAATGAATGTTCAGGTGTAAAGCATGAATACCTTGTTGTGGTATGATAATAAAACTTGGGCTTGACTTCCTTTTAATTTCCAACATGGTTATCACTTGAATTTCTCCCCATTGATGCATTTCATGATTAGAGATTTCTTCTTCTTGAACTTCTTATCCACTAGAAATACCATTAACTTCATAAATCTGCCAGCACCCTGGTGTCGATGGTGGATTTTCGACAAAGGTCAAAATCGTAAAATCATGATACTGCATGTTTCTGACCCGGTTTCAGGAACGCATGTGACGATTCATATTTTATGATCCATGAACCGTTTCACGAACTCTGACTGAGTGGACATTCCTCCCACAGCCATGATGAATATGTTTCTCTAAAGGCCTCCCACTAGCTGAGCCTTCGATGATGCACATTACATCATGCCCTCTATGTAGAATAACATTATTGGGCGGTCCTCGGGACATAATTTTTTGTCATAGGTCTTAACTCCTTCAGGACGTCGGTGATACTCGTTGGTCCCTAACTACATAGAGAGATCCCCCTCTACATAGAAGAAAGATTGGGCTGTTCTCTGGACATAATTGTTTGTTGGAGGGCTTAACGCCTTCAGGACGTCGGTGACACTCGTTGTTCCCTGACTATGTAGAGAGGCCGTGTATAGATTCAGGCGGCTCTCTATACATAATTGTTTGCTCGAGGGCTAAACGCCTTCAGGACACCAACGCTGCACGTTGTTTCCTAACTATGCACTCTTCAGAACGAGTACGATGCTTCAACTATCTCATATCTCGATTCTACAATAGATTAATTCTACCGTGACATTCACCTAGGGGTGTACAAAATGCCCGGAAGCCTGCTACCTGCCATATACCGTCTGGGTCCGAAGGATCCCATGGGCGCCCGATAGCCTGTCATGGGCTAGCCCGGCCTGCCCGATAATTTTAAGTGGGCGGACTCGGGTTTTTGTTCAAAAATTAGAGCCCAGCCTGTTCACCTGTCTGGTAGCCTGTTTAGTTACCCGGCATGTCTGCTTACCCGATAGCCTGTTTAAGTACCCGGCGTGCGGAATAACCCTTTAAATATTATATGCTTAAAAATAAAATTATAATATACGTATATTATTTTTTCATTATTCTTTCCCTTTTTCTCATAATTTTTCATTCTTTCTTCATTTCTTGTTATCTCCTCCGAACTCTAGGTTAGAGAGATCAAAATTTTCTGCCAAAATTAGTCTCCTTTTGGTCTTAATCAGATATTTTACTTTCCTTTCTATCATATTCTCTCGTCATCTCCTTTTTCTTATCTCGTTATTTCCTTTCTCTCGTATTCTCTAGAGAGATTTCAGCCAAATATTGTGTCTCCTGTTGGTACAAATTCAGAATGGAATCAATGGATTATTATACGATTTGCAAAATTGAAATCCTTTTTAATCATAATGCAACCGCCTTCTTTATTTATAGGGTTGAATCCATTCAGTATCTACTGTTAATTTATTTTGGAGAAGAAGGGGCTGATAAAACTGTAAGTTTTTTGTTCTAATCTACTGCAATTGATAATGATATTTAATACATTCGATTATGTTCTATGCTTTTATTTTGGATGGTGTTGAAAGCATGATACTATAGGTATTGGTTGATTTGGAAAAAAAAATTATTGTCATGATAGATTTAAATTTACAATTAAAAGTCAGTTTTATAGCTAAGATTTGTTAGTTGTCTGGTTCTTTATCAATGTAATCAAAAATTTAGTTTTAATTGATGTTTTTTGATAGTTTTGTGACACTTACTGAACATAAGTTTACTAATTTTTTTTTGGTTGACCAGGTTTGTGATTTTTCTCTAATTTGAAGCATGGATGTTTCTGATTTGGTTGAAACAACACCCACTTCAAATGTTACAGACTCACAATTACCATCCCCTGCTACCGGTGGAACTAAAAAAAGAAAACTAACGTCTATAGTATGGAAAGGTTTTGAAAAAATTGAAGAAGTGGATCCAGATGATCCACAAAAGATAAAGAGGTTGAAGCTTGCACAGTGCAAGATATGTGACCGAAAGTTTTCGGGGGATCCGAAAGCAGGCACTTCTCATCTCAAAAGGCACATGGACAGCTGTTTGAAAAAGAACCAATCTGCTGATGAAACACAGACATTAATAGCTCCAATTGGGTCAGGTACTTTTACTGCATTTCGATTCTGTCAAGCAAGAGCTAGAAAGAACATTATAAAGTTGATTATTTTGAGGGAGTTGCCATTTCAGTTCGTAGAAGATCCATTTTTCCAATGGTTTATAAACGATAGTTTTCACCCTCGATTTGTGAAATTTTCTCGAGCCACTGTTAGGCGTGATAGTTTAAATTTTTTTGAAATGGAAAAACAAGTTTTAAAGAGAACTTTATTAGAGGCACCTGGAAAAATATATTTGACATCAGATTTGTGGTTGTCGTGTCAGAAGCTAAGTTACATGTCTATCACTGCTCACTTTTTAGACAAAAATTGGGTCTTGCATAAAAGGATAATTTCTTTTACTTTAGTTGACAAGTCCCACACTGGAGAACATATTTCTGAGTTACTTATTCAGAAATTTTCCAATGATTGGGGGATTTCTATGAAGATTTTCTCATTATCCTTGGATAACGCTAGTGCAAATACTGTTTCGGTTCAACGGATAAAAATGATGCTGCCTGACTTGCCATCTAAAGGAGATCTATTTCACGTAAGATGTTGTTGTCATATCTTGCATTTATTCATAGATGATAGCAGGAAGAAAGTTAAGGATTTTCAAGAAATGATTTCTCATGTTAAATCTAGTATAGAATTCATTTTTGCTTCATCTGTAAGATATGACCAGTTTCGAGCATTGTGCACATCAATGGGTTTGAAACCAAAAAAGCTTCAGCTAGATGTCAAGCACAGGTGGAACACTACTTATTTCATGCTAAAAGATGCACTTCCTTATCGTTCTGCAATTTCAAGCTTTCTTGCTGATAGGACATGTTCTGATTTAACTGATTATGATTGGGATATTGCTGAATTATTATGCAAGTTCTTGAAGCCTTTCTATGATGCAACCAAACATTTTTCTGGTGTCGATTATGTGACAAGTAACTCTGTTCTTAATTACTTATTTAGAATTGGGAGGGTCTTCCAGAAACACAGGCATATGAATCATCTCAAGGACATTATTGTTGTTATGGAAAAGAAGTTTGTCAAATATTGGGGTGAGACTCCTATTTTATTCGGCATTGGATGTATTCTTGATCCCCGTCTTAATCTCAGAGGATTGGAAACTACATTAGCTGATATTCAGAGTTGTTTTAGTACTTCTGCACATGTCATTCGTTGTCATGCATAGCAAAAATCTTTGATAGTAGCTAAACTTAAAAGTTTATTTGAAGAGTATGCTATTATGTTAAATGAGCAAATGCAGAATGGTTCTAGTATTAACTCAATTTCTAATGGTAATCAACCACCTTTACAGAGTGTTCTGCAGAAGCAAGAAGAGACAATCTCCGACGACGAAGATGACTCCTTTTGGCAATCCCGAAGTCAGAATAGGAGGGATCCCCTTTCTTCAGCATCAGAAGAACTGACGAGATACTTCGCATAGCCAGAACCAACAAATTTTGAAGATATGAAGAATTTTGACATATTGGGTTGGTGGAAAGCTAATGAAAAACGATATCCAGTTCTTTCTTGCATTGCACGAGATGTACTAGCAGTCCCTGTCTCCACAGTTGCTTCTGAATCTGCGTTTTCTCTCGGAAAGCGTGTGTTGAGTGATTATCGCAGTAGCTTAACACCGCAAATGTTGGAATGCTGTGTGATTCTAAAAGATTGGTGGAAAGCTGAACTGAAAAATCGTATGATGACACTAGATCCACTAAACGACGATATTACTCCAGTTGATGATGAGAATGATGTCTCTGAATCATCATGTGTCTCTTTAAGGTAAAATTAATGCAATTTTTTCATTTTATTTTCATGTTTATGTCTGTCTGTTCTATTTTCTTATAAACTCTTTAGATACAAGCAGGCTATAACTTGATGTGCACTGAATTTACTTCTTATCATCTCTTTAGATACAAGTAGGCTATAACTTGATGTGCACTGAATTTACAATTTGTTCATCGATATTATTGTTTGTGTTAATTTATGTTACTTGAATTGTTGATTAAATTTTTACTTTTCTTGATTTATGTAGGTAGACGGTAGAGAATCTGAAGTCATGTGGTGTAAGTAGTGATTCTGATGAAGAGCTAGACAAAGAGGAATAAAGTTTTTATTCATTTTATTGTTTTTATTAGTAAGATGAAATAAAGTTTTGGAGTAGTAGTGTTATGAATTTGTTTGATAGTTGCCTAGTAGTGGTGTTATGAATTTTTTGTTGAAGTTTGATTTGAACAATCTACAATTTTATGCAATTTATCTTCTCATTTACTGTTGTTACTTGTCAAGGCCTGATACCCGCCCGGCCTGGTCTGGCCTGGCCCGTCTTGTTTGACAGGCTTGGACAGGCCATGGGTAGTAAATTTCTGATGCTGCCCGGCCCGGCCTGGCCTGTGAAACTTAATGGGTAGTTAGGTTGCTAAGCCTGTCCAGCCCGGCCTGTGATATATTCGGACTAGGGCCGGCCTTCCCGGCCCGATGTACACCCCTACATTCACCGACTGAATTCCTATAAAGTAATTTATTTTATCTCATTATTGACCAGTTTGTCCTCAAAGCATCTGACACCAAAGGATGTACCTGGAACTTTAGTCCACTTTGAAAACCCTTCTGAAAGCTTTTTTCCAAATCACTTTGACCTGCATCTGAAAGTGACAATGTCAGTTGACTTGATTCTTGTTCTTCTTCTACGTTCAAGTCATCTTCATTCTCATTCTTCATTTGTAACAGCTTCCAACTCAACTTCATTTTCCTTTCCAGATGGTTCTTCACCTGTATTCTCCACTGGAGTTGAATCAGTCTCAAGAAAATCCTTGACTGCTCTGTTGAATTCCTGTTGAGTACTCTCTAATCTTGCTCTATGGAGATGTTTGTCATTTTCTTCCCATTCCCTCACTTTTTCAGCAATATCTTTAAGTCTCGCTTCATCTTCAGGCTTCAACTGAATCTTGTCCTTGTTGCTGTTAATAAGTTTCTTCATGAATATTATGTTGCTCATAGATGTCTTTGCTTGGCCCCTCCTTTGATATTTTATCTCCTGCTTGTCAAGTTCAAGATAAATGTTTTGCTCTGTCAGATCCTCATTCCTCTGCCTCTCTACTTCCAACTGTCTTGTTGGTGCTGACAGGTCAATCAAATACATCTCTTCATCTGTAACCGGATCAACAAAATCTTCATGAACCTACAAATATCAGTGAGCAACGTATTTTTTTTTTGACAATAATCATTTTTTTCTCACATTCTACCCATAATATATCTTTCACGAGGGGGCGTAACCCCCGAGTGAGGTGCGACGTATATGAAATTGCAGCAATATATAAGTGGAGTACATTTCATATATGATGTCAATTTTGGTTGTTGATTCCATTCATTGGGCATCAAATTCCATTGTTGATGCACAAAATCTGTAATACATTTCAGATTTTTGTGCCAACTTTGGTTCTTGATTCCATTCATTGGAGATCAACTTCCATTGTTGATATACAAAATGTGTAATACATTTCAGATGGCAACTCGGTATCATTTCTTTAACTGTGTCATCTGAAATTTAAACACACACATACAAAAAGAAGTTGCATAATCATACCTAGCTGCAGTAGATTTCAATTATTTTTCTGTCAACTTTAGTTGTTGATCCATTTTGCTGGGATCAATTATCATTGTTGATACTCAAAAAATCAGTATTCTGAACTAGTGAATTTAAATATAGTAAGAAAACCAAGTCATGTCTATTTTCGCTCCACCTTTTTTGTCAAATTCATCTCGAAGTTTTTTGAACAACGTGTGCTGGTTCCATCTTAGGAATCTTGGAATTCTGGTTTCAAAACCCTTCCTCTTGTCGATGTAATCCCCAGTGTGTTCACAAAACCAATACTGGATGCAAAGAAATGAAAGATGTTTTTATTTATTTACTGTATGGAACATTTTACTATATACAAATATAAATATTTTTGCTTTGAAATAAATGACTTTCACTTACCAGTATCATTGAAGTGCATCCAATAACGATCCTTTTTCTTCCCTTTTGTTTTGATATGTGCGAAAATAAATACTATAAAATGTGATCTTGCCATGACACTGCATCCATTTGTAGAATATAAGTTAACCATTTCTTCGCAAAGCTTGTTGTTCCTGAATCTGGGAAGAAAACCACCGCACATAACCACATGACAAAAAGTCTGACAAAATACTCTGGGTCTGACTCATCTCTAGCTGCAATCCGTAGTTTGTTTTCTACCTCAGTCTTAGTTATTTTATCCTGAAAATGTTGCTCTTTCTCTGGTCTGAACTTCTTATTCAAGAATTCCCTGCATTCATCTTGGTGCTTTGACTTAAGTTTTCTCCTGAACTCTTCAGTCTCTGAAATTCTTTTTATTTTGAAGATCAGCGCAAAATCTGCATCGAGAGAGCACTCTGTATAATTCACTTCTTTTTTGGGATCTCCAAATGTCAGCTTCTTCCTTTCTTTATCAAATCCACTAAGCAGCAGCCGTATTGCTAGATTGATTCTCTCTAACCATTTAGGAGTCACTATACTGTTGTTGTCTGGTGTGTAGAATGGGCTGAAGAAGTCCAAGAAAGGATTTGTCTTAAGTGCGTTTGCAAAGATTGGTTTCTTCGGATTTCCTTCTTGTTCTTCAAACATCTTGTATAGAAAACTCCCCATTTCAACCAACGAAATGAGACCTCCTTTCAATGCAACTTCATTTGCCCTTGGCCTACATGCATAAATGCAACTCAAGCATTGACATATTTCTTTTTTAATAGTTAAAAAACTTATTTCATTAATATTGCAGCATAAAACACAAATCAATATTATTACCTTTTAGTTCTTTTTTCGGATTCACATCCGATTCTTCATTTACATTTTTTTCCTCTGATTTTTCTCCCTCCTCCTCTGATTCGTTCTCTTCTTCATCTGAATTTTCTTCTGATTCTTCAATTACCACCTTTTTCTTTCCTTTTTTTACTTGTTCTTCTTCAATTTTCTTCTTCTTCTTCTGTACCTTTGCTTTATTCTTGTTCTCACTTTTTCGCTTTGTTGCTCTAACTTTCTCAATGTTTTGTGATTCTTCTTCTTCTGAATTTTCTTGTATCTCCTTTGCTGGTCTATCATTTTTCTTGTTCACCCTCTTCCTTTTGGTTGGTACATCTTCTTCAGTTTCTTGTTGTTCTTCTATAAATATCTGCTTGCTCACCCTCTTCCTTTTGGTGGCTACATTTTCATCAATTGGTTGTGTACTCTTCGGATTTACCCTTGGTGATCTTCTCGTTTCTTTCATCTATTTTAAACAGTATTAATCTAGTCAGCCTTCTTATAATCACAACAATAACAATTGAACAGTTAGTAAAAAGGGATCAACATCTGTTGTTGATACCATCAAATGGTATCAACTCCTGTTGTTCATCCCATTTTATATGATCAACTACTGTTGTTGATACCATCAAATGGTATCAACTCCTGTTGTTGATTATCATCGAACTATTGTTGTTGATCTATATAACATTAACATTAAAACCAAAACCAAAACCAAAACTAGTATTATATATCTAGTTTCAAGCATTCAACAAGTAATAAGCATTCAAAACCAAAACTAGCATTATATCTCTAGTTTCTATACAACAGAAGTTCATATGTTATAGTGTTCATTTGTCATAGTGAAAGAACCTAAACTGAAACTTGTATAATCAACATGTCGTTATTGAAAAACAAACACATATTGTAGAATCAGAAACTGATAAGAAAAACTTGTATCCTGTCTAGCCTACATCGTGTAAGATACTAGTTTCATATCTAGTAGAATACTGATAGTTTAGATATGAAAGGGAACCAACTTCAATAATCACAACATTAGCATTAGCATAAACATTAGCATGAATAACTCAGAGAACAATAACATTAATGGATCAACTTCTATAATATGGCATCAATTTATGTTGTTGATCCACTAAATTGCATCTATTACTATTGTTAAACCATGTTACTGGAATAATATGGCATCAACTCCCATTGTTGACCCCAATCTATTGTTTAACATCAACTGTAACTTCTCTTCTTTTGCAGAATCATCAACTCTAAACAAGGACTGTTCAAAAATCATGCAAATACTTATGAACACACACACACACACAGTACAATAATATGAATATACTTTTCTTACCTCTATTAACTGCGACTGCAACTTTTCTTACACACACACATATTAACCTAAAATCAAAATCAAAATCAAACAAAAATAGTTAATACAAAACCAATTCTATCCCAAACCAAATCATAGTATCTAGTAGCAGTAATCGGCATCAAATCGTACATGCAATTTTTTTTCCAGAAACTGAAAACTAAAATCAAAACTAAAACCTTAAAAAATCACCATCAAAACCAAAATCTTCACCAATAACAGTAAGTAAAAGATAAAAACCTTGTTTACCTCTTTGAATCTTGTGTTTAAATCTTCAAACTCATAAAACCCTAGTTTTCTATCATTTCTTCTCAGATTTTTGATCGTTGAAACTAAAAATGAATCTAATGAGTTGGGTTACTGATTTATATAGATTGACGGTTTGTTTTTTCAGTTTTGATCGACGGTTTTGGTTTTTATTTTGATTCAAATTTTTTTCTTCTTCTGTAGTTATAGAACCAGAGAGAAGAGATGAAGGAGACAGAAAGATCGTGCGTGACGGCTACAGGAATAAATGAGTCCCCAATGTTATAATCTTGGTATTTTATTTAGGGGCATTATAGTAATCTAACCGTTACGTGTTTTTGAGGAAGGTATTATTATTTTGGAGGAGAGTATTTGTGTTGGGCCACGGGCATTTAATTAATGTACCCCTGAAAGAAATCGATTCATTTCTCTCTCTCTCTCTTCTCGAGAATTCCTCTCCAGAAAAAGTAAACCCTAGATTTAATTCAATACTCGGGTGTGCTTGGTTTCCTTACGATTTATTTAACAGAGAATACAAATCTACCTTTGAGATCTACAGATCGAGAATTTTTGCTAGACAGGCTTTTGATTGGTATACGTTTTTGTTCAATTTGAACCATATATATTGTTAAAACTCAAGTTTGTAAGATGAAGCGATCAGGATACTGAACTGGAATTCTGAAGGAAATAAGCGATCAGGTGTTTTCAAACTTTTCTCTTGTAAAAATTTAGTTTTGTTAGTGGTTGTTTACTGGATTTTGAGGTTTAGATTTTATAGATCTAGTTGGGAATTTTACGTCGATGGATGTGAATGATTTAGTGATCGTGTTTAACTTGGAAATGCTTTTGTAGATTTAGTTTAATTGTTTAAAATTTACAGATTAATTTCAGTTAGTTTTGCAATTTTGGCAGATTTATCTCTCAGTAGACTTCTTTTTTTTTTTTTTTCTTTTGTAATTGTTAATCACATTTAAAATCGACGGGAAAAAGGAAGTAAGTTGCAATGAAATTATGAATCTATTGTACACTATATACGGAGAATTACTATTTCTTGTTCAGATTATGCTTAGAATTTTTGTAGAAACTTGTTACTATCATTTTTCAGTGAGAAATGGCCGTACATGCATACTAGAACTCACGAATACATTTGAGTAGACATAAGAAATGTTTTGAGGCCATAACAGGTCAAGTTGCAGGGTTGGTAGTGGATAAGTGAGGTTGATTTTGATCTGGATTTTCAGCCGGAGAGGCAAGGTCTGTGTAAAAACGGATAAGTTTCACAGTAATATTAGCCATGTCCAATTAGTACACTTGTCTTGGTTTCAGTGAATTCTCAGACACGTTTTTGAATTCATCCTTTACTGCACTCTCACTTCCTGGTTGCTTCTTTACCTCTGGAGAAGAAGAGGTGCTACTTTGTGGACCTGTTCGGTTCAAATGGATGTAGCTTCTCGAGAGGTGGATGCATTAACTTTTTCATTTGCTTTAATCTTTTATTCCTGCCTCTTTTTGGCAAATTTAGCTCTTAGATACAAATTAATGGATGTTTAGTGGTCCTGACTCCTAGTACTATATATTATATTGTTGTGTGCAGGAATACCGACAATCATCATCAATTTGAGAAATTATTTGTTGTTTGTACTGTTTAGTTGGTATTGAAGTCCTCTTTAGTTAGTTTATATGGAGTATCATGTTGTTTTATTCCTTTTTCCCTTGCCATTCGTATATTGTCACTTTGCAGAAAATCTTGACTTCGAGTTACTAATTAGTTGCAGTTCCCCCTCTCTAGTAGAGAATTTCAGAGCTGGAGGCTCAACCCGCTTTTTGTTGGACCAAGGCAACTTCCTTATGAAAGAAACAGACGGAGTCAACAAAAGAGAAGGACTGATTGAAGGATAGCAGCTCCCTAGCTGCTTGAGATATCTGTTCACAAATCAGGTAGCGAAGCCTTTTCTCTTGTAGGGATTTAACTCAGTTCAAATGGTTCTGTTATTTTTTCACCCCTGTATATATTGTGAGAGTGACCACAAGGCGAACACAAATGGAGGTTTAGAATTTCCTCTTGACCTTCTGTGACGAGGATACTCAATATGAGACCTTGATAGGTGAGGCAAGATAAATTTATATTATTATGCGCTCATGTTGGTAATTTGTTTTTCTAATATTTACGTCTAACTCATCCGTGATGCATATTTTTTTTCTTTCATTTTTGCAGAAGGAACTTCTGGAGATACAGGACGGAGATTTAGCTTAACTATGAGAGATCACCAAGACCAAGCACTAGAGTTTGGGTAAGACACATTATTGTTGCCTCCCTACAACTGTTTCTGATATATTTGACAAGAGGTTTCTTGTTCAATTTTTTCAGCACTTGCATCATATGAAAGATTATTAAATAGGCTTCATTGGAAAGCTCCCGAAGTGCTAACATTTTTCTCTCTCAGGGAAGTTTATCGCAATCTTTGTTACATCTTCAGCATTGGGAGCAACATTATATATGGTTACGATACTTGAATTCATTGTTTATATTATGTTGCAGGGGATCTAGAGAGTACTATCAGGAAACTGGAAGAAAGCAACTCCCTGTTTGCCACCCGCGCAGATAAGTTTTCTGTTCCACTTACAATCTTAGCATAATCTTGCCTTAAGTCTAATTTGACTTGATCAGATCTTTATCATTAGCTCAATATACATGCTAGTATAGCTTTGTCATCAGTTTATGGAAGCATTATGCCTTGATCTAGTGTACTTAATGGAACACTAGTATTGTAGGTCTTGATGTGAGTAGAGCATGAACAATAGGAAACAGAAGATGCTCATTTATGGGCTGAGCAAGACGTGAATGCTCAAAAAGATAAAGCTCACAAGCTTCATGTTTCCTCTCTTCCTTTTCTTATTCTGATATGTTCAGAGACTAGAATTGAATGTTATGAAAACTGCTATCTTTGTATCTGTACAGAGGCAGAGCGTCAGTGCGTCCGCAATAGCTGTTGTCTTGAGAAACTTAAGCTAGTCATCTAGATAACAGTCCTGATAAAACATCTCAGGGAGAACTTTTTTTCCACCAACTTGTGATCTTTTTGCTTTCCTTTCCTCATATTTTCCTATGTCAATCACGTAACTCTACTTACTGTTTGAGATTATTTAACATGCTTTTGTTTATTTTGCATTACTAAATGTCCATTGTTGGTTTTGATTGATGTAGGAATTTCATGAGTCAAGCTTGCCTGCTAGTTACTGTTGTGGAATTAGATGAAGACAGAAAGCTTGGAGATATTATGATCGTGCAGTTGATCAATTAGCCAAAACCAGGTGTCATGCGATTTCGGCATTGTTATTTTTGGATTTTAGTCTATGCAAGACTGTTTTGGGATTTTATCTTTAGCAATGTGGTTTGGGGGTCTTCTTTCTAGGATGTTATTTGGACAAAGAATATGTATGAGATTTGAGTTTTGCAATATATGTCACTTTATTGAAGTTAAAAAGCTTCTTTGTTTGTCAGATTACTCTTATTTACTGTTTTTGAAGAAATTAGATATTTATGAAAAAAAAAGGGGGAAAATATTTCTAGCCCAATTTTGAAATTATTTATATTAGAAACCCACCGTTAAGATGCCATATATTAGAAGTCCAAAATTAGTTTTAGAACTACTAGTTGTACCATACGAGCCTTTTATTATAGTAATTATCTTATATTTATATTAGTAATTATCCAAATTTAGTCTACCGTGAAAATAGTCAAAAACCAAAAATTTGGCAAAATCCCAAAAATCAGGTCACTTAGTTATTATCGCCCCGCCCTATTCTATCAACCGGCGTCATATTCTCTACATCTGTTACTCTTTCTTTCTTCTTCCTTCAAGCTTAAGGAGAAAAAACCAGAGCTGCTAGTTTTCACTGAAACCCATGCGTGAACTAGAATTCTCTTAACTAACAAGGTATGATCTCTTCCGTGAACTTGAAAGTTGATTTATCACCATTATGATTTCTAATTAACCCATGCATGTTTTGGAAGAGTGAATTTTTTTTATTTTATAATTTTTTGAAATCAAAACTGGGTTTTTTCTTTCTTTAGTTAGTCCGTGATAATCAAACTAATTGGGTTTCTTTTTTTTCCAGACAAAAATCAGTTCCTTAAATGATGTAAATTAACACTAATATCATGGTCTTGACCATGAGTTTTTCTTTTTGAAAGGGATAAGTTAGAGATGATGAAACATCGTGATAAAGATGTTTGTTATAACGAATCTAGTGCGATTTCGTAAAGCCGAAGAAGAAAAAGAAAACCAAAGACTCCAGTAAACATTGTGCTAAAGGAGGTCCAAGCAAGGGCACTTTATCAGGTAGATATGAAGTTTTTTATGCGATTTGTGAGTTTATAATTAGGTTGATAATGTCCAATTAACAGATTATTTGTGAAAAACCTACATGTCCCTTATTTTGGTGGTGATAATTGAAACTTACATATCCCTGATTTTGTAGTAAGAATGTGATAGTTGTCATTACCGTCCAATTGAAATGATTTGGTGGCGATAATTGATGTTTTTATTGTAGTAAGAATGTGATAGTTATCATTATCGTCCATGGAATTGATTTGGTGGTGATAATTGGTGTTTCTAATGTGGTAAGAATGTTATAGTTGTCATTATCATCCAATGGAATTGATGTGGTAGTGATTATTGGTGTTTCTAATGTAGTAAGAATGTGATAGTTGTCATTATCATCCAATAGAATTGATTTGGTGGTGATAATTGATGTTTTTATTGTAGTAATAATGTGATAGTTCTCATTAACGTCCCATAGGATTGTCTCAACAAAAGAGGTCTGATTGTCTACTTTTCATATGCTATTTTATGAAACGTATCATGAGAGGAAAAGACAACCCCCTCGCAGAAAGAAGAATAGTGCAGAAGAAGATTAAAAGAAAGAGGATCAAGATGGCGGTTAAACTGGTGACTGATACGGATCATAGCAATGTTCCTTAGGATTGTGGTTTCCGTTGTTTCCTTGATACTTTTGATAGTGAAAGATCTGTTCGGAAGAAGGTTTTGTTTTTTTGGTTTAATACTTGAGATAATTAAATGAACCTTAGATTTTGCAGAAGTTTATATTACTCCTTTTGTTTCAAGTTTTCTTAAAATCATTAACAATGGAATGCAAGTCGGATACAATATGGTGATAGTTGTTTCAAGTTTTCTTAAAATCATTGACAATGGAATGAAAGTTGGATACAATACGGTGATAGTTGGAACAGTCACGTATTAGTAAACTACTAAAGCAGATTATGGAATTGAGATAAATGATTTTTTTAATGAATTTTAAATGTGATAAATGTCTTTATCTTTCTATAGAATTGTGATAGATGTAATTATCACTGGATTATGATGTGATAAATGGCGTTTCCCAACAAATCCTTATTGGCATTTTATCCCATCTTCCTTTTCTTTACTGATTCACTGAATGCAACCTTCCCCTTCACTGTAATATAACGTGGTATAACAGTCCAGGAGTTGCCTTCATCGGTTAGTTATTTTAACTTTTTCTCATATTCCGGAACTTTTTCTCATATTCCGGAGTCAAACGACTTGTCATACTTTCAGAAATCTTATGAGGCTTAGGGATCATTTCCATCATATTCACCCTAATAATATTAACGAGTGCTGATACCGGCAACCTCTTCTCGTCTTTTACCCAGCTATTCAAAGATTCCGCAACACTTGATGCAACTTCACCGTACCTACAACATTTGAAAAATGCATTGGACCAATGCTCAGTTCCTTGCTTCTCCATCCATCTCACAACGTGACCACAATCCAAATCAAGGAGACCTTTCACAGCCTTTTTATACCCATCTTTAACCAAAAGAGAAGCAGCAGCTAACCATGTTTAGAATTTAACTAATTCACCCGGAATATTTAATCGTTGCTTATATAGTAGATTGGAAGAACATAACAAGTAACATATAATCACAAAAAAAGTAGTTTACCTGATTATCAAAACTTAATCATCATATTCATATAATCAGGGAAAAATAGACTACCCGATTGGTCGTCATAGCGTCAAATCACGTTGCCAAATTGCCAAATCCAAACCCTAGATTTAAAAGGTAGACGAAAATAGGAAAAAAATGAATCAAAATATCTGAAAAGGGTAATGGAGAATATGTGAAAAAAAACAGTCGAATTACTGGCTACCACGGCGATGAGAAAGTTTAACCTATTTTACAGTTGTGAAAAAAGTTTTATAACAGATAAAAGGAGAAACTGCCGCGCACAAAAGACGCCCACAAATAAGCCCATGACTACTCGGTTGACCGGTGAAATTAGTTGAACTTTTTTTTTAATAACCCATAATTTGTAAAGGTTAATTTAGTCACACATAATTTCTGAAAATCTAAATTCAAACTAATGTTTTGGGCTACGAATCTGAAAATCTTAACCGTTCATCTTATGTTTTGGGCTACGAATATATACTATCTTATTGGTGGGTTTATAAAAGAGAGAGAAACCAAATATGGATTCCTCAAAAATTTCCCAAAAAAAAAAGAATGCTGGTAATTCAATTCCAAAATGAATTGAAAAGAAATGCCCGTCAAAAATTATTGACACATAGAGCTCGTCATTTATTATTGATGATTATTGACAGTAGGTGACTATCAATTAAGTTTTTCGACACTTCTAAAAATGACAGGTCGTCTGACGGGCAAGGTCTGTCAATAATCTTCATTTTCGACAAATATGGCTCGTCGAGAAAGGTGATTTCCGGCGTAGTGTTTGCATGAGTGTCCATATGTGCCGCAGGGTTGGAAAGCTCCACAAACATGGAATCCCACTGTACGAGGAATTCCAAACCAGCAAAATATATTCAGGGCACGAGTAACCAAACCTAACAAATTTCACGAAGGAGATTTAGTTCTCAAGGCAACTAAATGTAATCTCTATTCCACAAGGAGCTCCAACTGGGAAGGGCCTTTTATGATTGCTAAGTCGGTGATTGGAGGATATTACAAATTGGCTGACATGGAGGGCAAGACAAGTGTGCCAGTAATTCAAGAGAATTGGCTAAAAGCTTATGACGCCTAAAGCATTCACCGTCCTAAGGTGTTTTATGTTCAAGAAACGAACTATCGAAACACCTAACGTTTTCATTTTAAGATTTTCTTTCACATGTATTTTGAATTCCTCCAAAAGTTTGTAATTCTTGCATCCAGTATTTGAATTCAGCAATTTATAAAAGTTCTTTATTATAAGAAAATCTCTATCAATTCCAAAAACAAAATCCTCAATCACTCACTTATTCAAAACCAATCAAAAATCAAAACCAAAGTAAAACATCACATCTCTCAGAAGTTCAAGGTTCAAGAGATTATGGAAAGGAAAACTAAAGGAAACCGACAAAGTAAGATTTATGCTTCTCTGCATTCTCCAAGACTTGCAAGGCCGCTTTCTCCAACTCCAGATTTTCAGTCAATTCAACAATCTTAGCCTTTTTCTCCACCACAACATCACTGGTGAAAGGTATATTGTTCTCTACTGCGTCCTTGATGGTGTTGATCCTTTGACGAAGCCACTTCAAGTTGAAACCAAGTTCTTCAGATTTCTTCAAGTTGTATTCCCAATCAAAGAGTACATCTTGAGTAACAGTACTTCTCGCCCTGGTCCGTATATCATCTATGGACGCAAGATAGCTCCTACTTGCATTGTCAAGACGTAGCTGCGTTTTGGATCTTTGGTGACAACGATGTGGCCATACATTTTCCACAATTTCTCATACATATCAGCATACCCTATAGGAACGCTAAATCCACCAACTGATGTATGATATGGGAGTGATTCGCCAAATGAAGGCTCGAAAATAACCCCTGCATTAGGGTATTCATGCACTATTATGCGATTCTCAATTACTGGAGCAACTTCAGCAATTGCGGGAGCAGTTTCTTTTATTGTTGGAGCAGCTTCTTCCATTATGGGTCCAGTTTCTTCTACCTCTGAAGTGGTAATGACTTGAGCATCATTCTCTTCAATAACTTCAGTAGCAAAATTTTCACGACCTGAGATGCAGAGATGGTAGTACCACCATTTTGATTCGCCGCATTGTTCAAATCATCATCATTGGTTCCATTATTATCAACTTCCGCATTTGTCACCTAATATGAAGATTACATGAGATTAAAGCATGGAAACCAAAGGCAATCATAAAATCCAGCATGTAAGTGAACTAACATTATCTAAGTTCTTTACTATACATCCAAGACACGAGCAAATAGTGTGAAAGTCATAAACACGTTTTTCGACAAGCTCGTCTGAAGAGATTTTATACTTCCATGTATAAGACGACGAACTGGGAGCAATTGGTAAGGAATCTAAGGTTGCGTCATATACCATTATCTTCATATGGATGTTCTCTACAACATATCAAAATTTCATAGCAATTGGATAAACGAGAGAAGATATGTGGCCAAAATATTGGACTACATGCCAGCTGGAAAATTTCTGAAAGTCTCCGGAGGTTTACTGTTTCACTGGTTTCGATACCTAAACGTGCTCAAAACTTAATAATCTTCTCTGAAAAAGCTTGGAAATTTCCTGGTCATAAGGATACATCAGTAGATCGCGAAAATCCGATAAAGGATGAAGATTTTACGGTGTTTTTGCTAAAAGACTGAGTTTTGAATTTTCTGGTGACGTATTTCGGTAAAACTTTTCATTTATTCATAAGAATTCTCATCTATTCATCAACAAATCAGCAATATTATACTTCTATAAATAGAATACAAAATGGATACTTACTTGAGGAGTCTCCAAGTCGTACGAAAGATTAACATGGTCGGCATTAACATTGGGAGCACCATTATCTCCATTCGGTCCCAATTCTTGGGGGATTCTCTTTCTCACCACCATTCGAAGACAAGTGGACGACATGACCGTGTTGATCCTCCATGAAAATATTCTCCTGGATATATCAGCAACAATCATTATTATTTTATTCAAGAAGTATCATGATTGATTATACAAAAGAATACTTACATCAACTTCATCTTCATCGCCGGACTCACGAGTTGTTGGCTGAGTAAGATGGAGACCGTCAATACTTGATGGAGCAAAGTTCTGGAACAACAACAAACATTGGTTTCACGATCCTAATTATGCATACAAAGAAAATTCACGGTAGAAGGAATATTAACAAGCCACCAAAGAAGCGACTGGGGACTGCACATTATTCGGTATTATCCTATAATTCCTCCTACTTCTACCTTCTCCATCCTGGGGACTTTCTTGCACTTCTGAGAAGTCTACCTGAATTCGAGACCTCACAACACGGTCTCCATACAAGTTAATGAAATAGTTAAGATACTATTGTCATGTCTTTGCTATAATCATAAGGAGAATATGTACCTGTGGGCATTCTGGAGGCGTTTTTCTTTTATCACCACTAGAAAGATGCTTCAATCTTGGTCGATCAAAAATCATGCCGGCAGAAGGAAATTCTCGTACCAGAGACTTAACATCCATCACAAACTTATGTAAGCGCTCAAGTTGTTGGCGGCAGAAGTCTATACAACCTGGAGTTACATAGGTAGCTCGGTTGGAACAAGGAAATAAGTAATCATTTCCTTCCACATGTGTGCAATCTGAATGAGCTTTCAGATGCTCAACCGATGGGTTATTCATTCGATGACCTGGAGAACACTGATCGAGACCCATTTGCCGAGCTGATCCGTCGATGTTGTATTCTTCCACATGGAACTTTCCTTACATTACTGACACTAAATAACCAGGGGTGAAACTCAGTATGAAAGATTTCTCTCCATCACTCAGACCGATGCCAAATTTCAATGTGACATTTTCTTCAGTAGCATTGAAAGTGATCAATTGTGAGAAGAGAGAAGGAACCGACACCCAGGGGTGAAAGTTAAACTCGGACTCGATGTCCAAAACGCTGGTGAGACGTGCCTTGTCTCTTGGTTGCTTTTTAGACCACCGCATAATCCTGGAATTATATTTCTCAAGGAAAGCATGACGAGTGTCAACATTTGGTCCTTGCAAGACGCTACGAGGAATCGGAGCATAATTCTCAAAGTGCTCCCACACCAAAGCTTGTAGAAACATCGTATTAGCATATGTTTCAACTTTCATGAAGTCGTTAGAAACACTGGAGTCTACCGATAGGAAGTTTCTCACCTTTAGCCATTTTAATAGCAAAAGGAAACACAAATGGCTTCAACAAATGTCCACTATCCTCAAGAACGTCTCTGGAGAGCCACAAGCATAAGAAAGCAGCAATGGTTAATGTACCATCAACAGGTTCTTCAGGAATTATATTTATCGGCCACCAATGCTTCAACCATTGAGAATAACAAAACCTGGGTCACTTGTTGAAATCATGCATCGTAGCTTTCAAAATGTCAGACATTGCAGTTTCCTCGGTCGAGATCTCTTCAGGGAAATTACCAGTAATTGGGAGATGTGATAAAGCGACTACATCTTCCAAGGTGATGGCGAATTCTCTCCATCTGCATATGAAAGTATGAGTAAAAATGCACCAACGAGCAAGCAAAGCCACCATACCTTGTATATCATGATGGATGACTAACTCTCCAGCTGCTTGAATGGCTCGTGTCACCTGTGCACGGTCCATCACATCCCTTACACGGCTATAACCCAGCATATGTCTCGCCCATCCAGAAAAATCCGTCAAAGGCTTTCGGGAAAGCTTGAATTCCACATGTGAAGCTGAATAGTGTTTCCCTTGCAAACAGAACCGAATTATCGCTTGAGGAGATACCAACTTGTTCTGAGTAGTACTCCTGGGATTTATGAGGAGCCGAAATGAGGAACCCGAGGGACGTACTTCGGGTCTATACAGAAATGGGAAGAACTCATCTTCAGTATTCAGAATGTTCTTAATTCTATGAGTTTCTTCTTCTTCCCTAAAGGTACCAAAATCATCATCTCTGGAAGATACATCTGTAGCATCCTCACTGGAAGCTTCCTCCCTAGAGATATCATCTTCAGAAGTGCCATCATGGGAATCAGTCATCTTCGCAAAGTTTTTATGACACCCATATGCAAATTTCATCAACACAATGGAATTAAAACACAACAGAATAATTAGATGCTCACATCAGTGTCTACAAAAATGGTAATCCTCGACTCTTACCTATGTACGATTTCACGAACTTAGTGATAGCAACGTAAAACTTCGAAAATCTTACTCGCCTATTCAAACCTGCAAAGACGAGAAACACCTATTATTTAAAAGTGGACATCTGACTTTTCACGAAATTATGAATAATTCACATAACCCTTCATGTGAACATTCACTGATTTTCTACCGCATGTACATACACTATGAAATCACGAATTCATGGAAACATTGTTTGCTTTCAACAATTACTCAAAAATCAAAAATTGATTTCTTTAACAAAATTCTTTTTTAAACTCACGCACAAAAAAAAAAATCTTTGTTTTGCTCAAACGGGCGTTTGTCTATAAAATGGGGGTTTTTCTATTTTCGTAAAGGTCCACATATTTAAAATAAAAATTTGAAAGTTCACAAACAAAATTTTATCATAAAGCGCAATTTTATTTCAAAAATATCTTAGAATTATTGTTCATTACTTTAACTACGAAGGAACATACGTTTCCTAAAGGAATTTGTGTGAAAGTTCACACTTTGAAATTAAAATTTTGATTTTCATGAAACCTCATAAAAAAAAGTTTCTCTACAACAACTAGATCATGTCTATTCAAGAATATATGTATTTATTTCATATTAGGGATTATTGCTCATTCCTTAAACTACGAACGAACGGGCGTATATTTTCTAAAAAAAAATTCTCATAAAACCTATGCATGCATGTATACTCATAGAATTTTTTTTTGAACAACTCATGAACGAACAAAACATACACGTCAAATAAAAAAAAATCACGTACTTGTCGGCGTCGGAGTTCGCCGGAAATCGGCTGGCGGCAGTCGGTGATGGTGGAGCTCCGGCGTGCGCGGAAAAAAAAAGTCTTTCCTCTCTGGTCGAGCTGAGAAGAAAAGAGATGCTTAGTTGGTCAATCAAAGAAAAATAAATTTTTAGGGCTTCTTCCCTTTTATAGAAAATTTATTTCCAAAACCTAATAAAACATGGATTTTCTTTTTTGGGATCGGGCCCGCAAACGCTAAACCGACCAAAACAGGGTGCCCGATCGTCCAAATTAGCAGTGCTTCATATCTCCGTGATCACAGGATGACACTCTATCATACTATTAGGGTCCTTACGTAAGCATTTGCTCGTACATGACACCATTGGAGCAAATCGAGGATTCTGAAAAAACCTTTGTACGACTGAGTTTCACTATTTATCTCGTCAAGTGGAAAACCACCATCCAATGCTTACTGCGGAACATGACTGTCCCTCACTAAGCAGGGGACTTAATGTTGATGGTGGATTTTCGACAAAGGTTAAAATCGTAAAATCATGACACTGCATGTTTCTGACCCGGCTTCAGGAACGCATGTGACGATTTATATTTTATGATTCGTGAACCGTTTCATGAACTCTGACTGAGTGAGCATTCCTCTCAGATCCATGATGAATATGTTTCTCGAAAAGCCTCCCGTTAGCTGAACGCTCGATGTTGCACATTCATCATGCCCTCTATGTAGAATAACATGATTGGGCGGTCCTATGGACATAATTTTTTAGGGCTTAACGCCTTCAGGACGTCGGTGATACTCGTTGTTCCCTGACTACATAGAGATACCCCCTTTACATAGAAGAACGATTGGGCGGTTCTCTGGACATAATTGTCTATCGGAGGGCTTAACGCCTTCAGGACGTTGGCGATACTCGTTGTTCCCTGACTATGTAGAGAGACCGTGTATAGATTCATGCGGCTCTCTAGACATAATTGTTTGCTGGAGGGGTAAACTCCTTCAGGACACCAACGCTGCACGTTGTTTCATGACTATGCACTCTTCAGAATGAGTATGATGCTTCAACTATCTCATATCTCGATTCTACAATAGATTAATCCTACCGTGACACTCACCGACTGAATTCCTAAAAAATAATCTAGTTTATCTCATTACTCCGTTCCATGGCTATCCAAGGATGATTCAATGGATTAGTAATAGATAACCATCTTATCTCATTACTCCGTTCCTTGAATTCCCCGGCTGGATTCATGGATTAGTAATAGATACACAATTCATTTTATTACTCTGTTTCATGAATCATTCTCCGCTGAATTTGATGAATTAGTAATAATTATCCAACAATCGGGCATCTGGACTATCACCGAGTAAGCCCTAATAAAATGGTGCAAGTGTACTCAACAATGATGCACGAACGAGCACCCAAATGCACGAACGAGCATTCGAAAATATGGACAAACGAGGAATCCTACACAAAACAGGAGAGAGAAAATAATAATATAAAAAAAATAGAAAAGAGGCGCCTAGGGGCCGGGCCCACCGGACAGTCGACCATGCCGCCGTGGACGGTCCCCCATGCCTCTTCTTTATTTTTCTTATTTTATTTATTTTCATGAACTCATGAAAACTCCTTCATTAAAGCAACTTTCCTTGTTTGAGCAAAACTCACGGTTTCATGAAAAATAATAAAAATAGGGAAAGGTGTTGCGGGACCGGCCTACCTAGCTGGACGGCCATGCCCTAGCCGTGGCCGGTTACACACCTTGCAATCCCTTGTTTTCATAATTATTATTTCCCTCATCTCATGAATCTCCTCCGTTTGAGCAAAAAGCCCTGGTTTCTTCATATTTTCTCAAATATTGCTCAAACCATGAAAAAGCCAAAAAGCCAAATGGCCAAATAACCGACTAGGCTATTAACGAAAAATATTAAAAAATTATTATTTTAATATTCTCAAAATATTGATCAAACGAGCAAAGTCCTACTTGCTCATTCGAGCAAAAATCAAGAATTTCAGTCAAAGATCGAACTTTTTTGAAAATCCAAGATATTGCTCAAACTCACACCAGAAAATGTCAAAACTCTCAGGACTGAGACACGGACATAAGGGTGACACGGGCATGCTTCCTTGACCGACCAAGGCCGGCCCTAAGGCTTGCAAGGATCCGGTCCGCACATTCTTATAATTTTGACCTAATTTGCTCAATTGCTCATATTGGGTTCAAACTTTTTCCAACCAACTTGGAATTTTCTCAAACGACCATCAGCTGGTCCCACGACCACCAAGGTTTCATGCCCCCTTGGCCGGTCTCTCACTTCCCCATGATTAGGTTTCATCGCCTAATGCTCAAACGAGCACTATTCTAATAAATAATTAAATCATCCTTTCACCAACTGGTCAACAAAGGAATTTAGTGCATGCTCACTTGAGCACTTGGGTACCACATGGTCATCCATCATCCCATGTAGCTGTCCACTCCTTCACGACCTATTTTCATAAGTCATCAATTCATCAATTAATGAGCAATTGATCAAAATTAAAGTTTCGAACAAATGCTCTGCAAATCACGGTTTCGAGCGATTTCAAACACTAATGAATTTATGATTGACCAGCAATCAACATCTGGATTAATTATATAATATTTAGTAGTCTACCAATATTTTAATTAATATTTTATTGGGTCACGTTACCAATAAATAATTCGTCGAGCAATACTTGCTCAGTTGCTCGAATATTGATCCAACTATCAGTATTCAAGAATTTATCAAATCGAGAAATACTTGCTCAGTTGCTCGAATATTGATCCAACTATCAATATTCAGTAATTCGTCGAATTGAGAAATACTTGCTCAGTTGCTCGAATATTGATCCAACTATCAATATTCAATAATTCGTCAAATTGATCAATACTTGCTCAGTTACTTGAATATTGATCTAACTATCAATATTCCGCCGAATATTACTCAATATTCAACAATTCGTCAAATTTACAATATTTGCTCAGATGAGCAATGTCAACATTGTTTAATCCATGAATCACTGAGCATTCGTTCATGCTCAATTCAACAAAACCTAGACTCACTGTCTAATCAAGTCAATGACTGTCTAATCAAGTCAATGACTGACTAATCAATTATACGCCTTTTTTGCAGACTCCACGTTCGTGAGACATCAATCACGTCACATAGGGGGATATCAGTTAGGGTTTTGGTCTGGCGGCCTACGGCACGTGTGTTCATCCACGATGAGAAATGTGAGCAAATCGTGCAAACGGTTGAAGGAGTTAGCAAAGTGATGGGTGCATGATCAATTAAGTCTCCACACGACATGGAACTGATTTTACCACGATCTCCCACTTTCCCACTCATTCACTAAAGAAACCGTCACACTTACTGAGATCAAGGTATTTACCATTCTGACAATATAAATAAGTCTCTGAATCCATGATTGAACAAGACACAGAAAACCCACGAGATACTGAACAGAAAATCCGTCGTCTAACCAAGAATCATCGTGTGAGCAACACTCTCTCTATCATTCGAACTTATTCATCATTTGCAAAAACCTACAACACATCCACAATCCTTGATCATCATTGATCCCACACAATTCTCAGCTTCCATCCTACAGGTCAACCCATCTCCCTCTTTGTGACCGAATTGACTCTGAAACGACCATTGACTTGGTTTAGGGCGGAGTCCTATAGATTGATCTCTCGAACTCAAATCACTCCCGTGAAGTGCATCTGTTTGAGGTTAAGAAGTCTTCTCGGTTGAGGAGTCTCGTCCGCACGGTCGTCTCTTCATTTCCCTAAAAACCAGCAAACCGTTTTTCCCCATTTACACCTAGCTGCCCTCTGCATTACACGTATCTTCTTAAAGCCGACTTAACATCTATCCCGAAAAGGCATGGAAGCTCTACTGTATGCATATCCCATGTTCAGGCCATTCTTTTCATTCCCTTAGCATTATAAAACAAAAATCAGGAACAATTACGACACATTTACTCGTAACGAACAAGAAAAACGAAATACATAATTTGGCATAAATATAAGAAATTAGTGCAACAAGATACCATAAATACATACAAAATGATAATAATATATACAATATTAGGTGCCTATCAAATATTCCCAAACCTACCTTTTGCTCGTCCTCATGTAAAACATAAAACTAAAAGAAAAGTCCTACCTACACCACTGTCGCTGGTCTCTCGATTGCATTTAGCGAATGCAATAAGCCTTTTAAACTACTAAGTGTCCCTAGTGGACGAGTTGAAGTCTCGTGGGAGTTTTCTTAGAATATACCCACAAAGTTCTAGGACAAAATATAAGCTCAGATTCCATGAAAGTGATACCTGCATTCAGTTTTAGCTCACAACAATTGGATATGTCAATCTAGATTTCAAAGTCACAATTCTAGCACTGAAACAACTGAAAACATGTGATAAGAGTGTAAAGTGCATCTACCTTAGACATGCATAGAGAATGATTTATTGTAGGAAGTTACGACTGCCAATTACTAAGAGATAGTTTTTAGGCTAAGAACTGAATTCAAAGCCAAGCTAGCTGTCCGGCTTTACGAGAATTGTGAATGTTCACCTTTAGAGTTGGTGATATTTCAGTTTACCCACGTTGTACATCGACGGCTAAACCCTCCTTTTCTTTATTACAAAACTATTTACATTCATATATACAAAATGAATCATTGACTGCCAATTTACTTCATGTTTCAGGCTTGAAAACATAACTAAAAAGAAACTAACTCAATGGTTTGAAACAAAAGACAAATAAAAACTCATTTCATCTCATTTTTTTCTTCATATATATCATTTCTTTTCTTCTTCTGAATTTTTACTTTTTTTTTGATTTTTTTTCAACTGATTTTGGAATAACGAGAGTTACGAACACATGATGACACAACAACTTCACACAAAGACATAAAAAATACATTACATGACAATTTTAGAAAGAGGTATCCCTTTTCGATGCACCCGGTCAAATTCAATGGTTGCTTTTCAACATGTATCCTCCAACTTCTATCCCAGCCAACCAAGAACAAGCTAGTCAAGTCGCTTTCAATATTCTGGATGGTTGGAAGTCTACTTAACCTATGAAACACTGACGCTATACACGCTTGTGCATGTGTAAATTTTCATATCACATGTGAATTTTACTAGAATCAGGGGTGCCTCATCATCTAGACTAAAAACCCTAAGATATCATACATGCACAGGTATCACAAATCAAGGGAAATGATCTCCACTTTTCATTTTCCATTTTTTTTAAACATTGCAGAGTTCAGATTAACATGGCATAGTTCAGATTCAATTATAGCATTGTGACAACCATATGGTATCTACTTTTCACCCCCAAACCTAAATAAACATTGTCCTTAATGTTTCTAAAGATGAGCTGAATTATAACTACAACATACCATTAGAACAATGCTGAGTAGATAAAAGGAACGAGATTACCAGATTCGACGAAAGAAAGAACTGAACTTCATTATTCACGGCTAGAATCCAACAATTTTCAGCTGAGATCACATTGGTCCTTGGATTAGCATAATATATGCGAAAGAAAAAATAAGATTCAACTGAAACATTACCTACTGGATTATATACAAGAAAACTTCACCATACACATACAACCTAAAGAGATGAGGATAAACCCAAAAAATGATATGCAGAAACATCAACATCCTTACACATATATAACATGAGAGTGCAAGTAAGGCTGCATATGTGAACGAGTTACCCCAAACCGAAAGTTGTCAACATAAAGCACAATATCTTGCAATTTTGGAGGTGCATCATGCAAAAGGTCTATCTCAAATTGGACTTTGTTAGGGAAGGGCATAGAAACATTTTTGCATTCTAACTATGGCTCTTCAAAGATATTATATTTAGCAACAAAATAGTCCAAAAGGATTTGAGAAGCACACAGTTCCAGACCTAGATTAGGAACTTTTAGAAAAGTTGGTTTTACAATTTTGTTACAAACCAAATCTAGGCTTGGTAGAAGAGTCTCGGTCCGTGACTTAGGCAAGATAGTAAGCACATCTACGTCGTTCACATGTATGAGATCAAAAGTACTATTATTATCAGTCACATTAACATCTCCTAAATCATCTACAAGTGCAGTATCATGCTTACATTAATTTAACAATTCAACAAACCCCAATTCAGAATCATGATTATCCAAAGTCTTCATCTCATGCATTAGAAAATCAAAAGATACAACACATTTTGACTTAGGAAGGGATTTAGACACATAAAAGTTATTTTCAAGCATAAGATCGTCAGTGTCAATAGAAAATTCATCCCTCGCATGGTCAGACGCAAGATGTGTATCATGAACACTTCCACAAAACAATTGTTCAACCCCCAAATCAATATTAACATCATCCAAAATTTAGAGTTACAGATAAAAAAATCATAAGAAACATCATTTTTCAAAGTCGCAGCAATAGAGTCTAAGGTTACAGTAACATAAGATTCCACAACAACATTTTCAGAGTAAATATGCTCTTCTAACATTAAATCATCATCATCATCGTAATAAGGATGCAATGCCCCATTCAAAACCATAGTGTCTCTACTCCATTCATGTACCTCTATATCAGGTTCATATTCAATATTATTTGCTTGAGTAGGGATAGATGCACTATTTTCAAAATTTAATTCATTATGACTAACAATAATTCCATCTTGACATTCCTCCCCTCCCCCATTTTGTAAATGAATAAATTCATTTTTAGAAGCATATTTATTTGTTCTAGGAGAGTGGGTTTTCAATATTGGGTGTCCTTGTTTCATATGGGCATGCAGTACATGATTGTGTTTGAGGGTCACTACTCAAAGTAAATTCAGAAGTGTTGGTATATTGATTACCATGCAATGCATCTAAATCAAGTTTAGCATTATTTTGTTCGATGGATTTGAGATTTTCTTTCACATATTGCATACAAGAGGTTAGGCGAGTACAAAAATTTTCTAATCCCCATTATGTTGATTGGTACATGTGCACATGGTCATTAGAGTCTATAAATGCTGATCACAACCTTGGAAAGGTTGATAACAGTCCCAATGACTATCGACATCATAATCTTTAGGTGTTAGAGCATTGCTCGGTCGAACTTGCAAGCGTTTCTATCTCAATCTTGTTTGTCAAGTTTAGTTGATCAAAACGATAGCCTTGATTTCTAGTCTACCTATAAGAGTTTCAGACTAGGATAGATTGGTTAGTTGAGCTTTAGACTTCACGACGCTTACAACTGAAGACGAAGATTTACTGAAGAATTATCAACAAAAAGTTATGTGGAGACTAAACCTTATCTATCCTCAAGAGTCTATTCGATTCTTACTTATCTCCTATTGAGACAAAATTCGTATACGATATAGTATTTCATATCATACACATTTGATATTTCGAGCTGAATATAACTCGCTTATCTATTTCTCGAAATACGTGTTGGTAGCTTTCGGTCTTAGATATATTCATCATTATTCTTGACTTTTTGTCAAAAGGTGATCATGTGAAAATTGCCTTGAAACATCTTACATGATTTGTGTGAGACAGTCATTTGATGTCGACTTGGAAAGTTTCGTATTGATCATTCGATCACTTGAATGTTGCTTAATAATTAATGGTGTGTGTGAGACATCCATTGTCGTCCTCCAACAATGTTTCAATGATTTAAATGGGATTTAAGAGCTAAAACCCATGTCTGGATACATTACGGTTTGTGTACTAAATGTGCAAACTGTTTTGATATAATTCAGGACCAGAAACTAAGTTTGCATACCCGTTCACAAACTGCTTCAACTGTTAAATCAGGGTACTTAAATTTGCGTACCCGTTCGCAAACTAATTTTACTATTGAAGTCCGTGAACTTAGTTTGTATACCCGTTTGCGAACTTATTCACCCGAGTTCGGTCCGTAACTAAAGTTTACGTACCCGTTTAAAAACTATTGGTTCATGACCAATGTCTGGGACTTAAGTTTGCGTACCCATTTGTAAACTTAAGTGGTTCAAGTTCTAAAATCGGCAAAGTATGATTTCATACTCATGAACATATATATTTTATATAATAAGGAATACAATATTTGCAAACCGTGGCTTAAACGTTCATGAATTGATTCTTTCGAATCATTCCGATTTTGTTTCAATTGGATCATATATACTTCTATGTGATTGTCAACAATTAAACAACTTTATGAAGAACAAAATTAGATTCTTTGGTTATCATTCATGATTCATGGATCATAATAGTGGATCTAGATGTGTTAGATGAATGTGGATTAGACAAAAGTGTTCATATGGCTAACTTTGGTTAACTACTATTTAACCAACTTGATATACACGTTTAGGTACGGTAACCCATATCTAAATGAAGTATATTTCATTTTTGTGTGACAAGCTAAGTTTATCTAACATTGGAGAGATATTTCTTTGGTTTTAAGCAAAGCTTAGGTTGCATCTTAAATCGGGATTTCATCTAACGGTAAATAATGAATGCTTTGTTTCTAAGATAACTAAGCAAACCATGATTTGAAAGTTATATAAAGGAGAACTCTAGCAACTGGGAAACCTAATCCCCACACCTCTTGAGTGATACTAGTTGCGTACTAGATTCAGTTCTCCATTAACCTAGGTTTTTCCTAAAACCATTTAGGTTAACAACTTGAAGACTTCATTGGGATTCTGAAGCCAGATCCAACTATTTTCTCTGTAGTTGCGTATTATGATCTTGCTTGTTCTATCATATTGAGTACTATATTCTCTAACATTGGCTCGAGATTTATCTTCGATAGGTAAGCTATAAAAATTAATCACAAAGATCTTTGTCTCATTCTTTGTAATTCCACAATAACTTGTTCTACTACCATATAGTTAAGTCACTGTGAGGTGATTGATATTTCTAGGCTTTTCTTCAAGAATACAAGACCGGATTATCAATTGGTTCATGTGCACCTTTATTTATCATAAGACGAAATAAAACTTCATAGTTATTTCCGTGGAAGAAAGATTTATCTATCTAAACAGACTTTTCTGTGGGAGACAGATTGGTTTATAAGTCTTCGACTTTGGGTCATAGCAACTCTTTGTTGTGGGTGAAATCAGCTAAGGGAATCAAGTGCGTAGAGTCCTGCTGGGATTCAGAGGCGTAAGGAACGTGACTGTATCTTGATCATGTGAGATTGGTTAGGGCTCAACTACATTCCAACCCGAAGTTAATCTTGTAGTAGGATAGTGTCTGTAGCGGCTTAATATAGCGTGGTGTTCAATTTGGACTAGATCCCAGGATTTTTACTGCATTTGTGGTTTCCTCTTTAACAAAATTTCTGGTGTCTGTGTTATTTATTTTCCGCATTATATTTATTTATATAATTAAAATATCACAGATTGTGTGTAGTTCAATCAATCGGTAAATACAACCTTTGGTTGTTGATTGAAATTGATTCACACTTGAACATTGGTCTTTGGTACCGTTCAAGTTGTTTCTCATAATAATCAGGCTCGCGGATTCTATCTGTTTGATTTGCTGATTACATTGAGAAATTGAGATATAACTCTTGGATACTTTTCCATGATTGAATCTGACTGTCTAGTTGATTCTCTTGGAATTGTATTGGAGTTCTCCATACAGATTGCCGAACGGAATATTGGCTGTGGTTGTTAGACCCCCGCTTTTTCAGTAGGAATTTCATACCTTGAATTATCATGGTCTACTCTAGACTTCCTAAATGCCTGTACTACAGGCAGTGCTAAGCTAAATGATGTGTTGTTGCACACAATACATCCAACGACTTCACTTTGATTAGATAACTTAGGCACAAAATTTTTTCCAGATTTGCGCGCCTACAAAGCTTCAATTCGATTCTCTAATTGATCCAAATATACCGAGTGAGTGGGTGGGGCACTATAAAAATGTTCATTTTCATCCTGTGGTGAATGATACATGTGTGAATAGATATTAGGGTCTATGCAATGGAAATCAGAACCTTGAAAAGGTTGGTAATATTCCCTATAGTTATTAACATCATGGTCTATGGAAAACATATAACGTGAAGCATGTTCATGTGCAAGTTCTCTAATTAATTTCTGCGCTGATTTCTCATCCCTAACAGTTGACCTAAATCCTGACATGAGTTTTTTTTTTTTTTTTTTAAACTCTAATGAATCTATTCTAAATACTTCCACCAGACCTTAAACAGAATGGTGCATACAATGAATGAAAGATAAACAAACAATCTTACTCAAAGTGGAACATGCTCGTTTAAACAGATGACCACACATAAAAATAAAATAATAATTACAACTGATGCTTTCAGTTGTTTTTGAAATGAATCTGCCTACTGGTATTAGGTTTGCTGCAATCACTATGAACCAGTCCAAAATGGTTTGCATATCCAATATGGTTTCTCTATTCGATTATAACAATCAAAATATAATTAACTAACGAATGGCCGGTTCGTACTTGTCAATAAAAATATGAAGCTTTGTTTTTTTAATAAACCAAATTCCGAAACCATTCAGGTCATGTAACAAAGAATTCAGCTCAAAAAAGTATGTCATTTACCTCCTGCAACAGCCTAGAGTGAGCACAACCGACCTTCCATCCTTCTATTGTTTGTCGTTGGCTAATACAGTTGGCTTCCCAATACCTGAGAGCACTAAAGTTTCAAAACTTAGCACCAGTTATAAGAAACAAATCATATAAAAACAATAAAAAGGAATTTAACACCTATAAAAAAATGAAACTGAATATTGAACGTGAAACTCTTAAAACTAAAACCAAGCAGCTGTAACGTAAGTTGCAGCAAACAACTAAACTATCTGCAAAAACCTATAATGCGACTAAGTAGAAAAATAAAAATAGCACCAACAAACGGCCTAACTCTAAGTGCCGATGACAAGGAATTACAAAAGAACAAACAAACAAAGTACACTTAAAGTGAGAGAGTCTAATATGCACCTAGAAGTCTAACATGCTAAATGACTAACAAGTATCAAGAGCTATAAGACAAAATCTATGATACATGAGGATGCATGTGATACTGAAATGCATGGAAAAACAAAAACAACTAAACAGATTAAATAAAAATATGCACTACATCCAACTAATACTAATGGTCAACTAAAGACAAGCTGCAAGCGGAAAATAAAACAAATAATATGCAATTATGTACAGAAAAATGAAATGACTAAATGATATTACATACTATATTGAACTATGACCAATTGAAAGGATGCAACTACTTCAGAGAAGATAAAATGAATAAAAGCTACAAGACAAACAAATGTAAACCAAAACACAGGTTAGACATCTACATGCAATAAGATATCAGATATTCAAACAAGAATATATTGAGATATTCATAATTAACAATGGATTACCACTACAATGAAACAAAATCTACAGGACAATCACTACCAGCAATTTATTTTATTTATTTTTTCGAAAGTAAAGCAACTGATATTTACAAGTCCTAACTACGCACTAGCAAAGCAAAACAAAAAATCTAAGAACACCGTTAGCCAACTCCCCGGCAGCGGCGCCAAAAACTTGATAAGCTTAGAAACCTACTATAATATACCGCAAGCGCACAACGTCAACAACGCAGACAATGGTAAATATGGGTCGATCCTACGGGGAGCTGGAACTATGTGATGCTAAATTCTAAGGTTTTACTAGTACTAATTTCAACTGAAATGGGTATCAAATGACGAATAGATGGATATTTATGCGAAAAAAGCAAGATTGAAAACAATATAAAGATAAACTAGGGCTTTGTCTCCATGTCTTCAAATATTTATTTAGACTCCATATCATGCTTCTAACAGTAGAGGAGGGGTGATAGTGTTGCAGAGAACAGAAATGTAGATCTTGTTGTCATTTTTGCTGCTTTTAAAAACCAATTAGCCGACCTAGATAATCTTGTAAAATAGATATTCTAGGGTTAGGCCTGAAATGGATGATGGATGATGATATAAAGGGTGATTCACGACAATTGCAGAGAGATTTGACATGCCAAGCAAAAAGGGGGACAAAGAAAAGATTGGTCGAGTGAATTTATGGAAGAGAAGGTCACAGAGGAGAAAACTTGTTTCTCGTGAATAAAAACGGATTTGGGAAAGGTAATAGATGGATGTTCAGGTGTAAAGCATGAATACCTTGTTTTGGTATGATAATAAAACTTGGGATTGGCTTCCTTTTAATTCCCAACATGGTTATCACTTGAATTTCGGCCCATTGATGATGTATTTCATTATTAGAGATTTTTTCTCCTTGAACTTCTTATCCACTATCAATACCATTAACTTCATAAATCTGCCATCACCCTGGATGCCTTTTCCATTACACGTATCTTCTTAAAATTAACTTGACATCTATCTCAACAAGGAATAACATCTCCACTTTATGCATATCCCATGTTCAGACCATTCTTTTCATTCCCCTAGCATTACAAAACAAAAATCAGGAACAATTACCACACATTTACTCGTAACGAACAAGGGAAACAAAATACATAATTTGGCACAAATATAAGCAATATGTGCAACAAGATACCGTAAAAACCTACAAAATGATAAGAATATATACAATATTAGGTGCCTATGGAATACCCTCAAACCTACCTTTTGCTCGTCCTCGAGTAAAACACAAAACTAAAAGAAAAGTCTTACCCACACCACCTTCGCTGATCTCTCGATTGCATTTAGAAAATGCAATAATCCTTTTAAACCACTAAGCGTCCCTAGTGGACGAGTTGAAGTCTCATGGGGGTCTGCTTAGAATAAACCCACAAAGTTCTAGGACAAAATATAAGCTCAGATTCCATGAAAGTGATACCTGCATTCAGTTTTAGCTCACAACAATTGGATATGTCAATCTAGCTTTCAAAGTCACAATTCTAGCACTGGAACAACTAAAAACATGTGATAAGAGTGTAAAGTGCATCTACCTTAGACATGCATAGAGAATGATTTATTGTAGGAAGTTACGACTGCCAATTACTAAGAGATAGTTTTTAGGCTAAGAACTGAATTCAAAGCCAAGCTAGCTGTCCGGCTTTACGAGAATTGTGAATGTTCACCTTTAGAGTTGGTGATATTTCAGTTTACCCACGTTGTACATTGACGGATACACCCTCCCTTGCTTTATTACAAAACTATTTACATTCATATATACAAAATGAAGCATTGACTGCCAATTTACTTCATGTTTCAGGCTTGAAAACATAACTAAAAAGAAAATAACTCAATAGTTTGAAACAAAATACAAATAACAACTCATTTCATTTCATCTCATTTTTTTTCTTCATATATATCATTTTTTTTTCTTTTTTTTCTTTTTTCTTTTTTTTTTCTGATTTTTTTTCAACTGATTTTTGGAATAACGAGAATTACGAACACATGATGACACAACAAATTCACACAAAGACATAAAAAAGACATTACATGACAATTTTATCAAGAGGTAGCCCTTTTCGATGCACCCGGTCAAATTCAATGATTGCTTTTCAACATGTATCCTCCAACTTCTATCCCAGCCAACCAAAGAACAAGCTAGTCAAGTCGCTTTCAGTATTCTATATGATTGGAAGTCTACTTAACCTATGAAAAACTGACGCTATACACGCTTTTGCATGTGCAAATTTTCATATCACATGTGAATTGTGCTAGAATCAGGGGCGCCTCATCATCTAGACTAAAAACCCTAAGATATCGTACATGAACAGGTATCAAAAATCAAGGTAAGTGATCTCCACTTTTCATTTTTCATTTTTTTTTAAACATTACAGAGTTCATATTACATGGCATAGTTCATACTCAATTATAACATAGTGACAACCATATGGTATCTACTTTTCGCCCCCAAACCTAAACTAAACATTGTCCTCAATGTTTCTAAAGATGAGCTGAATTATAAATACAACATACCATTAGAACAATGCTGAGTATATAAAAGGAATGAGATTACCAGATTCGACGAAAGAAAGAACTGAACTTCATTATTCACGGCTAAAATCCAACAATTTTCAGCTGAGATCATATTGGTCCTTGGATTAGCATAATATATACAAAATCAAAATAAGATTCAACTGAAACATTACCTACTGGATTATATACAAGAAAACTTCACCATACACATACAACCTAAAGAGCTGAGGATAAACCCAAAAAATGATATGCAGAAACATCAACAGCCTTACACATATATAACATGAGAGTGCAAGTAAGGCTTCATATGTGAACGAGTTACCCCAAACCAAAAGTTGTCAACATATGTGTTTTTAAGCACAAAATATTGCAATTTTAGTGGTGCATCATGCACAAGGTCTGTCTCAAATTGTACTTTGTTAGGGAAGGGCAGGGAAACATCATTGCAATCTAACTGTGGCTATTCAAAGATATTATATTTAGCTGCAAAATAGTCCAAAAGGACTTGAGAAGCACACAGTTCCAGACCTAGATTAGGAACTTTTAGAAAAGTTGGTTTTACAATTTTGTTACAAACCAAATCTAGGCTTGGTAGAAGAGTCTCGGTCTATGACTTAGGCATGATAGTAAGCACATCTACGTCATTCACATGTATGAGATCAACAGTACTATTATTATCAGTCACATTAACATCTCTTAAATCATCTACAAGTGCAGTAGCATGCTTACATTAATTGAACAATTCAACAAACCCCAATTCAGAATCATGATTATCCAAAGTCTCCTCTCATGCATAAGAAAATCAGAAGACACAACACATTTTGACCTAGGAAAGGATTTAGACACATAAAAGTTATTTCCAAGCATAAGATCATCAGTGTCAATAGAAAATTCATCCCTCGCTAGGTCAGACGTAAGATGTGTATCATGCACACTTCCATAAAACAATTGTTCAACCCCCAAATCAATATCAACATCATCCAAAATTTCAGAGTTACGGATAAAAATATCATAAGAAACATCATTTTTCAAAGTCGCAGTAATAGAGTCTAAGGTTACAGTAACAGAAGATTCCACAACAACATTTTCAGAGTAAATATGCTCTTCTAACATTAAATCATCATCATCGTAACAAGGATACAAGACCGGATTATCAATTGGTTCATGTGTACCTTTATGTATCATAAGACGGAACAAAACTTCATAGTTATTTCCGTGGAAGATAGATTTATCTATCTAAACAAACTTTTCTATGGGAGACTGATTGGTTTATAAGTCTTCGACTTTGGGTCGTAGAAACTCTTTGTTGTGGGTGAGATCAGCTAAGGGAATCTAGTGCGTAGAGTCCTGTTGGGATTCAGAGGTGTAAGGAACGTGACTATACCTTGATCATGTGAGATTGGTTAGGGCTCAACTACATTCCATCCCGAAGTTAATCTTGTAATAGGATGGTGTCTGTAGCAGCTTAATATAGTGTGGTTTTCAATCTGGACTAGATCCTGGGATTTTACTGCATTTGCGGTTTCCTCGTTAACAAAATTTCTGGTGTCTATGTTATTTCTTTTCCTGCATTATATTTATTTATATAATTTAAATATCAAAGGTTGTGCGTAGTTCAATAAATTGGTAAATCCAACCTTTGGTTGTTGATTAAAATTGATTGACACTTGAACATTGGTCTTTGGTACCGTTCAAGTTGTTTCTCATAATAATCAGGCTCGCGGATTCTATCTGTTTTATTTCCTGATTACATTGAGAAATTGAGATATAACTCTTGGATACTTTTTCGTGATTGAATCTGACTGTCTAGTTGATTCTTTTGGAATTGTATTGGAGTTGTCCATACAGATTTCCGAACAGAATATTGGTTGTGGTTGTTAGACCCCCGCTTTTTCAGTAGGCATTTCATACCTTGAATTATCATGGTCTACTCTAGACTTCCTAAATGCCTGTACTACAGAGCAGTGCTGAGCTAAATGATGTGTTGTTGCACACAACACATCCAACGACTTCAAAAATTTTCCAGATTCGCGCGCCAACAAAGCTTCAATTCAATTCTCTAATTGATCCAAATATACCAAATGAGTGGGTGGGGCACTATAAAAATGTTCATTTTCATCCTGTGGTGAATGATACATGTGTGAATAGCTATAAGGGTTTGTGCAATGAAAATCAGAACCTTGAAAGGTTGGTAATATTCCCTATAGTTATTAACATCATGGTCTGTGGAAAACATATAACGTGAAGCATGCTCATGTGCAAGTTCTCTAATTGATTTCTACGCTGATTTCTCATCCCTAACACCCAAAATCCTGACATGAGTTTTTTTTTTTTTTTTAGAAAAAAAATTCAAATGAATTTATTCTAAATACTTCTACCAGACCTTAAACATAATGGTGCATATAATGAATGAAAGATAAACAAACAATCTTACTCAAAGTGGAACATGCTCGCTAAAACAAATGACCACACATAAAAATAAAATAAAAATTACAACTGATGCTTTCAGTTGTTTTTGAAATGAATCTTCCTACTGGTATTCGGTTTGCTGCAATCACTATGAACCAGTCCAAAATTGTTTGCATATCCAATATGGTTTCTCTATTCGATTATAGCAATCAATATATAGTTAACTAACGAATGGCCAGTTCGTACTTGTCAACAAAAATATGAAGCTTTGTTTTTTTACTAAACCAAATTCCGAAACCATTCAGGTCATGTAACAAAAATTCATCTCAAAGCAGTATGTCATTTACCTCCTGCAACAGCTTAGAGTAAGCACAACCGGCCTTCCATCCTTCTATTGTTTGTCGTTGGCCAATACAGTTGGCTTCCTTATACCTGAGAGCACTAAACTTTCAAAACTTAGCACCAGTTATAAGAAACAAATATATATAAACAATAAAAAGGAAATTAACACCTATATAAAAATGAAACTGAATGTTGGACGTGAAAACTCCTAAAACTAAAAGCAAGCAGCTTTAACGTAAGTTGCAACAAATAACTAAACTATCTGCAAAAACCTATAATGCGACTAAGAAGAAAAATAAAAATAGCACCTACAAACTGCCTAACTCTAAGTGTTGATGACAACGAATTACAAAAGAACAAACAAATAAACAAAGTACTCTTAAAATAAGAGAGTGTAACATGCACCTAGAAGTCTAACATGCAAAATGATTAACAAATATCAAGAGCTACATGACAAAAGCTATGACACATGAGGATGCATGTGATACTGAAATGCATGGAGAAACAAAAACAACTAAACAGATTAAATAAAAATATGCACTACATCCAACTAATACTAATGATCAACTAAAGACAAGTTGCAAGCGGAAAATAAAACAAATAATATGCAATTATGTACAGAAAAATGAAATGACTAAATGATATTACATACTATATTGAACTATGACCAATTGAAAGGATGCAACTACTTCAGAGAAGATAAAATGAATAAAAGCTACAGGACAAACAAATGTAAACCAAAACACAGGTTAGACATCTACATGCAATAAGATATCAGATATTCAAACAAGAATATACTGAGATATTCATAATTAACAATGGGTTACCACTACAATGAAACAAAATCTACAGGACAATCACTACCAACAATTTATTTTATTTATTTTTTCGAAAGTAAAGCAACTGATATTTACAAGTCCTAACTACGCACTAGCAAAGCAAAACAAAAAATCTAAGAACACTGTTAGCCAACTCCCCGGCAGCGGCCCCAAAATTTTTATTGGCTTAAAAACCTACTATAATATAACGCAAGCGAACAACGTCAATAACGCATACAATGGAAAATACGGGTCAATCCTATGGGGAGATGGAACTATATGACGAAAAATTCTAAGGTTTTACTAGTACTAATTTCAACCGAAATTGGTATCGAATGCCCAATAGATGGATTTTTATGCGAATAAATCAAGATTGAAAACAATATAAAAATAAACTAGGGATTTGTATCCATGTATTCAAACATTGATTTAGACTCCATATCATGCTTCCAACAGTATAGTGTTGCAGATAACCAAAAATGCAGATCTTCTTGTCATTTTTGCTGCTTTTAATAACCAATTAGCCGACCTAGATAATCTTGTACAATGGATATTCTAGGGTTAGGCCTGAAATGGATGATGGGTGATGATAGAAAGGGTGATTCACAGTAGATAGAGGGGACAATTGCAGAGAGATTTGACATGCCAAGCAAAAAGAGGGACAAAGAAAAGATTGGTCGAGTGAATTTATGGAAGAGAAGGACACAGAGGAGAAAAATTGTTCTCGTGAAGGAAAACGGATTTGGGAAAGATTTTTCTTTTTTTTTTTTACTGAATCATATATTTATATTGATGAAAAAAGGTAATTACAACTGAGGTTAAAAGAAGCAAACACAAAACAATGCTAGACTCTGGCATAACCTTGAACAGACTTAAAAGACACTTAAGACAACTATTTAACTAAATATATAATAAGTAAATCCTGGAATTTCTACTCTTTTTAACCAAAAAGGTCTACCCAAATATATATTTCTTTCTCCTTCCTGTAAAGAAGCTCCCTTTTTGGCAGCACAATCTGCAGATAAGTTGATTTCTTTGAAACTGTGGGCAAATCTGATTACTGAAATCCTTTTAGTTGCATTCCTCCACCTTGTTCTAACAAACCAGAGAATTTGATCATGTTCCAATTGATCAGACACTCTCTTGGAATCAGATTTTATGATAATCTTTTGCAGTTTCTAGTCCACAGCCAATTCAGCTGCATTAACAATAGCATAAACTTCAGCTATATAATTTGTTGCAATCCCCAATCCACCAGTAACTGCACCAAGAACCTTAGTAGATAGATCTCTAATGACAATGCCAAAGCCAGCTGCTCCAGGATTTCCAAAGGAGGCTCCATCACAATAAAACATAGTGAATTCAAATTCAGGTTCATTCCACTGACAAGCTATAATACTCTGATATCTGGAAATTCTTGGCCCCAGCTTGAAGAAAGATATAATCTGGTCATCATACTCTTGATTCCATTTGCTACCTTTAATTCTAATACTATGTTCAGCTATTGTTTTCAATAGTTTGCACTTGAATTTTGAAATATCAGGTTTAATTTCTTCAAAAAATCTCTTGTTTTTTTGAAACTACAGCTCTTTTAATGTAAAAAAAGAATCTATGAGCCATACCTGTTGAATCGATGAGCTTTTATTTCTTGCACATCTCCAAACTTCATCAAAAGATTTTGGCAAAGAGAAGTTGAAAATATCACATAACCAATTCCATATAGCCAAACTGAAGTTACACTCCCACAATAGATGGCTCATGATATATTTATATCTTCTTCACATATGAAGCATCTGGAGACCATGTCATAGCCATTTTTAACCATTTTAGTATCATCAATATAGAGTCCCTGAATTAACTTCCACACATTGCTTGCAATACTGGGATGGAGAAATGCATTACATATGTATTTAGACCATTGCACTTTTTCTCCCCTTGTTCTGATTTTGTTAACAACGGCTGAAATTATAAATTCACCTGAGAGTGTTACTTTCCAACATAATTCATCATTCATACCACTAACATCAGGCAGACTGAAAGAAGCTATTGCACTCTTGATTTCCTCTAGAATAGACCAATTTCCATTGATTAAAATATCAACAACCTTTATATTCATATTATTTTTAACAAATTGAGATTTCCCCATGACATTAATGTTGTCAAACCATACTGAAATTGACTTCCCATCACCCACATTCCATTTTAAGTCCTCTTGTAAAGATTGCATTTCCCATTTCAAACCACTCCAAACTGAGGATAACTTCCATTTTTTGTTCCACTGCCCATGTTTGTCTTTATATTTAGCTTTGAAAAATAATGCCCAATCTTCTTGAGAATTTAATAATTTCCACATCATCTTCATTATAAATACTTTGTTGATAGTTTTTAATCTTTGAATTCCTAAATCACCTTCAGAGTAAGGACTGCAAACTTTTCTCCATGCCAATACAGTGTAATTTCTCACTTCATTGTCCCCAGACTAAAGGAAATTTCTGATTATCTTTTCACAAGATTTTATCACTGAAGAAGGCCATCTGTATATTGCCATATTATATATTGGAATGCTGTAAAGGACTGATTTGATCAATACTAACCTATCCTGAAATGACAAAAGTTTTCCCTTCCAGCTTGCTAGTCTTCTCTGCATCATCTCCACCATATGCTAAATAGTTGAAGACTTAACTCTACCAGCCACAAGCACAACTCCCAAGAACTTATCTGGAAATTCACTCACTTCCATTTGCAATATATATAGAATTAAAGATTTCCTCAAGGTAGATGTCCCATCTATAAAACATTTACTTTTCATCTTGTTAATGATTTGCCCTGAACTTGCTTGATAATTCTCTAACAGCTTGAGAAGATTCATTAAACTTTTCTTAGCTCCATTTAAAAAAAATGAAGACATCATCAGCAAAAAATAAGTGTGTTGGGTGAATGCCTTGTCTTATAACCATTGGAGTAATGAGAACACTTTTAACCATCTCAGTTAGACTTCTACTTAACACTTCTTCCATTAAGACAAATAGGATTGGAGACAAGGGATCACCCTGTCTCAAGCCTCTGCCTACTGGAAAAAAAACCACATGGTCCACCATTAAGCATGACTGGTATTTTAGCAGATTTGAACAGAACATGAAGCCATTCACACCAAGTTTTGGAAAAACAAAATTTTTCAGTACTTGAAAGAGGAATTCCCAGCTGACTGAATCATATGCTTGAGAGATGTCCAGTTTGAGACTCACATTTACACTTCTCCTTTTCTTCTTCATCTCATTCACCATTTCAGATGCAAGTAAAATTTTCTATTATGTACTTCTTCCTATGACATAGGCAGCCTATTGAGGTGAAACTAACTTTGTCATCAAACCACTCATTCTGTTAGCAATGAGTTTAGTGAATATTTTGAAGCTGACATTGCTAAGACCTATAGGCCTATACTGATTAGGAGATTTTTCACCCTCAACTTTTGGAAGCAACACTAAAAAATTTGAATTCATCCCTTTGGGAATAAATTTCTTTGACCAGCAGAATTGAATGGCTTGGACTACATCTTCCTTTATTATCTGCCAACATGCTCTATAAAAATGACCTGAGAAATCATCTGGACCTAGAGAGCTATCAGGATCCATGCTGAAAATTGTGTTTTTAATCTCCTAATAGAATGGATGTTCAGGTGTAAAGCATGAACACCTTGTTTTGGTATGATAATAAAACTTGGGATTGGCTTCCTTTTAATTCCCAACATGGTTATCACCTGAATTTCGGCCCATTGATGATGTATTTCATGATTAGAGATTTCTCATCCTTGAACTTCTTATCCACTAGCAATACAATTAATTTCATAAATCTTCCTGCACCCTGGCTGCATTCTCCATTACACGTATCTGCTTAAACCCAACTTGACATCTAGCTCGACAAGGCATAACAGCTCCACTTTATGCATATCCCATGTTCAGACCATTCTTTTCATTCCCCTAGCATTACAAAACAAAAATCAGGAACAATTACCAAACATTTACTAGTAACGAACAATAAAAACAAAATACATAATTTGGCACAAACATAAGCAATTAGTGCAAAAAGATACTGTAAACACCTACAAAATTATAAGAATATATACAATATTAGGTGCCTATCAAATGACCCTAAACCTACCTTTTGCGTGTCCTCGAGTAAAACACAAAACTAAAAGACCTACACCATTGTCACTGGTCTGTAGATTGCATTTAGCGAATGCAATAAGCCTTTTAAACCACTAAGTGTCCCTAGTGGACGAGTTGAAGTCTCGTGAGGGTTTGCTTAGCCCATACCCACAAATTTCTAGGACAAAATATAAGCTCAGATTTCATGAAAGTGATACCTGCATTCAGTTTTAGCTCACAACAACTGGATATGTCAATCTAGCTTTCAAAGGCACAATTCTAGCACTGGAACAACTAAAAACATGTGATAAGAGTGTAAAGTGCATCTACCTTAGATATGCATAGAGAATGATTTACTGTAGGAAGTTATGACTGTCAATTACTAAGAGATAGTTTTTAGGCTAAGAACTGAATTCAAAGCCAAGCTAGATGTTTGGATTTACGAGATCTGTGAATGTTCACCTTTAGAGTTGGTGATATTTCAGTTTACGCGCGTTGTACATCGACGTCTACACCCACCCTAGCTTTATTACAAAACTATTTACAAAAAGAAGCATTGACTGCTAATTTACTTCATGTTTCAGGCCTGAAAACATAACTAAAGAGAAACTGACTCAATGGTTTGAAATAAAAGACAAATAACAAATCATTTCATTTGTTTTTTTCTTCCATATATGTCATTTTTTTTTCTTTTTCAGAATTTTTACTTTTTTTTTCTTCTATTTTTTTGATATTTTTTTTCAACTGATTTTGGAATAACGAGAGTTACGAACACATGATGACACAACAACTTTACACAAAGACATAAATAATACATTAGATGAAAATTTTAACAAGGGGTGGCCCTTTCCGATGCACCCTGTCAAATTCAATGGTTGTTATTCAACATGTATCCTCAAACTTCTATCTCAGCCAACCAAAGAACAAGCTAGTCAAGTCTCACTCAGTATTCTAGATGATTGGCAATCTACTTAACCTATGAAACACTGACGCTATACACGCTTGGTAGATCGTGCATGTGCAAATTTTCATATTACATGTGAATTGTGCTAAAATCAGAGGTGCCTCATCATCTAGACTAAGAACCCTAAGATATCATACATGCTCAGCTATCACAAATCAAGGTAAATGAGCTCCACATTTCATGTTTCACTTTTTTTTTCAACATTGAAGAGTTCAGATTAACATGGCAAAGTTCAAATTCAATTATAGCATAGTGGCAACCATATGGTATGTTTTTCACCCTCAAACCTAAACTAAACATTGTCCTCAATGTTTCTAAAGATGAGCTGAATTATAACTACAACATACCATTAGAACAATGCTGAGTAGATAAAAGGAACGAGATTACCAGATTCGACGAGAGAAAGAACTGAACTCCATTATTCACATCTAAAATCCAATATTTTTCAGTTGAGATCACATTGGATTAGCACAACATATACAAAAGAAAAATAAGATTCAACTGAAACATTACCTACTGGATTAAATACAAGAAAACTTCACCATACACATACAACCTAAAGAGCTGAGGATCAACCCCAAAAATGATATGCAGAAACATCAACAGCCTTACACATATATAACATGAGAGTGCAAGTAAGGATGCATATGTGAACGAGTTACCCCCAAACCAAAAGTTGTCAACAGATGTATTTTTGAGCACAAAATCTTGCAATTTTAGAGGTATATCATGCACAAGGTCTAGCTCAAATTAGACTTTGTTAGGGAAGGGAAGAGAAACATCAATGTGTTCTAACTGTGGCTCTTCAAAGATACTATATTTAGCTGCAAAATAGTCTAAAAGGACTTGAGAAGCACACAATTCCAAGCCTAGATTAAGAACTTTTAGAAAAGTTGGTTTTACAATTTCGTTACAAACCAAATCTAGGCTTGGTGGAAGAGTCTCAGTCTGTAACTTAGGAAGGATAGTAAGCACATCTAAGTCGTTCACATGTATGATATCAAGAGTACCATTACTATCAGTTACATTAACATCTTCTAAGTCATCTACAAGTCCCGTAGCATGCTTACATTAATTGAACAATTCAACAAACCCCAATTCAGAATCATGATTATCTAAAGTCTTCATCTCATGTATAAGAAAATCAAAAGACACAACATATTTTGACCCAGGCAGGGATTTAGACACATAAAAGTTATTTCAAGCATAAGATCATCGGTGTCAATAGAAAATTCATCCATCGCTAGGTCTGACGCAAGCTGTATATCATGCACACTTCCAAAACACAATTTTTCAAGCCCCAAATCAATATCAACATCATCCAGAATTTCAGAGTTACGGATAAGAAAATCAGAAGAAACATCATTTTTCAAAGTTGCAGCAACGGATTCTAAGTTTACGGTAACTGAAGATTCCACAACAACATTTTCAGAGTAAACATGCTCTTCTAACATTAAATCATTATCATCATCATCGTAACAAGGATGTAATGCCCCATTCAAAACCATAGTGTATCTACTCCATTCATCTATCTCTATATCAGGTTCATATTCAATAGTATTTGCATGAGTAGGGATAGATGCACTATTTTCAAAATTTAATTCATTATGACTAACAATCATTTCATCTTGACATTTCTCTCATCCCCCATTTTGTAAATGAATCAATTTCATTTTTAGAAGCATATTTAGTTGTTCAAAGAGAGTGGGGTTTTCAACAGTAGGTGTCCTAATTTCAGATGGGTGTGCATTACATTTTCTGTGAGGTTCACTACATAAAGCAAATTCAGAAGTGTTGCTATATTGATTACTATGCAATGCATCTAAATCGAGTTTAGCATTATTTTGTTCGATGAGTTTGAGATTTTCTTTCACAGATTGCATACAAGAGATTAGGGTAGTACAAAAATTTTCTACTTCCCATTGTGTTGATTGGTACATGTGCACATGGTCATTAGAGTGCGGATCACAACCTTGGAAAGGTTGATAACGGTCCCAATTACTACCAGCATCATAATCTGTAGGCATTTCATTCCTTGAATTATCATGGTCTATTCTAGACTGCCTAAATACCTGTACTACAAGGAAGTGCTGAGCTAAATGATATGTGTTGTTGCACACAACACATCCAGCGACTTCACTTTGGTTAGATAACTTAGGCGCAATTTTTTTTCCAGATTCGCGCACATCCAAAATTATAATTCTATCCTCTAATTGATCCAAAGATACCGAATGAGTCGGTGGGGCACTATAAAAATGTTCATTTCCATGATGTGGTAAATGATACATGTGTGAATAGCTATTAGGGTCTGTGCAATGGAAATCAGAACCTTGAAAAGGTTGGTAATATTCCCTATAGTTATTAACATCATGGTCTGTGAAAAACATATAACGTGAAGCATGCTCATGTGCAAACCCTGCTGCATGTGTTCACCACCCTGATGTCTTCATTTATCCGCTGTTGTACATGGTGTTTCAGAGATTTCGGACCTTTAATTCGACAAACCCCGCTGCATGTGTTCACCACAACCACCTTACAACGCCACCTGACTTTGTCTCCATGTCTTCAAACATTGATTTAGACTCCATATCATGCTTCTAACAGTAGAGGAAGAGTGTTAGTGTTGCAGAGAACCAGAAATTCAGACCTTGTTGTCATTTTTGCTGCTCTTAAAAACCAATTATCGGATCTAGATAATCTTGTATAATAGATATTCTAGAGTAAGGCCTGAAATGGATGATGGGTGATGATAGAAATGGTGATTCACAGTAGAGAGAGGGGACAATTGCAGAGAGATTTGACATGCCAAGCAAAAAGGGGGACAAAGAAAAGATTGATCGAGTGAATTTCTAGAAGAGAAGGACACATAGGAGAAAACTTGTTTTTCGTTAAGGAAAACGGATTTGGGAAAGGTGATAAAATGGATATTCAGGTGTAAAGCATGAATACCTTGTTTTGGTATGATAATAAAACTTGGGCTTGACTTCCTTTTAATTTCCAACATGGTTATCACTTGAATTTCGGCCCATTGATGCATTTCATGATTATAGATTTCTTCTTCTTGAACTTCTTATCCACTAGCAATACCATTAATTTCATAAATTTGCCAGCATCCAGGTTGTCTTCTCCATTACACGTATATGCTTAAAGACGACTTGACATCTAGCTCGACAAGGTATAACAGCTCCACTTTGTGCATATCCCACGTTCAAACCATTCTTTTCATTCCCTTAGCATTACAAAACAAAAATCAGGAACAATTACCACACATTTACTCGTAAAGAACAAGAAAAACAAAATACATTATTTGGAAAAAATATAAGCAATTAGTGCAACAAAATACCGTAAATACCTACAAAATTATAAGAATGTATAAAATATTAGGTGCCTATCAGTAAGTTTCAGTCACTATAGCGGTTTTTAAAGATCTTTTGCGAGCACTGTCAAAGAAAATAAGTATTTTCTGTTGTTGATAAACGATAGTCCTCTGCGACTGTTTTGTTGTGTCAAATGTGTTTCTTTTTCCTCCTTTTACTGTAATTGCTGTTATTCTTCTCTGCAGCTTCGTTCTTAGCTCTGCAGCTACCCCAAACTCCCGATATCCTTCTCTGATTCCTAGCAACCCTTTATATAGATAGCAGATCAATAAATCTCGAGAAATACTCTATTTATTTTTTTTGTTCTTTTCTTTCTGCCGAAGTTACGAACTTAGCTATTTCTTCTCTGCCAGGCTCTAAGATTTCTTCTCCCTAACTCCTTTAAGAGGCTCTAGTGTATCCTAAAGATAAGATTCAATCTCACAGAAGATGTTCTTCCATATATAAACAGAACAGGATCGAGATTCTCTGCCTGTTGTCGTATATAATTTCTCTTTATATGTTTCCGGCAACTACCAATTATAAGAAAATTTGGTTCCCTTTTTAAGTTTTGAGACGCGTCACTGCCCTGTGATAAACTCATCCTCGCATTCAACTCTTCCCATTCACACGTAACTGCCAGAATTAACACAACGAAATCCCGTCTTCCTCGTCATTTTGTTTTATCCAAACTCGATGATAATCTTGTTTTTATTCAATCCCAAGTCAACTAACTACCCTTTTTCGTCGTTACGGGGCTATCCTAATTCAACTCGACAAGAAAATCTGAGTAAAACGCTTCCAAATCCAACACTGAAATTTTGCAAGAAAGAAGAAAACTTTCCCACCAGAATTCCTTCTCAAACATTGAAGAAAGAGGATGCCCCCTATCCAGAGTGGAGGTGTAAATATCCATGGGTTTCCCCTTATCCAACTGAGAGTCCGAATAGTAGGTGTCCTCCGGGTGCCTTTATCAACTTTTCGAGTTGATTTCTCCAAAAATGTTTATTGCCCAAAAATACCAACAAACACATAAAACACCATAATAAATACGAAATCGAGTGCCAATAAAATATAGTATTGAGATCAAATTAGACACAAAAATGTGCCCATCAAATACCCCCAAACTTATTATTTGCTAGTTCCGAGCAAATCAAATCTACAAAATAAAATCCTAACTCACTGTCGCAGGCATCGCGGTTGCACTTAGCGTGTACAATAAGCCTTTGAACCCCTAGGTGGCCCTAGTGGCCGAGTTATAATCTCGGGAGGGTTTACAAGAGGTGTACCAACATAACTTTACTCCAAACCCTAGATGTCTACGTAGAACCTTGGAGTAGCACTAAAGAATCTCCTTGGTTGTCATACTCTCATTGACTATAGGAGAAAGTACCCTAATACGAAATTCCAATTGTTGTACACGAGTTTGCACTCACATACTAAAATTCATATATAAGTGACAGAGCTCTACTCAGATACTCACACTGTGGACATCAATATCCGAATCAACTAATCAAATGAATAGATTAAGAAGATGGATATAGAGAAAAACGTAGATGGTTTTAGATGTTGACTAAGGTGAACGGTGTTTCTCATATCTGTCTGTAGGCCACTGTCAAGACGAACCTATCCTAATGGAATGAGATACCGGTCTGACTAATATCAACATAACTGGCATATAAAAGGGAACCAGGGGTCGATAATCCTAACTCTACACTACACCAAATATGGGGTTTAGCAACTCAGATTCGCAACAACTTAGAAGCTGTTGTGAGTTTTCTGTTGCTAATTTCAGTTGCAAAAGTTTCGCACAGGTTGAAACAGTTACGAAACTCGCAAATGTTTGATTCTGTTGCGATTGCAACTAAATCCAGTTATACGCGTGCTAAAAACCCGTGCGACTGCCTACATTTTTTAGCTGACTCGGTCAGTTTGCTATTCAGCCCATTCAGAACAAAACTGACTCGGCAAACCTTTATTATCGAAAGAGATTTTATTCTCACTTCACTTTCTTCTTCTTTATTTGTCTCTCAACAAAACCCCAGCTCCTCTGTGGCCGCATTCACTCACCACCACCACCACCACTGAATCTCTTCTCTTTCACAACAAAACCCTAGCTCTGCTCTGCGGCCGCATTCACCCACCACCACCACCACCACCACCACCACTGAATCTCTTCTCTTTCACTCTCTTTATACTAAAAGATTGCTGAATCTTTAGATTTGATCTCTCTAAGTAAAAACCCTAACACCGCTGTTGAGGACGATTTGAATCACAAAGAAAACTGCAGTTGAGGAGTTATTCGATATTATAAGGTTAGTGTTTTCTTAAAACCTAAATATTTATTAGAACCCCTAGTTTGATTTGGCTGATTAATTTGATTTAGTGTATGGCTCTTTGTTGCAGTGTGGTTAGGGTTATCAATCTCGAGGAGTCATCTTCATCAAACCATACTTGGTAAGAAACAAGAAAGTTTTAATTTTCGAGTATCTTTGATTATAGGTTTTGGATATTGTTTATTATCATGTTTTAGAGCTGCGTTTTTGTTTTTATGACTTGATTCTGATTTTTTGATGATGATGCTTCAATCTCAGTGTAATAATCAGTGTAAACCTTTCTTATCTTTCTATAAGTTCTTCGCTAATAATCAGTGTAATCCTGCTTTTTCTGTAATTTATATTCTGAAGACAATTTCTGTGTGGGTATATAAAAGGAAAGTGTTATTAATTTCATTATCGGTGACTCCATGTCTAATATTTTTAGGTTAATTACTTAGTTTCTTCCTTGCTATGGGCTGAATCTGGTTGTATTTGGTCGTATTCTCTTCACTTATTGGGTATATATGAAGAACCATTTGGTTAATTAGTCATCCTTCTTCTACCTTCAGTTAGAGTCGTTTGATTTGATTCACTTGACCTTGTATGGGTTCTCCGGTCTTGTTCAGGTGGCATTAAAAGAGGTTCAAGAAGAGAGTGATTGCTGAGTATGTTTGTGGAGCATGAATGTGAAAAAATATACTGGCTTATGGAGCTATACATACGGTAATATCCGTTCAAGTTTTGTTGTTATTTACTCGTCATTTATTGACAACTAAAAGTTGTATCATAAATTCCTACTTCATTTTAAATTGTTATAAGCTAGAAGTTGCATCTAGAGATATGTGTTTGACATTTCCTGAATGACTTAACGGGCTTCCAACAACTTTTAATATTGTGCAGATATTCCGATAGAGTTGAAGCAGAGACGGAAAGAGTGAGAGGTCTCTCACTTTTCATATCTTTCGTTTTTTTTATTGCATGATAGCAACATGATATTATCTACCTTTAAATCAAAAATATTGTAACCATGTTTCTTATGCTTGCAATATCACAGATGGATGAGGATGAGCAACGACTGAAAACTGGAATCTGGATTGTACACTCTTCAGGTCAGTTTTGCTCTTGCTTTCAGGTCAGTTGAACACATATCCAGTTCATTGTCTAGAATGTAAAGCCATAACTGCTGAATTTGTGTTTTATTTATTGAGGAAGTAATGAAATAAGTTTGATGAAAATTATTTGGTTCAGAGTGCATTTTTTCTATGTACGTAACTTGATCTCTCCAATTTGGAAAACTGAAAGTGATCTATCATGTATATTTCATTGCCATCGGCTATATTTGGATCTGAACTTAACTAGTCTAACTGTCTCTTTTTGTACAAAAATATGTTATTGGTTGAATATTGTTTAACTCAGTTTGAATTTTATCTCCAGGGAATAAGTTTGGATGCATAATATGTTTGTTCAATAATCTGATAACTTATAATTTCACATGTCCTGTTTGGTATCCAAGTGAGCATAACACGTACGCAGATGTATATAAGTGCTTAGAAGAAATCTAGGGCGCAAAACAGGAAGTGGTCTCACGCTGGATCCTAACAGCTCGTTTACCTCAATTAAGAGTCGCTGTTCTCCAGCCCCATACTATCAGACTTGTATCTTGTAAAGCGGACATACTGGTTTGACATCTACAAGGTTGTATTTCTATACTCAACTATTTAATTTTTCTTTCTTTCTAGTGACTTGCGTAATTATTCCCGTTGTATGTCTGAGCTTTTCTTTCCCTCTTGTTTATGTGCATAACATTGACAATACCTCGTTAGTTAGCTGTCCTGTGCTAACAATTCATGTGAGTCTTTCCATTCTCACCTTTAAAATTACCTAGACTTTCAATGCAATTTGTGGATACTATCATAACATGCATCTCTTATGTATCCCTATGCAGGGAACATCTGATGAAGTTGTCGACTGTTCACATGGGAAGCAATTTTGGGAATTGTGTAAAGAGAAGTATGAACCTCTATGATATCCTGTGCTAACAATTCATGTAAGTCTTTCCATTCTCACCTTTCAAATTACCTAGCTCTTCAATGCAATTTGTGGAGACTATCATAACATGCATCTCTTCTGTATCCCTATGCAGGGAACATCTGATGAAGTTGTTGACTGTTCACATGGGAAGCAATTTTGGGAATTGTGTAAAGAGAAGTATGAACCTCTATTCTGAGTACACTGGCACCTCAGGAAGTTTGTCCATAGTTATTTTTTATTTTAAAAAAATCGTTGCTTTAATCATGTAATACTTTGCCATGACATCTAGGTAAAACTGTAGTTCTAAATGTCAAAAAAGGCAAACAAAATCTCACTATAATTATGTCAGTTCCAATTCTAGCTTCCAATGACCATCCCTTGTTTTCTTTATCATATTTGTTTACCTTTTTTGCTGAATTATAGATCACTAAGACTGCTGGATTTTCAGGTAGTTGGTTCTAAATATTGGCCCTTGATTTCAATCACTCTATTGCATCCTAGTAGTGGTAACAACTCAATGTGTGTGTCCCACCAATTCACTTAGAGAAACATATTTTAAAAAATAAAATAAAATAAAATAAAAACAGAAGGTGAAAGGATTCAACAAGATATGGCGAAACTTCCTTGTTATTTCAAACACTTTAGCTCCTTGTTATTTCAAACACTTTAACTCTGTGCTTTTATGAATAGACTCTACAATCAAGATGTTTTCATGCACAAATTTCTAGGCTTTGGAGTTTATTAATGCAACTAAAAAGTTTCGTCCATATCCCAAAACTAAGTTTCGCCCATATCCCAAAACTTAAATCTAACATTGTCCTCAATGTTCTAAAACTAATTTATTAATGCAACTAAAAAGTTTCGTCCATACCCCCAACGAGAAATCTAGCATTGGATTTCTGTTTAGAAATTATTAAATCAATAAATAAAAGAAAAGAAAATTGTTATACCAATTTAATATAATAACCTCCACTATCCTGGACATAATCCATCTTCTCCACTCACCGCCACCACCATCTGTCTCTATTTCATATACTAAGTCGATCACTAACAGTCACCACAGACAACACCATCATCCCTGCTAGTCTTCTTCAAACTCAGACAACAGTTTATCAGCACCTCGATAACACATCTTTAATATCTGCCATTTTCATTATTTCCATCAACAACATCATCACTTACACCTCAATCAAAGAAAACTCATTAAACTATCTGTTAGAATCATTTTAATTCATCTCTGCCAATCGAACTCGAAACTACCATGATCAATAATAAACAACGTCACCATTATTCCCATATATTTTCATTCTTCAAGGGTATTTACTCAAGCTCGAACTGACAATAACCACACCCAGATTCCTAGACTACCATTCGTGACCACACAGAAAAGCCAAATCGATCTTTACCATTTCAATCGATTCTCTATTTACTGCCAACCACTCATCATCACCCTTCTCCATCATTCATTCTCTATTTACTGCAAACCACAGATTAACCCAAATTTAGGGTTTTCACTAATTTCAATCCTGACTAGCTAATTGATTCAAAACCCTAGAAAATTGATGTGTCGATTGAAATCAGTAACCCCGATATTGAAATTCCTTTATCTAATTGTCGAATGCTTAATATGACTGCTTAATAAGTTTTTTTTTAATCGTGATAAGAAATGGTATGAAGAAATAGAGATGGCTGGTTGTATCAGTGGTTGTGGAAGGAAGAAGAAGAGGGTAGTGGCGGTGGGATAAAACAAGAAAAGAGGAAGAATGGATTTGAGGTTATAGTATAATGAAACATTAGTGGCCGTCCACGCGTATAAGATCAACGGCTTGCATAAAATACTATAAAATAATTTAGATCAGTTAACTAAAATAAAATTCAACGTCAAGTCCAACTACCAAAGCCTAAGTTGGATAAAAATTAGACCAAACACTATTGTTGGGCAAAATCTAAATACCAAACATCAATTAACCCTAAACTAAACTAATAGAGTGAATGTAATGGGAAAGTCGGTAACCAGGGTTTTATTGGTATCCACCAATATTTCCTTGCAACTATTGAAATGAAACATAATTATGAATATGTGTTTATTGTTCGTTCTATTGACATCACTTATTATATATATTAGAGCCGCAAATATCACTGGTATACCCTAAGCATGACACATCAAAAGACTAAATCCAAGCATGAACCATCAAATTGCATCTATGAGAAAATTATACGAAACTAAATATAGGTTCACAAATTTTATATGGCTTTTCTAAGCATAACCCATCAAAATTTTTAACGAAGCGTGAATCATCAAATAATAAGACAAATATATTTGTAAGACTCAATAACACACGTAGTTTTTTAAAATCGGTGAAGCAACAACTTATTTATTCGATCAAGCAATAAACATTATTTAAAAATTAATCAATTCAAATCATAATGGTCTAATGGTATATAATCATTTCAAATCATAATTAGGCCCGGTACAATACCACCAACCAATTTTCTAACCTTACTGGCTCCGGTTTCCATGCCCACCAATTTCCAAATTCAAACCCATTACTGCCGACCAGTGCACCACTTTTCTCCAATTGAATCAGCCATCATCACAACACTTCCCAATTTCAGACCGCACCAAAATCTGTCCACTGTCTAATTCTGTCCGTCTGCATCAAACTTTATCTTCTGTGCGTCTAAGACACCTTCCTGCACCATCGTTGTTGCTGCTGCAGTCTAGTAGTACACATTGTATTGATTGAAAAACAAGAAGATGATTTCTTTCTTACTGACTGAAAACTACACAGACCTACATTTATACATGTCTTAACTAAGACAAGAGATGTTAGAACAGGACAGGCTGTGAACAGCTCTCACTCAGCCAATAAGGATCATTTCTCACACACTCAGACACACGTGAGAACTCTATGAGATTCTCAGTACTATTAGCCCCCCTCAAGCTGGAGGTTGTTACTAGAAATTACCTTCAGCTTGTCTCTAAGTGTAGAAAATCTTGGTCCTGCCAGTCCCTTGGTGAGAATGTCTGCAATTTGATTCCAAGTTGAAATGTATTTTACCTGAATGTTTTTGTTCTGAACAAGTTCTCTGACAAAATGATAATCAATGGCCAGATGTTTCATTTTACTATGAAATACTGGATTAGATGACAGAGAAACTGCACTTTGATTGTCACAAGATATCAATGGTGGAGCAGGAAGCAAGAGATGAAGATCTTTGAGTAGCTGACAAACCCAAACAATTTCAGCTGTGGTATTGGCTAGAGACCTGTATTCTGATTCAGTGGAACTTCTTGAGACACTACCTTGTCTTTTGCTAGACCAAGTAATTGGATTAGGACCAAAAAATATACAAAAACCTCCTGTAGATCTTCTTGTATCAATTGATCCTGCCCAGTCAGCATCACTAAAGCCATGTAATGTAAGAAGACCTTTGGAAAATAGTATACCATAATCTAGGGTGCCTTTGATGTATCTTAGAATTCTCTTGGCTGCAATAAAGTGTTGATCAGTAAGAGCTTGCATATAAAGACATACCTGATTCACAGCAAAACTAATTTCAGGCCTTGTCCAAGTAAGATATTGTAGAGCACCCACTAATGATCTGTATTCACTTGGATCTGCTAATGGAGTACCAGCTGAAGCAGTGAGTGAAGTAGAGAGTGAGACTGGTGTACTGCAGGGTTTAGCACCAGTCATATTGAATTTCTCCAATAAGTCCAAGGGATACTTAGTTTGACTAAGAAAAAGGTTGTCTGAATTTCTTTTCACCTGAAGACCAAGAAAATAATGAAGAGAGCCCAAGTCTTTGATAGGAAAGTATGTCTTAAGGTGATTAATAAACTGAGAAATATACTCAGTGGAATTCCCAGTGATAATAATGTCATCTACATAGACCAGAAGAACTGTAATCCTTGATCCAAACTTTTGAACAAATAAGGAAGCATCTGCTAAAGAGGGTTTGAAGTCATGAGTGAGAAGAATTGTAACAATTTATCATACCAAGCTCTGGGAGCTTGCTTCAGACCATATATGGATTTATGTAGTTTACATACATAATGAGGCTTGGTTTGATCAACAAAGTCTGGAGGTTGTTGCATATAAACATCTTCAGCTAAATCCCCATGTAAGAAGGCATTACTAACATCTAATTGTTTCATTACCCAGTTGAAGTGAACTGCCAATGAAATGATTAGTCTAATAGTTGTTGGTTTGGATACAGGACTAAAAGTTTCTGTGTAGTCAATTCCTTCTTGTTGATGAAACCCTTTGGCCACCAGTCTAGATTTACATTTATCTAAAGAACCATCAGCCTTATATTTGATTCTAAATACCCACTTACAGCCTACAACATTATAGGATGGATCTGGTGCAACAAGTGTATATGTGCCGGCATCCTTAAGGACTGTATGTTCTTCTTCCATAGATTGTTTCCATTGAGGTATTATTATTGCCTTAGAATAACAGGTAGGTGTTGGTGGTGGAATATCTGAGGTAAAGTTTGCTGATAGAACATACTTTGTATTAAAAACTTTGGGTTTAAAAATACCTCTTTTACCCCTTGTTACCATGGAGTGAGAATTAGCCAGTGAAGAAATACCAGGAGCTGAAGTATGGTCAGAAATAGTTGTAGTGGATGCATCAGATAGCTTGACAATGCTTGAAGAATTAGTAGAAAAAGTATCAATAGATGCAGCTGATGAGGTTGATGTTGCAGGTGTTGGTGCAGATATCTTGGCAGATGAAGTTGTAGAAGCAGTATCAGTTGGTGTTGATGAATTTATAATATCAGGAAGTATTGTATCTGAAGATCTCAATGGGAAGAAAGTCTCATTAAATACTACATGTCTAGAGACATATACTTTCCCTGTTTTGATATCTAAACATCTGTATCCTTTGTGCATAGAACTGTAACCAATAAAAACACAATGTACACTTCTTGGTTGGAGTTTATGTGTAGTGTAAGGCCTTATCCATGGAAAGCATGATGAACCAAAGGATCTGAAGAAGGAATAATCTGGTTTCTGTCCAAACAACTTTTCAAAAGGAGATGAGTAATCCAAACTTCTGACAGGCAGTCTATTAATAACATAATTGGCTGTATGAAAAGAATCAACCCAAAATTTTTCTGACAGACCTGATTGAATTAAGAAAGTTCTCCCTGTGTCTACAAGATGTCTATGTTTGGATTCAGCCAGTCCATTTTGTTCTTGAGTGTGAGGGCAAGAAACCTCATGAATAATTCCATGTATACTAAGAAATTCTTGTAGTGCATTATTTATGAATTCCCCTCCTCCATCAGTTCTGATTTTAACAATTGAAGTATGCAGTAACTTTTCAGTCATAGATTTGAAATGTAGAAAAATATCTTTGAATTCAGACTTTTCAGACAAAGGAAATATCCAACAGAATCTTGAATAGTCATCTATGAGATTAACATAATATCTGAAACCACTTGAAGAGATTACAGGACTAGGACCCCATAAGTCCATATGCACTAGTTCTAGTGGAGATTGAGCCCTATGTGAAGATAGAGTAAAAGGCAATTTATGACTTTTCCCTAGATGACAATCATTACAAAATAGTGGTGTTTTGACTAAACTAGTCAGTTGCATATCTCTGCACACTTTTTGAAGTACTTGAAATGATGGATGAGCCAACCTTTGATGCCAAACTGAAGCTAAATTCTTGTTGCTAAAGAAAGCTTTATTCTTAGTAGACTTGGCAAAATTCACTGGATATAATCCTCCTTTATGTGGTCCTTGACGCCATTATTGAGCAGATAAGGTGGACATGGTAAAGATCCATCAAGAAAACCGTTGACTCTGTAACGTCGCAGAAGTGGTAGAAGAAGTGATTTCCAGGTAAGAAAATTGTCATCCTTGAGTTTGTAACTGAGTATTTGTGAAATTTGATTGAGAGGAACTTGAGAGATTCTTGATTCATATGCTGCCATTGAAAGAACAAACAAGAAAGTAATGAAAATAGATTGAAAAATTGAATTGAAGTAAGATGATTGATTAAAGTTGTGATTGTATTGAAGAAAATAGATCTGAAAATTGGTTGATAGGTTGAACACCATTAATGGCTATTGCGGAAGCTTTATTTGATACCATAGTAGTACACATTGTATTGATTGAAAAACAAGAAGATGATTTCTTTCTTACTGACTGAAAACTACACAGACCTACATTTATCCATGTCTTAACTAAGACAAGAGATGTTAGAACAGGACAGGCTGTGAACAGCTCTCACTCAGCCAATAAGGATCATTTCTCACACACTCAGACACACGTGAGAACTCTATGAGATTCTCAGTACTATTACAGTCGAGACACCAACTTGCTGATCAGAACCAGCACCAGTTTACTCGAACCAGTAACCCAAATTTTGTCCATAGCAAACCCCCAAGTTCTGTAGCTGTGCAGTAACCAACGTCCCCATTGATTATGCATCTCGAGTTGTACACAGCAATCTTAATTTCTCCTACCATTCAACATTTCCTTCAACTGACTATAACACCAGGTTGAACGATCCACTAATCAAGCCTCCAAATTCTTCTCAAAACCCATCCAATCATCACTACAAATCGCACTGCTGCTGCAATTGAAATTCGAAAACTAGCTGCTCCATTCTCACCAATCAAATAGCAACTCCAATCTTCTGTCCGTCCCGGCCACTACCGATGGAAACAGTTCAATATAATCCATCACTGCCAGCTATTAATACAACCTCCAGTTCTCAATAACAGATACCGTCATTCAAATGAGACGAATACCACCAGAACCATTGTTATTGTCATTGCTGCTTGACGAAAATGATAGCTCCAGTTCTTTAACAAAACCATTCCACAAACCAAATGTGTTGAGGGAGTTGCCACGTAGTCCTTATTATCATCACCTAGGGGTGACTTTCACGTGCTCAAAGAAAAATAATTCTTTGTTTACCTTGTCCATAGTGAAAACTACTACCACACCCATTTTTTAGATTTTTTTCCACTGAAAAATCCACGCCCAGAAAAGTTCAGGCGCGTACCCAATTTTGGGAATAAAATATCTACGGAACCCATATCTTCTAAATTCTGTATTTCGTTTTTTTTCTTCATATCGATAAAAGCTTAAACACTCTCAATTCTTCGTTCAGTCTCAGAGAGGCGATAACGTCGTGTGATTGTAAGTTTCTTTCTCTTTCTCTAGGGTTCGATCTGATTCAGATTCCATTATGCATGTTATTGGTGTTGGTTAATGATGTTGCTGGTTTAACGATCTGGAATTGGTCTCGAGTGGATTTGGTTATTGGTGTTGGTTAATGATGTGGCTGTAGCAGATTTAGACACAAATAGAAGATGGCACTTGCAGGAGGATGGATGGTGATTCAATTGATTTTTACCATGAATTCTTGCTGTTCGATTGAGCAATTATCAACGAGCAAAATTGGAGAAATTGCTTGGCCTGAATTGGGTGTTGTAGTCGAATGGAAAATGGTTGTCTGTTTTTGGCATTGCAATACTTCAGAGAAGATGAAGAGGAGTTGATGTTGTGACCTGGATTTGGATGGACAAAAAGTGTAATGGTGATAGTGGTAATGGATTTCATTCATCGAGACGGGAATTACTGGTGTTTGCTCGAGTGGTTTGTACAAAAGAGGAGGAAATGGGAGCCAGCTGAAGACAACCTTGGAAAGCATAGAAACTGCACTTCAGTTGCTCGCAAAACTGTCTGAAAGAAGGTGGAATCAGTTTTTTAAACTGTTGGCAGTTGGATGCGTGTTGAGTGCAAGAAAGATGGCAGTATTACGAGATGGTTTTGGTGGCAGTATTGAGGGCATTACTGACTGTTGCAGCAGCTAAGTGGTCTAGTTGAGTAATTACAGGCGACGGTGGCGATTTCTCTCTCGTATTTACAGTGGGTTCTTCCTAGAAATGGTCTTGACTGAATGGTGATTTTACAATAGTAACAACAGTTGAACTGATAGGTTGCGAAGTGATGAATGGAAGGATTCGAAGATGAAGTGTCTCGGCTGGTCAGTTGCTGTGGCTGTAAAGACGGGTATTTTGGCTTAAGTCAGTGGGTGGAAATTGGTTGACGTGGATGTGTATAGAGCATTAATATGAATTGGAGTTGGTAGTAGAGATGAAACTCATGGTTTGTGGCTGGAGTTAGGATAAATACGTGGTTGTTGATAATGATGGTTGTATGGAGAATTGGACGTGAATGGTACTTACTGAGTTGATCGGAACTGTGGAGAGATTGAATTGCTGGATGAAGTTATAGTAAGTATTATCTTGTTTTTATAAGTTGTTATCAATCAATGATACATATTACAAGTATTTATCTGCTAAAGCCTAAATCTTATCATTTCTTTGGTTGTTGAGAAATGGGAAAGGTGTTTATGCTGTTTGGTTTGTATGGGAGTTATTGAAACAGGAAAGAAGATGATGATGTTGTTATAACTACATAACCTATCATGCAGTCGAGAAAATGTCTGCATAACATGTTATGCAATCGTGAAAATGGATGCATAACCTGTTATGCATCTACAAAAGTTGTTGCATAACTTGTTATGCAGTCCGGAAAACGGTTGCATAACACGTTATACAGTAATTTTTTTGTTATTATTGAAACCAACAAAAATAAAGATTGCATAACTTGTCATGCACCTACAATAATATCTGCATAACATGTTACGCAGTCGTGAAAATGGATGCATAACCTATTATGCATCCAAAAATATGGCTGCATAATGCATTATGCATCAATTTTATCTGTACGCACTAAAATTAACCAAAAAATGGCTACATAACCTGTTATATATGCATAACTTGTTATGCAGTCGAGAAAATGGTTGCATAATTCATCATGTGTCTGCTTTTTCTGTTGGATTCAGCCATATACAGCGTTTTAGTGGCTGCATAACCAAAATAATAGATGCATGAACAAAAATATGGTTGCATAACTTATTATGCATCTTTTGTGGTGTATGCTTATTGTGTTATGCATCTCTTTGGAGGCTGCATAACAAATATGTAGTCAATTTTCGAAATTTTTCCCTACATTGATCATCACCTCCGATTTTTTCGTGAAAAACAAAAAATTGATATTGTTGTTTGTACTCGTTGTGTAGCTTAGCTCTCTTTAAAATATTTCCAACGATATAAAATTTGTAAAATTCCATGGCGCAGTTTTTTAGATATGTTATGTCCAAGTTGTGTTGACAATTATACCCCTGAAAAATTAGCGCAGTCATTGTTCAAAATTTCATATAAGGGTCGGGATCGACCAACAAACCGTTTTGAAAAAAGCCTTTGACAAAACATACTGACCGTAAGATGTTATGCATCTAACGGCTAGCTTTTTTGATGACATTGCAGGAAAATTACGCTTGGTATTTGTTTGCCCACGAACAAACATTAGAAATGTAAACTAATATTATCCTGTAGCTGTACTGTAATGGCAGGAACGAAGAATTAATCCAGAACGAGAAGACATCTTCCCTTTTTTTTCTTCTTTTTTTCCCAATTTCTTTTCTTAACTTATATTCACTGCTCAATTTAGTATGGTGTTTTATATGGGGGCATCTAATTTATTGATTTTTAGTGCGACCAATTGATTTTCATTATTTTCTATGTTTATAAGAGTTTTCTTATGTTAGTGAATCGCCCTGAATCCACTTGATGTGCTTAAGAGGAAGAGTCATAATCTCTAAATCTTTCCCATCATTCGCCCTTTTCTTTTAGGGTTTTCCTATAGTATTCTTTTACCATGAATCAAGAAGAACATACTTGAGAGGAGAAGGAGGCATCAACAAGCATTTAGGAAGGGAAAATGTTGGATAATAATGGATAGATTATCACCTAAATACATAGCAGAGAGTTGGAAATTTTTTTAAAACTTTTCACTCAAGATGCACGAGAAGGAAACTAAAGATAATGTTCTATCGATATGATTAAGCCATACACATCTTAAAACTTTATTGTGTGCCCTGTCACCAGAAATGTCATCTGTCGGATGTATAAAATCACATGGTTAATATGTTTTGTCAAATGATTTTGTTAAAACCTTTTGTTGCTCGATCCCCTTCGTTCATATAATTATGGGTGTCACGGAAATAATTATGGGTTTCACGGAAGCTAAAAATAATATTGGGCCTGACAATGAGAATATTATTTTTTTTGGTCCTACGCCTAATTCCATGTTATCTGTATCCTAGTAGCTTAGGGGGTGCGACCAACTCGAGCAAATAAGAAGGAAGCCCATGATTAATTAAGCTTTGTACTCTTCACTGCCGTGAGTCATTTTGTTGCTTTTCGCCGCAAACGCCACTTTAGCTCTTATTTAAACCGTAATTCTTCGGGTAATCGGAATTGTTTGTATTTCCTTTAAAAAGTCTAAAACAATACCATTAGCCAAATAACGAAGCCGAACTAATGTAGTTATGGGTATAATTATGTCGCACTGACGTGCTTATCAGTAAACAAGTGATTTTTAATCACCAGGATATGATATATGTGCTTAATTGCTATCTCTAATTAAAGAGTAAAGCATAGACTAAGGGGGAGAAACATATCATCATGCTATGTAGTATTTCATACTACAAAAGGGGAATAACAAAGATGTTCGGATGAATATTTATCTAGATTTCCTTTAGGGGAGTAAAGTTTTTGTTATTCGAATGCTTCAACATCGGCATTTATTTTTGAATATCTGCAGGTTATTATGATTTTGAAATATATATTAAACGTATGTAGAATGAGTTATTTTTGTAATTCGTTTATCTCCATATGTAATAGAGTTTTGTCACTAAATTGACAAAGCGGGAGATTGTTAGAGTACTGGTCGGTTGAACCCACCAAACACTGGTATGTCGAGTTTGGTTGTCATATTTAGTTCCAAAACTCGAGTCGCTTAACAAGTGAATTAGAGTAAACTTCGTTAGGTTAGGCTAGAAATGATATAAATATTGTGCTCTAGTTACTCATGAAGATATGAAGATGGATTGTAGACAACGAAGACATTATCCTTCAGTTTGAGGTTAGTAACTACAGACTTGACTGGTTATTTTTCTACGTTGTTTCTTTCAAGTCTTTTAGATTAAAAACATAACACGCAAATTTATATATAAAATTCTAATATTAGACTTGGTCATATTAAAGTGTCAAGGAAGTATATTGAATTACGAAGTATAACGCTTATCTTTTGAACTTCGTAAATATGACATCAACTTAATCTATGTAATACCCACGTCTTTTATTTTTAAAGTACTAGGATGCGATCCTAATCCATTTGGATTGGAAGGCTAGAAGTAGCGCAATGTGGAGCGTGAAATCTGGTCTTCATTGTGTTTCGGTTGCGAAATGCCAGTTAATTTGCCTGAGAAACTATATTTCTCTTTGTGTGAGCCTACCCATAGCGTGTTCGGACGTTAATAGAGTTTTTATACTCAAATTTGCGACAAAGTGACACTTTCCTAGGGTATGTGTCGCGTTTGAGTCGAAATAAAGGCATTTTGGACATTTTAGCTTCTTTTGTAAGCTTTTACGGGTGAATTTTTCTATTAAAATCCAACCCTTTCTTCACTCTTGAATCCTCTTTCTTATCACTATAAAAGAAAATAAAATTTTATCACAAAAATTCGAAATTGAAGCTTATTTTATGGTGTTTGATTCGATTTGGTAGCTTTGGAAGGTTTTGTTCTACAAAAGGTAGGGGAAAACACTTCTTTGAAACTGATTTGAATTGAATTTTATTTATTTGATTCTCTGATTTATATTCATCAATCTTATCCATACTCTTCTGAAACTTTATATGATGGATTTGTGATTTTAAACAAATTCATGCTTGTTCATCTTGATTTTGATTCTAGGATTCATGAAACAAGTGAGGGTTTTCTTCTAGTTTGATGTTAAAACTATATTACTTCGAAAAATTAGTCATGGGTACTCTCAATATATTTGAATTGATCTTTACTTTCTCTTGAACCTCAATTTAAAAGCAATTCAAGGATTTCTGAAATAGTTTTTTGTTCTGTTTTTGGGCTGAATTCTCATCTAGTTCATGTGACTCTTATTTTTAGTTATATTTTTTGTATAAAAGAGGGTTTTTTATTCTTTAAAACTAGATAATAACCAATGGATTTGGATGATTGATGGAGCTAGTGGGAATTTTTAATTGAAGACTACTAATTCTGAAGGTTTTCTGTAATGTTTTTACAGTCATGTTTTATTGGAGTAATTTCGACTTGTTCCTGAATTTATTGTTTTTTATAATATTTTTTATATTATATATTATACTCTCTTATCTAAAATGAGATAAGAATAATCCATTTTCATTGTGTAATGAATCCTACACAAATTTTTGAACACATGCTATCCAAGCTGAAAACTTTTGAACTTGGTGTTGCTGTCCTGTTTTATTGGGGTTTTTCAACATAGCTATGCTCCTCATTACTTATGGTTATCATTTTTATGTCTAATTGGGGTTTCTAGGATTCTTAATGAATTACTGAATTTCATTGTGTAATGGATTTTAAATGAATTTTCGAATATAGACCGCTGAAACTGCAATTTCTGACAAACGTGGACTCTGTCCAGTTTTGTTGAAGTACTTTGGCACAACTATAGAACTTATGTGAAAGCTTATCTTTTACCCTTTAAAATGAGCCAAGAAACACTCGTTTTCATTGAGTAACGAATTCTACAGAATTCTTTAAAAACAGGATATCCAAACTGAAGTTTCCGAAAAAAATTATTCTCTTGTTCTACGCTATGTTTCCCTTGTTATTTGTGAATTACGTTGAACATCCTCTTGGTTACGAACCTTACTGATGAGTTTGTTGGGCCCATAAGGGGAAATACATATTAATGGTGACCTGCGGAAGATCGTCCGGGATGATAGGGTGGTTTTCTGATAAGCTTCGATAGTTGGTTATTCGGACCCTCATAGTAGATTATTGTAAACTCACTGGTTTTAGATGATTCCAATTGTGTATTGGCTTTGTAAGACCTTTGATACTTTGATTTGGATGTGCTCAATAACTTAACGCATTGTTTATGCTTTATTCGATTTGATATCTTATTGTTATCGTATTTGGGCATTCTTTATATTCGCGTTATCGTATCATTAACTCTCTACTGGGTTGTGGCTCACCCCTTTTTTTTCCACGGAGTTTGAAGGTGGATTGAGGTAGTAATCTTGCTTAAGCTTAGTGCATTGATCTTTGGGGGTCAAAGTGAGTACATCACTTTGTGTTCATGTATATTCATGTGTATCTGGGTTGGTTTGTGAAAAGTGTTATTCTCTTTTCTTGATGTTGTTGTTTGTAAAAAGAGTATTATAATCAGATAAATGTGGATCATATTTAAATGGTTTCATGTCAGCTATCTTGTAAGATTTACCATGTGGCTGATATCTTGTCGTCCACACTTTTTGGTTAATTTTTTTGATAATAAGAATAATTTTTCATGTATTGTTTAATGACTCATATTTTACGAGTTTACAAACTGTTTTCAACTCGTGCATCCCAAATGACAGCTTAGAGAGTTTGGAACTTTTCAGTTGACCGAACTCCACAGCCAATTGGAAGTGAAAAATTTTCCGGGCCGTCACAATCTATGTATTTAGTTACTTAATTATGTGTAAGATATAGATGTGATTTCATCCTAGAAAACTATGTATTATTACATTGGTTTAAGGAAATAGATGTATGAACTTGTTTCATAATCGAAAGGGAAATCATATTGGTCAAGTTCTTTATTGAATATCTTTTGTATGACCAACACAAAATGACAAGGTAGAACCTATCTTAACTTATGTTTCGAATTGAGGTATAACCGGTCATAGCCTATAATGTATAGCATGTTGTAATCGGTCACAAGATACTTTGTGAAGCAAGGTGTAGTTGGTCTCAAGCTACATTGGGAAGTTAGTTGTAATCGGTCACAAGATACTTTGGGAAGCAAGTTGTAACCGATTACAATCTATTTTGGGAAGCATGGTATAACCGGTCACAACTTAAATGGTGAGTCATGGTATAACCGATTCCAATGAGCAAAACCGAGTTTCCAATATTCACATATTTCTTTATATTTTGTGTGATTTTGGAATCAGGGTTTGCTAAGATAGGAAAATACAAGATGTCGATATAATGAATAATTTGAACATGTGCATAAATCTTATTTATTAATTGTTCAAAGATAGTCCTTGATACTCAAGGTGAGATCCCATAACAAGAATATTCTTAATATCTTTTGATATTTGGAAATATGCTTTTAATATGTTAATATTCGAAAATGTGTTATTATGATAATTTCGGAAATGTGTTGTTAACACATTCGGAATTAATATGATAATATTTCATATTAATATGGTAATTTTCGGAAATGATGAAAAATTCGTAATTATATATTAATGTGATTTTAACACATTTGATATTAATAAGCATATCTCTTGTTTTATATCAGTACTAGAATATGGCCCGTGCCGTAACGGCACGACTCGATAATAAGTAATTTTATATGTACTGATTTCAATTCTTGTCATTTTTTTGCCATTATTAAATAACATGACAATTAGTTCCGGTATATTTTTTTAATTGTCATGCATTTTAGCCAAGTTTATTTTAACAGTAAACTGATCAACTACATTTTATACTTTATACTGTTACACATTTTGTGACGTCACATAATTAAGGGAAATGTATAAAACAGTCCTACAATGAGGTCCCGGTTTGCAAAATGGTCCTATTGTTACAAAGTATTAACAAAAGAGTCACACTTCCGTTAAAACTGGGGTTAAGTTGGGGGTCCCATAAAATCAGAGTTAAATGGGTATGTAAATTTACCAGCCTGTCCTTAACCCAACTACACAAGATTTGTAGCCGTAGATCGTTTTTTTGGAACATCTCGAAGATCGGTTAGAGGGACATGATTAGGCAAAACTAAATCGGGTCTATAAAAATTTAGGGTTTCAGTTATTTTCAATTTTTGTTCTGCTGCTTCTCTTTCTATTTCCATTATCAGAGCTTTGCAAAAATGGCGATAACTGAAGAAGGAGAGATTTCGAGTGAGAGAAATCAAAAACAGATCGTGGAAAGATTATATAGTTCGTATGTATGGTTTGTTAATCCTCATTTGGTGTTTTTGTGAAGATTCTGGAGAAAAATCTAATATCTGGTTGTTGAATGCGGCGGTTTTCTTACAAGATATTAACACAATGTTCACATACACAACTAGGTTGGTAATCACAAACCCATATTATGAATTTCATTTTATTTTCAGAAATCCTAATTTAACAATTTTAGAGATTTTTTTCATAAACCATAATTAGGAAAAATAGGGGATTTTATTTGTATGGGTGATCGTATTTATGGATACTTGAGGAGAGTTTCACCTGAGATTCAGAGATGAGAAAGGAGTTGCGGCTGGTGTAAGAGAAGAGTGGAGAGATGAAATAGATGGGGAGAAGAGAGATCAGAGATTGGGTTTTGTAGCTATGGTGATTGATTGAGAGTTGGAGAGGAATTCAAGGAAGATGAACTGATAAAGAAAAGATGTGTTGATTGAGTGAATGGTGGTCTGATGCAAAACAGAGATGGAGATCGAGAAAATGATGCTTTTGAAGATTAAGAGAGGTGATGGTTGAGTTTGAGATCCAGGTGGTGCAAGAAGCAGAAAGAAGTTGTTGTTGGTGATGGTTTTAGGTGGAGATGAAATTATGAGATGGTATTGAGATTGCAGAATGGTTTTGGGAGCAACAATATATGAATGCTTAGGGCAATGGGTTTCTCTAATTCACAGTTACAGGGAAGAATGAACTGGTGTTGATGGTTGTCAAACTGTGACTGAAATGGTGAATGGTTAAGCATGTGAGTTTAGAGAAGTTGCAGATGGTGGTGCTGTGTAGAAAAATATGGAGCTGGGGATTGTGTGTGTGCTGAATTACAGTGGAGAATTTGCATGTGAGCTGAACTGCATTGCACAGTAACTGAAACTTAATGGTGACTAATGTTGTGCTTTGTGTTGGTGAAGCTGCAGAGAAGAGAGCTTGGTTGTATGTAATGGAGTTGTGCTACAAGTTTATGGATGGATGGGGAAGTCTGGTAATGCTGACATGGATGGGGAAGATTAATGAAGAATTAGGGATTGTAATGAAAGTGCAAGAGTTGTACCTGATGGATGTTGGTGCAGCAATGAAATGATTTGCAGTATATGGGTTTTGATGGCTTGTGCAGTTGCAGGTAGAAGCTGGGTTTTTGTTGGAGTACAAGCTGAAACAGAATGATGAAATAGGTTATTAGTTGAATGAGTTGCAGTGGCAGAACTGAAACTGCAGTGGGATGAATGAAATGGTGTGAGATGAATTGTAGCAGGTATGACTTATGTTGTGCTTTATGAACAATGGGTTGGTCAAGAGGATGGGATTTAATATTGTTGTTACAGTAAAGGCCTAACTAGTGGTTGTGATATACAATGGCTTATGAATCTGGTGATGGAGATGGAGTTGTAATACATCTTAAGGTGAAGCAATGTGAATGGGTTAATGGTGTTGTTGTTAGTGAATGAAGTTAGATGAACTGGCGATGTCTGAAACATAAAGGAATGGTTATAGCAGCTGAGTTACCACGTCAGTGAATTGCTGGGTGAGTTGGGTTAACTGCTGTTAAAAGCTTGAGTTATGAGGGAGGGCATTTTGGAGATAGTTGACATCGTTTTTTTTCTCCCAGCAGTTATCTCAGCTAAAGTATGATCATTTGGTAAACTTATTATAAAAGTATGGTCATTTTGTAAAAAATTAACAAAAAGTATGACCATTTTGTAAATGGTCCTTAATTAACATAGTCTATTATTATTCACCAACATTCATCACTACCAGAAAACTGCATGATACCATTTTTCTTTTTCCACCACCACCCAGTGGCAGATCGAATGATTGACTAACCTTGCTCTAACCCCCCTTTAAAATTCTAAGAACTATATAAAACTCTTTAACTTTATTCTATAAAGCCCATCTACTTATATTTAAGGTTTAGTCCATCAAAGTTTATATGTTTCTTTAAAATAAAAAAATAGCTCCCCCAATGCCAAATACTGACTCCGCACGCCACTGCCACCACCACTGCAATCCATCTCAGACAGGTTGTCGGGCGTAATTCTAATTTTCAAACACAGACACCATATAAAAGGTTGTTTTGGGGTAAAAACTGATTCTCCTGGAAATGGTAAATTTGGGTGTGCCGCCGAGAAACAAATCTAAACCCTAAAAAAATGCACTGCACGGGAGTACTTTAGATTCGAGAGATTAATCTGTACAATTTTGGCCTAAACCAAGAAATGATCGTTCCAGACTTCCTTCGGTCATAAAGTGAAAGAGAAGGGTTGATCTTAGGGAGGGAAGCGAAGAAGGTGTTGAGGTCAAAAATATTGAATATTGAAGGTGTGGTTGTTTTTATGACTTGTATCAGAATATGGAATTGGCTTGCAGAATGTAAGGTATCAGTTCTTGGTGTTTTCTGGATACTTGTGTTGATAACACTAACTGTTTTTTCGAAATAGGTTGAAAACCTATTTATACAAGTCATGATTGAGAACACCTTGATCTCGTAAGAAGTGGAGACAATTAAGTAGTGGAGAAGTGGGGTTGTATAAAAAGTGGTGACCATCACGTTTCCCTCATGAGGGAAAACTGGTCAGCCTTACACCCACTACTCTCTTACTGTTATTAACCGTCCGCCCTTTCCTGACACTTTTTTGTAATATGCGCGTTTCACGCCGCATGCTGTAAACCGCCAGACCACTGCCCTGATGAACATCCCCCAGTTTGTGACATGTTTGATGTCTCGAGTATTTTCGTGGAAAATATGCAGCAGGTTGCTGAGTGGGTCTTGTGTTGAAGACCTAGCTATTCTGACCAATCGCGCTCAACCTGGGTGGCGGATAGTCATGTGTGACGAGCCAAGTCATGAGACTTGATGCCAAGAACATGCTATAAGGTTAAATAACTAAGTTATTTGTGAAGCCGATACTCATCAAATATCGTATTGTTTTCGATGCATGTATAGAATCGCTTTTAAGCAAGCAACTCAAAATAATTGATGCATGTGAAGCATCGTTGTATAAAGCTCGCTTAAATCAGTCGCGTAGCTTAATGTCTTAAAAGGAGCATGACCGACCATATTCAGGAAGCTGTCAGAAGCTATTCACGCGCGCTAAAGGCAGGCCGGTCGGTTTCTATAGGAGGTGATGGATAGCGACTATGGTGACATCTTATTGGTCGCCTAAGATTTAATCTAGGACGGTCAATTTGGCTGGAGAAGTTGGACGGCCGAGATGATATGTGGTAGTTAATGGCCGCCTTAAAATTCATGTAAGTGGCTCGACCAACCCCTTTTGGACGATCGTTTGGGAGCCATATGGGAGGTCGTGGCTTGGACGATCGCGGATTATGGAAGGGTAGGGCCGTTGATTATGGCCACATCTTGTTGGCTACTTAAAGTAGGAGTTTTGTCGGCCAATTCATCTGGCGAAGTTGGGAGACCGAGATGATTTGCGGCAGTTAATGGTTGCCGTTGATTTAATTTAGGTTTTATAAATTAGGGCCAATGTTTTTGGTGTTGGCGCCACGTTGGGAGCTGTTCGTCTGGCCATCACAATAGCTGGGCTGCTGGTGAGCATATTTGCACCTTGCCTATTGATTGAGATTGAATCCAGGCCGATCAATTCGGCTGGCGAAGTTGAGAGACCAAGATTGTTTTGCGGCAGCAATATGTTGTTGCTAACATAATTTAGGGGTTTATAACTCGCGCGGCTGACCTAATTTGGGAAAGCGTTTGGTGGCTCTGCTTGTGAGTTGGAAGAATTCGATCGGCCAAGGCATTAGTGGCCCGCCGGTGTGTATGGTGATGCTTGTACGGTCGCTTTAGGGAGCGGCTAATATTGATAAATCGAGTGGCCAAAACGTACGGCCGTGATCATTTTAGACTGTCATGGGCAGTCTATATTAAATTTCTTAAGGAATTTAGGCGTGTCGACCATCCAACTTCCAGCTTTATTTAAAAGTGTGTGTGGCGCATTTAAAGCAATCTGTTTGGTTGATGGGAGAGGGGCCGGCTAGCGGCCACGGGTGGCGCCTGCTAGAGTAGATCGGTCAACCAAGTGGCGTGGCCACGCCTCCCTTTGCTGCTGCTTTTACTTGCCACAGTTCCTCTTTATTTTTTGTTTTTATACTTTGGTAGGGTTTTGGTCCTACTAGTCCATGGCGGATCAATTTCCTAGCTTACCTAGGTTTGGTATCGACCAATAGGGTTTGAGTTATAGCGCAGGGCGCAAGAAACCTATTTTTTGCAAATTAATTAGGTTAAAATTTGAATATTGCGAGCTGTCGCAAAATTGGTCACATCTGGTAAATTCTGTGTGTTGACACAAAATTCTTAATTTTATTCTCAGAGAGCAGTTAGCGCGTCCTCTGATTGAGTACTTTCATGCATACCTTAATCTTGATACTTCGGGAAATTCATGCTACTCAGCTGCGAGTGAACACTAATTGTCATGTCATACCAATATTAAGGGTTCAGCCGGGTAACATAGCATAGAAAAAGTACTCAATAATCCATACATTAATGAATAATGCAGGCGAGAGATAAAATCTACAGAATATTTGAGGTTGTTGCTACATGCACCATTCTGGGTAGATTTCATATAAATATACTGAATTGCTCAATAAATAAGTAAGGAGGCATGGACACTCATCAATCTTAAACGGCTCATCTTCCTTGCAGAACGACGACACATTATACAGGGTTTAACAATTTTATCCCTGAACTAAAAACCACCATCAACATTAAGTCCCCTATTTAGTACGTAACAATGACACTGTTGCGGAGTAAGCACTAGATGGTGACAAATAAAGATAAAACTTACGAGGAAAAGTAGACAGATGTTACCAGGATAGAAGCCAGCTCGGTTTTTGAGCAAGACACGTTTGATGCAGTGATCGTCCTCCTAGCACATGTTAATTGTCTCCAGGTTAGATAAGTATCTAATCGGTTAATATCCCGCATCTAAGGCCTTTATACACGGCAGGTAGAGAGTCCTTTCTTTTCCCGAAACTTATCAATTTGTGAAACATAAAAGAGAGCACCTGAGCCTTTTCTTTTTATACCGATCATCACAGAGTTGCATTCATCTCCTTTCCAAGCATTGCTTCATATTCTATTGTAGTTTTTTTTTTTAACGTAGGTTGTTGATATAACAATAATGCTTCTCTGCAGTGCATGGTGGGAACTCCTGGTGATGATTATTCTTCTAATTCTCCAGGGAAGAGTTTTGAAGTTGACAAACCCAGGGTTGCCGCATTCGAGGAGGTATTAGCTAAAATTGATCCTCCATTTCGTGAAGCTGGTCGAGCCATACAGGGTATGCCTCTCACGCATTTACGCATCGTTCGAGAGCGTGTTCAAGCTTTCGCTTAGGTTAGAATCGAGGAAAAGTGGAGGCGCGATGAAGCGTCTCAACCAACAAGTGCCAGGGCTGAAAGATTTGCGGCTCGGCTAAAACGACGAAGGACTGAGCACGAGCATCCTTTTAGTAAACATGATTACCCTATTCATAATGGCATCATAATTCTCGACTCTGATGTGGATGAACCAGAGCATCCTCAAGAAGCTGTTAGAGCAGTTTCTGAAAAGGATGTCGATGTCGATGTCGATGCAACTTCCAAAGAAGAGATTGAAGCGGCTTCTGGAGGTAACATTGAAACGGCTTCGGCTTCTGGAGAGAATGTTGAAGCGGATTCTTGAGGTAACATTGAAGCGGCTTCGGCTTCTGGAGAGAACATTGAAGCGGCTCATGGAGAGAACGTTGAAGCGGCTTCTAAAGAGGACTCCAGTGAGGGCGCCATTAACCCTAGTTTTGATGTTGATAACTAGATTTACCACTTTGTTATTCCCCTTCGTAGATAAGCATCTTTTCGTATCTTGTTGATGATTTTTGATATTCAGTGGTTTTTATTTATGTAACTGGGCTTCATCGAATAATAATATTTTGTTCATCTTGTTTTAATAATCTTATATTTCCAATTGGATGAATGAATGAAATCTCTTGACTGAGAAATCCAAATCCTCGAAAAAGATCTCGTGATACCTTGGAACTTTATACGCCACATCCTTTGGTAGGGTTACGGTAGAGCCTTATATTCGTTCCTCAAATGCCACGACTAGTACCTCGATTGCGAATAACAAGTTCTTCCCATTCTTCAGAGGTGATACAATACAACATATAGGAAGGCGTCACACAAATAGCGTTGATCGGCAAGTCGTGTCTTCTCCACGTGGGAAAGAATACTTCTGTTTGACTTTACCTTGAAAATTACATGCTTCTTGAAAATTCGTGGTGCGCCAACCATGCATATATGAGCATGGACGTTGTTTCTGAAGAAGTAGTTGTGTTCTGCCTTCCAGTCTTGTGAAAGGGTTCCAAAAATCTGAAATATGTAGATTGAAAAGAACAAAGTTCCTTCTACAGATTCCTCGAGGTGGTTCCAGAATTCGAAGCAGGCTGTTCTTCAGGCATGAAAACGTCTTCTCTAAAAGAATGTATTGCTGGAACACTTCCCTTGAATATCTTGTTTTTCTTTTCTTTCGTGTATTCCCCTCTTGGATGCGTTTTGGAGGATAAGAGATGTTTCCCCTGTAATTCGATTTTTTGGCTTTGAGTTAATAGGTAACTGTGTTTGCGTTTGAGAGTTTTGAGTTTATTTAAGGTTTTGTTTTGAAAAGATTCAAGGGCAATGAAAAAAAGTAATATTTCAATCAACTGATAAACTGAAACCCTAAGTATGAATGCAAGCAGTGCACTCATGTTGGAGGAATTACAAATGTTGCATTAAAATGGAAATTGCTAGAGGAAACACTAAAAGGAACGTTAGAGGAAAGGGGGGCGTGGAATCTTAGGCATTGAAGGGTTTGAGCGAGCGGGTGTGCATTACTACGCCTTCTAGCTTGTCTGCATTGATGAGCTTGCAGTAACATCCCAAAATAACTTCTATCACTAGGTACGGCTCGCCTTTCCCTTCTACGGAATCAGACAGAGCAGGTTGCGCAGCAACTCTCACTGCCATATCTCCAACTTGAAATGGGTTTGGGCGTTGCGCCATTACTTTCCTAGATTCCGCATATTTAACTGTGACAGCTTCTAGACTCTTGATAAAATATTTGAAAAGACCAGCATCCGATTCACATCTCCTAGTGACGGCTGGGTTGATAATCGGATCGAGTCCCCAAGCCTTGGCTGAAGGAGGAGTGACTGCTCTCAAAAATGGTTGTTCAATAAGACTTACTTGTGTCGGAAATCTGTGAAAAATGCTGATACACTTTCTTCGAGAAGTTGTGTCACATTCGCAAGTTGTTGATACGGCAACAAATAATCTTCAGGATTGGACGGCTTGTTGGAGACCCTTTCAGGTATAAACACTGGAAAAGGACATACTCCTAGCTTCGCCTTGTTATCGTGTATCCATGAGCGCCCCAGGATCATATCATAATTTGGGTACTCTTTAACCACATGAAATTTGGCGTGTGTTAGAGCATCTCCTACCCTGATTTCGAGATTGATGTACCCGTAAGCGTCTCTGGATTCTCCTTCTAAGTTTTGATTATGGTTGGGTAGTGAACAACTTCCTGGTTTGAAATTTTTGCAGCTCTCAGAGTCCTGACGGTAACAATTTTGAAATCAGAGGCCGCGTCAATCAGTGTGTTGTCAAACTCGACATCCTTCAAGTGAGCGGTGGTTAGGAGTCCCCAGTTGCATCTATCAGTCACGCTTCCCAAGAAAGATTGGGGGTTTGGTAGCGGCTTCCTTGACTGGAAACATAAGTTTTCCTGATACAACAAGGTTGAGGGCTCCAAATATGTCTTGGCGATGCGCCTTAGAGAAATACATAATTTCACATAAATGTTCCATCATAGACTGTACGGTTTTGTGGACGGAGTCCACAGAAATCATACAGCTCCTGACCGAAAGGGGATCTCTGTGAACTCCTTCAGTGCCTAATTGAAGTTCTCCTGCATCCACCTTCTCTTTGAAGATGTGTTTCAATTTGTTGCATTCATTAGTTGGGTGATTGACAAATCTGTTATAACGACAATATTTGGGATCTATCATTTCTTCCTCAGTTGGAGGGCGTCTGATGGGAGGTAGCTTCATGGCATCATCTTAAATCCACGCTTCCAAGAGTTCAAATACTTCCTCAATCAGAAATGGGAAGTTTGGAGCAGCATCTGCAGTTTCTTGTTGTTGTGCAAGATCCTTAGCCACGGCCTTCCGGAGTGGAGCTGTATGATGCGCTGGTGTCGCACGTTTGGGTTGTTGTTCTGCTGCTGGAGCTTTCCTCTTTACTTTTTCACCCACTACGCTTACAGAGGAACCAGTATTATACTGCTTGTTGATGATACGTCTGTTTCCTCGAGTCTCACGTGCATCTTCAATCCTGGCTGGTCTGGTTCTTTCCAACGGTGTTGGTGCCGTTGTAGCCGATCGCTTAACAGCTTCATGGAGTTCAGAGAATGTCTGGAAGTGCGGGTTCTCTAGTAAAGTGCGATAGATGGGAACCATACTGTTAATTCATGACTCCACCAATTGTTGTTCAGTCATATTTGGATGCTCATTGTTTCGTTGGAACATTTTTCCCAAGTCTGAAAAGGTGATTTGCTCAGACACGAAGAAATATTTCTTGTAGAAAGCGGTCACCATCTCACACCAGTTGGATATGCTGTTTGGTGCAATGTTGTTATAACAGGTGTACGCTCTTCCAGTAAGTGACTTTGAAAATTCTTTCAGGCGGAGGACATGATTGTATTCTTGCTCTCCTAAGGATTCCAGAAAACGAGAGATGTGTTCACGAGCATTACCAGTACCATCATAAAGGAAAAATTGTGGAGAAGAGTATCCTCTCGGGGGAAGAACTCTTTTCACATCAAGAGTATAAGGAGGTTTATGTTGGTACAGGTCTACCGGGTTTTCTTTTCCTCGATTTTGGAGAAGTCGTTCCAGATCCTCACGCATGATGAAATTGGATGGATGATTTCTTTCCAATGGACGTTCAGGAGCAAAACGAGCCTCTTCATCTATAAAGGTGCCCCCTGCTGAGGTGCTATGTCGAGAGTATTAAAATTACTCCTTATTGGCTCTGTTTGGGTTGACGTGGCTCTTGTGGTAGCCGCTCTGTTAGTGTCTTGAGGAAAGTAAGTACCTCTTTCTGAGTTGTAGCCATGTCTGTCTGAGCCTTAGCGAGAACTTCTTGTCTTTCTATCAAATCAACAATGGTAATAGGGGGTTGGCTTCCTCTGGCTCCTCCAGACTTTCGTCCTGATGGGGGAGTGGCAGTATCTCTGGTAACAATTGGGGGATTACGCTCGAAAAAACATTGGGAATGGCGACAGTGGCTCTGGCTCTGGTGATAGAAGGTGTCACGCCGGAGGGAATGTTTCATGTGCCGCTGGTGTTGGTGGTAGAGGATGTAGTTTCACTAGATGCGTTGATCGTGCTGATAGGCGGTACATTGGTGTCACCGGCCGGAATATTTATGCCAGGGGTGTTGTCAGCGCCAGTAACATCGGAATTTGTTCCCGATCCAGACCTAAGATCAACCATATTGAAATTGGGAATATTGAAATGAAAATCAAGAAATTAACTTCGTAACCGAGAGATTAATCTCCCACTGTGGTCGCCAGTTGTTTTGGGGTAAAACCTGATTCTCTTGGAAATGGTAAATTTGGGTATGCCCCCGAGAAACAAATCTAATCCCTAAACAAATGTACTTCACGAGAGTACTTTAGATTCGAGAGATCAATTTGTACAATTCTGGCCTAAACCAAGAAACGGTCGTTCCAGACTTGCTTCGGTCACAAAGTGAAGCAGAAGGGTTGAACTTAGGGAGAGAAGCGAAAAAGGTGTTGACATCAAAAATATTTAATTTTGAAGGTGCGGATGTTTTTATGACTTGTATCATAATATGTAACTAGCTTTTGTAATGTAATATATCAGTTCTTGGTGTTTTCTGAATACTTGTGTTGATAACACTAACTATTTTTTCGAAATAGGTTGAAAACCTATTTATAAAAGTCATTATTGAGCACACCTTGATCTCGTAAGAAGTGGAGACTGTTAAGTAGTGGAGAAGTGGGGTTGTGTAAAAAGTGGTGACCTTCACGCTTCCATCATGAGGGAAAACTGGTCATCCTTACACCCACTACTCTCTTACTGTTATTAACCATCCACCCTTTCCTGACACTTTCTCGTAATGGGCGCGTTGCACGCTGCACGCTGTAAACAACCATACCAATACCCTGATGAACATCCCCCCCAGTTTGTGACATGTTTGATGTCTCGATTATTTTCCTGGAAAATATGCAACAGGTTGTGGAGTGGGTCTTGTGTTCAAGACCGAGATATTCTGACCAATCGCACGCAAGATGGGTGGCGGATAGTCATGTGTGACGATCCAAGTCACGAGACTTACCGCCAAGAATAATATGTGATGGTATTAGGTTAAATAACTAAATTATTTGTGAAGCTGATACTCATAAAATATCGTATTGTTTTCGATGCATCTAGAGCATTCCTTTTAAGCAAGCAACTCAAAATAATTGATGCATGTGAAGCATCATTGTATAAAGCTCGCTTAAATTAGTCGCGGAGCTTAATTTTAAAAGGAGCATGACCGGCCATTTTCAGGAAGCTGCCAGGAGATATTCACGCGCGCTAAAGGCAGGCCGGTCGGTCTCTATAGGAGAGTGATGGCTGGCGACTATGGTGATATCTTATTGGTCGTTTAAGATTTAATCTAGGCCGGTCAATTCGGCTGGAGAAGTTGGACGTCCGAGATGATTTACGGTAGTTGTTAGAGCACTGCCCGGTCGAACTCGCATGCGTTGCTATCTCAATCATGTTTGTCGATGTTAGTGATCAAAATTATAAGTCTTGATATCTAGCCTATTTATAGATGTCTCGAACTAGGACATAGTTTGTGTAGTTGAGCTTAGACTTCACGGCGCTTATCAATTGAAGACGAAGAACTACTAAGGAGAGCTTGTGGAACTTCAGCGACAAAAGGTATGTGGAGATTTAAACTCATCTATCACTTCGAAAATATATTTCTACTTTATCTCCTATATTGAGACATAAGTCGTGTTACGATATAGTTTTCTCTGTACACATTTAAGATTTCGAGCTGAGTATATGTCACTTACATATTTCTCAAAATATTTGTTGGTAAGATTTCGCTTCGACCAAGTTCATCTTATATCATGAGAAAATTACCGAGTAACATCTTATATGGTTTGTGTGATACAATCATTTGGTGTAAGACTTGGAATGTTTCGATAATGATTATTTCAATATGTTGAAAATTGCTTTGATGCTAATAGTGTGTGAAAAAAGGCTATTGTCATTATAGAAGAATGTTTCAATGATTGAAATAAAGAGTTTAGAATCCTGTAACCACCTTTGCATATAAGCGTAGTGTGTTCGCACATTAGTGTATAAGTCCAAAACCGGGAACCTAAAGTATGCATACTTGTGTATACAAAAGGTTGTAGGAGACTCGGTAAGTATGTGTACCCGTACGCATACTGACATAAGTTCACATACGTAAATTTTTGCTGAATTTGAAAACCAAAACCAAACGCATCCGGTTACCTAAAATATGCGTACCCGTACGCATACTGGCGGAAAGTTCACGTCCGTGAATTTCTGGTGAGTTTGAAAACTAAAACAAACTCAAATCCGGTTACTTAAGTACGCATACCCGTACGCATACTTAAGTGGTTACTTTCTAAAATCGGTTGTACATGAACCTAAAACATTTATCAATAAGGAATGCCATCTTTGCAAACCGTGGCTATAATGTTCATGTATCGATTCGAGTGAATCAAATCGATTTTGCTTCAATTGTGTTCTTGTATAAATCTATGAGAATATAACAATTGAAAAACTCTTTAACTAGTTTCATTTGAGTCATTTGAGCTAGTTATGGTTAAGATGAATAAGGTTAATATGAGAGTAATCATATGGATAACCTTAGTTAACTATTTGTGAACCAACATGGTGTACACGTTTGGGTACGGTTACATAAACCTAAATGAGGGTACATTTCATTTGTGTGTAACAAGCTAAGTTCGATCTAACGGTTGAAAGATATTATCTTGGTTGAATCAGGTTTTTCATCTAACGATGAATATTGAATGCTTTGTTACCAAGGTAACTTGGATTGCAAACCATGATTTGAAAACTATATAAATGAGTACTCTAGCAACTGGGAAACCTAATCCCCACACCTGCTGTGTGCTACTAGTTGCATAACTAGATTCGATTCTCCTTTAACCTTAGGTTTCTTTTCGATACCCTGTAGGTTAACGACTTCAAGACTTCACTGGGATTGTGAAGCCAAACCCAACTATTCTCTTTGTAGTTGCGTGATCTGATCTTGTTGTTTCTATTGTGATTGAGTGTAATTGTAAGATTGTCTTGAGATCTCCGATAGGCAAGATAGAAAACTAATCACAAACACCTTCGTGTCATCGTTTGTGATTCCACAATAACTTGTTTCGCTAGTCGATTAAGTGTATTGTGAGGTGATTGATAATACTAGGCTGTTCTTCGGGAATATAAGTCCGGCTTATCAATTGGTTCCTGTTCACCTTGATTTATCAAAAGACGGAACAAAAACTCTTGGGTGTTTCTGTGGGAGACAGATTTATTCAATCCTATAGACTTTTCTGTGTGACACAGATTTATTTATCAAGTCTTCGACTTTGGGTCGAAGCAACTCTTAGTTGTGGGTGAGATCAGCTAAGGGAATCAAGTGCGTAGTATCCTGCTAGGATCAGAGACGTAAGGAGCGCAATTGTACCTTGAATCAATGTGAGATTGATTAGGGTTCAAATACAGTCCAGTCCGAAGTTAATTGGTAGTGGGCTAGTGTCTGTAGCGGATTAATACAGTTTGGTGTTCAATCTGGACTAGGTCCCGGGGTTTTTCTGCATTTGCGGTTTCCTCGTTAACAAAATTCTGGTGTCTGTGTTATTTCTTTTCCACATTATATTTTGTTATATAATTGAAATATCACAGGTTGTGCATTAAGATCAATCAATTAGAATATCCAACCTTGGGTTGTTGATTTACATTGATTGACACTTGAACATTGGTATTTGGTACCGTTCAAGTAATTCCTCTTATATTCAATCGGGCTCACAGATTTCTATTTGCTGATTGCGGATTGAATTAAGAGTTAGAGATATTAAACTCTTTGATATACTTTGTTCTAGATTGAGTCTGACTGTCTAGTTGATTCTCTAGAAAGTGTATTTGAGTAAGTCTTCTCAGATTTCCAAAAGAATTGTTGGGTGTGGTTGTTAGACCCCCGCAGTTTCAATTGGTATCAGAGCAGGCAAACACGTTAAAGACCTTATAAGTCTGTGTTTGTAGCGATCTGAGGATGGACGATATTGTCTCTGATAAACACATCGCGAGAAATAAAAATTATGTTTCTATGAAGTCTTATTAAAGAGAAATATTTGTCAATCTCGAATATAGATGAACATATTGTTCCAACGAAACAGACATACGTTGACAAGCGTTTCCCTCACTACCTTACTGACGAGTCTGACTCAGAAGTTGAAAGGGATGCAACCAAAGAGAGTGAAGTGATTCTAAAACTTGTTTGAATCCAGGATGATAATTTCAACCGGTTGAAACACAAAGTCAATGTCCTTGTTGGTATGATATGTGAGCGTGTCTCTCGTTTAAAGATTCTTCAAGAGGAAAATCTCAAAAAGGATGCTTTGAAAATTGAACATCTCTTAAGTAAACTCTCATTTCAAGAGTGCTCAAAAGAGTTCGCATACCAACTGCTTCTGATTTAACTGAAAAACTTATTGGTTCAGAAGCAAAACTGAAAACCCTTTCTGTTGAAAAAGATGTGCCATTATCTTCTTCTAATCAAGGGAATCCCACATCACATAGAAGGAAAAATTCTCCCAATAATAGTGTTAAGACTGTTCTGGCTAATCACTCAGGTAATCAGAAAGTGTGTGATAGGGTGTAGAATACACCTATTTAATATCTATTGGTTATGCTTTTTTTTGTTATTTTTCGTGTGAATTGTGTATTTTACGAGTGTTTTTGAGTTATTAGGTACTCTGGAGCCGCATAGAGGAAAAGAAGAAATAATCATCCAAAGTTGTGCTAAGTGGGTCGTATGCAGCAGTGGGGGTACCATCCAACCCCAAACCACCTAACCCTAAAACCGAGAGTTTATTCTCTCGTTCTTCATTTTCTCAATCATTGGTTATACCTGAAACAAAGAAATTGAGGCGCATCCATAAGCAGTGTTGCTGCTGCTGTGAAATCGATAAATGAGAGAATTTATGAGAGCTATTTGAATCAGAGAACTGAGGAGATCGATGAAGGCAGAGGGTGTTGTTTCTGTTCAAATAATGAACACAAAAAGAATGAGATCGAGAAATTTCTGTCGAAATTGAGTTTGAATCTGTCGAATCAAGGTCAAACTGGGAGAAGAAGAACTGAAATCAGTTGGTGGTGTTATGAGAACTGATGGGTGAGTGTGATGCAATGAGAGGTTGAATCGAGAAGAAATTGAGGCTAGGGTTTGTTGTGGAGTTGAAATTAAGATAAAGAAGATATTGTTTCTGACTAGATTGGGTTTGAGCTCGATCTGAAAATTAGAAGAAGAAATTGGTGTTACTGCCACCAGAAGAGGAAGATGAACAAGGGTTTTGTGGCCGAAAATGGATTGAAGGTTCAGAGTATTGATTCGAGAAACTGCAAGATAGAAGAAAGTATTGTTACTGTCGTGACTGAAATTAGGAGATGGGTTTGACAGAACAGGGAGGATTCTCATGGGTTGATGCTTGTTTGAGCTGCAAAACAAGAGTTGTGTTGATGATGCTGTTGAATTGATTTCTAATGAAAAATGGGACTGAGCTGTTGTCTGTGGTTGAAAGAAAAATGACAGACCATTGACGTGAAGATAGTTTAAGATCCACATGGAGCTGTTAATTTGAATCGAGCTGAGATGGGTGCAAGAACTCAGTAGTAGATGAAAGTTCTATTGCAGGGAATGTATGAATGAATAGATGTATGGGTAGGCTTGTTACAGGTGAAGAAAGAAAGGCCCGAAATTGGCCGGGAACCAGCCAGAAACAGAGGAAACTTTGTCCATTTTTCTCCTCCGGCGAGTCAACTCGGCGATCCAGGCGAGTCGATAAGATAACGGCGTCGTCAGTCAGACTGTTAAAGATGACGGAACTCAGAAAGATTGTTAGTTTGACTCAGGCAGCCGACGGCAGAACTCAGATTTCCGGTAGTGACTTTTCTGGCCGAATTCCGGTGATCCCGAGAACTTTTCAGGCGACCAAAATTACAGATTTTTATGTGGATTCTTCTCATGGGTGTAAAGAATTAGATTTGGAAGTTGGATGGAAACTTGGAAGATTTGGAGAATTGGACTTGAAATTGGAATTAGGCTCAAATTTCGAATGTGGTGTTATTATGAGAAAGGGATTCTTTTCCTACAAGGATTGGAGATCATTGAAGCCTATAAATAAAGGAGTTCTCTATAAATTTTTACACACATCTACTTTGGAGAAGGAGTTAAAGTGCACAAGGATTGGAGGAAGGAGCAACCAACATCTTTTCAATAAGTTCTTCTTTCTTTCTTCCTTAATTATTATTATTATTGTGTGAACTCCAAACTATAATTAGCTAATTTTCTTATTGATTGAGGATGAATTCCTAGTTCTTGACATGATTTGAGTTTTTGTTTTAAAATCTACCTTGAAGTTTTTCACATGATTATCGTTTGTTTTTACTAATAGGATTGTTTATACAATTATGGTTGTTTGATAGATTATTTAGAGTGCACGCTGAATTGATTTGTTAACTCAACCTAAAGCTAGTATAAGTTAGGGGATACGTAATCATTCTCGACAATTTACACAAGTAGAAAACACGAGACCTTGTAGAGGGATTATGTGGAGTAATTGTGTGTGAAAACAACGCTAGAAAGTGGACCAAGAGAACCGAGTTTAACTACTAGTACTAAACCTAAATTCATAAGTCTTAATGCGTTCAGGGAATTACATCTTGTAAGCGAACCTCAAGGTGGTTCTTTTGAATAGAATCTGATAACTAAGCGGACTGCTACTCAGTGAAACGAGGAATTTTGGGGTTAGCTAAGCGAACCTGCTATCCTACGGTTGGTGATAATCTGTGACTAATAAAAAGGTGGAAAAGAACATAACTTGAATCATTTTTTTGCAACGAAGAAGGATTCTTTGATCTAGCTTCTCTTATTGATTTCAACTTAAACTTTTGATTACTTTCTTTACTTTCTTTTTTCTTTTCAAAACCAAAACCCCCCCTTTGTGACAATTTTACAACTAAAAATCTCTTACCCCTCGTGGGAACGAACTTGACTACACTATATTACTTGTTAATTATGTGGAAAATATTAATTAATTTGTTGTGGTTACGACACGCATCAAATTTTGGCGCCACTGCTGGGGAGCAGCGGACGATTTTAGTTGTTTTTATTTTTCTTTTTTCTTTATTCTTGATTTGCTAGATTCTATATCGTATCTAACTTAGTTTTGAGAATCTTGTTTCAGGTCTTTGGTGAATGTTTAAAGAGGGCAGACCGAGTCCAATACGTCTTCGATCCGGCACTCAACTAAAGGATTTCATTCATGCGGTTAACACTCCACTTCCTCGTTCTTCATCAAGTGAGTTTGCAGATTCGGACATAGAAGAAGAAGCAATGGGTGATGCAAATCGTACACTCAAGTACCTAGTTTCTCACAAGCTAGATATACAACAATGGTGTATCCAAACTAACTCAACCTTCAAGATAAAACCGGGGTTGATTAGAGATTTACTAAAGTTCCATGGCATGGTGAATGAAGATCCAAACAAACATCTTATGGACTTCTATACCATAGTCATGGCCATGCTTCCACTAGAGACTAATGAGGATTGAGCAATGTTGAAAGATTTTTTATTCTCTTTGGAAGGCAATGCTAAGGAATGGTTGTATTATTTTCCTTTCAGAAGTATCACAACATGGAATGGGATGAAGAAACTTTTCCTCGAGAGATATTTTCCTGCATCAAAAGCTACTCAAATTTGCAAGGAGATTTGTGGAATGAAGCAAAATGTGGAAGAGTCATTGTATGAATGTTGGGAGCGATACAAGAGTTTAGTGGCAAGCTGTCCACACCATCAATCCAATGACGTTATGATACTCCAATAATTTTAGGAAGCTCTCCACCCAAGTAAAAGATCTCTTCTTGACTCCGCAGGTAGTGGTTCCCTAGTGAACAAGACGGTGACCCAAGCTACCGAGTTGATTGAAAGTATGGCTGCAAACTCACAACAATTATACACAAGAGAAGAACCAATGGTTAGGAGAGTGCATGAAGTTAGTGATTCATCATCACACCTTGATCAAAGGATGAGTAACATGGAGATAATGATGCAAAGGATGGCTGCGGTTATCATACCTTCATATGATGAAGAGTTGGAACATGTAAATGCTTTGTTTACAAATCAAAGGCCAAGGTACGATCCATACTCCAATACTTACAATCTCGGTTGGAAGGATCGCCCTAACTTTAGTTATGCCAACAAGCAAGCGGCGACTCCTAATCCATATATGCAACAAGGTGGTTTCCAACAATCACGCTTCCAACCTCAACAAGAATTTCAACCACAATAAGTCAAGGAGCGTGATTCTTCGAGTGATGACAAGCTCAATGCGTTAATTCAAGGCATGCAAGGTCTTACTTCTATGTTACAACAAAGCCAACAAAAGACCGATTCGGCTATCAAGGCTTTGGAAATTCAAGTGGGGCAATTGGCGACTGATGTGAACCTATTGAAAGCTCAAGCATCTACAAAGCTTCCTTCACAACCATTTGTGAATCCGAGAGAGTGTTAATGTGATTTCCTTGAGGAGTGGAAAATAAGTGGAGCAACCAAATCAACAAGATGAGGTGCATGAAAAGTTAGTCGAAGACAAATAGGAAATCACACCAAAGGAGAATTCCAAGGAACCGGTTCCTACTTTCACTGCTCTACCCCCGTTTCCTAGCCGATTTACTAAGTCGAAGAAAGAGTTGGAATACAAGGATATTTGGGACATCCTTAAGAAAGTACAAGTAAATATTCCACTCATTGAAGTTATTCGACAAATTCCTCGTTGTGAAAAGTTCTTAAAGGAGTTGTTCATGAAGAAGAAAAGATTGAAATGGAATGAATTCATGAGTGTGGGGGAGAATGCTTCAGCGTTCATTCTCAAGAAACTCCCACCCAAATTAAACAACCACGGTAGTTTCGCCATACCTTGCACAATTGGTAAAACAAGGTTTACTCGAGATTTTCTAGATTTGGTAGCATCAGTTAATGTTATGCCTTCCTCGATTTATGATTCTTTAAATCTTGGTCCTCTTAAGGAGACCGGAGTAGTTCTTGAACTTGCTAACCGATCTAATGTTTACCCGAAAGGGAATGTTGAGAATGTTTTGGTGCAGGTTAATGTGATTGTATTCCCGACCTATTTCTATGTCTTAGACGTGAATGATGAGAACTCTCCGAAGTCTACACCTTTGCTATTGGGTAGATTATTCTTAAGCACCGCCGAAACGAAGATTGATGTCCAAAATGGCACCTTGACTATGGAGTTTGATGGTGCAGTCATCCACTTCAATATATTTGAGACAATGAGATATCCAAGTGATGTGAAGTTATGTATTCCCTTTAAAGAGATTGATGCGGGCTAATGGATGTGACGCAAGAGATAAGTCGGGCCGTCGACTTTAAAACAAGCGCTTAATGGGAGGCAACCCATAGGTTTTGTATTTCTTATCCTTTTTTTTGTTTTGCTTATTTATTTTTCTTGTTCCATATCATGTTAGTATTTCCCACCTTGACTTTACTAGGACGATTCAATTACATTGAGGAAAATGTAAAGTTTAAGTGTGGGGTAGTGGTTAAGCATTTTCTAAATAAAAAATTGCATAAAACCTCCAACTTGTAGAGATTTTAGAGTCACTAGCATACTTCTAGGTATGTTTACATAGAGAATTCTAACCGACATAACTGAACTTGGAAGTGTTAGGGAACTACGTTCGGATTTCTTACTAGTTAGAGTGTTAAATAATGGATTTAATCATGCCGGTAATGGAAATGAGGAGCAGGGAGAAATGCATTATTAGAGTTGCTGATCAACCATTAGTGGAGACTACCCGTATTTATATAATGTGAGGCACCACCAAAAATTCTTTGTAGATGACTAAAAAAGCTTTCTTTTGAGTGTGTGTCACCGTGCGTTAATTACGGGTAGAATGGTGAGCTGCCCAACTTCCCACCAATAGAAGCACTACTCTTTGATGTCTTGAGTGCTAATTTTTTCAATCATGAGGGTGACGTCTATAGATGAAAGCCTCCTTTTTGTAGTTCGATTTGCAGTTAGCACCATTCTCTCTCTCGACAACAACGGATCCATATAAACACCATCATCATCAACAAGGGAGTGACATCAAAATCTACAATGAAAGTTGAAAACATTCAAGGTTTACAAGCAATGGAACAAGAAAAAGAGCAAATTTCATATTAAAGTAAAGCAACATACAATGAGCATAATCATACATACAAATTGAAGACTTATTAACAAGAGAAAAGAAAATCAAAAGGTGAGAATTGTTGAAGTTTATGATTTCGAGACGATACAAGTTGTGAAGAATCAAGCGGTAAAGTATTTTCCCACGTGGCCATGGTTTGTTTTATTTCACTTTGTTTTGTATTATTTCTCTTGTCTTAATAAAAAAAAAGTTGAAAAAAAAATGATGATAAGAGAAATTTTTGTTGCTTTTTGATTTTTATTTATTTAATAAGCCGTGGGGAAGGAAAATATATAAGGAAGTTTCAAGCGACAAGGATTTAAGGTAAAGAGTTACAAATTGTCAAGGAATTATTCCCACCATTCAATGTGTGGTAGGATTTGTCTCTCCATTCCTACCTGCACACATGTGAGAACCATAAAAGTACATTTTTTGAGTGCAATTTCATAAAATCCTTTGGTGAGGCATAAGTCGAGGCGAAATGCTTATTGATCGCTCTCAAACACGTGTTCTCTCATTATGGTGTGGTTATTTCTCACTCAACATTTAAGAATGAGAATATTTTCTTTAGTATTTCTAACTTCTTATTACTAGCATGCAGAAACTCTATGTCCTCATAGCTATTTGGATGCTTGGGACGCTGGAACGCTTTGAAGTTGTAAGTTTTAGTTTGATTTTCTCGAGGACTAGCAAAGTCTAAGTGTGGGGGAATTTGATAGGGTATAGAATACAACTTATTTAATATCTATTTGTTATGCTTTCTTTGTTACTTTTCGCGTGAATTATGTATTTTACGAGTGTTTTTGAGTTATTAGGTACTCTGGAGTCGCACGGAGGAAAAGAAGAAATAATCATCCAAAGTTGTAGTAAAGGGCGTAATTGTCGTTTCGTTGGCGAACACTATCTGGAGCCCACTCAAGGTTAAGGGGCAACTATTTGGAGAAGTACTAGACACAGACCAGCTAAGGATAACGGGTTGTCAATAATTGGGTCGTATGCAGCAGTGGGGTGTACCATCCAACCCCAACCCACCTAACCCTAAAACCGAGAGTTTATTCTCTCGTTCTTCATTTTCTCAATCATTGGTTACACCTGAAACAAAGAAATTGAGGCGCAGCCATAAGCAGTGTTGTTGCTGCTGTGAAATCGATAAATGAGAGAATTTATGAGAGCTATTTGAATCAGAGAACTGAGGAGATCGATGGAGGCAGAGGGTGTTGTTTTTGTTCAAATAAAGAACACAGAAAGAATGAGATCGAGAAATTGCTGTCGAAATTGAGTTTGAATATGTCGAATCAAGATCAAACTGGGAGAAGAAGAACTGGAATCAGTTGGTGGTGTTATGAGAACTGATGGGTTTGTTGTGGAGTTGAAATTAAGATAAAGAAGATATTGTTTCTGACTAGATTGGGTTTGAGCTCGATCTGAAAATTAGAAGAAGAAATTAGTGTTACTGCCACCAGAAGAGGAAGATGAAACAAGGGTTTTGTGGCTGGAAATGGATTGAAGGTTCAGAGTATTGATTCGAGAAACTGCAAGATAGAAGAAAGTGTTGTTGCTGTCGTGACTGACATTAGGAGATGGGTTTGATAGAACAGGGAGGATTCTCATGGGTTGATGCTTGTTTGAGCTGCAAAACAAGAGTTGTGTTAATCATGTTGTTGAATTGATTTCTAATGAAAAATGGGACTGAGCTGTTGTCTGTGGTTGAAAGAAAAATGACAGACCATTACCGTGAAGCTAGTATAAAATCCAGATAGAGCTGTTAATTTGAATCGAGCTGAGATGGGTGCAAGAACTGAGTAGTAGATGAAAGTTTTGTTGCAGGGAATGTATGACTGAATAGATATATGGGTAGGATTGTCACAGGTGAAGAAAGAAAGGCCCGAAATTGGCCGGGAACCAGCCAGAAACAGAGGAAACTCTGTCCATTTTTCTCCTCCGGCGAGTCAACTCGGCGATCCAGGCGAGTCGATAAGATAACGGCGCCGTCAGTCAGACTGTTAAAGATGATGGCGACTCAGAAAGACTGTTAGTTTGACTCAGGCAGCCGCCAACAGAACTCAGATGTCCGGTGATGACTTTTCCGGTGATCACGAGAAATTTTCAGGCTACAAAAATTACAGATTTTTGTGTGGATTCTTCTCATGGGTGTGAAGACTTAGATTTGGAAGTTGGATGGAAACTTGGAAGATTTGGAGAATTGGACTTGAAATTGGAATTAGGCTCAAATTGGGAAAGTGGTGTTATTATGAGAAAGGGATTCTCTTCCTACAAGGATTGGAGAGCATTGAAGCCTATAAATAAAGGAGTTCTCTACAACCTTTTAAACACATCTACTTTGGAGAAGGAGTTACAGTGCACAAGGATTGGAGGAAGGAGCAACCAACATCTTTTCAGTAAGTTCTTCTTTCTTCTTTTATTATTATTATTATTGTGTGAACTCCCAACTATGAGTAGATAATTTTCTTATTGATTGAGGATGAATTCCTAGTTCTTGACATGATTTGAGTTTTTGTTTTAAAATCTACCTTAAAATTTTTCACATGATTATCGTTTGTTTTTACTAATAAGAATGTTTATACATTTATGGTTGTTTGATAGATTATTTAGAGTGCACGCTGAATTGATTTTTTAACTCAACCTAAAGCTAGTATAAGTTAGGGAATGCGTAATCGTTCTCGACACTTTAAACAAGTAGAAAACACGAGACCTTTTAGAGGGATTCTGTGGAGCAATTGTGTGTGAAAACAACGCTAGAAAGTGGACCAAGCGAACCGAGTTTAACTACTAGTACTATACCTAAATTCATAAATCTTAATGAGTTCGGGGAATTACATCTTGTAAGCGAAACTCAAGGTGGTTCTTTTGAATAGAATCTGATAACTAAGCGGACCTGCTACTATGTGAAACGAGGAATTTTGGGGTTAGCTAAGCGAACCTGCTATCCTACGGTTGGTGATAATCTGTAACTAATAAAAAGGTGGAAAAGAACATAACTTGAATCATTTTTTTGCAACGGAGAAGGATTCCTTGATCTAACTTCATTTATTGATTTCAACTTAAACTTTTGATTACTTTGTTTACTTTCTTTTTTCTTTTTAAAACCAAAACCCCCCCTTTGTGACAATTTTACAACTAAAAATCTCTTGCTCCTCTTGGGAAAGAACTTGACTACACTATATTACTTGTTAATTAGGTGGGAAAATATTAATTAATTTGTTGCGGTTACGACGCATCAGTGTGTCTCTTTTTTGATTCAAAAGGTCTGTGCGAACAAAATAGGAACTCTAGGTTGAATGACAATTCTATTATTCGTCTACAACACACCTTAGATTTAATTCTCAAAGGTGTAACTGACATTCATATGTCTAAACCTATTGGTTTTAGTACTCACCCTGTGTACTCCACCAGGAAAGTCAGTTCAATGTGTTCCTCAAATGTTCAAACACATAACAATCTTCCTAAGCCATATCGACGAAGAAGAACTCATGGATATTATTCGATTAAGAAAGGAGATTATGTTGTTCATGATGTGAAAAATGTACCAGAAGAAGGAAGCAATGGAAAAATGGAAGCCAACCTAAAAAGGATAATTGAAGGATATAAAGATATCATCAACAGGCTGACAAGTCCCTCTGTAAATTATTCAGGTAAGAATCAACACTATACGTCATACTTTGATGATAGTAAGTTTTATGATAACTTTTCACATTATAATGGTTTTCCTCCAAATATCAGGAAAAAAAGGCTTAACCATAAGCAACGTTCATTTAATGAGATCAAGGCTCATACTTGTGCTAATTAATCACAAAATTGAATTATCACTCTCAACAAAAATCGTGACAGATTGAGATATTTTTCAGGTATACTTGATGACAAAATGTGTTTCTGAATCTCCACTATCTTCTTATCGTTCTTAGATGGTTTATCAATTACAAAAATTTTTTGTTGCATAAGTACTTTTTTTGTTTTTGTTTTATTTTTTTCTTCCAAAAAGGGGTCTCAAATTGGTGTGCTCTAAATTTTTCTCTTTTGAGAATAAATTTATTTTTGAGCTGAGTTTTTTACTCATTAAGCAAATATGTGCTACATCTTCTTCGCAATCGTTTGGTATAAGGGTAAGTCTATGTACGTGCATGTATCTCTTTTCACAGGCACGAACCAAACTTGGAAACCCTAAACTTTGGTTCTTGTGTAACCTATAAATATCAAACCTTTTATAGATTACGCATATTTTTTTTGTGCTCTTTTAAGGATGGGATCTACTCCAAGTTCTTGGGAATTACCAGTCGATTCAATTGATGATTTTGTTTATTTGGAGTTTGATTTGAAGAAGAATAGAACCCTTGTTAAGTCTGAAAAACTCGAATCTTGTGCCTCATGCTAATATGCATTTTCTCATCAAGATCGAGAAAATGTTGAGATGGTCTCTGCTGAAGTAGTTCATGGTTTTCTCACTGATCTTGGGAAGACTCAACTGAAGCTCGAGAACTCTGTAAAGGATCTTAACTTGTTACAAACTGAGTTGAAAAAGGTTGATTCTGACCTTGTTCTCATGAAATCACAAGTTAAGGATCTTATCAATGAGGATATCTTCTCCGAAGATGCAGTTGATACAGTTCGTCACAAGTTTGAAGGTCTTGGTACCAGTGAAGCTTTCGTACAGGAACTTTGATTATGGCTTGTGATTACTCTTTGTTTCTGAGTTTGTTTTGGTTTATATTTTCTAGTAAATCTTCTTTTTATGTTTTTAGAAGAAAAACTAGGGTTTGGAATAACCATTATTGTGAGTACACATAGCTATATCCAACGATTTTCATCTTTAATGTTTTTAGATTTATTTATTTAAATTCTAAGTTATTTGGAAGATGATTTTTGCAATTTTAATCTTTATGATTTTATATATTGCAAATTGTTATGGGATATGTTGTTTACGTCCGTGAACCTGTGACTGTCCCATACTTATTCAAAAGTTATCTCTATTATGTCGGTATGAAAGTATTGATAGAAGATAGAATAAACTTTTTACATTACAAAAGTTAAAGCCTTTTATGTCATTGTTTTGATGGAAGAAATGATAAAACTTTTGTTTATAAGGATTAAGTCTATTATATGTCATTGTGCAAATAGTGATGGAAAATAGAATGAATCCTTGTCTATTCCGCAGTATTGGTCAATCTCCGATCCACATTTTTGTGCATATACTGTGTTGCTCCATAAGTTTTCTTATGTTTGAGCATGACCAATTGAATTGATCATTCTCTTGTGGTCAGTTTAGTTGTTGCTCCGTAAGTTCTCTTATGGCGAGCATGTCTAATTGAATTGATCACTTTCTTGTGGTTAATTTAGTTGTGAAATTCCGATTGAATTAATTATGAGTTTTCTTGTGGTTAGTTTAATTGTGCACTTCGAGGGGGAAAACAGTTTCTGCTGATTTTGGTAATTTCGGGTGTGTGGGTGAGAAACGAATTTAAACCCTAAACAATGTACTGCAAGGGAGTAATTTATATTCGAGAGATCAATCTGTACAAATCCGGCCTTAACCAAGAAATGGTCGTTCCATACTTGCTTCGGTCACAAAGTGAAGGAGAAGGGTTGGTTTTGGGGAGGGAAGCGAAGAAAGTGTTGAGACCAGAATAGTTGATTCTGGAAGAGTAGTTGTTTCACGACTTGTATCAGAAAGTGGGAAGCTAACAGATGGAAAGCTAGCAAATTTTTTCTCAGTGTTGTATCCTCCTGACCTGAACTTGTTGTTCGGTGGAAATAGGTAATGCCTATTTACACAAGTCGAAGTGAAACGTACTCTGGTCTCATTGAGAAATGGAAAACGGGTGAGTAAATGGGAGGAGGTGGTAATCGGTAATGCTTGGAATTGATGTTCCATGAAAGAAAGCGTTTCACCATTACTCCCTGTATTTACTAACCGCCTCATCCTTATGACACTTTCTTATAACGAGCGTAGTGTACGCCGCACGCTGTAAACCGCCAAACTAATACCCAATGAGCATCCCCCAGTTTGTGACATGTGTTCATGTCTCGAGTATTTTCGTGGAAAACATGTAGCATGTTGTTGTTTTCTGGAAATTTGAGCTTGGGATACTTGCCGCCTCAGTGGTGACCTTCAACAGTCGAGATTTTGCATCTTAAGAGGAATGTAGCCGTTGATTATTGCAACCTTTCCTTTGGTAGCCAGTGGCATGAAAGTATGATCAGTATGGCTTTTATATGGCCCAGTTTAGGCGTGGCCAAAAGTTAGGGTTTTGGCTTTGTTTAGGCGCGACCAAACTAGGGCTAAAGGTTTCCATGTGTTAGCTGGTAACCTTGGACGGATAAGATCTGCATCTTAGATTAAAAAGTGGTCGTTGATTGTTGCAGGCCTTCGTTTTGGTAGCCGCATAGGGAAGGCTGGCATGGTATGGCGTGGAAAGGTGGTTGGCATGCCATTGGAACATGTGGCATGGCATGCCTTGGCGCGGTTTGGCGTGGCCAAAACTAGGGTTTTGGGCCAAAGGTTACCATGCGTTTTTTGGCGACCTTGGACGACTAGGATTTGCATCTAGGATGGAAGGGTGATCGTTGATCGTCGCACGCCTTCGTTTTGGTAGCCGCATGGGGAAGGCCGGCATGGTATGGCGCGGCAAGGTGGTTTGCATGCCATTGGCACATGTGGCATGACATGCTTTGGTGCGGTTTGGCGTGGCCAAAACTAGGGTTTTGGACCAAAGGTTACCATGCGTTGTTTGGCGACCTTGGACGGCTATGATTTGCATCCAGGATGGAAGGGTGGACGTTGATCATCGCACGCCTTCTTTTTGGTAGCCGCATGGGGAAGGACGACATGGTATGGCGCGACAAGGTGGTTGGCATGCCATTGGCACATGTGGCATGGCATGCCTTGGTGCGGTTTGGTGTGGCCAAAACTAGGGTTTTGGGCCAAAGGTTATCATGCATTGTTTGGCGACCTTGGACGGATAGGATTTGCATCTAGGATGGAAGAGTAGCCATTGATCGTTGCACGCCTTCGTTTTGGTAGCCGCATGGGGAAGGCCGACATGGTATGGCGCGGCAAGGTGGTTGGCATGCCATTGGTACATGTGGCATGGCATGCCTTGGCGCGGTTTGGCGTGGCCAAAACTAGGGTTTTGGGCCAAAGGTTACCATGCGTTGTTTGGCGACCTTGTACGTATAGGATTTTCATCTAGGATGGAAGGGTGGTCGTTGATCGTCGCACGCCTTCGTTTTGGTAGCCGCATGGGGAAGGCCGGCATGGCATGGAGCGACAAGGTGGTTGGCATGCCATTGTCACATGTGGCATGGCATGCCTTGGCGCGGTTTGGCGTGGCCAAAACTAGGGTTTTGGGCCAAAGGTTACCATGCGTTGTTTGGCGACTTTGGACGGCTAGGATTTGCATCCAGGATGGAAGGATGGTCGTTGATCGTCGCACGCCTTTGTTTTGGTAGCCGCATGGGGAAGGCCGGCATGGTATGGCGCGGCAAGGTGGTTTGCATGTCATTGGCACATGTGGCATGGCATGCCTTGACGCGGTTTGGTGTGGCCAAAACTAGGGTTTTGGGCCAAAGGTTACCATGCGTTGTTTGGCGACCTTGGACGGCTAGGATTTGCATCTAGGATGGAAGGGTGGCCGTTGATCGTCGCACGCCTTCGTTTTGGTAGCCGCATGGGGAAGGCCGGCGTGGTATGGCGCGCCAAGGTGGTTGGCTTGCCGTTGGCACATGTGGCATGGCCAAAACTAGGGTTTTGGACCAAAGGTTACCATGCGTTGTTTGGCGACCTTGGACGGCTAGGATTTGCATCTAGGATGGAAGGGTGGTCGTTGATCTTCGAACACCTTCGTTTTGGTAGCCGCATAGGGAAGGCCGGCATGGTGGGGCCAAGGCCAATGGCGCGGATGGCTTGGCATAGTGGGGCCAAGTGTTTGGTACGGACGGATTGGCATGGTGGGGCCAAGGCAAGGTGTGGTTGGCTTGGAATGGTGGGGCCAAGGGTTTGGCATGTCATTGGGGCATGGTGCGGCTAGCATGGTTAATGCCAAGGCAAGGCGTGGTTGGCTTGGCATAGTGGGGCCAAGGGTTTGGCATGCTATTGGCGCATGGTGCGGCTAGCATGGTTGGGGCCAAGGCAAGGTGCGGTTGGCTTGGCATGGTGGGACCAAGGGTTTGGCATGCCATTGGCGCATGGTGCGGCTAGCATGGTTGACATGCCTTGGCGCGGTAGACGTTGCTGACATGGTTTTCTATTGTCACAGTGGTGCGGCTGGCATGGTTGGCATGCCTTGGCGCGGAGATGTGGCTGGCATGGTTTTCCATTGGTACAGTGGTGCGGCTGGCATGGTTGGTATGCCTTAGCGCGGAGATGTGACTGGCATGGTTTTCCATTGGCACAGCGGTGTGGCTGGCATGGTTGGCCTGCCTTGGCACGGAGATGTGGCTGGCATAGTTTGCCATTGGCACAGTGGTGCGGCTGGCATGGTTGTCCTGCCTTGGCGCGGAGATGGGTCTGGCATGGTTGGCATGCCTTGGTGCGGATATGTGGCTGGCATGGTTTTCCATTGGCATAGTGGTGTGGCTGGCATGGTTGGCATACCTTGGCGCGGAGATGTGGCTGGCATGGTTTGCCATTGGCACAGTGGTACGGCTGGCATGGTTGGCATGCCTTGGCGTGGAGATGTGGCTGGCATGGTTTGCCATTGGCACAGTGGTGCGGCTGGCATGGTTGGCATGCCTTGGCGTGGTAGCATGAGAATTAGGGTTTGGCATAGATGATGTCGGTCAATGTTAAGGGTTCTGTCGTGGAACATGACACATAAAAAAAAGGTACCCTGGTAATTCTTACGTAGGCATTCTGATCGATTCAATAAATGTGCTAATGGTCATAGTGACGTCATGTCAGTTGTACGGTTTTACAATTTTAACCCTAAGCTAAAAACCACCATCAACAACTTCGATTGGATTAATCATGAATTCTTTTGTGGATAATTCAATTGAATACTCAAATTCATGTTATCATGTGATTTGGTTATGTCCGAAGAAATCCTTTTTTTCTTGTGAAAGTAAGCTCGTCTTTGTTGTTCTTTCGGGAATGACATTTTATGGTGGAGAGTTCTTTTTGAACTTGTGCTTAATTGCCAAATCTTTGTGTGGAGTGCGGCTGTGGAATATTATAGAGGTTATCTTGTATTTTTATAAACTCCTTGATGAATGTATTTAGTTTCGGCTTTATGATAGCATCTAAATAAGTTGATATGGTATTGTCTTTTGGTCATGAAGTATCTCTATGAAAATTTCATGAGGATCCCACTAGTTTTCGTACCTTTGCCAATTTATATTGAAAAAAAGGGGGAGAACTAATGTGTAGTGTGATACTACAAATACATATGGTTTACGGATCATTATGTAAGGGGGAGTGGTTTTCATATCGATATGAAGTATTGACTAAGGGGGAGTGATACAAATCACCATAGTATTGTTGTCAAAGTTGTGATACAATTGAACTTTGATGCTGTGTAATAATACTATGACATTGTACAACAATGATTGAGAGCATTTTTTTCCTCATTGTTATCGCTATAGATCTTCAACAACTATGATGCTGAACTTACAACCTTTAGGGTGATGGAGTACTTGGAAATGACGAAGATTGCGAGTCGCGTTGAAGATGCCAAAGAGATCAAGCATTTGGGTGAGAAGCTATAATTTTTATTTATTTTGTAATCCATATGTATTGATAGTTTTGTCACTAAAATTGACAAAGGGGAGATTCTTAGAGCACTGCTCGGTCGAACTCGCATGCGTTTCTATCTCAAGCATGTTTGTCAATGTTAGTGATCAAAAATATAAGTCTTGATTTCTAGCCTATTTATAGATGTCTCGGACCAAGACATAGTTTGTGTAGTTGAGCTTAGACTTCACGACGCTTATCAGTTGAAGACGAAGAAATACTAAGGAGATCTTGTGGAAATTCACTGACAAAAGGCATGTGGAGACTTAAACTCATCTATCACTTGGAAAGTCTATTTCTAATCTATCTCCTATATTGAGACATAAGTCGTGTTACGATATAGTTTTTTCTATACACATTTGAGATTTCGAGCTGATTATATCTCGCTATATATTTCTCGAAATATGTGTTGGTAAGCTTTCGCTTCGATCAAGTCCATCTTATATCATGAGAAAATTGCCGAGTAACATCTTACATGGTTTGTATGATACAATCATTTGGTGTAAGACTTGGAATGTTTCGATAATGATTATTTAAAAATCTTGAAAATTGCTTTGATGCTAATAGTGTGAAAACGGATGTTGTCATTATAGAAGAATGTTTCAATGATTGAAATAAAAAGTTTAGAATCTTGTACCCATCTTTGGATATAAGCATAGTGTGTTGGCACATTAGTGTTTAAGTCCAAAACCGGGAACCTAAAGTATGCATACTTGTGTTTATACAAAAAGGTTGTAGGAGACTGGGTAAGTATGTGTACCCGTACGCATACTGGCGGAAGTTCACGTCCGTAAATGTCTGCTGAATTTGAAAACCAAAACCAAATTCATTCGGTTACCTAAAGTACGCGTACTCGTACGCATACTGGCGGAAAGTTCACGTCCATGAATTTCTGCTGAGTTTGAAAACTAAAACAAACTCAAATACGGTTACTTAAGTACGCATACCCGTACGCATACTTAAGTGGTTACTTTCTAAACTCGGTTGTACATGAACCTAAAACATTTATTAATAAGGAATGCAATCTTTGAAAATCGTGGCTATAATGTTCATGTATCTATTTGGGTGAATCAAACCGATTTTGCTTCAATTGTGTTCTTGTATAAATCCATGAGAATATAGCAATTGAACAACTCTTTAACTAGTTTCATTTGAGTTATTTGAACTAGTTATGGTTAAGATGAATAAGGTGGATATGAGAGTAATCATATGGCTAACCTCGGTTAACTGTTTGTGAACCAACATGGTGTACACGTCTGGGTATGGTTACATAAACCTAAATGAGGGTACATTTCATTTGTGTGTAACAAGATAAGTTCGATATAATGGTTGAAAGATATTAGCTTGGTTGAATCAGGTTTTTCATATAACGGTGAATATTGAATGATTTGTTACCAAGGTAACTAGGATTGCGAACCCTAATTTGAAAACTATATAAAGGAGAACTCTAGCAACTGGGAAACCTAATCCCCACACCTCCTGTGTGCTACTAGTTGCATAACTAGAGTCGATTCTCCTTTAACCTTAGGTTTCTTCTCGAGACCCTGTAGGTTAACGACTCGAAGACTTCATTGGGATTGTGAAGCTAGACCCAACTATTCTCTTTGTAGTTGCGTGATCTGATCTTGCTGTTTCTATCATGATTGAGTGAAATTGTAAAATTGGCTTGAGATTTATATCTCCGATAGGCAAGATAGAAAAGTAATCACAAACACCTTCGTCTCATCGTTTGTGATTCCACAATAACTTGTTTCGCTAGTCGATTAAATTTATTGTGAGGTGATTGATATTACTAGGATGTTCTTCGGGAATATAAGTCCGGTTTACCAATTGGTTCCTGTTCACCTTGATTTATCAAAAGACGGAACAAAAACTCTTGGGTGTTTCTGTGGGAGACAGATTTATTCAATCCTATAGACTTTTCTGTGTGAGACAGATTTATTTATCAAGTCTTCGACTTTGGGTCGAAGCAACTCTTAGTTGTGGGTGAGATCAGCTAAGGGAATCAAGTGCGTAGTATCCTGCTAGGATCAGAGACGTAAGGAGCGCAATTGTACCTTGAATCAGTGTGAGATTGATTAAGGTTCAACTACAGTCCAGTCCGAAATTAATTGGTAGTAGGCTAGTGTCTGTAGCGGATTACTACAGTGTGGTGTTCAATCTGGACTAGGTCCCGGGTTTTTCTGCATTTGTGGTTTCCTCGTTAACAAAATTCTGGTATCTGTGTTATTTCTTTTCCGCATTATATTTTGTTAAATAATTTAAATATCACAGGTTGTGCGTTAAGATCAATCAATTAGAATATCCAACCTTGGGTTGTTGATTTACATTGATTGACACTTGAACATTGGTCTTTGGTACCGTTCAAGTAATTCCTCTTATATTCAATCGGGCTCGCAGATTTCTATTTGCTGATTGCGGATTGAATTAAGAGTTAGAGATATTAAACTCTCTGATATACTTTATTCTAGATTGAGTCTGACTGTCTAGTTGATTCTCTAGAAAATGTATTGGAGTAAGTCCTCTCAGATTGCCAAACAAATTTTTGGGAGTGGTTGTTAGACCCCCGCATTTTCAGTAGTTAATGGCCGCCTTAAAATTCATTTAAGCGGCTCGACCAGCCCCTTTTGGACGATCTTTTGGGAGCCATATGGGTAGGCCGTGGCTTGGCCGATCGCGACTTATAGAAGGGGAGTGGTCGTTGATTATGGACACATCTTGTTGGCTACCTAAAATAGGAGTTAGGCTGGCCAATTCATCTAGCGAAGTTGGGCGGACGAGATGATTTGCGGCAATTAATGGTTGTCGTTGATTTAATTTAGGTTTTAATAAAATCTATGTGGCCAACGTCTTTGGTGTTGGCGCTGCGTTGGGAGCTGTTCGTCTGGCCAGCACAATAGTTGGGCCGCTGGGGAGCGTATCTGCACCTTGCCCGCTGATTGAGATTGATCCAAGATCGTTTTGCGGTAGCAATATGCTGCTGCTAACATAATTTATGGCTTTATAACTCGCGCGTCCAACCTACTTTGGGTAAGCGTTTGGTGGCTCTGGTTACGAGTTGGAAGAATTTGATCATCCAAGGCATTAGTAGGGGCCGCCGGTGTGTATGATGATGCTTGTACGATCGCGTTAGGGAACATCTAAGCTTGATAAATCGAGTGGACAAAACGCATGGCCGTGATCATTTTAAGAATGTCAGGGCAGTCTATATTAAATTTCTTAAGGAATTTAGGCGTGTCGACCAGCCAACTTCCATCTTTATTTAAAAGTGTGTGGCGCATTTAAATCAATTTGATTGGTTAATGGGAGAGGGGTCGTCCAGCGGCCACATGGAATGTGTCCGATCGGCCACGGGTGGCGCCGCTGGAGCAGATCGGCCAGCCAAGTAGTGTGGCCACGCCTCCCTTTGTTGTTGATTTTACTTGCCGCGGTTCCTATTTATTTCTTGTTTTTCTACTTTGGTAGGGTTTTGCTCCTATTAGTCCATGACGGATCAATTTCCTAGCTTACCTATGTTTGGTGTCGACCAATAGGATTCAAGATATTGCGCAAGACGCAAGAAGCCTAATTTTTGCAAATTAATTAGGTTAAAATTTGAATATTGCGAGCTGTCGCAAAATTGGTCACATTTGGTAAATTCTGTGTGGACACAAAATTCTTAATTTTATTCTTAGAGAGCAGTTGGCGCGTCCTCGGGTTGAGTTCTTTCATGCAGACCTTAAACTTGATACTCCGGGAAATTCATGCTACTCAGCTACGAGTGAACATTAGTTGTCATGTCATACCAATATTAAGGGTTCAGCAGGGGAACATAGCATAGAAAAAGTACTCAATAAGCCATACATTAATGGATAATGTAGGCGAGAGATAAGATCTACAGAATATTTGGGGTTGTTGCTACATGCACCATTCTGGGTAGATTTCATATAAATATACTGAATTGCTCAATAAATAAGTAAGGAGTCTTGGGAACTCATCACTCTTAAGAGGCTCATCTTCCTTGCAGAACGGCGACACATTAAATACAGGGTTTCACAATTTTAGCCATGAACTCAAAACCACCATCAACAAAGGTATAGATTGAACAAAATTAGGTCGTAAATTAATTTATTTTATTATGTTTGTTTATGTGTCATGTTCTTTTTGTAGTACAATCAATTTTATTCTCACATTAAAAACCATGATTTATACGATCTGATACTAAAGATAGCATGTGTACCATTAGAGTGATCCAACGGTCATGAACATTTTATCATATATGATTTGATGTTATTCCTGAAATATATGGTACCTGCATTTATAAATCATGCTAAAAATAACCAATCACATCTTTCACAATACAATGTTATCCGTGTTATACCGATACAGAACTAATATTTCCTTCCTTATTCATCAGCACCACCACCACTTCTTCTTCCACCACCACCACAAGGGACAAAGCAAAGATTTTGAGGAAAGGGGAACAAAAATTCTTGGCAAGTTGGATACGGATGCAAAATGGACTTAGTAGCCCATTTTATGATAAAAAAAAAAGACCAAGAGGAATTACAATTGGGATTGGCTCCGCCCCTGACCACCATTAAATTTTATGTCTCCACTACTTTCTAAGAACCGCCACCGCTTCCACCACCCACTACCGTCACTAATATCTATTGATATTATTCTTATTTTTATCAAATTATTTATTAATAGAAATACACACAATATTTGTTAAATTAACTAAGAAATATTTATAATGAAATGATTAATAGATCATTTATTGTGAGCTTTATAATGAAAAAATTTAATAGATCATTCATTGTGAGAAATTAGTGAAACACCAATTAATAAAATACTAGTAATATTTATGTTGAACAAACCACAACCATTGATTTATCTTCTCCCTAAAAAATCTAAACCTCTTTTTGTCTTGCCTAACTTGTCCAAACTTTGTTTTGTATTCTGGAAAGTATATTACATGCTAGCTAATATTTGATTGTCAACACAAGAGAGATTTCAATAATAATAGTTGGATATTAGTTGTAAAATTCACAATATCGAAAATATGTATTTATTACATATCTTTGAGAATTTTCGGATTTTGGTAATTACTTGATATTCAAACTACCTTGATCTATAAATAGAGAAGTTTGTACAAATTACAAACTTGATTCTAAGAGCTAAGAAAATTTCATTTTTTTTTGTTTCTACTGGAGCTGTCTATCCGGAGAGGAAAATACCCTAATTAGGCGAAATCTTTTACGACCGCTCATTTAAAGACTTATGTGGGATCAATAAGCTCTACGAGTACCGTTGGTGGGAAACTAGATAATTGCATTGTTATTTTAGTTTTCGATTATTGATTTGATTGACTACCGGTTGTTGAATATTTGATTGCACCTAGTTTGTTTATTCCATGTTCCTTCTCTTATGACATACGGACACTCATGCTAGATCAAAGACTTAAAGTTTTTACGTATCTACATTATTCTAGATCTGTAAGATAGATTCATTGATCTGACATTGTTAACAGACTCCATTATGTGCGACAAATTAATAAGGAATCAAGCTTCTTTTTGCATGTTGTTACTTTGAAGATTATATTGAAGATTGAAGACTTTGAAGATTTGAAGACTTTATTCTTGTATTTTGATCTTGGTGTGACTTTCTGGACTTGATTTTCCGGGATTAAAAGGTTGTTTATTTTCGATAAACATAAGCCTTTTGAGATCAACAAGTTGTTTGTGATTTTATCATAAACCTTGTAATCAAGATTGATTATTTTGTTAATCGTTGTCTTGTTTGATCTCATAACCTAGGAGCTTCGAATCTGGTAACGGATCTTAAAAATAGAAGATCTGTAACTGTGTTTTTATCATATATTTCGATATTGTGATTAGAAAGTGAGTTTGGTTACCGAACAATTTTGATACTTTACTGTTTGGAATACGATCCAAAGAATCTTGTCTTACCATTTGAAAGATTGGTAGCAGAAGTTATTGTGAACCATTAAGAAAATCTACTAGATCTAGTCCTAAAGAGAACGTTTGTTCTGCTATGATATCTAGTATTGAACGTCTACTGAGAACTTCGGTTCTGCTAGAAGTTATCAAAACAAGAATATTGTTGAAGCTGAGTAACTATGAATTTATATTGCTTGGTCTCGTCTACACAAAGTTTCAGGTTTACTTTTTGTATCTTAATTCATTGAGTATTCAAAACTGGACTAGGTCCCCGAGTTTTTCTACAAGATTGTAGTTTTCCTCGTTAACAAAATTCTGGTGTGTGCTTTACTTTATTTTCTCATTATAATTTTATTTATATTATAATTAAATTAAATACACTTGTATGTTAACTATGCACTTGATATTGATCTTATAGTGTATCGGTCTTGTACCGTAACTATTATCAAGTGAACATCTTGTTGTTGTATAGTCTCGATCTTGTATCCATAGAAGATCACACAAGGTGTATTGTGATTCGCCACTTGGCTTTGATTTCTCACATTGTTAATCCGTTCCAGGCTAACCCTGTTCCAAGTGGACACCGTGTTGAAATATTCCTTTAGTGATTGTTGCTTAAAGAGGTTTATACACGGTGATTGTGGTGTACTTGGGTACCCTCGTCATTTTAGGGCGACTATCGTACTTTACCGCTGATATAAGGACACTCATACTATATCAAATATTTAAAGTTTTTACGTATCTACGTTATTCTAGATCTGTAAGATAGATTCATTGGTTTGCTAATGTTAACAGACTCCATTATATGCGACAAATCAATAAGGAAACAAGTTTCTTTTTGCATGTTGTTACTTTGAAGATTATATTGAAGATTGAAGACTTTGAAGATTTGAAGACTTTATTCTTGTATTTTGATCTTGGTGTGACTTTTTGTGACTTGATTTTCCGGGATCAAAAGGTTGTTTATTTTCGATAAACATAAGTCTTTTGAGATCAACAAGTTGTTTGTGATTTTATCATAAACCTTGTAATCAAGATTGATTATTTTGTTAATCATTGTCTTATTTGATGTCATAACCTAGGAGCTTCGGATCTGGTAACGGATCTTAAAAATAGAAGATCTGTAACTGTGCTTTTATCATATATTTCGATATTGTTATTAGAAAGTGAGTTTGGTTACCGAACAGTTTTGATACTTTACTGTTTGGAATACGATCCAAAGAATCTTGTCTTACCAGTTGAAAGATTGGTATCAGAAGTTATTGTGAACCATTAAGAAGATCTACTAGATCTAGTTCTAAAGAGAACGTTTGTTCTGCTATGATATCTAGTATTGAACGTCTATTGAGAACTTCGGTTCTGCTAGAAGTTATCAAAACAAGAATACTGTTGAAGCTGAGTAACTATGAATTTATATTGCTTGGTCTCGTCTACACAAAGTTTCAGGTTTACTTTTTGTATCTTAATTCATTGAGTATTAAAAACTGGACTAGGTCCCGGGATTTTTCTACAAGATTGTAGTTTTCCTCGTTAACAAAATTCTGGTGTGTGCTTTACTTTATTTTCTCATTATAATTGTGTTTATATTATAATTAAAGTAAATACACTTGTACGTTAACTAGGAACTTGATATTGATCTTATAGTGTTTCGGTCTTGTACCGTAACTATTATCAAGTGAACATCTTGTTGTTGTATAATCTCGATCTTGTATCCATAGAAGATCACACAAGGTGTATTGTGATTCGCCACTTGGATTTGATTTCTCACATTGTTAATCCGTTTCGGACTAACCCTGTTCCAAGTGGACACCGTGTTGAAATATCCCTTTAGTGATTGTTGCTTAAAGAGGTTTATACACGGTGATTGTGGTGTACTTGGGTACCCTCGTCATTTTAGGGCGACTATCGTACTTTAACGGAGACATTAAGTCTCTGCTCATGCTCATGAGTCATCCGTGGAAGTTTGATGAGTTCTTAGAACCTACACGACCAGCGTGTCTCGTAGGGACGTATGCTAGGCATTGTGGCATCATGACCAGCATGTCTCACCGGGACGTATGCTAGAATTCCTGGTTATAGGTGCCTTGTTGACCAAAGGCTGAGTTTTCTCTCGTGAAAATTAAATTTTGATCCATAAGGGTTAAATTGGATCTTTCTGAAACGAAGGATGAAGCTAAAGCTGAGCTTGTCTTTTGGCTACCATGACTGAGGTTAGGGCCTAACTTTTTTTTTAACGATCAAGGCTTAAATTAAGGTTGAACTTCGCCTTTTCGTAGCAAGGGATGAAGTCAGGGGTAAGCTTGTCTTTTGGTGACGAGGGTTGTAGTCAGGACAGAACTTCACTTTTAGGCACCGAGGGCTGTAATCAGGAGATGGACTTGGTCTTTTAACAGCAAGGGCTTAGGGCAAGACCGAGCTTCGTCTTTTGGCGACGAGGGCTGAAGTCAAGGTCGAACTTTGTCTTTTGGCGACGAGAGTTGCATCTTATCTTCGAAATATTCCTTATGTGCTAAGCCCATTTTTTGAACTCCATTTTTGTCGTGAATATTGAGGGATCTTTTGAATAACCGTTTGTGCCCCTCATGTATAGAACTACCATTTTGCCCATGGTTCAAATTTCACCGTACAAAGCTTAGCAACAGTAACTATTGTGCTAACCCACTTTGATTGGGAAGAGTACCAACAAGCTCTTCTCAATCAACAAGTCAAACCGCAAATAGGGTGTTTGTAAAAAGGGCTGGTTGAATGATTTTAGAGATGACATCATGGAGTGCCATTAGCTTACTGGAATTCACCCCAAATCAAGGTTTACTGCATCGTGTGGCCCGCCGCACCAGGTCAAGGTTTAATGCATCGCGACAAGACGGCATATGGCATCATGGAGTCCCCAATCAAGGTTTAGTGTGGAGTCCCCAATCAAGGTTTAGTGCAACTTTATGGGGTTGCGCTCCATAGAGTCCCCAATCAAGGTTTAGTGCAACTTTATGGGGTTGCGCTGCATAGAGTCCCCAATCAAGGTTTAGTGCAACTTTGCGCATAGCACGGGTTACATGCCATATTTGGCAAAAGAAAAAGTTGTGAGAAGAGAAATATGCCCAGTGCATAGCAGGATCACTAATCTAGTTTTCCTCAAAACGCCGAGTGCTCAAGCTTCAAATTAAGGATCCACATTCTTATTATTTGGCTGGAATTTCAAACATAATGTTACCCGAAATTCCTGGGAAAATAAATGCGGATCATTTTGAGACACCTCATATGACTTAAGAAGACAGTAAAGGGTACAAATCTAAGAGTACAATGTCTCCCATATTGCATAAAAATCATCATCCTTCATACAAACACCACATTAAATCCACAAGTCCAAGAAATGAATCAGTTGCATCCCTTCACGCATTTTACAATGTAGTTGGGGAACAAAAGGAAAAGAAGGAAAAACGTTCAAAAAAAAAAGATTCTGAACTGGTACTCATATATTTCACCAATCTTCAGACTAGATTGTCACCAACCTGTATCCAACTGACACCGCATGCCGAGGAAGAAGCCCCTGGCTTTTGTGGGTTTTCTTTCGTGGTCCTTTTTTACCTGTAAGATTCAGGACGCTTTGGCTTGCTCAGGACAACTGTTTCAATCCTCTCCAAAATTTCAGGTGTAAGTCTTGGAATGAGATCAACAGCTTTCATGTTTTCTACAATCTGCACAGTGCGACAGCATCATGGCATCACAAAAGTAGGAATCATTCATAATACCAAAGAAACAAAGATATATTCCAATGTTCCATACATTCCCGAGAAACACTAGTCACCGGTAATAAGGTCCGACTCGGTAATGCAGGTAAAACTTACTTGAGCCTCCTTCGTAGCACCAGTTATAACGGACGAAACATTAGGATTTGATGCACACCAAGCAATTGCAAGTTGAGATAAAGGCACATTAAGCTCCTTTGCAATTGGTTCCAAAGCAGCAACTTTTTTCAGCACGTCATCAACCAGTGACCTGCTTGCAAGGTTCTGCAGAGAATGAAAATGCAGTCAAGATATGTTGTACTCGCCACATTTATATTAAGAAAAAAAAGAAGCTTAAAACAGGGTAAATAACAACACAAAGGTAGATGCTCAATGACTCAAAATAACAACTGCAATAAACTAATCATTCTGATTTCACCCATTCCTTCACTTAGGTGATGTACAACATCAGTGGTATGTAGCTCAAAGTGTAAGGCCTTTGGTTATCAAAGGTTATGCTACTAATTTGATGGAAGAGTCACATAAAGTGATGGGCGTGATGCATCAGAGAAAATGATAAAAATTATGACATGGGCTGAGGTTAATAGTAAGTAAAACCGCTAACCAACCGACTATTCTAACATAAACACAATGTGATTCATCTGGACCAAGTACTATCACAAAGCCCAGTTTTCTTTACCGAAACTTCTCTGATGTATTTATTGAGACAGATAGGCTCTTGATCTTGGTTATGATGGATCATATATAATACATCCCAAACATGAATACTGTACTTCATTGTCTTTGCAGAACTTAAAGATAGATCTCAATATAGATAAACAATGATGGTACAGCAGGCCGTGCATTGTTAAAACTGAATGTTGGACTTGTAGCACATCAAATGGTAATAGTGACTTACTGGGACGTAATTTTGTTTCATTGATATCTTGTATACCTACTTCACTATATAAATATACTCTTATGACATTAGGAAGTCCCCATCATACAAATACTTAAATGCGTGTCTTTGTGCTCCACTACGAATTTTCTGGCTATTTTGGTACCGATTCTTGAAATACCAACCCTTAGTTATTGATGCTTGGACACCCTTCTATTGTGGACAGCTAGGGTCAGATACAAGAGAAAAAAAAATTCATCGTTCCATATCTTAAAACACATTAGCATTTAAAATGAATCCTACAACTAAATATCCAAATCAGTAACACATTCCTGGGCAAACCAGCACTAATATTCTTGTAGGTACAAATAGTTATGGCTAATTGAAACAGAAGTTACAGAACAAATGACCCTACATTCAGAAGATAAGATCAATTGCTTTGTCACTATCTGTGACAGAGCTGGCAACAAAAGTGATGGGCATGAACCCTCAAATGATGGAAGCCAAGGTAAAAGATTACAGATAAGCTTGTCAAAGAGATAGTAGAAATCAATATTTGCGGCTAAGCAAGACAAACTTAACCAGTTGAAAAGGGTAACAATAAGAAGAACTTTTTTTTATAGGAAGTGCTCCGGAAAACATAAATTGATACTCGGAGAACCCCAGCAAAGCCTTTTACCTTGTAATTCTCTAGAGCAAACCTACTGTCTGATGGAATATTTTTATTATTGTACTTCCCGGTAAGAACTCCAGATGCAAGTGGACTCCATGTGGTAAGACCTATACCATAGTTGGTGTAAAGCGGTAGATACTCTGATTCGACCTGGATCAACAAATAACATCAGACAATGGGGAAACATATATAGCTTAAAGCACTTTACATATAGACAAAGCCCTCTCCTTTAAGACTTTCGAATTAAGTAGATCAAAACTAGATCCAACTGATGCGACAAGTTCAACTCAAGGAATAATTATTTATTGATTTTGAGTATCTGTGTGTCTCTCGCATCCGTTAGCTACTGTCCCAAATAAGCGCAAACACATCAATCGGATCTATCTGCCAAATATACAAATACACAGGGTTCTTGAATAGACCCCAAAGTGGCAATTACTTTTTAGAGATCTTTTGTCCTCCGTATTGTTGAAGTAGGACAACAATAAAAATTAGGATATGCAATTAGATAACCTTTTCATAGCTGCTGCACAACTTCTAATTTATGCAAGAGACTCAGATGTTTGAACATTTTCATCGGTTCGTGAAATGACTCCTAATGTTTACCTATTTGAAGACATCTTCATTGTCCCAACCCAGAAACATACTCCCCATTTCACCAAATTTTATGGCAACGTAAGAGAACCTATATCAACCTTACTCTACAGAGTTATAAGGGATTTCTCCCTAAACACACCTGATTATACCCATGCTATTAATAGACAGAAGTAGATCATTCTTATAATAAAGTAAAACACCAAACGCAAAAATAAAATATCAGAAGTACGTACTTGGCTAACAACTACAGTACTTCCCTATCAGAAGGTGTTTTTAAAATGATAAAAACAATTCATCTTATCAGATCCATCCGATAAAGACTAAACCCACATCACAAAAATCATTTAAATCTTGTAGAAAAACAAATTAGAAAAAATGCATTTCATAAATGAAAAATAAAAAGTCTGACCTTGTGTCTAGAGAGAAGATTATACTCAGGCTGTTCAACAACAGGACCAACGAGATCTAATTTTTCAGCAACAGCCCAAGCTTCGGTAATTTGCTGAGCAGACCATTCACTAGTACCCCAGTAAAAAGCCCAACCATGATCAATAACATAATTCATAGCTCTAACTGTTTCTTCAATAGGTGTTGAAACATCAGGTCTATGACAATACAAAATATCAACATATTCCATATCTAATCTTTTTAATGAAGCTTTAGTTCCTTCAATAATATGCTTTCTAGATAATCCTTTATCATTTGGACCAGGTCCACCCCAAAATATTTTTGTAGATATAACAATATCTGATCTCTTCCATCCTAATTCTCTAATAGCTTGACCCATGATTTCTTCAGCTCTACCATTTGCATAAACTTCAGCATTATCAAAGAAATTAACACCATGATCTTTACAACACTGTAGTAATGTTTTTGCCTCTTTAACATCTAATTGATTTCCAAAACTCACCCATGCTCCGTAGGATAGTTGGCTTACTTTTAATCCAGATCTACCCAAATTCTTGTATTGCATCTTGTTTTTGATATCTTTCGTATCCATTATCTTTAGATCTTGAAAACTGAAAGTATGTTTTGTTTGCCTATTGCCTTGTTTGATACAGGGAGGTAAAATGGGACTTTTCAGTACTGCGTAAGCGAAGTAAAGGCTTAAATGAATGAAGTAGGAATGTTTTATATTTTTATATTTTTAAAGTTAAATATATTTACTACTCCACATGACTATCTATTAAGTAGTAGTATTTATTTGACAAGTCAGAGCTCCACAGGACTATCTATCATGGCACAGGAACCTAAAAGGCTCATGCAAAGGCATACCAGTGACTAATAGCATGTTTGGATGCAGAAACAGAAGTCAGAAATGGTTCTTAAGAAACAGAAGTTAGAAGTCCAGATTTTTTGCTTCACAAAAAGTCGACTTTTCTGTTTCTGGAAGTCATTCTGAAATTCTACACCCAAACTGATTTTTTGCTTTTTGATTCTAGAAGTCAAAAAGTTATTTCTGGATGTGTATCCAAACGCGCTACAAGGGAGATACACCGAGGAGAAGACTTTATTTGCTGAGCTGCCTGTTGAATCATGTTCTTTAAACGGCTGGGCTTTTTTGGGCTATAGAGGGTCATGAAATGGTAATCCACACTACCTCTTATCCTGATATTGTATGTAATACCTAATCTACCCTCAATTTGATTAGTGCTAATTATTAAAAGTGAACGGATTAGATTAATCAAATGGTTAATTTTTTTGGAAATTAAAACTTGAGTTTCCCTAATTTTGAAGAAAGAAAAATGTTGGTGAAATTTTTTTGAAAAACTTTGAAGCAAAGTGATGAAACCCTTCGTCACAATACTCGGAAAACCATATAATCAACTCCCAATAGCAATTTTATCGATTCAAATCTGTTACAAATCAGAGCAAAATCTGAGTTTTTTACCTGTTACGGCTGGAAAAATCTGTCGAACCAGCCGTAAATAGGTTAGTACAGTTGGAAACTGAGGAACTCCCAGCCGTAAATACTAATAACGGATGGGAAGTGAAGAACTTCTGCTCGTTATTTGCCCAGAATCACCTGAGTCTGTATTACGGCTGGGTTAACATGTTTAAAAGGAAATGTTCCCATCCGTAAAGGATTCTGTAATTTGAGAAATTTGGAGTTTCAACATATGTGTATACATACTACGATTGAAAAGCAGTAATAGTTTCATTATTAGACCACAATAAAACCCATTACATACTTAATATATCCTTATTACAAAGTTGGTCTTAATAGCATCCCTTTCGATGTATCAAGAAGTCTTTGATGGTGGCAAATTGAGCTTCGAATTTGAAATTATAACCTTTCTATTTTCTTAATTCCTTCTTAACTTGAGCTACGACTTCTTCATCAGTCTCACCTCTAAGTCGAAGTTGCTTGCACATACGAAGTAAAGCCATGTATTCTTTCAATTTTTTGCGTATATCTGAAAATCGAAGATATAATTTAAACCTGTCGCGGTTGTAAAAAATTTCAAAAATCTTACTCCAATACGATTGACTGGATAAACCACATTTCCTTCGTTCTTCTCCCCTCTTAGGATAACATAGTACAAAAATTTTACAAAGAGATAAGTCTTCTTCCAAAGTAAAGTTAGGTTTATCCTTTGAGCACATTGCATTGAGTTTAGGGTTTTGGTGGAGATTATTGAGGGTAAAAACTGATTCTGCTGGAAATGGTAAATTTGGGTGTGTCGCCGAGAAACGAATCTAAACCCTAAACAAATACACTGCTCGGGAGTACTTTATATTCGAGAGATCAATCTGTACAATCCTGGCCTAAACCAAGAAATGGTCGTTCTAATATTGCTTCGGTCAAAAAATAAAGGAGAAGGGTTGATCTTAGGGAGGGAAGCAAAGAAGGTGTTGAGATAAGAATGTTGAATGATGAAGGTGTGGTTGTTTTATAACTTGTATCAGAATGTGGTTTCTGGCTACTTGTATTGGTAACACTTGGTTGAAAACCTGTCTATACAAGTCATGGTTGAGTGCACCCTGATCTCGTAGGAAGTGGAGACAGTTAAGTAGTGGAGAAGTGGGGTTGTGTAAAAAGTAGTGACCATCACGTTTCCATCATGAGGTAATACTGGTCAGCCTTACACCCACTACTCTCTTACTGCTATTAACCGTCCGCCCTTTCCTGACACTTTCTCGTAATAGACGCGTTGCACGCCGCACGCTGTAAACCGCCATATCAATACCCCGGTGAGCATCCCCCAGTTTGTGACATGTTTGATGTATCGATTGTTTTATAGGAAAATTTATGTGTAGCAAGTTGTTGAGTGGGTCTTGTCTGTAAGACCTAACTACTTTAACCAATCACGCGCAAGCTAAGCGGCGGGTAGTCATATGCTACAAGCCAAGTTGTGAAACTTGCCATAGGAAATAACATGTAATGTTTCATGGTTGAATAATTAAATAATTGGTGAAATCATTATTTATAAAATATCAATTGCAATCGATATAAAATATCGCTTTTTAAGCAAGCAACTTAAAATAATCGATGCTCGTGAAACATCGTTGTGTAAGGTTTGTTTAAGTTAGTCGCGGGGTCTAATATCTTAAAATGAGCATGACCTGCCATTTTCGAAAAGCTGCTAGGAGTCGTTCATGTGCGCCAAAGGTAGGCCGATTGGTCCTTATAAGAGAGTGACGGCTGGCGACCAAGGATAAATCTTATTGGTCGCCTAAGATTCGATCTAGGCCGGTCAATTCGGCTAGTGAAGTTAGACGGCCGAGATGATTTGCGACACTTAACGGCTGCTGCTGAATTTATTAAAATTCCTATTAGCAGCTCGACTAGCCACTTTTGGGCGATCGTTTAGGAGCAATATAGGCAGGTCGCGGCTTGGCCGATTGTTCCTTATGGAAGAGAGGTGGTGGGTGAATACGGAGACATCTCATTGGTCCCCTAAAATTAGATCTAGACCGGTTGATTCGGCTAGCGAAGTTGGACGGTCGAGATGATTTTGCGGCAGTTACATACTGTAGTTAATTCAATTTATGGTTTAATAGCCGTGTGGTCGACCTACTTTTGGCTAACGGTTTTTAATGTTAGTCGCGTACTGGGAGCTGTCTGATCGTCCATCACAATAGCTGGGCCGTTGGTGAGAGTATCCGCACCTTTCCCGTTGATTAAGATTGGATCTAGGTCGGTCAATCCGGCTGGCGAAGTTGGGCGGCCAAGATCGTTTTGCAGCAGCAATATACTGTTGTTAACATAAATTAGGGTTTTGTAACTCGCATGGTCAACCCACTTTGGGCAATCGTCTAGTGGCTCCGCTTACGAGTTGGAAGGACTCTGATTGGTCGAAGCATTAGTGATTCCAACAGTGTGCATGATGGTGCTAGTCCGACCATGTTAGGAGGTGGATAAACTTGATAAATCAACCGGCCAAAACGTAAGGTCGTGATCGTTTTAAGACTGACATGGGAAGCCTGTTTATATTTTTTAAGGATTAGATGCGTCGACCAACCAATTTCCAACTTTATTTAAAAGTGCGTGTGGCGCTTTTGGAGTGATCTAATTGGTCGGTAGGAAAGAAGAGCCAATGGCCAACAAAATATGAAAAGGAGCGGCGACAAGGGGAGTTCGAGTTGGGGAAATTTGACCGGCCAAGGGGCGCGACCGATCTCTTTCCGCCATGGCCCTAGTCAGTCACGGTTCCCTCTTTTTCTTATTTCCAATTTTTGGTAGGATTTGCTCCTACTAGTTCCATGTTGGATCAATTTCCTAGCGTTCCTAGGATTAGTTTCGACCAATAGGGTTCGAAATATCGCGTAGAGCGCAAAAAACCTAATTTTTGCAAATAGGTAAAATTAGGTTAGAAAGTTGAATTTCGTGAGCCGACACAAAATTAAACACTTTTCGATAAATTATCCGTGAGTTGGCATAAGAAACCTCTTTATCAGAGAGTGGTGCAACTTGCGTGTTCCTGAGTATTTTCATGCAGATCTTAATACTGACACTTCGGGAAATTCATGCTACTCCGCTGCGAGTGAATCAGTAATTGTCATGTCATGCCAATATTAATTAAGAGTTCAGCTGGGGAACATAGCATATGAAAATACTCGACAGGCTGTACATTAGTGAATAATGTAAGCGGGAGTTTAATAAAATTTATAGAATATTTGGGATTGTTGCTACATGCTCCATTCTGGATAAATTTTATATACAAGTATATTGGATTGCTCAATACATATGTGAGTATAGAGGCTTAAGCTCTCGTCAGTTTTTTAAAATGGCTCTGTTTCTTTGCAGAATAACGACATATTAAATACAAGGTTTCACAATTTTAGCCCTGAACTAAAAACCACCATCAATATTAAGTCCCCTGCTTAGTACGTAATAGTGACACTATTGCGGGGTAAGCACTAGATGGTGAGAAATAAAGGTAAAACTTACGAGGCAAAGTAGACAGATGTTACCAGGATAAAGACTGGCTCGGTCTTGGAGAAATACACGTTAAATAAAGTATCAAAGCACGCAATGATCGTCCTCCTAACATATATCAATTGTCCCCATATGTAAGCATCTAATAGATTGATATCCCACATCTAAAGCCTTTATACACGGCAGCTAGAGAGTCCTTTCCTTTCCTGGATCTTACCGATTTGCGGAGTATAAAAGGGAGCACTTGAGCCTTTCTTTTCATAACGATCATCACAGAGTTGCGCTCTTCTTCGTTCTAAGTATTGCTTCGTATTCTCTTATAGTTTTTTTTTACCACGTCGGTTGTTGATATAACCATAACACTTTTCTGAAGTATATGATGAGAACTCCTGGTGATGATTATTCTTCTAACTCTTCAAAGAAATGTTTTGAAGTCGACAAGCCCAGGGTTACAGCATTCGAGGAGGTGTTAGTTAAAATAAATCCTATGTTTCGTGAAGCTGGTCATGCCATACAGGGTATGCCTCTCGCACATTTGCGTATCATTCGAGAGCGTGTTCAAGATTTCCTGGCTTCGGTTAGCATGGAATAAAAGTGGAGGCGCGATGAAGCATCCCATCCAACGAGTTACAGAGCTGAAAGATTCGCGACTCGTCTAAAGCGACGAAGAATTTTGCATAAGCGGCCTCCAAGTAAAGATAAACATGATTACCCTATTCATAACTGCGTCATAATTCCCGACTATGTCGTGGACGAACCGGGACATCCTCAAAAGGCTGTTGGAGCGGCATATAGAGAATATGTTGAAGCGGACTCCGAAGTGAATATTGGTGCAGCTTCCAAGGAATATGTTGAAGCAACTCCTGGAGAGAATGTTGAAGCAGCTGCTAAGAAAGATGCCGAAGAAGCTTCTGAAAGGGAGGTTGAGGAGGCTTCTGGAAAGGATATGGGAGCGCCTTGTGAAAAAGATGTTGAAGCAGCTTCCAATGAGGAATCCAGTGAAGGCACTGTTGATACCTGTGTTAATGCTGATAATTAGATTTCCCACTTTGTTAGTTCCTTTCATAGATGAACATCTTTTCGTAGCTTGCAGACGCTTTTTGGTATTCAGTGGTCTTTGTTTATGTGACGGGAGCCTGGACTTTATCAAATAATAGTTCTTTATTCGTGTTGCTTTCATAATTTTATGTTTCTAGTTGGATGAGTGAATGAAACCTTCCGACAAGAAATCCAAATTCTTAGAAAGATTGCTGTATCTTGAAACTCTAGATGTAGCACTCTTCGGTACGGTTACAATAGAATCTCCCCATTTTATTGAGGTGATGTGGCCAATGGGAAGACGACACATAAGTGGTGTTGTGCTTTTCTTTCATGTGAATAGATATCGCTTCCATGATTATATTTATTATATGTAACCCTAATCATAACAACTCGGAGTAAGGGAAGCAACAATGACAACTGAGGATTCGTCCACGAACATGTAACTTCCCATTTGATATTCCCTTTGTGTATCACATGTGTTGTACCTCCATAAACAAGAAATACAAGAGACGTATTTGTTAGGTGAGGAAGCTTTATCTCTGATTGTTTGCACATGTAATGTGCAACATATTTCCGAAAAGGTAGTTGCCATCTGGGAGCATCAAGATGTGCTAACTTTAGATTCGCTGATTCCGTGAAGGGATTTCCAAAACCAGAATTTTTTTTTGCAGACAACGAAACTTCTTCCAGGATCTCATCAAGCAAAGAGAGGTGGTGGTTGACGGACCGTGTCATCGCTAAAGCATGTTGTTTTTTGGGATGCAAAAGATACTCGCTCTAGGGAGAATGTGCTGCTGCTTGAAGATTTATTTTGCTTTGAATACCTCGTTCTTCTTTTCGTTTACATATTCCCCTCTTCGGTATTTGAAAGATATAAAATGTCTCTTTCATGGTTTGATTTTTTTCTGGTTTCGAGTTAATGGGTAATGATTTTGTAAGGGTTCGGGTTTACTCGAGACCTTGCCTTGAGATGATTTCAGGAGTAAAAAAAAAATTAAAAGAAAGAATGATGCTTCGATCAACTGATAAATTGGAACCCTAATTATGAATGCAAGCAGTGGAATCATTTTGGAGGAATTACAAATATTGAATGAAAAAGGGAATTTCTATAGGAAATAGTAAAGAGAACGCTGGAGGAAAAGGGTAGCGCGACATCTTAGGTATTGAAAGGATTTAGCCATCGTGAGTGCATTACCACGCCTTCTAGTTTGTCAGCATTGATGAGATTGCAGTAACCTCCTAAGATAACTTCTGCCACTAAGTATGGCTCATCTTTTCCTTCTGCGGAATCGGGTGGAGGTTGAGCAGAGCAATCCTTACAACCATATCTCCAACTTGGAATGGGTTTGGGCGTTATTCAGTAACTTGGCTCTTAGACTCATCATTTTTGACCGAGACAGCTTGATAAAATATTTGAAAGGAACAACATCCCATTCACATCTCCTAGTAACAGCTGGGTTGATAATCGGATCGAGTCCCCATGCTTTGACGAAGGAAGGAGTGACTGGTTACAAAAAGGGTTGTTCAATGAGACTTACCTGGGTTCGGAATCTGCGAACAAATGTCGTCGAGCTCTCTCCATGCAGTTGGGTCACATTGGAAAGTTGTTGATATGGTAGCAGATAATCTTCATGGTTGGATGGCTTGTTGGAAATCCTTTCGGGTATAGACACCGGCAAGGGACATACTCCTAGATTTGCTTTGTTGTTATGCACTCATGATCGCCCCAGAACCATATCATAATTTGGGCACTCTTTAAAAATATGAAATTTGGCATGCGTTAGAGCATCTCCCACCTTGATTTCGAGATTAATATACCCATAAGAATTTTTTTATTCTCCTTCTGAGTTTTTGATTATAGTCGGGAAGTGGACAACTTCTTTCTTTAAGATCCCTGCAGCGACGATGTTGAAGTCAGAGGCCGCATCAATCAGTATGTTGTCGAACTCAACACCCTTCAGGTGGGAAGTGGTAGGAGTCCCCAGTTGCATTTACCAGCTGTACCTTCTAAGAGAGGTTGGACTTTGGGAGCGGTTTCTCCGACTGAAAACATCTGCTTGCCTGACACAACACAATTGAGGGATGTAAATATGTCTTGACGTTACGCCTTGGAGAAATAGAGAATCTCACATACACGCTCCATCATAGATTGCACGGTCTTGTGAGCAGAGTCCCCAGAAAGCATGCAGCTTCTGACTGGAAGAGGGTCTCTGTGAACTCCTTCAATGCCTAGTTGAAGTTCTCCCGCATCCAATTTTTCTTTGAAAGTGCGCTTCAATTTGTTGCATTCATCGGTCGGATGATTGACAAACCTATGGTAACGGCAATATCTGGGGTTTGCCCTTTCTTCCTCAGTTGATGGACGCCTGACAGGAGGTAGTTTGATGGTGTAGATGGGGAAAAAAAATTTGCTGATTTTTACAGAATTGAGGAGATGACCGTGCGGAGGATACTCCTTGAACCGAGCAAATGCTAAACCTCATACAGATTCACTGCAAGAAGGGAGTGCTTTAAGTTAGAGATATCAATATGTAGGACTCCGGCCTAAACCAAGACAATGGTCGTTCCAGAGTCAATTTGGTCACAAGAGAGGATGGGTCGATCTGTAGGAGGGAAGCTGAGAAATGTGTGAGATCAATGGTGATCGAGATTGTAGGTGTGTTGTTTATTCTGCGTAAGAAGGTTCTGAATGATTGAATTTACTCAGTTGAGAGTGATTGCTCAGGCGATGAGTTCGTATAGACGAAAGATTGTTTGTATGAACTTGTCGAGAAATTCTTGTCTTTTCAATCAGGATTCAGAGACTTATATATTGCTGAACTGAAAACACCATGATCCCATGAAGTGTGACAGTTGCAGGAGTCAAAGAGTGGGGAAGTGAAAATCGTGTTGAAACCAGTTTCTCATCGTGTGTATGAAGACACGTGTCGTAGACCGTCATACCAAAACCCTAGTTAATATCCCCCCATGTGACACGATTGATGTCTCGTGAATGTGGAGTCTGCAAGGCAGACGTGTATTTATCTAGTCAGTTGTTGACTTTATGAGACGATGAGTCATTTTATTGTTGAGTTGAACATAATTTGCAAATATTCTGAGACTCATGAATTGAACATGTCTGTTGAGACGAAGATATAATTACGTTGATTGTTAAGGTGAGCAAATATTGCTCGTACGAGCAAATGTTGCTCGTTTGATAAACTGTTGAACATTAATAGTCAGTATTCACGGACTGAGCAAGTATTGCTCATATGATGACTTATTGAATATTGATAATCGAACCAATATTCATGGACTGAGCAAATGTTGCTCATCTGAGCAAATATTGATAGTTGAACCAATATTCATGGACTGAGCAAATGTTGCTCATCTGAGAAAATATTAATAGTTGAGACATGACCGCGTCACCATAATGTCTGTGTCTCAGTCCTGAGAGTTTCGATATTTTCCGGTGTGCGTTTGAGCAACATTTTGAGAAAATATGAAGAAATCAGGGATTTTGCTGAAACCGTGAAACTTCATGAGATGAAGGAATAAAATTATAAAATAATGAAGGAATCATGAGGTATGAGACCGTCTAGGCCAAGGCACGGCCGGCCTGCCAAGGAGCCGGTCCCAAGGCATTTTTTCCTAATTTATAATATTTTCATGATTTTTGGGAAATATCATAAAAATCAGAAAGTTTGTTGAAACCAAGGAATTTGTTGAAATTAAGGAGTTTCCATGAGATGAGGAATCATAAAAAATAATAATAATAATAAAATAAGGGACGTGTGGCACCGGTTAGGGCGTGACCGGCCGGCAATGGCCCGGTCCCACGGGTTTCCCTAATTTTATATTATTTTTCATGAACTTGAGTAAAATTTCATGAATCCAAGGAGTTTGCTGAAAGTAGGGAATTTCCTTGAAGTGAAAGAGTTTCCATGGGATGAGGAAACAAATAATATTAAAATAATAAGACATGGGCGTGTGGGACCGGCCATGGCTAGAACATGGCCGGCCGAAAGCCTGGGTCCCGTGCATTTTCTCCCTAATTTATAATATTTCATGAATTGAGGGAAATATCATGAAATCAGAGAATTTTCATGTGATGAGGGAAATAATAAATAATAAGGAGTCATGAGGTGTGGGACCGGCCATGACCGTCCGGCTAATAGACCTGGTCCCGCGACACCTTTCCTAAATTTTATTATTTTTTTGATACGAGGAAACACCATGAGACTGGGCAGTTTCCTTGAGACGAAGGAGATTTGCTCAAATGAAGGGATTTTCATGAGGTCAGGGAAAATAATAAAAATATGATAAAATATAAAATTGGACGTGGGACTGGCCACAGCATGACCGGCCAGTCGGTGGGCCCAGTCCCCAGCGCCTTGATTAATATTTTATTATTTATTATTTTCTTCCTACTTTGTATAGGTTCATCGTTCCTTCATGTTTTGGAATGCTCGTTTGCGTATTCAGGTGTTCGTTCGTGCATTATTGCTGAGTACACTAACACCATTTTGGTCAGGGCATACTCGATAGCTACAAAGATGTCCGCACGTTAAATATTTATCACTAACCTATGGAATTCTTCTGGGAAGAACCACAAATTGAAGTAATGAAATATTACTAAGAATCATAGAATATTGTTGAATATTCAGTTATCGATTATAGATAATTAACTGACGGCTCTATACTAGCATGCATGCTGTCTAGGAGCATTAATTATGTGAGAATTGAGAAACATGAGCTTGTTGAAACTTCATAATTCCTTTATATAGTCAGGGAAAACCTTGTTGTATCCTGAAGACGTTGTCGCTCTATACTAGCAGGCACGCTGTCTAGGAGTCGTCCAATCTTTCGATTCTATATAAAAATAATTACTGATATTCCTCAGTATTCATGAGATGTGTCGTTGCCTCAGCTGGGAGACTACACATCTACATATACTCTGAGAGACAGCCTTCTCAGTCAGAGATTTTTTGGCATGATCTTTCATGCTTCAACGAGAGACACGAGACTCAATACTCATATGATTTCCGGATCAGGAACATGTATAATTATGGTTTTACGATTTTAACCCTTGTCGAAAATCCACCATCTACTGATGGCATCATCTTGAATCCACGCTCCAGGAGTTCAATTACTTCCTCAATTGGAAATGGGAAGTTTGGAGCAGCATCTCCAGTTTCTTGTTGTTGTGTAGGGGTCTTAGCCGCGGCCTTCCGGAGTGGAGCTGTCTGATGCACTGGTGCCGCACGTTTGGGTTATTTTTCTGTGCTGGAGCTCTCATATTTCCTCCTTCACCTACTATGCTTACAGAGGAACCGGTATTATATTGCTTGCTAATGAGACGCCTGTTTCCTCGAGTCTCACGTGCATCTTCACTCCTGGATGGTCTGGTTCTTTCCAATAGTGTTGGTGCCATTGTAGCCGACCGCTTAGCATCTTCATGAAGTTTAGAGAATGTATGGAAACACGGGTTCTCTAGTAAAGCGCAATAGATGGGAACCATACCGTTAATGCATGACTCCACCAATTGTTGTTCAGTCACATTTTGGATCATGACAGTCCAGTGACTGAATCTTGAATCTCTTGACACAATCATTTGGATGCTCATTGTTTCATTGAAACATTCTTCCCAAGTTTTAAAAGGTGATTTGCTCAGACACGAAGAAATATTTCTTGTAGAAAGCGGTAACCATCTCACACCAGTTGGATATGTTGTTTGGTGCAATGTTTTTGTACCAGGTGTACGCTCTTCCGGTAAGTGGCTTTGAAAATTCTTTCAGGCGGAGGACATGATTGTATTCATTCTCTCCTAAGGATTCCAGAAAACGAGAGATGTCTTCACGAGCGTTACCAGTACCATCATAAAGGAAAAATTCAGGAGAAGAGTATCTTCTCGGGAGAGGAACTCTTTCCACGTCGGGAGGATAAGGAGGTTGATGCTGGTGAAGGTCTACCGGGTTTTTTTTGCTTCGATTTGGAGAAGTCGTTCCATATCCTCACGCGTGATGAAATTGGATGGCTGATTTCTTTCCAATGATTCAGGAGTAAAACGAACCTCTTCATCTATAAAGGAGCGCCCTGCTGAGGTGCCTGCGCCAGGAGTATTAAAATTACTCCTTATTGGCTCCATTTGGGGTTGACGTGGTTCTTGTGGTAGCCCTTCATTAGTGTCTTGAGGAAAGTAAGTACCTCTTTATGAGTTTTCTCCATGTCTGTCTGAGCCTTAGCGAGAACTTCTTGTCTTTCCATAAAATCAACAATGGTAATAGGGGGTTGGCTTCCTCTGGCTCATCCAACCTCTCGTCCTGATGGAGGAGTGGCAGTAGCTCTGGTAACAATTGGGGGTGTTACGCTCGAAGAAACATTGGAAATGGCAGCAGCGGCTCTGGCTCTGGCGGTAGGAGGTGTCACGTCGGAGGGAATGTTTCCTGCGCCGCTGGTGTTGGTGGTAGAGGATGTAGTGCCACGAGATGCGTTGATCGTGATGGTAGGCGGTACATTGGTCTCACCGGCAGGAATGTTGACGCTAGGGGTGTTGTCAGCGCCGGTAACATCGGGATTTGTTGCTGATCCATACCTAAGATCCACCATCTTGAAATTGGGAAGATTGAAATGAAAATCGAGAAATTAACTTCGCAACCGAGAGATTAATCTCCCACCGTGGTCGCCAGTCATTTTGGGTTAAAAACTGATTCTGCTAGAAATGGTAAAGTTGGATGTGCCGCCGAGAAACGAATCTAAACCCTAAACAAATGCACTGCTCGGGAGTACTTTAGATTCGAGAGATCAATCTGTAAAATCTTGGCCTAAACCAAGAAATGGTCGTTCCAGTCTTGCTTCGATCACAAAATGAAGGAGAAGGGTTGATCTTAGGGAGGGAAGCGAAGAAAGTGTTGAGGTCAGAATGTTGAATTATGAAGGTGTGGTTGTTTTATGACTTGTATCAGAATATGGTTTCTGGATACTTGTGTTGATAACACTTGTTGTTCTTTGTCGAAATAGGTTGAAAACCTATTTATACAAGTCATGATTGAGCGCACCCTGATCTCGTAGGAAGTGGAGACAGTTAAGTAGTAGAGAAGTGGGGTTGTTGAAAAAGTAGTGACCATCACGTTTCCATCATGAGGGAAGACTGGTCAGCCTTAGACCCACTACTCTCTTACTGCTATTAACCGTCCGTCCTTTCCTGACACTTTCTCGTAATGGGCGCATTGCACGCCACACGCTGTAAACCGCCAGACCAATACCCTGGTGAGCATCCCCAGTTTGTAACATGTTTGATGTCTCGATTATTTATTGGAAAATGTATGTGTACACTACACCAACGTTTAGCAGCAGTTGAGATATGTTGCTGATTGGGCAGAGTTTTGCCGTTGATACACACCCTGTCGCAGTTTTTAGCATCAGCTCTGGATTTGTTGCTAATTTTGGTCAGCAACGGCAGTGGCAACAGGGACAAGATGTTGCGAAATTAAAATATAGAAACAGAAATTAGCTGTTGGTACTCTGTTGCTAATTTTAGAGTCATTCCGGGATATATCTTAGTAGAACAGGATATAGTTGTTCTGGTTCAAATTTAGCAACATATTTTCGCCGTTGCTAAGTTTTCGCAACAACTAAAAAATAGGTCAAGTCTTCGTTGACCTAGTCAAAACTGATTACCCCAGTTCCCTGCAAAGCCCTGATTCATTTTATATCCAGCAATTGAATATGATAGTTCTCATACTCTATATTCACACAGACATTCCCACAGGTTTAAACCTCGAAGACATTCTACAAAGAAAGGGAACCAAATACAATAAAAAGCAGGGAACTCATGACATCAAAGACATGTTACAGGTTGCTTTAAGAAAATCAAGTGTCAAATTGTACAACTGAAAGATTGCATATGCAAATATGTTCTTGTTTCTTACATTGTGTTGGTGCTACTATGTTTGTTTTAGCTTCTAAGGATTGCATATAGAAACAGAATGTTACAATCTCTTACAGTGATCAGTAATCAGAATGCAGCAAATTATTGTGGCTTTGAGAGGATGATCACACAAGGATGCTGAATTCTCGTCTAGTAAATACGACCAAGATGATGAAGAACCTGTCACAGATACATATAGTTAGAGATAACAAATAAAGAAAGTAATAATACTTCAGAATTCAGGGTATATATTCCAGTGCTAATGATTTGCTTATACCTGCACCATCAAATATAACAGAAGAGAAACAACAAAAACATTATCATATACAAAAACCACACAAATTTAATGTTTCATACAATAAAGATAAAGCTGGAAAACAGTTAATTATCTTATCACATACCTCGTCAATCAGATAAATTGTTTCATCAGCTCCCTTCCCAAACTCATACTTCGTATCAATCTATAACACACCATGTTCCAAAGCTACAATGCTGTAATTCCAAAGAGCAAGGAAAGCGTTCAAATATCAGGTATATTTCAAGAAGATATGCATCATATAATCAGAAGGAAACAATGCTTACGGGAAGCATTAACTCTGTTAATAGATATACATCTTGCACCCAATAAATGTTTTACAGCACCTACAAACACATATTTCCATTAACACCTAAAATAAAACACCCACAAAGAAGTTGGCCAGCTGAGGGGGTCTCAATCTAACATAGCAGAATATAATCATAAATTACCAAAAGTCAATATTTTCTAAACTCCTGGTATCACATTGAGTGCACAACCTACGAAAATTCATGAGCAGTCTCACAACAAGTGCAGAACCAACCAAAAATTCATAAGATAAAGACCCACTATAAAGGCAAATAAAACACCTCCCCAGAATGGAACAACATGAGCTAATTATTACCGGAGAAAACCAGAAGTACAAACAAAACGAAACAAAAAGGACTTCAGATGCGCTTCACTGAAATAACCTGGCCTGATTACTAAATTTGAAATTTGAAACGGTAAACAATAGTAACTAGACTTTTTCTTTAAACTGAAATAACCTAACAAGCGCAGTCTAGCTTACCCACCAAAATTCCAAGGTTGACGAAGGAACCATCATCAACAAGGGGCTCATGATATTTTGGTTTGCATCTGCTGGTGGATACGTACAAGGAACTCAACTTAAAAGAGGATACCATGACCATTGTCTTCAATCATGTATGAGAAGAATAACATCCTTGCATCAAAAAGGAAAAGCAATTAACCAATTGAATTGAACATGACTAACAAAAGACTAAAGAATCAGCTAAACCAGCCACTAATAAATATCAAATTAATTAAAGAAAATTGCTAACTTGCAAGACGTTGCTTTGATGTTATTCAGAAGAACAATGTAGCCTGTCTGGAGTGAATTGCCATCCAGATCTCTCAAACACATTCTTGAAAAAGGAATCTAAATATTAAGTGACATAAAAAACTAAAACTAGCAAAGTTTTCATCCATGGAAAAGAGAAACACAGGTTGCATTGAAATATGCCACAATAACCTACCTCTCTAGCAAAAGTAGTACCAAAACCTAATTAGCTGAATGATGTGTAACCAAGGAAAGAAGGGTACCCCTCATTTTCTTCTTTTATAGGAACATTGCAGATGAAAAGCACTATATTTCTATCTTGCAGAAGTCCACCTAAAGCACAAATATAGATGTCATACCCCTGAGAAATCACAAAAGAACCTTAAGTCAAATCTCACAGATTATATCAACACCACAAATAAAACAAAAAGCAATAAACCTAGATGATTAGTATAGATCTTGAATGGCTTAGACTGTCTCAGAGGTGATGACAAAAACCGCAGTCTCTCTGCTTCACTAGGTACAGATGCATGAGCAGACAGAGCAATCAGAGAAGCCTAAAATTTCCATCAGAAAAGATCGGTATTACAAATTACAGAGATAAATATAGTACAAAAGATTAATATTAGCCGGACCACCCATCAACTTTCTAGGAGGATTCAAAAGATCAGCATAGCGTGCTAGGGCAGATTGTAAGGTCAGGTACCTGGGAAAGGAGGTGGTAATGAGCTTCCCCCCTTCGGTGAACCATCTTCTTTATCTGTGTGAAATGAGAACAACAAATCCAGGGGTTGACCCAACATCTTCCCTGCTTCGTCGACAGTTTCATCGAAGTTCTCAGCATAAACACCAATATGATCTCCAGTCTCATATCTGAGAAGAAGAAAAGAAAAAATCAAACACCATTTATATGAGATACAAGGGAAAATTGTGGCCCTATGATCTGTTGTTCAAAGTGTTTCATTTTCTTCATTCTGGCAATAGCATGACTAAGACTATAAAAGAGTGGGACAAGAGCTATGACGAACAAGCAAAGTTATGGTAAAGATACTTACACAAGGGAAGAGCCCGATATTCAAACTCCAGATGTATACAAGATCTATCAGACTTGGGTTTGTGGAGCTCTCTTTGTTGAGCAACAGTGGCTCTGCAGGTAAGACAAAATGATAGCCGTGGTTATTAACTGAAGCTACCCCAGACGCCTTCAAAAACAACATAATCAAAACAACCCCCAACTAGTGTAACCTGAAAAAACATTACTTTTTCAAGAAAATCTTCAAATTACTCAAAACCTAAAGAATCAGAAAGATGCATTCTTTCCTAAATATCCCCAAAATCAAAGAAGACCCTTCATTAAGAATCAAATAAAAACCCTGATATCAAATTGTTAACACAAAATTTTCATCAAAACGTCCAAAATCCCGAAACTGAAGCACAAACCCAATGTTCAACACATCAACAATATCCCCAAATTCGAGGATTGTAATTGAGAAACAAACCAAAACACAATAACATAATGATAGTTAGCGATAATTTAAAAAAAAAAACTTGGATGGAAAAGTATAAAAAATAAATCTAGGGTTTCAAGAGCGAATTGAAGGAAATTACCTGAAGCTGTTCAACAGGGAAAGGGCCGTGAAGAATCTCTTCTTCTCCGATGTTTTCTTCAACCATGTTCTTATTCTGCTGCTGCTCCATAACTCCAAAATCAAAAACTCAAGCGAATCGAACAGCGTCTTTTTCTACTTCTTAAAATGGAGAGTTTCTACTTCTTAAGCGAATCGAACAGCTTTTTCTTCTACTTGTAAAAGAGTCTCTATGAGATCGATGCTTCCAAATCTCGCAGATGACCTAAAAACCGAAGTTCTTCAGAGCTACAAATCCAGAATGAAAGAGAGGAAAAGTTGTTTTGTGGTTGAGAAATGAGATAATATCGATAATAGTAATAGAGAAGAAAGATAAACCTGCTACTCATAAGGGTGGAAAGGGTCCAACAGCATAGCTCAATGGTATCCCATCAATTCCAATAAGGAGGAAATCAGGAATTCGATCTCCACCGTGGTAGAGGTTTGAATTTAATTAGTTGAATCAGGAATTCGATCTCCACCGTGGTAGAGGTTTGAATTTAATTAGTTGTATAAAGGGGTTTGGTGGGGTTGGGTCTAGCAGTAAGGCTAATCCAACTGGTTGGATTTGGGCAGGGGCCTTGGTCCAGTTTTAGCCTGGATTTTGATAGAAACAAGTGATTGTGTTACCGACCACACGCGTACATCACATGCGTAAAAACCCTGCAGTTGCTATTTGCAACAGCAGTCTGTCGTAGCGAAAAATTAGCAACAAAAAATTAGCAACGACACTAGCGCTCTTGCTAATGTGAGTTGCTAATCCCTAAAAATGGTGTAGTGGTAGCAAGTTCTTGAGTGGGTCTTGTCTGTAAGACCTAACTACTTTGACCAATCACGTGCAAGCTAGGCGACGGATAGTCATATGCTACAAGCCAAGTTGTGAAACTTGCCATAGGAAATAACATGTAATATTCCATGGTTGATTAACTAAATCATTGGTGAAATCGTTATCGATAAAATATCGATTGCAATCGATGCATATAAAATATCGCTTTTTAAGCAAGCAGCTTAAAATAATCGATGCTCGTGAAGCATAGTTGTGTAAGGTTTGTTTAAGTTAGTCGCGGAGCCTAATGTCTTAAAAGGATCATGACCTGCCATTTTCGAAAAGCTGCTAGGAGCCGTTCATGTGCGCCAAAGGTATGTCGGTTGGTCCTTATAGGAGGGTGGCGACTTGCGACCACGGCGACATTTTATTTGTCGCCTAAGATTCGATCTAGGCCGGTCAATTTGGCTAGCGAAGTTGGACGGCCGAGATGATTTGCTACACTTAACGGCTGCTGCTGAATTTATTAAAATTTCTATTAGCAGCGTGACTAGCCACTTTTGGGCGATCGTTTAGGAGCCATATAGGCAGGTCGCGTCTTGGACGATTGTTCCTTATGGAAGAGGGGTGGCCGTGATCACGGCGACATCTCATTGGTCCCCTAAAATTAGATCTAGACCGGTTGATTCGGCTAGCGAAGTTGGACGACCGAGATGATTTGCGGCAATTACATACTTCCGTTAATTCAATTTACGGTTTATTAGCCGTGTGGCCGACCTACTTTTGGCTAACGGTTTTTAGTATTATCCGCGTGCTGGGAGCTGTCCGATCGGCCAGCACAATAGCCAGGCCGTTGGTGAGTGTATCCGCACATTTCCCGTTGATTAAGATTGGATCTAGGTCGGTCAATCCGGCTGGCGAAGTTGTTAGTGATCAAAACTATAAGTCTTGACTTCTAGTCTACTATAACTAAGTCTCGGACTAGGATAGAAAGTGTAGTTGAGCTCAAGGACTTCATGGCGATTCATCATACAAGAAGAAAAACTATTCAAGGAACCTGTGAAAATTCTCGACAAAAAGGTATGTGAAGACTTGGACTTATGTCACTCAAAAGTCGATCTACTCTATCTCCTACTTCTTGAGACAAAAATTTGTATTCTATTTTAAGTAAGGAATTATATCTCAAGCCAGTTAAACTACCCACGAAACTACAGAAAATAAGAATTATATCGATCATTGCAGGCAAAAAATATCTGCATACTTGGGAATGATAAAAGATAAGAGATATTGAAGCTGACAACTTTAAACAATCATGAAAATCAAAAAGAATCAGCCGAAAAATAAGCTTGAAAGTGAGTCACAAATTACCAGGATAGAATTTAACATGGTGACAAAAGATCAACTACATGCCAAAGAGTTATATAGAATTAAATTGAATTGAGTGTAGACTGTGTAGTGTAGTGTGATACTGTGCGATATTTTAAAATTAACTGTTGTTACCACACAATGGATTCCATTTCACACTTAGATAATTCAATTATTTTTGGATATGTAGCATAGCCTTCGACAAATAAATCTAAAGAAGAAAGACAACATTTCCAGCTTAGCTTGATGGAGTTTGGTTCTTTTCTATATTTTGTAAACTCAAGAACAAAAATGTGGTCAAAGATCAGTTTTGCTTGGATATCTGCAAACTGCATTTCTTTGTTAGCTTCATTTTTTCTCAATCTAAAATAACTACTTATATCGATATCTGCAAAGTGAAAACTGTTTGTTTTACAAACGACCTCTTATCACCTGTTACTGAAGTGTTGAAGTATTGCTCATGTCACCAAAAAAGGCTCCCCCGACGAACCTATGAAGATATTAGAAAAAACAAAGTGTTTGGTTCAATTACCTGTCGTAGGACTTCCATCTTCCTCCTATGAAGAGTTCCAACATTACATCTCCACGTTGTTCTCAATTCAAATTCAAGAGAAGTATAAGTGTATAACCTTTAAGGATTTAGCTGAGAGTTGCTCTGGTAACCGAAAAAACCAATAAACTAAATCAGAAATCAATATATTTTTTATAATAAAAATAAAAGAAAATTGTATCTGGTTAAAACCCCAAATTTTCTTTAAAGAACCAAAACCATCGTTGTATAGTATCCCTGTATCAGTAAGTTTTTTCAAAGAAATAATCATCCCGATTATTCACCACGCCAGAGAAAAATACGTAGGCTCGGATCTCTATTCAACAAATGGATGTTCCCTGTTTTCGTCTGAAAAAAGTATTAAATGAAGGAGGCATTTTTGTCATTCATTATCACGAAATGAAACGATACAAACGCAAATTAAGGAGGCTGTGTGCTTCTACTTCAAATGTGGAGTTTTCAGTAATGTCTCAATCAATGTCCAACCATATAATATGAGAACCCATTCTACTTACCTTTGAGGTATATCAAGTTTTTCACAATCCCCATTCCTTCTATGGTCTTGATCTTTGTACGATGGGGTTATGCGCTACATAAAGAGATTCAAGCCCATGATTGGCTAATCAGTAAAGTGGTGCATCTAGTAAAAACAAAATACTACTATATATCGGTTCATAGATAAAAATAACGTTAAAGCAATATTGTCGTTTCCAATGCTTGATATTGGTCACGACCTTAATAACTTTTATGCTCAAATCTTATTACCCAGTACTTATTTGTTATAAAATTATGACGCAAGTAGTTACCTTTTGTTGCTTTGCATTTGCATGGAGTGTAAAATCATGTAAGCATGCATTAAGCACATGAAAATAAAAAGAGTTGTAAGCATGTAATAAGTCGGATGAATTAATATGAAAGCTAAGCAATTACCCAAAGTCCTCGTGTCTCAATCACTTATACTACCACAGTCCCACCCACATACAATTACTATTATCAAAAATTCAAACCCCACAACATGCAACACTTCCAAATAAGGGCTGATAAAGGAGATACTCAATTAGTGCGCTTTTCAAAGTTCTGCAAGTTTGAAAAAAAAATACTCAATTAGTTTTTTTGTTAACCGAGATAAGAAAACTTGTCACAGTTCAAGTAAACATTCAGTAATCCATTGTGCAAAATCTTAAATTACCCAAAACTGAAAAGTGTTCAACACAGGTATAACAGTGCCGAACACGTACCGTTATTATGTATTTCGGCCGCAATAAACTGCATACTTATTTAAGCTAAAAGTTTCCTTCTGAAATACTGCATCACCAGATTTGGCACATCATATGGATGGGATACCATCTGTATCTCTGAAACTGACCACATTAGCATAGTTACCAAAAGTTTGTTGATGCATAGGTTCTATGACATTCAAAGGTTCCACATGTTCAATGTATTATAAACTGTAGTTACCATGATATGGATTTTTACCCAACAATATACCCACAACGACCTTTCTGGCTAGTACTTCTTGTAGTTTTTGTCATTTTTGCAGCGAAGCTAACTAAGTAATTTTGGTATGCCTCCTTGGATTCTGCTCAAATTTCATAAAATGAAATGGTGTTATATTAAAACTAAGCAAATTTCAGATATAAGTTATCGCAGTTTAAACATCAACCTCTATATTAGTCTTTCTTTTGAAGAGTCAAAGGCTCAGTCTAACATTTTTGTTGTCATGTATACCCACACATATTTCCTAGACAGCCCATGTTGCTCTAATTGTACAAATAAAAATGTCAATTTCAGATAATGATACTGGTAAACATGACAGTAGGTATCATTACGAAGTTCCATATGTCAAGAAATTACTTTTGGTGTACCATATTGAATCTGGGTTAGTTTATCAGTAATGGTTTACAAATAGCTTTTTGTTTCTCTTTCATCAATCTGAAACTCTAAGACTCACTCTCTCTTTCCATGAAAATCTTCTACGTATGACCCGAATAAATTGGGTTCATTAAGATGAAACCAAAATGGTATCTCCAATAATACACCTAACTTAAATTTACCCCATATTGATGTGTATGTCCCATACAACAGTCTTATAGACTAACACTGATCTACACGAACAAAGTTACCTATTTACCCACCTAATTTGTTCAAAGGTTTTACTTGTTTCACCACTAAGCAAACTGAATTTCAGAAATGCAAGAAAACAATTAGACTAACACTCATGAACATATAAACAGATGAACATATCAAACTAAAATGAATTTTAGTCATCCAATAAAACGACAATTAAAAAAAAAACTCACAAAGAGATCCTCATTCATCAATAATCACTTATTTTTTGACAATGTCACGTATTGGACTAAGGTATAATATTCAAATTTTATCATTGAATCATCAAAGTAGGAAGAAATAAAACCTTTCCTGAAACCATAAGCCAACAATTTTTAATATTGTTTTTCTTCCACACATCCTCGAAGGTATGAACTACCTGAAGCCGTTTCCCATCTAATTCCTGCAAAATATAACCAAAAGTGGGGAAAAAAACTTTTAGTTGAAAACAATCATATTCATATAGAATTCAAATCTTCAACCGGAAAATTCAAAATCCAATTTCAGAAAAATATAGAAATCAGGATATTCTTAATCTTCGACCCTAGTAGTCTCTTAGCTTTCTTTGGAGCACAGCGATATGACCTTGGATGTTTTAGAAATAAAAAACCAACCTTGAGATTGACTAAATAAAATCTAGTCACAAAAACCCTAATTACACTGTGAGAATATGGTTATTCTTACTAATTTCATTATTTGGTTTTGTTTACTCTCTCAACTTGCTCCAACTTGTAAACTCAATGTTTGGGTTTGAAAGAAAGATGATGAATGGAAGTTAAAAATTTGGAAAGGCTGATTTTTGGCGTTTCGTTTCAATAGTCAATAATTGGGAAATTGAATGGAAATGAAAAAGAAAGCAGAGTCGTGGATGTGGGACATTAGGTCAAACTCAGTTGGAACATTGATGTGGGAGGACGCAATCAGGCTAATATGCATATGCCCCTAGCAATTAGGTCAAACTCAGTAGCACCATGGCATGATCGGAAACACTAAATCTGAAACATAACCTTGGCTAAAATTTAACGGACCCTTTTTAATCAAATATAATATCTCATGCAAACAAAGAATCAAAATCCAATTCAAATATGAATCATGAACCAATTGATATCCTAATATGAGACAGCTTACTAACCAATTGGGACCCGTTAGTTTCAGTTTTGAAGCACTGATGGATCTGAGAACTAATTTGACTTCTGCAATCCTCAAAATCGTGGTGAACATTTCCATGTCTGATAAAAACGGAACCTGCGTGTTCCTGGTTTTATAAATGCAAGGAAGGAAGACGAAGAAGCCGAGGTTAGAGTATTTTGGGCAGCTACAGAAAACGAATGAGGTGCCACGCTCACTCATTCATATAACAAAAATCTAAGACACACCGGAGAAAGGGTGCGGCCTGGATAACCACAGCCATGGATTTATCTTTGCCAAGACCAGATCCCGACTACTCTTTACATAGACAAAGTTATCCAAACTGTGCCATGTATTCTTGACTATTCCATTGTCTGTAAGCTTTGTAACAACCCATAAATTCTCTAGATCTAACTTGAATTGAAGGTCTCATTCGCAAAAAAGAGTTACTACCAGAATTCAAAGGCGACGATACACGCTTTGTATCCGCAAAAATGAGGCAAAATATTTTTCGGATCATTTTATAAGATAATGTTCCATTGATTATAAGCTTTGTAACAAGCCATCATTTCACTAGTTGTGACTTGAATTGAAGGTCTTATTCGTAAAAGTGAGTTATTACCAAAATTCAAAGGCGAAGGTACACGCTTTGTATCCGCAAAAATGAGGCAAAATATTTTTTGGATCATTTTATAAGATACCGTTCCATTGACTGTAAGATTTGTAACAAGCCATCATTTCTCTACTTCTGAATTGAATTGATGGTCTCATTATCAAAATTGAGTTTTTCTCAAAATACAAAAGCAGCGTTATACGGTTTGTATCCACAAAAATAAGGCAAAATATTTTTTGAATAATTTTATAAGATATTGTTCCATTGCCTGTAAGCTTTGGAACAATCCATCATAATTTCTCTAGTTCTAACTTGAATTGAAGGTCTCATTCGCAAAAGTGAGTTTCTACCAAAATTCAAAGGCGACAGCACACGCTTTGTATCCGCAAAAATGAGACAAAATATTTTTAGGATCATTTTATAAGATATTCTTCCATTGATTGTAAGTTTTGTAACAAAACATCATTTCCCTAGTTTTGACTTGAATTGAAGGTCTCATTCACAAAAGTGGGTTTCTATCAAAACACAAATGTGACGGTACACGCTTTGTATTCGCAAAAATGAGACAAAATATTTTTTGGATCATTTTATAAAATATTGTTCCATTGACTGTAAACTTTGTAACAAGCCATCATTTCTCTAGTTCTGACTTGAATTGAAGGTCTCATTCGCAAAAGTAAGTTTCTACCAAAATTGACGGTACATGCTTTGTATCCGCAAAAATGAGGCAAAATATTTTTTGGATCATTTTATAAGATATTGTTCCATTGATTGTATGCTTTGTAACAAGCCATCATTTCTCTAGTTCTAACTTGAATTGAAGGTCCCATTCACAAAAGTGAGTTTCTACCAAAATTCAAAAGCGACGGTACACGCTTTGTATCCGCAATAATACTTTTTGGATCATTTTATATGAAAATATTCCATTGATTGTAAGCTTTGTAACAAGCCATCATTTCTCTAGTTTGACTTGAATTTAAGGTTTCATTGGCAAAAGTGAGATTCTCCCAAAATTCAAAGGCGACAGTACACTATTTGTATCCGCAAAAATGAGGCAAAATATTTTTTGGATCATTTTATAAGTTATTGTTCCATTGACTATAAGCTTTGTAACAAGCCATCATTTCTCTAGTTTTGAATTGAATTGATGGTCTCATTATCAAAATTAAGTTTTTCTCAAAATACAAAGGCGGCGTTACCTGATTTGTATCCAGAGGCAAAATATTTTTTGGATCATTTTATAAGATATTGTTCCATTGCCTGTATACTTTGCAACAAGCCATAATTTCTCTAGTTCTAAATTGAATTGAAGGTCTCATTCGCAAAAGTGAGCTTCTACCAAAATTCAAAAGCGACGGTACACGCTTTGTAACCGCAAAAATGAGATAAAATATTTTTTGGATCATTTTATAAGATATTATTCCATTGATTGTTAGCTTTATAAAAAAAATCATTTCTCTAGTTTTGACTTGAATGGAAGGTCTCATTCGTAAAAGAGAGTCTCTACCAAAATACAAATGCGACGGTACACACTTTGTATCCGCAAAAATAAGGCAAAATATTTATTGGATCATTTTATAAAATATTGTTCCATTGATTGTTAGCTATGTAACAAGGCATAATTTCTATAGTTCTGAATTGAATTGAAGCTCTCATTCACAAAATTTAGATTCCACTAAAATTCAAATGTGATGGTACATGCTTTGTATCCGCAAAAATGAGGCAAAATATTTTTTAGATTATTTAATAAGATACTGTGCCACTGGCTATAAGTTTTGTAACAAGCCATCTTTTCTCTAGTTCTGAATTGAATTGATGGTCTCATTATCAAAATTGAGTTTTTCTCAAAATACAAAGGCGATGTTACACGATTTGTATCCATAAAAATGAGGAAAAATATTTTTTGGATCATTTTATAAGATATTGTTCCATTGCCTGTTTGCTTTGGAACAAGCCATCATTTCTCTAGTTTTAACTTGAATTGAAGGTCTCATTAGAAAAAGTGAGTTTCTACCAAAATTCAAAGTCGAAGGTACACGCTTTGTATCCGCAAAATTGAGGCAAAATATTTTTTGGATCACTTTATAAGATACTATTCTGTTGTATGTAAGCTTTGTAACAACCCATAATTTTTCTAGTTGTAACTTGAATTGAAGGTCTCATTCACAAAAAAAAGTTACTACCAGAATTCAAAGGCGACGATACAGGCTTTGTATGCGCAAAAATGAGGCAAAATATTTTTCAGATCATTTTATAAGATATTGTTCCATTGATTGTAAGCTTTGTAACAAGCCATCATTTCACTAGTTGTGACTTGAATTAAAGGTCTTATTCGCAAAAGTGAGTTTCTACCAAAATTCAAAAGCGAAGGTACATTCTTTGTATCCGCAAAAATGAGGCAAAATATTTTTTGGATCATTTTATAAGATATTGTTCCATTGACTGTAAGCTTTGTAACAAGCCATCATTTTTATAGTTCTGAATTGAATTGATGGTATCAATATCAAATTTGAGTTTTTCGCGTCGTTACACGATTCGCATCCACAAAAATGAGGCACATGTGTTTTCTTTTTTGGATCATTTTATAAGATATTGTTCCGTTGACTATAAGCTTTGTAACAAGCCATCATTTCTATAGTTCTAACTTGAATTGAAGATCTAATGCGCCAAAAAGAGTTTCTACCTAAATTCAAAGGCGACGGTACACGCTTTGTATCCGCAAAAATGAGACAAAATATTTTTTGGATCATTTTAGAAGATACTCTACCATTGATTGTAAGCTTTGTAACAAGCTATCATCTCTCTAATTTTAACTTTAATTGAAGGTCTCATACGTAAAAGTGAGTTTCTACCAAAATTTAAAGGCGACAGTAGACTCTTAGTATTTCGCAAAAATAAGGCAAAATATTTTTTTGATCATATTATAAAATATTTTTCCATTGGTTGTAACCTTTGTAACAAGCAATCATTTCTATAGATTTGACTTGAATTGAAGGTCTCATTCGCAAAAGTGAGTTTCTACCAAAATATAAAAACGAAGGTACACGCTTTGTATCCGCAAAAATGAGGCAAAATATTTTTTGGATCATTTTATAAGATAATGTTCCATTGACTGTAAGCTTTGTAACAAGCCATCATTTATCTAGTTCTGAATTTAATTGATGGTCTCATTATCAAAATTTAGTTTTTCTCCAAATATGAAAGCGGCGTTATACGGTTTGTATCCACAAAAATAAGGCAAAATATTTTTTGGATCATTTTATAAGATACTGTTCCATTTCCTGTAATCTTTGGAACAAGCCATCATTTCACTAGTTCTAACTTGAATTGAAGGTCTCATTCGCAAAACTGAGTTTTTACCAAAATTCAAAGGCGACGGTACACGCTTTGTATCCGCAAAAATAAGCAAAATATTTTTAGGATTATTTTATAAGATATTCTTCCATTGATTGTAAGCTTTGTAATAAACCATCATTCCCTAGTTTTGACTTGAAATGAAGGTCTCATTCACAAAAGTGAGTTTCTACCAAAACACAAATGCGACGGTACACGCTTTGTATTCGCAAAAATGAGACAAAATATTTTTTGGATCATTTTATAAAATATTTTTCCATTGACTGTAAGCTTTGTTACAAGGCATAATTTATATAGTTCTGAATTAAATTGAAGGTCTCATTCGCAAAACTGAGTTTCTACCAAAATGCAAAGGCGCGATACACGCTTTGTATCCGCAAAAATAAGGCAATATATTTTTTGCATCATTTTATAATATACTCTCCTATTGATTGTAAGTTCTGTAACAAATCATCATTTCTCTAGCTTTGACTTGAATTGAAGGTCTCATTCGTAAAAGTGAGTTTCTATCAAAATTCTCAAGCGACAGTACACTCTTTGTATCCGTAAAAATGAGGCGGAATATATTTTGGATCATTTTATAAGATATTCTTCCATTGATTGTAAGCTTTGTAACAAGCAATCATTTCTCTAGTTTTGACTTGAATTGAAGGTCTCATTCGCAAAAGTGAGTTTTTACCAAAATACAAATGCGACGGTACACGCTTTAGATCCGTAAAAATGAAGCAAAATATTTTTTGGATCACTTTATAAGATATTGTTCCATTGATTGTAAGCTTTGTAACAAGCCTTCATTTCTCTAGTTTTAACTTGAATTGAAGGTTTCATTCGCAAAAGTGAGTTTCTACCAAAATTCAAAGGCGACAGTACACTATTTGTATCCGCAAAAATGAGGCAAAATATTTTTTGGATCATTTTATAAGATATTTTCCATTGAGTGTAATCTCTGTAACAAGCCATCATTTCTCTAGTTATGAATTGAATTGATGGTTTCATTATCAAAATTGATTTTTTCTCAAAATACAAAGGCGCGTTACACGATTTGTATCCGCAAAAATGAGGCAAAATATTTTTTGGATCATTTTATAAGATATTGTTCCATTGACTGTAAGCTTTGTAACAAGCAATCATTTCACTAGTTCTAACTTGAATTAAAGGTCTCATTCGCAAAAAAGAGTTTCTACCAAAATTCAATGGCGAAGGTACACGCTTTGTATCCGCAAAAATGAGGCAAAATATTTTTTGGATCATTTTAGAAGATAATGTTCCATTGACTGTAAGTTTTGTACCAAACCATCATTTCTCTAGTTCTGACTTGTATTGAAGGTCTCATTCGCAAAAGAGAGTCTCGACCAAAATTCAAAGGCTCCGGTACACGCTTTATATCCGCAACAATGAGGCAAAATATTTTTTGGATCATTTTATAAGATACTCTTCCATTGATTGTAAGCTTTATAACAAAACTTGAATTGTAGGTTTCATTCATAAAAAAGAGTTTCCACCAAAATTCAAAGGCGACAATACACTATTTGTATCCGCAAAAATGAGGCAAAATATTTTTTGGATCATTTTATAAGATATTGTTCCCTTTCCTGTAAGCTTTGTAACAAACCATCATTTCTCTAGTTCTGAATTGAATTGATGGTCTCATTATCAAAATTGAGTTTTTCTCAAAATACGAAAGCGGCGTTATACGGTTTGTATCCGCAAAAATGAGGCAAAATATTTTTTGGATCATTTTATAAGATATTGTTCCCTTTCCTGTAAGCTTTGGAACAAGCCATCATAATTTATCTAGTTCTAACTTGAATTGAAGGTCTCATTCGCAAAGTGAGTTTCTACCAAAATTCAAAGGAAACGATATACGCTTTGTACCCGCAAAAATGAGGCAAAATATTTATTGGATCATTTTGTAAGATATTGTTCCACTGCCCGTTTTCTTTGGTACAAGCCATCATTTCTCTAGTTCTAACTTGAATTGAAGGTCTCATTCGCCAAAGTGAGTTTCTACCAAAATTCAAAGGTGACGGTACAGCTTTGCATTCGCAAAAATGAGGCAAAATAATTTTTAGATCATTTTATAAAATACTGTTCCATTGATTTTAAGCTTGGTAACAAGCCATCATTTTTCTAGTTCTGACTTGAATTCAAGGTCTCTTTCCCAAAAGTGAGTTTCTACCAAAATTCAAAGGCGACGGTGCATGCTTTGTATCCGCAAAAATGAGGCAAAATATTTTTTGGATCATTTTATAAGATACCGTTCTATCGATTGTAATCTATGTAACTAGCCATCATTTCACTAGTTGTGACTTGAATTGAAGGTCTTATTCGCAAAAGTGAGTTTCTACCAAAATTCAAAAGCGAAGGTACACGCTTTCTATCCGCAAAAATGAGGCAAAATATTTTTTGGATCATTTTATAAGATATTGTTCCATTGACTGTAAGCTTTGTAACAAACCATTATTTCTCTAGTTTTGAATTGAATTGATGGTCTCATTATCAAAATTGAGTTTTTTTCAAAATATGAAAACGGCGTTATACGGTTTGTATCCGCAAAAATGAGGCAAAATATTTTTTGGATCATTTTATAAGATATTGTTCCCTTTCCTGTAAGCTTTGGAATAAGCCATCATAATTTATCTAGTTCTAACTTGAATTGAAGGTCCCATTCGCAAAGTGAGTTTCTACCAAAATTCAAAGGTGACGGTACACGCTTTGTATCCGCAAAAATGAGGCAAAATATTTATTGTATCATTTTATAATATATCGTTCCATTGCCCGTTTTCTTTGGAACAAGCCATCATTTCTCTAGTTCTAACTTGAATTGAAGGTCTCATTCGCCAAAGTGAGTTTCTACCAAAATTCAAAGGCAACGGTACACGCTTTGCATCCTCAAAAATGAGGCAAAATATTTTTTAGATCATTTTATAAAATATTTTTCCATTGATTGTAAGCTTTGTAACAAGCCATCATTTCTATAGCTCTGACTTGAATTGATGGACTCTTTCCCAAAAGTGAGTTTGTATCAAAATTCAAAGGCGACAGTGCATGCTTTGTATCTGCAAAAATGAGGCAAAATATTTTTCGGATCATTTTATAAGATACCGTTCCATTAATTGTAAGCTATGTAACAAGCCATAATTTCACTAGTTGTGACCTGAATTGAAGGTCTTATTCGCAAAAGTGAGTTTCTACCAAAATTCAAAAGCGAAGGTACACGCTTTGAATCCGAAAAAATGAGGCAAAATATTTTTTGGATCATTTTATAAGATATTGTTCCATTGACTGTAAGCTTTGTAACAAACCATCATTTCTCTAGTTCTGAATTGAATTGATGGTCTCATTATCAAAATTGAGTTTTCCTAAAAATACGAAAGCGGCGTTATACGGTTTGTATCCGCAAAAATGAGGCAAAATATTTTTTGGATCATTTTATAATATATTGTTCCCTTTCCTGTAAGCTTTGGACCAAGCCATCATAATTTATCTAGTTCTAACTTGAATTGAAGGTCTCATTCGCAAATTGAGTTTCTACCAAAATTCAAAGGCGACGGTACACGCTTTGTATCCGCAAAAATGAGGCAAAATATTTATTGGATCATTTTAAAAGATATTGTTCCATTGCCCTTTTGCTTTGGAACAAGCCATCATTTCTCTAGTTCTAACTTGAATTGAAGGTCTCATTCGCCAAAGTGAGTTTCTACCAAAATTCAAAGGCGACGGTACACGCTTTGCATCCGCAAAAATGAGGCAAAATATTTTTCAGATCATTTTATAAAATATTGTTCCATTGATTGTAAGCTTTGTAACAAGCCATCATTTCTCTAGTTGTGACTTGAATTGAAGGTCTCTTTCCCAAAAGTGAGTTTCTACCAAAATTCAAAAGCGAAGGTACACGCTTTGTATCCGCAAAAATGAGGCAAAATATCTTTTGGATCATTTTGTAAGATATTTTTCCATTGACTGTAAACTTTGTAACAAGCCATCATTTCTATAGTTCTGAATTAAATTGATAGTCTCATTATCAAAATTGAGTTTTTCTCAAAATACGAAAGCGACGTTATACGGTTTGTATCTGCAAAAATGAGGCAAAATATTTTTTGGATCATTTTATAAGATATTGTTCCCTTTCCTGTAAGCTTTGGAATAATCCATCATAATTTATCTAGTTCTAACTTGGATTGAATGTCTCATTCGCAAAGTAAGTTTCTACCAAAATTCAAAGGCGACGGTACACGCTTTGTATCCGCAAAAATGAGGCAAAATATTTATTGGATCATTTTATAAGATATTGTTCCATTGCCCGTTTTCTTTGGAACAAGCCATCATTTCTCTACTTCTAACTTGAATTGAAGGTCTCATTCGCCAAAGTGAGTTTCTACCAAAATTCAAAGGCGACGGTACACGCTTTGCATCCGCAAAAATGAGGCAAAATATTTTTTAGATCATTTTATAAAATACTGTTCCATTGATTATAAGCTCTGTAACAAGCCATCATTTCTCTAGTTCATACTTGAGTTGATGGTCTCTTTCCCAAAAGTAAGTTTCTACCAAAATTCAAAGGCGACGGTGCATGCTTTGTATCCGTAAAAATGAGGCAAAATATTTTTCGGATCATTTTATAAGATACCGTTCCATTGATTGTAAGCTATGTAACAAGCCATCATTTCACTAGTTGTGACTAGAATTGAAGGTCTTATTCGCAAAAGTGAGTTTCTACCAAAATTCAAAAGCGAAGGTACACGCTTTGTATCTGCAAAAATGAGGCAAAATATTTTTTGGATCATTTTATAAGATATTGTTCCATTGACTGTAAGCTTTGTAACAAACTATCATTTCTCTAGTTCTGAATTGAATTGATGGTCTCATTATCAAAATTGAGTTTTTCTCAAAATACGAAAGCGGCGTTATACGGTTTGTATCCGCAAAAATGAGGCAAAATATTTTTTGGATCATTTTATAAGATATTGTTCCCTTTCCTGTAAGCTTTGGAACAAGCCATCATAATTTATCTAAATCTAACTTGAATTGAAGGTCTCACTCGCAAAGTGAGTTTCTACCAAAATTCAAAGACGACGGTACACGCTTTGTATCCGCAAAAATGAGGCAAAATATTTATTGGATCATTTTATAAGATATTGTTTCATTGCCCATTTGCTTTGGAACAAGCCATTATTTCTCTAGTTCTAACTTGAATTGAAGGTCTCATTCGCCAAAGTGAGTTTCTACCAAAATTCAAAGGCGACGGTACACGCTTTGCATCCGCAAAAATGAGAAAAAATATTTTTTAGATCATTTTATAAAATATTGTTCCATTGATTGTAAGCTTTGTAACAAGCCATCATTTCTCTAGTTCTGACTTGAATTGAAGGTCTCTTTCCCAAAAGTGAGTTTCTACCAAAATTCAAAGGCGACGGTGCATGTTTTTTATCCGCAAAAATGAGGCAAAATATTTTTCGGATCATTTTATAAGATACTGTTCCATTGATTGTAAGCTATGTAACAAGCCATCATTTCACTAGTTGTGACTTGAATTGAAGGTCTTATTCGCAAAAGTAAGTTTCTACCAAAATTCAAAAGCGAAGGTACATGCTTTGTATCCGCAAAAATGAGGCAAAATATTTTTGGATCATTTTATAAGATATTGTTCCATTGACTGTAAGCTTTGTAACAAGCCATCATTTCTATAGTTCTGAATTGAATTGATGGTCTCAATATCAAATTTGAGTTTTTCGCGTCGTTACACGATTCGCATCCACAAAAATGAGGCACATGTGTTTTCTTTTTTGGATCATTTTATAAGATACTGTTCCGTTGACTATAAGCTTTGTAACAAGCCATCATTTCTATAGTTCTAACTTGAATTGAAGATCTAATGCGCCAAAAAGAGTTTCTACCTAAATTCAAAGGCGACGGTACACGCTTTGTATCCGCAAAAATGAGACAAAATATTTTTTGGATCATTTTAGAAGATACTCTCCCATTGATTGTAAGCTTTGTAACAAGCCATCATCTCTCTAATTTTAACTTCAATTGAAGGTCTCATACGTAAAAGTGTGTTTCTACCAAAATTTAAAGGCGACAGTAGACTCTTAGTATTTCGCAAAAATGAGGCAAAATATTTTTTTGATCATATTATAAAATATTTTTTCATTGGTTGTAACCTTTGTAACAAGCAATCATTTCTATAGATTTGACTTGAATTAAAGGTCTCATTCGCAAAAGTGAGTTTCTACCAAAATACAAATGCGACGGCACACGCTTTGTTTCCGCAAAAATGAGGCAAAATATTTTTTAGATCATTATATAAGATACTCTTCCATTGATTGTAAGCTTTGTAACAAGCTTTGTACATTCTTTGTTTCCGCAAAAATGAGGCAAAATATTTTTTGGATCATTTTATAAGATATTGTTTATTTAATAGTAAGCTTTGTAACAAGCCGTCATTTCTCTAGTTCTGACTTGAATTGGTGGTCTCATTATCAAAATCTTGTTTTTCATAAAATTCAAAGGCGACGGTACACGGTATGTTTCCGCAAAAATGAGGCAAAATATTTTTCGGATTATTTTATAAGATACTGATCCATTGATTGTAAGCTTTGTAACAAGCCATCATTTCACTAGTTGTGACTTGAATTGAAGGTCTTATTCGCAAAAGTGAGTTTCTACCAAAATATAAAAACGAAGGTACACGCTTTGTATCCGCAAAAATGAGGCAAAATATTTTTTGGATCATTTTATAAGATAATGTTCCATTGACTGTAAGCTTTGTAACAATCCATCATTTATCTAGTTCTGAATTTAATTGATGGTCTCATTATCAAAATTTAGTTTTTCTCAAAATATGAAAGCGGCGTTATACGGTTTGTATCCACAAAAATAAGGAAAAATATTTTTTGGAAGATTTTATAAGATATTGTTCCATTTTCTGTAATCTTTGGAACAAGCCATCATAATTTCTCTAGTTCTAACTTGAATTGAAGGTCTCATTCGCAAAAGTGAGTTTCTACCAAAATTCAAAGGCGACGGTACACGCTTTGTATCCGAAAAAATTAGCAAAATATTTTTAGGATTATTTTATAAGATATTCTTCCATTGATTGTAAGCTTTGTAATAAACCATCATTCCCTAGTTTTGACTTGAAATGAAGGTCTCATTCACAAAAGTGAGTTTCTACCAAAACACAAATGCGATGGTACACGCTTTGTATTCGCAAAAATGAGACAAAATATTTTTTGGATCATTTTATAAAATATTGTTCCATTGACTAGAAGCTTTGTAATAAGGCATAATTTCTATAGTTCTGAATTAAATTGAAGGCCTAATTCGCAAAACTGAGTTTCTACAAAAATGCAAAGGCGCCGGTACACGCTTTGTATCCGCAAAAATAAGGCAATATATTTTTTGCATCATTTTATAAGATACTCTCCCATTGATTATAAGTTTTGTAACAAGTCATCATTTCTCTAGCTTTGACTTGAATTGAAGGTCTCATTCGTAAAAGTGAGTTTCTATCAAAATTCTCGAGCGACAGTACACTCTTTGTATCCGTAAAAATGAGGCGAAATATTTTTTGGATCATTTTATAAGATATTCTTCCATTGATTGTAAGATTTGTAACAAGCAATCATTTCTATAGTTTTGACTTGAATTGAAGGTCTCATTCGCAAAAGTGAGTTTCTACCAAAATACAAATGCGACGGTACACGCTTTAGATCCGTAAAAATGAAGCAAAATATTTTTTGGATCACTTTATAAGATATTGTTCCATTGATTGTAAGCTTTGTAACAAGCCTTCATTTCTCTAGTTTTAACTTGAATTGAAGGTTTCATTCGCAAAAGTGAGTTTCTACCAAAATTCAAAGGCGACAGTACACTATTTGTATCCGCAAAAATGAGGCAAAATATTTTTTGGATCATTTTATAAGATATTTTTCCATTGAGTGTAAGCTCTGTAACAAGCCATCATTTCTCTAGTTATGAATTGAATTGATGGTTTCATTATCAAAATTGATTTTTTCTCAAAATACAAAGGCGGCGTTACACGATTTTTATCCGCAGAAATGAGGCAAAATATTTTTTGAATCATTTTATAAGATATTGTTCCATTGACTGTAAGCTTTGTAACAAGCAATCATTTCTCAAGTTCTAACTTGAATTAAAGGTCTCGTTCGCAAAAAAGAGTTTCTACCAAAATTCAATGGCGACGGTACACGCTTTGTATCCGCAAAAATGAGGCAAAATATTTTTTGGATCATTTTAGAAGATAATGTTCCATTGACTGTAAGTTTTGTACCAAACCATCATTTCTCTAGTTCTGACTTGAATTGAAGGTCTCATTCGCAAAAAAGAGTCTCGACCAAAATTCAAAGGCGCCGGTACACGCTTTCTATCAATAATGAGGCAAAATATTTTTTGATTTTATAAGATACTCTTCCATTGATTGTAAGCTTTGTAACAAAACTTGAATTGTAGGTTTCATTCACAAAAAAGAGTTTCCACCAAAATTTAAAGGCGACAATACACTCTTTGTATCCGCAAAAATGAGGCAAAATATATTTTGGATCATTTTATAATATATTCTTCTATTGATTGTAAGCTTTGTAACAAGCAATCATTTCTCTAGTTTTGACTTGAATTAAAGGTCTCATTCGCAAAAGTTAGTTTCTACCAAAATTCAAATGCAACGGTACAAGCTTTTATCCGCAAAAATGAGGTAAAATATTTTTTGGATCGTTTTATAAGATATTGTTCCATTAACTGTAAGCTTTGTAACAAGCCATCATTTCTCTAGTTCTGAATTGAATTGATGGTCTCAATATCAAATTTGAGGTTTTCGCGTCGTTGCACGATTCGCATCCACAAAAATGAGGCATTTATGTTTTGTTTTTTTGGATCATTTTATAAGATACTGTTCGTTTGTAACAAGCCATCATTTCTGTAGTTCTAACTTGAATTGAAGATCTCATGCGCCAAAAAGAGTTTCTACCTAAATTCAAAGGCGACGGTACACACTTTGTATCCGCAAAAATGAGGCAAAATATTTTTTGGATCATTTTAGAAGATAATGTTCCATCGAATGTAAGTTTTGTACCAAACCATCATTTCTCTAGTTTTGTCTTGAATTGAAGGTCTCATTCCCAAATGAGAGTCTCGACCAAAATTCAAAGGCGTCGGTACACGCTTTATATCTGCAATAATGAGGCAAAATATTTTTTGGATCATTTAATAAGATACTCTTTCATTGATTGTAAGCTTTGTAGCAAGACTTGAATTGAAGGTTTCACTAGCAAAAAAGAGTTTCCACCAAAATTCAAAGGCGAATATACACTCTTTGTATCCGCAAAAATGAGGCAGAATAATCTTTGGATCATTTTATAAGATATTCTTCCATTGATTGTAAGCTTTGTAACAAGCAACCATTTCTCTAGTTTTGACTTGAATTGAAGGTCTCATTCGCAAAAGTGAGTTTCTACCAAAATACAAATGCGACGGTACACGCTTTATATCTGCAAAAATGAGGCAAAATATTTTTTGGATCATTTTAGAAGATAATGTTCCATTGACTGTAAGTTTTGTACCAAACCATCATTTCTCTAGTTCTGACTTGAAATGAAAGTCTCATTCGCAAAAGAGAGTCTCGACCAAAATTCAAAGGCGCCGGTACACGCTTTATATCCGTAATAATGAGGCAAAATATTTTTTGGATCATTTTATAATATAATCTTCCATTGATTGTAAGCTTTGTAACAAGACTTGAATTGAAGGTTTCATTCGCAAAAAAGAGTTTCCACCAAAATTCAAACGCGACAATACACTCTTTGTATCCGCAAAAATGAGGCAAAATATTTTTTGGATCATTTTATAAGATATTCTTCCATTGATTGTAAGCTTTATAACAAGCAATCATTTCTCTAGTTTTGACTTGAATTGAAGGTCTCATTCGCAAAAGTTAGTTTCTACCAAAATTCAAAGGCGTCAGTAGACTCTTAGTATTTCGCAAAAATGAGGCAAAACAATTTTTGGATCATTTTATAAAATATTATTCCATTGATTGTAACCTTTGTAACAAGCAATCATTTCCATAGATTTGACTTGAATTGAAGGTCTCAATCGCAAAAGTGAGTTTACACCAAAATACAAATGTGACGGTACACTCTTTGTTTCCGCAAGAATGAGGCAAATTATTTTTTGGATCATTTTATAAGATATTGTTCCATTGGTTGTAAGCTTTGTAACAAGCCATCATTTCTCTAGTTTTGACTAGAATTGAAGGTCTTATTCGCAAAAGAGAGTCTCTACCAAAATTCAAAGGCGACGGTACACGCTTTGTATCCGCAATAATGAGGCAAAATATTTTTTGGATCATTTGATAAGATATTGTTCCATTGATTGTAAGCTTTGTAACAAGCCATCATTTTTATAGTTCTGACTTGAATTGGTGGTCTCATTATCAACATCGAGATTTAAAAATACCAACGCGGCGGTACACGGTTTGTATCAGCAAAAATGAGGCAAAATATTTTTTGGATCATTTTATAAGATATTGTTCCATTGATAATAAGCTTTGTAACAAGCCGTAGTTTCTCTAGTTCTGACTAGAATTGGTGGTCTCATTATCAATATCGAGTTTTCACAAAATACAAAGGCGGCGGTACACGGTTTGTATCAGCAAAAATGAGGCAAAATATTTTTTGGATCATTTTATAATATATTATTCCATTGATTGTAAGCTTTGTAACAATCCACCATATCTATAGGTCTGACTTGAATTGATGGTCTCATTATCAAAATTGAGTTTTTCACAAAATACCAAGCGGCTGTACACGATTTGTATCCGCAAAAATGAGGCAAAACATTTTTTGGATCATTTTATAAGATTTTGTTCAATTGATAGTAAGCTTTGTAACAAGCCGTCATTTCTCTAGTTCTGACTTGAATTGGTGGTCTCATTACCAAAATCGAGTTTTTCATAAAATTCAAAGGCGGCGGTACACGGTTTGTATCCGCAAAAATGAGGCAAAATATTTTTTGGATCATTAATGTTCTATTGATTGAAATATTTGTAACAGGCCGCCATTTCCCTAGTTCTGACTTGAATTAATGGTCTCATTATCAAAATCGAGTTTTTCTCAAAATACAAAGGCGGCGGTACACGGTTTGTATCCGCAAAAATGAGGCAAAATATTTTTTGGATCTATCAAGTGCCCTGTTAACGTACAAGTGCGATTTACTTTAATATAATAACAAAAATTATAATGCGGAATATAAAGTAAATAACACAGCAAGATTTTGTTAACGAGGAAACCGCAAATGCAGAAAAACCACGGGACCTTGTCCAGAATTGAATACTCTCAGGATTAAGCCGCTATACAAAATCTAAACCAACTTCGTATAGTTGAGACCTAGCAACTAAACCTATAGTTCACCTAGTTCTGTCTGTATCCCTGCGCCTCCAACTTGCAATAAGTAAGCACTTGGAACAATTCCTTTGGTTCGTATTCCAAACAGTAAAAGAACAACAAATATATTCGGTAACAACTCTTTTCAAACAACGTGATATGACTTTGACAAAAGGATCTTCCGTTTATCCCTATAAACTCCTTTGTCAGGTTCTTAAATCTATCCAATAACAACTACCAAAGTAATTGTCAAGCCTTTGCAATCAATACAAGAAACGTATTGATGCCGATCTACTCAACTAATCAATCAAGGTTATCACAAAGATAAACCGATTATAGTTGGATCCCCAACCGATCAAGTTTTGTGCACACCAAAGATTATGAACCCAAATCAGAAATCTTCTTCGTCTTCAAATCTTCTTCGTCTTCAAATCTTCTTAGATCTTCAACTTGAATCTCTTGTGATCAATCACATACAGAAAGAGTCTGTTAACAATGGATTATCACAAGACGTCTTTAGATCTACAAACAGTCTAAAGATACCCGTCGAAACTTCGATCTAGTTTGAGTGAATCTTATATCATAAGAGAAGATTCTCAAGCATAAACAAACTAGGTGCAATCAAAGTTCAACAACCGTTATTCAATCAAATCAATCGAAAACTAATAATAAACTGCAATTATCTAGCTTCCCACCAACGGTACTCGTAGAGCTTCCCAATCCCAAAGAAGTCTTTAAAACGAGCGGTCGTAAGAGATTTCGCCTAATTAGGGTACTTTCCTCTCTGAATAGACGGCTACACCAGTAACAACACAACTAAGTAGTTTTGCTTCCTCTGAGGATTAGTTTGCTTGAAATGCAAACTTCAATATTTATAGACCAAGGAAGTTTGGACACCAAGGAATTTCCAAAACCGAAAATATTCTCAAGATATGCAATATATTTCCATAATTCCAGGAAATGCTTTGTCCAAATATTGACCGAAATCTCAGTAGAAAATCTCCAATTAGTAAATGCACATTACTAATTTTTATTTTCTAAAGATATGCATTTTAATTGCTAGAAATTAAAAGCATATAAAACTAAAAACCTTAATTAAAAGATTCTCAATTTATTTCGATCTAGGATTCTCCTTTAGCTATTAAGAAATATATTTTAACAATAAAAGATAAGAGTTACTGCACATGTTCAAAGTATGTCGACATATTTACTTTGTACATCCTTTTTCATATTTACAATCTTGAAACCATTGCCACACTTCCAAACGAGTTTAGAATTGGTTCATCTGATTTCCAAGAAATAGTGATTGATCAAAAACATTCAATCACCATTCATGGGTTTAACGGTTCTACCAAAACAAGTTTCGGTTCTACCTACAAGTGGCTACTAGGATCGGTCACATTAGTTTCCAAAATATTTTTAACTAAGTACCAGGATCGGTTACCACTTATTTATGGTACATACTTGTGATCAGTTACACAAGTTATAGGATCGGTCACACCAATTACTAAAACTTGTTAACCTACTACAAGGATCGATTACACATCTTGTAATTAGTCCCAACCAAGTTCTAGGATCGGTTACCCAATGATTAGGAATGGTCGCACCAATAAAAAATATCGATCATACCATCTCAGGTGATTACTTAGGATCGGTTTCACTAATAAAAGTCATAACAATACAAAAGTGAGGCCTTGTGAATAGTTTTACCAAGATACATAAACAGGTTATGAGCGGTTATACTAAACACACATATTGGTAATCCAAAGATTTGCAATGAATAACAATGCCAATAAGCCTAGCGATTTCCCTTTCAATTCATAAAAAAAGTTTATGAATTGTACTTCCTTTAAACGAATGTAAAAAATTGTTTCCTAGGACGAAATATTCACCCATACCCATACACATAGTCACAATAGCTTTCATACGATTATGTTGATGTCTTATATACAAAGTTCAAAAGATAGACGTTATACTTCGTATTGCAATTCCTTAATACTATGTCTAACTATAGTATAATCATTCACAGCTTCGCAGTTATGTTTTCATTATGCACGACTTGAAAGATAAGTTAGGAATGAAACAGTTCAAGTCAAATATTACTAACCTCAAGTGGAAGGATGATGTCGTCGTTGTAGCTCTTTACTTCTTCACATTCTTCAAGTCTTCATGTAATACTTGTAAATCTCATATCCTAGTAACTTGCTAGCTAACCTGTACGAAGTTGACTCTAGTAAGTAATCAAGCGACTCTTTAAATGAGTTTTGATTCACTAAAATATGACAACCAACCTTGACATACCAACGCTTGGTGGGTTCACCCGAGCTTTTCTCTAACAGAAGCGCATTTCAAAAAGGAGGATTATGACATTGTTACCACTTTAGAAAGGACTTCGCCCTCGAAGTCCTCTTAACTGACTTCTAAGCAGTCTCCAAAATTTTAATTTATTTCAATGTAGATTTTATGATAATCAACATTTTTTTAATGATTTTGTTAAGGATTTTATTCATTCACCCGTTCCCAAAATAAAACAAAACTACTAGAAGGCAATTCAATACTTTGAAAATAGCGGGAAAATCACTCGAAAACAAAAATGATTCTTCATGGAATTAAATCAAAATTTCAGAAAAACACACAATTTTTTAAAATGGCAAGTCCATATGAGTAAATCGGAACCGTGCTCTGATACCAACTTGTCACACCCAATTTTGACACTAGAACTTAGCCCAGAATCCGGTGATGCAATTATTGTAGGTCCGGATTTTTCCTTTTAAAATAAGAATAATTTAGAACTACGAAGAAATTCCAGTAAATAAATAAATTATTTACAAAACATTCTTAAATGATTACAATCCATAATCCAAAATAATTAAACAATACATGTCGACGATATTGAAATACTGATTCCCAAACCCCCGTGATAAATTATAATTTCTTTTCCTCAGCTAGTGTCTTTGTGTACTCTATAGATAGTGAAGGAAAGGGGGTGAGCAACCACAACCCAGTAGAGAAGTTCCAAAAATAATATAGTGTAGCGAAAAACAAACCAAACAATGCATCAAAAGCATAATAAAGCAATTAAACTCTTTTAACGATTTTCTGATTTTCTGATTTTTATTTCGAACTTTTACTCCATAACACTTCAAATTTAAGTAATAAATATCTTAAATTATTTTAGAACCTTTGTTAATAATTGTTCTTCCACCAAATATCACCGACAATTTATTTAGGTGAGTTCCAAACTTCGTAACTTTTTATTTTAGATGTTCCTCGCTTTATTGTCTTAACTAGACTTTTCCACAAATTCTTAAATACGTTAGACTGACAATTCCATATCTACCGTGACACATGCTATGTGAATAGTTATGGCCCTGAACTCAACAAACTCGAGAACCCCAATCTTTATCCATGGACCGCAGCCCAAGTCACAATCAACCTTTAGACAACCCCATATTATTATCCATGGACCGCAACCCAAATCATAATCAACACCTATTTCCCACCCGTGCTCACAAGGTATTTCTTTCTATTATGGCGTTGATCTCTTGGCTCTAACACCATTTATTGCCCACTGATGCACACGAGCTATTTGAATAGTCGAGACCATATTCTCTTAGCGAGTAGATTTCTCAAATTTACTATACAAATGTACAATCGACCGATTAATATTCCTCGGACCAATTCACCTTTTTAAATCTTTTACCTTTTACTCATAAGCAATATATTTCTTTAAGTTCGCCATTAACCATTTTTACTGTTCTTAATGGCGTTATTATAATTATTATGAAGATGTATCTCAAGTATATTATTACTGTTCACAAAATGTTGCATCTAAACTACAGTTGCGATTTAATGTTTCTGTTAATTAAATATGAGTGCACCCAAATTATCACGAGTTGCAACAAGCATTTTTTAACATTATATAATTATGTCTCGCAGGATATGACAGAATGGTACAAAGACTTTTTCTGTCTCAGAGTGCTACAAATCATTAGAGGATGAAGGATTGCTGGTGTTTTCTATAAGTGTGTTTGGAATCCAAAAATTCCATACAAGGTAATATTTTTTGTTTGGTCTCTATGTTATGATGCTGCTCCAATAATGGATATCTTAAGGAATTCTTATAATGTGAATGGCTTCCTTTTATGCAAAAGAAGTGCAGAATCAAATCATCACTTGTTCTTGCATTGTGAAGTAACTAGAGAGATACGTTATTATTTCTTAGGGAATTATAATCTGCAATGGGTTTTTCAAGAAACTGTAAGGAATACTATCTGGGAGTGGAGGAAGAAAAAAGGAAGGAATTTGTGTCTGAGAACCCAGATTTGGGACATCATTCCTTTTGCAATCCGGTGGGCAATGTGGTTAGAAAGAAGTGCAAGGGTTTTTTAATGGTAAGTATAATTCAGTGGAGAATACGAAGGACAGTGTAAAGACATTCATTTACAACTGGTGTGTGGGTACTTCAATTTTTGAAGACATCATTTTGAATATGGTTCTGTCTAATTGGGAGGTTCATTAGCTTTTTCTGATTTTTCAGTTTACATTTTGTTTCTAATATAAATGGCAACTGCATAGGTTGTCTTGTATTTTTCACCAGTTTTCATTACTTCCATAGTGATGGACTGGTTTTTTTCAATAAAATTTACCCATTTTGAGTCAAAAAAAAATTATGTCCCGCATAGTCAGCATAGGTCAATCAAGTTACCCATTCACACCTATACCAATAGCTAAAAGATACGTCAAGAGGATAGCTCATCAAACCAAAAAGTGAATACCGAGACAAAGGCCATTTAAATGCGTCAGGAAGCTTGAGGTCATATTCGAATACCGTTGCACGAAGACTTCGTTGAGATGCTATAAGAGGCTCACGTTACAAAAATCCGAGAAAACAATTTTTAGAAGAATGGACGTGAATATAGCTATTCTTTTTGTTTGGAAACACGAACCATTAAAGATGTATAGAAAGGTTTAGTTACAAAACAAAATTTCACTTAAACATCAAGAATCTAGATCATGTATCATTAAATCCAACTAACACGACCTAGTGATCATCTAATAAAATCACGTTTTATACATATATATTAATGTATAAATTCCGGCAAACACATGAAACAAATCAATGCCAAAATAGTTTAGTTTTTTGTATTACGTATAAACCCCTACCTCAATCGCTTAAAATCCCAAATCCAAATATGTAATTACAATTAATATTAAAGACTAACTACCACCCTAATTATGATATGGGCCACCCTCCTCTCTTATGCAATACATTACAGTTTGGATATAAACATAGCGTGTTATCATATTTGTGCACAAGTCCAAAACCGGGAACCTGAAGTATTGCGTACTGGCGGTTGTTGGATGTCTAGGCAAGTATGCGTATCCGTATGCATACTGGCGGAAGTCTCACATCTATGAATTTCTGCTGGAGTTTGGAAGTGTATTGGTATGCGCACCCGTACGCGTACTGGCGTAACCAAACTCGGTCCGGCTACTTAAGTATGCGTACCCTGTTTGCATACTTGAATTGGTTACTTTCTAAAATCGTTTGTGTACATGAACTTAAACATCTATAAAATAAGGAATGCAATCTTTGCAAACCATGGCTATAATGTTCATGTATTGATTCGAGTGAATCAAATCGATTTTGTTTCAATTATGTTCTTGTATAATTCTATGAGAATATAACAATTGAACGACTCTTTAACTAGTTTCATTTGAGTCATTTGAACTAGTTATCGTTAAGATGAATAAGGTTGATATGAGAGTAATCATATTGATAACTTCGGTTAACTATTTGTGAGCCAACATGGTGTACACGTTTGGGTACAGTTACATAAACCTAAATGAGGGTACATTTTATTTGTGTGTAACAAGCTAAGTTCGATCTAACAGTTGAAAGATATTAGCTTGGCTGAATGAGGTTATTCATCTAACGGTGAATATTGAATGCTTTGTTACCAAGGTAACTTGGATTGCAAACCCTGATTTGAAAACTATATAAAGGAGAACTCTAACAACTGGGAAACCTAATCCCCACACCTGCTGTATGCTACTAGTTGCATAACTAGAGTTGATTCTCCTTTAACCCTAGGTTTCTTCGAGACCCTATATGTTAATGACTTCAAAGACTTCATTAGGATTGTGAAGCCATACCCAACTATTTTTTTTTTAGTTGCATGTTCTGATCTTGCCCGATTTTATCGTATTGAGTACAATTGAAATAATTGACTCGAGATTAATTTCTCCGATAGGAAAGATAAAAGTAATCACAAACATCTTCATCTCATCGTTTGTGATTCCACAATATCTTGTTTCGCTAGTCGATTAAGATTATTGTGAGGTGATTGATAATACTAGGTTGTTCTTCGGGAATATAAGTCCGGGTTATCAATTGGTTTCTTTTTGACCTTGATTTATCAAAAGACGGAACAAAAACTCTTGGGTATTTCTGTGGGAGACAGATTTATTCAATCTATATCACAGGTTTTTCTGCATTTGCAGTTTTCCTCGTTAACAAAATTCCGGTGTCTGTGTTATTTCTTTTCCGCATTATATTTTGTTATATAATTGAAATATCACAGGTTGTGCGTTAAGATCAATCAATTAGAATATCCAACCTTTGGTTACTGATTTAAATTGATTGACACTTGAACATTGGTCTTGGGTACCGTTCAAGTTGTTTTACATAATAATAAGGCTCGCGGATTTCTATCTGTTTGATTTGTTGATTACATTGTGAAACAGAGATATTAAACTCTTTGATATAATTTACTCTAGATTGAGTCTGACTTTCTAGTTGATTCTCTAGAAAGTATATTGGAGTAAGTCCTCTCATATTGCCAAACGAGTTGTTGGGTGTGGCTGTTAGACCCCCGCATTTTCAATATCGTATTGAGTACTATCTTCTCTAAGATTGGCTTGAGATTTATCTCCAATAGGTAAGATATAAAAATTAATCACAAAGCTCTTCATCTCATTCTTTGTGATTCCACAATAAATTTTTCTACTACCATATAGTTAAGTTATTGTGTGGTGATTGATATTTCTAGGTTGTTCTTCGGGAATATAAGACCGAATTATCAATTAGTTTCCGTTCACCTTGATTTATCAAAAGACAGAACAAAAGCTTCATAGGTATTTCTATTGAAGACAAATTTATCTATCAAAATATATTTTTTTGTGGGAGACAAATTTGTTTATAAAGTCTTCGAGTTTGGGTCGTAGCAACTCTTAGTTGTGGGTGATATCAACTAAAGGAATCAAGTGCGTAGAGTCATGCTGGGATTCATAGGCGTAAGGTACGCGACTGTACCTTAATCGGTGTGATACTTGGTTAGGGCACATTCCAGTCCGAAGTTAATTTATAGTATCATACTATATGTAGAGGCTTAATATAGTATGGTGTTCAAAACTGGACTAGGTCGCAGGGTTATTCTGCATTTGCGGTTTCCTCAGTAACAAAACTTCTGGTGTCTGTGTTATTTCTTTTCCGCATTATATTTTATATAATTGAAATATCACAGGTTGTGCGCAGTTCAACCAATTGGGAAATACGACCTTGTTTGTTGGGTAGTAATTGATTGACACTTGAGCATTGATTTTTGATACCTTTCAAGTTATTTCTCATATCAATCGGGGTCACAGATTCCTATCTGTTCGATTGCAGATTGTATTGAGAAATATAGATACAACTTTTAGATATATTTTCTTGATTGAGTCTGACTGTCTAGTTGATTCTCTTGGAATTATGTTGGAGTTAGTCCATACATATTGCCGAACGAAATATTGGGTGTGGTTGTTACACCCCCCGCATTTTCACCACCACCACCACCATCACCACTAGGTCTAGACCAAACATCCTCTTTGAAAGTAGCACCAACACCACCATTTGCTGCTTCAACAGCTGCATAAACACAATCGCTCAATGCCATATTCAATATGTAGTTACCAAAAACTTTAAATGTGAAACAAATCCAACATATTGTAACTAACTAATATATTTCCAAAATGATTGTAACATGTGTGATGATTAGAAAATGCTGCTACCAACTTGCAAGGAAACAAAATAAACAATTATTAGATGTACATTTCATATAATGTGACCATTCATATGCATCTTTTCTTGACTATCAAATAGCTTAAACAAATTTTGATTTTAACAAATATAGGACTAAATGAGATCGGAAATGAAACACTACCGAAATTAAATCGATTGTACGAGTAATATAGATTAAAGTATGCTGAGTTGAAATATGAACTTATCTTTTCTATCAGAATTATATATTCGGATATCAATCAAATCTCATTTAAGAACCCTAAAAAAACATTTGTTAAAAATTCTTTGAAATTTTTATGTCAAAATAGAGATTAAGATGAGATACTAACAAATTTAAACTCCAATCAAGATTTGAATAAGGTTTTCGAAATGAAATTTAAGAAAATAGGTTTTTGGAAACCGTTAAAAGATTTTTGTGAAATCCATTTTGGAATCGAAAAATTAGTAATTATGGAGAAAATAACATGATGTCAATAGATTAACTTATCCGTTCGATCATTTCTGTTGAGTGGATCTTCATTCTCGGTTATTGTTAACGGTCTTTATCAATTTTTCTTCCTATGTATGAATTAAACCTTGAAGAACATGTATTGGTGTTGTTGATTTTAGGTTTTGGAGATGTAAAATGATATAAAATAACAATTTTGTTCCCTGCTCACCGTTAGAAACTCTGTGAGTTGCAGAGCTGAGAGAAATACGAGAGATAATGTAATGAAATAATAATCTCTCCTTTTCAGTTTCCTAAAAATAATGCATACAAGGGAAAGCTAATTTTGGTATTTATAATTTATCATGATGTCGACCGTTAATAGAAAGTAGAAACTACCATTTAGTCCTAGAAATAATATAACAGAGTTAGTTCGGTCCTGTTGACCTAGTCAACTATCTGTTTGGTCTTTTTTTAAATATATAGTGTTGTTTGGTCATAGAAATTATTGTTTGTCATAGGTTGGATAATACCCACCCGGGATGACGTCGTGGATGAGGTAATTGTCTTTTGGTAGTGACAGAAATACCCTTTCGGGACCATATATATACTCAATTATTAAGAGAGAAGGGAATCATTTTCAATTTTGTTTTCTCCCTCCTCTATTTTCAGATCCACTTTCTCTCTTCTTTTTTTCTTCTTCTTTTTGTTTATGAAGATGATGAAGACGATGATGATGAAGACGACGATGATGACGAAGAAGATGATGATGAGACGATGATGAAAATAATCCTTCTTCTTCCTTTTCTTCTAGGTTTTAGACGATGAAGATTTCTTGTATTCTTCTTCTCTGCTACTGTTGATGTTGTTGAAGATGATGAAGACGATGAAGATAATGAAGATTTAGAGAATGAACTCTATTTTTAGATCTTTTTATTAGGTGTTCATTCGAAAAAATAAACTCTAATTTTTGTTGTGTTTTCATGTTAAAGAATAAACTCTGTTTTAAATCTTGAATTATTCGGTGTTCATTCGAAAGAATGAACTCTGTTTTTTCGTGTGTGTTCATTTTAAAGAATGAACTCTTTTCTAGGTTTGAATTAGTTTGTTTTTGATAGGTGTTCATTTTGACGAATAAACTCTAATTTTTGTTCATAATAACGAACTAATGAACTCTGATTTTTGTCCATAATAATGAATAAAGATTTTATGTTCATTTGAAAGAATAAAGTCTGATTTTTGCTCATCTACTCTTTTATAATCATAACTCATATGAACCCCACGTTGAATGGTGAGCGTCACCATTTTCTTATAGAAAAGAATCACTAAAAAAAGAGTATTCACAATCGCTCGGAATAAACCTGGAAAGGACACTTGGCAAGGCTCTATTGGTTGACCGGTTATAAACCTGAACCTAAATCTTGAGACTCTAATCGTTCATCCTAGACCTTTCCTCGTTCATCCTAAACCTTTCCCTCTACGTTTCTTCTACAGCAAACCATGGATCTTCAGCATCAAATACCTGAGATGAACAAGGAGGTCACCAAGCTTGCTAGGAAGTTACGCCTTTCACTTCTACTCCATAAACCATTCTATGCACAGTTGCGATCTAGCAGACTACAACAAAGTAATCTTGAACCAGTTGCGATCCAAGCCGAGAGAAGCCAAGCGGAAATTGATGATGTTATCGATATAGCAAATGCTATTCCGGAACCCTATATTCATTAAAACATCTATTTGTTACAGAGAACCCTATGCGTCTTTGTTTTTCATTAAAACATCTGTTTATTACTGGGTTACAAATTATGAGAACCCTAATCTGATTACTAACTCTTTTGTTTTGTTACAGAGATTAGAGTTGATTCACGGTTGGGTGTATCTGTAACGAAGAACCCTAATCTGACCAAGGTAATATGAACCAAGTTTAGTGTTTATCGTATTAGAGTTAATTAAATCGCTTATATTAGAGTTTGTGATCAGTAATTTGTTTGTTAACGTGTGATATCCATTGTTTTTCCTTCCATGAGACTAAAAAACTTTCCTCCATCTACTTTGTTATATTCTTATTAGTTTCTACTTTCCAAGTTAGTGTATATCTCTACATTCACAAGTTCAAGTAATGTCTTTTTTTTTATTCATAGTGTTCATGATTGATAAGATCTTGCTTCTTATTTTGACATACTCTCATTTTTACTGTTACTGAGTGCAGAACAAGAGGCCCAGCAGATTGTTGCAAGTGCTACGGTAAGCATATCATATACCTGAACTGAAAGGTTTTATTTGGATTATTTTTTTGGCATACCAGTAATAGTCTGTACAATCACTCAGGTAAAGATATTTGTAGTAAGAACTTAGCGATCGAAGCAAGCGAGAGAAGAAAATCATCATTCTATATGCACATGTTTTTTTTTTTTTTTTTTAGATCAAGTATTGCTTCCATCGAGCCTATTTCTTATATTTGTATTGCTGGCAGGACAACCATTCTTTACAGATATTATCGAAATATGAAGAGGCTCCACAACCAAGTTACATAGTTGCCATTATTCTTAAATTTGTTGGCAACGTTATATGCTGCCATCACATTATTGCTCTTATATCGTGTATATGTTTAAATCAATTAGATATGAAATGTAAGTTGGATTTTGAAATGTTGACGTCCTACTGTGAATACACAGGTTTATGGTTGCACGAAAACAAATTCTCGAAATGTAATATAGATATGATTCTGTGATATGTTATGTTTGACACTACCTTCTTGCTTGCTATCTTAACTCAACTGGTAGTGCACATGGCCTTCAGCCATGTAGTTGTGGGTTCGACTCCAGCAGATGGCATATAAGTTAAGTCTTCTCTTTGTGCAATGACCACCAATTAATCCGATATTGTAATTGTAGATACTCAAGAAAATCCATACGCGCATACAATTGTAGTTTTGGTAGTGTTTCCCTCAATTCCTCTTGGAAGAGGCAAAAAAAGAAAAACTGGACAGCGATGCACATTTATCATCTTTATGTGTGTTGTTATAGTTGTTATTTTTTATGGAAGTAGGAGGAAACTGGCGTAATACCGTATTTGTATTGTGTTGGTAAACACCATCTTGCATTATGTGTTGGTAAACACCATTTTGCATAATCGTAGCTGCTGAGATTTTTGGGCGCATGGTGAGTGAAAAAGCCTGTGTATCTAGAGGTGCCTCACTTAACTTTTCTCTCTCTCATTTTTTGATCAATAGCTGCATGTTTACCGTGTTTTGCAATTTCTTGGCTGTTCATGCAAAGAGTGAAAGACGCAAGAAAAGGATCGACTGTATTCAGTACTGAAGGAAGTTCCATTTATATGAGGTTAGTAACCTTGATTATATATTAATTATGCATACTTAATGGATCCTAATTCTACCTTCTACATCTTCCGAAAATAAGTTCTGAAAATGTATTTTCGAGGGAATGTAATAGCCTAAGTTCTTATTAGTTCTATTCCTGTCTCTTTTATGATTCGTTTTCCTTTCAATTTATTTTATGGACTCCAGTTCAAAACCAAATTTTCATTCTTTATAATCACATCAATGATGAACCAGTAGCATAAACAGGTTTGGCTCATTCGCCATTAAAATATGGCCTTTTATATTAGCCTATGAAGTTTTTTCTTCCTTTTTTGATTCATGTAAGGGTTTCCGTTGCGGGAAGCCTGAACACACTAATATCTTGATGGAATGTCTTAATATTTTGGTGTGAAACTATTTCCAACTGAATTCAACAAGAGTTCAGGTAAGAAATGGTATTTTCTATCAATGAAATGTGCAAAGCTGTTACATATTACTGATGAGGTGTAAGTTAACGAATGGGATTTGAACATGATTGATGCGCCATGAGATTAGTTTCCTCACGAGGTGTGACTGATGTGTTTTTACATGACATAGATCGGAAAGTTGAAATGAAATTGTTGGCACACTTTGGCATTTTGAAATAAATCCAGGGATTGCCTTTGTTTCTAGAGGTAAGTTAATCAAATTTACTTCTTTTTTTTCTTTTTCTAAATTTTACATCTGGGTCTAACTGCTTTTTGGCCGAGTATTGCAGGAAATTTCAATGGTATCTTAACTCCGATGTAGCTCTACCAAGAAAACCCAGTTACCATGTATATGGCAGTTAGCCAGATTCTTGAATTGCTAACCATGCCAGATCTGTGTTAGGATCACCCGTAAATGGCTTGAAGTTGACTTGATGCTCACCCAAGAGGTTACCAGTTTGGTTGTGTTGTTGCTCGACCAAAATGTAAGCAACCTATACTGTGTACCCTTTACCTTTCATTTGTTATTCTCACTCAAGCTAATAGTAAATTGAACACAGGTTAATTGATGAATTGAAGACTGCACAACGTTTTTGTCATGCGAAGACTGCACACCGTTCTTTTTTCCAAATGGAATTGAACACACCTCTGACACACATTTGCTCTTCAATAGCTCCCCAGTCGTATAAGGAAGTCTTGGTAGTTTGAATCATTCTAACATTTATATAGTGAATGAGTTTCACCTTTCACAGATATCTCCAACTAGATTGTTTGTTACTTTTTTTTGTATCACAGTGATAGTAAACATTCTCAAGCACAATGCATCTGTGCGCTAATGTGATACCAAGGAGCATTGCATGTGAATCTTGCATCTTGGTAATCTTTGTCATATCTCCTCATATGTGCACTTTGGGTTTTATGTTTGCCCATTATTTTTCTATAACTGTAGTACCGTTATTGGACCAATTAACATGATATATACTGTGGGTTTGGAAAGAAACCATGTAGAGTTTGGTGTACTAAATGTGTTTGCAATAATCTACAAGGTGAAATAAGCATGAGTGGCATTAGCCATTAGGGACCTTAACATATGTTTCCCCACTGATGTACTGAGTAGTGAAGGTCAATGATAAACATTGTAATATGGGGAGTTTCGGTGATAGCTTTTGTTTCATTAGGCCGGTTCCTATGGTAACGAGTATATTTGTTATTTTGTCATGCCAGGTGGACGTGCAAATGGTGCACGCCACTATGGGGAAATGAATAAGCGGTCGAGTTTCCATCTAGAGGTTTTGTAGCGACCGCCGGGTGTAGCGGTGTAATCTCGACCGTTCACGGTCGGTGCTCTACCACCTATAAATACCCTTGTTCTTATCAGTTTTCATTCACAAAACAAAAATTCTTTCTTCCCTTCTCTAGAGAGCAGACCAGAGCGATTTTTTAAAAATGTGTTCCAAAAAGGAAAGACAAAGGAAAAGAAACAGGAAGGAAAAAGGAAAATCTGTTGCAGATAGTGATATCGTATGGATTCAGGATAAAGAGCACGAGTTCGCTAATGTTAGGCAACTAGTTGGATCTGGGTGTAACATCTACGCATTTATGCAACCATTCCGAGCGAGTTTTGTTACCTAAATTAAGAGGTGGGTGGTCTGAGCTAAGTGAAATTTATGAGTTACTCCCAGAACCTGTTCAAGCATCCTTGAGAAGATATCCCTGGCAGCGTTTATATTTCATGAAAGGCAAAAACCACAGGACTCAAATTGTGCGAGTTATTTGTGAACGTTGGTGGAACACTGCACATACCTTCCTTTTCAAGGATTTTGAGTGTGGTAAGTTCTATTTCTTCCATTCAATAGTTTAATTTTTAGTTCAGAAACAAATTTTAATTTGATACAAATTTTAGTTCCACATACAAACTTTAATTTTATGACCATGTTGTTTTTAGGGTTCACACCGTTAGATTTGTATATATTGACTGGAATAAAAAATGAGGGTGAAATATTACAATTTAACCAATTAAAGTGGATACCAGAAGGAAGATGAAAACAATTATTCCCCTTGTACTCAAATGATACTGGAGGAAAGCCAGAATCCAGAGACTTACACTCATATGGATTAAGAGTGTCTGGGTTGAAGGCTTTTTTGCGCCGTTACAATGCCAACGGGATAAACAGAGCTGAAGATTATCCCAAGCTTGAACGGATTTTTGTATTATGGATGTTAGGCCAAGTTTTTTCCCCCAATGCTAGCTCAGTGTCATTAGTTGGTTTTCTGGAATCTTTACAAGATTTAAGTAAAGCGCCAAATTATGATTGGGGTTCTGCAATTTTAGCTAAGCTATACATATGTCTCGGTGATTGCTCAATTAAGAAGACAAATAGCTTAAATGCATTTTGGGTCATATTGGAGGTAAGAACTATTTATTATATTTATTATCAATGTTATTTTTCAGTGGTGAAATGTACTAACACATCAATTTTTGTCAATGTTCTTTTTCTGTATTGGTGGTATACTTACTTTACGATCAGCGAACCTGATCTTCATGATAAACGATTAATTTTTCCAGTCGTGTACAAGTACAAAGTTGATAATTGGATTGGCCAGATTAACGATGGTCAAAATGTTGCTGCTATGCAAAGGATGCAACAAGTGTGCAGAACTAGTATCAACGCTACGCCAACACCGTATACAATAATAGATGAGTTCAATGAACCAGTGACACAAGACATGCTTCGGTTAAGCCTTAAGCGAAGCGTGTTCTACAGTCCAGTTAGTGGTCAGGGTATTTGGTACTAAGGAGAAAGATATCATTTTTAGTTACAAGAAGAAAGGTAAAAGCAGTCAACTTGTTTCCAACTTCAATTATTTCACATGAGGATTGGATACAGTTGATAAATAATGGACAACCTTGGGAAGAAGCTGATGATTTGATCAAATAACCAGAAAATGACTATGATTACTACAGTTGGTTCCAAAAGGTATGCAAACTAAATATTGTTGTCCATCCATAAAACTTAGGTAGTGTGGAGTTTCCAGCAATTCGCAATTTTCCACTTACAGATCTTCCATCCTAACCCCCACCACGGACGGGCGAACCATGTACGTACCCTAGCACTCAAATGGGGTCACATATGCCTCCAATATCTTGGGAAGTCCAGACTTTATCACCGTGTGAAGATGTTATTACAGTTCCACTTACTAGTGAAGGTATGCAACATAGCTATCCATACGATGTTGTGGATGCAACAAAAGAAGAGTATCAGACCGAGTTGAACAAATATGCGCATTTTACCTATCAATTCCGCAATTTTCACTTGAGTCAGATGCAGGCTTTGAGGGATGAATTGAGTTATGAATTGCCTGAGACTTCAAATGGAAGTCGTGTAAGTGGAAGTCGTAGAGGTCGTAGAAGTCGTCATGACACTCCGATGGAAGATACTATGGTGGAAGAGACTCAGATACCACCAACAGCAGCAAACTTGGAGACGGATTTCCAGTCTCCTCTTGGTTTCATTCCTCAAGGTCCTGTACTTACTCCTGGTGGTGCACACGTCAATTTGGATGCATTTAAGCAATCCATGATTTATACCCCCAACAAGTTCAGCATTTCACCGTTTTCAAGCACCTGCAATGCCTCCGGTGCCATTTCAAGGTTATGACTCACGTGATGCTACTCAACCACCATCTTAGAGTCCAAATAATGAGTTTTCAAAAGATCCAACAGGCTTAGGGGATTATGTATTTGGTGGTAATCATTAGTTTGGTGGTAATCGTTAGTTTGAGAGTTTTTCTTAGTTGTTATTTCGTGGTTTGTATAAATCGTTAATGTAATTGCACTTTTTTTTGATAAATAATAATCTTCATTTAAAGTTTTCTACATAAGTAATAATTAAGAACTTAGAATTGATAAGTTAGATTAAATTGGGGCAACATTTTTAAGATTTCATAACAACTTGCATATCGGAACTTCTCTCCGTTGTCACGTAGCCACTTTGCACGACATCTTTGATCAATCTCTACCAGGGTTTCACCACTTCTCATGTTTCGAGCCTCTTCCCTTATTATACTAATATACTTGTTAACATTCCTGGAAATTATGGAGAACCGAGCACCCAACCCCAATGAATTCCGATTGTAGAGGTTCGTTGTTTCTTCTTCAAATTTCATTAAAACGCGTTCCCAAAACGACATTAGCCGTAATGCGCCATCTATGATTGGATGATTAGTGTAGAAAACATAATTCCTGCAGATGCATTCATCTTCGAACGTGCTAAAATTGAGTTGTTGTGCAACTCTCCAACTATTTGCTCTTCTTAATTCATTTTCCACACTAGCTCGAAATGCAACTCTTTGATTTTCTGCCGCATGTTCCTCTTCTATGAACTGAGTCATAGACATGTCTTGAGCCATAAACATGTCTTGAGCCATTGTAAAAACTAAGAAAATAAGAAGAAGGTGTGAGTTAAAATGGTAGAGGAATATGGTATTTATAGAGGAAAAAATTATGGCCGTTGGATTAGATTATACTCAGCGGTGCAGTAAACACCTAACGGTGTAAATTGGACCGAGCGGTCCAGACTCAACCGCTCGGTGGAAACTTGACCTGGCTTGGCTAAGTGGCAAATTTTCCAATTATCCAGGCCAGTTTGCCCCCTCCATAGTGGGTGGCAAACTCTTTGATTTGCGACACGCATATGTAGGGGCCTTAGATTATAGTGTCAAAGGTTGAGCAAATGCAAAGGGTAAAATGTAATTACACTACAATCTGGAGCGAAAACTAAATACAACAGGAAAACGATAGAACAAATATTTTTGGTGGAAATCGTTTGTAGGCACATTACGGTGAAAATTAATTAAGGATAACATTTCTAAGAGTACCGAGTTGGAATATCTAGTAATCCAGCAACGATAAATATTAACTAGCATCTACTGAAAACATTAACATAATCCTAAAAAGAGAGTGCGTTTAATGTGCCGAGTGCGTAGCAGAAAAGAAATCTTAAACAACGGGGCGAGGCGAAATCGAGCCACGCCAAATCAAAAAATGCATTGCGATACGTCAAGACGAAACCACGTGACAACAAATAAAAAATGCATCGGTATGGGACGAGGCGAAGTGGGCAACACCAAGTAAAAATGCATCGCGACAAGGCGGGGCGAAGTCCGGCGATGCCAAATCAAAACTACACGATGGGACGCGGCGAAGCCACATCACAACAAACCAAAGACACAGTTAAAAGAAAGAAAAAATGATGGTGGATGATTTTTGGCCAAGTCGAAGCAAATACAAAGTTCTTTATTCATAGTTTACGTAGAATCCTAAATGATGGGACAGGGCAAGGCGAAATGTATCGCGACGAAGCAAGGCGAGTCCAAAGCCGAGCCACACCTAATAAAAAATGCATCAGTACGGGGCGAGGTGAGGCGAAGCCGAAGCAATACTACACCTAATCAAAAATGTGTCGCGACGGGGCTAAGCCCCGCAACACCTAATAAAAAGCTTAGCCAGGACATATAAAATATGACTAAAAAATGCACGGTGCGTAGCACGGGCACAAAATCTAGTAATAATAAATTCCTACAAAAGAAATAAGTAGGAAGTTCAGAATTCATCAGAGAGCATGAACTCAAATAATTATGGAAATAAAAAAGTTACTAAAATTAACGCTAAATAGTTCGAACGGTATTTTTATCCATTTATATTTTGAAATAATTATGGACCATATAGAAACCGCTTTTTCTCGCTTGGGACCACCTAAAAAAGAACTACACAATAATTTCCCCTTAGCGAAATTCAAAATCAAACCCTAAAATTTTGGGCTAGTAATAAAAATTTTGTAGTGTTTCTTAATGTGAGTGGGGAATTCTCTTGACCCCCTCACTCCTCTTTCTCCGCTCTGCTTCATTTCTTTTTTCCCGTTAAAGAGTGAGGAATTCTCCACCAAATCGGGAGAAGTAATAGCAATTTAGGTTCTTTGCGCTTATTAGTACAGATATGACAGATGCTCCTGATTTGCTTTCGTTATGTATGAAAGCAATTACAAAAGAAATCATACATGGTACAATTTGTTGATTATATTATTTAATGAAAACATATACCGTGGTTTTGGGACAATTTTTTAATTGCTTAAGTTTTTCTTCAGGGGATGAGCAGAATTGGCAGGATGTATATGAACTACTACTGGACTTGTTTGATTCCTTAATTACACGTTTGCCTGCTTTCGGTTTGCAAAAATTACAATCCCAAATGTTAGTAGTCTACGCTGAATCGATTACATTGTTTATTTTTTTGCATTAATTACGATTGAAAAATGTTTTTCTATAAACTAAACTGCAGTTATGGGTGTGATTACATTGTATATGAACTGTAATTATGTCTTTATGTAGTATAGTACATACTAACTTTGGATTACTCTTGCATTGATTGGTGTACTTATATATTGTTACGACCGCCTGGGTTTGTTGCTTCATGAGAACTGATCAAATCCTTAGCATACTACATTTCTACAATTTTTAACGATGGTAGTTTGAAAGTGAACTTTTAGGTGGTGCATTGGTGGAGTTTTTTTGTATATGTCAAACATACACTTATTTGGGTAGCCTCTGTTACTTTCTCTTTTGTATGGTCCTTTGTGATACTTTAAGATTGACTGCGGAGGACTTGCCTTTCAAAAATAAAAAACTGCAGATGACTAGTACATTATTTTTCAAACTTCGGTTAGGAGTCTTAGGATTCAGTTCCAAGGGTACTGGTTATTTTATTTCTATTTACGTTTTTTCTAGTGATTTGGAACGTCAAATCTTTCTCGTTACATTTTCGAATCGAGTTGCATATTGCTATATAAATCCATATGCTTATTCTACTGCTGTTCTTATATATATAATTCCATATGCTTATTCTACTGCTGTTCTTATATATTCCACAGTTCATTTAAGAACTATAACGAGTTTTCTGGGGAAGGATACAAGGATGGGAAGAAACGTGGAAGGTTAGCCAACTAAAGAACTTATGTTACATGTAATCTGTTTCTGAAAAAACTTGAGAGCTGAATGCTTGCTTTTTAGATACTGTGCCTTTAATTCAGCTTGGGAGTCACTGTTTAAGTCAAGCTGGTCGGAGGGGGTCAAGCAGAATAGACCAGCTGATCGGTTTACAGAGCAAATGATACCGAAGTTTGAACAAGCAAGCTTTAGTGGTGACTGGCAGCAGTTGTACTGGGAAGCGCATATACAGAGGTATACTGTTTTGATTTATAAAACGAACAAAATTTATATTGTTCAATTTTGAATTAATTTGAAATATCGTTGTTACTATTTTTATAATCATTATACAAAGCTTTTGGTTGGTAACCTAGCAACAAGCTGGGCTCCAACACCTTTTTGAATAGCAACCCCTAATCTATGAAAAATAAAGCTACCAAAACCACTACTAGCGTCGTTACTAACTAAACATTTTTTCAGACGCTTGAAAAAACACAAAGTATCCTCACCCAACTCTCCTAGAGTAGAGAAAGCCAAAACACTCAATCCATGACCATGTGAAATACACTTGTCCAAGTATTTAGAGTGTTTACGTGAAACCGCATTAGATATAGCTTTCCCTGGGACGAAAGAGCGAATTCCATCACCTGCGAAGGGCGAAACACCAGTGACATCCATACAAACATCCTTTCCGTCTTCCCAGTTAAGCACAAGAATATCAGCAGGTTTCAGCTCTTTGTCATCATTCGTCAGAAATCCCAAAGAAACTTCCTTACGAGCAGGCACACTAGCTTTGAAGCAAATGTCGACGACTACATCACGAACAATATCATATCGAAACTTGGGGCCTATATCCTTAGCACAATGAAGTGCATGATCACCAAAGATGTCCATGGTTTTATTACAACTTGGGCACAAGCCATTCTCAACAAACAATGGGATACCAAGACGATAGCAAAGTACAACTCTAAAATGTCTAGGTCCAAGGCACTGATTAAGCCCAATGATGGGTACAACCATTAAATAATCTTGTGCATGCTTGATACGGTTGCACTGCCACAGGATGGAATCTCTTGCGGACATAGAAAATTGGTCTGGGATTTGCTTCTTAACTGCATCAAAATAGTGACTGCCAGGGAGTGCATGGATGGGGGGGCAGTATCATCGACACAGTATGTAGAAGGCAAGCCACATACCTGAGAAAAATTCTGTAGTGCAAACTGATAAGCATAGCCTTTTTCAGTTGAGAATGAATTACCAAGGATCACCTTTTGTACCGAAGTAGTCTGACACTAAGAAGCAAGGTAACAATAGGCGCTAGTGTCAGCCATGGTGTAAATGCCAAGTCCACCATCTTTGATGGGCAAGGTAGATAGTCGCTGCTGTAGAGGACCAAACCCCGCACCATCACCAGTGATGAGAAGTCTCAAGTACTTAAGTAAGTGATCATCAAAAAGGGCAGTGACAGATTGTAAGGCTGCAGGATTGGTAGTACGCATTGCAAAATACAATATAGAAACTCCAGTGCAATTGCGAAGTAATAGCATCTCACTTTGAGGGTCTTTGAGTTTCTTGATAGCAGACATCAATTGAACAGTCTTATTCACCCTGCTCAACATCATATCACTGATAAAGTTCAAATCCAGACTCACCGGTCCACCCAATAGTTTAACACCATTAGAAGGTCTACCAATTTATATTGTTTATAATTTTTTATTTTTTTTGTTAATCAACAAATTTCACTTTATTGAAATCAGTAACAAAAATATCAATATACAAGCAACCAAAGTCTTAATACAAAATAAAGATATTAGTTACAAGCAAATCAACAAGAAAAAGAGCCACCCGCCGCAAAGATATCCAGTTTATTTATATATATATAGAGAGAGAGTAGGTAAGAACGATGGTATTATCCGGAATCAATTCTGACCATTTAGTCTAATTTTCTTCTTCAAAAAGAGATGCTCCAAAAAGATAGGAATATTTTGTCCATAATCTTGTAGATCCAAATATCCTAAACATATGAATTCAAAGCAATACGTGCTGAATAGTCGATGTTCCTTAAGTACTTGATTTATTCTTTTATTTGTCTTGATTTATCTAATCATATTATGCACATTATATTTATTATTCTTTGGTTTTTTTTTTGCCTTTTTTTCCATATGTAATTGTTTATCTTTTTCTTAACACATAATTGACTTTGTCCTTTTTCGTTGTCTCGTACTTAATATTAATGTAAATTAAAACTGGTATCGATCAATGAAAATATTCCGTACATCCTAGTGTTTATGTACTAATTATCACTGTTTAAAATTAAGAAACAAAAAACTCTTATTCATGTAAATCACTTCCCAGTTTTCTTTTTATAACAATTTGTTTTGTGGATGGGTTTTTTTGTTCATTAGGAGTTTCCCTTTAAAGGTTGTTGATGGTGGAACTTTTACAAAAGCGAATATTTTAAATTTGTCTACTATCCCGTATTAGAAATTAAGAATATAGACTCTACTCATGGTATAGGTGCTCTGCATTGATCCCCATTTCTCCCTCTCTCTCTATATATATATATATATATTACAAAAGACAATAATTTTTTAAGCATCCTGTGATTGTGAATGAGCTGTTTCACGTAATCAATGGTTCAAATTGCTTTCAGTTACTCTCAGATCTTGGAGATAATTCGTGGCTGGGAATGCTTCATAATATTTAGCCCTTTTGATCCAACGACGTTGAGTAGATATTTTTATTGAAAATAATTATATTTCATTACCCAATACTTAAATGTACCGGGCTAGACTATCTTCAGTGGAATGCTTTAGCTCTGACCCAATGACGCATATGCAGTTTAGGTTATCAAACTCAATCCTAACTTAAGTCACAATCTTTTCCTAATTATATCCTCAATAAAAACTGGATTTGTTTTCTTTTAAAAAGAACCGCACAAAAGAATACTAGTCATTGTCATTCGTAGCCATTGAATGAGATTAAAACTCATCCTTGGATTCATAGAATCATCCTTGAAATTCAAGGTACTAATCAGTAACTTAGGTCCTCATATGTTCTTTGGTGATGCTGACTGTTTATGGGATTTTATTTATTTAGGAATTCCCCTCAATGCTGTACATATCAAATCTCGTAATATATATATATATATATCGGTCTCTGCTAAACCCGATAAGCTCTTTAGATTCATTTCTACCAATCCAATTAGGCTATCCAAATAATGTTGCCGTCTCAACTGATACTATATTATGCCAATACTACCAATACCAAATTCTACCAGACTCTCTATGTGTACGATGATATATTAAGTATCACTGCTTTGTCTCAGAAGACGCTTTGTATGCTTATCCACTAAAAACAACGAGTCTCTACGAAGCATGCTAGACTCACCATCGAGAAGTATGCTAGATTCACCATTTTTCTAAGACTAATTTTCATTCATCTAGCTAGGTCAACTAATTGACCAAATAAGTAATATTTCTAAATAGACTTGTAGATGGTGGATTTTCAACAAAGGTTAAAATCGTAAAATAATGATACTGCATGTTTCTGACGTGGCCTTCAGGCCTGTGACGATTCATATTTTACGAGCCATGATGATTATGTTTTTGGAAAGGCCTCCACTAGCTAAGCGTTCGATGCCTCACATTTCATCATGACCTTTATGTAGAATAATGTAATTGGGAGGTTCTCCGTAAGATTGAGAGCAACAACGCCTTCAGGACGTCAGTGACTCGATGTTCCCTGACTACATAGAGAGACCCACCTCTACATAAAAGAACGATTGGGCGGTTATCCGTAATATTGAGAGCAACAACACCTTCAGGACGTCGGTGACACTCACTGTTCCCTGACTATGTAGATAGACCGTGTATATATCCAGACGGTTCTCCGTAAGATTGAGAGCAATAACGCCTTCAGAACTTCGGCAACACTCGTTGTTTCCTGACTATGCATATTTCAGAATAGGTATGACGCTTTAACTTGCTAATATCCCTTCTGTGATGGATTAATTTTATCGTGACATTCACCACTGAATTTCCTAGAAGATAATCTATTTTATCTCATTACTTCGATTTCATGATCGAATCCACGGATGATCTCATGGAATGGTAATAGATAATCTCATTACTCCGATTTCATGATCGAATCCACGGCTGATCTCATGGGATGGTAATAACTACTTTCATTACTCTGATTCTATGGTCGAATCCACGATCCCATGAAATGGTAATACTAGTTTTATTATTCCGAATTCATGGTCGAATCCACGGTTGATCCTATGCATTGATAACGAAAAACTACTCACTTTTATTACTCAGTTTCATGAATCATTCTCCATTGAATTTCATAAATTAGTAATAAATACTCAACAATCGGGCATCTGGACTATCACTGAGTAAGTCCCATAAATTGTGCGAGTGTACTCAACAATGATGCTTGAACGAGCACCCAAATGCACGAACGAGCATTCAAAATATGGGAAATGAGGAATCTTATACGGAACATGAGAGGGGAAATAATAACATTAAAATAATAAAGAGGCGCTCATGGGTCGGGCCCACCGGCTGGCAGGCCGTGCCTTAGCCGTGTCCGGTCCCATGCCTCTTCCATTATTTTTCCTTATTTTGTTATTTTCATGAACTCATGAAAACTCCTTCATTCTAGAAACTTTCCTTGTATGAGCAAAACTCACGGTTTCTCCATATTTTCACGATTTCATGAGAAATAATAATATAAAATAGGAAAAGATGTCGCGGGACCGGGCAACCTAGCCCGCCAGCCATGCCCTGGCCGGTCCCACACCTTTCAATCCCTTGTCTTTCATAATTATTATTTCCCTAATCTCATGAAACTCCTCCGTTTCAACAAAACTCATGGTTTCTCCTTAGTTTCACGGTTTCATGAAAAATAATAATATAAAACAGGAAAAGGTATCGCGGGACTGGGCTACCTGGCCGGCCGGACATGCCCTAGCCGTGGCCGGTCCCACACCTTACAATCCCTAGTCTTTCATAATTATTATTTTCCTCATCTCATGAAACTCCTCAGTTTGAGCAAAAATCATGGTTTCTTCATGTTTTCTCAAATATTGCTCAAACCATGAAAAAGTCAAAAGTCAACATGGTCACACGACCGACTAGGCTACTCACGAAAATATATTAAAATATTATTATTTTAATATTCACGAAATATTGATCAAGCGAGCATACTTGCTCATTCGAGCAAAAAATCAAGAATTTAAGTCAAGATCAAACTCTTCTGAAAATCCACAATATTGCTCAAACACACACCAGAAAATATCGAAACTCTCAGGACTGAGATACAAACATTATGGTGACACAGGCGCTCTCCCTTGAACTCCCAAGGGTGTCTCTAAGGCTTGTAACAATCCGGCCCCACACGTTTTCATAATTTTGACCTAATTTGCGCAATCGCTCATACTGGGTCCAAATTCTTTTCAACCAACCTGGAGTTTGCTCAAACGACCATCAGCTGGTCCCACGACCACCAAGGGCCGGTCTCATGCCCTCTTGGTCGGTCCCTCACTTCTCCATAAATTAGGTTTTATTACCTAATGCTCAGACGAGCACTATTTTAATAAATGATGAAACCGACATTTAATCACCATTCTTTCATCAACCAGTCAACTAAGGACTCGAGCACTCGGGCACCACATGGTCATCCATTGTTCCATGTGGTCGCTCTCTCTCTCACTCATGACCTATTTTTCAGCAATTCATCAATTGGCGAACAATTGATCGAAAATTAGGGTTTCGAACAAACGCTCCACAGATTATAATTCTGAGCAAGTTCAAACACTAATAAATTTATGCTGATCCAGCAATCAACATCTGGATTACTTATATAATATTCGGTAGTCTACCAATATTTTAATTAATATTTTATTGGGTCACGTCACCAATAAATAATTCGTCGAATCGAGCAATACTTGCTCAGTTGCTCGAATATTGACCCAACTATCAATATTTAGTGATTTATCAGTAATTCGTCGAATTGAGCAATACTTGCTCAATTTCTCGAATATTGACCCAACTATAGATATTCAGTAATTTCTCGGAAAATTTACAATCTTTGCTAATACACGCAATGTCAACATCATTCAAAGAACTATACGTCTCAGCAGACATGTTCGATCCATGAACCACTGAGCATTTGTCATTCATGCTCAATTCAACAAAACCTAGACTCATTTTCTAATCAGTCAACAACTGACTAACTAAATATATATATGTCATGCAGACTCCACGATTCGTGAGAAATCAATCACGTCACATGGGGGATATCAATTAGGGTTTTGGTATGGTGGCCTACGGCACGTGGATTCATCCACGATGAGAAATGTGAGTAAGTCGTTCAACGGTTGAAGGAGTTAACAAAATAGTGGGTGGACGAATAACCAGTTCTCCGCACGACCTGGAACTGGTTTCACCACGATCTTCCACTTTCCCACTCTTTCACTCATGAAACCGTCACACTTACTGGATCAATATGTTCGCTATTCTGACAATATAAATAAGTCTCTGGATCCACGATTGAACAACAACAATTTTTCGAGCAATCACTCTCAGAAATTCCATCAATCGACCAGAACTTATTCGAACTCAACAATTCATCAATTTTGTAGAAACCTTTAACACATCCACAATCCTTGATCATCATTGATCCCACACAATTCTCAGCTTCTTTCCTACAGATCAACCCATATCCTTCTTTGTGACCGAATTGACTCTGGAACGGCCATTGACTTGGTTTAGGCCGGAGTCCTATAGATTGATCTCTCGAATTTAAGCACTCCCTTTGCAGTGCATCTGTGTGAGGTTCAGCAGTTTGCTCGGTCGAGGAGTCTTGTCCGCACGCTCGATTCTTCACTTTCCTAAAAAACCAGCAAACCGTTTTTCCTCATCCACAAGACTTAACAGTAAAAACACTTAGTTCTACTCAAGACATCACTTACGTTATATGGGGAACATTCACTAGGGTTTTGGTCTGGTGGCCTACAACAATTGGAGTGTAAGAATACATTTACGATGTGGAAGTAATTGATTCGTGTTGGCAGTTGAATGAGTTAATGAAGTAGTATACATACAACCGCAAGTCTCCCTAAAGGAGTGGACGTGAATTTACCGCGTTTTCCACTTCTCTACTTTTCCACTCCTCTACAACTTCCACAACATACAAGATTAATGTGTTCCACCACCACTACTGCTATAAATGGGTTCTTCAACCTATTTATAATATTTCTCAGAATTACGCACAATAATTTGACTTTGATTTTCACAGAAGTTTTCTCTCAGTTCTAACAAAAAAATAAAAAAACCGTATTCGTACTCTTTTCAAATATATCTCACTACTAACATATAACCTCATTGGTCTCAATGTTTTCTTTGCTTCCTACCTTTAGATTAACCCTTCTCCACCTTTGTGACCAATTTAGGCCCAGATTATACATATTGATCTCTTGAATCTATAAGTACGTACGTACTGCATTTGTTTTAAGGTTCAGATGCATTCCTCAAACTACCACCAACTTACCCATTATTTTACCTTTTTCATTGTAATCGTTTGTACCCCAAAACAGAGTTGAACAGAGAATATGTTCCATATGAACCGAGATTGAGGTCATATTTCAATACTTCTCCGCGTTGTTGTGATTTTTTTTTTAAGATTTTTTCTTTTTCTCATAAAAATAATGATTTTAACAGTCCCAAATCATTTTTCCATTCCTGATGATATTCATATTGGATGGTTCACAACTCATATCTTTCTCTGGGACATATTGGTCCAGAAACCGAAGTTGTTTTGAAGAGGATGATTCGAACCTCTATTTTTAGAGGTCGTGGACATGATACCCCTGATTTAGTTGGGATGTTGTATCTTATGTTGCAGTGCATCTCAGGTCTATACCTTCTTTCCATCTAGTGCTTGTGAAGCTCGAACCTTTCAAGGGTTTAACTTTGATTCATCTCGAGTTCATCAAGAGTGTGAGGCTGATCTATCTCGAGCATCTCCAAATTTTGAAGTTGGATCATCTTATAACCCACCAGGATTTGGGGCCGGCTCATCTCGAGCTCTAAAAAGTGTTGAAAATAATTAGCCAGCGCGTTCTCCTCAAGAGTTCAGAGTAGCTAATGATTCTGATGATGTTCCAGAAAACACTGAAGATAATTTTTGGTGCAAAATTAATTTCCCCAAAAATCGTCGAGATGTATGTATGATGATCGAATCACCGCTGTTGATTGGATTCTCCAAAGAATTTTCGATTGAAAGTGGTGGGGGTACCTGCAAAGACACTCCGATGCTAAAATCAACAAGAGTTCTATGCAAGTAAGTTGTGGATAAAAGGAATAGAAATTGTGTACCTTTTGAATTGGATTTTAGCCTCTATTTATAGGCCTCAAACCCTAATTTGGTTCCATAATAACCTAGATTTGTAGTTATCCAAAATAACCAGATGGATTTGTACTTATCCTTAAATATTTGTATCTATCCATGAAAATCCATGTTTATCTTGAAAGATCTTTGTATATCTTGACAAGATTTGAGTCTATCTGTGAAGATCCTTGTCTATCTTCACAAGATTTGAGTATATCTTGGAAGATCCATATTATCTTCTCAAGATTTGTGTATATCCCCACAACATTTGTATTTATCTTGAAAGATACATACTATCTCTACAAGATTTGTAATTACCTTGGAAGATCCTTGTCTATATTCCAATATTTGTGTCTATCTCAAAATGACTTCTGCAATAAGTCATTTGGGCTTCTATAATAAGCTAGACTGGGCTTCCATAATAAGCCATGTGGGTTTCCACAATAAACCATATTGGGCTTCCATAATAAATCCACCGGTTTCCACAATAAACCGTATTAGGCTTCCACAATAAGCCATGTGGGTTTCCACAATAAACCCACCGGTTTCAACAATAAACCGTATTAGGCTTCCACAATAAGCCATGTGGGTTTCCACAATAAACCCACCGGTTTCCACAATAAACCATATTAGGATTCCATAATAAGCCATGTGGGTTTCCACAATAAACCCACCGGTTTCCACAATAAACCGTATTAGGCTTCCATAGTAAGCCATGTGAGTTTCCACAATAAACCCACCGGTTTCCACAATAAACCGTAGTAGGCTTCCATAATAAGCCATGTGGGTTTCCACTATAAACCCACCGGTTTCCACAATAAACCGTAGTAGGCTTCCATAATAAGCCATGTGGTTTTCCACTATAAACCCACCGGTTTCCACAATAAACCGTATTAGGCTTCCATAATAAGCCATGTGGGTTTCCACAATAATCCCACCGGTTTCCACAATAAACCGTATCTTACCAATATTAAATAGCTTGTGCGGTACGCACGTACACTATTTTAATAGGGTACAAACATCGCCCCCTCTTAATTCTCAACTTGTTGATAAATTAAGAAAAATAAAACCTCGACTATTCGTCGCGACGTGCCTACGGTGACCTTCGCTACGTTCACGAACATCTTGCCGCAATTTAGCGTAGCTAACTTTTCGGAGCGCGCCCGGGTTTAAGTTGAAATGTTTAAGTACAATAAATATACTTAAAATTTCCATACACTCACATACTGCAGGTACCTAGCACACTGGGAACACATTCAAAGTACCAATAATGTACTAAAAAGTTTCTTAAACGAATGCTTAGTTACCAGCATGTGAGGCTTGGCCATGAGATTCATTATTATATCCTAAGTCATCGTGTTAACCCAATCTTCAGACTAGATGTTGTCCACTTCATCAGTATCCATTGAATCAAGATGGCCCTCAGAGGAGATATCCTCGCTTCCATTGGGGTAGATTTTATGTGTGGTAGCAACGGTGTTATGAATGCTAGGAAATTCTTGTAAATCAACAATGATGTACCGTGTTGTGTCTGACTCCACGACTGCTGACAGGTATGCAAGGGTGTTTGCATGTCTGTTCTCAAGTCTTGGCTTTTGCTTGATAGTAAATACTTCAAATTCTTTTGCCAACTCAGTTATAAATTCTAAATAAGAAGCTAACCTCTCATTCTTGGCTTTGTATGCGCCAGTAAACTGATTGGATACCAATCTTGAATCGGTCTTCAGAATGACCTTCCACGCCCCCAGGTGAAGTGCAGTTTTCAGTCCTGAGATCATAGCCTCGTACTCAACTTCATTCTTTGAAGTTGCGAATCCTAGTCGAATATTTTTTTCGACCCGTACGCCTTTTGGGGAAATTAAGACGCATCCAACACCTGCTCCATCGATATTCACTGACCTGTCTGTGTAGACCTTCTATATTCCATTGTCGCTTATCGCTTGTAAATTTACTTCTTTTGAGACTTTATTACTTACTTTAACATGTTCCCATGGCAATGAAATGGGTAACATGTTTTCTGCTTCTTGCAAGATTTCCTCATCGAGAATCGACTCAGAAGTTTCAATGTCTTCTACTGGGAAGTCTGCCATCAATGATGCCAAAGCGTGTCCCTTTTTCCGTTGTTCTTGGTTCATAATCGATGGAGTATGCACCAAGGTAGGTAGCCCATGTGGCTATCCTGCTGGAATCATCTGTCTTCCCTAGTACTTTCTTCAACGGATACTCGGTATATACTACAATTCGTCGTCCTTCGAAGTATGGTTTTAAATGTCTTGTTGCGTGCATGAGTGATAGCGCCATCTTATCTGTTTTCGAATACCTAGTCTCAGCGTCTGTTAGTGATTTGCTAAAAAAGTAGACTGGTTTCTCCTCAGGCTCTCGAACAAACAACATCGCACTTACGTCAGAATCACTTGCAGCAAGATAAATGTAGATTGTTTGGCTGGTCTTCGGGCTTGTTACTACAGGAGGCGAGGTTAAATATATCTTGATTTAATTGAATGCATGCTCACAATCATTGTTCCAACTGAACTTTTCTGGCTTCTCCAGAATTTGGAAAAATGATTTGCATTTGTCGGACGCACGAGAAATGAATCTATTTAACGCAGCTAACCTCCCAGTAAGCCTTTGCACTTCTTTTTTATTTCTAGGTGATGACATCTCCAATATTTCTCTAATTTGTTCTGGATTGGCTTCGATCCCTCTCTGTATTATCATGTACCCAAGAAACTTTCCATAAGTGAGTCCAAAAGAATATTTCGCGGGATTTAGCTTCATTCCATATTGTTGAAGTCGATCGAAGGTTCTTTTCAAGTCCATAAGGTGAGAATCCTTCTTTCTAGACTTGATCACCATATCGTCGATGTAAACTTCCATGGTTTTCCCGATCATATATTTGAACATTTCATCCACAAGACGCTGATAAGTCGCTCTGAGTATTTCAAGCCGAAAGGCATGACAAGGTAACAATATATCCCTTTGTCTGTTATGAAAGCCGTATGTTCCTGATCCTCCTTGAATAACGAAATTTTTTTATATCTAGAAAACCCGTCCATAAATGACAGTCGTCCGGAACCCGATGTGGCATCTACCAAATCAACAATCCTGGGCATTGGATAAGGATCGCTTGGGCATGCTTTATTCAAGTTTGCAAAATCGATACATACCCTGATTTTCCCGTTTTTTTTAGAACTGCTACAATATTAGCTAACCACTTCGGATATCTAACAGGTTTTTCATGGCCTCTAGCATTCTGTCAATCTCCTCAGCTACCTTTGCCTTCCGTTCTGTAGCCATCTTTTGTGGCTTTTGCCTCACTGGTTTAAATTCTTCACTGATATTCAATCGATGGCACGCGATGTCAGGATCAAAACCTGGCATGTCTCCGAAACTCCAAGCGAAGACATCTTTATTATTCTTCAATAGGGTAATCAAGCTTTCACTTTCGTCTAACGGTAATTATGCTCCGATAAACGTTATTTGCTCCTTTTGATCCCCAATTTTTACTTCTACCAACTCCTCAATAGTTAGCGGTCCTTCCTTTACTCTTCCTTGATAAGAGGTCGGGAATCACTATTATTGCTACAACTTCTTTTCAACTTGGAGTATTTCCGAGCCCTTTAGTTCGGACTTTCTATACTCCTCCATTGCGCTTTCCTGACATTTATGAGATCCCACCTGGTCGCTTCTGACTTTCATCACTCCTGCTGGAGTGATGAATTTCAAACACTGGTGGATAGTGGAAGTTACCGCCCATATTGCATAAATCCAATCGCGTCCTAAGATAGCATTGTATGGTGCACGACAATCTAGCAACGAGAAATATTGCATAACTGTCCTTCCTCCCACCATCGTATGTAGATTGATTCTTCCCATTGCTGTCATTGTTTCACCACTAAATCCGATAATCGGGTTATCATCTGCTTCGACTTGGCTCTCATTCAGACTCATTGAAGAGTTGAACTTCCAGTATCAACTAGAACTCGACGTACCTTGTACATTCCAATGAGAGATAAAATCACGACCGGATCATTATGTGGTTGATATACTCCAGCAAGGTCAGCGTTCGAAAAAGATATCTCAGTCTTTCCCTCTTCCAAAGTTTCTGTGACAATCAGATTGGCATAGTCGACCTTGTTTGATATTCACCAATAATTAATATGACACAACTTCAATCATGTAGCATTTTCCTGAGACTTTCTCGAAGTTGAATTGACTCTTGCGTGGCTTACTGTGATCTCCCGTAGATCTAGTGTGTTGACCTGTGCTGGATTCTTCTTTACGTATTGTTGTATCTTTCCTTCTTCAATCATCCTTTGGACTTATGCTGCGAGCGTACGACAAGTATCCGTATTGTGCCCATGATCTTGGTCATAATTACAATAATTATTCTTATCTTTCTTATCCCTTGTTTCTATCAATAATGGTTTTTGGAATGGGTAGCGAGTCTTTAATCTTCTTTAAAAGCTCACCAAGTCCAATATTCAGCTTGTGAAACTTCAGTTTTTGTTTTTCTTGAGTCTTATGAGAATTTTATTCGTTTCTCATTTTCCTCGTATGAACTTCATGGCTCTTGTTTTTGGTACTGCCATCGAATTGCTGCTTCGGTTTCGCGTGTACCTCAGCTCTGGACCTTTTTGTTGTCCATGACAACTTTGCTTTCTTTTCCTTCCCAGCTTTCGCATACCTATCACCCCTGTCATACAACTCCTTGAGGGTTTCGACTGGTTGAACTTCTAATGATTTGTAAATTCCAAACTCATCATAATCCATTGCATTTTTATAGGCTTCTATTATGAATCCCTCATCCACCTTTCCAATTTCATTAACTTCCTGACGAAACCTCAGATTAAAATCAAAAAGACTCTCGCCTAGCTCTTTATGCAAGAGGAATAAATGACCGCTTTCTTTTTTGATTCCGAGGTTAATCTTGTATTGATCGAAGAACGCATATGACAGCATTCCGAAACTCCTAATTGAATTTGACTCTAATTGAGAGAACCAAGTTAAGGTCTTACCCATCAAGGTATTACCCGTCAAGCCTCAACGGTTTCATTGAGGCTTGAAACCGTTGGACATGCTCCACTGGATTTCCATTGCGTCCGTCAAAAAGTTCTTTGAATTGAGGATGATTGAAATTCGAAGGTGGGCAGAAACGCCTTATCTTTCCAACAAATGGGGAGACCATTAACTTCTTCATCGATAAGATTTGTTGCTCTTCATCTTTGGATTTTTTTTGGGCTAACAACTCAACAATCATTTCACTAAGCCTTTTTTTCTGAGTTCTTCGCCTCTCTCCGGGTCTCCTTCAGTTTCTCTGCGAATCCATTCGTTCCTGACAGGATCCGTTCTTCTTTTAGAATGGTCTTTTTCACACATAGACCTCTTTGAGTGATCATCATTGATATGATCATTCCTTTGTATTCTATAATTTGGTCTTTTTCGCCTATCATGCTTGACCGTGTAGTAATGATCATCATCAGGCACATAACGGTCATAATAGCCATCATTATGGTGATCACGACTTTGATAATCATTCCTGACATCCTCGTTTCTTCTTGCGTCACTTCGATTGAGCCGAAGATCGTCAAGAAATTCGTCCCCTCTGTGTGGGTTGTCTCGTTCTTGATGAGCACGACGATTTGACCTATCACTTACGAAATGTGTAATAGCTGCTTCTTCAAGCTCCTTTATTTTCTCCAATGAAATTTTGAGTCGCTTGTTTTCCCTTTCCAACTTCTGAAACGCTCACGTAACGTCAAGTCGATAGAAGTCACTTGCGGATTGTTAACTTGTGCAGCTTGAGGGTTGTTAGCTTGTGCAGCTTGTGGGTTGTTAACTTATGTAGCTTGTGGATTGCTAGCTTGCGTAGGTTGTGGGTGAGTCCGCACTCCTTTATTAGCGATGTCCTCTTAACGAAGCTGCTGGATGCTTGGGTGTTGACCTTGAGTCCTTCTTTGACGATTGATGCTTTTGCTATGGGTCCGGGGAGGTGATCTTGGTAATTAAACATTGTTTCCCCTGGGAGTTGGAGTGGATCTCACAGAACGAGTGGCTGATGCTGTTGATGAACATGATGTTTCCCTTCCGTCCCTTTCGTCTTGATAAGTATGGACAACAACGCTCCTTAAAGTTCGATTGTTGGCATGTTGCCTTGAAGGATATCTGGTAGGTGCATCAACGTCCATATCAAGTCGATTTTCTCTTAAAGAATCCATATGTTACTCCTTCTTTATTAACTTTGCGTTTACCAAGTTTTTCGGAACTTTCAGCAACTTTTTCTGATCTTCTGCAACACTTTCTGCAACTTTCTGTATCTTCCACAACTTTCTGAAAACGTTCAGAAACTTTTTGCAACTTCTGAAAACGTCCAGAAACTTTTTGAAACTTTCTGGATCTTCCGTAACTTCCTGAATACGTTCAGAAACTTTCTCAACTTTCCGGGAATGTTCAGAAACTTTCTGCAACTCTCTAAAAATGTTCAGAAACTTTCTGAAATATTTTTTTTCACAATGATTTCGAAACCTTAGTTTCCAAAATCGTTTGGGAACAACTTCTTTCTCTTGGAGAACACAATCTTTACTCGTAGTCCCCTTAGTCGGCGCCAAAAGATGTTGGTGCAAAATTAATTACCCCAAAAATCATCGAGATGTGTGTATGATGATCGAACCGCCGACGTTGATTGTATTCTGCAAAGAATTGTTGATTGAAAGTGGTGGGGTACCTGCAAAGACACTCCGACGCTAAAATCAACAAGAGTTCTGTGCAAGTAAATTATGGAGAAAAAGAATAGAAATTGTGTACCTTTTGAATTGGATTTTAGCCTCTATTAATAAGCCTAAAACCTTAATTTGGTTCAATAATAACTTAGATTTGTAATTGTAGATGGTGGATTTTCAACAAAGGGAAAAAACCTTAAAATCATGAGGCATGTTTTTGACACGGCTTTCAGGCATGCAAAGATTCATATTTTACGAAGCCATAATGAATATGTTTTCGAAAAGCCTCCACCATCTGAGCGTTCGATCCCTGGCATTTCGTCGTGACCTCTATGCAGAATAAAGTATTTGGATGGTTCTCCGTAGATTGAGAGCTTAACGCCTTCAGGACGTCGGTGATACTCACTGTTCCCTGACTACAGGAGAGAGACCCACCTCCACATAGAAGAATAGTTGGGCGGCGGACGCCTTCAGGACGTCGGTGACACTCACCGTTCCCTGATTATGTGGAGAGACCGTGCATAGATTCAGGCGGTTCTCCGTAGATTGAGAACACTAACGCCTTCAGGTCGTACACAACATCGTGACTTCCTGACTATGCACCATTCAGAGTAGATGTGACGCTTTAACTGGCTAATATCTTTTTTGCAATAGATTAATCCTGCCGTGACATTCACTACTGAATTCCCAGAATAATTTATTATTGCTCCTATTCCATGGTTGAATCCACGGCCTGATCCAATGGAATGGAAATAACAATTGCTCTTATTCCATGGTCGAATCTACGGCCTGATCCCATGGAATGGCAATAACAATTGCTCCTACTCCATGGTCGAATCCACGGATTGATCTCATAGAATGGCAATAAAACAACCATGCTATCTCATTACTCCGATTTCATGATCGAATTCACTGATCTCATGAAATGGTAATAGATAATCTTAATTACTTCGATTCTATGGTCGAATCCACGATCCCATAGGATGGTAATGCTTGTTTTATTATTCTGAATTCGTTGTCGAATTCACAGATGAGCCTGCGAATTAATAATGAACAACTATTCATTTTTATTACTCAGTTTCATGGATTATTCTCCACTGAATTCATAGATTAGTAATAGATACTCAACAACCGGGCATCTGGACCATCACTGAGTAAGCCCCACAAAAATAGTGTGAGTGTACTCGACAATGATGCACGACTGAGCACCCAGATGCACGAACGAATGTCCAAAAATATGAAATAATGAGGAATCCTTCGCAAAACAGGAGAAAATAATAAATATTAATAAAATAATAAGAGACGCCCAGGGCCGGCCCCACCAGCCGGCCGGCCGGCCCTGCCCTCGCCATGGTCGGTCCGTGCCTCTCCTATTACTTTCCTTATTTTTTGTTATTTCGTGAACTCACGAAAACTCCTTGGTTTTAGCCACTTTCCTTGTGTTTTGTAAAACTCGTGAATTCTCCATAACTTGGTGGATTCACGAAATAATATTATAAAATAAGGAGAGGTGTGCCGGACCGTCTAACCTAACCGGCCGGCCATGCCTAAGCCGTGGCCGGTCCCACACCTCACAATCCTTAGCTTTTTATAATTATTATTCCCTAATCTCACGAAACTCCTCCGTTTCAACAAAAACTCGTGGATTCTCCATAACTTCAAGGATTCATGAAAAATAATAAAATAGGAAAGGTGTACGGGACCGGGAAACCTAGCCGGCCGGCCATGCCCTAGACATGGCCAGTCCCACACCGCAATCCCTAATCTTTCATAATTATTATTTTCCTTAATTCATGAAACTCACGGGGTTTGAGCAAAATTCATGATTTCTCCATATTTTCTCGAATATTGCTCAAATCACGAAAAACCAAAAGCCAACATAGTCACACGACTGGCTAGCCTCTCACGGAAATTTTAAATATTAAAACACTTTTATTTTAATATTCTCAAAATATTGATGAATTGAGCATACATGCTCATTCCAACAAAAATCGAGAATTCTCAGTCAAGATGAAACTCTTCTGAAAATTCACTATGTTGTTCGAACGCGCATCAGAAAATACTGAAACTCTCAGTATGGAAACATGGACACCAAGGAAACATGTGCATGCCTTCATGACCGACCAGAGTCATTCCTAGGTCTTACACAAAGCCGTCTCACAGGTTTTCATAATTCTGACCTAATTTGCCAAATTGCTCATACTGGGCCCGAACTCTCTCCAACCAACTGGGGGATTCTCCAAATGACCCAACAACTGGTCCCGTGACCACCAAGATCCGGTCCCATGCTCTCTTGGTCGGTCCTCATCTCTCATACCTAGGTTTTATCACCTAATGCTGAATCCAGCAATATTTCAATAAATGATGAAACCTGCATTTAATCATCGTTCTTTCACCAACTCTCAAACTGAGAACCCTGGTGCGTGCTCACTCGAGCACTGAGCACCCATGGACGTTCATCATCCCATGTGGTCGGTCCCTCCTCACTCATGACCAATTTTCAGCAATTCACCAATTGATGAAGGATTAATAAAAATTAGGGTTTCGAACAAACGCTCCACGAATCACCATTCTGAGCAAGTTCAAACACAAATTAATGTTGATTCAGCAATCAACATCCAAATTAATAATATTCGGTAATTCACCAATATTTTTGATTAATATTTTATTGGGTCACAACACCAGTAAATAATTCGTCGAATTGAGCAATACTTGCTCAGATGCTCAAATATTGATCCAACCATCAATGTTCAGTAATTCATCAGTAGTTTGTTGAATTGAGCAACATTTGCTCAGTTGCACGCCAAAATTATCAAATTCGTCGAATTTAGCAAATACTTGCTCAATTGCTCGATAAACTCTCAATATTCAGCAATTCGTCGAGTTGGGAAATATTTGCTCAGTCGCTCTAGTCACCCACTACTTGCTCAGTCGCTCTAGTCAGTAATTCATTGACATCTCAGAGAACTACATGTTCAATCCATGAATCATTGAGCATTCACCACTTATGCTCGATTCAACAAAACTAGACTCACAGTCTAAAACAGTCAACAACTGAATAACTAATACACGTCAGCCTTGTAGACTCCACGATTCGTGAAATATCAATCACGTCACAAATCGGGGGATATCACTTAGGGTTTTGGTTTGGCGGTCTACGGCACGTGGATTCATCCACAACGAGAAATGTGCATAACTCGTGTAAACGGTTGAAGGAGTTAGCAAAGTAGTGGGTGCACGATCAGTCAAGTCTCCGCACGACATGGAACTGACTTTACTACGGTCTCCCACTTTCCCACTCTTTCACTCAAGAAACCGTCACACTTACAGGGATCAGTGGTACATCATTCTGGCAATATAAATAAGTCTAAATCGAGGACATCAGAATATCATCAATCATCGATTATCATCATTATCCGTCAGCAACTCGATATAAACTTGTTCACAGAACTCAACTTCAGCAGTTCAGCAATACTGCATAAACCTTCAACACACCCACAATCCTTGATCATCACTGATCCCACACAACTCTCAGCTTTCTTCGTACAGATCAACCCATCTCCCTCTTTGCGACCGAATTGACTCTGGAACGGCCATTGTCTTGGTTTAGGCTGGAGTCATACAGATTTATTTCCCGAATCTAAGCACCCCCTTTGCAGCGGTGCATCTGTGTGAGGTTCAGCAGTTCGCTCGGTTGAGGAGTCTCGACATCACGCTCGACTCTCCACTTTCCTAGAAAACCAGCAAACCGTTTTTCCCCATCTACAGTAGTTATCCGAAATAACCACCTGGATTTGTACTTATCCTTCAATATTTGTATCTATCCATGAAAATCCATGTTTATCTTGAAAGATCTTTGTATATCTTGACAAGAATTGATTCTATCTGTGAAGATCCTTGTCTATCTTAACAAGATTTGATATATCTTGGAAGATCCATATTATCTTCTCAAGATTTGTGTATATCCCCACAACATTTGTATTTATCTTAAAAGATCCATATCTATCTCTACAAGATTTGTAATTACCTTGGAAGATCCTTGTCTATCTTACAATATTTGTGTCTATCTCAAAATGACTTCTACAATAAGTCATTTGGGCTTCTATAATAAGCTAGACTGGGCTTCCATAATAAGCCATGTGGGTTTCCACAACAAACCCACCGGTTTCCACAATAAACCGTATTGGGCTTCCATAATAAATCCACCGGTTTCCATAATAAACCGTATTAGACTTCCACAATAATCCATGTGGGTTTCCACAATATACCGTATTAGGCTTCCACAATAAGCCAAGTGGGTTTCCACAATAAACCCACCGGTTTTCACAGTAAACCGTAGTAGGATTCCATAATAAGCCATGTGGGTTTCCACAATAAACCCACCGGTTTCCACTATAAACGGTATTAGGGTTCCATAATAAGCCACGTGAGTTTCCACAATAAACCCACCGGTTTCCACAATAAACCGTAGTAGGCTTCCATAATAAGCCATGTGGGTTTCCACACTAAATCCACCGGTTTCCACAATAAACCGTATTAGGCTTCCAGAATAAGCCATGTGGGTTTCCACAATAAACCGTATTAGGCTTCCACAATAAGCCATGTGGGTTTCCACAATAAACCCACTGGTTTCCACAACAAACCGTATTAGGCTTCCACAATAAGCCACGTGAGTTTCCACAATAAACCTACCGGTTTCCACAATAAAACGTATCTTACCAATATCAAATAGCTTGCACAGTACGCACGTACACTATTTTAATAAGGTACAAACAATAATATTTTGTTATTTCGTAGTGAAGGTAATTTTGTCAGAGGATTATCTGAGTTTTAGTTTTCCAAGGACTTTTGAACCCATAAATTCTAGTTTGTCTCCTGCTTTTTAAGTTGTTCATTCTTTTGTTGATAAAGGAAAAGGTTTAGCTAGATCTCCTGACGCCGACATTCCTTCTCGTAAGAGATCAAGAGCTATGGTTGACCGACTATTTAGCAGTTAGTTCGCAAGAGATTTTTGTTGACGTTGAATCAGGTTATCACTCAGATAACCTCCCTCAGAAGTTTCAAGATTTTGTTATGGAGAAAGCTTCTCTCAATGAATTTAAATTTAGGAATTTATAAGGAAATATTTTCCCTGGTTTCAATTTAGCAGACACAGTTTTCAAGAAAGAGGATAATCTCTCTTTTAAAGCTCTTGTTAATTTTCCTCGGATTAAAGATATACTCGAGATCAATAGAATGAGTCTTCTGAGACTATAACTTTGGTCAGCAATGTTTATGCTCAAGTCGATTTATTACTATTTAACATTATTGGCTGCAATTTTATTTAACTGATGGGGTAATCTGTTATTTTTTATTTGTTTGTAGATGACCGGCATAGATTGTTCGTTGTGAAGTAGAAGATGTTGAGCTTAAAGTCATGCAAAAGGATACTGTTAGACTTTGGAATATTTTGCGTATGGTGCCTATGAAATGGTATTCCTTTGCGGTTGATGTCTATCTTTGTCCAAATCTGAATTTAGTGCCCAGTCAGTAGATTGACTATATTTAACTGTCTTGACCATCCAGTTTAGAGTCAAAAATGTATAATTACTAATCAAATTCCAACTTTTGAATTAAAATGTTTCCACTGTCTTCAACAAATTTGTGTCAATGTGGATTTACAACCATCAATAATAAACCAATTTGGTACCCCCACCCCACCCCACCCCACCCTCACCCCCACACACACATCCCAAATTACTCGTACGTTTTGCTGGCATAAATACAACAATCCCATCAATCCCTACACTAAACCTACCTCTATTTTTCTTCATACCAGAACCTTTCACTTTCAAATTCTATTATTATTATGTTGATTACTGAGTAATGAATGGTATTCAGTTTGGCAATAGCTAGAGTTTGTCTAAAATTAAAAAAAAAATGGTCTGATTTTGATTTGAACAACAACAGATTTGGAAACAGGAAACGTGGATGAAGAACTGAACTTCTGTTGGTGGTTTCAAGGATCGAATGAATGGATTGAAGATGATTTAGAATCTAGAAGACATGAATTTAAGCTGAATTCATGTTTAGACAGGTTGAAAGAGGTTTGGACAAAGATTTGTTTGCCGAGACCATGAAGAAGAGATGATGCCGTCGAACTGTGTTGTTCACAGATGATTTTTCCAAGTGAAATTAAAGTGTTTGATTAAATTACTGAGAGGTGGTATTGGTTTAGTAGGCCATTAAATTATTGAATTAAAATAAAATTTTAATTTTAAACGGTCTACTATTAATCTGTTAAGTCAACTATTTGACCAGGACCCATTAGGCACCAAACTCAAATTTGGACAAAGTTGAGCACCAAACGCAAAGATATACCCTTTTATAGGCACCAAACTCAAAAAATCCCGATTTTTGAGTCTTCTAGATGAGACTCCTAGAGGTAAAGAGATAGATGATTTTGAAGCCAGGATCTTGAAGGCTAGAATTGATCCCAACCTTATGACGATTGAGCATGACAAAGCTATCGAAGTTAAAAATTCTCAGATCTTTTATTTGGAAACCGAACATAAATACTTAACTGATATCTTGTCAAATGTTTATGATGAATTAGCTTCGGCTCCTTCTCAAGCTCCTTCTAATTCAACTAAAGAAGAGGTGTCGAAGAAAGAGCTAGAGTCTTCAAAGGCTGAGTTAATTAAGATTAATTCATAGAACGAGACTTTAGAAAATATCATTCGTTTTCTTAATGAATCATTGGAGTCAGCTTGTGTACAGGCTTATAGTTTTCAAACCGTTCCAGATTCAACTCCAGCCTGTCAACTTAAACTAGTTCTGTTGCCGGTGTTAAAAAGATTGTTGCTAAAGATTATGTTTATGGGTAACCAGAATTTATCTTCTGTTTATTGATGCTTATTTTGTATTTACATTTGCACTCTTTTGGGTACTTCTCCCAAAAAAAATTTAAATTTTATGGAGGATTCAGAGTTTGAGATTTCGATTTAAAATCAGTTTTTAATTAAATAAAGTGTTTGTCAATAAAGTTAAGCTTTTGAAAATTTCTCTCTTTGAGATTTTATATTTTAGTTAAAAAAGTTAGGCTTTAGTTCATGATTCTGCGTTTAGTTGCTTGACCTGGGATACCTCAGTTATCTCGATCTAAAGTTGCATTAGTTTTTGATCTGTTAATATTTGATCATAGTTACTTGACCTTTCTGAGTCTGCCTTTGACCTTTTTTGACTACAGAATTTTTAATTTCAGTCTTCCCGTATATGATGTTTGAATTTTGGACCCTCGAACTCTGTTATTTTACCTTAATGTTTCGATCTCGATTATTTTACCTTAGTATTTCGACCTGCTGAAGTTGGACTTTATCTTTCAGTCTATGCTGATTGACTTAGCCCATTTTATTCTTTGTCTCTTGACTATTTAATATTTTTATCGACCTTATTTATTCCTGAGGTCGAGTTTTTCTCATGGTGATCTGAACTACATGAAATACTTTTGATCTGGATTTTTCTAATCCTTTAGATAACTAGGATTGTTTAGGTAACTCAGGTAATTTGTTGATTTCTCTTATCGCCGTTAAGATATTAGGTATTATAAGTTAATTACCTAACCACTAGCGATGTAGCATTGCATCATTATAGCGGTGGTAATCAGGTCTTATTTCGAGAAACCTGGCCAGGGTACCATTCTGTGCTGACTAGATATTGGTACAGAGCTTAAGTAGTTGGTCTTAATGTCGGCATGGTCTCTCACCAGGATTTGTTTTTTATTCTTTTTCTCATTATAATGTGTCTTTGGTTGTTTTTTACAATACGACTACGACCAGATGCGCCTTTGTAACCAACATTTCGAAAATTAAGATTTCAGATGCTTTGGTGAGTGTTTAGTCACTTCACCAGATATCCTGACATTGTCAGCTCGAGCTGTAGAAATAGAGTTTCAGATAAAATCTATAGTGAGTGTTAGTCACTTCACCAGATATCCTGACATTGTCAGTTCGAGCTGTATATATAGAGTTTCAGGTAAAAGATATTGAGATTAATATTTCCGATAAAAGATAGTTATTACAGATAAGAAGATTTTAAGCTTCCAGTTTCTTGTACTTCGCAGTTACAGGTCTGTTAGAACATCGGCCGGTTGAAACCACCAAGTGTTGGTATGTCAAGTTTGGTTGTGATATTTTAGTATGAAAACTCATCTAGAGTCGCTTGATTAATTAATAGAGTCAACTTCGTTTAGGTTAGACTAGAAAGTCTAGTAATGTTGCAGACTTACAAGTATTACTCTAAAGACCTGAAGAATGTGAAAAAGTAACGAATACAACGAAGACATCATCCTTCCACTTGAAGTTAGTAATACTGAGTTGACTTGTTTCCATTCCTAACATATCTTTCAAGTCGTTTTATACTGAAAACATAAAATTGGAAGCTATATTTATAACACTCTAGTGATTAGACTTGGTCATAGCAATATGATCAAAGTATTCTATTGAATTACAAAGTATAACACTTATCTTTTGAACTTAGTAAATACGACATTGACATAATCTATGTATCAAGTTATTTAATTATATGTGGGATATAGGTGTGATTTCATCCTAGAAAACTATGTATTATTACATTGGTTTAAGGAAGTAGATGTATGAACTTAATTCATAATCGAAAGGGAAATCATAAGTGTGTTGATGTAGTTTTGAAAGTGGTAGTAACGTTCGTTCAACTCGGATTGTGTAAAGGTTTGATTTAAGAACTAAAAATAAAAATACTAAAAATATATTCACAAGGTTGTTACGAATATTGAGAGGTACTGAGACTTAGGATTTCACCACTAATCACATTCAATTGGTTCATATGATGACTCATAACAATTCTAGCTCTTTTGTTGACTCTTTTCTTTTCCAAAAGTAGATTTTATAAAGAATTAGATGTAAATCACAAGCACGACGCATCAAAAGTTCCTAAAACCCAGCATGCGACATCAAACAAAATCACAACTAATCAAGAAAAATCATAAATCAATAAACACAAGTGCAAAAGTCATAAAGAATCAATTATAATCACCAAGTGATTGTGAAATAGGGTTTCCTCCATCATCCCAGTGTTGGGGTTTAGCTCCTCATGTCAAAAACACGCTCAAAATATTTAATCATGGCTCAAATAGGTGTTTTTATTGAAGAAGTGAATCTGTAACAGATATAATTGTTACAGAATCCACTGTTACGGAAGATGCCCTTACAAATAAATTCTAACAGGAATAGTTGTTGCAAAGCTGTTACAAAGGTATTGGATTTGAAAGATTAGGTAACGGTTTCTTGCTAAGTTGCGAAGTGTTCTACGACGTTGTTATTCAGCAGCAGAAACGTCTTCTCTGCAACTCTTGATTTTCAAATATGCAGCTTCACCAAGCCCTTAGGTCGGTCCCCCAAAGTCTAGACTCCCTTCTATGAACTCCCAGCAACTTATATATAGCCAACAGAGCGATTTAATCTCCCCAAAACTTCTCGAAATCTCTTCTTTTCTTTTCTTTTCTTGGCAGTTACGGCAATAATCTCTTCCCAAAATTGTTTCACGCGTTTCTGAGCTTTCCAACTTATCTCAAACTATTCCTTAGATAGATATGTATCTTTGGTAAGAGTTTCTTGCCTTTAGTCTTCCTGGAATTCCAAAAATAAGTCATACAGAGACCCGTGCAAAACCTGACTTCTATTTCTTTTTCCGGCTATTCTAGCCAATTTGGGTTCAAACAAAAGACTTCACCATGCCTGTTTAGGCCTAGGGAATAAACCCAATCAATTTCAGCCATTGAATCACTATGGAAATCGATCGAATTCAATCCCAAACTCTACCAGTTGCATGCATATTTTTCCCGCCAAAAACTATAAAACTTGATTCATCTCCTGCGGATTGTCTAGCCAATTCTGGGCAAAAATAAGACCATTACCAGCCCTGTTTAGCCAAGAGAAACAGACCCATTTGATTTCAGCCATTGAATCTTCCTAGAACACCTTCAATTCTTCAACCCTAATTTTGTTCTTATTTTCCCTCTAAAATTCAAATTTCAAATGAAGAAGATGACCTCCCCTTATCCAGCAGTGGTTTCCCTTTAGCAGCTGCCTGAAAATGGATGCCCCTTATTAATTAGGCTACCCCTTAGTAATTGGTCACCCCTTAGTAATTAGGCTACCCCTTATCCAAAGTGAGAGTCCATATAGTAATTTTCTCCCACGAGCGCAAAAACCACTTTTTAAGCCAATTTCGCCGCAAAAGCTTATTTCTCCAAAAATACCTACAGGGACATAAAAAGCCATAATAAATATAAAATCGGCACTAATAATATATACAATTGAGATTATATAAGACAAAAATGTGCCTATCAAATACCCCCAAACTTATTATTTGCTAGTCCTCGAGTAAATTAAATAAAATAAAATCCTAACTCACTGACGCAGGCATCGTCGATTGCATTTAGCGTATGCAATAAGCCTTTAAACCCCTAAGTGTCCCTAGTGGCGGAGTGTTGTCTCCGGAGGGCTTACAAGAGATATACCCACAAAACCTTTACACTCCAGACCCTAGTTATCTAGGCAGAACCTTGGAAGGCACTAAAGAATCTCCTTGGTTGGCATACTTATTGACTACAGGAGGAAGTACCCTGATGCGAAATTCCAATTGTTGTACACGAGTTTGCACTCAAGCATACTAAAATTCGTATAAAGTGACAAAGCTCTACTCAGATAGTCGCACTATGGACATCAATATCCGGAGTCAAAACTAATCACATGGATAGATCAAGAAGATGTATATAGAGAAAAACATAGATGGTTTTGATGTTTACTAAGTGAACGGTGTTTCCCATATCTGTCTGAAGGCCTCCGCCAAAATGAACCTATCCTAATGGATTGAGATACTGGTCTGACTAATATCAACACAACTGGCATATACAAGGGAACCAGTGATCGATAATCCTAATTCTAGTTCAACACAACTGGCATATACAAGGGAACCAGTGGTCGACTTTATTCACTGATTTTTTTTTTTTTTAGCTTTTTCGTTTCATTCATTTTTTTTTCTTTTTTTTTTATCTGTTTGGTCTAATTGGTCTGGTCTGGTCTTCTTTTTTTTTTCTTTATCTTTGTAACTCAATCACTCTAATTCACCCTAGCATTGGTAACAACTTGAATCGTGGGCCCCACCTATCACTTAGAGAAACATGGTTTAAAAACAAAATAAAATAAAAATAGAAGTGAAAAGGACTCAACGAGATATGGTGAAACTATCATGTTATTTCTAACATCTGAGCTCTGTGCTTTTATGAATAGACTCTTCTAGATGTTTCCATCTAATCAGATTGGTTCCTCAACTCCTACGATCAAAATGCTTCCATCCACTTAGATTAGTTAGTGCAATCCTCAATAGGCATATATTTCTAAGCTCTGGAGTTTATTTATTCATACTGCAACTAAAATGTTTCTCCCATACCCCCAAACATAAATCTAACATTGTCCTCAATGTTCTAAAGATGAAATTAAAAGCATGAACAAGGAAAAACTGTTACCATTTGAAGCAAAAGAGATAAGGAAAGATATTACCGTGTCGCATGAATGTTGGGTTACCTCCCAAGAAGTGCTAAGTTTAAAGTCTTCAGCCAGACTAAGAAAGGATTAGTCACCTCATAGAATCATAAAGTAATAGCCTAAATTTCGGTGGGTCATCAAAACCAAATAGAGCTATCACAAATAAAAGGAATCTGCAACCTGTCAAGAAAATAAACAATTAAAGCACACCCTTGTCTAGTTTCCTGTTTAAGACAACTACATCTAGTTGTGGTTCAGGTTCAGGTTCTATAACTGGGTCCAAATAAAATATTTTCATGGGTTGAAATTTCTCAAAGCTAAGATCCGGTTCAGGTATTAGAGTCTGAAGAAACTCAAGTAAAAATTTAAAAGCACATAATAATAACCTGAATAATTAAGGATCCTTAAAGTCAATCAGTTTTGACTCACACAATCGACCAAGATGAAACTGGTGGTCAATCTTAAGCAAATGTATCAACCCTAATCTCTTAAAGTAATTAGGTTTAGTCTCAAAACTAAATAATTGACACATCTGAAATTTATACGTTCCCACAATTGGTTGAAAAATATTTGGTGGGAAAACAAAGTTGATCTTGGTATCATATCCTGGTCTAACTTCATCAACCAGAGGATGGGTTTCTAACAACTGAACTTCCTTATGGACATCACTAGGTTCAGGAAAACGTGTATGAAGATAATCTTGCAAAATGGTTGAGGCACATATGTCAAGTCCGAAGTGTGAGGGACCTTTCTAAGAGTAAGGCACATGGAGAATGATAATCACCCCCAAACTTAGAGTTTTGGGTATCTCTAGATAGACTAGCTACAATTTCCTTAATTTCTAGATCGTTGGAATCCTGAAAATAGTCAATTGCTTCTTCTAGGTTATACTCAAGTGACGCATCCTCACTCATATTTAATAGTTGTACGAGTTCATTTTCTTCGTCTAAGACCATTGTTTCTAAATCGCTAGACTCTAAAACGGTATTCTCAGAATAAACTCGTTCCTCTAAATCATTATCGACTTCGTAATCAAAAGGAAATACTACATCATCTAAAGAAGTGGTATCTCTCATCAAATCCTAGTCCTTTTGAATAGGTGAATAATCATTAAAATTATCGGGGTCTGAACCAAAAATAACACTATCATCATAAAGTTCATTTGGAGTAAAAAATTCCTGATCACTATGCCTACATATTTCAAATTTTTCATCAACACTATCTACATCATAATCATCATGATAACATGAAAATGGTTGAACCGCATCTAAACAAGTAGTGTTACCAATTTTATCCTCATCATCTTGATTATGAAAATAACTATCCTTATTTTCAAGGGTACTATTGGAATCACTGTATTGGAAATTAAGATTATTTCGAGCAATTCTTTCGTTCGTATCAGCTATCAACTTGAAGGATTCCTCTATAGAAAGTTCTCTTTCGTCATAAACTAAGTTATTCATCTCAGCTAACTTACGTGTCGACTCCTCTAATTTCCTGAGGGACTCTTCTAAAGGAGAAATATAATAATTTTGCTCGTATGACCGGTGCGTGTGTGGATAGTAATTGGACTCATCAAGGTATGAGCCATAACCTTGAAAATGCTGATGTTCCCAACCACTATTCACATTATGGTCAAAGTAGTAACGTCCATTTTGAAACTCAGTCGGATATTTGTGTATTGGCTCTTGTAATACCAGTTCGACATTCTATTGCAGGGGTGTGAGTTGTCACACAAAATAAAACCCACTGACAGGGGATTCGTGGGTGGATAAAGTCTTACCTCCCGTACCAGACGGACGATGAACTGTTGAAGTCGACTCAGGCCACCGAATCCGATGTCAGTGTACGAACCCGAGGGGCCGAGACAGTATCGTAACTGTCGTCCTTCCCTGCAAACAGTTTATATTTAATCTTAACCCTTCCGTAGGGTTTTAAAAAATAATGTCCAGTCCAAAAAGTGTCCAAAAATAAAAAGAAAAATTACAAAAACTAAAACCCTATTTACAGTTTCTAAAAATAAAACAAAATAACTATATACAAAATATTCTTCTTCACTCCTTTCGGATTCCTCTATTCTTTCCTTCTTTGGCGATACTTTCCTTTTATAGTACTTTTTTCTTTTCTTGTAGCTTCGTTCCAATCTGAAAAGAATCGAAAAATACCAAAGGCGTAAAAGAGAACAAAAATTCTAAAAGAAATAAAATAAATCTAAAACCTAAAACCTAAAACCTAATACAAATCCCCGACAGCGGCGCCAAAAATTGATGTAGTTTTGAAAGTGGTAATAAAGTTCGTTCAACTCGAATTGTGTAAAGGTTTGATTTAAGAACTAAGAATAAAAATACTAAAAATATATTCACAAGGTTGTCACGAATATCGAGAGGTACTGAGACTCAGGATTTCACCACTAATCACATTCAATTGGTTCATATGATGACTCATAACAATTCTAGCTCTTTTGTTGACTCTTTTCTTTGCCAAAAGTAGATTTTATAAAACATTAGATGTAAATCACAAGCATGACGCATCAAAAGTTCCTAAAACCCAGCATGCGACATCAAACAAAATCACAACTAATCAAGAAAAATCATAAATCGATTAAAACAAGTGCACAAGTCATAAAGAATCAATTATAGTTACCAAGTGATTGTGAAATAGGGCTTCTTCCATCATCCCAGTGTTGGGGTTTAGCTCCTCATATCAAAAACACGCTCAAAATATTTAATCATGGCTCAAATAGGTGTTTTTATTGAAGAAGTGAATCTGTAACAGATATAATTGGTACAAAATCCATTGTTACGGAAGCTTCCCTTACAAATAAATTCTAACATGAATAGTTGTTGCAAAGCTGTTACAAAGGTATTGGATTTGAAAGATTAGGTAACGGTTTCTTGCTAAGTTGCGAAGTGTTCTACGACGTTGTTCTTCAGCAGCAGAAACGTCTTCTCTGCAACTCTTGATTTTCACCTATGCAGTTTCACCAAGCCCTCAGCTCGGTCCCCCAAAGTCTCGAATCCCTTCTATGAACTCCCATCAACTTATATATATCCAACAGAGCGATTTAATCTCCCCAAAACTTCTCGAAATCTCTTCTTTTCTTTTCTTGGCAGTTACGGCAATAATCTCTTCCCAAAATTGTTTCACGCGTTTCTGAGCTTTCCAACTTATCTCAAACTCTTCCTTAGATAGATATGTATCTTTGGGAAGAGTTTCTTGCCTTTATTCTTCCTAGAATTCCAAAAATAAATCATACAGAGACCCGTGCAAAACCTGACTTCTATTTCTTTTTCCGGCTATTCTAGCCAATTTGGGTTCAAACAAAAGACTTCTCCAGGCCTGTTTAGGCCTAGGGAGTAAACCCAATCAGTTTCAGCCATTGAATCACTCTGGAAATCGATCGAATTCAATCCCCAACTCTGCCAGTTGCATGCATATTTTTCCCGCCAAAAACTATAAAACTTGATTCATCTCCTACGGATTGTCTAGCCAATTCTGGGCAAAAATAAGACCATTATCAGCCCTGTTTAGCCAAGAGAAACAAACCCATTTGATTTCAGCCATTGAATCTCCCAATAACACTTTCAATTCTTCAACCCTATTTTTGTTCTTATTTTCCCTCCAAAATTCAAATTTCAAATGAAGAAGATGACCTCCCCTTATCCAGCAGTGGTTTCCCTTTAGAAGCTGCCTGAAAATGGATGCCCCTTAGTAATTAGGCTACCCCTTAGTAATTGGTCACCCCTTAGTAATTAGGCTACCGCTTATCCAAAGTGAGAGTCCATATAGTAATTTTCTCCGACGAGCGCAAAAACCACTTTTTTAGCCAATTTCGCCGCAAAAGCTTATTTCTCCAAAAATACCTACAGGGACATAAAAAGCCATAATAAATATAAAATCGAGCACTAATAATATATGCAATTGAGATTATATAAGACAAAAATGTGCCTACCATGTGTTAATCCGACTTTTCATTCAATAAAATTTGGATAACCAATGCAAGATGATAAGGTAGAATCAATCTTAATTTATATTGAGAATCAAGGTAGAACCGATCATAGCCTATATTGCGTGACAAGGTATAAGCGATCTTAACTAGTTTTGGGAAGCATGGTATAACCGGTCATAACCAATATCTAGTGACATGGTATAACCGATCCTAACTAGTTTTAGGAAGCAAGGTATAACCCGTCATAACCTATATTGGGAGTCATGGCATAACCAGTCATAACTTAGTTTGGAAGTCATGGTATAACCGGTCCTAAGAGCAAAACCGAGTTTCCAAAATTCACATATTTCTTTATGTTGTGTGTGAGTTTGGAATAAGTTTTGCTAAGATAGGAAACTTCTATATATCGATATTATTTGAACATGTGCATAACTCTTATCATTAATTTTTCAAAGATATTCCTTGATGCTCAAGGTGATCCCAAATTAAAATATTGAAAAAGCATTTAATTATGATTTTTGATTTTGTATGTTTTAGTTACCAACAATTAAAGCATATACTCTGGAAAAGGACTATTGGTTAATGTGCGAAACTAATAATATAAATTTTCTAAGAGAGATTTCGGAAATATTGTTTGACATTAATTGGAAATAGGAAAACCAAAATTAGGTACTTTATTGCATATCTTGAAAATACTTTCGGTTTTGAAATTTCCTTGTTGTCCAAACAACCTTGGTCTATAAATACTTGAGTTTTCATTTCTTGAAAACTATCCTAAGAGCTAGGAAAACTTTGTTTGCGTTGTTTCTGGTGGAGCAGTCTATCCGGAGAGGAAAGTACCCTAATTAGGCGAAATCTCTTACGACCGCTCGTTTAAAGACCCTTGTGGGATCAAGAAGCTCAGTTGGTCGTAATACAATATGTTACTTTTCGCCATAAAGTACACAACTTTTGTTGTTTATTAAACGACTTCTTCTGCCACTGTTTTGGACGGCTCAATATTCTTCTTGTTCTTGAGTAGCAGCATCAACAACATAATTTCTGCAACTTCGGATTTGTTCAATTCTAGCTCTCCAATCTCTCGCAAACTCTCTTTGTCCATTCTATGGCATCTCAACAACCTTTTTATAGCCAACACCACCTTCGATCTCCGTAATAACTCCATATAATCCTCTTTATTCTATCTGCAGTTCACGAGAATAATTTCTCTTGTTTAACTCCTTCACGCGTTTTGCAGCTGCTGAATCTTCTTATCTGTCTCTGTCACGCTCCAAATGGTTGTTAAAGTCTTCCTAGCACGCGCAAAACCTTCTGAAACTCACGCAATCCCGTGAATAACTCTTCCGGTGAATATAATCCCATGCTTTCTTCGAATCTGATTATCCAGCCCAGCTAGATCGAATCTAAAGCCCATATCATCCCCGTTTCACCAATTCAAGTCCATTTCAAGCAAATCCGTGCTTGAGTCTCTCCAAATAGTCCCCAAAATTCAAACCCTAATTCTGAAACTCGCTGTAACTGTTTTCCCGCTAATTTGCCAGATCTAAAATTTGGAGACGAAGATGACCTCCCCTATTCACTGCTAGGGCTCGTTTAGCAATTGAGGTGTAAATAATAATTTTGGGGTGTAAATATTAAAATTCTTGGGGTGCCTTTATCAACTCTCCTGCGGTGCCTTTAACACTTTTTCGGGGTGCTTTTAGTAAATTTATCTGAGTGGGTGTGGGGTAGGTAAAAATATCACTTTCAAGCAACTTTTTCCATAAGAGTTTATTTCTCCAAAAACGCATACATACACATAAAACACCATAATAATTCCAATATATAGACTTGAGACAAATCAGATACAAAAATATGTCTATCAAATACCCTAAAACCTATTATTTGCTAGTCCTCGAGCAAATCTAATCTGGAATATAAAATCCTAACTCACTGTCGCAGGCTTCGCGATTGCACTTAACGTATGCAACAAGCCTTTAAACCCCTAGGTGGCTCTAGTAGCTGAGTTATAGTCTCCGGAGGGTTTACAAGAGGTGTACCCACAAAATATTTACTCCAAACCCTAGCTACCTGTGCAGAATCTTGAAATTACACTAAACAATCTCCTTAGTTGGCATACTCTCAATGACTGCAGGAAGAATTACCCCGACGCGAGTCTGTACACAAGTTTGCACTCAAGCATACTAAAATTCATATATAAGTAACAGATCTCTACTCAGATAGTTGCATTATGGACATCAATATCCGGAATCAAACAAATCAAATGAATATATTAAGAAGATGGATAAATAGATAGACGGTTTTCGATGTTGATTAAGGTGAACGGTGTTTCGCAGAATATATGTTTGATCGTCAACGTCAAGATAAATCCTATGAATCCTAATGGATCGAGATGCTAGTATGAACTCTAATATCAACACAGTTTGTATATACAAGGGTCCCAGCAGTTTATAATCCTAACTCTAGATCAACTCAGCTGGTATATACAAGGGTCCTATCGTTCGGTTTTATTGATTTTTATTTTATTTTATTTTGAAAGTACCTCAATCACCATACTTCATCCTAGCGAAAATCAAGGCATAATACCCCACCAAATCACTTAGAGAAACAAAAAGTTTGCAAAAATAAAAACAAAAAGTGAAATGACGATTCCGAGATACAGTGAAACGACATGTTATTTCTAACCCCCGAGCTCTGTTTTTTTATGAATAAACTTTTTTTTGGGGTCCCTCAACTCCTACAACCAAGATGTTTCCATCCACTTAGATCGGTTAGTGACATACTGAATTGGCACAATTTTCTAGGCTCTAGAGTTTTTTTTTTTTTTAATAATACAAAGCTTTTGGTTGGTAACCTAGCAACAAGTTGTGCTCCAACTCCCCTTTGAATAACAATCCGTAATCTATAAAAAAATGAAACGACCCAAACCGCTACTAGCATTGCTGCTAACTAAACAATTCTTCAGATGCTTGAAAAAACCCATAGTATCTTTTCCGAGTTCCCATAAAGTAGAGAAAGATAGGACACCCAGACCATAACCATGCGGAACACATTTGTCCAAGTATTTAGTACGTTTTCGTGAAACTGCACTAAAAATAGCTAAGTAAATTTTTTTTATTTTTTTTAAGTAGCTACATTTTTCTCCTCACCCAAAACTTAAATCTAACATTGTCCTCAATGTTTTAAATTAAAGCGCAATACCAAAAGTATAAGTAACAAGAGGAATCATTAAAGAGAGAAGTCAGAAAGATAATACCTGGGTGAAGCGTGGGAATCCTTCCATGGGGAATAATAAAGAAAATAAAAACAAAATTCTAATGGTGTACAACAAAAGTATGGGATGCCTCCCAGAGAGCGCTAAGTTTAGTGTCTTCAACCAGACGTCGATACCTATTAAGATTACTCATGGTAGATCGGATCTTTTAGTTTTGATTCTTCTAATGCATGATTGAGTAACTCCAAAAATGGTTTCAACCATTTACCATTAACCTTGAAAGTTCCTCCATTCTTCGGATTTTCAACTTCAACTGCCCCATGAAGAAAAACGGGTCAACTTAACAAAGTATAGTCCAGACCACCGATAACTTAATTTACCAGGGAAAAGATGTAAACCAAAATTGTGGAGGCGAACTTTTTGACCTGGTTCAAATGTCTTTCGAAGATTCGATTTATCATGAAATATTTTAGTTTTCTCATTGTAAATTTTCGAAATTTGGTAAGAACCATTACGAATTTCTTCTAGCTTTGAAGTCTATGGTTATCACCAGCAGTAGGTATGTCAAAGTTTAGTTGTTTAATGGACCAATAAGTTCGATGTTCTAATTTTACAGGCAAGTGGAGGGATGGTAGGTTTCTAAAAGACCTACAAACTAATACCGCAAGTGCACGGCGTCGATGTAGCTAATGTGCAAGTGCGAGTCGATCCACAGAGACTTGGTGTGTGTGATTGAAGGTTTCCTAATTTCCTAAGCTAAGATTATCCTAAGCAGTAAACTAAGGCAGTGAATTAAAGTGATGAAGCAAGTGACAGTTAACAAGAAAAATCAGTGGCAGTGAGCCAAAGGCAGTGACAAAGAAACAAAGGCAGTGAGATAAGGCAAAGAAGCTAAGCAGTAAATGCACTAGGGCATTTGAATTCACCTTATGGCCTAGCTAGGCAGCATCAGTCTAGTTTATGCTCTTGTCCCTAATGGACAAAGGTGGAGGCTCATGCCTTCCTTATAATCCAGGGCATACATAGATGGAAAGTTAATCAGATAAGCTCACTAGCATCACCCCTAGCATTGAGTGTCTTCTTACAGCACACTCAATCACAGGTGATGTTTGATCCCTAAGCTTCATTACTTCCCTACTTCAGTTAAATGTGGATGGTTAAGTCCCTAAATTCTCTAGTTCACCCCTAGCATTGAGTGTCTTCTTACAGCACACTCAATCACAGGTGCATTTGATGACCAAGAACACTAACATCCTAATTCAGTTAAGCCTACAAGAGTGTTCACTAAGATTTTGCTACCCAACAAGGTCTTCAGGCTTCATCTAAGCCCTAACTGAAGAACTAGAACATGTTGACAGTAATTAAAAACATGATAAACATAAAGAGTAATTGAAATTGAAACAAAAACAAAAACAAAAACAAAAACAAAAACAGAACATTTGAGGAATTGAGGAATTGAGGAACTGGCTATTCCAGTCCTCTTGGTGGTGCACTGGCTAGTCCAGGCATAGTTACAACACACCCCCACATCATCTATTTATACATATAAGCAAAATCCCAAAAATCCCCCAAATCAGTGAAATTAGGGTTTACCCAAAAATCCAAAATTCACTCACCTAACACACTGATAACAACCCTAATACGTGACCCATGCTTCTAATTAGACGTACAATCAATTTCCCCCAAAAATCCCCAATTTATGGAATTAGGGTTCTATAAAAATTTCTATTAAAATTTACCTAATCACTGATGACACTGGTAGATGTCGACCCATGCCTCCAATTCTTCTCCTGATGCTTCTCTTGTTCTTCCCATGCCCTAATTGCTTTTCTAGCTCATCTATTTCATCAACCCCTAACCTAGGGTTCCTGTGAGAGGAAAAGATCGAGGAATTGATGTTATAGAAAGCTAGAGGAGTAGGGGAAGAGTGGGTTTCAGTTGGTTGGAGCCATGATGTCTTTGGTGAGAGTTGTGGTGGTGGCAGAGGCGGACATGGGTGTTCTCTGCAGACGGTGAGGGAGGAGGTGGAGGAGAAGAGATCGATGGATTTAGGTTTAGGGATCGTTTGTTTTGGGGTATAGATATTAGGTACTAGAGTGTTGTGCGGGATCATCAATATTTGATGTTTTGTAAGGGGAATCCGTTGGATGAAAAGATGAAGGAATGATCCAACGGCGTGATGGAGATGGGTGTGGAAAGACCGTTGGATCTGAGATACGTCAAAACTGACGGTCCAAGATGGAGTTAGGTGTTGTAGTGTTAGACAGGATCTTCAGACTTCGATGCACGACGATGAAGCGACCGTAGGATGCTGAGATGATCCAATCTGACGGCTGAATATGAAGGCGGGTATGGATATTGGAAATGGGTTTGGGTGAGGGTTTTGGGCCTTGGGTATGCCAAGCCCATATCTTCTTTAAGAAAAATTTCTTCCTCTTCAAGCCCACTTCTAGCCTTTTGGTCTTGTGCACAACATTCTTCGCGGCTTCCTTGTGTAATTCCTCCCGGCTTTTCACCACTTTTCTGCTCCGCAACTCATCTAGTCTTTATTTACAACCTAGAAATACAAAATTAATTAATAAAAATATTTATTCTTGAAAACAATGAAAATACAGAATATGGGATAAAATGTAGAATTAATGCACAAAAGATGAGTTAAATGCCAAGAAAAATATATAGAAATATGCACTTTTTAGCACTCATCAAGGGCTATACCGAAGACAATTATATAAACATCCCAAGTGGAGTCTTAAAAGCGGTTTGGTAATCCCACAAAGATTCTACTAAGCGCAAGCACCAATCCTTTAGGGTAAGGTTTATGGTCTTCTCTAAAATCTGTTTAATATGCCTATTAGACACTTCTACTTGGCCACAAGTTTGTGGATTGTAAGGTGTAGAAACCTTATGGGCGCGTAGTGGAATATTTCTTCATGAGCGTCTCGAAATACTGGTTAAAAAATTGGAACCTCCATCACTAATGATTGCTCTAGGCATACTTGTTTCTAACAAACTTGACTACAACGTGGTGATCGTTTGTCTTGCCAGTTATTGCGTCAACCCACTTACACATATAATCAACAACTAATAAGATGTAAAAGTTGCCAAATGAATTGATAAAATGACCTATAAAATCTATATCCCACACATCAAATATTTGTACTATTAGTATAGGATTGAGTGGCATCATATTACGTCAGATCAACTTCCCTAACTTCTAACATCTCTCACAACTTTTACGAAATAGGTGGGAGTCCTTAAATAGAGTTGGCCAATAAATACCATATTCGAGAACCTTAGCAGCTGTTTTCTTAGAAGTAAAGTGACCCCCACAAGCTCAAGACTGACAAAAAATCAGAACACTGGAGATTTCGTTGTCAGGAATATAACGGCGGATGATCTGATCAGGGCAGTACTTGAATAAGTATGGATCATCCCAGCAAAAGTATTTAACTTTAGAAAATAACTTAACTCTATCCTGTTTAGACCAATGGTTAGGAATTTGACCAGTTACCAAATAATTGACAATATCATCAAACAAGGGTAACAAAGAGATGTAAAATAATTGTTCATCAAGAAACGTGTCAAGGATTAGTATCTCATCATCTCTAGTATCATAAAGGATACGAGATAAATAGTCAGCTACTACATTTTCAAACCCCTTTTTATCACGCATATCTAGAGTAAATTCTTGAAACAACAATACCCATCTGATCAGCCGAGGTTTTGAGTTCTTCTTTGAAAGGAGATATTTGAGTGTGGCATGCTCATAACATATTATGAACTTAGACTCTAGGAGATATAATCCAAATTTACCCAGAGCAAAAACGATGGATAACATTTCTTTCTCAGTGCTAGCGTAGTTGAACTGGGCATTATTTAGGGTCCTACTAGCATTATAAATCACACTAGGTGTTTTATCATGTCGTTGGATAAGGACAACACCAACCGCAGAAGCGGACACATCACACATGAGTTCAAATGGGAGGTTGCAATCGGGTGTTGGATTATAGGGGAAGTATATTTAGAAAGTAGGTTCGACGGAAGTAAAATAATCTTGCTAAAGTATTTCATGAAACAACGATAAAATACAACATGGCCAAGAAAAATCTAACATCAGTTACGTTTTTAGGTGGTCTTAATTTTGAAATTAGGTCAATCTTTGCTTTATCAACTTTTATTCCCTTAGAGGACGCCACATGTCCTAACACTATTCCAAATTTAACCATAAAATGACACTTTTCTAAATTAAGGACTAAGTTTTCTTCCTTTACAATTTTCTAGAACTAGTGTAAGGTGGTGCAAGCATTCATCAAACGAGGATCCAAAAATCGAAAAATTGTCCATAAAGACCTCGAGAAAGCGCTCAACCATGTCCCAAAATATACTTAGCATGTAACGTCGGAATGTTGCGGGTGCATTACACGACCCAAAAGGCATACACCTGTAAGCAAAAGTATCAAATGCACACAGTTGTTTTCTCTTAATCTTCCGGGGCTACAGGGATTCGGGTATAACCAGAATATCCATCTAGGGAACAATAATGTTTGCGCCCAACTAATCTTTCTAACATCTGGTCGATGAATGGTAGAGGAAAATGGTCTTTCCTAGATGCTAAGTTCATCTTACGATAGTCTATACATACTCTCCACCCAGTCGTAACACGGGTGGGGATTAATTCATTATTCCCATTCGCAACTATTGTATAATCCCAGAATTTTTTGGGACAACCTGGATAGCACTGACCCGTTTACTATCAGATACATGGTATATGATACTTGCATCTAATAACTTGAGCACCTCTGTGCGAACAACTTCCTTCTTATTAGGATTCAACGTTTCCGCATTTTAAAAACACGTAAGTGCGACATAATTATACCCACAACTATATTATCTAGGCCTCGTTATTTGTAGGAAATACAAGTAAATCCAATCACCCGAGATTAAAAGACTAATTGGAGGCCAAAGTGGCATTTGCTACTCACGACATCAAAATAGAGAATTAATTGTGGTCTATCAGGCATTTTAATGAATTGGCTTGGCAGAAATATTATTATGAACTATGTAGCTATGTAGCTATGCTACACATGGAAATAGAACCAGAAGAAATCAGGGTAACAGTCTGGCCATTTGGTGTTGCTAGATGGCATGTGTCTTGTGTCTTTTGGACTTCATTTCATGAGAGTATCTGGTGCTCATTTGGGAAGTAGAGACTTGGTGCTAAATCAACTCTACGGTACAACAGATTTAATTAATACACGATTAATTAATAAACTTTCTTAAATAATACTTTTAGCCGGTCCCAAATTAGGGATAAGGTACCAGATTAATAATTCGTTAAAATTATAAAATAATAAATTTTTTATCAGCGTTGTAGACCCCACGTAGAACATAAATTAGTAACTCATTATATATATATATATATATATATATATATATTCAGTATATTAGTGATTTATAAAGATTTTTCGAAAATGATTCAATCGTCTTCTGTCTTTTTAAAATTAATATCACATTGAATTTTATCTCTAATTTTTTTTATCATTGTAAGAATGTTTGGTGTTGGTTTTTCATAGATCAAAAAAAAATTATTCAATGTGATTGTCGTTTTAACAACGTTGTCTCATGAAGAGGGTCTATCGTAGAACTTTCATCATCTTCTTACCCTATCTTTATCAGTTCCCATAACACTCTCAATTATTTCTTCTTCGGTCAATAATTGCATTACTTCTTTTTCTTTCGGATAATTCAGAACATCCTGAAATTCACTGAATTGCGATGAACCAGCTTTTCGATCAACTTTTGCAAGTTTTGGATGATTTTACCGTCTAACTGTTCATCCGGATTGTCTAAACTTGTGTTGTCTATTGATCCCAAGTTTACAATGAAGCGAAGTGGGACACTCAAGGGTACTTTAAAGAATTTAATATTCTACCATATTTAGAAACTAATTATTTGATAACAAATTTATCTATAATTCAATAAGATATTAATTAATATATAAATTAATAACTATTAATTATCGGTTAATTAATATCTCACTGAATTAATAAATTTTGATGAGTCCACCAACATTAATTTATAGAGTTTCTATCGTACTTTAATTTAAGAAACTAGTGCTCATTTGGGGAGAAGTAAAACATGTCAGTGGCGTAAAGCTCGGACCCAAGCTAGGCACATTTTGAACGTTATACATGTTTGGTTTTGTGTTGCACATGAAAACTTAAAAAAGAACCCACTCATGAGTGCAACACAATAACTTGAGAACCCACTCATGATTGCAAGGCCAACTAGTGATTGGGAAGAGTATTTCATTTCTTTCCTTTCACAAATATTACAAAATTTATGTTGGAAATAGTAAACCAAACTTTGGGCTTTCGTTATGAGAAGCAACTAGTAGAAGTTGATGCCGCTTGTATGAACGTATCATATTTGGAAGTCAAGTTGTCTTGAGAAACAAGTTGTTTAGTTCTAGAAGAATTCTTTATTTAGAGTTTGGTTTATGTTAGGAAAGTGTTTTTGCTTAGTCATCAAGTTTGTTTTACTTTAAATAGGCTGTTAAGCCATGAGAGTTTGTACACCAAGATTATTATCAATGTAGTCGTTTAATTTCTTCCGCGTTTGTTTTCTCTTCTCTTTTGCTCGATCCTACATATGGTATCAGAGCAAGGTGAAAGGGAGAAAGAGTAGAGGGAGATAGTTAGAAAAACTCAGAGAATTCATGGCGTTGTTAGTTGTTTTAAAAGAGAAGTAAAGTTACGCGTTCTGGTTAACAAGAAGCTGTAGTACGTAGTATTGTGCTACTGCTGAAGAGTTTGTTGGCAGTCAAACACGTTCTGTAGTTGGTGTGTGTCTTCACCAGGGTTCGAGAGTTACAGACGAACATGATTGTCAGGTTGTGGGTGAATAAAAGACGAAAGGGAGTTTTGCTATTGTTTTACCATGAAACATTTTTTTTTTTTTGGAGTTTCATAATTACGAAACATGGAGAAACTGATGTTGTGCATGCTATGGTTAATGTAGCGCCCCCAAAGCTACCATCTGACTAATCCAAGAGATTAACTAAATAAAGAGGCACTAAGAAACCAAATCATAAACTTAAGCATTCAATTAAGAAATCTTCTATAAAAACTTAACCCAAAACTAGCCCCGCTCAGAAACATATATATACAAGAACTTATCTTAAATGATACATATACAATAATCATTTGGTTTACAAATAGAATATATAACATAATAAACATAACAGAAGTTAACCAACTGACGAAGCTTCCACTGCGCAACTATGATCTGTCTCTGAAACTGAAAGTGGGAAAGGGTGAGCACATCATCCCTAGATGGATGCCAAATGGAAATAACATTTAACTTTCAAGTAATTATTAAAATGATTTGAAAACAATTCATGTTTTCCGTAACACTAAAACACAACCAATTCACAAAAATAAACAATTAATCATGTATATGGAACTAACTCCTTCGTCAAACAATGTACTATATTGAGTGTCGACCAATTCCTTACACACCCTATTAGTTTATACTGGTGTCGAACAATTCCTTACACACCTAATACGCATAAAAGCTCGAATTCATGTAGATATAAATGAAGGAGCAGTATCCTATATACCACGCATGGAAACTCTTATTTCCAGATAGGTGTCGACCAATTCCTTACACACCTATTAGGCATACAAATGGAAATTCTTATTTCCCAACAATTCATAAAGACAAACAAAGCATTACAATTCCTTTCCAAGCAATGGAAAGATTAAAAGAAATAACAGAACTTTCGAAATCAAGTTAAACAATGCAGGGAAAGCACAACCAGACAAAACATGAATTTGTTAAACATAAGCTTTTGTAAAGGAAAACAACAATAATCACAATAGAGTTAAATATAAATTCCCACCTCTTTTGATGACAAGCCACACCTACCTCGAGATCCACGATCCACTGGTTCATCCTTTGAATCGATCGTTGTTAATAAAGACTAAATGTTAATCACACAAGAACTCTAAGAAACTAGCCAAAGAGGCTCACACAAGAAACATACAAATCTATCTAACGGTTCAAGCCCATTAATGGTTTTACACATCATCATTATTCATCTCTTTCATAGCTAAGAGTTTACTAATCCATCTAGATTGATTCTATAGTCCATGGCTAAGTCTTAAGAATATCTACACTTGTAGAAGGAACCAAAGGCTAATTTAAACTATAAGAGTCTATAACATCAAACTAAGAATACATAACACTAAGCCCAAGTCCACTAGACTCGGCCCATTACACAAGTGCTAACCCAACAGGGTCAACCAACGGTCAAATGGTCAATTAACAGTCAACGTCCAGTCAAAGGTCAAAATCAAGGGTGAATGGTTAAGGTCAAGTCAACTGAGTCTACTCAGGTCAGGATCTGTGACTCAGTGAGTCAACACCGATTCAACCCAGTCAGCTAAACTGACTGAAATGACTCTCAGGCATATACTCTACTGTAACTACAAAATTCACTTGCAACCTGATTCTATTCATTCTAACAAGATTCTAAAGTTCATTACAACAATAATACATATAATTTAAGTTAAACTTCATAATTTAACTACAACTGTAAGCTTAGCCTACGTGCAAATGCAGTAGCTGCAATATCCAAACCCTCTTCATTCAAAACCACACTCGACGCCACCATTGCACATTCAGTCAATCACCACTCTCACATACCACCATTACAAAGTTGGTCATCAACACATACACTCATTCTAACCACAGTCATTCTTCACATCCACAATATCTTATCCACCATTATCACTTCAAATACACATCACCTGCCTCAACATCTATATCTACAACACAACACTAGTATAAATCACAATCTTCAGCTCAACACAATCACCTGCAACACTATACCAGTGTCTTCCAATTCCATTCACTACAAATCTAGCATCAATAGTGTTCTTTCCTTTAACTCATAACGCCACCAGTTCACTTCCAAATATGTACCCTTATCAATCTCAGTTCATTCATTCTTCACTGAAATCATATCCATTCATTGATGTCCCCTGCAGTTCCAACAACACAGTCAACACCAACACCACCATGTACAATTTAAACATCACTGCAACAACACAATTTCCTCATCCCAGCTTCAAAATAGCAACATCAGCTTCATCAATCTAACAATTACCACTAGACTCCAACAACACTTCATAATTCATACATCCACAACAATTCAATTCAAACAACAATCACAGTACAATTACTTGCAATTCAACATACTCATCTCATACCTGTAATAACAGTTGAACCTAACCATCATCTATACACACTTCAACTCCCTCGGGTTCAACACAGAAAAAAAACCCAACTCCACCTTCATCTCAATACATACAATTCATTAACAAATACACCACTTCATTATAGTAAACAAATAACTTTACTAAATTTACTGATAAAGAGTTATTACCTCAAATTATTCATATGAAACAATTGCACTCGAACTATTCTTCCCCTTGAATCAATACAACAGCTCCTCACAGGCTCATCAATCATCCACAGTTCAACTGGAAAACCCTAACTCTTGATTCTTCGATGATTCGTTACTGACTCAACTTCAAGGCTTCAATTAAACAACTACCCAAGATTCTTCATCTAACCATATCTCTAATTTCATCTTCATAATCTTCAGAACATCAATCTTCATCTTCAAACCCTACTCCCTGATTCACTTTCTCCTTCGAGTCTGAATCAACAACAAACATCATCACCACCACCAGCAGATACGACATAATCCTTCCCCTCTTTATTCGGTCTGTCAGTCACTAATTGATTTTCCCAAATCCTCACTCGATCGAAGAACAAAAAGCAGAGCAGAGAAGAGAGAAAGAGAAAGAAGAGAGAAAAGAGGGATCGAGTTTATCTACTCGACCGGGTGAAGATAAGACCAAGGATAAAACTATTGCACCAACTCACTCTGATAAGGGAAGCCTAGGTCGATCTACTTGTGAAAAGACTATTTTGCCCTTCAAATAACTATGATGATATCTTCTTCGTATGGTATCCGATTGACACGTTCGAGTAGTCTATTCTGCATAACTTTTCGAGTACTATTCAACGGTGCTAGTTTCGTATCTAGGTCATTGTTAGATTAATTCCTACTAATTAACGTTTGTGTTAAACCAATCGAGTCACTATCGGTTAATACGTCTCTTGACTAGTCTAATGGCGTTGACGAGCTTGAGGGTCCTTACAGTTACAATGTTTTTTTGCCTAGGGATATGACCCGAGTTCAAAGATCAATGGTCGTAAAGTTCATATTCACAACTGTTTTGGGAGAGCTTGAGATCATGAAGTTTTTTTTTTTGTGTGGTTCTTACTTTGCAAGTTAAAAAAAAGGAGAGACAAGAAAAGTACAACTGATGAACGTGTAAGTCGCTGCCCTAGATTTCGTGGGTGTGTTGGATTTTGGAGACCAAGGTTGGAAAGGAACTACATGACCAAGTTCAAGTCTGTTTTGGTTTGAGCTCTGGTTCGTTGGGTTTTGGATTCAAGTTGGAACTAAAAAAGAGATCGGTTCTGGTGGATGGTGTTAACATAAATAAGGGAAAGTTTAAGAATAATTATTCTGACGTCACTGTGTTCGCAATGAATTGTTCTGGATGAATTGGGTTCAGTTTGAGCTGAATCTGCTCGAGATTTTCCTGAATTTGAGTTGGTGTTTGAATGTTATGAGTTTGCTTTGATAAAGAAGTTGCTGCCATGAATGGTGAACGATTGATAAGCATTGGAGTTATGGTAGCTCGTGTCTGATTTGGTTCAAGTTTGTGACATCTTTGATGGTGTATGTCTTTGTGTGGTGAGTTGTGTTCAAATTGAAGATGAAGAAGAAGATTAAGAGATTATTCTTGAGTCGATATGGAAAAGGAATTAGTGCCGGAAGATGGGTTTGATGCATCAGAGTATGTTGGTTGTGTTTGGTAAAAGAGAGATTTGATATTGGATGTGAACAATAACGGTGTAGTAAAAAAAGAGTGTTGTTGCAGAGCATTGAAAAATTTTAGAAGATGAAAAATCTTTGGGTGAGTCGTTGATTCAAAGGGTTAGCTTATGAATTCAAAACCAAAAAATTAGAAGATCAAAGTTGGTATTTCAGTCGAGAAAAGAGGGATTGGTACATTTTGATGGAGTTGAATTCGAATTCAGAGACTTAGAGTGACAAGGAATGTTGGTGAATATGTTTGAGATTAAGGGAGGAAGGTATTAAAGAGATTTGTAGTAATTCGGAGTTATAACAAGACTGTTGATAAGAGGTTGGTTGTAACGAATTATGTACAACATGGCAAATTTGTTACAAATTTACCAGTGTGGCAATTCTGAATTATGTAGCAAACTTTGTAACAACAATATAACGCTTGTGGCAGAAGCGTGATGACAAGATTTTAAGAGAATCTTGAAAAGTAAAGAAGTGTGAAGGTTTCGCAACAAAAGCGTGACTGGAACAGTGGTGAAGAGAAGAAAGGTTTGTGAACTTTGAAAAGATCAGTTGTAGCAAAAATAAAAGGATATGACTTGTAGTTTTTTTTTGTATGAGCAAGTGGATAGATCGCATCAAAATTACTAGCAATTCTGGAGCTTGTTCGACTAGCAAGATAGACTTGTTAGGGAATATTTATCGAGAAGACGGCGTGACACAATTTCCCAGCATGCTGCCTAAGACGATCACATTCTACTGAAGAAATCAAGAGGGCCTGAGAAGTGAAGCAATTCCAGCGTGGAATTTGAAGAGTGAGGTAGAGGTATAATACTCTGTGAGGAAATCCTGCGAGTGAAGTAGGTAAAGAATTTGGTTTCGTTTTTGGTTAGCAAGTTGGTAGAGAACAACAATAGTGTGTCTAGCTTGTTAAGGAAGTCTTGGTTTAAGGGATGATGTTGGAAATAGTAAACCAAGACTTTGGTCTTTGGTATTTGGTTATGAGAAGCAACTAATAGAAGTTGATGCCGCTTGTGTGAACATATCATATTTGGAAGTCGAGTTGTCTTGAAAAACAAGTTGTTAGGTTTTAGAAGAGTTCTATAATAGTTCTAGAAGAGTTATTTATTTAGAGCTTGGTTTAAGTTAGGAAAGTGGGTTTGCCATCAAGTTTGTTTTACTTTAAATAGGCTGTTAAGCCATGAGAGTTTGTACACCAAGATTATTATCAATGTAGTCGTTTAATTGCTTCCACGTTTGTGCTCTCCTCTCTCTTCTTAATAGATCCTACAACTTAATTGGATAATTCTCCATATGTCAAGATATTTACAAGGGATCCAAAGAAATTTGGATTTGAAAGGGAAGTTTTTGAAGATCGCGTTGACAAAGGAATTAAAAGGTGATGATAAGATTTTATTCTTGGATTGGATATTACGTGAATGTGATTTGGAAGGTTTTTAGCTTAATTTTGGGAATGGAGAAATTAATTGAGTATTTAGAGGGGGTTGACAGTGGTGGAGTTTCAAAAAGTGGTTAGATCCAATGTCATATTGTCATAATCCGCCTTTTTGAGATGCGCTTCCACTAAAAACCGACTCTCTAAGAGATGGGTATATACTTTTATAGTATACTTTCAAAATAAAATCTGAATAGAGAAAAATAAATAAAGACAAATAATTGAAACAAAGTTATATTACTAAATTGTTTTAATATTATTTTTTTTAGGTCCACATTTAGTCAACCATAACACATGATCTATTTCTCACATTTTGGAGGTGTGAAGCACAAATGAGAAGAAACCTGTTTTGAGGCATACATCTGTCTAAGTTCGGCTGAAAAATTATCAGCCGAACCTAGGCGAAAAATAGTTTATCAGCCGAATCTTGAGTATGCCTCAAAAAACCTGAGTGTACCTCAAAATATGTTTCAACGAGAATGCACCCGAAAGCCCAAAATATATATTGAAAAGATAGTTTCTTTTTGGGCCTTTGACCTGATTGGTTACTTTTTTGTTCTTCTCATATACCTTCCTAGGGTTCTCACTTTGTATGGGATTTCTTTTACGCTACCGTTACAACCACCGTATTTGGATTTGAATCTTTAAGCGATTGAGTTAGGGGTTTCTACGTAATACTAAAAACTAAACTATTTTGACATTAATTTGTTTCATGTGTTTGCTGAAATTTATACATTAATATATATACACGTATAAAACGTGATTTTATTAGATGATCACTTGTTCGTGTTAGTTGGATTTAATGATACATGATCTAGATTCTTGATGTTTAAGTGAAATTTTGTTTTGTAACTGCACCTTTTTATACATCTTTAGTGGTTCGTGTTTCCAAACAAAAAGAATAGCTGTATTCACGTCCATTCTTTTAAAAATTGTTTTCTCGGATTTTTGTAACGTGAGCTTCTTAGAGCAAGTCTTATGGTGGAATCCAACCTATTCCAAGTGTGGAAAATTCATGGAATGTCAAGTCTAGTGGCTTCCAAGTTAGGGTTTTTCACAGAAAATCCAAGCAAGGTTCCATGGTTTGGTGGAAGGGTCCGTGAAATCCATCTAAACGCCAATAAGAATAGCGTTAAACACAATTAAGAATGGAGCTAAAAAAACGCAATTAAGAATTGCGTTTTTATTTATCCGTAGATTTAAAATGAGTTGTTGAAATCTAACGGTTGAAAAAAAAAGTTTCATTCTTAATTGCGATTTTTTAGCTTCATTCTTAATTGCATTTTTTTTTATCCGTAAATTTAAAATGAGTTGTTGAAATATAACGACTGAAAAGAAAGCTCTATTCTTAATTGCGTTTTTTTAGCTCCATTAAGAATAGCGTTTCTACTATTCCACCATTACACTTGCGCTTCCATCCACAATTCCAAATACTGAGGTGGCGTGAAAGATGGAAGATGGATGAATTCCACCATAAGACTTGCTATTATAACGTCTCAACGAAGTCTTTGTGCAACGGTATTTGAATATGACCTCAAGCTTCCTGACGCATTTAAATGGCCTTTGTCTCGGTATTCACTTTTTGGTTTGATGAGCCATCCTCTTGACGTATCTCTTAGCTATTGGTGTAGGTGTGAATGGGTAACTTGATTGACCTGTGTTGACTACGCGAGACATAATAATTATTTAATGTTAAAAAGTACTTGTTGCAAGTCGTGATAATTTGGGTGCACTCATATTTAATTAACAGAAACATTAACTCGCAAATGTAATTCAGATGCAACATTTTGTGAACAGTAATAATATACTTGAGATACATCTGCATAATAATTATAATAACGCCATTAAGAAAAGTAAATGAATTAAGAGTTCCCACTTATGAAAAATGGTTAATGGCGAACTTAAAGAAATATATTACTTATGAGTAAAAGGTAAAAGATTTAAAAAGGTGAATTGATCCGAGGAATATTAGTCGGTCGATTGTATATTTGTATAGAAAATTTGAGAAATCTACCTGCTAAGAGCAGGGCCTCGACTATTCAAATAGCCCATGCGCATCAGTGGGCAGTAGATGGTGTTAGAACCAAAAGGTCAGGGCCACAATAGAAAAAAATATCTTGTGAGCACCGGGAGGCAATAGGTGTTTATTATGATTTGGGCTGCAGTTCATGGATAATAATATGGTACGGGGTTGTCTAAAGGTTGATTGTGACTTTGGCTGCGGTCCATGGATAAAGATTGGGGTTGTCGAATTTGTTGAGTTCAGGGCCATAACTATTCACATAGCAGGTGTCACGGTAGATATGGAATTGTCAGTCTAAAGTATTTAAGAATTTGTGGAAAAGTCTAGTTAAGACAATAAAGCGAGGAACATCTAAAATAAAAAGTTACGAAGTTTGGAACTCACCTAAATAAACTGTCAGTGATATTTGGTGGAAGAACAATTATTAACAAAGGTTCTAAAATAATTTAAGATATTTATTACTTAAATTTGAAGTGTTACGAAGTAAAAGTTCGAAATAAAAATCAGAAAATCGTTAAAAGAGTTTAATTGCTTTATTATGCTTTTGATGCATTGTTTGGTTTGTTTTTCCGCTATACTATATTATTTCTGGAACTTCTCTACTGGGATGTGGTTGCTCATCTCTTTCCCCCTACTACCTACAGAGTACACAGAGACACTAGCTGAGGAAAAGAAATTATAATTTATCACGGAGGTTTGGGAATCAGTATTTCAATATCGTCGATATATATTGTTTGATTATTTTGAATTATGGATTGTAATCATTTAAGAATGTTTTGTAAATAATTTATTTATTTACTGGAATTTTTTCGTAGTTCTAAATTATTCTTATTTTAAAAGGAAAAATCCGGACTTACGATAGTTGCTTCACCGGATTCTGGGCTAAGTTCTAGTGTCAGAATTGGGTGTGACAAATTGGTATCAGAGCACGATTCTGATTTATTCGGGTTGTGCATATGGACTTGCCATTTTTTAAAAATTGTGTGTTTTTCTGAAACTTTGATTTAATTGCATGAAGAATCATTTTTGTTTTCGAGTGATTTTCCCGCTATTTTCAAAGTGTCGAGTTGCCTTCTAGTAGTTTTGTTTTATTTTGGGAACGGGTGAATGAATGAAATCCTTAACAAAGTCATTAAAAAAATGTTGATTATCATAAAATCTACATTTAAAATAAATTAAAGTTTTGGAGACGGCTGAGAAGTCAATTAAGATGAGTTCGAGGGCGAAGTCCTTCCTAAAGTGGTAAGAATGTCATAATCCACCTTTTTGAAATGCGCTTCCACAAAAAACCGACTCTCTAGAGATGAGAATACACTTTTATGGTGTACTTTCAAAATAAAACCTGTACAAAATAATGGGTAAGAGGAAAAAAAATAAAGACAAATAGTCGAAACAAAGTTATATTGCTAAGTTATTTTAATGTTATTTCTTTTGGGTCAACATTTAATCAACCATAATACGTGAGATATTTCTCACATTTTGGAGGTGTGAAGCACAAATGAGAAGAAACCTGTTTTGAGGCATACATCTGTCTAAGTTCGGCTGAAAAGTTATCAGCCGAACCTAGGCGAAAACATAGTTTATCAACCGAATTTTGAGTATGCCTCAAAAAACCTGAGTATACCTCAAAATATGTTTCAACGAGAATGCACCCGAAAGCCCAAAATATATATTGAAAAGATAGTTTCTTTTTGGGCCTTTGACCTGATTGGTTACTCTTTTGTTCTTCTCATATACCTTCCTAGGGTTCTCACTTTGCATGAGACGTATGCATAGTGTAAACAAACACAAGTTTGTTTTTTTTTCTCTCGAGCGAAACCTAGCAGCCGCCGGTTATTCCGTTTTCTTTCTTTTCGTCCTTTCTTGAAAACTAAACCTAGAGGATGAAAGTATAGTCGACCTTTCTTCCGTTCGCCTCTGGTTTCCTCCCGCTTCATGTTAGCCCCAAAACAAAACTAGGAAGTAGATGATACCTATTCTTCAGTTGCTCGTCCTATGCTAATAAAAGTCAAGGTTTTATTGGTTCTTGATGATGACGCACATCATGGAGTTTGTATGGGATTTCTTTTATGCTACCGTTACAACCTAATTAGAAGTGTAATAGATGGTTGAGATGTAACCATCTGGATGGCTTGTGATCGTTAGATCGAGTTGAGTAAACCTAGCTAAGTAAGGATAGTGTCTCTGTAATGTGAAAATCAATAAATTTATAATCAAAAATATCGTTTTAACGATTTAGGCTGTGATCTTACGAACCAGTAGAATTGATCCTTCTGGATTGAGAGAGGTTTATCCTCAAATTATCTATCAACCTTGTCATCGTACTTAGGTACATGACGGTTGGTATCAGATTCACGATCCTGCATACCTGATTCATGATGGGAAGAGGTGATCCAACACTACTGAAGGTTGTTGCCCGACAACAACGTCATGGTGAACGATTATCGGTTTTGGAGACTCAAATGAATGATATCAAACCCAAGTGCGTTCAATTGAAGAGACCTTAAATTCTCGGTTTTCTTTCTTATGCAAGCATTTGGGAATTCCAGTACCAGTTGTTCCTTCTATAAATTTCACACCAGATCAGGGTTCAACTTCTTCTATATCTAAATCTGAGCAAATAAAACCAATTGCGACTGTCGATGAAGAAGCAACTGATTCTCTCGAATCGGAATTGATGGCTCATTTTTTCTTCATTGAAAATGATGTGTCAATTTACTTCATGGTTAATTTGAAGGAAATTCAAAATTCGAGATCAATTGCTTCTCCGAGTTATCTCCAGCCATAATTCGCAGATTTAAAGATTTTGAGAGGCAGTTTTCCATCAATTTTTTTGAGTTTTGCAAACATCCGGAGTACTTGAAGGAGCTGTTCTTTCGTTACAACAAGTTACGCTCTCTGGATTGTTTTTCGCTCCATCTTGATGATACTAGATGCTTATTTGACCGGGGTAAGTATGCAGTTATCTCATCACTTACTTTTGAGAACTTAGGTATGACTCTGATTGGCGGTTTATAAGTTCATTTCCTCGTTTATGTGTTACTGATTTTGCATTTCTGGGTGCGAAGAAGATGTTTGTTTGCAGGCCTGAGAGGGTTAAATGTTTTTCACTCTTGTTTGCTAGAGTAATTACTATTGATCTTAGCTGTGAAAACCTTGCAAGCTCAAAGGATTTAATCTTCATTAACAGTATACTGAATCGTAGGGACTGTGTTACAATTCTTTTTAATTATACTCGTTCATTATTCGAAGGAGGAAAAGAGATCGAGTTTGGTTTAAGGACTTGTTTTACTAAATGTTCTGAAACTGTGTCTAAAATTGATGTACGCTGGATATTTTTGGGTGACTACTATAGAATTTTTGTTCCAGAGTTGATTCCTGAATATGATTACGGGTGAGCTTCATGGTCTCATGGTGTTTTTAGTGCTACTTGGCAGATGCTTCAAATAGATGTTGTGTGTCTCAAGAGCCACAATGTTCTTAATGATCCATTTCCCAGTGAGAAATCCTTATATGATGGTAGAGTATTTGATCGCGGAAAAGAATTTGGAACTATTAATGGATATACTTATTCTACAGGTGACTATGAGTTCAGTTTGGGTTTCACTGGTTATTGTTTGTCCTAGATGTTTGTTTAATTGTAAAGGATGGAAACAATGGGAATTTCGTTTCTGAGATGTTTTTTCGACATGGGTTTCGATCACATTCATTTTATATGAATTACATATTGCTAGTGTTTACAACTAGTAATCTTGGTGTTGTTTCTTTGTGGTTTTTTCAAATGCTTCAGATGTGGAGAGCAGTACATTTTCTTTTGCAACTGCAGCATGGTTTCTGTGATGAGATTTCAGTTCCTTCGGTAGTCATTCAAATTCATATGGAGAGTTTTGAATGCTTCTCCGAGTTTATTATGTTCATGCTTCACCAGGGATTCTCATATCTGCAACCATGTATTCTCTTTCGTCTTGTGCTGTGGCTCCATACGGAACAAGCTAACTGGGTTGTCCAGATTGTTAGTACTTGGTTGGCGCACATTGCTGGCACTTGTGCAATTTTTGGACATGTATCTCTAAAAATGATTCACGTCGTTATTCCAGTTATTGATTTTTCTTATGAGCATTTGATTTTTCTGTTGCTTCCTAGCTTGGACTACCACTCAGATTTGTCGATTATACAATTCATTGTTCTTCTATGTATTACTGACGCTGACATTGTTGATAAGAGGAAACTGACTGTTACAATGGCTGTGTGATGTGTATTTTTGGGTAACTTGGCTGAGAGTGTACCGTGGAGATTGAATTATGGGAAACTGGGAATGCTGATTTTCTCTTGCAGCTTATACTGGGACATGGTTTACTTAATAGAACTGATACTCCAGTAACTAAGTTTTATGCTCCTATGATCAAGTTCTTACATTTTGCTGGTGATTTTGTATTGTTCCGTAGTTATTTTCGCACGATTACCACCACAGTTATGCGAGGTTGTCTTAAGACTTTTCAGAATTGATTTTTTCTTGCATTATCCATTGCTAACATCTGCGATCTATGGAAGTGTTACAACTCTAGGTGAAGGTATACAAGTATATCCATATGCAGCTGATTTCCAGTCTCCGTACTATGCTGGACTTAAATCTTATGGATTCTGTCGACTATCGAGTCTAGTTTATAACATCATGAGAGGCTATATCAGGTTTGAATTCTTGGGAGAGGTACTGGGAACTCAAAGCTGGGTCGATGTGCATTATACTCCGCAGGTGCTTGTTTGTGCTGATGCTCATATCCTGCTAAATTTGCTTACAAAATCGATTTCACCGAGGTGTACTTCTTCATATAATTAATTATGCTTCCTTCTATATGCACATCGACCCAGCTTTGAGTCTAGTTTATAACATCATGAGAGGCTATATCAGGTTTGAGTTCTTGGGAGAGGTACTGGGAACTCAAAGCTGGGTCGATGTGCATTATACGCGGTGCTTGTTTGTGTTGATGCTCATATCCTGCTAAATTTGCTTACAATAAATTTCACCGAGGTGTACTTCTTCATATAATTAATTATGCTTCCTTCTATGTGTTCGTTTACCTACTACTGAGTATATTCGCATCATATTTGATCGTGGTAAATAAATTGAACTTGTTCAGAGGTGGTCCTCTTACGATAGACATAATTGTGATGGCATCTCTGCTCATGAGATGATTTTGGAGTTTGTGTACCATTTAATTTTGTTCCTTGGAGTCTTGAATGTATTTGAGTTCGTTTTAACTGGATAAAGGTGTGATGCTAGTCAGCTGTTTATGAAATGTCGCAACAAGATTATATTCTCAGGTTCATTTTGATACTACAAGTGACAAGGAAACATGAGTTTGGAAGCGTATCTGAACTTTATGATGACTCTTCAACACTCTTACTGTTGCTACCGCAGATGACTCTTCACCGCTCCCAGTTTCTGGCCAAGGGCTGTGCTCCCTGTCAATTTCGACTAGTTATAGGTGGAATGGGGAAGCTACACCAGTCACTCTCACCTAAGTACGACGCTGATATGAATAGGGGTGCTGGTATGAGTACTTACCCAGATGGAGGTGTTAATGACTATGAGCCTGCAGTTTACCATGGACAACACATGATAACCAAGTTCAGGGCAATGGTGGGATTTACAGAAAATAAATCTTGCCTTGTGGACATTTCCCTTGATGTGTATTTTGCAGACAGTGAGCATGTTTCTCGCGGCTATTTTTATCTCATGTGCTCGCTATTTTAGAAGATACAACCTCATATGCTTACCATCATGTACCTGCACAAGAGAGGAGAGTCTTGGCAACTCAGTTTACATCCTTGAGGACAAGGATGTTCCGAAGGAGTAGGAAATGTCATGAACTGCATAAGAGCAGGAGAGTGGCCCATATCATAATTAGGGTGGTAGTTAGTCTTTACTATTAATTGTAATTAGTAGTTTAATTAGAGTTAATTAGAAGTGTAATAGATGGTTGAGTTGTAACCATCTGGGTGTCTTGTGATCGTTTGATCGCGTTGAGTAAACCTAGCTGTATAAGGATAGTGTCTCTGTAATGTGAAAATCAATCAATTCATAATTAAAAATAGCGCTTTAATGATTTAGGCTGTGTTCTTACGAACCAGTAGGCTTGATCCTTCTGGATTGAGAGAGGTTTATCCTCAAATTATCTATCAACCTTGTCATCGTACTTAGGTACATGACACAAACATGGTTACATGATTCTAAGCTTTTTATTTGAATCATTGAAACTTTCTTAGAGGATGACAATAGCCGTTTTCACACACTATTAGCATCAAAGCAATTTTCAAGATATTGAAATAATCATAACGAAACATTCCAAGACTACACCAAATGATTGTATCACACAAACCATGTAAGATGTTACTCGACAATTTTCACATGTAAGATGAACTTGGTCGAAGCGAAAGCTTGCCAACACATATTTCGAGACATCTATAAATAGGCTAGAAATCAAGATTTATAGCTTGGATCACTAACATTGACAAACATGCTTGAGATAACAACGCATGCGAGTTCGACCGAGCAGTGCTCTAACAATCTCCCTCTTTGTCAATTTTAGGGACAAAACTATCAATACATATGGATTACAAAATAAATAAAAATTTGTAGCTTCTCATCCAAATGTTTGATCTCCTTGACATCTCCAACACAACTCGAAATCTTTATCACTTCCAATTACTTCCATGATCCTAAACGTGTTCAACTCAGCATTGAAAAGACGAGGGTACCCAAATATACCTCAATCTAAAACTTTTCCACCGATAAGTCCTTTCTCCGAAAATGATTGTCTATGGACTGAGTCGAGACACTACAACTAATCGGTTCACACTTCGTGTGATCGTCTATGGATACGAGATCAAGACAATATGACAAAAAGATAACTTGGGTGATTGACCATGGATACAAGATCGAGACAATACAACAACGAAGTATGTTTACTTGATAATAGGTTCGGACTTAACCAAACAAAATAGGATTGCTATCAAGTAAATAGGAGTTAACGCTTGTGTATTTTACTTCTTCTAATTATAATTGCGGAAATAGAAAAATAAAAGACACAGTAAGATTTTGTTAACGAGGAAACCGCAAACGCAGAAAAATCCCGAGACCTAGTCCAGAATTGAATACTTTCAGGATTAAGCCGCTATACAAAATCTAAACCAACTTCGTATAGTTGAGACAAGCAACTAAACCTATAGTTCACCTAGTTCCGTCTGTATTCCTGCGCCTCCAACTTGCAATAAGTCACGTACTTGGAACAATTCCTTTGGTTCGTATTCCAAACAGTAAAGGAACAACAAATCTTTCAAACAACGTGATATGAGTTTGACAAAAGGATCTTCCGTTTATCCCAATAAACTCCTTTGTCGGGTCCTTAGATCTATCTTTTCAAAAACTACCAAAGTAATTGTTAAGATTATGCAATCAATACTTTGAGTCATAAAGAAACGTATTGATGTCGATCTACTCAACTAATCAATCCAATCTATCACAAGGATAAACCGATTATAGTTGGATCCCTTTCCAGCCAAAACAAGTTTTGTGCATACTAAAGATTATGAACCCAAATATCTTCTTTGTCTTCAAATTTTCTTTGATCTTCAATAAACACCTGCACACAATCAACTTGAATCTCTTGTGATCAACCACACACAGAACGGAGTCTGTTAACGATGGATTATCACAAGACATCTTTAGATATACAAACACTTCTAAAGATCCCCGTCGACACTTCGATCTTGTTTGAGTGACTTTTATATCAGAAGATAAGATTCTCAACCATAAACAAACTTGGTGCGATCAAAGTTCAACAACCGCTAGTCAATCAAATCAATCGAAAACTAATAATAAACTGCAATTATCTAATTTCCCACCAACGGTACTCGTAGAGCTTCCCAATCCCAAGGAAGTCTTTAAAACGAGCGGTCGTAAGAGATTTAGCCTAATTAGGGTACTTTCCTCTCCGAGTAGACGGCTCCACCAGTTCAACACAACTAGGTATTCTTGCTGGCTCTGAGGATTAGTTTGATTGAAATGCAAACTTCAGTATTTATAGACAAGGAGGTTTGGACACCAAGGAATTTCCAAAACCGAATATTCTCAAAGATATGCAATAAGGGAAAAAACGGTTTTCATAATTCCTGGAAATGCTTTGACCAAATATTGACCGAAATCTCAGTAGAAAATCTCCAACTAGTAAATGCACATTACTAATTTTTTTTTATAAAGATATGTATTTTAATTGCTGGAAATTAAAAGCATATAAAACTAAAAACCTTAATTAAAAGATTCTCAATTTATTTCGATCTAGGACTCTCCTTTATCTATTAAGGAATATCTGTGAAGAATACAAGATAAGAGTTACTGCACATGTTCAAAGTATGTCGACATATTTACTTTGTAAATCCTTTTTCATATTTACAATACCGATTTGCCATACTTCCAAACAAGTTTAGAATTGGTTCATATGACTTCCAAGAACTATGTGATTGATTATCCTATCAAATCACCATTAATGGGTACCGCGGTTCTACCTCAACATAAATTTTCGGTTCTACCTCCAAGTGGGTACTAGGATCGGTTACACTAGTTACCATAAAATGGCTAACTAAGTACTAGGATCGGTTATCACTTCTTATGGTAAAACTTGTGATCGGTTGACCAAGTTATAGGATCAGCTACACCAACTTACTAAAACTTGTTAAACCTCTTACAAGGATCGATTACGCTCTCTCTTGTGATCGGCCACACCTCTTACTAGGATCGGTTACCCAATGGCTAGTATTTAGTCACACCAATTTCAAGATATCGATCTTACCATCTCAGGTGATTACTTAAGATCGGTTTCACTAATAAAAGTCATACCAATACAAAAGTCAAGCCTTATGAATAGTTTTACTAAGATACATAAACAAGTTATGAGCGGTTATACTAAACAAACATATTGGTAATTCAAAAGATTTCAATGAATAACAATACCAATAAGCCTAGCGATTTCCCTTTTGATTCACAAAACAAGTTTATGAATTTACTTCCTTTAAACGAATGTAAAACATTTTTTCCAAGGACGAATCTTCACCCATACCCATACATAATCACAATATCATTCATACGATTATGTCGATGTCTTATATACGAAGTTCAAAAGATAGACGTTATACTTTGTATTTTAATTCCTTAATACTATGTCTAACTAGAGTATAATGTTCACAGCTTCGCAGTTATGTTTTCAATATGCACGACTTGAAATATACGTTAGGGAATGAAACAGTTCAAGTAAAATATTACTAACCTCAAGTGGAAGGATGATGTCGTCGTTGTAGCTCCTTACTTCTTCACATTCTTCAAGTCTTCACGTAATACTTGTAATGTCTCATATCCTAATACTTTCAAGCTAACCTATACGAAGTTGACTCTAGTAAATAATCAAGCGACTCTTTAAATTTGTTTTGGTTCACTAAAATATGACAACCAATCTTCACATACCAACGCTTGGTGGGTTCAACCGAGCTATGATCTAACAATCTCCCCCTTTGTCAATTTTAGTGACAAAACTCTTACATCATATGGTAAACAAATTACAAGAATTCATTACACATACGCTTGATTCCAAGTTTCAACAACACAATAACTTGTATACATTCAATCCTTTAAATGCCGTTGTTGACATTATAATCAAAGCTAATACTCCCCATAAAGGTAAGATAGGTAGATTTTCAATCTGCACGTCTTTGTTATTCCCTTTGTAGTTAAGATAACCACAAGTATCAATGCTACTCCCCCTTAGTCTATGCTTTACTCTTTCGTTAGATATAATGTTTAAGCACCATTGTCCTTTCCCTTAGTGATACCAAATCAATATCAAATCACTTGTTTACTCCATATATTTCTCCCCTTTTTTGTCATAAAATGACAAAGGTACGAGCAAATAAAGGACAAACCGAAAGGATCTTACAAGAGATTTGCAACCTATAATAGTTAAGCACGAGGGTTCCACACACCATTTTTGATAACCAATATCAAAACCGAAACTACAAAGTAATTTTGTTTTGATATGTTACCAAGGAAAAAATTGCCCGAAGTAATAATCCCTAATAGTTTAGAAAATCATAAATTGACTAACATCTTAGTTCTTTTGCTAAACCGATTGCACAAATACAATCGCTTGTTCGATAAGACCAAAATAAAGATCAAAATTAAATCTATTTTTCTCATCAGGTTCTAATTATTCAAATAATAACTTAGACCTTCACTTTTAAACAAGACAAATACTAGGTTAGTTAACTAGCATTTCTTGGTAAGGCATCCGATTAGACTTGAATAACCGAAACCTACACTTAACTAAGATCAGAATTAACTTAGTTTCTCTTATTCGGAATCGAATTGGACTAAATAATTCATCCCGGAAACCTTTTCTTTTGGTAAGCCATAAACAATTCATACAAACCAAATAAATCAACTAGCATAATTATTTACCTCAACCGGAAGCAATTGAAACAAACATAGACATTAAAGTACCGCAATTGCACCGAAATTTTGTAAGCCTAAACAATTGATACCAAAAAATAAAGCAGGATAAAAATACTTTTTATTAACTGGAAACAATTGAATCACACATACATCCATACACAAACAATGGAATAAACATCAATTGTACTGAAATTTTGTTAAGCAAAAGAAATAAATATATGCAATAAAATCAGGCTTTTCTTAAACAGGAAAACGATTAACTAACAAATTTGTTACCTCAAGTTCCGCATCCTCTTCACCCCCAAAGATATGTCATTAAGCGCAAGTTCAAGATAGAACTCTCCCCCGTTGTGTTGCCATCCTCTCGCAAAACAAAAGAACAACAACAAAGAGCAACCTTTACCAGAGAAAGGTTGAAAGCCGGTTTTAACTATTGCAATGCAAAAGTTGAAACCCCGAAACACATATGCTTTTATGCTAAACCAAACGATTCAACATATTGTGACTTTTTCACATATTTTTTCAATCAGAACCCCTCATGATCCTTTGATAAAGCCTACCAACATGGGCTAGAACTCAATCCCACTAAATCAAAAAGTTACCCAAACCATAAGGGTTCACACATATGAGATCGAATATTAAGGTCATGAAAACCGAAATCATACATCCCATAAACATACATAGCAATAATATAAAGCATTCAAGCTCATATTATGTAATCAAAAACTATCACAAGAAAAATTATAAAAGAATAATTTTATTCATAAATAAGATAGTTTTATTCATAATAGACTTTATTGAAATAATCAAAAACTAATGTCTATAAAAATTTTGAGACTCTAAATTTATCCTTTTAGAGTTTCCTTCAAGGTTGAAGTCGGATCAGAAGATTTCACAGGATTCCAATCATCTTCTATGATTACTAGTCTTGATTCGAGGCTAATAACATTGTCATTGACTTCCTTTACTTCCTTTTGCAAATCTTTTTCCATGTTCTTTACTTCACACAATACTAGATCTAATTTTAGTGAAGGTTCTTGAGAAGATTATCATTGGTCGAAGAGATTTCTTCATTGGGAACATCTTGCTGAAGCTCTGGAGATGAATCTGAATCACCATCAGAAGACTCGAGAAGAAGTTTCTTGTTAGGAAACAATATAGTCCAGACTTTTTCGGTTTTGCAAGAGTTGCAGCTAGAGGTAGGCATTCTGTCAAATCTCTATAAAATGAAGTAAGAGGTCTTCCCTCTTATAAGTTCGAGAACTTTTTCTCAAAATCTTTGAGAATATTATTTCAATTAAATTCTTAACCGAAAAAAATTAGAAATATTTTTATCCAAATATTTATATTTATATCCTTACTATATACTTTTAAGGGTAACAAGTGAGGATCCATAATAACCAGTTAGGTCGTCATTTTTCGGTTGTTGAATTTTCTTCCTTTGAATATTTCAACATTCTTACAAATTTGAGGAGACATTATGTTTGAATTTTTAGGTTCAACCCTTAATCTTAATGTAAGATTTTGATGTTCGAAAATCTTATTCTCCCTTTTAGAAGATATTTTTGATTCACACTTAAATCTTAAATTTTTGGTTTTATAAAGTCTCCCTCTCTGTTTAGTATCAGGACATTGCCTTTTATAATGCCCTCTTTGTTTGCACTGAAAACAAACACCGAAAGTATTACGTTTCTGGAACTAGATTCTACAAATTTATTAAGCCTTGCCTTTTTGCCTTTTGATGCATTCATACCAGGTGATGGCTTTCAAAATAAATTGAGTCTATCTCTCAGTTTCTGATTTTCTTCTTTAAACTTCCTTATCTACTCTTGGCAACATTTAATGTCGAGAATGATTTTAGATACTTGTACCTTTTCGGAACACTGAGAGACCTCGATTTTCTCCAGTCGCTTGTTAACTTTTTCTGTATCATTCAGAAAACTCTGTTTGAGTTGATCAAGCGATGATTTTATTCTAATGATGTCAGATTCAAGAAGGTGAGTTCTTTTATCTTTAATGGAAACATTTCTTTGAAAATCGAAGGGGTAAACTCTTCTTGAGTATATAGAGTTGGAAGTATTTCAGATTCATAGACTTCTGCAATGGTTGCAAAATGATCTATCACATTAACTTGATCATCCTCATTAGGGAAATAATCAAGTGTGGCAGCGTAAGCATTTCTTTTCCACTGTGTATCCTTAGTTTGACAATCTGGAGAAATATGACCAAACCCTCTACACTTGTAGCATTGAGGAATAATATCATCATCATCCTAAGTGTCTTCATGTCTATGTGAAGGAACATGTTTTCCTTTTGACACAGATGATTCTCTTTTTCGGTGTCTCAACACTTTCTTGAATCGTTGAGTCTAAGAGACAAATGATTGTTTAATTCAGCTTTATCTTTAGCAGTTTGATCTTCCTGATCTTGGGAGTTTTCCGAATATTGGGTCGGAACCCTTTTTATGGATTTGTAGGCCAGATTATGATTTTATTTGGACAGATACTCCTGATCAAATATCTTCAGTTTTCCAACTAGGGAACTTCTAGATAGAGAAGAAAGATCATTAGCTTCAATGATTGCATGCCTTTTAGAATCGTATCTAGATGGCAACGATCTGAGAATTTTGCATACTATATCCTTTTAAGAAATAGTATTTCCAAGAGAGAAAGAAGCATTGATTATCTCAGAGAGTTTAATATGAAACTCTTCAAAAGTGTCGTTATCATCCATTCAGAGATTTTCACAATCGTACATAAGAGTTTGAAGTCTAGCTTCTTTCTCCGATGTGCTTCCTTCGAATATGATCTGAAGATTATCCCAAGCTTCTTTCGAAGTTTGACATGTTGATACATGATGTTATAGGTCACGACTTACAACTTGTATAATAGCATTCAAACCATCTGAATTCTGCTTAGAAAAAGCCTTTTTTTCGTTAGAAAAATCCACTAAGCGTTTAAACTCATTTTCCAAATTTTCTACCTTCAGGTAATTATAACCATCGACGACTAATAGCCAAGTATTACAGTCTCGTGATTGAAGAAAAGATCTCATATCAGATTTCCACCATAGATAGTTTGTTCTGTCAAATCTTAGAGGTACGTTAACTGAAGTCGATTTATGAGAACTTGAGTTCATTCTTATAGGTTGGATCACACCAAACACAGATTGGTGTGATCTTTTCGTGTTTGCCTGCTCTGATACCAATTGAAAAGACGAGGGTACCCAGATATACCTCAATCTAAAAAATTTCCACCTATAAGTCATTTCTCCGAAAGTGATTGTCTATAGACTGAGTCGAGACAATACAACTAATCGGTTCACACTTCGTATGATCGTCTATGGATACGAGATCAAGATAATACGACAACAAGATAACTTGTGTGATTGACTATGGATACAAGATCGATACAATACAATAACGAAGTATGTTTACTTGATAATAGGTTTGTACTTAACCAAACACAATAGGATTGCTATCAAGTAAATATGAATTAACGTTTGTGTATTTTACTTCTAATTATAACAAAACAATTATAATTGTGCAAATAGAAAAGTAAAAGACACGGCAAGATTTTGTTAACGAGGAAACCGCAAATGCAGAAAAACCCCGGGACCTAGTCCAGAATTGAATACTCTCAGGATTAAGCCGTTATATAAAATCTAAACCAACTTCGTATAGTTGAGACCAAGCAACTAAACCTATACTTCACCTAGTTCCGTTTGTATTCATGCGTCTCCAACTTGCAATAAGTCACGTACTTGGAACAATTACTTTGATTCGTATTCTAAACAATAAAGGAACAACAAATATGTTCGGTAAAAACTCTTTTCAAAAAACGTGATATGAGTTTGACAAAAGGCTCTCCGTTTATCCCAATAAACTCCTTTGTCAGGTCCTTAGATCTATCTTTTCAACAACTACTAAAGTAATTGTTAAGATTATGAAATCAATACTTTGAATCATAAAGAAACGTATTGATGCCGATCTACTCAACTAATCAATCTAATCTACCACAAGGATAAACCGATTATAGTTAGATCTCTTTCCAGCCGAAATAAATTTTGTGCACACCAAAGATTATGAACCCAAATATCTTCTTTGATCTTCAATAAACACCTGCATATAATCAACTTGAATCTCTTGTGATCAATCGCACACAGAGCGAGGTCTGTTGACGATGGATTATCACAAGACGTCTTTAGATCTACAAACAGTTCTAAAGATCCCGTCGACACTTCGATCTAGTTTGAGTGAATCTTATATCGGAAGAGAAGATTCTCAAGCATAAACAAACTAGGTGCAATCAAAGTTCAACAGCCGTTAGTCAATCAAATCAATCAAAAACTAATAATAAACTACAATTATCAAGTTTCCCACCAACGGTACTCGTACTGCTTCCCAATCCCAAAGAAGTCTTTAAAACGATCGGTCGTAAGAGATTTCGCCTAATTAGGGTACTTTCCTCCCCGAATAGACGACTCCACCAGTAACAACAGAACTAGGTAGTTTTGCTTGCTCTGAGGATTAGTTTGCTTGAAATGCAAACTTCAGTATTTATAGACAAGGAAGTTTGGACACCAAGGAATTTCCAGAATCGAATATTCTCAAAGATATGCAATAAGGGAAAAAACGGTTTTCATAACTCCTGCAAATGCTTTGTCCAAATATTGACCGAAATCTCAATAGAAAATCTCCAACTAGTAAATGCACATTACTAATTTTTATTTCTAAAGATATGCATTTTAATTGCTGGAAATTAAAAGCATATAAAACTAAAAATCTTAATTAAAAGATTCTCAATTTATTTCGATCCGAGATTCTCCTTTAGCAATTAAGGAATATCTTTGAACAATAAAAGATAAGAGTTACTGCACATGTTCAAAGTCTGTCGACATATTTACTTTGTAAATCCTTTTTCATATTTACAATCTTGGAACCGATTTTCCACACTTCCAAACAAGTTTACAATTGGTTCATCTGACTTCCAAGAACTATGTGATTCATTATCCTATCAAATCACCATTAATGGGTTTCCCGGTTCTACCTCAATATAAAGTTTCGGTTCTACCTCCAAGTGGGTACTAGGATCAGTTATACTGGTTACCATAAAATGGATAACTAAGTACTAGGATCGGTTACCACTTCTTATGGTAAAACTTGTGATCGGTTGACCAAGTTATAGGATCGGTTACACCAACTTACTAAAACTTGTTAAACCTCTTACAAGGATCGATTACACTCTCTCTTGTGTTCCGTCAGACCTCTTACTAGGATCGGTTACCCAATGGCTAGTATTTAGTCACACCAATTTCAAGATATCGATCTTACCATCTCAGGTGATTACTTAATATCGGTTTCACTAATAAAATTCATACCAATACAAAGTCAGGCCTTGTGAATAGTTTTACCAATATACATAAACAAATTATGAGCGGTTATATTAAACACACATATTGGTAATTCAAAAGATTTGCAATGAATAACAATACCAATAAGCCTAGCGATTTCCCATTCGATTCACAGAACAAGTTTATGAATTTACTTCCTTTAAACGAATGTAAAACATTGTTACCTAGGACGAAATCTTCACCCATACCCATACCCATACATAATCACAATATCATTCATACGATTATGTCGATGTCTTATATACGAAGTTCAAAAGACGAATACTTAAATATTGATAATAATAGTGTAACTAGCTCAACTCTTGATCATGATAATGATCATTCACCTATTCAAAAGGAACTAGTTGAGTCTAGAAACACTAAAGTTATAAATGGTAAGACTTATGTTGGCTATGAGAGCGATGATGATTATGACTTCTTTGTGAATAACACCCATAATTCAGAGATTGTAAATACTTTGAATGCGAAGTCAACTTGTGATGAAGACCGTAAGGATTACGATGACTTACTTGGAGCAGATTTTGATTCTGATTCTGAAGATTCGCAAGTTATAGATATAGAAGAAATTGATGAAGAATGGCGCGTAAAGAGTTTGAATGAGAATTGCGATATTTGTGATGTAGGAGAATCAATAGACTTTTTCAAAAGTACCGAGGATCCTGTAATGCGTGAGATTATGCAAGGTTTGTCTAACCCTCTATATGAATCTCTATCTAATGATGATCCTCCCAAACTTGATGTAGCTTCCCAAAGAGTTGTTAATCCATATTTTAAGAAGGTACCTCGTTTGGGCTGGAATTGAATGCTTCTAAAGTTCTTTTTGAATTCCTTGCTTCTAAGTATCCACTATATGTGTATGAATTTAGCGCCATGCAGGTTTCCACAAGAACTTCTTCCACTTTTGTTTCCTATACACTTCCGAGTGTAGAAAAAACTAAGTGTGGGGTGATTCTTATGTGATGATAGTTTCACTTTTGTTATTTTGCGCTACTATTCTTGTGAAGCTATTGTTAGAATTGCATATTTTTTTATGGGTGGATCCCCAAATTTTCAGATTGTTGATATATGGGAGTCTATTTTTGAACGTCACTCGTATGCGTCAATCAGGTGAACAATTCCAATTCTTACTTCCTTGTCTTTTTCAATATTCCTCTTATTCTTTTTGTAATGGTTTGAAACATTGAGGACAATGTTTGATTTAAGTGTGGGGGTAGGGTTCCATAAGAAAAAAAATTGACGTATACAAAACTCTAACTTTTAGAGATTTTTGAACAATTCAGAATAAACACTAGCCTTTATAAGTAGGTGGCATTTTTTCTTGACGATGAGGTATATTTTAACTGAGTTGGGATTAGATGCCAACTAAATAGCTTGTTTAGTGTTTATCCTCTATTATTCAGAAATAGCTATGAGTTGGAGTATCAATTTATGTAATTTGTATATAATTTGTAGAATTTGATGCCTTTAGTTAAAAAAACAAAAAACAAAAAACAAAAAAAAAATTTGCATGATAAACTTCAAAATCTAGAAACTTGTGCCTTCAGGATGACACTAAACAATATAAGTGGACGGAATCATCTTGGTTGCAGGAGCTGAGGAACCCATTAAATAAAAAAACAGAGCTCAGGTGTTAGAAATTATATGATAGTTGTTACGATATCTCAGAATCGTTCACCATATCACTTTCTGTTTTGATTTTTGCAAAAATTTTGTTTCTCTAAGTGATTTGGTGGGTCACTAACATCGAATTGTTATTACTGCTAGGATGAAATAGAGTGATTGAGTTACTAAAAAAAAAATACCAGACCAATTAGACCAACCGGAGTATATAAAAAAATGAAGAAAAAAAACAAATGAAAATGGCACTTGGATAACAATATGTGTGTGTTCTCCCTGTCTCCGTCGCCTAAACAAGCGTGAAATGCACGATCCACGGGAATTAGCATGTAATCTGCTGACAAGAAGCATGCGTTTGGATCCAAAATATCTAATCATGTTGTCGATTAAAAAAAAAGATAAAAGAAAAAGAAAAAAAAATGAAAAATGAAAAATGAAAAATGAAAAAAGAAAAAAAAGAAGAAGTTATTATTAGGGCTTTTTACAAAAATAGGCCTGTTTTTTTGGTGCTTTTCAAATCTAGGCCACTTTTTTTATTTATTGCCAGACTAGGCAAGTTTTGACCAAAAGTGATGGATGGAAAGTTAGCAACGTTAGGTGTAACTAAAAAGACATAAAAGTCCTTTGTATCACTGATTTAATGTTATATCATTGATTTAACTCAGTTAAATCAACATGAAAACTGTACACGTGGGCTCGGATATGCCATGTGGATTGCTTACGTGGGCTCGGATATGCCATGTGGACTGATTACGTGGGAATCATGTCACGGGAAAAATTTGTACATATCACCATTCACAGTTACATTAGTTGTACCAATCTCCTTCAATTCAAAATCAATCCATGTAAAACCCAATTTCAGATTTACACCAGAAATTCAACTAAGCTGAGCTGCCATTTTAGATTTCCATAAACCATTTGCAGCTCAGCTGCCACCAACTTCTCCTGCTCTCCACCTGATTTTACAGTTGAGAGCCCTCTCATTACCACCAGTTAATCGCACAAAGCTGCCAACTTTAGCAGCAACAACTCCTTGTCATGCTCTTAACTGTACTTCTTTCACAGCCATTGCCAACTGCACTCTGCCACATCCACAAAAACACCTGCAAACCAGCTTCAACAATAACATAATCTCCACTGCAAACCAGCTTCAACAAAAACACCTGCTGTACCAGCCCTGTATCCTAGACATACATCTAATCATGGCAACAACTCAGCCCACAGCTGCAATCTAACCATACTTGTGCAACAAAGCCACTGCAAGCCTATATTCCTTCATCAACACCAGTTTCACACTTTTCTGCCAAATACAAATCCCATAGTTCCATTCCAACCATCTTTTAAGCCTGCTTCAACTATAGCCAACCATCAACAGTCCCCAATGAAACAAAGAAATGCGCTCAAACACTGACGAGCATTAGCAAGCCCAAGACACCAATGAAATCTTATTAATCTACCAGCCTGATCTCCAGACATTCCAATTAAGCAAGCACAAGACAAAGGTGTCCTTTCTAGTCAGTTTGGCATCAAATGTCTAATGTGAATTTACAACAATTCACACTTAGTATCTGAAATGTTATATCTCATTTACTTAGAAATATCCTCTAAAACAGTATTGTTATTCTTGCACAAGCCATACATTCTAAACAACAAAATATAATCGTTGTTTTTCACTAGTTGACTGGTCATGAAGACAGACTTTGAAAGAAAAAAAGTATCAACACAGTTTTAGTATTTCTTTACCTTGGACACTTCAAGTGGGATGCATATCATCCTTGTATTGCGCCTGAACAAAGCTCAAGAGAAGCAACTCCTAGAATGGAAAACACATACAATATTCAATCTCTACCAGCTGCAACACCTCAACCAACTATCACCACATCAAATTCACTACCTTCAACAGCCTTCACTACCTTCTACAGCCTTGTAATCTCATCATTTCCGCAACTTCAACTTCAGTTACAACCTTGCAATTACAGCTTGCCCTCAGCTCTTGTTAGTTCATCTCACCACGGCATCACTCCGCTGCAAACCACCTACCAACTCAAGAACCCATCTGCTCATTCAACACCAATTGCACATTTTGCTCTGTTACTCACCTCATGCCTCACTTTCATGAGCTACAACCACCAACAATAGCTCAATACCACCTGTAATTCTAAGTACCAGCACCATCTGAGACTGCAACCATTCTTGCAGTGCAACCCCTGCATATATCGATAGCAGCAACTCATACCCTGTGTTGTTCTTGCTCAAATGCAACTACCAGCACCAATTACCATCAGTCACACATAAACCAAAATCAAATCTAGGAGCAACCCAATCTTCTTAATTCCTGCAATTTTCGGTTTCAATCTTCTGTGAAATTATACACAACACCCATCTCTCCATCCAGGCCATCACGAACTGTGAATTAGTAGCACCACCATCTTCTTCTTCTGATGCTGTAATTAATCCAACAAGAACCCCACCTGAATTCCCATCGAGCTCAAACCCATTCACCAGATGAGTCATACCCATCTCTATTCATCAACACAACTGCTGATTGCTTCATTACAAAGCTTCGATTTCTCACCCAGCAGCAGCAAAACCAACGGAAACCCTAACTCTGAATCACCACAGCTTAATCATTTCTTCTATTTCTGTTCGCATCTCTTGTTCACAGTTCAACCTTGCTCAATTCACCACCATTACCATCTCATAATCTCTACCAGTACCCATCTTCAAAACCTCTTCTTCTTGATAATTCGAGCACAACAACAAATCACATCTCCGACCAATGGCATCTCCATCAATTCATGTTGGTTTCTCTCTTCAATCGCATAGATCTAATACTCAATTATAGAAGAAACCCGTCTCTGATTCTCCTCAGATTAGATCCAAACACCATCAATACTTTCTTCACAAACTGAACCTTAATCTACTTTGCTTCTCAATTTCTATCAAACCCTTTTTCTCGAATTCCCATGTTCAATCAATTTCAGAACCATCATCAATTTCTTCCTACAAATCTTTTCAGTGAAACCCAAATTTAATTCCAAATCCTCTCTTCACTAATTTGAGCAGAAGAAAGAAAACGGAAGGAGAAGAAAACAAAGAAGAAGAAGATAAGAAGAAGAAGAATGAATGAGATCGAACACGTGACTGACACACACGTGTGAAGGACACTTCAGTAATCTTACCACATGTATGAGATCTCCCTATATGATATTTTGGCGAGATATTGACAAGTCAACGCGATAAATTGACCGAGATGGTTAAAGTGGATGGAATCCATTTAACTTGCCTAGTTTTGCAAGAAATAAAAAAAGTGGCCTAGAAATGAAAGTGAGGGTCCATACCAGGCCTACTTAATCCTTATTATTATTATTGTTCAATTAATAAATCGACAGTTGGTTCCCTTGTATTTGCCAGTCGAGTTGATCTAGAATTAGGATTATCGATCACTGGTTCCCTTGTATATGCCAGTTTAGTTGATATTAGTATTCAGACCAGTATCTCAATACATTAGGATTCATAGGTTCATCTTGGCAGTGACCTTCAGACAGATATGGGAAACACCATTCATTTTAGTCAACATCGCAACCATCTATCTCTATATCCATCTTGTTAATTTATTCATGTGTGATTGTGGTTTGTTAGATTCCGAGTATTGTGGTTTGTTCGACTTTCTGAGTAGAACTTTGTTTATATATGAATTGGATTTGCATCTGGGTACTTCCTCCTGTAGTCATTTTGGTTTCATTCATACATTCTTCATAGGTAGTTGGAATGTGGAGTAAATGGTTTTGTAGGTACACCTCTTGTAAACCTTCACGAGACTATAACTAGTCCACTAGGGACACCTAGGGGTTTAAAGGCTTATTATTCATGCTAAAAGTAACCGTAGCCTCGGCGACACGGAGTTGTTGTATTTTATTTTTGTTTTGTTTGCTCGAGGACTAGCAAAGATTAAGTGTGGGAGAATTTGATAAATGCTTAAAATACGTCTTTTAAATGTCAATTACTTATACATTTCTTAGTTATTTCTCTTGTATTTTTGTATATTACGCTTTATTTGCGTTTTACAGGTACTTTGGAGTCATGCGAGAAGAAATAACAGAAAAGGGAGCTCAATTCATTGCTTGAGAGCCTTAGGTGCCGATGGATTCGAAGCTAGATAGGTGAAAGTCTCAAATTTATGGAAACTGGAATCCATTCAGTACAGGCAGTCGCAACTTGTGCTCAGGAATGCCAATGATGAGAACTGCTAAAGGCAGACGACATTCTTTCCAGGCCACCATCATCTCTAGAGTTAAGAGGAGAAGCCTAGCCACGTCCAGCTTTCCCTTTCCACTTCCCAGTCACTGAACCATGAACGAGAGCTGCTGAAACAACACTCCTTGCCGTCGTTCGAGCCATGAGTCCGGCAGATGATTACAAGGGGTTAGTTAGATACTAAGAAGAACACAGGTCTCATAGTACAAGTTTGTCATGGATTGGGTTTGTTCCAGTAACGAGATAAAAGAGAAAGAATGATAAGCTACTGCCATTGAAATTGATGATCAACAGAGGAAGATTTGGACCTGGATTTCGAACCTGAGACATGGGTTCTAGCTGAATTTGTCATTGACAGCAAAGACAAGGAGTTTAACCAAGAAGACAGGGTTTTGTTGCCAAGAAACAGTAAAGAAGATACAATTGTTGCTGCCATTTGAGATGATGTTGCTGCGCTATTTATTTGTATAAAGAACAGATTTTAGAGATTTGAATGAATGGGTTTGATTTGCATTTGAATGAAGTGCAGGGAAGGAGATGTGTATGGGTTTAGGAATCACAGTAAGCTCGAATCTGTATCATCATAAGAACAGACACAAAGTGTTCGAGAAAATGCCTGAGAGGTCAGCTCTTCACAATTCAAAGCTCAATTGCTATTAGTTTCCTGAACCAGCATTACCCTCAGCTAGACAATGGTTTTAGTGGGTATTTGAAACGAAATTGGAGGTTTTAAAGTAGCGGAAGAACAAGGCAGAAGTGGCTTGAATTCGTGGTGGTTCTAGCTGAATTTGTAGGAGCCAAGGAACGACAACAGTGGCTGGAGACAGTGGCATCAAGTCAAGGCAAGTTTTACTGCCGGAAAATCAGCTAAGTTATGATGCTTGCTATTAGTTTTTCAGGTTGAATGGCAAGGAGTGAGCACAGGCTGTGGGTGCTGGCAATATGAGTTAGTCTTAGGCAGAGTTTATGAATCTGAAAATCAGTTAAGAAGAGGAGTTGCTGCCAAGTCGTGTGACTGAACCAGTGCCTATGCCAAGGCCTATCACGGCTAACCATGAAGAATAGAGCATGAAATTGGAGCTGAGTGAGAACCACATGGGTCATTGGGTACCAGGGGTTTACTGGCTTCGTACAGAGCTGTGAAGATCGCATCAACTGAAGTTTGTCGATATTCCAGGACTTGGAGATATAAAAAGAAAACCTAAAGCTACAGAAAAAAAAATCTCATACCCCCCTTCTACTGCCGCAACCCTAGTTTCAGCGAGCTTTTTCTCGCTGAACTACCATCATCCCCGTTACCACCTGCATCATACATCATCTCAGCACACCACCTGCATATCCATCTCCACCAGCATACACCTTCGCAGTCCCATTACCACCTGCATAGCATTATTACAAGTCCCAGCAGCTGTTTTTTCCCATCCACAGTTAACTGCCATCACATCCCACCATTGTCCAGTCCATAATACCACCAACAGTTCACCACAACACCACACAGCAGGGAACTCCAGCAATACAACATCAAGCTAGCAGCAGTACTACTTCGCCGCCACCATTTCATTATCACCAGGCCATACCGTCGCCAACATCACCAGTCCATATTCAACTCCACCTGCAGCTATTTTGGTTTCGTATTTCTGTTTGGATTTGTTTTATTTCTTTACCATGAACTCCAGTAGCTAATTGCATCTTGATTAGGGACGTCCGGGCATGAACTCGTATTGATATTTAAAAGCGCCTTTTTTCTTGCAATCTATCTTTTTATTGTTCATTCTCTAGTGTGCCAATATTGCTTATAAAAATTATTTTCCAATCGTTTAAGTTGCAAATTGAATGGTTGTTTGGTATTTGTATTGCTAGTTGAGACCTCTTCGACCCGTAATTGTCTAGAGAGCCTTAATACAAGTAGCGCTATATGGAAATTGACGATGGGATTTTGTTAAATATTCGTATGTATTGAATGACACTAGTAGATGAGTCGAGCTTATGTATTTGTCACTAGGAATAGCCTATCTCACGGAACTTAATGCACTCGTTTAAGTCACACCTAGAGAGCGTACTTCTAGGAAATTTGGCAAGTAGAATCCGGTAGTCGAGCGCTTCCGTGTCCGGTGAATTAAGAGATTGCGGAGTATTTGAGCGTACTAAATATTCTAGGGTTATTAGTAATGGGTACTTTGCAGAAGCATAGCTATATTGATTAGATTCACGTTTCGTGACCGAGAAAGAGTTCTTGATCATTCTCATACTCATATTTGCATTAATATTCAGTGATTGAATTAACAACTTTAAACTCAACTCTCCCTTAGGAACCAACCTTCTTATCCCTATACTACTAGTTAGTTTAAAGAGAAGTAAGGAATTTATTTTTGCGAGTTCGACACCTCGTCATTATACAGTGTCATAGTATTATTACATAGTATCAAAGTTCAATTGTATCACAACTTTGATAACAATACTATGGTGATATGTATCACTCCGCCTTAGTCAATACTTCATCTCGACATGAAAACCACTTTCCCTTACATAATGATCCGTAAACCATATGTATTTGTAGTATGAAACTACACATTAATTCTCCCCCTTTTTGTCAATATAAATTGGCAAAGGTACGAAAACTAGTGGAATCCTCATGAAATTTTCATAGATATACTTCATAACCAAAAGAGAATAACATACCAACTTATTTAGATGCAATCATAAAGCCGAAGCTAAATGCATTCATCAAGGAGTTTATAAAGATACAAGATAACCCCTATAATATTCCACAGCCGCACTCCCTACAAAGATTTGGTAATTAAGCACAAGTTCAAAAAGAACTCTCCCCCATAAAATGTCATTCCCGAAAGAACAACAAAGGCGACCTTGCTTTTACAAGAAAAGAAGGATTTCTTTGGACATAACCAAACCACATGAAGACAGGGATTTGAATCCAAAAATCTCAACTGAATCAACCACAAAAATGATCAATTCAATTGGCCATGCTCGACATAAGAGAACTTACGGAGCAACACAGTATATGCACAAAAAATGTGGATTGGAGATCGACCAATACTGCGGAATACACAAGGATTCATCCTATTTTTCATCACTATTTGCACAATGACATATAATAGACTTAATCCTTGTAAACAAAAGTTTTATCCTTTCTTCCATCAAAATAATGGCATAAAAGGCTTTAACTTTTGTTTGTCAAAAGTTCATTCTATCTTTTATCAATACTTTCATACCGACATAATAGAGATAACTTTTGAACAAGTATGGGATAGTCAAAGGTTCACAGACGTAAACAACATATCCCATAACAATTTGCAATATATAAAATCATAAAGATTAAAATTTCAAAAATCATCTTCCAAAAAGCTTAGAATTTAAATAAATAAATCTAAAAACATTGAAAATGAAAACGTTGGAAATAGCTATGTGTACTCATAATAACGGCTATTCTAATCCCTAGTAATCCTTCTAAAACACAAAAAATAAATTCTCAAAAGAAGTTTCCTAGACAAAATAAATCAAAGTTCTTTGACAACCTCATACCTTTCAATGAATCCATCATAGAAGGTATCATTGATTTCCTTTATTCTCTTGACCGTAGACACACCATGTTCGTGAGTTAGAACACAAACTTTTCGATCAACAACCCGAGCAAGTTGTCTAGCTTTGACAGAGTCAATGATGAGCTTTTTCTGACTCTGTATCAGAATATTTTGGTTTGCGAGGATTCTGGCCTGACCATATAAGAGTTGGTTTATTCGTGGTTGAATATTTGCAAACTCGACCTTTGAATCGTCTTTAAAACGAGTTAAATCCTTGACAGATTCTCCAATCCAGGAGTTGTATTCCTTCCTTACGAGCATCTTCTTTAAAACCAACTCTTGAATCGACTCACGTCCTTGAGTGTCTTCCTCCACATCAATATGCATAATCTCTTGTGATTAATACAACATAGGATATATATGTATAAAGAGAAGACACTTCTCATTAAGGAAACCCTAAGAACTCACAGGAGAAGGACACAGACGTTCACAAACCGTTCACAAGAGAAAGATGGACTAAGAAAAATCCAATAAGAGAAAACACAATGTTTGTTAATATAGCTCATAATATTTAAATTAGAGCATGAGTCATGATAGCAGGATTGCACAACTCAGATTGATTAACAAAAGAAAACAACACAAAAAAAAAAAATATACAACAAATCTTGAGACTCCCATAATCATCATCCTTGTACCTCTCAAGATAAATTTAAGGATGAGGTTACCTAGAGTCAGGTAAGGGATTGAGAAGTGATCTCATTACGAAACATAGAAGAAGAGTTGTACAAGTTTTTTGAGTGTTTTACTTGTATATTACCTCCTTTCCATCGATTATAACTTATTCCAGAGGAATTTGTCATAAACCCTTTCAATAGTCCATCTGAAGGATTTTTCTGAGGACTGAGTCTAGGATCTCTAGAGATCGGTTCCAGAAGAGTGGAGTTGGAGGATTTCTATTTTCTTGTTCTAGACTTACCAGACTTGTTCTTATAAACACAGGGAAAGTGTTCATTAGTGGCACAAGAGTTTATACCATAATGAGGAACATGTAACCTGTGATGATTTCTTGAAGAGAGATCATTTTTATAAGATTTCTGGTTTTCAATAGGCAAGCAACTCATTTTAGATGTTGTTAGACGGTTTACTCCATTGACAGTAGAAAGAAGCAAATTATGGAGATTAGAAATCTGTTTCTTTTTGGTAAAACAATAAAGAGCATAGTGGTTCTTTTTTCCACGGAAGGAACAACATCGTGGGTTTGAGACATGATTTCCTTGACCCAAAACTTCTTCATGCACATGCAAATTTTTCAAGTGATTCACAATAGGTAATTTCTTAGAGGAATTATTCTTTACGCTAGTGTTTGAGGGTGAAGACGGTTTCTGCTGATTTCGGTAATTTCGGGTGTGTGGGTGAGAAACGAGTCTAAACCCTAAACAATGTACTGCAAGGGAGTACTTTAGATTCAAGAGATCAATCTGTACAAATCCGGCCTAAACTAAGAAATGGTCGTTCCAGACTTGCTTCGGTCACAAAGAGGAGGAGAAGGGTTGGTTTTTGGGAGGGAAGCGAAGAGAGTGTTGAGACCAGAATAGTTGATCCTGGAAGAGTAGTTGTTTTGTGAGTTGCATCAGAAAGTGGGAAGCTAACAGATGGGAAAGCTAGCAAACATTTTCTTAGTGTTGTATGCTCCTGACCAGAACTTGTTGTTCGGTGGAAATAGGTAAGACCTGTTTATACAAGTCGAAGTGAAACGTACGCTGATCTCGTAAGAAATGGGAAACAGATGAGTAAATGGGAGGAGGTTGTAACCGGTAACGCCTGGAATTGATGTTCCATAAAAGAAAGCGTTTTACCATTACTCCCTGTATTTACTAACCACCTCATCCTTATGACACTGTCTTGTAACGGGCGTAGTGTACGCCGCACGCTGTAAACCGCCAAAACCAATACCCAATGAGCATCCCCAAGTTTGTGACATGTGTTGATGCCTGGAGTGTTTTGATAGAAAACATGTAGCATGTTGCTGTTGTTTGGCAAGTTGAGCTTGTGAGACTTGCCGGCTCGGTGGTGACCTTCGACGGTCGAGATTTTGAATCTTGAGAGGAAGGGTAGCCGTTGATTATTACAACCCTTCGTTTGGTAGCCAGTGGCATGAAAGCATGGCCGACATGGCTTTAATATGGCCTAGTTTAGGCGTGGCCAAAAGCTAGGGTTTTGGCATTGTTTAGGCGCGACCAAAACTAGGGCTTGGCGTCGAGCCAAAAGGTTTCCCTGCGTTAGATGGTAACCTTGGACGGCTAATATCTGCGTCTTAGATGGAAATGTGGTCGTCGATTGTTGCAAGCCTTCATGTTGGAAGATGAGAAGGGAAGGCCGGAATGGTATGGTTTAGGCGCAGAAAGGTGGATGGCACGGCATGCCATTGGCACATGTGGCATGGGCGGCATGCCTTGGCGCGGTTTAGGCGTGGCCAAAAATAGGGTTTTGGCGTTGGGACAAAGGTTACCATGCATTGGTTGGTGACCTTGGACGACTAAGATTTGCATCTAAGATGGAAGGGTGGTCGTTGATTGTCGCACGCCTTCGTTTTGGAAGTCGTGAGGGGAAGGACGGCATGGTATGGTTTAGGCGCGGCAAGGTGGCTGGCACGGCATGCCATTAGCACATATGGCATGGTCGGCATGCCTTGGCGTGTCCAAAACTAGGGTTTTGGCGTTGGGCCAAAGGTTACCATGCGTTGGTTGGTGACCTTGGACGGTTAAGATTTGCATCTAATATGGAAGGGTGGCCATTGATTGTCCCACGCCTTCGTTTTGGCAGCCGTGAGAGGAAGAACCACATGGTATGGTTTAGGCACGGTGAGGTGGCTGGCACGGCATGCCATTGGCACATGTGGCATGGTCGGCATGCCTTGGCGCGGTTTAGGCGTGGACAAAACTAGGGTTTTGGCATTGGGCCAAAGGTTACCATGCGTTGGTTGGTGACCTTGGACGACTAAGATTTGCATCTAAGATGGAAGGGTGGCAGTTGATTGTCGCACGCCTTCGTTTTGGCAGCCGTAAAGCGGAGGACGACATGGTATGGTTTAGGCGCGGCAAGGTTGATGGCACGACATGCCATTGGAACATATGGCATGGTCGGCATGCCTTGGCGCGGTTTAGGCGTGGCCAAAACTAGGGTTTTGGCGTTGGGCCAAAGGTTACCATGCGTTGGCTGGCGACCTTGGACGGCTAAGATTTGCATCTAAGATGGAAGGGTGGTCGTTGATTGTCGCACGCCTTCGTTTTGTCAGCCGTAAAGGGAAGGCCGACATGGTATGGTTTAGGCGCGACAAGGTGGATGGCACGGCATGCCATTGGAACATGTTGCATGGTCGGCATGCCTTGGCGCGGTTTAGGCGTGGCCAAAACTAGGGTTTTGGCGTTGGGCCAAAGGTTACCATGCGTTGGCCAATGTTCAAGTGTCAATCAATTTAAATCAACAACCAAAGGTTGGATATTCTAATAAATTGATCTTAATGCATAACCTGTGATATTTCAATTATTTAACAAAATATAATGCGGAAAAGAAATAACACAGACACCGATTAACGAGGAAAATCGCAAATGCAGAAAAACCCCGGGACCTAGTCCAGATTTGAACACCACACTGTATTAAGCCGTTACAGACTCTAGCCTATTACCAATTAACTTCGGACTGGACTTTAGTTGAACCCTAATCAATCTCACACTGATTCAAGGTACAATTGCGTTTCTTACGTCTCTGGTCCCAGCAGGATACGACGCACTTGACTCCCTTAGATGATCTCACCCACAACTAAGAGTTGCTACGACCCAAAGTCGAAGACTTGATAAACAAATTTATCTCACACAGAAAAGTATATAGATTGAATAAATCTTTATCCCACAGAAATACCCAAGAATTTTTGTTCCGTATTTTGATAAATCAAGGTGAACAGGAACCAATTGATAACCCAGACTTATATTCCCGAAGAACAACCTAGTATTATCAATCACCTCACAATAATCTTAATCGACCAGCAAAACAAGATATTGTGGAATCACAAACGATGAGACGAAGATGTTTGTGATTATTTTTATCTTGCCTATCGGAGAAATTAATCTCGAGTCAATTATTTCAATTGTACTTAACACGATAGAATCGGGCAAGATCAGAACACGCAAGTACAAAGAAAATAGTTGGGTATGGATTCACAGTCCCAATGAAGTCGTTAACCTACAGGGTCTCGAAGAAACCTAAGGTTAAAGAAGAATCGGCTCTAGTTATGCAACTAGTAGCACACATGAGGTGTGGGGATTAGGTTTCCCAGTTGCTAGAGTTCTCCTTTATATAGTTTTCAAATCAGGATTTGCAATCCAAATTATGTTAATAACAAAGCATTCAATATTTTACTGTTAGATGAAAAAACCTGATTCAACCAAGCTAATATCTTTCAACCGTTAGATCGAACTTAGCTTGTTACACACTGTTTGTACCCAAAATTACTTTTAGGCACTAAACACGATGATTTTATGATGATTATGATACGATTAGGGTAAAATTAGGGTTAGAAACAAATTGAAGATGAATAAAGACACGAATTTAACGTAGTTCGGCAAGTGTTGCCTACATCCACGGAGGAATCCCATAGGGAGTTATGTATTGATATGAGGTTTACAAAAATTGTGGTTAGCTAACCTAGGGTTCCATATCCTCTTAGGGTTTAGGATATATGTATTTATAGAGTTTATGTAACCCTAATTAGTTAAACTTAATGTGCAAGCAACTTGGCCAACAAGTCTTCTAGAAACTTCTTGAATCTTCCCGGGTAAACGGGCTTGATTAACGGGCCTTCCATGAATTTTATACACGGTACAAACATCGCCCCGTCTTAACCTCCAACTTGTTGGGGGTTAAGAAATTCCTTTATCCTTATGCGTCGACCGTTGATGACGTAACTCGCCCCCAAGCGTTTGTAGAGATATTGCAAAGACGCCCCCAACTGTGATAACCTGCAATAAAATTGCTCACGTGCTAGGTGAGACTTTTTTCCACGTGGTGGAATTGATGCTCGAGAGCTAGTCGAGTCCTGAGATGAATGTAGTGTGCGTGCTTGCGGCTGGGGCAAGGCTTTTTGCTCGCAACGTAACAAGGCTGAAGCGCTCGCTGCTCGGGCAGTCTGGCTGTTGCTTGTGTTAAGTACGAGTCTTTAAACCAATATTGGGCATTGGGCTCGTGATTCAACGAGACTTTGGACCAAAATCGGGCGTTGGGCTCGTGGTCGAGACGAGACTTTATGCTTTCCAAGGTGTAAGTCTTTGTACTCGCGTGCAAGACGAGATTTTATGCTTGTGATAAGAGCAAGACTTATGTGCTCATGTGCAAGGTGAGGCTTTAGGTGCTTGCGATGTGATGCAAGGATAAATAGTGAAGGGTCTAAGAAATCCTATCTCGAACTGGATCATGTCGCTATCCACGGACCTCGAACTCGATCATGTCGTTATCCACGAACCTCGAACTCGATCATGTTGCTGCTCCAAGTGCATATAAAAGTTTCTCGAACGCAGGATGTTTTGCTTCCAAGTTTTAGGAAATTCAAAAAGGATTCCAACGAGCCAAAAATCACTCAATTCAGACTTAAAATAAAGACGTTATGGACGAAACAAGATTCGAAGAAAGTGCGCATGTTGTCGCTAACGAGGCAGTGCTAACTAGATCAGATGGATGACGTGGCACTGCTGACTAGGATGGGCCTTGCTGATGTTGCACCCGAATGGTGTTGATGTGGCTAAAAGTCTCCAACATGGCAGCTGATTTGGGTGCTGACGTGGCGTATTTCTGACTGGACAATCATCGCTGACATGGCAGTTTTGCTGACTGGGCAGTCTTCGCTAATGTGTCGGTGACTGGCACAGGTTGACTGGACCCACGTGGCGTTGACTGTGCGCTGACTTGTCAGCGTTTGAGAAGCACTGGATCGTTGGTGTACGGAGGCTGGACAGATCTAATGGTCCAGATTCGTCAGATCTGACGGATTGGATCTTCTGGATGATGAGGCGTACTTGAGGCTGGGTCTCTGTAGCTGTACAAGATATAATCTTTTGTAACGCTATTCTACAACATCTATAAATGTTACAGTTTTATAACACTCTCTGCTTCTGTTTCACCACACTTTCTTCAACCGTTTCGTAACGGTTTTCATCCGTTCGCAACAATTACGCTATTTTTTCTTCTTAACCCTATTTTTTTTATTTTTTCTTGATGATTTTGCATGGATATTCGTGCATGATTGTTCCGGGACTTCTCTCACTGGTAAAAATCGATCGTTTTACTCGAATCCCCTTAGTCGACGCCAATGTTTGTACCCAAAATTACTTTTAGGCACTAAACACGATGATATTATGATGATTATGATATGATTAGGGTAAAATTAGGGTTAGAAACGAATTTAAGATGAATAAAGACACGAATTTAACGTGGTTCGGAAAGTGTTGCTTACATCCACGGAGGAATCCCATAGGGAGTTATTGTATTGATATGAGGTTTACAATAATTGTGGTTAGCTAACCTAGGGTTCCATATCCTCTTAGGGTTTAGGATATATGTATTTATAGAGTTTATGTAACCCTAATTAGGTAAACTTAGTGTGCAAGCAACTTGGACAACAAGTCTTCTAGAAACTTCTTGAATTTTCACGGGTAAACGGGATTGATTAGCGGGCCTTCCGTGTATTTTATACACGGTACAAACACACACAAATGAAATGTACCCTCATTTAGGTTTATGTAGCCGTACCCAAACCTGTACACCATGTTGGCTCACAAATAAGTAACCGAAGTTAGCCATATGATTACTCTCATATAAACCTTATTCATCTTAACCATAACTAGTTCAAATGACTCAAATAAAACTAGTTAAAGAGTCGTTCAATTGCTATATTCTCAAAGAAGTATACAAGAACACAATTGAAGCAAAATCAATTTGATTCACTCGAATCAATACATGAACATTATAGCCATGGTTTGCAAAGATTGCATTCCTTATTTTATAAATGTTTAAGTTCATGTACACAACCGATTTTAGAAAGTAACCAACTCAAGTATGCAAACGGGTACGCATACTTAAGTAGCCGGACCGAGTTTGGTTACCCCAGTACGCGTACGGGTACACATACCAATTCACACTTCAAACTCCAACAGAAATTCACGGAAGTGAGACTTCCGCCAGTATGCGTACGGGTACGCATACTTTAGTTCACGGTTTTGGACTTGTACACAAATGTGATAACACATGATGTTTATATTCAAACATGGTTACACGATTCTAAGCTCTTTATATTAATCATTAAAACTTTCTTAGAGGATGACAATAGCCGTTTTCACACACTATTAGCATCAAAGCAATTTTCAAGATATTGAAATAATCATAAGGAAACATTCCAAGACTACACCAAATGATTGTATCACACAAACCATGTAAGATGTTACTCGGAAATTTTCACATGATATAAGATGAACTTGGTCGAAGCGAAAGCTTGCCAACACATATTTCTATAAATATGTAAGCGAGGTAAACTCAGATCGAAATCTCAAGTGTGTATATAGAAAACTATATTGTAATACAACTTATGTCTCAATATAGGATATATAGTAGAAATAAACTTTCCAAGTGATAGATGAGTTTCAGTCTCCACATACCTTTTGTCGATGAAGTTCCACAAGCTCTCCTTAGTAGTTCTTTGTCTTCAAATGATGAACGCCGTGAAGTCTAAGCTCAACTACACAAAGAAAAATCTCTCCACCGTTAGATGGTCTTAACTTGTTACACACAAATGAAATATACCTTCATTTAGATACTGGAAACCGTACCTAAACGTGTATATTAAGTTGGCTCAACAATAGTTAACTGAATTTATCCATATGAACACTTTTGTATTAACAAAATTCATCTAACACTTCTAGATCAAATGATAATCAAATGAATCTAACCGTGTTACTCATAGAGTTTTTCAATTGTTTTTATTCTCATATAAGTATACAAGACACAATTGAAACAAAATCGGATTGATTCAAGAGAACCAATTCATGAACATTAAGCCACGGTTTGCAAAGAATGCATTCCTTAATTTATATATGTATTTGCTCATGAGTATGAAATCACATTTCACCGATTTTAGAACTTAAACCAACTTAGTTTGCAAACGGGTACGCAAACCTAAGTTTCAAACTTTAGTCTTGTCCGAAAGTTCGCAAACCGGTATGCATACTGTAATCCCGGACCTAACTCAGGTAGAACCGTTTGCGTACTGTTATGCATACTTGGTTCCCTGACTTTAACAGTTAAAACCGTTCGCATACTGGTATGCAAACTTGGTTTCCGGACCTGAATCATACTACAAAAGTTTGCATACTGGTATGCATACTATGTTATATCCAGACAATGGTTAATTGTTCTAAACTCCCATTTCCATCATTGAAACATCCTTAGAAGACGACAATAGCTGTCTCACACAAACTATTAGCTTATAAGTAATTTTCAAGTGATCAAATGATCAATACGAAACATTCCAACTCTACATCAAATGACTGTCCCACACAAATCATGTACGATGTTTCAAGGCAATTTTCACATGATCATCTTTTGACCCATTATTTAGTTTTCAATAAATAAATTATTTCCAACTAAACTCGTCAAGAATAATGACGAATGTAGCTAAAGCAAAAATCTTCCACCACATATTTCGAGAAATATACAAGCGAGTTAAACTCAGCTCGAAATATAAAATATGTATAATGCAAGAGTCTATAAAACTATACGACTTAGTCTCGATAGGGACAGAATAGAATAAACTTCTGAATGATAGATAAGTTTTAGTCTCCACATACCTTTTGTTGATGAAGTTCCTCCAATCTCTCCTCGGTATCTTCAATTGATGAATGTCGTGAAGTCTAAAGCTCAACTACACATTTTATCCTAGTCCGAGACATAGCTATAAGTAGACTAGAAATCAAGACTTATAGTTTTGATCACCTAAATTTGACAAACAAGCTTGAGATAGCAACACTTGCGATTTCGACCGAGCAGAGGTCTAACAATCTCCCCCTTTGTCAATTTTAGTGACAAAACTATCAATACATATGGATTACAAAATAAATAAACTATGTAGCTTCTCATCTAACATGCTTGATTTCCTTGGTTCTTTAACATTCCTTGAATTCTTCGTCACTCCAAGTACTCCAGTGATTCTGAACGTATTCAACTCAGCATCATTGTTGTTGAAGATCCGTAGCTATATCAATACGAAAACAATTGTTCTCAAATATTGTTATACGGTGTCATAGTATTATTACTCAGCATCAAAGTTCAAATGTATCACAACTTTGACAATAATACTACGGTGATATGTATCACTCCACCTTAGTGAATAATTCATCTCACAATGAAAACCACCGCCCCTTACATGATGATCCGCAAACCATATGTATGTAATGTGAACTACAAAATGATTCTCCCCCTTTTTGTCAATATGGATTGGCAAAGGTACGAAAATTAACGGGATCATAATGAAATTCTCATGGAGAAAATTCATGACTAAAAAAGAACATATCAAATTGGTTTCGATGTTTTCACATAGTCGAAACTTAGTGTATTCATCAAAGAGTTCATAAAAATACAAGAAAACTCCTACAATATTCCACAGCCGCACTTCCCACAAAGATTTGGCAATTAACCACAAGTTCAATTAAGAACTCTCCCTCATAAAATGTCATTCCCGAAAGAACAACAAGAGCGACCTTACTTTTAACAAGAAAAGAAGGATTTCTCTGGACATTAAAAAATTACATGAAACATGAATTTGTATCCAGAAAACTCGAATAAAGTAATCCACAAGTGACCTTATTGATTAATCTGATTAGAAACGCTCAACATAAGAAAACTTACGGAGCCATACAATACTTTCACATAAAAGTGGATCAGGGAAAGATCAATACTGCGGAATATTCAAAAGTTCATTCTATTTTCCATCAATATTTGCATAATGACTCAACAGACTTAACTTTTTATGTACATGATATAATCATAGTTCACGGACGTAAACACACATATCCCATAACATATTTTTTGTAATATATGAAACCAATAATGATTAATACCACAAAATCATATTCCAAATAACTTAGAATTTAAATAAATAAATCTAAAAACAATATACTTAACTTTTGACGTATATAAGATAATCATAGTTCATGGACGTAAACACACATATCCCATAACATATTTTTGCAATATATGAAACCAATAACGTTTAATACTGCAAAATCATCTTCCAAATAACTTAGAATTTAAATAAATAAATCTAAAAAAATTGCAAGATGGAAATCCGTTGGCAATAGCTATGTGTAATCACAATATTTTTTGTTCCAAACCCTAGTTATCCTTCTTAAAATACAAGAATAAATTCTCATAAGAAGTTTCCTAGACAACAAAACGAAGAGACAAACTTGTAAAGAACATACAAGATGAATTGCCATTAGAAGGTAGAATCAATCTTTTTCGCACGGATTTACACCAAGGATGGCTACCAAAGGCGTATAAAAAGATAACTTAACAAAGAAGAAAATACAAATTCATTATCTACCATGCACCGAAGTTCACATAAGAGGACTGTGAATATTCAAGAATCTCAGAGAAACGCGTAATACTGCCCATTCTTGAATTTTCTTCTTTGTGATTCACCAACATCATTCTTAAAAGAGCTACAAATGAGCTTAGAAGAGAAGTACTCCAAGAATACAAGTTCCCAAGTCCAAGATAAGTGGTACAAGTGCGACGAAATGGAGCAAAACATTCAAAAACAAGAGATGGACACAGACCAATATTAACTCATCCAAATTTAGGAATTCTCATCACCATTTTGAATAGAATTCAAAGAGGAAGAGAATTCAAAAAAAATGAGGTCATTCCGATTTCGAATGAAGAAGTTACAACAAAAATAAGTTTACCGAATATCGACGTCTACATGCCAGTTTGCAAACTGTGTTCGCAAACGGATTTCGTGAGCTGGAGCAGTTTGCATACCAACATGCGAACTGAAGTCCCTGGATTTTTATATTAAATGTTGGTATTCATACCTGGTATGTATACCATGAAGGCCAAACATCCCGAACTACTATTTTCGACCCTGAACATTTAAGAACCTCAAACACAAATCATGTTAGGTAGACGTGAATGATACACAAGGTACATGGATTATGATAAGCACTTTAAGAAAATAATAAAATCATAAAACTTTCTCAAGTTTATAGACATACCTTTTTAGAAGAATCTAATCGAACTCTACAGTCTTACCAAAAATTTAAAATTGTACCCAACATAATATGTGTTCCTCAATTCTTGTGCTTCCCTCACCGTATACATAGCAGGGCATTCCTTCGTGAGGATGCACTTTCAACACAATCAAGTTGTGTTGAGGTGAAAAATGTATTGCTCACCGCAGGTGAGAGAAACCGACTTTTCCACAACTATTGATTTTTCACAATCGATAGTCTTTGGCTTACTTCGTTTCTTCTTCCACCAATTCTTGTGTTTCACTTTTGAATTATTATGAAAGAGAACACTTTTAGAAACCTTTCATATTCAAATTCATTTTTTCCAAAGAACCTTTTAACTTCCAACATCATGGATACCGTTTTCTCCATAATCATGGATTTTCTTGGAGATCATTCCTTTTCACACTCAAAGCACCAATGACTTTCTTTGGTACCCATTTCTAAGTGCGTTTAGGAACAATCAGAATCGTCTTCCTATTACCCTCTTCTAGGTTTCTCGAAAGAGAATTGGATTGATTATTCTTTTACAAGTTAGTCATTCTCCAATTGGGAGCATCGGATATCGTCTTCGTCTTTACAAAGTTATCATTTTGATAATCATTACGATTGTGAAAAGGCTTTATATGACGTTTATAGGCAAATCTAGGTGTATCACAACATCGATTCCTTTGCCTAAAGGTTGGATAGTTACAAGCTGTAATGTTAAGGGGATTAGCCTTAACATATGATCTTGGTTTCACAATTTCTTGTGATTTCCAAATAAGAACATCATAAAGTTTCTCATTCCTTATACAAAAACTACATCTCCTTTCCAGATGACCTTTATTTCTACAATAATGAAAAATATAAGGAATGTTCTTACCCGGATTCGTATGTGCTGTTTTTGGAGGTTGATATACTGTAAGGACCCTCAAGCTCGTCAACGATATTTGACTGGTCTAGAGATGATCAAGAGATGATTTACCGTTAATGACTCGACTAGTTAATTTAGATTTTAATTAATAGAAATTAACCTAACAATAATCTAGATACGAAACTAGTATTTTTGATTAGGTCTCAAAAAGTTAGGCGAAATGGACAACTCTATCGTGTCATTCGGATACTTTGGTCGTCGGTCGTCTATGACTTCGTTTATTGAAAATGGGAAGTCTGGAGAAGCATCCCTAGTTTCTTGCATAGGAGTCTTAGCCGTGGCTTTCCGGGATGGAGTCGTCTGCGATGGCGCTGCACGCTTGGGTTGTTGTTCTGCTGCTGGAGATTTCCTTTTCCCTCCTTCACCTACTACGCTTACAGAAGAACCGATGTTATATTGATTGTTGATGAGGCGTCCGTTTCCTCGAGTTTCGCGTGCATCTTCACCCATGGCTGGTCTGGATCTTTCTAACAACGTTGTTGCGGTTGTAGCCAACCGCTTAACAGCTTCATGGAGTTCAGAGAATGTCTGGATACACAGGTTTTCCATTAAAGCACGATAGATGGGAACCATACCGTTGATGCATGACTCCACCAACTGCTGCTCGGTCACATATGGGTCGTGACAATCTAAAGCTTGAATTCTGAATCTCTTGACGTAATCGTTTGGATGCTCGTTGTTTCGTTGAAACATTCTTCCTAAGTCTGAGAAAGTGATTTGCTCAGATACGAAGAAATATTTATTATAGAAAGCGTTGACCATCTCACACCAGTTGGATATGATGTTTGGTGCGATGTTATGGTACCAGGTATACTCCCTTCCGGTAAGCGAATTTGAAAACTATTTCAGGCGGAGGACATGATTGTATTCATGTGCTCCCAAGGATTCCAAAAAATGAGAGATGTGTTCGCGAGCGTTACCAGTACCGTCATAGAGAGAAAATTGAGGAGAGGAACTCTTTGCACATCAGAAGAATACGGAGGTTGGTGCTGTTGCAGGTCCACTGGGTTTTCTTTGCCTCGATTTTAGAGAAGACGCTCCAGATCCTCACGTGTGATGAAGTTGGACGGCTGATTCCTTTCTCGTGAGCAGCGTTCAGGGGGCCACACGAACTTCTTCATCAATGAAGGCACCCCCTGTTAAAGCACTCGCGCAAGGAGTGTTAAAAGTACCCCTTATTGGCTCCATGGGTTGACGCGGATCTTGTGGTAGTCGCTCCGTTAGCGTCTTGAGGAAAGTGAGTACCTCTTTCTGAGTCATAGCCATGTCCGTATGAGCCTTAGAGAGAAATTCTTGTATTTTCATCAAATCAACAATGGTGAGTGGGGGTTGGCTTGCTCTGACTCCTCCAGTCTCTCGTCCCGCTGAACAAATGGTGGCAGCCCTGGTGACGATTGGAGGTGTCGTGCTCGAAGAAATATTAGGAGTAGCAGCGGCTCTGGCTCTGGTAATGGGAGGTGTCACACCAGAGGGGATACTTCCGGCGTTATTAGTGTTGGCGCTATAGGATGTAACACCATTCGATGTGTTGACTGTGCTAGCAGGCGGTACAGATATTGGCACCAGGAGCGTGATCAGCGCCCGTAGCATCAAGATTGGTAACTGACCCAGACCTAAGATCTACCATCTTGAATTTGAAGAAATTGAAATGAAGATTGAAATTGATTTCTTTTAACCGAGTGATTAATCTCCCACTGTGGTCGCCAGTTGTTTTGGGTAAAAATTGATTCTGCTGGCTTTGGTAAATTTGGGTGTGCCGCCGAGAAACAAATATAAACCCTAAACAAATGCACGAGTACTTTAGATTCGAGAGATCAATCTGTACAATTCTGGCATAAACCAAGAAATGGTCGTTCCAGACTTGCTTCGGTCGCAAAATGAAGCAGAAGGGTGGATCTTAGGGAGGTGTTGATGGTGGTTTTTATCTTAGGGTTAAAATCGTAAAACCTTGCATCAGATGTGACGTCACTCTGCAAGGAAATGGTGTTGCGAGTACTAACCTCTCCACCAACACATTTATTGATGCGCTCAATATTCCTTTTCTGGCGCCTCGCCAATACTAGACTCACTGAGAACTTTCCTGTGCTATGTTCCTCAGCAGAACCCTTAAGTCGGTATGGCATGACGGATTTATGTTCACTCGCAGCTGAGTATCATGAAACCTCCAAGTACCAAAATTAAGGCCATTGCACGAAAGGCTCAGACAGAAAGCATACTGCATTATGTAGGTAAAGATTTTTGTGACGACATACGAAAATCCATCTAATCATTGTGATAACTTACAAAAAACTCATAAACCCAACTAAATTTCAAATTAGGGTTTTGCGCCTCGCGCCATATACTAGACCCCGTTGGTCGAAACCACGCCTAGCCAAGCTAGGCAACCAAATTCTCCACAGCGCGCTGGAAGTGTGGCGCTCCCTAGCTTGACCGGCCCCACTTCCCATCGACCAATCAGGTCTCCCTAAATGCGCCATTCGCATTCCCAACAAGGCCGGCCCCATGTTTCTTGCCAGCCCCTTTCTATCGACCAATCAGATCGCTTTAAATCCGCCACAGCGCTGGAAGTGTGGTCGCGCCCTAGCTTGCCGGACCCACTTCCCATCGACCAATAAGGTCACCTTAAATATCCCACGCACATTTCAAACAAGGCCGGCCCCATGTTGCTTGTCGGCCCCCTTTCCATCGACCAATCAGGCTGCTCTAAACCTGTCACGGTCTCAAAATAGGTCGCTAATACTAAGCTAGCTTCCAAAAACGTACTAGCTTCCCAAAACGCGCCGCACGCACTAACTAGGGTTTCAACACACCCAAACCCTAATCCAGGAAATACGCAACCAAATCCGTCCACGATGCTAACTTTGGCCACGCCGTAACTGGCATACTGCTATACCAAGGCTACTGGCACGCCACCATGCCACAGCTGCTAGCACGTCTCTATGCCAAGGATACTGGCACGCCACCATGCCACATCTGCTAGCACGTCTCTATGCCACGGCTACTAGCATGCTACCATGCCACAGCTGCTAACACGTCGCTATGCCATGGCTACTGGCACGCCAACATGCCACAGCTGCTAGCACGTCGCTATGCCACAACTACTGGCACGCCACTATGCCACAGCTGCTAGCACGTCGCTATGCCACGGCTACTGGCACACCACCATGCCACAACTTCTATCACGTCGCTATGCCACAGCTACTGGCACGCCACCATGCCACAACTGCTAGCACGTCGCTATGCCACGGCTACTGGCATGCCACCATGCCACAGCTAGCACGTCGCTATGCCACGGATACTGGCATGCCACCATGTCACAACTACTAGCACGTCGCTATGCCACGGCTACTGGCATGCCACCATGCCACGCGTAACAACCTGCTATACGTTTTCCACAAAAACACTCGAGACATCAAAACATGTCACAAACTGGGGGATACTCATCAGGGTATTGGTCTGGCGGTTTATAATGTGCGGCGTGCAATACGCCCGTTACAAGAAAGTGTCATAAGAGTGAGGCACTTAGTAAATACAAGAAGTAATGGTGAAACGTTTTCTTCATTATGGAAACATCAATTCCAGGAGTTACCCGTTACCACTTTCTTCCATTACTCAACCGTTTCCACTTCTTACGAGGCCAGGGAACGTTTCATTACGACTTGTATAAATAGGTTTCACCTATTTCTACCAAAAGACAAGTTTTTTGTTCAGGAGAACAATACACATCCAGAAATTACCTGGTAAGCTTTCCATTCAGCTCGCCAGTTCAACTTTCGGATACAAGTCGCAAGACACCCACACTTCCAGAATCAACTATTCTGGCCTCAACACTTTCTTCGCTTCCCTTCCTAAGACCAACCCTTCTCCTTCACTTTGTGACCGAAGTAAACCTGGAACTGCCATTTCTTGGTTTAGTCAAGGGTTGTACAGATTGATCTCTCGAATCAAAAGTACTCCCGTGCAGTACATTGTTTTGGGTTTAGATTCGTTTCTCACCCGCACTCACACGAAATTACCGAAATCAGCCGAAACGGTTTTCACCCACAAACAGGAGGGAAGCGAAGAAGGTGTTGAGATCAAAATATTGAATTTTGAGGGTGTGGCTGTTTTATGACTTATATCAGAATTTGGAACTGGCTTACGGACTGTAAGCTATCAGTTCTTTTTTGTTTTTCTGAATACTTGCGTTGATAACACTTGTCCTTTAGAAAATAGGTTGAAAACCTATTTATACAGGTCATTGAGCGCACCCCTGATCTCGTAGGAAGTGGAGGAAGTTAAGTAGTGGAGTTGTGTAAAAAGTGGTGATCACCATGTTTCCATTATGTAGGAAGACCGGTCACACTTTCACCCACTATTCTCATTACTGTTGATCGTCCGTGCTTTCCTGATACTTTCTCGTAATGGGCGTGTCGCACGCCACACGTTGTAAACCTCCAGACCAATACCTTAGTGAGTATCCCCCAGTTTGTGACATGTTTGATGTCTCGAGTAAATGGGTCAAGTCGTGAGACTTGCCGCTAAAAACAGCATGTATTGCTTTTTAGGTCAAATACTAAAATTGTTTGTGGAATCAATGTTTATGAAGCATCGTTTATAATCGATGCATATAAAGCATCGTTGTTTTAAAGATCTCCTAAATTAGTCGCGAGTCGATCGTCTTAAAAGAAGAGCGTGACTGGACACCTTTGGGCGATCGTTTGGTAGCTCTAGGGGTGAGATACTGCTTGGTCGATCACTCCCTGTAGGCGAGTGGCGGATAATAGCTATTCTAAAATCCTACCAGTTGAGCTAAATTGGATCTGGATCGCTCAAATTGGCTAGCCAAGTTGAGTGGCCGAGACGATTTGCGGAAGTTAATGACTGTTATTGAAGCAGCGCGAAGGGCCATCTTTGGGCGATCGTTTGGGATCGCACGGGCGAGATGTATCTCGGTCGATCGCTCCTTACGGGAGGGGGTGTCTGGTGATCATAGCGGCATCTCATCAATCATCTAGTATCTGATCTAAGCCGTCCGACCAAGCTAGCGAAGTTGGACGGATGAGATGGTTTTGCGGCAACTGCTTGTTTTCGTTGATTTAGGGTTTGGAAACCGTGCGACCAACCCTAGTTTGGCTAACCGAATCAAAGCGCCGGGCGCTGATTTGAACAAGCCGATTGGACATGTGCAAAGACGTGCCACTTGTGAACACGCTAACATCTCCGGGGCCATATGAAATTATATCTAAGCCACTTGATTTGGCTGTCGAAGATGGGTGCTCATGATCGATTCGCGCCAGTAGCATACTGCCGCAAATATATATTAGCGTTTGAAGACGGCCGCATCCACCCTAGTTCAATCGAAAGGTTTGATGTGTTATTGACTTCCCATGAGCAAGTCGATCGACCGGGAATGAAATTGGGCCGGCGGTGAACACATTGGCATCTCTTTGATCGTGCGGGACACGATCTAGGCCGTCCAACTTGGATGGCTAAGTTGGACAGTCATGATGTATTTTGAGACTGTTTTTGCTGGTCTTAGCTCGTTTGCCCTTATTACGTTCGAAGTGTTTGTGGGTGTACTAGATGGAATCCGTTCGACCTGAGCGTTAGTGGGCCCGTCGGTGATCATCATGATGATCGCCTAGTTCCGCTGGGAGTATGCTAGGATTGTTAGATTGCATGGCCAAATTGTGTGGCCGTGATTAGTTTTGAGACTGATATAAACAGTCTAGATTTTCCTTAAGGAATTTAAACAGTTCGACCGAGCTAACTTTTAATTAAAAGTGCGTCGATACGAAAACCTCTTTGTCAGAGAGTGATGCAGCATGTGTGAGTATTTTCATGCAGATCTCAATACTGACACTTCGGTGATTCGCGCTACTCCGTTGCGAGTGAACATTAATCGTCATGTCATGCCAATATTGAGAGTTCAGCTGCGGAACATAGCATAGGAAAATACTAGAGAGGTCAATGCATTAGTGAATAATGCAGTAGGTTAAAATTTACAGAATATCTGGGGTTGTTGCTTCATGCACCATTCTGGATAAATTTCATAAATATGTTGAATTGCTCAATACATATGTAAGTAAGGAGGTCTGAACGTTTATGTTCCTTTGCAGGATGACAGTGCATCAATTACAGGGTTTTACAATTTTACCCTTGAACTAAAAACCACCATAAACAACTATCAATACATATAAATTACAAAATATATAAACTTTGTAGCTTCTCATCCAAATGCATGATTTCCTTGGTTCTTCAACATTACTCGAAATCTTTGTCACTTCCAAGTACTCCAGTGATTCTGAACGTGTTCAACTCAGCATCATAGTTGTTGAAGATCCGTATCCAAAACAATAAGAAAACAATTGTTCTCAATTATTGTTATACAATGTCATAGTATTATCACACAACATCAAAGTCCAATTGCATCACAACTTTGACATAATACTACGGTGATATGTATCACTCCCCCTTAGTCAATACTTCATCTCACAATGAAAACCACTCCCCCTTACATAATGATCCGTAAATATGTATTTTTAGTGTGAACTACACAATAATTCTCCCCCTTTTTGTCAATATAAATTTGCAAAGGTACAAAAACTAGTGGGATCATAATGAAATTCTCATATAGATACTTCATGACTAAAACAGAACATATCAACTTTGTTTCGATGATTTCACATAGTCGAAACTTAGTGTATTCATCTAGGAGTTTATAAAGATACAAGAAAACTCCTACAATATTCCACATCCGCACTCCCCACAAAGATTTGGAAATTAAGCACAAGTTCAATTAAAAACTCTCCCCATAAAATGTCATTCTTGAAGGAACAACAAGAGTGACCTTACTTTCACAAGAAAAGAAGGATTTCTTTGGATATTAACAAATCACATGAAACATGAATTTGTATCCAGAAACCTCAATTAAATTAACCACAAGAGAACACATGACTAATTTAATCTGAAATGCTCAACATAAGAGAACTTACGGAGCCATACAGTACTTTCACATAGAAGTAGATCAGGAAAAGTTGTATACTGACACAATATTTGCATAATAACACAAAGATTCATTCTATTTTTCATCAATATTTGCATAATGACACAATAGACTTAATCTTTGTTATCAAAAGTTCATTCTATCTTTCATCAATATTTGCATAATGACATAATAGACTTAACTTTTGACATATATGGGACAATCATAGTTCACGGACACAAACACACATATCCCATAACAATATTTGCAATATATAAAACCAATAAATATTAATCTGCAAAATCATCTTCCAAATAAGCTTTAGAATTAAAATAAATAAATTTAAAAACATTGCAAGATGAAAATCGTTGGCAATAGCAATGTGTAATCACAATATAGGCTATTCCAAACCCTAGTTATCCTTCTTAAACACAAGAATAAATTCTCATAAGAAGTTTCCTAGACAAAATAAAAACCAACGAGAGAAAAAGAATTTAATCATCGTCTTCATCATCGGAAACCATCCAAGAGGCTTGAAAAATATCCATATCTTCCTTGATTTCGGGAAACTTAGTAGAAATCACACGTAATTGTTCTTGGACATATTTTACCTTGGAATTGATATTACACACACCCTTGTGAATTTGATGAAGAAGACTCAAGGTGGTAGGATCACAAGAACCGTCAAGGGAATCACATCTTTGTCTTTGGAAGCATTCTCCTTCATACGTTTGAAAGTACAAGAACGAACAAGTTTGGGAGTTCCAATAGAGTTACCAATAGGAGCAATAGAATATGCTCGACAAATTTTCTCAATTAAATCCTAACTTCTTGTTGGATGACATCATTGTGAGCATTTGAAGAATGATGAATCCAAAAATATCAAGACTTCGAGAACCCAATTCAAGGAAATAAACTAACTCTGCAAACTCACGAATCCACCGATAGTTCTCAATCGTGGAGGGATAAATATTAGATATACCAAGTTTTCAGAAATACATCAAAGCAAGACTAAGATAATTAGTAGGAAATTTCCCTTCAATCCAATCAATACTCTTACCACAAAGACCATTAGAAGTTTCATAAGACGGTCTTTCTTCCCTTGGTCTAGGAAGGCGAAAATTACCCAAAGGAATTTTGGTAATCCTTGAAATCAACTCTCTATTAACAAGAATCCTTTCTCTATTTATCATGGTCTTGAATTTCATGTCATCAAGATCAACATCATGGATGTTAGCATAGAAGATTCTTGTGAGAGTGTCAAAACCTTCACCAAGACCATCAAAGATGTTTCCAAGATTAAATTTTTCAAAACAAACCAAATCTTCTTATGACCACTAACCATATCCAGTTTATTTTCTAGAATGAAACTACTCGAAGAAATCCTTTCAAAGATCTTACTGCTAGAATCATTGATAAATCTAATTCTAATAGAATCTTAATTTTTAGGTATACTCATGCTAGAAAAGGATGAATCCAAGTTTTTTGAAACCTTGAAAATTCCCATGAGATCTAAAAAATGAGAAATCAAAAAGAAGGAAAAACTTACTTGAAAATCTTTTTGAGGGTGAAGAAAACCCTTTGCCTCTCTTGGACCTCCAAGAACAATTTTTAATGGAGTAGAAACGCGAACCCTGGAAAAGACTTAGTTCACGTACTCGGACAAGGGAATGAAGAAAAAGGGTACGCGTACCACATCTCTTATATATCCATTAATGGGCTTAGACCCATTCATGAACCGCGACCCACAGACGGAAAGTGGGATCTTTTACATCGTTCAACCATCAAGGTTCGCACACTGTGAAGAAAATCAACATGGTGCCGTAAAATGATAGTAGTAGAACTACATCACTTTATTTAACCTCAGGTGGACAGAAAAATTCTGTCGGACGAGTTTTTCTTCAAGGAAAAAGAAATTTCAAAAATAAAACTAACCCATAATACAAAGAAACAAAACAAATCGGACCGTTACTTGCCCCATTCCAAGTTATATATAAATGGGGTGACGCCAATATTGTTATCAAGAGGCAAGACGAGCATAGGAATCCTCATGCATCTTTTTCGCTCGATATTTGTGAAATGTACCGGGAGTATGATCATAATAATGATGATACTCAGGGTTATTTGAAATTTTTGACTCCTTTTTCTTATGATTAAAGGAAGGATTTTTCCAATGGATGAAACTTGCAACACCACTTGTAGAAATATTTTTATTGATTTTGACCGAGTTGTTGCCAAAACTCGAATGTGTGCCACGAATGACAGAATAAGAATTTTTGCCAGCACAAGCCTTTTCCTTAATCAAGACAAGTCGTTCCAGAGATTTGAAAACGTTTTCAAAAGCCATAAACAAATCTTTGTCAATTGATCCATCTCGATAGTATTCCTAAAAAATATTAATAAGAAGTCTACTGAGGTTCCATATCCTTGAGATTTTATTCACACGTTTCCTGCAACGAACCTTTTTAAAGGAATCTTTAATTTTTTCTTTAGATTTTTTTCCATCATCTAGGATTTCTAACGTCTTGGATGATGTGAGATTATCTTGAGAGACCAGCACTCTATACAAGAATAAACTTTGCACAATCTTTGAAGATTTCCGGGATGTGCCACAAATGCCCAGAACAAGTTTCCCAAGGATATTTCCCATAGGGACAGCCTTTGGGAACAATCAAACACAAACTTATTAGGATTATCGTGTTTGCCTACTCCGATACCAATTGAAAAAGCGGGGGTATAACAACCACACTCAATATTTTGTTTAGGCAATCTGTATGAACTAACTCCAATATATTTACAAGATAATCAACTCCACATTCAGACTCAATCAAGAAAAATACATCCCAGAGTTATATCTCAATTTCTCAAATCAATCTGCAATCGAACAGATAGAAATCTGTGAGCCGGATTAATATGAGAAATAACTTGGATGGTATCAAAGATCAATATCCAAGTGTCAATCAATTTCAATCAATAACCAAAGGTTGGGTTTACTAATTGATTGAACTACGCACAACCTATGATATTTCAATTATATACAAATATAATGCAGAAAAGAAATAACACAGACACCAGAAATTTTGTTAACGAGGCAACCGCAAATACAGAAAAAACCCCGGGACCTAGTCCATATTTGAACACCACACTGTATTAAGACGCTACAGACTCTAGCCTACTACAAGTTAACTTCGGACTGGAATGTAGTTGATCCCTAACCAATCTCACAGTGATTAAGGTACAGTTGCGTTCCTTACGCCTCTTGAACCACACGGGATTCTGCGCACTTGATTCCCTTAGCTGATCTCACCCACAACTAAGAGTTTCTACGACCCAAAGTTGAATACTTGATAAACAAATCTGTCTCACATAGAAAACTCTATTGAATAGATAAATCTGTCTCCCACAGAAATACCTACTAGCTTTTGTTCCGTATTTTGATAAATGAAGGTGATAGGAACCGATTGATACACCAGACTTATATTCCCGAAGAACATCCTGGTAATATCAATCACCTCACAATAATCTTAATCGTATGGTAGCGAAACAAGATATTATGGAATCACAAACGATGAGATGAAGAGACTACTTTTTATCTTACCTATCGGAGATTGGACCTCGAGAAAATCTTAGAGAAGATAGTACTCATTACGATAGAACAAAGTAAGATCAGAACACGCAACTACAGAGAAAATAGTTGGGTCTTTCTTCAGAATCCCCATGAAGTCTTTAAGTCGTTAACCTACAATAGTTTTAGGAAAAACCTAGATTAAAGGAGAATCGACTCTAGTCGCAACTAATATCACACTACTGTGTGATCGGTGCCTCATAATGCATATTTCTAGACTATTTTATAGTCATTTATCACATTTCTACTGCTTCATTGTGCAATTTTCTTGTATTTTGCACATTTGTCCATTAACGGGTTATTTCCCGGAATAATCACACTTTTATTGTGTTGTAGGTGGGTGAGTAAACGGTGAATAATAGATCAGCGGGCTAGTGTGAAGGGAGTATAATAGAAAAGAATTTGGAGGCGTTTGTGGGATCAAGAAATTGAGGAAATGATGAGAAATGGCCAACAATCTACTTCACGTTTTAGAAAGAAAACCAGTTTTAGGAATTACTGATTAATCCATTTCTAGGAGACCCGTTTAGTGCCTAGTCCACCCATAAAAATAATTTAACCGCTAGTCCAAATTCATGATTTTGGACTAAAAATGTTATTCGGTGGTCCAATGTCATAATCCTACCGCACGTGTATGTTTTCGAAACGACCAAATTAGCCCGCACTCAAAGTACTTTGTCTTTTCATATCATTTTTTACTCAGTCGATCTCTGCGCCGACGAAAATTTGTTGAAGTAGATCTTTTGTGATTCATTCCCGAAATCAAACTCGTTTCTTCCATTTTTAAGCGAAGTTATTCTTGATCTTGGTTATAGGGTTTCTCCTTAATTTCTTCTTCTTATGCTTATTTTTTAGGTTTTTTCTTTATGGAATTGATCAATTTTAAATGCATGTATGTTTATGATACATTTCTTACTTATTTTCCCTGTTAGATCTGATTCTATCGATTTTGTGAAAACCCTAGATTATGTCTTTTATCAAATTTCATAGCTTCATATCCATCCAATCTAGGTATGTTCCGTAATAGGCGATGATGGTAAAGAAGTGAAACAAGTGAAGAAGAATATCAAGAAGATTCACGAAAAAATCCACGAAGAAGAAGAACGAGAAGATTGAACACTTTTACCTTCAGTACATATCGATATGTATTGCTGGATCAGTATGTACCATGAGTATGTACCATGAGATTGTACACTTTTAATTTCATAGATTCATATCCATCCAATCCAGGTATGTTCCATAATACGCGGTGGTAAAGAAGTGAAACAAGTGAAGAAGAATATCAAGAAGATTCACGAAAAAAATCCAAGAAGAAGAACGAGGATATTATACACTTTTTACCTTCAGTGCATATCGATATGTATTTGCTGGATCAATATGTACCATGGGATTATACATTTTTTCCTTAGTACATATTTTCCTTCAGTACAAATCGATATGTATTGCTGGATCAATATGTACCATGAGATTATACACTTTTACCTTCAGTACATATTTTCCTTCAGTACATATCGATATGTATTGTTGGATCAATATGTACCATGAGATTATACACTTTTACCTTCAGTACATATTTTCCTCCAGTACATATCAATATGTATTGTGGGATTACACTTTTACATTCAGTACGTATTTTCCTCCAGTGCATATCAATATGTATTGAAGGTAAAGGTGTATATATGATCATACATAACTATATGTACTGCCTTTGGTGATTAGCAGAGATCTTCTTCTTCTATTATTCTTTCTTTCTTCTTTCTATGGATCTTGGTGATTAGCAGAGATATTCTTCTAAAATCGAATTAGGGTTTGCTGATGAAGATTGATTGGAGATTTTGGTTTTTGCTTAAGAAAATTGATTGATTTTTAGAGATGATTAAGCATGATTTTTAGGTCGATTTTGTTGTTGGTGTTGTTGATTGAGAGGAACGAGGAAGGAGTTTCGTCTGCAGATGAATACAATGAGAAGACAAAATAAAGAAGAAGAACGAGATATGCATCCACATGTGAGTGGTAAGGATAGACAAGTAATTTTGACTATTCAAAAGCTTTTTGGACCTCCGATTAATTACTTTTTGACGCTGGACTACCGGTTAAACGTAGTCGAGTATTCTGGATGAAATAGCAAATTCCTCAAACCAGTTTGAGTTCTTCCTTGAATACTTGAAATGAGGTGTCCAAGCTTAACACCTAAGATGACCCCACTGCCCTTTCCATTTCTGTTCCAAGTTCCAAGCCATCTGTACTTTGGCTCTCTTCTCCACCCGACATCAATACTCCTAAACCCATATCTCTTTCATCCCCATTTTACTTCCTCTTTCTACTTCCGCCACCCTACCCCAGCTGTCCCTCTCACCGGCGACCAACCGATATCCCCCCTCTCTTGGTATTGAAAATCTCTGCAACATCAACATCATGTGACAATCAGTGAAGACAATTAGGCGGCTTTCCAGTGGTGAGTTCCAGAAGCATCAAATCCCTAATTTTGTCATTGTGTTTTATTGAAAATGGGAGAGAAAATTAGGAGAGGATTGTAAGGCAGAAATCAAGCCCGGAGTAGCCGGTGCAAGTTATTCTGTAGGTTTAGTTTTACATTCAGTTTTCTTCATGTTTTAATTTATTCGCTAGGGCATAGAGATGAAACTCTTAATCTAATATTAGATGATTTTGGTTATGAATTTGTTCTTGTTATGCTATATTGTTTAAGGAATTTTTTAATCTGTGAAACTCAATGCATAACTTTCACCTTGTATGTCAAGCATCCTAGGTCGTTAGAGTTCTTATATGTTGTTGTTTCAAGTTTCAATCCATGTTTAAATGATCTAATTAGTATGTGACTGGTTGTGCTGTAACAAGACAACTAATACTAGGGATTAATATCTTTTGTTGTGATTAAACTATCCGTATTCAGATCACCTTGAATATGTGGCAGACTTGCATCTTCACCGTTGTTCGTTAAAAGGACAAGAGTAATTTCTATAACTGAATTATCTAGCGGAGATTAAGCAGTGGATTCGACTTCCTTAGTGCCTTATAATTGCATTCTAAACTTGTTTATGTAGTATAATCATTCATACCAGTCGATAAACCCTTTTGCTTGTTAAATTAGTAAGAGTAGAACTTATATGTTCAACATCACTCTGTAACAACTCCCTGTGGACTCGACCTCTAATTTCTCTATTACAATAGACGTTGTGAACTTGCAGTAATTGTAGGTAACTTTCCCGACCTACCAAGTTTTTGGCACCGTTGTCGGGAAGTTGAAAATCGGTGTAGTTAGATTCTTTAGATTCTGTTTTTACTAGATGTAGTTAGGAAATGTACATATTCTTTGTTTTCTTATAAAAAGTAATTGGGTACTAATAGTCAATAATGTGGGAATATAGAAGTTTGTAATTATATCTGTACAAAAATTTGCATTTTCATATTCTGTAGTGTTTTTAGTTGGTTTCAGTTCGGTGGCTTATAGTCAATAGTTGTCATTAGAACTAGTGGGTACTAATTTTTCTTCCGTTTCAGTAGTATGTAGTATCCCACTTTGGTCTATGTTGGTAGTGTCGTTTTAATTTTTAGGTGTCGTCAGCTCATAGAATTTTGCATTTAGTTATTTTTATGTTACTTTCAATCTTAGTTGTATATCTAGGTGTAGTTACTGATCTCTTTTTTTTTTGATACTAAAAGTAATTCATTCATTAACTGGAAATTTTACATTTGTCTTCCTGTGATATATAAGTAAGAAAATTCTCTATAAAATGAAATGTAGCAAACTATTCTCTAGCTTGCTTAGCTATGATATGATCTGCATTATTACATAGTCTAGGTATAGACTTGCAAAACCAAAAGTTACTACTACTAAACTTAACTTTGATAAATTGAACTTTATTCTAATTGAACCAATGCACCTGTGGGTCATTTCCAGCTATGGGATTCACCACTGATTCACAGTCCAATTCAAAAAATTCTTTTGTTGCTCTAAGATCCTCCATCCAATCAACAGCTACTTCCAATGCCTTGCACTCAAAATACTCAGCCCCATAATCTTCTTCCACTTCTTCATTGCAACATATTCCTTTTGCTCCTAAGAAGTTTCCTGCACAATCACGAAGTATCAGTCCTATGCTTCCTTTTTTAGTCTGAGCTAAATAAGAACCATCTAGATTAACTTTCACAAACTCCTTATCTGGAGGTAACCAAATCTTAGTTTGCAGAGCATTAGTGACAGTAATATTATGAGCATTTGGAAAGTAAGAACATTGAGTATACAAATGATTTATTCTAGCAATAGTAGTCTGGAAATTAGGATTCTTATTATGAAATATGACTGCACATCTTTCTTTCCAAATCTGATAGATAACACACATGAACCTGCAGGTTAAATTTCTTTCATTCAAACACAAAGGAGGAATATTAGTATATGGAGAATGAAACCAATTTATAATCCAGTTTTCAATATCAGTAAACTCATTAGTGATTGCATCTATATTAATGTTCATAGTAACCAAATGGCTCTAACAAAGCTGCAATTCATAAACAGATGGTTTGTTGTTTCTTCATTAGTCTTGCAGAAACAACACTGAGCTTCAATGTCTGGTTTGTATTTAGAAATGATAATTCTAACTGGAACAATTCTCTTAATACATTTCCAGACAAATATTTGTACTCTATGTGGCATTTTGAAATTCCACAAATTTTTCCAGACATCTCTTGGAGTGGTACTATTAGCAACAATTGAATTAACTTCACTTGTGCATGTAGTATTATAAGCACTTTTAACAGAAAATTTACCTTTTCTGTCAGGTTTCCAGATCATCAAATCTTCCCCTGTACTAGGAATTCTCATATTCAAAATTAGGAAAGCACAGTCAGGGGTAAAAAGAGCATTAACAATATCAATATTCCATTGTCTAGTGCCTTCTTAGAACAAATCACAGACCAGGGAATAACTAGCATAGCTAGATGAAACTAAAACAGGAACAGGTGGGATATTCATTCCTATAACCCAATAGTCTAGCCAGATGTTTACTTTAGTACCACTTCTAACTAACCACATTGTGTTTTGTTGCACAATTTCCAAACCAGAATAGATGCTCCTCCAAATCCAAGAGTTGTCATCCTTAAGCTTATCTACATGAAGAAAATTGCCATTTCTAGAATATTTAGCTTTAAGAATTTTATAGCAAAGGGAGTCATCATCATTGCAAGCCTTCCAAGCTAATTTAGTGAGAAGGGCAGTGTTGAAGTTCTCAAGATTCCTAAAACCTAATCCACCTAAAGATTTAGGAATATGAAGTTTATCCCATCCTATAAAGTAGATTCCTTTGGAATTACTTTCTTTCCCCCACCAAAATTTCCTTTGGATGGAATCCAATTGGTTAATGATGTTCTTAGGAATTCTAAAAACCCCATTTGATGAGTATCTATTGTTGGTTAAACTTCAACATAGAAGTCACTAACAAGCTGGTTAGGACAAGATTAGGAAATTGATGTAATCCTAAGGGAATTAGAAGTCATCTAGTTCTAAGAAAAGGAAAGACATGTAATAAGGTAATAGGACTAGGAAAAGGAATTCATAGTTCTATATATATATGATCACCAAAGTTGTGGTTGATTATATGAGAAAGATTAGAGCTTGTGTTTAGTTTTGAGAAATTTTCTAAACATCAATAAAGAGAGTTGTCTTTATATAAGCTAAGTTTCATCTTGCAGTTGCCATTAATTGGTATCAGAGCTTGTTTCTGAGCCATGGAAAACGAAATCACCATTGTGGGTGCAAAAAAGTTCACGCCACCATTAATACAAGTTCCAATCCTCAACGCCACAAACTACACAGTATGGGCCATGAGAATGAAGGTACTGATGAAAATCTACAAAGTTTGGGAAACAATTGATCCTGGTACATTGGACCTAGACAAAAACAATGTTGCCATTGGATTACTCTTTCAAGCAACACCAGAATGTCTTGTTCTACAAGTTGGTGAACAGGAAACTTCAAAGAAAATTTGGGATGCAATAAAGGCACATAATCTCGGAGTTGATCGAGTTAAAGAAGCCCGTCTGCAAACCTTAATGTCTGAATTTGAAAGAGTGAAGATGAAAGACACTGATACTATTGATATATTTGCAGGAAAGCTATCATAGATAGCCTCAAAAGCTGCGTCACTTGGAAAATCCATTGATGAAGATAAACTTGTAAAGAAGTTTCTCAATAGTTTACCAAGATCCAAGTATATTCATATAATAGCTTCTCTCGAACAAGTCTTATATTTAAAGAAGACTAGCTATGAAGATATAATTGTAAGATTGAAAGCATATGAAGAGAGAATCCTTGATAAAGAAAACAATGGAGAAACTCAAGGAAAACTCTTGTACACAAACTCTTACCAACAAAACTTTGCGACAAGAGGAAGAGGTCGTGGAAGAGGTGGTAGAGTAAACATAGGCCGAGGAAGGGGAGGAAGGTTTAACTCACAAGATAGAACAACAAGTCAGAATGATCAAAACCAAGGGAAAGAAAAGAAGGATAGATCAAACATTATTTGTTACAGATGTGATAAACCAGGACACTTATCCTCTGTACGCCCTGAAAGAATACAAAAGATGGAAGAAACAAACAAGAATGAAACAAGGGAAGCAGATACATCTCTTTTCATGCACGAAGTTGTCTTCTTAAACGAAGGGAAACTAATACCAAAGAACTACGAATCAAAGGATGGTGAAGAAGGAATCTGGTATTTAGATAATGGAGCCAGCAATCACATGACTGGTAAGAGACACTACTTTTCTGAACTCAATGAGAAAATCAAAGGGAAAGTGAAGTTTGGGGATGGATCTTCTGTAGAAATTGAAGGGAAAGGATCAATTCTATTTCAGAGCAAGACCGGAGAACAGAAGCTTGTCACAAACATCTACTTCATCCCAAACTTACAAAGCAACATTCTAAGTTTAGTACAAGCTACAGAAGTTGGATGTGATGTTAGAATGCGACAAGATTATCTAACAGTTCATGACCCAAGTGGAAGACTTTTAGTTAGAGTCTCACGCTCACAGAATAGACTCTACAAGATAAGTCTCATGATTGGAAGGCCATTGTGTCTGAATATGAGACTGGAAGATCAGACATGGAACTGGCACGCAAGGTTAGGACACATAAGTTTCAGAACCTTAAAAACTATGTCTCAGAACAAGATGGTTCGAGGGCTACCACAGATAAACGATGAATCAAGGATCTGTGAATCATTTTGCAAAGCATACGCAAAAGTTGATTCTGCAACTCTTAAGAAACTGGATGATCGATCTCAGACTCTTGTGCATCTAGGAACTGAGCCTGGATCCAAAGCTTACAGATTATTCAATCCAATAACGAAAAGAGTAATAGTGAGTCGAGATGTGGTATTCGATGAAAAAGCAAACTGGAACTGGAAAGAAACTAATGATGGACCAAGTAGGGATCCAGGAATGTTTCACATGAGATGGGGTCAAGTAATTGATGAAGGCAAAGGACCCATAATCATCAATACCAATGGAAACAATGATGTTAATCAAGAAGAAGAAGAGAATAATGAAAACACTGAGAATAACGAAGAAGTAGAAGAAGAAGAAGAAGAAGAGATCGATGAAATAACTCAACCCATTCCACTGCGAAAAATCAACAAGACAGATAAAAAAGCCACAGTATATGGAGGATTATGTTCTTCAAGCTGCAGAAGAATGTGAGATTATGCTACTTTCTGTTAATGATGAACCAAGGAATTTTCAGGAAGCAAAGGTCTCGACTAAATGGACACAAGCATGTAGAGAAGAAATTATTTCAATCAATAGAAACAAGACTTGGTTTCTAGTTGATAAGCCAGGTGGGGTAAAAGTGATTGGCCTCAAGTGGATCTTCAAGGTTAAAAGAAATGTTGATGGAACTATTAACAAATATAAGGCAAGACTTGTATCTAAGGGATACGTTCAAAAATCAGGCATAAACTTTGATGAAGTTTTCGCACCAGTTGATAGACTAGAGACAATTCGTCTCTTAATAGCAGAAGCTGCATCAAACTCTTGGGAAATACATCATTTAGACGTAAAGACGGCATTCTTGCATGGCGAACTAAGTGAAGATGTGTATGTTGAACAACCAGAAGGTTTCGAAGTAAAGGGACAAGAACATAGAGTTTACAAGTTGACAAAAGCTCTCTATGGTCTAAGACAAGCTCCTCGAGCCTGGAATACAAAGTTAGATCAAATCTTAAGAGAAATCAGATTTGTTAAGATACTTATTACACACAAGACCAGATTTGGCTTTCTCTGTGGGAGTAGCAAGCCGTTATATGCAGAGTCCATGCAAGTCTCATGGTGATGTAATAAAGCAGATATTGAGATATCTAAGAGGAACAATCAGCTGTGGATTGAAGTATGGTCGAGGAGGATCAAAAGGAATTGTTGGGTATAGTGACAGCAGTCATAATATTGACCAAGATGATGGAAAAGGTACAACTAGTCATATATTTTATCTAGGTGAAGCACCTATTACATGGTGTTCACAGAAGCAAGACACTGTAGCCCTCTCATCCTGTGAAGCTGAGTTTATGGCTGCAACAGAAGCAGCTAAACAATCAATATGGCTTCAAGAACTGTTGGGTGAAATCAAAGGAAGAGAACCTGGAAAAGTTCTCATCAAGATTGATGATACGTATGCAATTGCACTCACTAAAAATCCAGTGTTTCATGGGAAGACGAAACACATTCACAAAATGTATCATTTCATACGAGAATGTATCGAGAAGGAGATCATCAACGTTGAACACATACCAGGAACTGAGCAGAAAACAGATATATTGACAAAGGCATTAGCTCGGATCAAGTTTGAAGAAATGAGACAATTGATTGGAGTTACAAGATATGTCACGGGTAAGGTTGAAGCTTAACGGGGAGAATGTTGGTTAAACTTCAACATAGAAGTCACTAACAAGCTGGTTAGGACAAGATTAGGAAATTGATGTAATCCTAAGGGAATTAGAAGTCATCTAGTTCTAAGAAAAGGAAAGACATGTAATAAGGTAATAGGACTAGGAAAAGGAATTCATAGTTCTATATATATATGATCACCAAAGTTGTGGTTGATCATATGAGCAAGATTAGAGCTTGTGTTTAGTTTTGGGAGATTTTCTAAACATCAATAAAGAGAGTTGTCTTTATATATGCTAACTTTCATCTTGCAGTTGCCATTATGTATAGCATTGAGTACATGTTTAACCATAATTGATATAGCAGTATAGTTCATACTTTTGCCTTTCCAAGGGATTAATCTAGAGTTAAAAATCCGCAAAATGGGTTTCAAAATGGGTGTAGTTACTGATCTTGTTTTCATAGTTCAAGGTGTATTTTTCTTACAGCTTTTGTTGTGTCTGGTCATTTTACTTTTTAGATTTGTTATTGTAAGTTAGTAATTGTCTTAGTTCATAATAGTTAGAGTTCAGTGATTTGAAATTGAGTCTGCTAGTGTTGATTTGCACCCATCAGTGTCACTATAGTCCAAATAGTCTTCATACATTCAGTAGTCTTTTGATTTTACATTTTAGTTTGATTTCATTCAGGCATTAAATTGGTGTGCCAGCGTTCTCTAGCTTTTGCATTTTGCATTTGATTTGGATTAAGATAGTCGCATATTTGTGTTGCTGTTGTGCTTCTGTAACATCATTATCGGCTTTTTTTTGTACTGAATCATCATTTGCATTGTAAGATACCTTTACGTTTTGTGCAGCAGTATAGTCCTTTTTTATTTTTTAGTCTCTTCCAATATAGGTCCAGGTGCTTATTTGTAGATATTGATTTTCTACATAATAAAACCTAGATTTAGTGTTTTGTAGTTCAGGAACTCCACATAACGATTCAGTTAGTTTTCTTAGTTAGTGTTTGTTTCACTATTATATAGTAATTTTTACTTAGTAATTAGTTAGCTTAGCTTTCGCTATTTCGTAAATCTGTTGTAATTTAAAAAGTCATTGTTTCCCTGTAATATATCATCTTGTTTTCTGTTGGTCTTGATAGGTTTAGTTGTGTTTACTTACTTACTTTTATACACTTTAATGGGCACTGATAACCTTTCTTGAGCTCAAAAGGTGATCTACGAGCTTTTGTGCAAACCAAGGAAAAGGAGCTGGAGGGAGGATAGCAAGGTCGTTGTTATGTCTAGTCACGGTTCTATAAAGGCGGTAAATTTCTTAAACATGCGTGCATAATCTATCTGTCGTGGCTGGTCATTGCGTTTGCTTGCTGAATATATTCTTTTTATTTGCATCATACAATTCCTGCAAATATATGGTGTATGTGTGCGCCTCTGTGACTTAATATCTGATTTTCATAAGCATGCCTTGTCTGAACTTTGCATGTATTTGGTTGGTCTGTTACCTAATCTTTGAATGGTATGTTGTCTGGTCTATGATTTCTGTCATGACTGCATTTAAACTTGACCAAGAGGACCTAGTTGAAATCAATATATCTGTCGTGGATAGACCTGACCAACTTGCAATCATGGATGATGTTATGAATCTGCCTCGTACTCTCCATGAGTACATGTATCCCACAAGAACAAGTCAGTTCTCATGCATTGTCTTACCCCAGGCTGATGGTCCATTTGAATTGGATGCAAGCATGATACAATGATAGACGCATTTATGTGTCTATTTTGTTCTCAATGTTCTGTATTGTCAGACTCGATTAAATACTTATTGTGTTATTTTATGTTTTTGTAAATGTTTTTGGAAAAATAAGTCCTTGCGGCGAAATGGGCTCGAAAAGTAGTGTTTTACACCCCAGGACAAAGTACTAAAGGCACCGCAGAAATGCACCAGAAGTACCCCAGAAATGCACTTGAGGAACCCAGGAAAGTTACTATTTCCACCCCAATTTCTATTCGCACCCCAGCTCTGGTTAAGGGGCACCCTTCTTCTCAAATTCAAAAATAAATTTTGGCGGGAAATTTTCTTTATACACTGGTAGATTTTCCAATCGATTTTTGAAGGTGTTATAAGGAGATTAAATCGCTGAAACTTAATGGGTATATGTGATATGGATATAAGAAGATATTGTGGTGGTTGAGATCGATCAAATTTGGCCAGATAATCGATTCTCGATTAAAGCAGGAAAGAAGAGATATCGGTTAAACTTGGAAAGAAAATTACGTAAAGATGATGCATGGGTTGTGGAATTTAAGTGCAGATATTCTCCTAGGTTGCATATCAACAGATTGTGGAAATTATCAAGACAATTAACGCATGCAGAGAAAGAAAATAAGAAATTATTCCCAAGAATAATTTTCCTTTACTGTGAAGATTTTGAGGAATTAACGGCGAGATTTGATGCGCCTGGAATGTATAAATAGGAGATACATGAGTCCTAGAAGGGGTGTCGAGAGTTTGGGGGCTTGAGGAGAACTGAGGAGCAAGAAATCACCATGAACAGCAAGCTTCCTGCTGCTGTTTTATGCTACTGATGAAGATGAAGAACACGAAGAACAGACTCTCAGAAACCGTCGTTCTTCAACAGTGACAACGACAGTGGCTCGTGGGTCGTAGGTGTGGGTCTTAGAACCATAGCGACAACAGCAGTTAGATTTTATCGTTTATTTCTGGACGCCTTTTGTGCGTCGCAGATTACAGTTTCACACCATTTTCTCTTCTTCTCTTTATTGTAAACACCAATTGAGCTTAATAAAATATTTTGAGAGGTATTTCACCATGATGAGTTAAACCCAACATTGGGACAACGGAGGAGGCGATTTTCGTCATTCTGGTAAATTTAATTTATTCTTTTTATGACTTTTGCATTGATTTAAAATTGAAAAATGATTTTGATTAATTAGTTATCATTTTATTTGATGCATCATGCTTGCTTAAATGTTTGATGTCCCATGCTTACGATTTATAACTAATATTCTGAGAATCTATATTGGCAAAATAAGAGTCCTTACATTTTATGTTTTGAGCGATAATTGTTAAGGGCTAAGACATGGTTTTATAGTCTGAGACCACAGTCAATCACCACTTGGGACCAACTCACAACAATATTTTTCATAAATATCTTTCCATATCATAGGACCATCAACATTCGTCAAAATATTAATTGTTTGTCCAGTTACATGGAGAGACACTGTTTCATTATTTTGAACGGTTTAATGATTTGTTGTTTGAGTTTCCTCACCATGGATTTGAGAAGTGGGGACTGGTCGCAATTCTTTATGAAGGATTATACTTTAATTATCGAGTCTTGGTTAAGTCTATGTGCAACAGTGAGTTCATTGATAAAAATGTGGACGATGCATGGTCATTTATAGCTGAAGTTGCAGAGAAAACCCATGAATGGGAATCCAGTAGATCAGCTAGGATAGTGTCACATGATATGGGAGATCTCCATGAGTTAGATGTTGATTGTGACTCTGATACAAATATAGAATTCTTAACTAAGAGAGTTGAAGCTCTAGAGAGGTGCACAGATGAAAATTCTGATGCACCCAAGTTATGTAACCAGACTGAATTATCTTTTTATATCTTATGTCGTTGCTTAGGCCATTTGACTGAGAACTTCCATGAATTGCATGCTACTATGCATTCTAAAATAGGTCGTGCCAATACTTTCCATCAAATGTATGAGAATATCCTGTACTCACCAACTTGTAAACTAGGAAGGAGAAACAATCTGAATCTTTCATGTACTGCTGGCCCTATGCAAGGTTTACAACCTGAAGTGAGCCAAGCTGTCACTGTATGATAGGTGCCTAAAACACCTTGATATTTATCTATTGTTTATGTGTTCTTTGCTAAGTTTTCTTGTAAATTATGTATCTTGTGTTTTCTTTTGAGTGTTTAGGTACTTTGGAGTCATTTGGAACAAAAGAAGAAGAAACGTCGCTTAAAAGGCAAAAAGGTGCAACTGCTTTTGGAGGCGGATCATTTATCATTATGTGCTTTCATTTCTTCATCTCTGTCTGAAAAGCATGCTGGCTTTAGTGATGCAAATTTTCTGTCTGAAAAGCACGACAACTTTAGTGATGAAGAGAAATTGAATAGAAGAAGTAGATCTGAGAAGTAAGAGACGAGTTGCGGTTGGTGGAAGAATTCGAGGAAGAAGAATGGTTCATTTGGAGCGCAAAGGAGCAAAAATATCAAGTCACAGGCGAAGAATGAGCTGTCAGTTCCTCGTAACTGACAGTTGGGCAAAGAAGCAGAATAGGCAGTCAGTTCGCTGAAACGGACAGGCCAAATATCACTGTGTGGCCCTTATCCTAAAGTGTCGGGTGTCTATATCAATTCCTACTCCTACCCATAACCTAAAAATCATAGAAATCATTGGTTTTTATTTCTCTGACACTATCTCATATCGAGAAGGTGATGGCGGCCTTGATAATGTTACAAAGATGCAGAAATTCTGTGAAAACAGAGAACACGAAGAAATTCAAGGAACGAGAAGAATTGGTACTTTAGGTCTGAGTCGAATCTGAAGTTGGAGAAGAAGGAAGTTAGGGGTTGAAGTTATTCTGAATCATCGAGATGGAGATGTGTTTGATCTGAAATTTCAGAAACTAGGGTTGTTGGTTGAATTACAGGGAGGAGTTGGTGTTGTTGATGAATCTGAAGCCAAGGTTGGTGTTGCTCTGGTGTAACACACCATTAATGGCAGACATTGTTCTTTTCATGTAAGATGTTACCAGGCGATTTTCACATGATCATCTTTTGACTTTGTTGATGGTGGATTTTCAATAAAGGTCAAAATCGTAAAATCATGATGTTGCATGTTTCTGACCCGACTTCAGGAACGCATGTAACGATTCATATTTTACAATCCGTGAACCACTTAACGATCTCTGATCGAGTTCCTCTCAGAGAGATGATGAATATGTTTCTCGAAAGGCCTCTCATTAGCTGAGCGTTCGATGCTACGCATCTCATCGTGCCCTCTATGTATAAGAACGATTGGGCGGTCCTCTAGACATAATTGTTTGTTAGAGGGCTTAACTCCTTCAGGACGCCGGCGATACTCGCTATTCCCTGACTACATAGAGAGACCCCCCTTTACATAGAAGAACGATTGGGCGGTTCTCTGAACATAATTGTTTCTCGGAGGGCTTAATGCCTTCAGGACGTCGGCGATACTCGTTGTTCCTTGACTATGTAGAGAGACCGTGTATAGATTCATTCGGCTCTCTGGACATAATTGCTTGCTGGAGGGATAAACGTCTTTAGGACACCAATGATGCACGTTATTTCCTGACTATGCACTCTTCAGAACGAGTATGATGCTTCAACTATATCATATCTCGATTCTATAATAGATTAATTCTACCGTGACATTCACCGACCGAAATCCTATAAAATAATCTATTTTATCTCATTACTCCGTTCATGGCTATCCCAGCTGATTCCATGGATTAGTAATAGATGACCATCTTACCTCATTACCCCGTTCCTTGAATTCCCCGGCTGGATTCATGGATTAGTAATAGATACACAATTCATTTTATTACTCTGTTTCATGAATCATTCTCCGCTGAATTTCATGAATTAGTAATAAATATCCAACAATCGGACGTCTGGACTATCACCGAGTAAGCCCCAATAAAATGGGGCAAGTGTACTTAACAATGATGCACAAACGAGCACCCAAATGCACGAACAAGCACCTATATACCCGAACGAGCATTCAAAAATATGGACAAACGAGGAATCCTAAAACAGGAGAGATAAAATAATAAAATAATAAAAGAAGATGCGTCTAGGACCGGGCCCACCATCCGGCCGGTCACGCCGTCGTGGCCGGTCCCCCACGTCTCTTCCCTTTATTTTTCTTATTTTATTACTTTCATGAACTCATGAAAATTCACGGTTTCTCCATATTTTCACAGTTTCATGAAAAATAATAAAAATAGGGAAAGGCATTGCGGGACCGGGCTACCTAGCCGTCCGGCCATGCCCTAGCCGTGGCCGGTCCCACACCTTGCAATCCCTTGTTTTCATAATTATTATTTCCCTCATCTCATGAAACTCCTCTGTTTGAGCAAAACCCTGGTTTCTTCATATTTTTTTCAAATATTGCTCAAACCATGAAAAAAGCCAAAAGCCAAATGGTCACATGACCGACTAGGCTATTCACGAAAATATTATTATTTTAATATTCTCAAAATATTGACCGGACGAGCAAAGTCCTACTTGCTCATTCGAGCAAAATCAAGAATTTCAGTCAAAAATCAAACTCTTCTGAAAATCCATGATATTGCTCAAACGCACACCAGAAAATACCAATACTCTCAGGACTGAGACGCGGACATTGTAGTGACACAGGCATGCTTACTTGACTGACCAATGCCGGCCCTAAGGATTACAAGGATCCGGTCCCACACATTCTTATTATTTTGACCTAATTTGCTCAATTGCTCATATTGGGTTCAAACTTTTTCCAACCAACTTGGAATTTTCCCAAACGACCATCAGCTGGTCCCACGACCACCAAGGGCCGGTTTCATGCTCTCTTGGACGGTCCCTCACTTCCCCATAATTAGGTTTCATCACCTAATGCTCATACGAGCATTATTCTAATAAATGATTAAATCACCATTTAATCATCCTTTCACCAACCAATCAACTAAGGACTCCGGTGCACTCTCACTTGAGCACTTGGCCATCACATCATCCCATGTGGTCGGTCCCTCCTTCACTGACCTATTTTCAGCAGTTCATCAATTGATGAACAATTGATCAAAATTAGGGTTTCGAACAAACACTCCACAAATCATCATTCTGAGCAAGTTCAAACACTAATAAATTTATGTTGATCCAGTAATCAACATTCAGATTAATTACATAATATTTGGTAGTCTACCAATATTTTAATTAATATTTTATTAGGTCATGTTACCAATAAATAATTCGTCGAATTGATCAATACTTGCTCAGTTGCTCGAATGTTGATCCAACTATCAATATTCAGTAGTTCGTCGAATTGAGAAATACTTGTTCAGTTGATCGAATGTTGATCCAACTATCAATATTCAGTAATTCGTCGAATTGAGCAATACTTGCTCAGTTGCTCGAATATTGATCCAATTATTAATATTCAATAATTCGTCGAATTGAGCAATACTTGCTCAGTTGCTCGAATATTGATCCAACGGTAATTCGTCGAATCGAGCAATACTTTCTCAGTTGCTCGAATTTACAATATTTGCTCAGATGAGCAATATCAACATAAGAATCAGACGTCTGACATGTTCAATCCATGAATCACTGAGCATTCGTCACTCATGCTCAATTCAACAAAACTTGGACTCACTGTATAATAAGTCAATGGCTGACTAATCAAATACACGTCTGCTTTGCAGACTCCACGTTCGTGAGACATAAATCACGTCACATGGGGGGATATTAATTAGGGTTTTGGTCTGGCGGCCTACAACACATGTGTTCATCCACGATGAGTGTGAGTAAGTCGTGCAAGCGGTTGAGGGAGTTATCAAAGTAATGGGTGGACAATCAACCAAGTCCCCACATGACATGGAACTAATTTTACTACGATCTCCCACTTTCCCACTCTTTCACTCAAGAAATCGTCACACTTACTGGGATCAATATGTTCACTATTCTGACAATATAAATAAGTTCAAAATCGATGACTAAAAACAACATTCGTCTACGCACAAGTTCTCTCGATCAAACTTATTTACACATACTTGCAAAAACCTTCAACACATCCACAATCCTTGATCATTATTGATCCCACAATTCTCAGCTTCCATCCTACAGATCAACCCATCTCCCTCTTTCTGACTGAATTGACTCTGGAACGTCCATTGACTTGGTTTAGGCCGGAGTCCTACAGATTGATCTCTCGAACTCAAAGCACTCGCCATATCATATCCACTCGTGGCAATACTTGCTCCTGTGGCCGTTTCCACATGATGGCCTGGCTATGGTTCCTTTGGCATGGCTCTGGCACCGTTTACATAAAACTCCGTTGTGCCACGGCCGCATGCTGCATGTCGTATGCGCTAATTAAGGTTTTGGCATGCCAAACCCTAATTTAGGCAAAGTTGCTACGCCAACCAAGCCAAATAAAGTTCCACAGGGCATCGAGATTTATGTGGCAACTGGAAGTGATGTTTCCACACCACATTTGGGTCTAACACCAATGTGCCAAAATCTAGCGGCCATGGATACTCCAGGCGCTACTTGCACCACCGTGCCACTGGCATGCGCTAAAAGCGCCACTACGCCATTGACATGTGCCAATGGCGCCACTGTGCTATTGTCAGGCACCAACAGGATGTGGCCATAATGAATGGCTACCCTTTCTCATGAGTTACAATCTCAGCCGTCCAAGTTCGCCACGGAATTTACATGCTTGTGGAAAGTTTTAGGAAACTATCCAAGACGAGCCTAATAGCATCACATGGTATTTTCTTATGGAAAGTATCTTGACTTTGACTTGCCACACGTAGTAAACTGCTGCACGTTTTCCATGAAAACACTCGAGACATCAAACATGTTACAAACTGGGGGATACTCATCAGGGTATTGGTCTTGCGGTTTACAGCGTGCGGCGTGCAACACGCCCATTACAAGAAAGTGTCAGGAAACATGGTAGTTAGTGATGGCAAGAAGTAATGGGTGTGAACAAACCCGTTTTCTTCATCGTGGAAGCGTGGTTTCTTGCAATTGCACATTACTTAACTCTTTCATCACTCAATCACTCCCACTTCCTACGGGACCATGATGCATTCAATTATGACTTGTATAAATAGGTTTCACCTATTTCCACCAAAAAACAAGTTTGGGTTAGAACAACAACACAGTATCCAGAAAAAACACCGAAGAACTGATAGCTTTCATTCCACAAGCCAGTTCCAAATTCTGATACAAGTCATAAAATAGCCACACCTACAGAATTAACCATTCTGGTCTCAACACCTTCTTCGCTTCCCTCCCTAAGACCAACCCTTTTCCTTCACTTTGTGACCGAAGCAAGACTGAAACGGCCATTTCTTGGTTTAGGCCAGGATTGTACAGATTGATCTCTCGAATCTAAAGTACTCCCGTGCAGTGCATTTATTTTAGGTTTTGATTTGTTTCTCACCCACACACCCAAATTTACTAAAACTGGCAGAAACAGTTTTTACCCATAAACAACTGGCATCCACAGTGGGAGATTAATCTCTCGGTTGCAATTCCAATTTCAGAAAGATGGTCGGTCCTAGAACTGATTCCATAAATTCAAGTTCCGTTCAGAACCTGGAGAATGGAGACATCTCCCCTCCCAACGCTATACCCAATGGTGCATCCAATGAAGAAATCCCACGACTGATCGAGTTGGCACGAGTTCAGGAGATCCACACAAGAAACATGGACCTGATGAAGGAGGCGATAAACAACATACTCGATTTTCTTTTCAAATTGACATCAGATTGGAGCGGTTCACCTGTCCCAGAAATTCCAACGTTGGGGACTGACGCCCCGGATGGTTTCCCTCAGATCAACAGTTTCACCACCAACCAGAGGCCAGTGGACCAGGAAGCAGCCTCTTTGGTAGAAAGTTTATGTGAGATTCTACACCTTTCAATGGATCATCGATCAGAGACATTTTCTCTAATCAATCAAATAGCCTTGGATGCGCGTTTGCTTCCTTCACATCCAGAGACCTCAAGAATGTCAGAGATGCCCGTCAACAATGTTACATTTACCGAAGATGACATGATGGCAGAAGAAGGTCATAATAGATCTCTACATGTCACTGCACGCATTAAGGATTCGAAATTCAAAAGAGCTCTCATCGACACAGGAGCATCCTCGAATGTTATTACTCTTAGAACACTCAAGACATCCAAGGTGCAGCCAAATGAAATCGTACGACAGCCTACCACAATGACAGATTTCGAAAGAAACCAAACCAGCACATATGGACATATCAGTCTGAATCTGTCAGTATGACCAGTCCATTCGAAGGTAAAATTCGAAGTAATAGAGAAAGAGACGGACTACCACATGATACTGGGAAGACGTGGATCCATGACAACAGGATCATCCCTTCAACGTATCACCAATGCCTGAAAACCATGCTGAACGAAGAAGTTTTCCGCACTCCCGTGTCATTGTCTCCTTATGCACCAATTTGTGGCGTGGAGCTGTTCGAGCCAAGGGAAAATTCACGAAACTCGTCAGGAAAGGTTTACTGCACTCCAATCCATACGTGGCCGTCAATTGAGGAGGAGGACAGACTCGCGTCCCTAAACAAAGGGACCTAGTCTCACGGCATACCTCCACCCACAAGGCACGCCAATTTCCCCTCATCGAACGGAAGTGTGTCTCATCCTCATACAAAAAGAGAGCGGGCTTTTGTTGCAATCCATGATGAAAAAGGAAAAACCGTATATCGGTGCCGCTGTTAGCAATTAGCATGGGAGACTACCATCCAGTCTCTCCTCCCAATGGAATGCAATCATAATGACAAGCTACAAGAAGAAGTACCAGACGCTCCGCGACAGTTGCAAGACAGCACGAATTCCACCATAGATGAACTCGAGATTGTCAACATCGGAAGTGAAGAATCCCCGCGGCCCGTCTCCATCAGCTCGGCTCTGTGTACAGACAAAAACAAAAGTTGTGAACCTTCTTAAGGAATATCAAGATGTATTCGCATGGACATACGAGAAAATTCCTGCCTTGGATGAAAAACTGCTCACTCATCATCTACACATAATACCCGGATCCAAAACAGTCAAGCAATCTCCAATGCAGTTCAGACACGATGTGGAGGAAAAAATCAAGACTGAGATTCAGAAGTTGCTAGCCGCCGGTTTCATCAAACACATTCACCATCCTACCTGGTTGGCCAATGTGGTCCCTGTAAATAAGAAGAATGGTTAAATCAGGTGATGTGTCGATTTTAGGGATCTGAACAAATGCTGCCCCAAGATTGTTTTCCATGTATTCTGTTCTTCGTGAAAAAGAGTGAGATAAAAGTCTTTGCCTTGGGGATCTCAAAGCCGAGTTGATAATAATCTTCGTGATTGTTTGCACAATTTGTAATCTAGGTTTTTCACCTCTTGTCTATTCTAAGGTCTTCTCTTCTAGTGTAAGACCATTCAAGAGTTGTTGATCATAAACCATAGGTTTTGATAGATTTCAGTTCTCCATCGTATACCAACACTTGTTAATCGAAATTGGAACTAGAAATAAAACTTCGATTAAGGTATCTCGTAAAAAATCCTTAAGAATTTTTAAACAAGATATCTCTAGATTTATTTTAGTTGTTCTTGTTGTAGAATAATTAGGTTTCTCTTCCATTTTTGAAGAGTATAATAAACCCTAATCTACAAGTTTGTTTTGATATTACTTTTACCTAGTAATTTTTTTCTCAAAACAAACACAATATTTCCAAAACCTTGATTCACATCTAAAGGGAAATCAAGCCGGTATTTTGTGAAAACAAAAGATCGAAAAGTATCAACATGTTGTTGCATCTTTTAAAGAGAACTAACATTCTGCTAGAAGTTTTTTTTAGAGTGCTTCTGAAGAGAACTCTGTTCTGCCATAAGATTTAGAGAATAACTTCTAAAGAGAATTTGTGTTCTGCTAGAAGATTTGCGTGAAGAATTCCTAAAGAGAATCGGTGTTCTGCTAGGAGTTCTACAAGTGCTTGAATACAGCTGAAGCAGATATTAGATCTAGTTCGAATAGGTGGTAGGAAATTGGTGTAACAAACTTATAATCAGTGTGTGTTCATTCTGGAATAGGTCACTGGGTTTTTCTGCATTTGCGGTTTCCTCGTTAACAAAATTTCTGGTATCTGTGTTATTTCTTTTCCGTATTATATTTTATATAATTGAAATATCACAGGTTGTGCGTAGTTCAATCAATTGAGAAATCCGACCCTATTTGTTGGATAGAAATTTATTGTCACTTGGACATTGGTCTTTGGTACTATTCAAGTGAATCTCATGTCAATCAGTTCACGGATTCCTTCCTGTTGATTTGTTGATTGACTTGAGAAAGAGATATAAATCTTTGATATCTTTACTTGATTGAGTCTGACTGTCTAGTTGATTCTCACAGAATTATATTGGAGTTAGTCCATACAGATGCCGAACGAATTATTGGGTGTGGTTGTTATACCCCGCCTTTTCAATTGGTATTGATGCGTGTCGTAACCACAACAAATTAATTAATATTTTTCCACTTAATTAACAAGTAATATAGTGTAGTCAAGTTCGTTCCCACGAGGAGAAAGAGGTTTTAGTCGTTTAATTGTCACAAAAAGGGGGGTTTTGATTTTAGATTTTAAAAAACAAAAGAAATTAAATAAAGCAATTAAAAGTTTAAATTGAAATTAATAGGAGACACAAGATTAAGGAATCCTTCTTCATTGAAAAACAATGATTCAAGTTATGTTCTTTTCCACTTGTTATTAGTCACGGATTATCACCAATCGTAGGTAAAGCAGCTAGATCAGTGCTAAACCCCTAAATCCCTTGTATCACTGGATACAGAAGTTCTCGATTACCAGATTCTATTCACCAAACCACCTAGTAGTAGATCACTCAACATCTAATTTAGTTAAACGCATTAAGATTCATGAATTTATTAGGTTGATATTAGTAGTTAGACTCTTAGATCAAGGTCTACTTGGTAACGTTGTTTTCACACACAATTGCTCCACGGAATTCCTACGCAAGGTCTCGTGTCTTCTACTTATGTAAAGAGTCAAGAAACGATTACTTATCCCCTAACTTTCACTAGCTTTAGATCAATTAACAAATCAATTTAGTATGCATCCTAAACGACCTATCAATCAACCATGAATGTATAAACATTCCTATTAGTAAAAACAAACGATAATCATTCGAAAACTTCAAGTAGATTTAAACCAAAACTCAAAACATGTCAAGAACTAGGAATTTATCCTCAATCAATAAAATTATTAGCTACTCATGCTAAGGAGTTCACACAAAGAATAAAGAAAAGAGAAGTGTTGTGTGTGTAGAGGTGGAAAAGTTTAAAAGTGTATATAGAAAAGTAGATAACTTCTCTATTTATAGGCTTCAATTTTCTTGCAATCCTCTTAGGAATAGACTCCCTTTCCTTTAGCAATTCAATTTCCAAGTTCAAGTCTTTATCAAATCTTCCATATTCTCTTTACAAATCCAAGCTCAATTCTTCATCCAATTTCAAACCCAAGTCATCACACCCATGAGAGAAGTTCACACAAAATTCTGTAATTTTAGGCTCGCCGGAAAAATCCTTGTACCATCGGAATATGACCTGAAACGGCACTGGAATAGTGTTGCCGGCCACCTGAAATTCTTAACCGCTGAAGGAATATTCCGTCACGGCACGTTAATAATAACAGTCAAACTAACGTTCGATGTCAGTCAATGAGGTCAAAGAAAGGGGAAATCAGACACCGAGTCAGCATGTTACTCGGCTAACTAGTCTTACTCAGCTGAGTTGGATCTGTCAGTGCGAGTCGAATTGTCGGCATTATAATCCGGCAGAGTCTGGTTTGTTTCTCCGACATTTCCCAAGCCAAATTTCGTCCTCTTTCTGCTTCATTCCTGCAAGAATTCCTAACATACATCTAGATATTCATTTATAGCAAACCCCTTCTTTCTCATGCAGTACCAATACCCATTCATTCACTCTTCACCAAAGACCACCGTCGATCTCTTATTTTCTCCATCTGTAACAACCAACAGCACCACCTATCTCCTCCATCCAGGCTAACCACAAATCCCATAACAGCTTCAGTTCAAACTTGCATCACAGACCACCAATACCAGTTTCTCCACCAGCAATTCTATCCTGCAGCTGCAATGGAAATTTAAAATCCCAGATAAATCCATCTGCATCTCCTCCATGAGTTCGCCGCCACTGTTTCAACAACTCCATCTTCACATCAGCAACAACAAGACCACAAATCATCAACACCTTCATTTGATTTCTTAGATCGACAACAACATTAACTCAAAACCTTATTTCTTCCTTGTCGGATTCAGCCTTCAATTCACAACAAAACTCAAATTAACCACAAACCCATCTTAGCAGCATCACCACTTTCATTCAAATCCCCTTAAGCAGCATCACCAGTTATCTCTCAGATTCGTCTTCATCTTCTCATCTCTCTTCTTCTTCATTCTCAAGTTTTAATTCACTCTCTTCCATTAAATCCTTTCCAATCTCTCCCGGGAACGACAACAGGAACTTAACTTGCTAACCCTATCGATTTCATTTTTTGAACATCACCTCTTCTCTTTCCCTCAATTTATCGGAATGTTTCTCGATCCCAATAGAGGAAGCCACTGCTTTTAACTCTTCTCTCTCTTTCAGGTGCAAAAATGATTGAGAAGATAAATATCTGGATTCAGGTTTAGGGTTATAAATTGGGTTTGTTATCCAACAACCCGTCACCATGATAAGGGCTACCCAGCTGGCATCCCCTTAACCACAGCTAGTCTTTGTTTAATACTCCTCCAAATATAGTTTCCCTTTAACCTTGGCTCAGATCCCAATAGCACGTGAAATGACAATTACGCCCTTTATCACAACTTTGGATTATTTCTCTTCTTTTCTTTCGCATGACTCCAGAGTAGCTATAAAACTCAAAACGAATGTAAAATACATAATTTACAAGAAAAACTAGCAGAGAGAGCATAACAATAGATAGTAAATAGGGTGTATTCTATACCTATCAGGTATCACAGTAGGCAAATACGCTAAGACCTCATAAGTCTGTGTTTGAAGCAATCTGATTTTTATGGACAGACGTGCTATCTCTGTAAACGTTTTCGGTGGCACAAATTACTTATGGTGGAAAATTGTTATGCGTTCTTTTTTACAAGCCCGTGACTTTGAGACATGGAAACTTGTTGTAAAAGGATATACAACAGTTGCAAGAGACAGTGCAACTGTTGAGAAAGATATAGTCGATTATAATGAAACCGAGATTAATGCTGCAAGGCATAGTTCTGACGGGTTAAACGCTATAATTCATGCCATAATCCCAGATCTTCAGCATCAGTGACTACGTGCAATAAGTCTAAAGATGCTTGGGATATCTTAGAAACTGTATTTGAAGGGAATACCGCAGAGAAATACTCAAGGCTTCAAAACCTAGCATTTGACTGGGAAAACCTTCGCATGTCTGATGACGAAACCTTTGATGAGTTTAACCAAAGACTTTCTCAAATAGTTAACTCCTGATATTCTTTAGGAAGAACTATTCCATATAAATTTATTGTGTGCAAAATTCTCAGGTGTCTACCATCAATATACGAATCTAAGAAACATGTCGTTGAATAAGCAAACAATTTTTCTACACTCTGCAGAAATACTCTTGTTGGAAAGTTAAAGATCTTTGATAATGAACACCGCTCTGAAAAAGAGGTGATTTCTCTTAAAGTTGTAGACAATTATGAATCCTCTAAGGATATATCTGGTTCGCCATATGCTAAGGATGTTACTCCAAAGACAATTTAGAAAAATCTTGAGAAACAGGAAAAAAAGTTGTTTTAAATGTGCAACATCTCCTAATGATGATGTACAATGCTTTAACTGTCGTGGTTTCGGGAACTTTTCTTCAGCATGCCCTAGGTGGAGCCGCAGACAACTGGCATATACAACAACTTGGCCTACTCTTGATGATGTACCTGAATCTTATGATTATCAAGAGTACGCAGGCGAGGCTGCATTAGCTACTGTAAAAGTCTTTCGGAATGATTGTGATTCTGACGAAGAAGTGTTCCATATAGATCCAGTTGCTAATAAATTTCTTAAGGAATGTCATCAGAAACTTTCGGAAGCTGAAAGCACCTGTTGATGGTGGTTTTTAGTTTAAGGCAAAAATTGTAAAAGTCTATCTACCTGACCCAGCATCGGAAGTAATAGACCTTGATATGTCTATATTTCGCAAGGAATTTGAAGAATATATCAAAATCTTATGAGTGCCTATGTCTCTCTTCATATTGTATTGAAACTCAAGCTCCTAGATGAATTATTCACTAGTATAGATCCTAATGAGTATTTAAGCTCCTAGTTGCATTATTCACTAATGAAATGGAGCCATTTAAAAGTGTTGAGTGCCTAAGCCTCTTCGCTCATATATATATTGAGAAATTCAATATATTTATGTATATAAAATTTACTCAGAATGATGCATGTAGCAACAATCCCAAATATTCTATAAATTTTATCTTGCACCAGCATTATTCACTAATGCATAGCCTGCCTAGTGTTTTCCTATGCTATATTCCCCAGCCGAACTCTCAATATTGGCACGACATGACGATTAATGTTCACTCGCAACGGAGTAGCATGAATCTCCCGAAGTGTCAGTATTGAGACCTGCATGAATACACCCACATAGGCTACACCACCCTCTGACAAAGAGATCAGCATATTCGCACATCTTTTAATGAAAAGTTGGCGCGATCGAACGCGTTTAAATTCCTTAAGGAAAATATGGACTGTTCACATCAGTCTCAAAAAATAATCACGTCCACACGATTTGGCCGCGCGATTTAACAAACTTAGACTACTCCTAGCAGAACTAGGCAATCACCATAGTGACCACTGGCGGGCCCGCTAATACCCTAGTCAATCGAGCCCTATGTAGCTGATTCATAAGTGCTTCGAACGCCGACCCAAACATAGGCGTTCACGCTGCATAAAAATAGCTCAAACGAGTTGAGAGTGATAAAAGGCGTCTCAAGAACGTATCACGTACGTCCAACTTAGCCGGCCTAGTTGGACGGCTCCGATCGCATCTCGAACGATCAAAGAGGTTCCAACGTGTTCACCGTTGGCCCAACTCCTCCCTTGGTCGATCGACATGTCTACGTCAAAACCAGAACATATCAAATCGTTTGCCCGAAGTAGCGTGAACGCGCTGCTTTAAGAAACCCTAAAATTACTTTGCGGCAACGCATTACTGCCGTAAATCGATCACTACCACCTATCTTCGCCAGCCGAATTGAGTGGCTTAGATTTAATTCTAGGTGATCCACGTGATGTCAGCATGCTCGCCGGCAACCCACCTTTGTACATGGTCGATCGAGTTACTCAAACCTGCACGCAGCGCCTCGAATCTCTCGTTCAAAAGGGAGTTGGCCGATCAGCCTCTGAACCCTAAGATTGCGTTTGCAGCAACGCCCTACTGTCGCAAACCAATCGCGACCATCCATCTTCTCCGGCCTAGTTGAGCGGCTTAGATTCAATCTCATGCGACCCCGAAGATGTCAGTGTGATCACCATTCACCCACCTCTACGCATGGCCTACCGGCCTGTTCAAACTAGGGCTCGATGTCCCAGAACGCTCACCCAAAGGGGGATTGGTCGTGCATCTTTAAACCCTTAAAAATAATCAGCGGCAGTGTTCTACTGCTGCAAATCATCTTGACCGACCAACTTTTCTATCTTGGTCGGACGGTTTAAATCAGATTTTAGATGGTCAGGAGGTTGACGCCATGATCACTGGCCACCCCTCCTCCACGAGCAGTGATCGACCAAGTGATGGCGTGTCTTTAGAGCCACCAAACGATCACCCAAAGGTGGTCGATCACGCTACCTCCTTTAAAGCGCTTAATCCGCGACTTATTCAATCAAGCTCTAAAACAACGATGCTTCATACACATCGATTGAGCTGATTTACATGCATTGAATACATACGATATTTTATGTCGGCCTCATAAACAACCTAGTTGTTTCACTAATAGCACCATATGATATTCTCCGCGGCAAGTCCCATGACTTGGCCCACTTATTCGAGACATCAAACATGTCACAAATTGGGGGATGCTCACTGGGGTATTGGTTTGGCGGTATGCGGCGTGCAACACGCCGATTATGAGAACGTGTCAGGAAAGGATGGACGGTTAATAACGATGAGAGTAGTGGACGAAGATGTGACCACGTGATGATCACCACTTCTTACACTTCCCCACCACTCCACTACTTAACTTCCTCCACTTCCTACGAGATCAAGGGTGCGCTCAAATGACTTCTATAAATAGGTCTTCAACCTATTTCGTCAATAACAAGAACACAAGTGTTATCAACACAATATCCAGAAAAACACCCAGAACTGATAGCTTACATTATGCAAGAAAGTTCAACATTCTGAGACAAGTCATAAAAAACCAACACCTTCATAATCTCAAACACCTTCTTCGCTTCCCTCCCTAAGATCAACCCATGCTCCTTCACTTTGTGACCGAATTGAATCTGGAACGACCATTTCTTGGTTTAGGCCAAAGTCTTACAGATTGATCTCTCGAATCTAAAAGTACTCCCGTGCAGTGCATTGTTTAGGGTTTAAATTCGTTTCTCATCAACACACCCAAATTTACCAAAAACAGCAGAACCAGTTTTTACCCTCAAACAATTGGAGACCACAATGGGAGATTAATCTCTCGGTTGCAAAAAATAATTTTCCTTATCCTGTTTTCAATTTCCTAAATTTCTCAATATGGTTGATCTTAGGAATGGTTCAGAAAGCCTCAATCCCAATTTTACTTCTCCCAGCACTGACAATACTTCACATATTATTCATGAATCCGTTATTTCATTCAAAACCCTTGTCGAGGCTATGGAGTCTCAATATTTAACAACTATTCATGATTTTATGAAAATCCTGAATGATATTGTCAGGAATCAAGTTACTATTGTCAAGACGCAGGACGGATTATTTGCGCTCTTGAAAGTCCTCACAGATCAACTATCAAAGTAATCAACACGTATTCATTCTGAAGGAAACGCCACCAACAATCCATTTTGGATCCTATTCCTGGTGAGGAAGATGAAGCCTATGATCGTGTTGAATGGAAAAGTAGCCACCAACCTAACTTGTCTGCTCATGAAGATCGAGAGATGCTTCCTCAAACTCAGAAAGAAGACTCGTGGGATTTAGCAAGTTCTCATCATAGTCCTCGCAATGAAAAGGTGATTTCATTATGGGCGTCCTTCCTCGAAAGTATCAATTACCATATTGCATCAGAAGCTGCTAAGAGATCCTTTGCTGCTTTACTCAGTCGATCCGAACCTTCCTAGAATGAAGAAACTCGTAAAGATGTTCAGGAAATAAGGTGTGCTTCCAATAAAAGACCCAACCTCCAATTAGTCACTAGTGAGGGTGGAAAGAGAAAGCATCCGGTGAACAACTATCAACAATCTAAGCGTCCGACTCCCATTTCATACAGGTCAAATGAGACTCCACCATTCCCAGATTTTACCTTTCTAATGGAAGAGGTGATTGAACTCTTGAAGGTATGGATACAAGATGACGTCATCAAGCTACCTCGTGTCAAACGTCCTCCAACTAAACAAGAAATGGAAGATCCCAAGTACGTCGCTTCCATATGTTTGCCAACTATCCTACAAGTGACTGCAACAAATTGAAGCACATATTCCAGGAGAAGATCGACTCATGGGAACTTCAACTAGGAACTGAAGGAGTATACAAATACCATCCTCCTATTAGAAGCTTTTGCATGCTTTCTGGGGATTCTGTCTACAAAAATGCGCAGTCAACCATGGAACATGTGTGTGAAATTATCTCTTTCTCCAAGACACAATGTCAAGATATCGTTGCCGCTCTAAATTGTGTTGTATCGGGAAAGCGACTACATTCAATTGATGAAGCTGCCCCCAGGCCTAAATCTCTTCTGGAAGACATGATTGGCATAAGCGGCTGAGGACTCTTAACCACTGCTTATCTTAGAGATGTCGAGTTGGGAAAATCGTTGATTAACGCAGGGACTACGAAGGGAAGTCCAGAAGCGCCATATCGTATATCCAGAAGCTCAATCGCATGAGTAAGAACTGGGGACTTGATCCGATCGTCAAACCAACTAAGACTTGGCGATGTGAAGAGGAAACTGGTCCCTTGTCAATATTTTATCATATGTTTAGAATAAGTCTCGATCGAGGATAAGAGGTCCATAGGTCAAGCAGTAGGATCCTTACCTGGTTTCTGAAATTAAACAAGGTGACTATTGCAAACTCCTTGGTACTGACAACTGGGAGGAGTAGCAATACACACTAGATATCTCCCGCCAGTTCCTTAAACATTATATTGCCATTTCCCTAGTACTTCCTTTGTTTTCATACAATACTTACAATTCATCCAAAATGTTTGCACCAATTTGCATTCATAGTTAAGATTTCAGTGAAACACCATTTCTTTCACAAAACAAAAACCTCTATTCTTCAAGAGCAGCCGCCTACCTGTTCAAAACCAAATCAAACCACGAAGGAATGTCTCGTCTTTCCAAAACACCTAAAGGGAAAAGTCCTGGGAAGGAAATAAAGGCATTCAATGGAAATCGTTCAGCAACATTTTATCTTTTTTAGAGAAAACACTTTTTATACCCCGAAGAGTAGTCTGCTTCAATTTCAACTCCTGAGACAGTTTCTCAATTTCCGATTTATGATTAATGAGATTCATGGAAGGAATCCTATCCATTTCAGTTCGCAAATTTCGGATTCTGGAAATCCCTTCACATAACCAGGAAACATTAAGTTCGAAGTCTACACACATGTCTTGAGGATACTTCTGATATTCGATCACTTATTCAAAAGCAGCACGCCTGATCATACTACACATTTGGTCATGGAAATGTGTCCATACCTCTTCAATATTCGGGCGTACAATTCAGCATACTTCGCTGACACGTTGAATCCCCCAATTAACACGTGATTTATATGAGGAGCATCATATTGCTTTGTTGTTGTTGATACTCGCTCTACCGCTGCTAACAAATAAAGTCAATCACATCAGATTAAACGTGGATATTGCACACACATTAAGAATACGAAGACGAGATGGACTTAACTTGCTGTTGTTTGGTGTACATGAAGATGGGTGGGTCTTGATGTTCGTGCAAAACAGGAAAGAGCATAAGCTCCCGTTACACCCGATGAAATTTTAAAGCCGTAAAGGGTTTCTTCCTCTCGCTCATACGAACGGGATTCGGAGAATCTAGTTGAGCTCCAAAGACTTGACCGGACATGCCACTTTCTTTTTCCTACCATTGATGAGCAAGAGCGGTAATTTGTTGGTAGCCCCGATTGAAAGCTGCTTCACCAGTACGACTGCAAAGGAAGTTCAAACCAAAAGATATACCTCTGGTAACATCTATCTATTTCATCTTATTGGTTTTGTTTTTCGTCTGTCACCATCTAATGCTTACCCCACAATAATGTCACTGTTACGTGCTAAGCAGGGGACTTAATGTTGATGGTGGTTTTTAGTTTAGGGCAAAAATTGTAAAAGTCTATCTATCTGACTCGACATTGGAAGTAATAGACCTTGATATGTCTATATTCCGCAAGGAATTTGAAGAATATATCAAAATCTGATGAGCGCCTATGCCGCTCTTCATATTGTATTGAAACTCAAGCTCCTAGATGAAATTTTCACTAGTATAGAGCCTAATGAGTATTTAAGCTCCTAGTTGCATTATTCACTAATGAAATGGAGCCATTTAAAAGTGTTGAATGCCTAAGCCTCTTCGCTCATATATGTATTGAGCAATTCAATATATTTATGTATATAAAATTTACTCAGAATGGTGCATGTAGCAACAATCCCAAATATTCTATAAATTTTATCTTGCACCAACATTATTCACTAATGCATAGCCTTCCTAGTGTTTTCCTATGCTATATTCCCCAGCCGAACTCTCAATATTGGCACGACATGACGATTAATGTTCATTCGCAACGGAGTAACATGAATCTCCCGAAGTGTCAGTATTGAGACCTGCAGGAAAACACCCACATAGGCTACACCACCCTCTGACAAAGAGATCAGCGTGTTCGCACATCTTTTAATGAAAAGTTGGCGCGATCGAACGCGTTTAAATTCCTTAAGGAAAATCTGTATTGTTCACATAAATCTCAAAAAATAATCACGGCCACACGATTTGGCCGCGCGATTTAACAAACTTAGACTACTCCTAGCAGAACTAGGCAATCACCATAGTGACCACCGGCGGGCCCACTAATGCCCTAGTCGATCGAGCCCTATGTAGCTCATTCATAAGTGCTTCGAACGCCGACCCAAACATAGGCGTTCACGCTGCATAAAAATATCTCATACGAGCTGAGACTGAAAAAAGGCTTCTCAAGAACGTATCACGTCCGTCAATTTAGTCGGCCTAGTTGGACGGCTCCGATCGCATCTCGAACGATCAAGGAGGTGCCAACGTGTTCACCATTGGCCCAACTCCTCCCTTGGTTGATCGACCTGTCTACGGCAAAACCAGAACATATCAAATCGTTTGCCCGAAGTAGCGTGAACGCGCTGCTTTAAGAAACCCTAAAATTATTTTGCGGCAACGCATTACTGCTGTAAATCGATCACTACCAGCCAAATTGAGTGGCTTAGATTTAATTCTAGGTGATCCAGGGAATGTCAGCATGCTCGCTGGAAACCCACCTTTGTACATGGTCGATTGACCTACTCAAACCAGCACGCAGCGCCTCGAAAGGCAGTTGGCCGATCGGCCTCTAAACCCTAAGATTGTGTTTGCGGCAGCTAATTATTATCGCAAATCAATCGCGACCATCCATCTTCGATGGCCTAGTTGAGCGGCTTAGATTCAATCTCAGGCGACCCCGAAGATGTCAGTGTGATCATCATTGACCCACCTCTACGCATGGCCGACTGGCCTGTTCAAACTAGGGATTGATGTCCCAGAACGCTCGCCCAAAGGGGGATCGGACGTGCATCTTTAAACCCTAAAAAATAATCAGCGGCAGCGTTCAACTGCCGCAAATCATCTTGATCGACCAACTTTGCTAGCTTGGTCGGACGGTTTAAATCAGATTTTAGATGGTCATGAGGCTGACGCCATGATCACTGGCTACCCCTCCTCCACGAGCAGTGATCGACCAAGTGATGGCATGTCCCTAGAGTCACCAAACGATCACCCAAAGGTGATCGATCACACTACCTCCTTTAAAGCGCTTAATCCGCGACTTATTCAATCAGGATCTAAAACAACGATGCTTCATACACATCGATTAATTTGAGCTTCTTTACATGCATCGAATACATACGATATTTTATGTCGGCCTCATAAACAACTTAGTTTTTTTACCTAATAGCACCATATGCTATTCTTCGGGCCAAGTCTCACGACTTGGCCCATTTATTCGTGACATAAAACATGTCACAAATTGGGGGATGCTCACTTGGTATTAGTCTGGCGGTTTACGGTGTGCGGCGTGCAACACTCCCATTATGAGAATGTTTCAGGAAAATATGGACGGTTAACAACGATGAGATTAGTGGACGAATATGTGACCACGTGATGATCACCATTTCTTACACGGCCCCACTACTCCACTACTTAACTTCCTCCACTTCCTATGAGATCAAGAGTGCGTTTAAATGACTTGTATATATAGGTCTTCAACCTATTTTGACAATAACAAGAACACAAGTGTTGTCAACACGATATCCAGAAAAACACCCAGAACTGATAGCTTACATTATGCAAGCCAGTTCGAAATTCTGATACAAGTCATAAACAACCAAGACCTTCATAATCTCAAATACCTTCTTCGCTTCCCTCCCGAAGATCAACCCATTCTCCTTCACTTTGTGACCGAATTGAATCTGGAATGACCATTTTTTTGGTTTAGGACAGAGTCTTACAGATTGATCTCTCGAATCTAAAATTACTCCCGCGTAGTGCATTATTTAGGGTTTGAATTCGTTTCTCATCAACAGACCCAAATTTACCAAAAACAGCAGAACCAAGTTTTTACCCTCAAACAACACCATATTCAGTGAGAAAGTTAAATATGACAGACTTCGTAGTCAGAATAAAGACTTTCAAGACCAACTTGATTCTGATGGTTTAAGAGATTATCTCAACGAAACACGAAAGCTCAAAGAAAAAAATTTCAGAGGTCGTGATCGGGAAATTATTCTTAAATCAAAGCTAGACAACTTGGAGAACATTGGGATGAACTTGAGCAACTCAGATAAATTAACCTTGATATTGGGAGCATGTAGAATTCATCGTGATACACGAGGATTTGGCTATGAAGGAATAGACGTTCCTGGTATTTGCAAATAGGTTATATTTGTCATAGCTAAAAATTCTTCTCAACCAAGATCCTCAACGGATGACAAAAGTGAATTATCTCAACCAACTGTTGATGATGAAAAGAGGAAATTATTTCAAGCTCCAAAGCAAGCTCATACACATTCAGGTAGCACTAAACATGACTTTTTTCATTCTACTAAACATTGCTTTTATTGTGGAAAACCAGGTCACTTGCAAAGGAATTGCAGATTTCTTAAACGAGATAAAATCAAATATGATTCTGTTAAGCTGACAAAATATGATGTTTCAAACTGGAGAAAAACTGAGTCACATAATATCAGTTCTTCCAGTATTCCCCTCAAGAAGTTTCGTAATAATATTGGGGAGAAAAAAAAGTTTGTTGCTCCAAAAGCTAGTCAGAAATGGGTACCAAAGAAGATCAATAAAGCAACGAGTGCCATTAAGAAGGATTTTCCAGACAAGAGTACGACAAGGGAAAACATCTTAATGAGGTATGGAACAGTTATTGAAAGTTTCAAGGAAGTTGTTAAATTCCTAGAGTTTATGCATGATTTTGTTTCGAATATATGTGATGATCAAGATTTTGTTCACCTCAACACAACTTGATTGTTTTGGAAGTGCATCCTCACCATGAATCCTTAGTAAATGCGGTGAGGATTGCAAAAGAATTGGGGAGCACATATTATGTTGGGTAAATTTTTGAACATTCGTTGAAAGCTTTTTGCTTTAGATGCGTTCATCATTATTCTTGACGAGTTTAGTTGGAAACAATTTATTTATGGAAACTAAATAATGAGTCGAAAGATGATAATGTGAAAATCGCCTTGTAACATCTTACATGATTTGTGTGAGACAGTCATTTGATGTAGACTCGGAATGTTTCGTATTGATCATTTGATCACTTGAAAATTACTTATAAGCTAATAGTTTGTGTGTGACAGCTATTGTCGTCTTCTAAGGATATTTCAATGATTGAAATGGGAGTTTAGAACAATTAAGCATTGTCTGGATATAGCATAGTATGCATATCCATATGCAAATTGTTGTAAGAATGATTCAGGTCCGGGAACCAAGTATGCATACCCATATGTGATAAGCCACGAGTGCTACATTTTATACCCATATTTTTATTAGTTAGGACTCGATATTTTGGCTAATAACACTATTTTAGTGCTTTTATCGAAAGTAAAAGTGAATTCGATCATCGGGTCGAAAATGGCTAAATGGGAAGCTAAATAGCGTTTGCGACAAAAATTACCAAAGTGCTATCGGAATTAGAGAGAAAGAGCTAACTAGGCTGCTTACTAATTCACGGCCAGAAACATGAAGGCATTGGTTGGGTTATATATATACATTAGTGGGATTTCTTTGTCCTCTTTTTTAATAAGAAAATAAGGGATTTCTTTGTCTTCTTTTTTTTTAATAAGAAAACAGGGATAACCCCGAAGTTACACAGTAGAGTATCTTTGCCCATGCATACTCGAATAACAATTCAGATCATTCAAAAAAGAACTACCAGACCAAGATTTAGATAAGCCTTCATTTAGACACATATCCGCTAGATTACGAGTAATACCATTTTCAGACTCAGGAATTTTAGTAAGAGTTTTAATTCCTTTCATACATAATTTAAACTGAGAATTGTTGCTTTCTTGTACCCCAGTTGCTTGTTTTGTTATCTTCTTGATTTTCCTCCTAGTAGCTTCAAGGACTTTCATATTATCTCCTTCGATTTGTACAATATGGATGTTCAAATCTCATGTCCATCTGATCGTCAGTGAAGCTTCCCTGTCCTCTAGTTCCTCTTGGCTAATACCTATTGTAAAGACACATCGTGCTCCTGAATACGCTCCTGCATGATCAGAAACTGTTAGAGCAATACCAAAACATAGTTTCCATTATCCCACATGACTGCAACATTTACTTTCCTAGCTAGAACATTAGGATTTAACATGCCATTTGAAACAGTCAATTTCCTCCTCCTTATCACTACTTTCTCTATTTCTAGCATTATCTCTAACTAAGGAAGTAATTATCCTTTTAGTTCTATTCACATTTGGTTTGACTTTCCTAAAAATCAGATCACACCTAGTTTTCCAAATCCCCCACATTATGGTTGCCATTATTTCTGGCCAAATAAATATGCCTCTCTCCCTAGTATCGGCTCTTATGAACCAATTCTGACACCAACCAACGAAATGGTCCTGATTGTTCAACACAAAATCAATGTTAAGACCAATACATCTAAACACATTTAATGTAAAATCACAGTGCATAAAAGTGTGGGTTAGAGTCTCATCCTGCTTCCCACACATGAGGCACAATTTGTTGATGGTTGGAATGATCCTAGCAATCCTCTCACTCAGCGGCAGTATATCGTGTACACGCTTCCACGCAAACGTCTTTATTCTTGGAATTGTTACTATCGACCAAATTCTTCTCCACATTTCTTTCTCATGTTGATGGTTCTGAAGCTGGTGACGCCTTATGATAATTTGTTTGTACAGAGATCTAGTAGTAAAATTACCACTTGGTTCCAGATCCCATACCAGTTTATCCTCCCCGTGTTTGTTGATTCTTACAGTGGTCACCAGCTCAACTATGTTTCTTTCAAAACATAGATCAAGCTTTGATCTATTCCAGAACCCTACATTTCCGCTGCAATCCATCAATTCCACCACAAAAGTGAAACTCATACTTACCTCACTGACCGGTTGCATATTCCCCACCACTTTCATGCACTACAAGTCCTCCCATATTCTGATGCGCTTGCCGTTTCCAACCACCCACCTCGAATTGTTTCTTATACTAGACATTTCCTAGTTGATATTCTTCCAACCCCATGATGCCGTTGCTGGGCATTTTTTCTGATCATTAAGAAGACTGTGAGTGGGATAATATTTACCCCTCATCACTTGTGCCAAAAGCGAGTCAGGGTCCTTTAGGAGTCTCCAAGTCACCTTAGCTAACATGGCTTCATTAAACTTCCGCAGATTAAGAAAGCACATCCCACCCATATCCTTTGGTTTACACCCATTAATCCTAGCCATTAAATACACACCCATATGCTCTGGAACATTTTTACCCCAGAAAAAATCCCTTTGCAGTTTGTTGATCTTATTCAAGACTGCCACTGGTATCCTAAAACAATTCATTTGATACATAGGGATTGTGGAAGTAGAGGTATGGATTAGAATAGATTTACCAGCACAAGACAAGTTTTTGTTTTTGGTTTTCCAGATTTGAAGCTTGTTCTCGACTATATCAACCACATTTTGAAAACAAATTACCTTAGAAGTGTGTGTGAAAAAAGATGATCCTAAGTACCTGTCATTGAGGGGTATCCTACTGACCCCTAAAATACTGCTAATTCCATCAATAGTGCTTTGGTGAGAGTTTGAACTAAAAAATAATACCTGATTTTTCAAAATTAATCAGTTGCCCAGAATCCCGACTAAAATCAGTAAAAAATTTCAAAATGTTTTGACTTTCAGAAACAGTTGCATTAGAAAAAATCACATGTTGTCGGCAAAAAGGAGGTGGGATATATGATGGGCAGTGCACCCCATTTTTATCCCATGAAGCATGTCATTGTCCTCGGCCTTTGATATTACCCTCGACAGAACCTCCATACATATTATGAAAAGATAGGGGAATAAAGGGTCTCCCTGCCTAAGACCTCTAGAAGGGACAAAATGGTCCCCTGGGACTCCATTAACTAGAACTTGAGATGAAACAACAATTATGCATTGACTACAAGGTTGCACCAGGTCTCACTAAACCCAAACTTTTTCATTACATTTAACAAAAAGGTCCACTCTACTCTGTCAAAGGCCTTTGACATATCTATCTTGATACCCATCAAGAAACTATTTCCTCTTTGATTTCGCATGGTGTGAATGATTTCATGTGCAATCCACACATTATCAGATATTTGTCTACCCTGAACAAAAGCCGCTTGATACAGTGATATTATCTTAGGGCAGCAAGATCTTTAACCTATTTGCTAAAGTTTTGGATATAATCTTATAAACTATGTTACTCAAGCTAATTGGTCTATAGTCACTGGCAGATTGTGGGAACTCAATCAGTTGCATTTATCTCTCTCAAAATATAACTAGAAGAAAAGAAAGAGGTTACCATACTTAGAACATCCTGCTTAACCAAATCCCAATTTTTCTAGAAAAATCTAGGAGTGAAGTCATCCGGTCCTGGTGACGAGTCCGGCTCCATAAAAAATACTACCTGTTTCAGCTCCTCCAAGGTGGGAGAGCGAGTAAGCATTATTTTTTCCTAAGACGTAACCACCTGGTTGATGATGTTCAAGTAGTCAGTGTCTATTTCTGGATTTGAGGTAGATGCCACATTTCTGACAATGTTCAGTCTTCCTTCTACCCAATTTCCTTGGTTATCTTTTATTGCTTCAATTCTGTTTATTCTCCATCTATTCTCTGTCTTTCTGTGGAAGTAACCCGTGTTTCTGTCTCCCAGTTTCACCTCCTATTCCCCACTTTTATCCTTCCAAAAAATCTCTTCCACTTTGTACCAATGAGCCAGTACTTCCTCTTTTTCCCTTATTATTGGTGACCTGTTGATGGTATTGGGTGTTGAAATGGCTTTTTCTAGGTTGACTTTGGCAATTTTGATATTGGTTTGAATATTTCCAAATGAATTTTTGTTCCATAGTCTTATGTTGTTCTTCCCTGTGCTCAGCTTTTGGACTAAATGTAAGCATGACTACCCGATACCTGACAACTCCAGCTCGTGGCTATGATGTTCAAACATGATTTTTCTCTCAACCATATGCCCATAACTTTGAAAGGTTTATGCCCTGGATTCAGTTGAGGATTGGTATCCAACATTAAAGGAGCATGGTCTGAACCCATCACGAGGAGATGTTTGATTGTTGCATTTTTGTTGGAGACGCAGAACTCTGAGCTTCCTAGACCTATGTCTAATCTTGCTTATGTTAACCCATCGCCAGTTCTTTTGTTGGACCAGGTATAGTTGTATCTTACATATCCCAAGTCTTGCAGGTTAGCTACATCCAACAGATCAATTATCCTATCAGCTTCAGTTCTATTGAAGTAGCCTTGGCCTTTTTTCTCATGAGCATGCAGAGTGAGGTTGAGGTCTCCCATCACTAACCATTTTTTAGACAGATTGTTAGCCAAGCTTGTCATATACTTCCAGAAAGAGAACTTTTGATGCTAATTTGAAGGACTATACACACAAGTTAAAACCAATTCCTTTCCTGTTGCAGTATATAAAATATGGCAGTTTATCATATTATCACAGTACAAACCAATTTTGATGTTGATGCCTACTTTCCATGCAACCACAAGACCCCCTGATAGACCCACTGGATCCACAATAAAATAAGATTTGTAACCCTGTGCCCCATATGACTTTACTGACAAATTCAGTTTTGTTCTTAGTTTCACAAAGAAATATTATATCAGGATCATGACATTTTACCATATATTTTAAGTAGGATTGAGTTGCCTCAACACCTAGACCTTGACAGTTCCAGCATATAGCTCTAAGATTCCCAACATAATGCATGTAATGGTTATTGAAAAGATGGAATTTGAAACAAATACTGAGCTTATGAAGAAATTTGCAATCACATTTTGAAAGAGCAATGTATGACAGATATATGTTCATACAGAAATGAACTTGAGATTGTTTAGAATTAGAGCAGTGTTTTACCCGACGGCCATGGCTGGTTGGACTATTCTGGTGTGTCTGTTGTGAATCATTTACCGCGTCGGTCTCCTTCTCAGCCACAATGCTTTTTTGCTGAATATTGTTATCCCCATTGGTGAAAGTGCAACATCTACAGAAGAATTAAGGTTCAAAGGTATTCTTTCTGGTTTTGTGGATTTTTTGTTGGTCCATGGTAACTGATTTGGAGTAGCACTAACGCTATACTCTACTTGTTTCAAGATCAAGTCATTAGCATTCCATTTCATGTGTGCATTATTCTATTGAGTCTTCTTTTTCCAACCTTTTTTTGACTGGCCTGAATTGTTCTTTCTCTTTGCTAGAGAAACGATAGTCATCCCGATTGCATACTTATGGTATCATCTTTTTCCAAATCTTCCCCATCACTAAGTGTTATCCTTTTTTGGGGCATAACAAACTTATTTAAGTCGATGACCTTACATTTCTTCTTTTGTCTTTCCACACTTGCAGTCATCATATTAATCTCTCCCGCTATGAGCCTTGTTTTTCCTTTTCCAACACCCAAGCAGTTTCTGATTTTACCAATTGTTACCCCCATTCTGCCTTCCATCATGAAGACCTCGATTCTTTGAAGGACAGAGTTCTGTTTTCCTGCCCCCCTTCTTTCACACCTTTACCACTTTCAGAATTTGTATTAGTCTTCCCCTTTCCCTCATTAGTGCTCCCTCCAAACTTACTACTTTGAAGGACAAAGTTCTTTTTTTTTTCCCCTTTTTCACACCTTCACTGGTTTCATAATCTGTATTAGAAGTCCCCTTTCCTCCACTGGTACTCCCTCCAAACTTAGTACTTCGAGGGACAAAGTTCTGTTTTTCTTGCCCCCATTTTTTCACACCTTCACTGCTTTCAGAATTTGTATTTGCAGTCCCTTTTTCTCCAATAATACTCCCTCTGAACATAGTTTTTTGAGAGACAAAATTATGATTTTCCTGTCCCTCGACAACACCACCAATTTCTTGACATTGCCTTCTTCCCTCACTTATCTACCTACAATTATCTATTTCTTGACATTTCCCCCCAAGTTTTGTAGGTAGTAGATCATAATAATCACATTTGATAACAATTTTTGTTCCAACATCAAATACTGCAACCACCCGTTTTACGTTCTTTTCCATGAATTTTACCAACACTTGAAACAGTACCTCATCTTACAGCATAATTCTTTCAAAGGGTGGGTGACGTGGGTCATGTATATGGTATATACCTGTTTGCTTTACCACCCTTGCTAGGCCTTCTTCAGTGATGTATTCCTTAAAGTATTTTTTCCTTGTTGATTCTGACCCTATAAACGGTTAATTGTATTTGCATATCTGCACAAAAGATGATTTTATGATGGTAAGGGTTGCTGATGGTTAATTTTGAAGGGTCCGGGACTTGATTAAAAGGTTTCTTGATGGGTATTCTTGACGGTAAATTGATTTTGATTAGGACATTGGCTTTATCAACATCTGGTATTGAAATTATTCTGTAGTTGTTACACTTCTCCACGTGTGGCTCAAATCCAACCTGTGTTCCCAAGGGTGAGAAAACATATTGTACGGGTAAATGGATCCGTGTGTTGTTGACATTCTGCCCAACCAAATAGTCCAGCCCTCCAAACGGGCCTTCAGGTACCTGAAAAAGCAAGGGAAATTGTTTTATTAAGTGAAAAATACTATAGCCCCCTTTCTATATGGGTTCAACATATAGAAGCCCCATTAAATGGATCATTCATTGTCAACTCCATATTTTAGGAAAATGATATTGTTAGGCCCAGAAAATCAAATTTTCTTCAGATCTGGCCCATAATTAATTATTATGAACTTTAATAATGACAACATTACCCTTTCCTATTTATATCATTAGATATTTTCATTTTAATTTCTGTTTCTCCCCTTTCTCTCCCCAGTTCACCGAAAGAAACACCAGAACAGAACTATCTTGATGAAATTGATCCTCATAACCTAACTTTGTGAATCAGAAAGTGTTCGATTCAAACTTTCAAACCTGATTTTTCTTTAGAAGTTCGTGTTCTCGAAGTTTAATTCAAAATCGCAGGAAAAAGCAGATGAAAATCATTGAAAGATGAATCTGATCGAATGAGGCAATCAAAATCATCAACAAACAATTCGAAAGATATGTTGTTCTCTCCTTAATACTTTAATTCCTTCTAAATCATTAAGGTATAGAATTAGAATTGAAAATTTTAAAAACTTATTTTACGACTTTAAAAATCTTAAAAATATGATTTCAACTGAAATTTCTTGATGAACTCATAATTAGAGCTTAGATCTATTATAATATTTTCTGAATCGCACTTTTCATATAAGAATTTCGAGAAAAAATTGCCAAAAATTTTCTAGGGTTATTGATCTAATTTCTGTGTATATTTATATCCTTAATTATGGTCGATAATCGTTCTTATGATTCGAAATCAGTGAAACATTATCTCTATTACCCATTTATTTTATTTGAATTTCATTTACTTTGATCTTTGTGCTCATATTCTTCTTGATCCAGTACCAATCAGTTCTTTTAGGTTCGATTTGTTTGCTTTTTTATTTTGATTTTAAGATTTTACATATCTGAAGTTTCTGTAGGAATCTGAAGGTTCTGATATGATGCAAAATCAAACATGAACTACAGAAGTCGTTGAATAAAGTATTTGAGTGGTTGAATTCTCATCTTGTTGACGACGTTTCTACTTTTAGGAAGTATTTCCTTATTTGCTTCTCTCTCAGATAGTACTTCCAAAGGTTGAACATGCAGGTGATGATATCGCATATGTATACATGGTTTAGATGGCATTTGATAAATATATTGACTTCTGTTCTTGTCAGCTCAATAAATATTATAGTGGAAAAACAACAAGAAGCTTTAGTGCATACTATCTTTGAGAGTCTCTTATGTACAATTAATGGTATGGAGACAACATAGTCCAATTAGTTAACTAGTAAATTTTCATCACTATAATCATCTCTCTAAGCTATATAATTAAAAATTAAAATCTACTTATGGCTTGCAATTCCTTTCATTTTTAACTGGCCCCTTTCTTTATTGAGAATGTTGTTTTATATTAGTGTTCTCTTTCTTCATTCCCTGTGGTCAAACTATGATCATGATCCAAGGTGCTCTAGAGCAGATTACACAAGATATTCCTGTTTTCAATTTTTTAAGCCTGACAATGTCTAGAGATTGACCTGGTCTATGCATATATTCGATTTACTATTTTGTCGTAATTATTTGCATGTATATTCTATCTAAAAGCTTGGTTGTTTTTTATCTCCCAGCAAACTGACGAAGAGGTTGAACACTGTTATGAAGAGTTTTATGATGATGTACATACAGAATTCTTGAAGTTTGGGGAAACTGTGAACTTCAAGGGCGCTTCCTATAGTGTAAGTTTACGTTAAGATATTATTAACTAAGATTTTTGAAATGCTAATACGGCAAGCTAATTAAATGGATGTGTAGATACTACTTACACGTGCTAATTAAATGTGTAACTTATAAATACACATGCTAAATGGATGTGTAGATACTTGTTACACATGCTAAATGGATGTGTAGCTACTAGTTACACATGGTAATTGGATGTGTAACTTCTAGATACACATGCTAATTGGATAGTATATAAAGTCTATGTTTTATTGTATGGATGTTGGAGTTGTATTGGACACTGTAAGTGCAGTCAAATTTTATTTTAATTTGGTTTTTTATTTTGTTTTAAATGATTTTGGTAGATTGTATATACGCGTGGTGATAAACCGTAAGACTTACTTGCTGTGCAGTTTTAATATGTTGTGTTAGCAACTCAGTTGAATAAGAAAGTGTTTAATGGTGATGCTCGTAAAGGATCTGTGGTTCAAATGATCGATTACAATGTAATACTATTCAGACTCAGAAGTAAGTTTTTCTGAATTTCGATCTAATTTTCTGCTTGGTTTCAATTTTTTAGTGTTACAAATCTTTGAAATGATGCTCGCTTCAGTTTATAAATAGGTTCTGTGTGTAAAATTATTGAGTTTATCAGCTTAATAATCTAACAGTATATCAATTTATAAATAATCATTTTATCTTATTTTCATATAGTTCTGTAGCATTGATTTGATGCTTTTGAAATATGGTTATGTAGTTTGTTGGAGTGAAAGTTGCATATGTACTCTCTTAGGGATTGAAGGAGATTGCTTGTATCTGTGAGACTATTGAACAACAAAAGGTGCGACACACTATGACTGTTGTGGTCTTGCAATAATTTTTATGACAATAATTTCTGAATATTTGTAGCCTTTTTTGGATCAATTGATGTCTATGCTGGTCTCGACGTGTTTTGTACGCACTGACAAGACACTAGCCTTTTTTTATGGATCAATTGATGGTCGATTAGATTGATTTTGTTACTAGGTTGCTGGCTTCAGTGAGGATAATTATGATGAGGAGCATGAGGGAGATGATATTGATGCAAAACATACAATGGTTTTAACAGATGAAATTCTTTCTTTAGCGGGCAGGTAATTAAAGTTTGTGTTATTGTTGTATGCGTAGCTTCCAAAACTAAATTATTGTATGATAGGTTGTTTAAACTCCTTCCGACAGTATTTCATGGGTTTCCTGAATAACTTTAGTATTATGATAGTTGCATACTGATAAATTTGGTTATGCTTTTGTTCTTGGTCTTTTTCTTCAATAACGTAGTGGGCACTGATGCAAATATGAGCCGTAGTGTTAGTTCTCCCCCACCCACACATACTAATTAGATGTGTAACTTCTAGTTACACAAGCTAAATAGATATGTAATTTCTAGTTACACATGCTAATTAGATATGTAACTTTTACAATTTCATTAATTTGTTATGCCTTTAATTTCATTAGATGTGTAATTTCTAGTTACACAAGCTAAATAGATGTGTAATTTCTAGTTAAACATGCTAATTAGATGTGTAACTTCTAGTTACACAAGCTAAATAGATGTGTAATTTCTAGTTACACATGCTAATTAGATGTGTAATTTCTGATTACACATCTCTCTTCATAGTTTTTTTTCTTCTTTTTTCTGATTACTTTAAGTTGGTTACATGGTATATGCTCTACAAATTCTGTTTTTTTTTTCTTTCTTCATACTAACCTAATCCCACGAGTGTTTATTTTCTTTCAGATATCCAAGCATTTTGGAATCGAGGAAGACAAGAAGGGAAGAGAACATTTCTGTTGTAGGATATAGCGGCTTATTTCGAGGATTTCGTTTTACATATCTAGTTTTTTGACTCGTTTGTTGTGAATAACAAGCAATTACTATTATTGATAAACAAACAAATTATTGTAAATGAATATTAAAGTAATACATGTATTTTCTATGTGTAGTTTTGTTGTTAAGTACACATATATGCATGTGTAACTTGTATAACTACGTACACATGTGTAACTATTGAGCACACATATATATACAAGTGTAACTTTGCGTTGCGCATGTCATATACATGTGTAACTTCTAGATACACATACCATATGTTGGTGGTGCTTGGCGGTGATGGCGGGAGATGGTTGGCGGCGGTGGTTGTCAGTAGAGGTGGTGGTCGGAGGTGGCTGGTGGTGGGCGGCGATGGTTGTGGTCGGAGGTGGCGGGTGGTGGTTGTCAGAGGTTGTTTGACGGTGGTAGTTGGTGGCGGCGGTGGTCGGAGGTGGCGGGTTGTGGTTGCCGAAGGTGGTTTGACGGTGGTGGTTGGTGGCGGCGGTGGTGGTCGGAGGTGGCGGTGGCGGTCGGAGGTGGTTGGCGGTAGCTGTGGTGGTTGGAGGTGGCTGTGGTGGTTGGAGGTGGTTGGAATATCATCACACTATATTTTAATAATTTTGGGCCTAAATTTAAGTTTTATTGAACTATGGGTTTGACAACATGTATAAGGATATCAATGTCTTTTAATATTTCGGGGCCTAAATTTAAAGTTCTATTAATTAAGGACCTCATATTATGGGTTATTCATGGATTGGACCTTAACATAATTTTCCCTTTTATTAAAACAACGCGGCCCATACGAGGGACCGGGTTAGGAATGAGTAAGCCAAAACAATACGTTTCGAATTGAGTCGAAACGTTAGATTCAGCAATGAACCGAGACTTGACGGAGGAGACGAAAGATTTTTTCTACAACCGATGAAGTAATCTCCAGGAACTTATGATATCATTTTTCCGAGAGCTTTTGTGGATAAGCTTTACCGGACGATGTGACCAATCCTCCTGAAAGATCTCTTTTGATTTACCTTTCTTTATGAAACTAAACTCAAATTGTTTAGCTATTAAAACCAGAAACAAGAGAAAAAAGAAATCTGTGAGATCAATCCAAACAACGTGGTGACGTATGTTAATCTCATCCGAGTAAGCAATAAGATGAGGCAAGTTTTGCTCAAAACTCGTTGTATCCAACAGATACGGAATGTGGATCGGTTCTGGTGTGCTTCTGAATAACCAGCGCCTGAAAATTTTGATGAAATTGAAATCTCTTTTGATGATGAATGAAGAATTATTATTGCCTGCCAAGTAGTTGTTGTTCTTCTTTTTGTTCTGCTTACTCTCCTGTGTTCTTCTTTTCCTTTTTCTAAATTCTTGTTTTGGTATAACCATTACCGTTGAAATTCAGATCCAAAATAAACTCTACAATTTTAGGCCGATCTAGTTCTAATGAGATTCAAAATGAAACCTCACTTACACGCCTTACTTTGTAAACTTTGAAGAACCACTACAACTGACTGATTGAACACTACAGATATCTGAAAGCAGCAAATTTTAAATCGTTCCACCTTCCACTCACCCAATCGAAGAAACAGAATCCAGCTAACAAGACCACGGTGTACGAATCACGGAAACAAGAATCACGGTAGGAAGAATCCAGTAGCAAGAATCACGGTCAAACAAATCGATCTGAAATTGCTATCGGTAATGTAAACATATCGAATCGGTCTAAGCCGCTATATTTACAAACTAAACCGTTACTTTTCCCTAATAAAGCACCTATATGCCTCGAAAATCAAACTAGATTAGGGAAAGCACTCTTAGCACGTGACCATAATCAAACTAGATTAGGGATTTCTTTGTCCACTCAATGTGGAGATATTCATAGCTATCGTTTCCTTCTTCACTTCTTCACTGTCTACCGGCCAGTTGACTTCATGTTCCGTTAATTCAAGTTGACTGCCTCATTGCCACGGATTTTTGTTGTGGATCGAAATGGAAGCTGTCAGAGAAGGCACTAGTGATGTTCTCTCTTCTCATCAATGGATCCGTGGAGGTTAGTATGGATGGAAATTGAGTAAATTCAGGTCGAAGAATTCCTGTTACCACCATGGTTGTCCCCGTCGATTCAATGGCTGTGCTTGAAGGCTTAAGAGATAATTTTGAAAACGAGAAGTTGATGTGGGTGGTGTTGATGGTTGATGTAACAAGGAAGTGAAGACACGGGTGATTATTAGATGGCTGGAGTTTGCAAGAGAGGGAAGTAATCGAGACATTCGTGTCTCCATCCAGCGAGGTCGTCTTCTTCGTTGTCTCTCGGTAGATGGAGTACAAGCTACTCTCCCAAAATCAGAAGATGAAGTCTAACAGCGTGAAAAGTGAAAGAGGGTTTTGTATGGACTGAATGGGTTGTAGTGGCGATGGTGGTTGTGGATGGTTCACACGGCATTCGTAGTTAAGAAGACCAGGTAGAAAACGAAGAACCGCTGCCATGGTTAGCAACCCTCGGCGGTATATGGTGATGAAGCAATGAGAAGTTAGGATCTGTGTGTTGTTTTGTATAGATCCTGGGTGCTGTAGCCGAGATTTGGAGATGGAGTAATTGTTGGTGCTTTGAGACTACAGCTCTTGGTGACTTCCAATGCAATCAGGACGGGTTTCGTATCAACGGATTTTAAATGGTTTTTGCTCGCAAATGGAGGTGATGATTGCAGCAACGAGACAAGAAGCAAAGGTGATGTAGCTGGAACAAGAAAGGTGCTGGGGTCTGAATTAGTGGCCGAGACCGGGAAGTTCACAAAATTGGTGTTGTGATCGGTCTGGGAAGGCGCTGAAGTTAGATGGCAGTACATATTGAGAGTTAAGTTGTGAATGGTAGTGAAGAAGTGAAGAAGTGCAAGTGGAGATATATGTTGACTGGTTTTGCGTTGAGATGTCTGTTCAGTTCAGATGGGTCATTGGTTGAACTGTTGCCAATATCGGAGGACGAACAGACAATAGAAGTTGGTACTAAGACGAGATGGGAATGGAACTAGTGGTTGCCGGTGGATTTGATCCTTAAAAGTATTTGCCTGAACCTCAGTATTGGAAATTGCAGCTGGTGGTTAAACTGATGAAAATAAGTATGTGGTCGGAATAGAAAGTGGCCGTTGGCTAGACTGGACTTGGAAAGGTGAAAACTACAGGGAGACCCATTCTTCCTGATCTTTCTACTTTGAAACCCACGCTCCCAAAATTACAGGCGCGCATCCAAATTATGGAAGAAAATTATTCTCAAACCCAAAATATATAAAAATCTGTTTCTGTCTTTTTTTTTTCTTCTTCTTCATTTTTTTTTCTTCTTCTTCTTCTCCACTATACTTAGATCTCGTAAAAAGAGAGATATTCGATTGATTTCGAGAACAAATTCATGCCTAAATTCGATTGATCTCAACAGCAGCACCAAATCGTCTTCTTCTTCGAATTAACGACGAACCCTCTTACTACCGATTCTCTTCATTACAATTTCAATTCACTATTGTTATTAATGGTAGCAGCAAAAATCCCTAAATGGGTTGTAGAACACGGTTTGGTCATCATAGATTTATGATCAAAACTTGTTTTCAATGAAGATTTTGAAATGAATTTCAGATTTTTATGAAACTCTCAGCCGTGAATTGAGTTGGAGTAAGCAATACTGGATGAGTTGTGAAGAAGGTTTAATTGCAGATGATGGCGTAAATACATGAAAGAAGATGATGGTGTAAATACATGATTTTGACCAAGAGCCCCCGAATAACTGAAAGATAATGGTTTGCGTGGGAGATAATGAAACATGAAAGAAGATGATGATGTGGTTATGACTGCATAACATGTCATTCAGTCGAGAAACTGTGTGCATAACATGTTATGCATTCGTGAAAATGGATGCATAACCTGTTATGCATCTACAAAATTTGTTGCATAACTTGTTATGCAGTCCAGAAAACCTGCATAATCTGTTATGCGTCCGAAAATATGGCTACATAATGCATTATGCATCGAGAAAATAGATGCATAACCTGATATGCATACTACATTATGCATCAATTTTTTATATGTACGGCTAAAATCAACCAAAAAATGGTAATATAACTTGTTATAGATGCATAATTTTGTTATCCAAATGCATAATTTTTTATGCGGTGGAGAAAATGGTTGCATAATTCGTTATGCGTCTGCAGAATGTGTTATGCATCGTTTTTGGTGACTGCATAATGGTTAAGTATCAAGTTTTCAAAAAAATTCCCTAAAATGAGGATCACTTCCGATTTTTTCGTTAAAAACAAAAATTTGATATTCTTGTTTGTACTCGTTGCGTAGCTCTTTTAAAAATATTTCCAACGATATAAAATTTGTAAAATTCGAAGGCGCGGATTTTTAGATATATGTTATGTCCAAGTTGCGCTGCCAATTATACCCCTGAAAAATTAGGCTGTGTAATGAGTTATGCCTGAAAAAATAGTATGCATAACCAGTTATGTATTGATTCATATAATAATTTCATATAATTATGGGTGTCACGGTATACAAAATTAATTGTGGGCCTGAGAATGAGAATATTATTTTTTTTGGGTCTCCCCCTAATTTCCCCATTTGGAAGATAGGGTCTGGTGTTTGATTTGGGATTGGTATCGACTAGGTATTATTTTGGACTTTGCAGCAATACATAATGAACCCTTTTTTTTAGAAATATCATTTTAGGCATATCAAAAACTTTCAGGGTATACAAAATAGTTTTCCCATCCTAGGTGACTTTATAAGGGGTGTCTATTGGGTAGTTCAATTACCTATATATCCTTGAACCTAAAATCAAAAAATAAACTATCCTAAACACCTCTTATTCTTCCTCCAGCTAAACCACCTTCCTTTTCTCTAAGATTTTTTTTCATCACTGTGATTAATTATCGATTCGTGAAAATTCGATCATCGGTTAAATTGAACTATATAATGGATCGTACAAAGAAAAAAGAAAACGTCAGGTGTTCTAAATCCTCTTCCAATCCATGAATTAAATAAGAAGAACCAATTGAAGATGAAGGTGTAAAAACTATAATTGAACCGGAAATTGAATCGGAAATTCAACCATTTGAATCTCCAAATACTGAAATGAGGATAAGAAGGTATTCCCTACAAACCCAATCTTTTGTTTGTTGTTTTTCATGGATTGAATGGGTTAAATTGCTAAAAACTTAAGTTTTTTGACGGTTACAATAGCGGGTTCGGCTGATAATTGAGTTGAGTTTTGAGCCGAATTGTTCTTGAAATTTCACCCTGAAAGTGTCTATGAACAGTCGGCTAAACCGTAAATGTCAACTTTTAGCCGAACCCCAAAATGTGTATTGAATACGTCCCAGAACAGTGTCAGGTTCGGCTAATACCTTGCAAACCTTCCCGGCCGAACCTGAGAAGTGAAATTTACCCCAGGTGGTTGTCAGGTTCAGCTGACTCGATTAGATCATTTTCAAGCCGAACCTCTCTCTGTAAACACTTCGAAAATATTGATTTGAAGGCTCTAGGTTCGGCTAGCCGGTGTTGTTGAGTTATCAGCCGAACCTTCTCTTTGCACACTCAAGTTTTTCGATCTTGTTTTGGCCATAACTTTTTCGTCCGATGTCGGAATGACCTCATTCTTTTTGCGTTGTGTTTGTCTTTTAATTCTCTTGAAGTTGAAGATACGATCTAATTGATTTTAATGAGTTTAATATGGACCTTGGTATTCTCCATCATTAGACTTCACTTTATTAACACTTTTAGTAATTTCCACTTTTTTTGTTTGGTTCATCCTATGAAAAGGGTGCACAATAGAAAACATATGTAATAAAAAGCCTAACCCATAAATATGTATGAATTTAAGTGTTTCATGGAAAATCATTATCATGTTCGGCTGATGTGATTTTTTTAATATGAGCCGAACTTGAAAAAATATATAGTTCGGCTGATACGATATTTAGAGTGAGAACCGAACCTAACTCCCAGGAATAAGTTCGGCTTGTTATTAGACTTTAATATAAGCCGAACTAGGATCTTGAAAATAGGTTGGAAGTTGGAAAATGAAGGTTCGGCGTATAACGTTAACAAATTCAGCTAACCGAACTGTTCATCAATTTAGTGGGTTCGGCTTATATTTTTAAGCCGAACATAGTCCTGGTTCGCCGAACCATGATGAAAAATACAATTTTTTAATGGTTTCAAGCTACAAAAGTGAGATTAAACATAAAATAGAAGTGTACATGTGTGTTAGAAGCATTGTGTTCCTCATTTATGTATTCATCATATGGATTTGGCTCATAAAAATCATCATCTTGAGTTTGAATTTGAGTTTGTGTAAAATCATTCTCCCAATCTAAGAAATCAGTCATTTTTGGATCATTGTTGTAGTTGATATGTATTTTCCTGGGTTTTTTAGATGAAGAATGACCCTCCTCATCCTCAATTGAATCAAGAAGAAATTTTTTCTCACTTTCTCTCCTTCTCAATAAAAACTTTGATTATTTTTTCCCCAAATTTTTTCATCTAAACAAACCTTTATAATTCTGAAAATTATCTTAATCACTAAACAAAAGTTTTAATCATTAATCCAGATTACTAACTCTAATACGTAAAGGGTAGATTTGCCATTAAAAAAAAGTTTGGTTAAGGGGATTTCTGATTTTTTTATTTCACATCCTTTTTTTGTCTTTATTCAGTATGCCCAAAATCATAGTTCTTTTCTTAGGGACCATGGTTTTTTTTATTTTTTTTGGGGGGGGGGGGCATGGTCTTATTAGGCCAATCTATACTTATAAGGGGTGTCCTAAAGTTGGGCAAATACACATTTACCCTTTAATTTAATTTAAATTAAAACTAACCTAATAACTATATAAATCTAATCATATATATCTAATCTAAATGAATCTATTAACCAAAATCAAAAACAGAGGGAATCGAAATTTTTTAGTTTTGAAAAAAGAAATTATTCTCTTCTTCTTCTCTCTTTCCTTGACGTTCCTCATTCTATTGAAAAATGAGTGTTAACCATCAAATGAGTTGAAAATGGAAGTTGCAGAGAGAAGTTCGGCTAGGAATTATGTGAAAAACTTTGTCGAACTAACCGAACCTAATGAAATGATGAACATGAAGAACAGTTTGGCTATTTCGCAAAAAACATTTCCCAACCGAACCTTAGTTCGGTTAGTAGCAAAAAACATTTCCCAACTGAACCCTAATAGTTCGGTTAGTAGCAATAAACATTTCCCAACCGAACCTAATAGTTCGGTTAGTTGCTAAAAACATTTCCCAACCGAAACTAGTTGTTCGGTTATTTGCCAAAAACATTTCCCAACTGAACCTTAGTTCGGTTATTTCGCAAAATATTTCTCAATCGAACCTAACAGTTCGGTTAGTTGCAAAAAACATTTCCCAACGAAACTGGTCAGTTCGGTTACGTCACAAAAAATGTTTCTTAACCGAACTTTAAGTTCAAAAGTTTTAAATATTTTTGTAACCGGACTATTTAATGGTCACACCAAATATATAGTTCGGTTTGATCGCAAGAAAAATTTTCAATTTTTTTATAACCGAACTTCTTACTGGGAACTAATCATTACTAATCACTAATCATTAAGTTCGTTTTTGGTCATAAATTTGGGTAAACGAACTTAAAAAAACTAAAATTTCTCGCAAAGAAAATTTTCTATTTTTTGTAATAGAACTTCTTAATGGTAACTAATCATTACTAATCATACTAATTACTAATCATTAACTAATAACTAACTAATTATTAAACTAACACATTTAATTAAGGAGGGTAAGTTTGGTATTAAGAAAAACATTTAGATAAAGGGTGACTTAGGATTACTTATAATGTCTTGCCTAAAATAGAATCTTGGTCCCCCACAAAAAAATCATGGTCCCAAAAAAATGGGTCTTAACTATTAAGGAACAGAAACAAACTCAAAGGGAGAGGCTGGCGACGGGAAACCGTCTACAACAGAAATCAACAGAGGAGGCTGCCGCAGCGACAGACAGAAACAAGAACGAAGGGTTTGCAGTTTTTTTTTCCCATTTTCGATAGTGATTTTCCTTTATATGTTTATGGATTCTGAGAAAGCCATGTCTGGCTAGATTTTTATAACTAGGGTTTTTATGGATTGAAATTACTTGGGATATTAGGATGTTTTGATTTGATTATATAGCAATAGACCACTGTGATTTGAATAATTTAATTCTTGAATATTGTTTATTGATTTAATGATAATATGAGTTGTTGATTCACCAGTTTCTTATAACCTTTGTGCGTAATTGTCAGGTTCAAAAATATATTTGTCTCATTATTTGATATTCCATGTTTGGGTTAATTTCTTTGATGAGTTATGTTTAGAAGAGCCAGATAATATTTGTGAATCAATATTTTAGTTTCCTATAATTTTATCGCTGATGCAATTTGATGGTGCATGCTTGGATTAATTCTTTTGATGCGCTATGCGTAAGGTATACTAGTGAAATTTGCAACTCTAATACATATAATAGGTGATGATGATGGAACGAATAATAAACATATATTCATAATTATGTTTCATTTCAGTAGTTGAAAAGAAATAGTGGTGGATACCATAAAACCCTAGTTGTCGCCTCTCTCTGTGAATTTATTTTATTAGTTTAGTTTACTTTTATTATTCTATTCAATTATAAAAATCAAAAAATATTGTTTCTGGTTAGTTTTATTAGAGATATTGATTACAGTATTTCCATCACTCCATGTGGGTTCGACCCGTACTTGCCTCTGTCTACTAGTTAGACACCGTGCGATCGCGGTTATTATATATATAAGGCATTCCCGGAGCATCTAAGTTTTTTGGCACCGCTTCCGGGGAGTGGTTGCAAAATACTCTCTAGTTGATACCTTTATGTAAATAGCGTGTTTTTATTTTTATTTTTTTTGAACATAATTTATTTTGATTTTTCTTTTAAATTTCTTTTAGTTCTTTTTACCTAGCTTGTTTGATTTTTTTTTAGATACCTTAGTTTGAAGTGCTACAATTGAAACCAGCAGCGGGCGAAAAAAAAGTATGCACTCGCAAGAGCGATTTGGAAGATCCATTAGAGGTTTGCTTTGCTCATTTTTGGTATGATTTTGATGATGATAGTGTTGTTTGTGATTTGTGAAGATAATGCTTTGTTAGACTCCACACCGCTGCTAGACACAAATAAATGGAAGCCCAAACTAGAACCTCTAGTTCTTACCGAGTCTCGACTAGTTCCATTAGTCGAGAAAGCTCCGACCTTGACCCTTAATAATGAAACTGTTATAGATGATAATGGGTCAATTAGTCATGATATCATTGTTCCGTTGATCCCTTGTTCCTCGGATGTGTGTTTAGTATTGTTATTCATTGCAAAACTGGTTTAGTCACATCTGAAACAGATCAAGATGATGGTAATTTGCCTAACTACATCAAGTCATAAAAGGATGAGAAACCATCTTCTACATCTACTAATGATCAGACGAAATCTTGTCCAAATGAAACTTTGCACCGATTCCGTGAACGTGATCTTAAGGAATACAACTTCCAGTCACTTGAAAGGAAACTTATACTTGTATAGCGCCGCCTAACCTTGTCTCGATGTCTTAAAACCTCAAATCAATCTTCATTCCGAGCTTCTATCAGTAGGGGAGAGGTGAAATTGTTGTGTGCAGTAGGAAAATTGATTTGATGTGAAATGGTATTGGGTAGATAGTACCAAAGGGTGACAGAGAATTAGGGTTAAAGGGGGATGGCTCAACAGAGATAGAGTTCGAGATTCTGTTGCCGACAATTGTAAGGAAACCAAGGGAGGCTTTTTTTTGAGAATTGTTTCTCGTGAAGGAGACGGGATTTGGGAAACATAACTGATTCTGTGTAAAGCATGAGTACCTTGTTTTGGTATTCAAGAATGGACCTTGGGATTGCTTCCATGTATTCGAGTTCTGAAGTTCGGCCCATTGATTTATCTCAAGATCATAGATTTCTTCTTATTGAACTTCTTGTTCACTACTGGTTCCATTCACTCCATAAATATGCTCGCACCCTGACTGCCTTCTCCATTACACGTATCTGCTTAAATACAACTCGAGATCTAGCTCGACAAGGCATAGCAGCTCCACTTTGAGCATATCTCATGTTCAGACCATTCTTTTCATTCCCTAGCATTACAAAACAAAAATCAGGAACAATTACCACACATTTACTCGCAACGAAAAAGAAAAACAAAATACACAATTTGGTACTAATATTGGAAATTAGTGCAACAATGATCCGTTTTTTAGGGTTTAGGGCCCATTAGAATACCCTATTCCTAGGTTAAAATACCCCTGAATTACTCTTCAAGTAATTCTAGAAGTAGAGTTCTATTCCTAGAAGGTTACAAAAATAGAGAGAATTACCTAATATGGCTATTACTAGTTTTAGCGTAGTCTTAAACCTATAAATAGGACCTAGAGTGCTTGAAAAGGGACGGCAGAAAACTAGAGGAAGACTAGCAGGAAACAAACAAGAAGAAGAAGCAATACCTAGGGCAGAAAATTAACCTAAAAGGTAAAAATTGTAAGTTATTCGCTATACCAATAAAATCAGAACATTCAACTGCAGAATACTTGTGTTTTTATTCTTTTGGTAGCTACTTCTATAACTATATCATATCAGGGTCAAAAACTGATCAGTGGTATCAGATCTAGAAGGTAATTAAGTAATGTTTCCAGCGATGAATGGAAGGGATTCGATCCAAGGGTAACAAGGTATCATTAGATCCTGATATTGATAGAAGAAAAAGAAAATCAGTTTCATCATCCTCAAATCCACAAGGAAAGACCATGGAAAAATTAGAGGAAGATATGAAAATCATGAAGAATGATCTGGCAGAGATGAAATCAATGAAGGAAGATCTGGCTGCTCTAACAGAGTTGGTAAAAGGTTTACAACCTAAACAACCCAGATCAAAAGATGATTCTGATTCATCACATAATATGACAGGACAACTAGGGTTTGTTGAACACTCGCCATTCAAAGTGGAGGAAAGAATCGAAATTCCTGCATACAACGGAGATTTGAGTCCGGAGAAGTTGGATGGATGGCTCAAATCTTTGGAGGTTTATTTCAGCACTAAGGGATTCAGCGAAGAGCAAAGGGTCAGTTTCACAAGGCTTAGACTTATTGGTCATGCACTGATTTGGTGGGAGGCATACACATCAGGTCTGGAACCTCCAGTGACAACTTGGAAGCAGTTTACAACGGCTATCCAAAATCATTTCTATCCTATCGGTTATAAAGAACGTTTACGCGAACGATGGCATTACTTGCGACAAGTGAAAGGACAAAATGGGAAAGAATACACTACTGATTTTCGCAAGCAAGCAATCGCGTTGAGTGTGAATATGAGAGATCCTGAAACTCTTGAGAAGTATAAATGAGGATTACTTTTTTCTATACGTACAGAATTAGCACTACTTCCAGTAACCGATATAGATGATGCCTGCAAGAAAGCCATGTATATCGAGATGAAGAGTCAACCCTATGGAGCAAGACAATCAAGAAACGAAGGAGAGATTGTGAACATTTCTCACAAAGATGGAAATACATATCATGTTATGGCAAACAAAACTAACCAATACTGTGAAAACTGCAAAACTGATCGACACTCGAAGGAAAGATGTTGGAAATTGCACCCAGAGTTGAAGCCAGCTTGGTGGAAATACCGTAAGCAAACTGCCACAACCATCTACAATAAAGAAGAAAGCGAAGAAGAGGAAGATGAGGTAATCGAAGGATTGCCTCAACCTGATCACAAAATTCTGATGATGACAAGAAAAGGGGTCGCAACTAGAGCTGGCAAACAAGCTGAAACCCGCGGGTTAACCCGTGCCCGGCCCGTAAAAAACCGAACCCGGCTCGGCTGGTTTCTAAACAAGCCGGGTTCGGGTTAGAGAAATAACGGCTTGTGAATAAACGGGTTAACCCGTCCCGGCCCGTGAAACCGCGGGTACAACCCGTAAACTCGTCCACAATTACTAATTAGTAATTTTTATATAATCCTGTCCGTCGGATTATCTAGGATTAATCACATCCACACGATTAAGGTATAAAAGGCGAAACCCTAAAACTAAATGAAGAGATATCTTTCTTTTTTATCTCTCTCTTTTCTTCTTCTGCTCCTTGCCTCCTTCCCTTCTTCTGCGTTCTTCAGTTGTGAATTGAATCTCGGATAAACAATGAATCATTTGGCACGATTCTCTGGAAGCTAGGTCTTTATCTCTCTCAGGGTTTGTTATCTCCTTCATTCTCCGTTCCTTCTCATATCAATTATTATCCTTTTTATTTCCTTATACTACAGGGTTGCAGATTTGATATTGTTGATGTTTATTTATTTATTTTGCAGTGCAAGTGAGAGATGAGTAGCTGCTGCGGCTGTCAAGTTTGAATCAAGAGAAATCAGAGATTTTGATTTGTAAAAGCGTGATCTGAGATCTGATGATGAATTAAATTCAAAAATCACGATAACCCTTTGATTCAGATTAAGTTTTCAGTACTTATACAGAGAGATCTCAACCGGTGTACAGTTCATCAATTTTGCTTAAGTGTGAATCTGGTGGTGTCTTTTATTCAATTCAAAGAAGAAGAAGTTTCTTTCCATAAACAAGTTATAATCTTCTGGTTCTTGGAGTTTATTTCGCAGGTGAAGTTTTCTTTTTAATTCGTTTTCTGGGTTTCTTGTTTCTATGATGATCTTTCTGTTGACTATGAAGAAGAAGAAACTAGGGTTTTATGTTGTTGTGTTGAATCCACAGTATTCTTTTTATTCAAATTAGTTGGTAATTCATGTTGAAAGTGATGGTTCTGTTTGTATTGAGGAAGTACTTATTGAGAATGTTTTGTAGATAAATTGCTTGAATGAATGTTCAAACCAGTAAAACCCTAGAAATAGAGAAGATTAGAGAGAATGAATGTAGTAATGGTAGGATTTTCTGTGCATACTTCACTACAGGGTGATAAGGGGCAAAGGGTTTTGAGATTGTGATAGCTTTGGATTTGTTCTGTAATTCATTGAATGGTTACTCAAGGAGAAACCCTCACCAAAAGCCTTTTGGTGTAGTTCGTATCAGATGTTCATATTATATATAATTTGTAACTTATGGTTCTTTGCTCGCACGCATATGCACTCCTCGTATTTAGTAGGAAACTTGTGAGAAACTATAGTGAATAACAATGGGTGTGTTTATCTGATACAATGTGTGAGTGAAAGGTTGATATCAGTTTCTCGTCCCTGTAGTTTGCATTTTGTAGTATGTGAAACTAACTGCCGGTGGATTGGCCTTTTGGTATGTTTAGGTAAATGTTACTAGACATCTATAGATCATTCTCGTGGACTGTGGTTGAGTACGCTTGTTCTGATTGCAACATGCCTGCTATGACAAAGGTCAGTATACTAATTTGACGCACTGGGTTCTTCTGTGAATTTCTTAGCTCTTTATTTATTCTTAAATCTTAATTTGAAACAGAGTTTTGAGCACCACAATTTTGGGCACATATTTGACAAGATTACCGAATAAATTGGAAGTCCAGACGAATTTGAACTGCCAGACTGGGTAAAGGATCAGAATCCTAATACCTACACCTTCATAAGACGCAGTATCCATATAGTAGTTGAATAAATTAATATGCTCTGAATGAACTTCTTGGTGGAAATTATTTTGTGAAGGACAAAGACAATATCAGTATTAAGAGATTAAACTACATATGCTAATCCATACGTCTTTTTCCTTGTTTTATTTGTTTAAGAAAAGGTCTTTTTTATCTTCCTTTTCACGGGTTTTACCTTTTCTTCAAATAGCATACTGTATTTTGTGCTGGGATTAGCAGATAGTAGTGATGTCTTTCTATCTTTTGAAATTTTTTGTAATTTAAATGATACAAAGTTTTTGTGATTGCCATTATTTGTTTGTTCTTCATTCTATCGGCATTGGATTGTAAATTTTGGCGTGTGACAGGCTGAAACTGTCAATGTGAGTATGTGAATGTTGAATCTGTTGATTGGATTGATTCATAAATCAGAGGAAACTCTGTCAAATCGGTTTCTGGTGAGTTGACTCACCATAAACGGGTTAACCCGTGAACCCGCAGGTTTAACCCGTTACATGTGCGGGTTAAAGAAATGACCACCCGTGAAGAATATCAACCCGCGGGTTTTGACCCGTGTTAACCCGAACCCGTGTAACCCGTAACAAGCCAGCCCCGTCCCGCCCGTTTGCCAGCTCTAGTCGCAACTGCGACAACAGAAAAAATCATTGGTTCAGAACTGGCGATACCAGAATCTGTTAAAGAAGAGCTATTTTGGGTGTATGCTCAAGTCGACAAGACACAGGTCCTTACTTTACTTGATAGCGGATCACAACAAAACTTGATATCTAAATAACTTGTTAAGAAACTGAATTTGAAGACAACGCCACACTTTAAGCCATACCCGTTAGAATGGTTGAAGAAGGATACAGAAATGCAAGTGACGGCTCAATGTACCTTCAAATTCTCCATTAACGGGAAATATATGGATCAGGTAACATGCGATGTTGTCCCATTAGATGTGTGTCACATTGTTTTAGGTAGTCCTTACCTATGGGACAGAGATGCAAAGTACTTACGAAGAGAAAATATTTGGAAGCTGGTAAAAGATTTCACATTCTAGCTTCTAAAGAAAAGAATAAACTACAACTTCTGGCTGCACAACACTTGGTAAACACTAATCAGAAGTTCAGTCTACTCACTGTTCGACAAGCTGTCAAAGAACCCGGTGAATTGATTTGTGCAAACTCTTGCGAGTGTACTAAAACCGAAAAGAACGATCTGCAATAGTTGTTAGATGGGTTTGAAGACACCCTGCAACAGCTGCAGAAGGTACCACCAAAACAGGGTGTGGAACCAGAAATCAAGCTACTTGAAGAGAAAAATGGGTCGCCATCATTACAAGTTGCGCAAGACTTAGTTCTAAGGGAAGTAACAAAAGAAGATATGATTCTTAGCAAGAAGACACAAATGACTAGAGTTGGAAAACAAGAATTGTTTCAAGAACGTCGCAACGGGAACAGTTTAAAGCCTGTAAAGTGGTACTCAAGTGTGCAACTGCAAGTTAAACTTCCCCGCATCTTAACTCAATGCTTTTGAGGGACCAAAAGCCTCCAAATGGGGGAGATATGATCCGTTTTTAGGGTTTAGGGCCCATTAGAATACCCTATTCCTAGGTTAAAATACCCCTGAATTACTCTCCAAGTAATTTTAGAAGTAGAGTTCTATTCCTGGAAGGTAAAGTAGAGTTCTATTCCTAAAAGGTCACAAAAATATAGAGAATTACCTAATATGGCTATTAATAATTTTAGCATAGTCTTAAACCTATAAATAGGCACCTAGAGTGCTTGAAAAAGGACCGCAGAAAACTAGAGGAAGACTAGCAGGAAACAAGCAAGAAGAAGAAGCAATACCTAGGGCATAAAATTAACCTAAAACGTAAACATTGTAAGTTCTTCGCTATAGCAATAAAATCAGAACATTCAACTGCAGAATACTTTTATTTTTATTCCTTTGGTAGCTACTTCTATAACTATATCATATTAGGGTCAAAAACTGATCAAACAAGATACTGTAAACACCTACAAAATGATATGAAGCATGTATAATATTAGGTTCCTATAAGTACAGAGGAAAGTACGGCACGGTGTATAACAACCGTAGTCGCGGTTATTGTATAATATTAGGTGCCTACAATTTATTTCACATACGTATAATAACCGCAATCGCACGGTGTCTAACTAATAGACAGAGGCAAGTACATGTCGTTCCCATAAGGAGCGGTGGAAATACTCTAATAAATATCTTTAATAAACTAACCATAGATGATGTTTTTGTGATTTTTAGAATTAAGGATTTAAAATGAACGAAAAGAAAAGAAAAAAATAATTAAATGCAATGAGAAGGAGTCGGTAACCAGGGTCTATGGATTCCACAACTATTTATAATTATGCACCGAAAATAACTCTAATTCGAAATATGTGTTTATAGCTTTGTTCTATTGCAACACCTATTATTGATATAATTTCCGATCATAAACTCGCATCTCCTAAGTATAGCCCATCAGATTTATAAGCATGATCTATCAAATTATAACGTCGAGAGAATTATCGAAAATATAATTTATAGATTCACATTATTATTTTCTTCGTCTAAGCATAACCCATCAAAAGAATTAACCTAAACATGAATTATCAAATCCTAACAAATATCATTGCAAACTATATGATTTTATGAATTTAGGCTAACATACTATACAAAGTCGGTGTGTAACAACTCATATTCTAATAAAATCAATAAACATAATTATAGACTTTAAGATTCATTTTTATAGCCTAATACCAAAATAATCAAATTTATTTCATAATGGTCTATGCTCAAAGTAGCTTTCTCCATTAATCCTAGTTACAAAATCTAACACATTATAGAAATGGATTTCTCAAAACCCATAAATAATTACAAGAGAAAGGAATACTAAACGTCCGATATCACCGTTGTCACCCGGAAAATGATCGTCTTCATCTCTTATTGTATCCCCTCCTAAACTTTCACGGTTGTGCAGAAAAATACACAAGCTCTCTCCTCCTTGCCAGGACCAAAACAGTAACCAGAACCTAGCCGCCAACAGTACCCCCAGACTCCCCCTTGATTCTGAAACCACCCGATATATAATTTTCAAAAGGGAAATTTATTTAAATAACCCTATAAATTATGGGATATGCAAATATGACCCCAGGGTTTAGAGCTGGGAAACGGGCGGGCCGGGGCTGGCTTGTGACCAACCCGCGGGTTACGGGTTAATACAAGCCTAAGCTTGCGGGTTGAAATTTTTCACGGGTGGTCATTTCTCCAACCCGCGCCCGTCCCGGGTAAAGCTTGCGGGTTCACGGGAGCTCACGGGTTAGCTGGTTTTTGTTGAGTCAACTCGCCAGAAATCGATTTTTGGGCTATTTCCGGCCACATTCAGGCCATCTAAAGCTCCTTCCCAACCTAAGTACTTAATTTAACATTCATCATTTCATCTAATTCATTTGATATTTCGATTCAAAAACTCAATATTGCAAAACTAAACTACTTTTGCATTTAAAGGATTAAAGGAACACAAATACTAGTCATTAGTAGTTTAATACTTTAGTTACAGTACTTCATCAGTTCATGATGATATTTTCAACAAAGAAAAAAATCCTCCGAGACTGTAGCAATACCATTGTTTATAATTTGTATCACCAAGTGCGACAATAAAGATATTAACAACCACTTCCTGCACAAAATATATATTGTGTGGTTAATCAAAAAAAGTGTTAACTGTCCAAAAAAACATCTCCAATCTCTTTTCTATGCAATATTTGGAGACACTGGTAAGTGTTATACCCGAAGATCTTTGAGAAATTACTGAAGATCTTTGAGAAATTACTGCACCTGGAGGCTGGAGGTCTTCCACACAATATTAAAAAGAAAGGAACTTCAATTGAAACCTTAACAGAGAAATTGAAGAAAGAAGTTGCTGGACAATCTATCAAGAAATTAACCTCTAACAATTCAAATAGAATCAAAGTGATGGAGAAATTCAAATTACCTGAAGATTAATTTGCACCTGAAGGACTTCTACATTAAAAAAAAAAAATTAAATTCAAACCCTAACATCCAAAAAATTGAAAACAAAACAAAAAGAAATTAACTTTCGAAAACCATAACATTGCCTGATGAGAATTGAAATCAAAAATAAGGTTTTGAAGAAAGGGGATTTTGAAGATACGAAGAGAAATAGGGTATGAGAAAAGGGGTTTATAGATATAGAATAGAATAGGGTTTTGAAAACATGGATTTACAGATATAAAAGAGAAATAGGGTTTTCCTTTACGGATTGGATTTTCCAGTTCCCCTCTTTCACTTTCAGTCTTTCTCCCACACCTACAGTCCCGCTTGCTTACACAAAGAATACTCAAGAGTCAAATGACTCAAATCCTTCAAGATCGAAGTAGTAGCAGACGGAGAAGACGAAAGAACTTTGTCTGTGAACTGACAATTGAGGCTGCCGCTGGGAAGTGCGGACGGAGAAGACGAAGTAAGTAGGGTTTTTTTGTTTTTATACCATGGCTGCATGACAGATTGGCAGGAGAGGAGACACGTATAGACATTAGTGACACCCGGCAAAAACGAAGTGCGGGTTAACCCGTGATTGTACGGGCCGGACCGGGTTAACCCGTTTTTTGACGGGTCACCATTTCTCCAACCCGAACCCGGCTTGTTTAGAAACCAGCCGGTCCGGATTCGGGTTTTCACGGTCCGAGTACGGGTTAACCCGCGGGTTTCAACTTGTTTGCCAGCTCTACCAGGGTTATTTAATAAGTTGTGTAAATTATTATAGTGGCCCTACCATAATATTATATGTTAGATTATCAAAATAACCTTTAATAAGATAAGAAGAAACAATTAATGTGACTTTTTTTCTTCCAACGGCAGTTACTACCATTTTTCTCTAAAAATTTTATATCACCCCACCGGTCTCCAAATACATCAAAAAATTCATCATTCTTCTTCTGCAGTAAATCATTATTCATCAAAAAATTCATCAAGAGAACAGTGATGATGTTGACATTTTCTTCATCAATTTTACTTCATAAATTTTCTGGATGAACTCATTCTCTGCAACTTTAATTCATCAATTTGTTTAAGCATTTTCAGCTTCTGTTTCTCAACTTTACTTTGCCTCCATTTTCTCATCTTCTTCTTCGTCAATTTTACTTCATAAAGTCTACATCATCTCAATTTTCATCAAAGTCTTCATAGAATCCACTTCAGAAAATGACGAGAAAGAAGAAAATCTTAAAACAAGTTGAAATTGAAGAAGATTCAGAAAAAACTGAATCAGAAGAAGAAACAACGATTCCAGTTAAAAAAGCAAAGAAAGGTTGTTATTAATTTCTCTTTTTTCTGAATTTTTTGATTAAGTGGATGTTACATGCACACACTAATTTTTCTGAATTTTGTAGGAGCATCGAAAAAGAAAATCAAATCTAAGAAACGTAGTACTATAGAAATAGATCGTTATGAAGAAAAAGGTACTAAACCCTAATTATCGGCGTAAATTCTTTCAGAAAACTCATTTTTGATTGAAATCACCATTGAGTGTATGTTTTCTGCACACACTGAAATTTGTTTTTGTAGGAGGATCAACATAGAAAAAGAAAACCAGATCTAAACATAGTACTGCAGAAATGGATTCTGATGAAGAAGAAGGTACTAAACCCTAATTAACAGTATAAATACTTTCATAAAAATCAATATTATGAAAATCACCACTGCGTATATCTTTTCTGCACACAAGTTTTAAAACAATGAATTATTTCTTGTATCTGCTTTAGTCTTGTTTTGGATTCTTGTATTTTTGTGTGAAATGTGAAAAATAAAGATGTTATGGTGTTTGTGGTAGTCTGTTTATCAGCTTGTGGTGTATTACTATCTAAGCTTAGTCAGTGTGCCTGTAAATGGTGTCTTACTTGTTAATGAAAACCCTAAGCTTGTTTCTAGTTTAATTGTACTTGGAATTCTTTGATTTGCAAAGGATTCTTTCCCATCCTCGTTCAATTTAAACATATAATATGAATATATCAGTTCAATTTGATTTGCAAAACCCCACCCACCCATTCATTTCAGTACAATTCTGAGTTATAATCAAACTCTTATGCTCCATCACTATTTAGAGGGGAATGTAACCAGTGAGTGCAACATTATAATTCACTCACTGGTTATATCACTGTTTACTATAAACCAAACTCTTCTGCTCCATCACTGTTTAGAGGGGAATGTAACCAGTGAGTGCAGCATTATAATTCACTGCAGAAAAGTAATAATGAAGAGACGTTTCATTGTTGTAATGTACGAAAACATATATAAAATTAAGCATATGGTACTTACGAATCAGGCGGCTAGGAGTAAGATAAGAAGGCTTATATATGACTATAAAAGAAGTTAGCACTGCAACGGCTAAGCATACACCGATAGCGCAGTAACCGATCTTTTTCTGTTCATGTTGGCTAAAACTTATGTTAGTACTAAATATTTGTATGTATTTCAGAATTACTTGTTACTTTAGTGTCTCTAGTTTCTACTTAACTTTAGATTTAACTCACAAACTTATTGGTATTATGAACTACTTGTTACTATAGTTTTATTATTATAAACAAATGAGTAAAGGAAGACTCTTCAATTTGTTCATTGTTCATCGTATATGTAGTCTCGTTTTCTTTATATTAGTAAGATAAGATTAGATTTGTGAAATAATCTAGTTATTATCTAATAATGTAATAAGTATATCATTATGGGAAAAGCATATGGATAGATGTATGATGATTCCTTATAGACATATATGGTTTAAGGTAATAATGCTTTCAGAAAAACTCAATTTGATGGAAATCAAACCTTAGTACAGTGAGTGTATATTTTCTGCACAGACTAAAATTTTCATTGTCTTTGTAGGAGGATCAAACCATAATAATAAATCTACATTGGAGATGGATAGCGATGAAGAAGAAGGTAGTAAACCCTAATGCTTTTTCTTCTCCTCTTCATGTTGAATAGTTTATACATTGAAAGTTGATAACTAGTAAATTCAATTATTTTTGTAAGATGCAATGTTCATCCCTCTTCCAGTGCTTTGTACCGTAATACTTGTGGTTTCATGGGCATTCCACAAGTAGCAAAAGCAGTTAGCATGACATGTTTATGAATTGAGGATGAAGCAACAATTTACTGAAGCATTCTCATGTTTTAAGCATTTCATATTTAACTATTTGGAAGCCCTTGTATTTTTACTAGCGTTCTCTGTTTTAGTTCATTATGAAAATTGCCTTCTGCATTATTTTATATGGTGTCTATGTTACAAAGAATATTCGTGGAACGAGCCTATCATTTTGGAAGTAAAACATGTCATGTGGAATGTTAGCGTACTACTAGAGTTAGAAAGTTATGTTAGAAATGATAAAAATCATTGATGATGTTGATTATAGTACTAAATTATTAGATTTCATTTTGATGAAGTTTCTAAGAAGAAGAAATCTAAGAGATGTACTGGAAAACAAGATAAAGCTGTTGCTTTGATTGCTGGACCATCTAAGAAAGGTATTAAAAAATGTTGTTATGAAATTTCTCTTTTGATAATTTTTTTCTTAAAAAGGTGGAAATAAATTTCTCTTCTAACATTTTATGGTAAAAACCAATAAAGTGTGTTTTGTTTTTGTAGTTTATTCTGGGGATAGGCCATACGGAGATGGTTTGTCTGCTTTGAATGCTCTAGTGATTGATATGAAAAAGGAAAATCTGATTTTGAGTGCTCAAAAAATAGAGGTACTTAAAGAGTCTCCCTTTGCTGATTTGTTTATGATGATAATGGAGAATGAGTACACTACAGCACGTTGGAACAAAGTTGATGAAGCTTTCACAAAGTTATTGACGTGCCTGAAAGAAGCAACAGGAAAAGAAATTACGTTTGAATTTGTTCGTGGAGGTAAGCAATATACAATGACGTCCACCCCGGAAAAATTAGCGGTCATTCTTGGGGTGCCATGCATTAAAGGCAGATGGAAAGAAACCAAAAAGGCGATGTATGGTGATTCTTTTAGAGAATCTTAGTTTTACCTTAGGTATTTTGGTGATCAAAAATCTGCTTCAAAGACAAACATACGAGATGCAATCTTTAAACTGTTAACGCAAACAGAACCACCTCTTACACGAAGGGACGATGAAGACATGGTGATGTTGATAGGTCTTTTCATGTCCAATACTGTTTCCTTTACCACTAAAGATGCTGGCGCAATAAAGGAGAAGTATTTGGGTTTGGTCCAAGATTTCAACAAATATAAAACTTTATCATGGGCCCACTTGATTCATTATGAATTAGCCAAACGCTTAAACAAAAGTTTCAACAACCCAATAAAAATTAGTGGGTGTGTTTTCTGTCTACCGGTAAGAGATTAGACTTTGTACATTTTTATTTTGTTAATGATTATTTGACTTGTTAGCTATTGAGTGTTATCATTGAATCCATATTTTTAGTTTGAATATTTTATGTGCAGGTTTTATTCATTTGAGGTGCTAAAATGTGTGTATATATTCATTACAGGAGATATTCATTAGATAAAAAATGTGTGAATATTCTCCACACTGAGATTGAAAAATTGTGTGTTTACATTCTGCACTGGATATTGTGTGTCTATATTCTGTACCGGATATAAAAAAATTGTGTGTCTATATTCTGCTTTGGAAATTTTTCTACATGTTTTATTCATTTGTTTAAAGATACTAAAGTTTTTTTTATGTCTACTTAAGATTATTCATTTTTATTTCCTATAATTTGTAACAGATTTGGTTCGCTGAGCAAACTAAGATAGTGGAACCGAATGAGTTGAGGAAAGACAAATTTGTACAACGAGCAAGCAGGTGGAACCTGAAGCAAATTTGCAAAGAGTTGCTCAAAGATATGGATGCATCAAACTATTTGGTAAGTTCATAACGTTTTTAAATGTACGTCTCTTAAAAGTTGAGATATTCATCCACCCTGTTTGTTTGTAGTGCTAATACTTAATGCAATGTCTTATCACTCTTGTAACGACTATTAATTAGTATAAATCTAAACATCACAAAAAAAGCATGTTTAAGCTATTATTGCAACATTCATGTGACACAAGGTTTTATTAATGGTCTGTCAATTAGAGTTTGGCCTGTATGTCCTTTACATCTCTCTTCAAATCATAATTTCATTTTGCTTAATTTGTGTACTCCTAATCAACTAACATATCTTGATAAAACTCTAGTTGATGAAATAACTCCAATTGCAGTTTCGAGAAACTTCTTTAATGAAATAACTCAAAATGAAAGAGTGGCACTTGGTATGATTGAAGAAGGTCGAAGTATATCTTTGGTAGAAGACAGGGAAGAAAGAAATCAGAACTTGAGCATGGAAATCAAAGCAAGTTGGCAAGTAATGCATAATTTGATTGCTAATAATGAAGAAGTACACCCTAAAATGGAAGAAATGTTGAATAAATTGTACTTCCAAGCCTGTTCAGAAGAATTAGAGAGTCTACCCAATTCCTTTGAATTGAATAATGATACAAAAGTTGATTCTGATTCTGCAAAAAAAAAGACAAGTCACAGCAGATGTTTCTTCTTCCGTACAGTCGAAGAATGACACAACACCAGCAGCAATGATGTGTACTACATCTAATGATGGATGTGTGACACCAGCAGAAGACTTGTGAGATAATTCAGTTAATGTTCAGTCGAATAAAGCTACAACAGATTATTCCTTTGAACGAGATCCAATCATTGATTTCGTTACATGTTCAATGAGTGATATAAGTCCTTTACCATCTCAAGAAAAAAAGGTTGAACCAGTTTTTGATGAAGGTGTATTGGAGAAAAAAAGGTTGAACCAGTTTTTGATGAAGGTGTATTGGAGGATAATATTGAACATGAAAAACTACAAAACTTTACACAGTTGGATGACATTTATGGGTTTGTTGAAAACAAGTCATTAGCCAACATTTTAATGACGATGAAGGTATATTGCATAGTATTTTTTTTATTCTTTGTGTTGTATTGTTTTTTATTTTCTTCTTTGTGTTAAAAGTTGATAAATAATATAATAAATATTATTATATTTAAGCAGGAAAACAATGATGATGCAAATCTTACAGTTCTAGAACCAAAGAATGCTGATGCAGGAGCTATTGATCTAGAACAAAGCAGTGCTGACACAAATCTTACTGTTCCACAACCAAAGCCAGCTGCTGATGCAGAACCAAAAGATGCAGAAAGTAAAAGGAAGAGGAAAAAAATAGAGATTACAAAAGGACAGGATGCTGTTGTGAAAGAGAATTCAGAAAAAGTTACCAAAAGGGTGGGGGGAATTCTTCAACAATTTGAAAAGGTAATTTTTGTTGATTGTGAAATTTACCTGCATATAACAAATAGTTGATTGATTTAAGATTTTATGTAAAAAAAATTGTTGTTTACATTTCAGGAAGGATTGTTCGATAACATAATTTTAGAAGCTGGAGATAGTAATACATCTTTGACAGCCAAAAGGCTTACAAAGGTAAACATCTTCAAAAAGCTTGAAAATGTGTGAATAGTTTATACACTGAACTATGTGAACAAATAGTTGATTGATTTAAGATTTTATGTAAATTTTTGTTTATATTTTAGGAAGGATTGTTCGATGACAAAACTTCAAAAGATGGAGATAGTAATACAATTTTGAGAGCCGAAAAGCTTCCAAAGGTACACATCTTCAAAAGCTTGAATGTGTGAATAGTTTATACACTGAATTATGTGTGAATACTCTCTACACTGAACTATGTGTGTATATTTTCTGCACTTGACTATTTTCCACACTGAAAATGTGTAAATAGTTTATACACTATGTGAACAAATAGTTGATTGATTTAAGATTTTATGTAAATTTTTGTTTATATTTCAGGAAGGATTGTTCGATGACAAAACTTCAAAAGCTGGAGATGGTAATACAGTTTGAGAGCCGAAAAGCTTCCAAAGGTAAACATCTTCAAAAGCTTGAATGTGTGAATAGTTTATATACTGAATTATGTGTGAATACTCTCTACACTGAACTATGTGTGTATATTTTCTGCACTTGACTATTTTCCACAATGAACTATGTCTGTATATTATTGGTATTGTTTAATGTGTGAATATTCTCTACACTAAACAAAATGTGTTTATATTTTCTGCAATGGATCATTTTCCACACTGAACTATGTCCGTATATCATTCGTATTGTTTAAGTAAAAAGCTTTATGATCATAAACTTGATGTTTTGGCTTATTATTCTCATGTAACAAAATATTCTACACACTGAAATATGCATGGTATATTGAAAATTGCAGGATATTGAAGGAAACACTTCAAAAGATGGGTTGCCACTCGATACTACTAATGTTAATCTTGAACAAAAGATCAATATAAAGAAGAGGAAGAATATTTTCGTAGAAGTGTCTTCAGTGGTGACTGATGTAATGACTCGTGAAGATAGAATGAAGAAACATGATCCAATGTACACTGGTGGAACTGACTACTCAGAAAAAAAAAATTAAAAAAGCAAAGAGAAAATTCAACATTGATTCAAGAGAAGAAAGAGTGCAAAGAAGAAATAATAAGAAAGAACAGGCAGGAAGTGAACCTTTGCAGCAACCGATTGTTCAAAAGAAAAAAAGGGACGAGAGAACTAAATTGAAAAAACTTAGTAGATCAACAATTTTTCAGAAGTCGACCCTTGATCAAACACCAGTTGTGTCACTATTCTTTCTAAAAGCAACACTAAGGTGAGTTTTCATTCTCTTATATACACTGCAGGTTGTGTTTGCGTTGATGTCAAAACTTGTTATTTACTATTATACATACTAGGCATAACTACCTTGTTAGGTTCATCTTACATTTGATAATTATTTACATATTGTGTAAAAATTATAGGTCAGCTGCATGGACAGTGTACGTAGGAGTGGAACCTAATATATTCGTGTTGTCTATATATGGCAAAACCATTAAGGACCTAATGTACAACCAAGCACTTGATGCAGAAATATTTTCATACACCACATATAAGCTGAAAAAAGCATTCGACGAAGATCAGGGTAAACTTGGTGACAAAAAATACCTAAAAGTGTTGCACATGGATCCATCCGCTTGGGTAAGTTATATATGCTTATATACTTGATTGAAATTCTTTAATCTTATAATATGCTTGAGTCAACAATTGTTTGTCATGATATTTGCACATTAGATAATTTGAATTGTTAAATATACCATATTTAGGATTGGGTACTCATTCGATTGACATGTATGCAACCAGAAGTGTAGTTCAAGAGTTAGAAAATTGTATTAGAAATGATATAATCAGACGAATTTAGTTTGGCAGGAAGTTTGTCATATTCTTCCATTGTCGATCAAGACCTAACAATTGTTTGTCATGAATTATGCACATTAGATAATTTGAATTGTTAAATATACCATATTTAGGATTGGGTACTCATTAGAATGACATGCATGCAACCAGGAGTGTAGTTCAAGAGTTAGAAAATTGTATTAGAAGTGATATAATCAGACGAATTTAGTTTGGCAGGAAGTTTGTGTAATAACTGTTAAGGATGCACGCGGTACGGTTTGGCTCGGTTCTTGCCGAGGCCGAGTACCTGTACCTCCCTAGTCTCGGTTCTTAATTTTTGGACCAGTACTTGTACCTTGTTCCTCGGTTCTGGTACCATTCGGGACAAGTACGGTACCAGGGACGGTTCCGGTACCAGTCGGTACTTATAAACATCTACGATGGCATGTGACATTGTGACTTACGTCCTAAACAGTGATTACTCAAAACCCAATATAATTATTTTCGATTACCTAGGCTCAGGGACAGTGTCAAAGAGGGGTACATTACACTGTCGTTTCCCAATCCTATATCGGTGCACGAGGACAATGAGCTTAAAGAACAAAACTAACATCATTCCAACCAGTGTTTCTTAGATCATGTTAATTACATATAAAGTCATACGGAACTTTACCATAAACTGTAAACAGAAGCTTCTACACACCTTACCATGCATTGGAAACCAAAATCTGGCAAGTTGTCTCGTTAATCTTACTTGTCCATAACATACACAATACCACGAGAAGCTGGCAGGTTCTTATCCCTGACTTCCTCTTTTACCAGTTCTTAAACACCACCAGTTCTTGTACCCTTTGCATCAATTATTGCCAAAACCAACTATAGAACCTAAATGCTACCACCAGCGAAACTACTCTTGCTGACCTATACCACCATCACCAGCTACCTCTGCAGTAGGTTCCGGATGAAGCGACGGTGGCATGCAGAAAACGAAAACTAAAGAAGGAAGTACTACCTTTAAGAACAAAGCGTGGAGCAGCAAAAGCAAAACCACACCAATAAACTATTGTTTGTTTTGCAAGCCAAGCAAAATCAACCAGGCACTAAATCTAATGGTCATTATTACTCGGTACAAACGGGACAGTACGGGACATGAAGGGGGCCGTGTACCTGTACCCTCTAGAGGCCGGTTCTCAGTTTTAGAGCCGGTACCTGTATCCCCTTCCTCGGTTCGGTACAAAACCAGGTACGGTTCCACCGATTCCGGCACGGTCCGGTTTTTCGGCTCGGTTCCTGTGCACCCTTAATAACTGTTGTCTTTGCCTTGTAAATTTTATCCAACTAATTAATGAAACCAAACGAATATTAAAGAATTTTTACTGCTCATTTACGTTGATATTTATCCGCTTGGGTAAGTTATAATAGTATTATGTTATTATATTTTTACTGCGTTAAATTTTTGTGTCTGCAGAACATCATTTTAATTGAATTAAGGTTAACATCAGGAAACTTATACATGGAAGTGCAGATCTTTTATAGAAATCTAATATATTTTTTGAATGTATGAAATTCAGATTTTCGTGCAGGATATTGAAAGATTTGGTAACTTTATAGAAGATACTATCAAGAAACCTATACTTGAAATGGACAATATGGTGATAGGATTCTAATTCCTATGCTACATGGAGTTGGGCATAACAAGCATTGGACACTGTTGATTTTACATCAACAAGAGATGTTTTGAGCATTTTAACTCGTGGGATATATCAAAAAATCAATGTCTACATAATGCTAAAGTAATGGCTGAATTATGTTTAGAACACATCAACAGGTTCTTGGAGGCGAACAAAAAGCCAATAATAGATAACATTTAGGTTAATGAAGTTCCAATACCTCAGCAGGGACCTACAAAGAACTGTTTGTTATATGTCAGACATTTTATGAAGAAAAGATCAAGATATGACTTCAAAAATTCAAAGGAAGTCATTTTAAAAGTGAAGAGGAGCTTCTAAACAATATGGAACAGAAAAGAGTAAATTTAGTGTACAAGTTATTGACAGCAACAGATCCAGAAATAAGCTAGAAGCAATCGGATGAACAACAAAAATGAAGACTTACTTGTTATTTTAGAATCTCTAGTTTCTACTTAACTTTAGTTTTAACTCACAAACTCATTGGCATTATGAACTACTTTTTACTCTAGTTTTATTATCATAAACTCATTTTGTACTTTAGATGTACAAAAGAAACCTGTTGATTTTTCCTTTTGGATTTTTCATATTTGCTTAAAAAAATCTTGTGTATAAAACCTACACATGATAAAACAAGTGTATAAAACCTGCACATACGAATAAAAAGACCATATTATCTTCAAAAAGTTAACATTCCATAAAAGAGGGTTGTATCACCTCGAACCACCTATATTTCCATCATCTTCACCATTAAAAATCCAAATCAAATATTCTCCATTACAAAATTCCACTTCATAACTATTCTCGATCATCTTCTAAAAAGTAAAATTTCATATTTGCTTAAAAAACTCCTGTGTATAAAACCTACACATAAAAAACAAGTGTATAGAACCTGCACATAGGAAAAAAAAGACCATATTATCCTCAAAAAATATTCCATAAAAGAGATGTTGTACCAGCTGTCTCACCTCAAATCACCTATATTTCCATCATCTTCACCATTAAACCACTTGTGTTGGTGCAATCAAAGAAAAAGATTCAAATCTTTTTTCTCAGAGAGTGGTAAACTACTATACTTAATTCAGAGAAAGATTCAAATCCTTCGTTCAAAACCCACCTATACTTAATTTAGAGAAAGATTCAAATCCTTCATTCAAAACCCGCCTATATTTCCATCAGCTTATATTCGTTGCAGGATCTAACTAGCTCTTGCTTTTGTTCCAGTAATTACTTTGTATGTACTGTTTATGCACAAAGGTCGTTAGTGGTTGTGTCGTTTATCTTTTGGAGAGATATAAACTTTGTAGTTGCAATAATCCATTTTATGTTGTGTGATAGATTTTAGTGCCATTTAAACTGTTACCAGCAGACAAGTAGAACATCAAAGAAACTTACAGATCATTTTTCTAAAAAAAGACATGGATGAATCATCAGATGAGGTTAGTTTTCATGTTCATTTGTGCACAATATATTAAAACTTATTGGCATGTATAATTGATTACATTTTCTTGTTGTTCCAGTATCACCCTTCTTTTTTGGATACAATTACTGCCCTTGAAAATGATTTATTGAAACAAAAAATCAAAGAAAAACCAGAAGAGCTTGATTCAAACAGTTCTATTGAAAATGAAATACTTAGGCAACAGAAAAAGGAATTTGAAAATGAAGAGGATGAAAAATGTTTCTCATTCGAGCCCCAAAACACTACAACAGCGCCCGTGCAAGAAAGTACACACAGCAAGTATGAGAAATTAAGAAGAACAATCAAGAAAAAATGGGAGATGATGAAACAAATGAAGTTTAATAATGAACCTATTAATTTGAAAATGGAACAGATAATTGATGAAATATACTTTGAAGCATCTCAAGAAACTTACATGGTAGAAGAGAAGGTTTACTTGGATATAGAAGAAAATGAAATTGTTGATTTAAATAATGATTTTGAAAGAATTAATGTTGTCGAACGAAAAACATTTGCTGAGGATGATCTTGTAAAAGAGATTGAGATGCTTCAGAAAGAAAGGGGGATTAAAATCCAACACCGGTAAGAATTAATACAATATTACAGTACTTAGAACTTATTATATCTTTATATCATACACACCCGCAACACATTAATTATTATCTATCCATCGAACCAGCATATATCTCCCATTTCACTGTTTATTAAGATATAATATAATATTAGAGTACCTTCAACTTATGATAACATAATTACAGCTACAATAATATTCTGCGCTAAAGCAAGATGCTGCAAGAGCGATAATTGGTGTCCTGAGTGACACTATGGGTTGTTTACGAAAAAAAAGGTTTGTGAAACTATTATTATTTATATTGATTATTCAATTTTTTATATTGTTAGAAAACCTTGACTTTTTGTAATTTTTATGTAGGGTATTCCTATCAGAAGAGTTCTTAAAGAGTTGAAGTGTATTCCTTTCTCGGTCTCTGAATTGATGAAGCTCAATGAAATTAAAACAAGCACAAATGAAATGATGCTAGAAGAGTTCTTCCAAGGCGCCCAATTTGATGCTTCTGAATATAAACCCTTTTTAAGTGATGACAACAATGAAGAAGTAAACCCTTTTGCATTTTTTTTTTTTGCGTATGCTCGGTTTGTTTTGCTAATAAAAACTATTTTGTATATTGCAAGCACAGTTTTCAGAACTAAAAGAGTCCGCTGGGAGAGCATTCATGGCCCTCGTAGATAATACTTTTGTGGATGCCGCTGGAAATGATGTAAAAGCGATAGAAAGACAAGTAATTGAGAGAGAGGGATTTCAGAAAGATCCTATTGAGGTTGAAGCAAAGAAGGCAATAAAAACTGAACGACCGCTGACATTGAGCCAACTACACGAAGATTGTTTCATTCCTGAAAATTTACATGACATAATTTTAGAAAGTCCAAAACAAGATAGACCCACCTTTTCGCTAGGACTCGAGTTCACTGAAAGCATAAAGAAAAATGAAATATTGGTGCAACAGGTATTTTCTTTCATTAGTCAATATATATCTTTTGTACAGAATATATTGTGTAGGTAACAGCTGCACACAATGTATCTGTAGATAAGTTCTGTACATACTGATTCAAATCTATAAATTTGTTATGTTCTCATTAATAAAACATGAATAGTTGTATTTTTGAAGAAAGAATCAGGATGAGCTTATTCAAACGTCAATGGATGAAGAAGCAAAAGAAATGGCAGGTAGTCAAACGTCAGTTGATGATGGACGACCGAGTAAGCAACTTGATAGAATGTCATTGAAAAGGAAGACTATAGTGCTAGAATTACAACCAAGAAAGTATATAAATAAGAAAGTAATTGCTGAAGTAGAAAAGGTATAATAGACAAATACCAAAAACATTTATATATGTGTAGTTTAAAAATCACTACAACTCTAACTAGGACTACGATATTATGTGTTGAAAAAAATGGATCTTAAGTCATGCTGAACATGTGTTGAAAATTCAGGGTACGAGTTTAGATGGGGAGCTGAAACATAGGTATGATAAAGTAGTAAAAGAAATTTCAGGAAGTCATGGTGAAGCGCTGAGTAAACGAGCTGATCAAATGAAATCTATAATACCATAATTTCAACCACCGGGGGTCGCTGTCACGAAACAAGTAGTTGCTCAAATAGAAAAGGTATAAAGATATACGTACTTTAAAAGCATTATAATTCTTGCTGGTACTACGAAACCATATAAAGATACACATAGTTTAAAAGTCGTGTATGAAACTCAGGGTGAAACATCAAAGCATGGTGAAGCGCTAAGTAAACAACCTGATCAAATGAAAGCTATAGTACCAGAATTTCAACCAATAGGGGGCGTTTTCACGCAAGAAGTAGGTTCTCAAATACAAAAGGTATATAAAAATATATACAGATCATTTATCATATGTATATTCCCTGAGTAGGTTATAATAGGTGCATTCTATTGCTCATATTAAATGAAAATTAAAACAATTTTTTTTTCGTTTTCTTGATATATTGAAGAAGATGAAGAAACCAATTGTTGTTGAAAGCCCAGAAAATTCTCTTGATGATTTATTAGACCATATGCCGCTGAGAAATAGGCTTGTTGCTGTTGTTATTATTCAAAGCACAAACCCAAAAGAATCCACTGAAGCAAAGGTTATAGTTGTCATGAATTGGAAAATAATTTGTTTATAAATTAGGAGAAAATAATTTTGTGTAGGTTGCTTATATTTGTCATGAAAATAAATGCAGGTTAAAAAACTGTCTTTGAAAAGAAAAAATGAAGACCAAGAGAACAAAAATAAAAACAAAAAGGAGAAACCAAATCATGTTTTCTCTTCTGTTTCAATTAGGTTGGCTGAGAAGGACAAAAGTAAGATCAAATCAACTATTATCTGCTCACCCAAGCACCAATCATTTAAGATGAGTTCAACTGTTCGGTAATTGAGGAAAATGTAAGCAAAACAACACTATTTTTGGAGATGGAGCAGCAACAACAAGATGTTATAGTTAAGTTCTTCAAAAAAGCAACAACAATGTAAGATCTGGTTCGAATATTTTTATTCTTCAAGTATAGAAATACAAGGGTATCAAAAAAAAATGGGAAGTAAAAAACTGTTATCTATTATGAACTTGCAGGTCAATTGCTTTTAAAGTAACTGCAAAATTCAAAGATGAAGATGAATATCTTGTCAGCATATCAGGAAAAAGCATTGAGGACCTCATGTTTAATTCATCCTTAGAACCAAGCATCCTAATATACAAAATTTACTGTCTGAAGAAAGATTTCGAGAAAGATACAATCAATAAGTACATGAAAGTACTATACCTGGATGCAAATTCTTGGGTAAGTCATAATTGATTTCAATATATATACAATATATATGAAAAGTACTATGCACACGATAAATTGATTGCATAATTTGTTACATTTTATCTTATTTAAGGTTTCCTTTTCAGTTTTTTGTCAAACACAAAGATACCAATCATTGAAACATACTGTTACATTACCAATAACAAGCATGAACTCCAGCGTGAAGAAGATAATGATAACACTGTGCCACGATGAAGTGAATAATGCAGAACATTGGACATTACTGGTCTACTCTGTCAACCAAAAATGTTTCTTCCACTACAACTCATGGTCTGACCAGGCAAGAAACCAATGTTATACAAATGCAAAAATTATGGAAGATGAATGCTTGGGACCAATCAACAATTTCATGGAAAAACAAGGCTTCAAAAAGGTTTCAGAAGCTATGGTGTATGAAGCTCCAGCACCGCAACAAGGGCAGTCTAATGTATTATATTATTTTATGAAGAAACAATCGCAGAATAAATATTGTGATGGGATTCATAATAGCATGGAAGATCAAACATTGTTGAGAGAAAAGCTGCACAAGAAGAGGGCGACAACTGCTTTCCAGCTAGTCACTGTGACTAGCCCTGAAGAAAGTTGGAAAGAAGGAAATGAGTTGGAATAATTTTCGCACTTTTTTTCCCTTCAAAACCTACTTGTACTACTAATATCATGTTTAAGATCTTATTTATCAGTAGGAGAGTGTTGGTTTATTCATCACTTATTATTACTCAGTACTACTAATATCATGTTTAAGATCTTGTTTATATGTGATGAATTCCTGCACATGATATTGTGTGACTAATTCCTGCACATGATGCTAATAAATTTGTCCATATGTTTAAGTTGTTATGTGTATGCATACATTTGACTTCCTTATGTTGACAATTGAATTTCATATGCTAATAAATTTTACATGATAAAATTGAGTGATGAATTGCTGCACATGATTTGAGTGATGAATTTCTGCACATGATATTTGAGTGATGAATTCCTGCACATGATGTTAATAAATTTTTCCATGTCTTTGTGACTGGGATAAAATATATTGTATATGTCGTGAGTTCCTTCAGTGATGAATTCCTGCAGATGATTCAAATAAATTTGTCCATATCTTTTGTTACTGGGATAAATATGTGATGAATTCCTTAAGTGATGAATTCCTGCACATGAAATTGAGTGATGAATTCCTGCACATGATATTGTGTGACTAATTCCTGCACATGAAATTGATTGATGAATTCCTGCACATGATATTGTGTGACTAATTCCTGCACATGATTTGTCCATATGTATGCATACATTTGACTTCCTTATGTTGCTTAATCTTTCCTAAATATAAGAAAGCAACAGAAAAAAAAATACTGTGTATAATACCTGTACACACAAAAAACATGAAACCTAAAAATAAGGCTTCATCACATATGAAAAACACAACTGTTAATAATTCTCTAATAAGAAAAATAAATTACTGTATATAATAAATGCACAGAAAAGAAAAGTCTGCATAATACCAGCAAAAAAGCATTGTCTTCAAATCCAGTAACATAAAGAGGGGAAAAAAAAGCATTGCCTGTTCTACAAAGCATTGTCTTCAAATCCAGTAAAAGTTCTAGGAGAAAAAAAAAACATTGTTTCAAACTAAAAAAGTCTATAAGCCAAAGTATTTTCCCAACCCATGTCCTTTCCGACCAGTGGTAATGGGAAGTTCACCAGGTGGATCTGGACAGGTTCTTTTGTTGTGAAAAGCCAACTTCCAGCAGTGACGACACATGCGTTTCTTCCTTGGATTCTCAGAACGAGGTATGTACCTATTTTGGAGGTCTTCCAGGACCTTTGACGACAGAAGGAGGGTCAACCTTACTTCTTTCATCAACTTCATCAGGTTTATCAACATCGGGAATAGGAACAATAGGGTGTGAATACTCATTACAATAACACTCAGTTGTGAAAGCCGGGTCAATGTAATGGTATACAGTTTTTTTACTGTACCTACAAACAGAAAAAAATTAAAGCTCAATTGATAGAATCATCAAAAAATCGAAAAATCTACCAGCATTTCATGCTTTCTTAGAAACTAATGGTATAGATTTTACATCTGGAGACACCAAAAAAAATTGTATCCGTAATGTTTAAAAGTACCAAAATGTTTAAAATACCCGAGAATGCATTGGACAGCGTGTGAACATGGAAATACATTTACCTCCCATCTTCGACAAGTAAAGTTGAAAGCATACAACTCCACTAAATGTTTTTTTGGAGGTACTAGCGTATACACCTCAAACAAGCCATCCCCTGCTTGCTTAACCCTGTAGCTTCTCCCGAAATCCTTAATCTTCTTAAGTTGTGCTTCCATTCTTAGCGTAAGATGTCCTTCCCAGCTTTGACTTTCTTTCTTCCTTGTATACATAAACTCCATAAGACGAATACATATTTGTTCTGCTAAATAAGATTGGGGAAGACCCTTGTCATTCTTGATCCAATTATTAAAACATTCAGCAACACTAGAACTCTTTTCTCCATAACGCCTTCCAATAAATGCATAAGTTGCGGAATTCACATGAGGGATTCCATTGAGCCATATAATCATCTTATTCAAGTTGTATGTCTTCATGGTTTTTATAGCATTAGCGAAACCTTGAGGAGTGAGAGCATATTATGCGTATTTGAACAAACTCATTGCATCCTTGTGTCTCTTATCATTTTTGGATACAGGAATGTTTAGCTTCATATGGTAAAAACAATACGAATGAGGACTACCACGAAAAACTTCTGGAACTGCATGTATCAAGCCTTTACCTCGATCGCTGATAAAATTTATAGTCTTCCAACATAAGAATGTTCTTCAACTTCTCTAAAAACCATACCCAATTTGGTTTATCCTCGCATGACACTATACCAAAATCTAATGGAAAAATACCTTGATTAGCATCCTTCCCAACATCTACCAGTAAGGCACCTTTGTATTTCCCAACAAGAAAAGTGGCATCAAAGATTATCATAGGACAACAATAGTTGTTAAAGCCATGTATACTTGCTTCAAAAGATATAAAAAATCTCTCAAACTTCTTAGAAACTTTATCAACTTCAAGAACAACTTCACTAACAGGATTGTATTTCTTGACAACATTTACATACCATGTAAAGTCTGAATATGACTTTATATCATCTCCACACAAAACTTCCTTTCCATATTCAAGTCCATAATAAGCTTGATGATATGTTAACTCTATGCCATAATCCAATTCAAAAATATCTTGTATATCAGAAGCTTTTTTCTTGAGTGGATTGTGTCTAATATCATCCATGATGATACTCTGTACAAACTTACGCTTGCATTTAAGTTTGCGAAAATCACTAGTACCAGCTCCACATGTGTGCTCTTTATGAAATTTTTTAATTGCAAAAACATCATAATTACTGTCAACCGCTGAAGCATGAAATCTCCATTTACATGTTGTCGTGGAAAATTCTCCACACTTTGAGAAACACAACAAAAAATAAAAAATAATAAGAAGAAGACGAAAAAGAAGATATAAATAAAAATTTGGGTGAACAACGAAAAAATATACATATTTCATAAACAAGAAAACGTTTGCATATTTGTTACACAGGAAAAAATACCGTAACGGTGTATCGGTAGGGAGCACTCTTTACTATTGCATATGTGTGGCCAGTGAATATGCAATGCTCCTACAAACTTTTGCCCAACATCACCAAGAACATGTTACCAATCCTTTAACCTCCTCGGGCGAGAAACTTGTGCTCTATCTTCAATAAAAGCAGTTGCGCTATCTTCAGCCAATTCATCATCTACAACACTATCGTAATCTGCTGATGCTACCATAGAAGAACAACTATCCGCAACAAATTCAATTTACAAGTCAAAAGAGTTGACATTTGTTGATGGTGAATTTTCAACAAAGGTCAAAACCGTAAAATCGTGATACTGCATGTTTATGACACGGCTTCAAGAATCCATGTGACGATTCGTGTTTTACGAAGTATGATGCATATGTCGCTCGAAAGGCCTCTCCGGAGCGTTTGACACCGGGCATTTCATCATAGCCTCTATGTAGAATAACGTAATTGGGCGGTTCTCCGTAAGATTGAGAGCTTAACGCCTTCAGGATGTCGGTGACACTCATTGTTCCCTGACTACATAGAGGAATTCGCCTCTACATAGAAGAACGATTGGGAGGTTCTCCGTAAGATTGAGAGCAATAACGCCTTCAGGAGGCCGGTGACACTCACTGTTCCCTGACTATGTAGAGTGTCCATGTATAGACTCAGGCGGTCCTCGATACATGAAATGTTGAGAGGGAAAAACATCTTCGGAACATGGCAACACTCGCTGATTCACTGACTATACGCAAGAGATTAAATTCTACGTCATATTCACCACTGAATTCCTAGAAGATAATCTATCTTATCTTATTGCTCCTATTCCATGGTCAAACTCACGACTGGTTCTATGGAATGGTAATAGATAAATGTATTACTCCGATTTCATAGTTGAATCCACGGCTGATCTCATGAAATGGTAATATCATCACCTACCTTATTACTCCGATTTCATGGTCAAATCTACGATTCCATGAGATGGTAATAAAATTATCTCATTATTCTGATTTCATGATCGAATTCACAGCCAATCTCATGGAATGGTAATAGATAATTTTATTACTTCGATTCTATGGTCGAATCCACGATCCCATAGGATGGTAATGCTTGTTTTATTATTCTAAATTCATGGTCGAATCCACAGCTGATCCTACAAATTGATAATAAATAACTACTCATTTTTATTGCTTCGTTTCATGAATTATTTTCCACTGAATTTCATGAATTAACAATAAATATTCAACAACCGGGCATCTGTACCATAACTGAGTAAGCCCCACAAAAATAGTGCAAGTGTACTCGACAATGATGCACGACTGAGCACCCCGGATGCACAGACGAGCATCCAAAAATACGGACAGATGAGGAATCCTACGCAAAACTGGAGAAAACAACAAATAATAATAAAATAATAAGGAGCGTCCAGGGGCCGGGCACACCGGCCGGCCGGCCATGCCCTAGTCGTGGCCGGTCCCATGCCTCCTTTATTATTTTGCCCTATTTTGTTATTTTCATGAACTCATGAAAACTTCTTGATTTTAGCAACTTTCCTTGTTTTTATGCAAAACTCATGAATTTCCCATGACTTGATGGATTCATGAAATAATATCATAAAACAGGGAAAGGTGTGCGGGACAGGGCAACCTAGCCGGCCGGCCATGCCCAAATTATGGACGGTCCCACACCTTACAATCCCTAGCTTGTATAATTATTGTTCCCCAATCTCATTAAACTCCTCCGCTTCAACAAAACTCAAGGATTCTCCATAACTTCACGGGTTCATGAAAAATAATATTATTATAAAATAGGGGAAGGTGTGCGGGACCGGGAAACATAGCCGTCCGGCCATGCCCTAGTCATGGCCGGTCCCACACCTTGCAATCCCTAGTCTTTTATAATTATTATTTTCCTTAATTCATGAAACTCCTTGGTTTGAGCAAAAATCATAATTTTGTCATAACTTCTCAAATTTTGCTCGAATCATGAAACACCAAAAGCCAACATGGTCACACGACCGTATAGCCTCCCACGACAATTCTAAATGTTTAAATACACTTATTTTAATATTTACAAAATATTGATCAATTGAGCATACATGCTCGTTCTGACAAAAATCAAGAATTTCAGTCAAGAAGAAACTCTTCTGAAAATTCACAATGTTGCTCGAACGCACATCAGAAAATACTGAAACTCTCAGTACGGAGACAAGGGCACCACGGAAACGCGTGCATGCCTTCATGACCTACCAGAGTCATCCCTAGGTCTTGCACAAATCCGGTCCCACACGCTTTCATAATTCTGACCTAATTTGCTCAATTGCTCATATTGGGCCCAAACTCTCTCCAACCAACCTGAGGATTGCTCAAACGGCCAACAACTGGTCTCGTGACCACCAAGAGCCGGTCCCATGCTCTGATGGTCGGTCCCCCATCCTTCATACCTAGGTTTTATCACCTAATGCTGAGCCCAACATTATTTCAGTAAATGATGAAACCGACATTTAATCATCATTCTTTCACCAATCCTCAAACTGAGAACCCTGGTGCATATGCTCACTCGATCACTGGGAACCACATGGACACCTATCATCCCATGTGGTCGGTCCCTCTATCACTCATGACCTATTTTCAGCGATTCATCAATTATGATATGAAATTAGGGTTTTGAATAAATGCTCTACGAATCATCATTGTGAGAAAGATTCAATCACTAATGAATTTACGTTGATTCAGCAACCAACATCTGAATTAATCATATGATATTTGGTAATCCACCAATATTTTAATATTTTATTGGGTCATGTCACCAATAAATAATTCGCCGAATTGAGCATACTTGCTCAGTTGCTCAAATATTGATCCAGTTATCCATATTTAGTAATTTATCAGTAATTTGTCGAATTGAGCAATACTTGCTCACTTTCTCGTCAAATTATCAACATTCAATAATTTTTCGATTGAGCAATACTTGCTCAGTTGCTCGTCAAATTATCAACATATTTGTCGAATTGAGCAATACTTGCTCAGTTGCACGTCAAATTCTCAATATTCAGTAATTCGCCAAAATTGAGCAATACTTGCTCAATCCTCAAATACTAGCCAATAATTCATCACTGAATCAACAATATTGACATCATTTCAGAGAAATACATGTTCGATCCATGAATCACTGAGCATTCATCACTCATGCTCGAATCAACAAAACCTAGACTCACTATCTAATCATTCAACAACTGACTCACTAATACACGTCTGTCATGCAGACTCCACGATTCGTGAGACATCAATCACATCAAATTGGGGGATATCAATTAGGGTTTTGGTCTGGCGGCCTACAACACGTGGATTCATCCACAACGAGAAATGTGAGTAAGTCGTGTCAACGGTTGAAAGAGTTAGCAAAGTACTGTGTGAATGATCAACCAAGTCTCCGCACAATCTGGAACTGGTTTCACCAGGATCTCCCACTTTCCAACTCTTTCACTCAAGAAACCGTCACACTTACAGGGATCAAGGTGTTCACAACTCTGACAATATAAATAAGTCTCTGAATCCATGATTGAAGAACAACAGACAATGACGATCACTAGCTATCAAAAATCGTCCAGGATTTCTCGAGTAACTATTCTCAAGAATTCATCAATCCATCAGAACTTATTCGAACTCATCAATTCACCAAAAATTGAAGAAACCTTGAACACACCCACAACTTCTCTCCTACGGATCAACCCATCTCCCTCTTTGCGACCGAATTGACTCTGGAACGTCCATTGACTTGGTTTAGGCCGGAGTCCTACAGATTGATCTCTCGAATCTAAGCACTCCCTTTGCAGTGCATCCGTGTGAGGTTGAACAGTTTGCTCGGTTGAGGAGTCTCGACAACACGCTCGTCTCTTCACTTCCTAAAAAACCAGTGACTCGTTTTCCCCATCTACAGTTTGGCGACCACAATGGGAGATTAGTCTCTCGGTTGCAAACTCACATTTTCACAAAATGGTCGATCTTAGGTCAGGTTCAGTTACAAATCCTAAGAAAAACAACGCTAGCACTAACAACAATGGTGGTACTCCAAAAACCATTCCTGCTTCCAATGATGGTGGTACCACTCCTCCTCAAACCAACGCTGAAAATCATCCTCTCTTCAGCCGGCATCCCCAAGAGGTCAGAGAAAATCCACCTACCATAGCCGATCTCATGAAGGTACAGGAAATTCTCGCTAAAAATAAGACTAGCATGGTTGCAACAAAGAAAGAGTTGTACAATTATCTCAAAACTCTCACTGACAAGATGTCAGAGAAGATTCAGGAGAAAGGAAAAGCCAAGGAAACATCTTCAACTGCTGATCCTGAAGTTGTTCCAGTCCACATAGTTGACGATGATGAAGTCCAAAAAGCTGCGGAAAACCCACCAACAAAGGAGCCTGTCGGTTTCATCACTCGTTAAGATCTAGAGCGATTCATGGAGGATCGAGGAAAGGGCAAGGCACCATCTGTCCATCGTCATCAACCTCCCTATTCCTCTACTGTACAAAGGATTTCTCTGCCGAAGGGATATACTTCTCCAACGTTCACACTTTACAATGGAACGGGGAGCGCTCGAGAGCATGTTTCTCGATTCCTGGAGGCATTAGGAGAACGTGAACACAATGATGTCGTCCGACTGAAGGAGTTCTCAAAGTCTCTGACCGTCCGAGCATATACTTGGTACAACAACATCGCACCAAGGAGCATCCCTAATTGTGGAGAAATGGTTAATAACTTCTACATGAAATACTTTTTCGTTTCAGAACATATTACTCTTTCTGACTTTGGGAGAATGGCTCAGAAAAACACCGAACATCTGAACGAATATGTGAAGAGGTTCATAATTCAAGCCTTGGATTGTCATGATCCTAATGTTACTGAACAAAAATTGGTGAACTTGTGCATCAATGGGATGATCCTTGTCTATAGAGCCTTACTGGAAAATCTCCGGTTCCAAACTTTCTCAGAACTCCATGAAGCGGCTAAGAAATCAGCAACTACTGCTCCATCCTTACTGGAAAAAACAAAAACTGTCAAAATCGAGCCGCGAGATACTCGAAGCAACATCAGACGCCTAGTCAATAAACAATACAATGTTCAACCTTCCATGAATTTTGCTGGAGGAGGAAAAAAGAAAGCTGGGGCGCAATAACATAAGAATGCTCCTCCAACGTCCCATCCTACAAAAGCACCAAGGAAGGACAACCAGGATAGAAATGCACAACTACCGTCTCAGCGTCAACAGAACAACCAAGAAGAGCCAGATTTCCCTTTTCCCATCGAAGAGGTGATCGAGTTATTGGAAGTCTGGATTTAAGTCGGTGCGATCAAACTACCTCCCGTCAGAAGAGAGCCAACAGAAGAAGAAGTGGAAAATCCGCGTTACTGCCGTTTCCACAGATATGTCAGTCATCCAACAAGTAATTGCAGAACTTTGAAGCGCATATTCAAAGAAAAGGATGGTTCAGGAGAACTGTGGACTAAAGGAGTGCACAGAAATCCTCTCCCAATCAGAACATTTACACTCTCCGAGCAGCTGGTCAAGGAAGCAGTTCAATCCTTAATTGAGCATGTATGTGAGTTGTTGTACTTGTCGAAGGCCCAAAGAAATGATATGTTTGCTGCATTGAACCACATTGTGTCAGGGAAACGATTAGCAATTCGGGAGGCATTCTCCGAACCTCCATCAACATACAAGGACATGTACGACTGGGAATTCTCACCATAGTTCATCTCAAAGGAAATGAATTCAAGCGAGCGTTGGTTGATGTTGACACTGCTTTGAATATCATTCATATGAAGACTCTCATAGCCACGGGAATCACTCGACAAGAAGCCACTCATGCTCCTGTCTTAGTCAAAGACCATGAAGGAGTCTCCAGAGACGCTTATGGTTACATCATCCTCAAGATGAAAACTGGCTCGACTTGGGCAGAAACCAAGTTTCACATAATTAGGGAGGACCCAGGATATGATATGATCCTTGGACGAACATGGATTCATGGTGAAAAGGTAACTCCAATTGCACATTTCTCTGTTGAAGAAAGCTCCGACTCATAAGAAATAGAGGACACTCCACCATTCGAGCATCTAGATAATGTCCAAGCCTTGATGGAGCTCACACAAAAATCTGAGGAGAGTGCACACAATTTCTTCAAGAGGTTCCGCACTCAGTAAAGTCTTATTCCTCCTCATATGCATGTATTATCAACTTCCAAACATGCTACCCTGGTCCGGGGACTCAATTATGCTCATAACTTGGCTGTCACCAAACGCTATGAATGGCTGGCTTTTCCTCAACAATATTACACTAAGTGGTTAGACGCAGAGCCTCTATGGATCCAGCATCTCACAAACATGAACATTGCTAGAATAATGACCGAGTTTGACAACCAATATTCTGGGTACTCTCCCTTGCATGAGTGTCCACACGTGCCGCAGGGAGATTCTCAGACTTGGGATCCTAAGGTAAAAGGGATCCCTAACCAGCAGAAGATATTCAACGCACGAGCAATCCAACCCAACAAATTTCATGAAGGAGATTTAGTTCTCAAAGCATTTAAACTCAAAGAGCGTTCAAGGAGGAAGCCTAACTGGGAAGGGCCTTTCATGATCACCAAATCTGTGGTCGGTGGGTACTACAAGTTGATCGACATGGATGATAAAGCCGTTGTACCAGTGATTCGTGAGAAATGGATCAAAGCTTTTGAAGCCTAAGAAATAAACATTTGAGGTATTGGAGTTCAAGACATGAACGTTCAAAACATCTGGATTTGGCATTTAGGATTTTCTTTCATTGTATTTTCAATCCCTCTAAAACGTTTGCAATATTTGCATTCAGTATTTGAAATCAGCAATTTATCAAATTTCTTTTACTTAAAAAAAAAATCCCTATCAAGTCCAAAAGAAAATCCTCAATCATTCACCTATCCAAAACCGATCAAAAACCAAAACCAAAATAAAACCTTACATCTCTCAGAAGTTCAAAGTTCAAGAGATCATGGAAAAGGAACTAAAGGAAGCCATCAAAGTAAGATTTCTTCTCCTCTGCAACTTTCAAGACTTGCAAAGCTTCCTTGGCCGACTCCATCTCTTTCGTCAATCTAACAACCTCCATCTCCTGCTTCGTCACATCATCGCTTGTCAGAGGTACATTTTCCTTGATTGCTGATTTGATAGCTTCCATTCTTTCACGAAGCCATCCCACGTTGAAGCTCATATTCTCAGCATGATCCAGATTGTGCTCCCAACCAAAGAGTACACCTGGATTTACGGTATTTCTGGCCCTGGTTCGCATATCATCTATAACTCGCAAAAGAGCTCCTACCTGATTAGTGGAGAAATAACTCTTTTCTGGATCTGTGGCGACGACAATGTGACCATACCTCTCCCATATTTCTGTATACATGGCCGCATATGCACTGGGAATGTTGAATCCACCGACAAATTCATGGTGTGGGAATGACTCACCAAATGGAGGAACGAGTACGACCCTTGCTGTAGGATACTTGTATAACATTATACAATTTTCAACAACTCCTACCGTTGTTGGAGCGATTTCTCTCATATTTAGAGAGATCTCTTCTACGACTGGAACAACCTCTTCTATTTCCATTGAAGCAGCGAAATCAATTTGGTCAATCACGGTTTCTTCCGCGAATGACACGGTTTCTTCTACCTCTGAAGTGGTGGCAATTGGAATCATCTCCTCCTAGACAACTTCAGTAGCAACATCCTAATGCATTTGATGTGCATATATGGTAGCATCGTCATTTGGATTCACCGTATTTCTCGAATCGTCTTCATTGGCTCTATCATTCCCAACTTCAATAATTGGCACCTATTATGAAGATTACATGGGATTAGAGCAATCCAAGCAAGGGAACTAAAAGCAATTGTAAACCTAATGTTTAAGTAATCTAGCTTCATCAAGATTCATTATTATGCATTCACAACATGATCAAATAAAGTGGAAGTTATGAAAACACGTTTTATGGCGGAGCTCATCTAAAGAGTTTTTCACTTCCCTGTATAAGACGATGAACTGGGAGCAATTGGTGATGAATATAAAGTTGAGTTATATACCATTCTCTTCGTATGAATGTCCTATATAATATATCAAAATTTCATAGCATTTCAATAAACTATCAAAAAGATGTGGCCGAAACATCCAACCGCATGCCAGCTGAGAAATTTCTGAAGGTCTCTTGGAAGTTCACTGTTTCGTATATTTCGGCCTTTAAAAGTGCTCAAAACCCAAAAAGCTTCTAATCTAAATCTTGGAAATTTCCTGGCGATGAGGATTCACGGGTGGATCGCGAAAATCCGACATCGGATGAATATTTTATGACGTTTTTGCTAAAATCTGAGTTCTAAATTTTCTGATGACGTATTTCGGAAAAAAATTTCATTTATTCATTGGGATTCTCGTCTATTCATCAAAAAATCAGAAATATTATACTTCTATGAACAGCTCGAGGAGTTTATAAAGTGCTCGGAAGATTAGTTTGGTCGACATCAACATCAGAAGCATTATTACTTTCTGTCCGATCCTGATACCTGGGAACTCTCTTGCTCACTACCACTTGATGGCGGATGGAAGGTATGACCGTGTTGATTCTCCGCAACAATGTCCTCCTGGATACATACATGATTATTGTTACTCTTACTCAAGAAATATCATGATCGATTATGTGAAGAAATACTTACATCGATTTCTTCATCACTGGATTTGTGCGCTGCTTGCCCAGCAGCAGTAAATCGAAGATCGTCAATACTTGATGGAGAAAAATTTTGTAACGAAGTAACAAACATTTGTTTCATGTTCCTAGTTTCACGGATAAGAAGAAATCACGGCGAAGGAAGTTTCGACAGCTCACCAATGAAACGACTGGGGACTTTACAGCGTTGAACAACATCCTCTAAGGTGATGGTGAACTCTCCCCATCTACATATGAAAATGTAAGTTGGAATGTACCAGCGAGCCATCAAAGCTACTATACCTCGCGCATCATGATAAATAAACAGGTCTCCATATGCCTGAATAGCTCTTGTCACCTGTGCACGGTCCAGCATACCTCGAATATGGGGAAAACTCAGTATATGTCTTGCCCATCCAGAGAACTTTTCTAAGGGTCGACGAGAAAGCTTAAATTCTATGATCGAGGCAGAAAATTTTCTCCGCTGAAGACAGAAACGAATAATTGCTAGAGGAGTCACCAATTTCTTCTTAGTAACACCCCTGGGATTTATCAGAAGACGAAATGTTGGGGACTGGAGACGTTTTTCACGACGAATATGCTAAATCACGAAGAAAGAAGCCTCAGTATTTGGAATGTTTTTGGTTCCAGGTGCTTCTTCTTCCCGTTCTTCATCAACGGAGACCTCATCCATACTTGCGTTGTCTCTGAAGGCATCATTATTCGGAGAATCACGCATTCTTGCAAAATTGCTGCGACATCCACATTCAGATTTTGTTAACACAACGGAATCAAAACATAATTAAGATGCTCGCAATCACAAAAATGGTAATCCTCAACTCTTACCTATTTTACGATTTCACTAGACTTCAGTGATGACACGAAAATTCGAAAACTTGCTCACTCCTTCAAACATGCGAAGACGAGCAAAACTTATCATTCTAGAGTCAACACTGACTTTTCACAAAACTATGAGCAATTTACATAACTTCTTCGTGTGAACGTCCCATGATTTTATGTCACAAATTCATGAAATCATAGCATATAATTGTTTATCTCTAACAATTGCTCAAAATTGCTTTTTGATTTTTTATCAAAAAATTTAAAAAAAAAAAAAAAAACTTATGTGCGGTTCAAAAAAAAAATTATGTGTGTTTTTCTTTAAAAAAAAATTATTTATGCTCAAACGAGCATTTTTCTATGAGACGAGCATCTTTTCTATTTTTGAGAAAGTCCACATTCCAAATAAAATTTCAAAGGTTCACAAACAAAATTTTTATTATAAGGTGGTATGTTCCAAAAATCTCTTTAATACCATGGGTTATTGTTTATTGTGTTAAACTAGCGAACCTACGAGCATTCCTAAAATATTTGGAACCCTGTGCTTTGAAAAATAAATTTTGTTTTCATGAAAACTTCATAAAAAAAAATTTATCTACTGCAATTAAACCTCATCTATTCACAATATATACATATATCTCTTTCATACTAGGGACTTTTGCTCATTTCTTAAACTATCGAACAAACGTGCATACATATTTCCAAAGCAACAAATTTTCATAAAACCTACGCATGCATGCAACTATGGGTCCTTGGAATTTTCAACAACTCATCAAACATACAGAAAAAAATATATATATAATAAAAATTTTAGGGTTTCTTCCCTTTTATATGAATTTATTTCCAAAAATCTAATAAGATAAGGATTTTCTTTTTTGGGTCCGGACCCGTAAATCTTAAACCGACCAAAACTAGACCTTCGGTCGCTCAAATAAGCAGTGTTTCATCTCTTCGTGCTCATGGGATGACGCTCTATCACTTTACCAGGGTCTCCACCCGAACATTTGCTCGCATATGGCGTCATTGGAGTAAATTAGAGATTCTGAGAATGCCTTTGTAGACTGAGTTCAACTATTGATCTCTTGTCGACTGAAAATCACCATCTAGTGCTTACTGCGGAACATGATTGTCCCTTACTAAGCAAAAGACTTAATGTTGATGGTGGATTTTCAACAAAGGTCAAAACCGTAAAATCATGATACTGCATGTTTCTGACACGGCTTCAGGAATCCATGTGACGATTCGTGTTTTACGAAGTATGATGCATATGTCGCTCGAAAGGCCTCTCCGGAGCGTTCGACACCAGGAATTTCATCATAGCCTCTATGTAGAATAACGTAATTGGGCGGTTCTCTGTAAGATTGAGAGCTTAACGCCTTCAGGAGGCCGGTGACACTCATTGTTCCTTGACTATGTAGAGTGTCTGTGTATAGACTCAGGCGGTCCTCCATACATGAAATACTGAGAGGGAAAAACATCTTCGGGACATTGGAAACACTCGTTGATTCACTGACATAAGCAAGAGGTTAAATTCTACGTCATATTCACCACTGAATTCCTAGAAGATAATCTATCTTATCTTATTTCTCCTATTCCATGGTCAAACTCACGACTAGTTCTATGGAATGGTAATAGATAAATGTAATACTCCGATTTCATGGTCGAATCCACGGCTGATATCATGAAATGGTAATAGATATTACTCCGATTTCATGGTCGAATCCACGGCTGATCTCATGAAATGGTAATATCATCACCTACCTTATTACTTCGATCTCATGGTCAAATCTACGATTCCGTGAGAGGTAATAAAATTATCTCATTATTCTGATTTCATGATCGAATTCACAGCTAATCTCATGGAATGGTAATAGATGATTTTAGTACTCCGATTTTATGGTCGAATCCACGATCCCAATGGGATGGTAATGCTTGTTTTATTATTCTGAATTCGTGGTCAATCCACATCTGATCCTACAAATTGATAATAAATAACTACTCATTTTTATTGCTCCGTTTCATGAATTATTTTCCACTGAATTTCATGAATTAACAATAAATATTCAATAACCGGGCATCTGGACCATCACTGAGTAAGCCCCACAAAAATAGTGCAAGTGTACTCGACATTGATGCACGACTGAGCACCCGGATGCACAAACGAGCATCCAAAAATACGGAAAGATGAAGAATCATACGCAAAACTGGATAAAACAACAAATAATAATAAAATAATAAGGGGCGCTCAGGGGCCGGGCCCACCGGCCCGCCAACCATGCCCTATCCGTGGCCGGTCTCGTGCCTCCTTTATTATTTTGCCCTATTTTGTTATTTTCATGAACTCATGAAAACTCCTTGATTTTAGCAACTTTCCTTGTTTTTATGCAAAAATCATGAATTTCCCGTAACTTCATGGATTCATGAAATAATATTATAAAATAGGGAAAGGTGTGCGGGACCGGGCAACTTAGCCGGCCGTCCATGCCCAAGTCGTGGCCGGTCCCACACCTTACAATCCCTAGCTTTTATAATTTTGTTCCTCAATCTCATGAAACTCCTCTGTTTCAACAAAACTCAAGGATTCTCCATATACTTTGTTAACTCTTTGATATTATAACTTTTTGATATACTTTGTTAAGATTGAGTCTGGTTGATTCTCTTGAAAGTATATTGGAGTTAGTCCATACAGATTGCTAAGCGAAATATTGGGTGTGGTTGTTGTACCCCCGCTTTTTCAGAAGGTGTTGGATAAGGTCGACTTTTGCTCTATCTACTTCTATGCCTTTTTCAGAGATGATATGTCCTAAAACTATGCCTGACTGAACCATGAAATGGCATTTTTCCCAGTTCAGAATTAAGTTCTTTTCTTTACATCTGATCAAGACAAGTGCAAGATGATGCAAACATTCATCAAAAGAAGAGCCAAAGACAGAAAAATCATCCATGCATATCTCAAGAAACTTATCAACCATGTCAGAAAAAATGCTCATCATACAACGTTGAAATGCAGCGGGTGCATTACACAACCCAAAAGGCATGCGACGATAAGCAAATGTACCATAAGGACATGTAAATGTAGTCTTTTCCTGATCTTCAGGTGCTATGTGAATCTGGTTGTAACAAGAATAGCAGTATAAGAAACAGTAATGACTATGTCCAGATAACTTTTCTAACATTTGATCTATGAAAGGGAGAGGGAAGTGATCTTTCCTTGTAATTGCGTTCCACTTCCTATAGTCAATGCAAACTCACCACCCTGTGGTTACTCGAGTAGGAACTAACTCATCTTTATCATTTTGAACTACAATAATACCTGACTTTTTCGGCACAACTTGAATGGGACTAACCCATTTGCTATCTGAAATCGGGTATATGATACCCGCATCAAGAAGCTTAAGGATCTCACCCCTAACAACTTCTTTCATGTTAGGATTAAGTCTCCTCTGCATTTCTCTAGATGTTTTAGCATTATCTTCAAGATTTATGTGATGCATACAAACTGTGGGACTAATATCTGAGATTGTCCATCCTAAGGCTTCTTTATGCTCTTTAAGTACTTCTAAAAGCTTACTTTCCTGTTCTATATCTAAAGCAGATGAGATGATTACAGTCAAAATATTAGAAGATCCCAGAAATGCATATTTATGAGTATCAGGCAATGGTTTCAGTTCAATCTTTGGTGGCTCAACAAGAGACGTGACACACTTGGATTAAGAGAGTGGAAGTGGATCCACTCTAGCTTTCCATTTAGTGGTGTCCATGAGAGGTGCAGATTCAAGCAAAGAATTGACTTCACTTATGTACTCATCATCAAACAGATTCAAGTTAAAATTATTCAAACAAGCATGCAAAGGAACAACAAACATGTTATTAGACAACGATTCCTGAATTAAACTCTCAATCATGTTAATCTCAAGCACATCATCATCATCAAGATGTAAATGTTGTTGGCTAGCATTGGAAACATGTAACTCCACATTCATGTTACCAAATGACAACTTCAACACTCCATTACGATAGTTAATAATTTCATTGGACGCTGCTAACAAGGGACGTCCTAAAATGACAAGAATGTGACAGTCTGGGTTCTGCACAGGCTGAGTATCTAGTACAATGAAGTCCACAGGAAAATAGAACTTATCAACCTTAATCAAAACATCTTTTACCACACCACGAGGAATTTTGACGGATTTGTACGCCAATTGCAGAGTTATAGGTGTTGGTTTCAACTCTCCAAGACCTAACTACACATATACCGAATATGGCATTAGGTTCACACTACCCCTATGTCTAGTAACGCCTTATTGACTGTATCATATGGTCACCTATAATGCATGAGATTGTTGGACAACCTGGGTCTCTAAACTTAGATGGAGTCTTATTTTGAATGATGGAACTTACCTGTTCATCTAGAATGGCACGTTTGTGTACATTAATGTTCGCTTTTATGTACAAAGGTCCTTAAGGAATTTCGCATAAGCGGGAATCTGCTTAATTGCTTCGAGAAATGGAATGTTGATGTTTACTCGTTTGAACAATTCCAATATCTCGTGATACTGCGATCCCTTGTTTTGCTGCTCCAGCCTTTGAGGGAAAGGAGCTACAAACACGTTAGAAGGCATAGAAACATCAACATAACTTTTGGATTTAAAAACAGGTTCAGATTCATTTTCTATAGTTGTTGTGTTCTGTGGTGTTTTATGCAATGGTGAGCCTGATTCAGACTTACTCTTCTCTGGCATGTTTACCTTGTTATCAACTACTTTACCACTTCGGAGAATAGTAACAAAGTTCAACTGGTCATGCGAAAATTTATTACAAGTAAAAGTACTTGCCTGGAATGCGCCTTTCGGATTTTGTTGAGGTTGACTTGGGAACTTACCTTTTTCCCTTTCATTAAGTGCATCACATATCTGACCCATTTTAAGTTCTAGACTAGTAAAACGTTGGTCAGTGGCCTTCTGAATTTCCAAAAGATTTTGGGTTAACAGACCGACACTTTCGTCAATGCTAGACAGTTTTTTTTTCGGAAGGGTGTTGTGTGTACGATTGTACCTGGGGGTTTCTAGGATATGAATATCATTGATTATTTCCTGACGTACCCCCTTGTACAGGGCCCTTGGACCATGAAAAGTTAAGGTGGTTCCTCCACCCTGGGTTATATGTCTGAGAATATGGGTTATTCTCTTGCTTTTGATACATAGCATTGGCGTCTTCCATTCTAGATTCCTGAAATGCATGCATTTGTGGACAACTTTCGACTAGATGGTCTGAAATATTACACACACCACAAACAGAAACCTCAACTTGGTTACAAGAAGTAGAAGCAACAAATTTTATATTTTTCTCCAGTTCTAAAGCCTCAATTCTCCTAGCCAATGATGCTATTTTAGCATTACCCTCAAAGTGAGACTCTATCTTATGAACACTACCCATGTTGTTCGACTTCCTAGGTTCTCTAACAGACTCCCATTGCTGAGTTTTCTCGGCAACTTCATGTAAGAATGCCAAGACTCGTCGGCACTTTTATCTGTGAACTCACCGTTGCACATAGATTTAACCATGGTTTGAGTGGAAAAATCCAACCCTTCATATAGAATTGTTGAGAGTCTCCACAGTTCGAAACCATCGTGAGGACATTGGAGTAACAAATCATTAGATACTTGGACAATGTCTCACCATCTAGTTGAACAAAACTATTGATATCTTGACGAATAGTGTCTGTTTTGTGATTTGGGAAGAACTTTTTGAAAAATTCTTTCGTAAGTTCATCCCAAGTTCTAATGGACCGAGGCCGCTAAGCATATAGCCAAGATTTGGATTTTTCCTTCAAAGAAAAAGGAAATAAACGCAATTTCAGGGACTCTTCTGTCAACTGATTGAATCGCAGAGTCCTACAAATCTCCTCAAAATCTCTCACGTAGTGGTAAGGGTTTTCAGCATCAACCCTCGAAACACAGGGAGCATTGTATTGTGCTCGCTTTCAACTCAAAATGACTAGCAGTTTCTGGTAGAACAATACAAGAGGGATGGCTTGTCCTTGTGGGGTACATGTAATCCTTGAGACTACGGGGTTGATTTAACTCTTCACCCATTGTCTCAGGTTGGTCAGGTCCTTCTATGTTAGAATCAGGGATTTCGACTACGTCCTCTCGATTAATTCTAACTAGTCGATTAGTTTGGTCTCGGAAAGATACAATCATATCCCAGCAGACATACCATTTAACATGTTATAACACCCAATCAACCAAGCACAACATAATTCAAAAACTCGGAGTTATGTGAATGAGTATCAAGATTATGCAAGCACAAAAAAAGGTATTTTACAGAGATAAGCACAGATATAAGTTACTTAGATATCACAGATGCACAAAGATGTTATATGTTACAGGGGTTTGACAACGGTCAGTTAGCACTAGTTAAGTGAGCAGACATGGTCATCATTCAAGACAGACATCAAGTTTTGAAGAATGATACCGCCGGTATAAAACCGGGTTTAGGCATTTCCACAGATTGTTATGCTCCTTCTTCTCATCGTCCTTGGCTCGTACTTCAGTATTGCAGATACCTGGCAGCTCAACAGAGAGTATTAGTACCCTGAATTTCGCAGGTCAACAATGAAAAATACTGACAATTAACAAACTAGAGTAGCAAGACCAATATTGTGTACCACACTGACAAACTCTATCACTAACTGAATGATCTTAACAGGGTCGAGTGGAGTTAAAACACAGGATGCAAATATAAACAAGCTACACATGGGGAAATAAAACAGATGAAATGCGAGAGTAACAAATAACTGAAAAATTTAACACATATACAAACTAAACCACATAATGCATTAGGTACAGACTAAACTGACTCGATCATATACTAGCAATGATAGTAAAATAATTGAAATAAAAAGATGAAAAGCTGCTGACCTAAGTAACACCTACTACTATGCAAAAGTCAGCTAGCACGATGAGAAGTGCAGAAAGTTGAGGAATGATGCTGCAATGCAGTCGAGGTGCAGAAAGTTCAGGTTTGCAGATTCAATGTTCACGTACACCAAGCGCTGAGATTTAATAGAGTAGCAGGCAGTAACAAGGTGATAATGACTACTTACTGATGGAAATATACAGATGGTTACTATATTCTAAGAAAAGTAAAAACAACAGAGACCTAACAAATTTATAACCTGAGCTATAACAGAACTATCTATATAAGCAGGCAAGTTACACTAAGTTGCACTACAAGATAATGATGCAAAGTTGCTTATCTTAATAATAAGACTGAAAGAACGAAAGTAAGCAACTGGAATAGGATAACTGAAACTGAAAGCTACAGTTAATGCTTATGGGGCTAAGATACAGATTATAACTACAGAATGCAAAAGACTCAAACTAGTTTTGACTTCCAGATTCTACTAAGATCAGATACAAACTGACAACAAATTATAGATGAGATTGAGTGAAGCATATTTAACTAACAGGGAAGAGTTATGACTAGAAGCTACAAGATGGAATGACAAACAACTTTTAATAGAACAGATGCAAGATTTATGATAATTCAGGTGATTGCGAACGAAAAATTGAAGCAGACTGATGAGCTATGGGTAGAGAACTTTAAAAACCGCTGCAACAGGATATGTTAACAGGTGGATTAATACTAAGTTACAGAAAAATAGAAAAAGTGAAATTTAAACCAGTATGTATACAGCCTACAGATGCAGTTATGCGAGTGACAATGGAGTGATGGAAACTACAATTACTAAAGCTAATATGTATACAGAACTAAGATACAACCACAGTAGTAGGCAACAAATTGTCGTAACTAGAAGCGATACCTACAATTATACTAAACCGCAAGTGCACATTGTCAACAATGTAAACAGGGAAAGTTTGGGTCGAACCCACAGAGACTAGCGCAGTGTGAAGTTGAATTCAAAACTTTACTTTACTAATTCAAATCAAAGGGTTTGTCGAAACGACTGGATGTTGGCAAAGATCAAAGTAGAAAAATGAAATGGAGATATGGATGCAATGAGAGTTGGAAACAGTCAACTAAGAGGCACAAGGGCACCTCTATTAGAAATTCATCTACAGAAATTATTATTTTCCCTTATAGCAAATCAGCGGTGAAGATATGAGTCTTTCGCCTTTCCAAAGGGGTTTCACAGATGGATAGTTTAACATCAACTAAAGCATTAATCCCTAGTATTAGATGTCTTCTTATAGCACAACTAATCAATGATTAAATGTATCAAATAAACATAAGTTGATGCAACAATATACAAGTGCTCTAATGACCTAGGATACATGATATACTAGGTAAAAGTAATATATTGCAGCTCAAAAGTTAAACATCTCCTAACTCAGTAAAGCACAACAAGAACAATATCGAAAACACGAATCATCTAGTAGTAAGTTAAGGGCTTCATCTATGCCCTAGTTTAAGAATTTAGAACATAGTGAAAACAGGAGACAAATAGAATTCAAATATAGATAAGCCCATTGATGTAATTGAACTCTATTCTCCTTCAAACTGATTTCTCAATAACACTAAGAACAAAGGAAATTACTTAGAGTATTTCAAACCACCTTCACTGCATACCTCAAATACATCATGACATCCCATATTTATACATTTCCTCCTCAATTACCAGTCCCTCTAGTCAACAAATACAATATAAAATTTAGGGTTTTCATGTCATTGAAACTCATCACTGAAAACACTCCTCATCCTACACATCCACTGAACTATCTTCACTAATGGACTGATATTTTCGGTGTTTGAAAGGAGAACAACATCAGACATAATTTGACAGCATTTGTTGCTTGTGCTCACCGCTGCCATTTCCTGCTGTTACTGTCGGTAATGTAAACTCAGATTTAGATGAATTGATAATTCTTGCTGCTTGTACAACACCGCCTGACCTTGTCTCGATGTCTTAAAACCTCAAATCAATCTTCATTCCGAGCTTCTATCAGTAGGGGAGAGGTGAAATTGTTGCGTGCAGTAAGAAGATTGATTTGATGTGAAACGGTATTGGGTAGAGAGTAACAAAGGGTGACAGATAATTAGGGTTAGAGGGGGATGGGTCAACAGAGATCGAGTTCGAGATTCTGTTGCCGGAAATTGTAAGGAAATCAGGGGAGGCTTTTTAGTTGAGGGGATGGTATTGAAAATCTGAGAGATATGACATGCTGGTAGAGATGGGGGACAAAGAAAAGATGGTCGACTGAGTTTTTTTTGGGAAAGAAAACACAGAAAATTGTTTCTCGTGAAGGAGACGGGATTTGGGAAACATAATTGATTCTGTGTAAAGCATGAGTACCTTGTTTTGGTATTCAAGAATGGACCTTGGGCTTGTTTCCATGTATTTGAGTTCTGAACTTCGGCCCATTGATTTATTTCAAGATCAGAGATTTCTTCTTCTTGAACTTCTTGTTCACTACTGGTTCAATTCACTCCATAAATCTGCTTGCACCCCGACTGCCTTCTCCATAACACGTATCTGCTTAAATCCAACTTGACATCTAGATCGACAAGGCATAGCAGCTCCACTTTGTGCATATCTCATGTTCAGACCATTCTTTTCATTCCCTATCATTACAAAACAAAAATCAGGAACAATTACCACAAATTTACTCTCAACGAACAAGAAAAACAAAATACACAATTTGGTACAAATATTTGCAATTAGTGCAACAAGATACCGTAAACACCTACAAAATGATATGAAGCATGTACAATATTAGGTGCCTATCAAATACCCCCAAACCTGAATTTTGCTCATCCGCGAGTAAAACACAGAACTAAAAGAAAAGTCCTACCTACACCACTGTCGCTGGTCTCTCGATTGCATTCTGCGAAAGAAATAAGTCTTTTAAACCACTAAGTGTCCCTAGTGGACGAGTTGAAGTCTCATGAGGGTTTGCTTAGAACATACCCACAAAGTTCTAGGACAAAATATAAGCTCATATTCCATGAAGTAATACCTGCATTTCAGTTTTAGCTCACAACAATTGGATATGTCAATATCGCTTTCAAAGGCACAATTCTAGCACTGAAACAACTAAGGACATGTGATAAGAGTGTAAAGCGTATCTACCTTATACACGCATAGAGAATGATTTGTTGTAGGAAGTTATGACTGCCAATTACTAAGAGATAGTTTTTAGGCTAAGAACTGAATTCAAAGCCAAGCTAGTTGTCCGGCTTTACGAGAATTGTGAATGTTCACCATAAGAGTTGGTGATATTTCAGTTTACCCGCGCTGCACATCGATGGCATACACCCTCCCTTGCTTATTACAAGACTATTTACATTCATATATACAAAAGGAAACATAACTAAAGAGAAACTGATTCAATGAGAAACTGACTCAATGGTTTCAAACAAAAGACAATAACAACTCATTTCAATTTCTTTTTCTTTCTTTTTTTCTTTTTCTGATATTTTTTTCTTTTTTTTTAAGTGATAATTTTTTTTTTAATTGAATTTCTTTCTCAACTGATTTTGGAATAACGAGAGATACAAACACAAGATGACGCAACACCTTTATACAAAAACAGAAAAAATACATTGCACGACACTTTTAGCAAGAGGCATCCCTTTTCGATGCACCCGGCCAAATTCAATGGTTGCTTTTCTTAACGTATCCTCCAACTTTTATCCCTACCAACCAAAGAACAAGGTAGTCAAGTCTCATTCAATATTCTAGATGATTGGCAGCCTACTTAACCTATGAAACATCGATGCTATAAACGCTTGGTCGATCGTGCATGTGCGAATTTTCTATATCACATGTGAATTGTGCTAAAATCAAGGGTGCCTCATCATCTAGACTAAGAACCCTAAGATATAATACATGCGTAGGTATAACAAATCAAGGTAAATGAGCTCCATTTTTCATTTTTTTCATGTTTTTCATTTATTTATTTTTTTGGATTATGATTTTATTTATTCACAAGTTCTAACCATACCTAATCAGTACAAATTTCATGTAAACAGTGTCCTCAATGTTTTCTAAGGTTTCGCAAAGCTATAACTTGCCAAGAAGTTCATGAAGAGAGAGAAGAGGTTAGAGAGTACCAAATCCACCAAGTGTTGTCAAACTAGACAGCTGAATGCTTCGAGATCACGCAGCAGATATCACAAAACAGAACTTGTATACAACAAATAAAAAACTAAACTATCAAAATGAAATGAAAAGAAAGCAAGAGAAAGAAAAAATGGATTCTACACCTGATATGTACAAGGGGTGAACTAGTTCAATCCAGATAGACGGGGTCATCCAGATCAATAGTTTCAATTTCAGGTGGAATTGGTTCAACGAATGACTTTAGTCTCTAGCCATTGACTTTGAAAACGTTCTTCGTTGCTACATCTTCGAGTTCTACAGCTCCATGAGGGAATATTGTGCGCACCAAGAACGGGCATGTCCATCTAGAACGCAATCTACCTGGAAAAAGATGCAAATGAGAGTTGTACAATAAGACTTTATGACCAGGTATGAAAGACTTGCACAAAATGCGCTTGTCATGAAGTACTTTCATTCGATTTTTGTTAGACTTAGCACTATCACAAGCATCATTTCTCAGCTCTTCCAATTCATTGAGCTGAAGTTTCCGTTCGGTACCTGCCTTATCAAGAGAAAAGTTAAGCTTTTTGATAGCCCAATATGCTTGATGTTCTAGTTCAACAAGTAAATGACAAGGCTTTCCATACACAAGTTGATAAGGGGATATGCCAACAGGGGTTTTATATTCTATTCTATAAGCCCATAAAGCATCATTCAATCATAAAGACCAATCTTTTCTAGACGGGTTAACCGTCTTTTCAAGAATATGCTTAATCTCCATATTAGAAACCTCTACTTGGCCACTGGTCTGTGGATGGTATAGGGTTGCGACTTTATGAGTTATGCCATACTTGCGTTAATGACTCAAAAGATCTATTGCAAAAGTGTGAACCACCATCACTGATTATAGCTCTAGGTGTGCCAAAAAAAGAATATATATTTTCCTTTAAGAACGAAAGTACTACCTTATGGTCATTTATTTTCTTCTACCCACTTAGAAAAATAATCCACAGCAACAAGGATGTATAACTTACCTTCAGAATTAGGAAACGGACCCATGAAATCGATTCCTCACACATCAAACAGTTCAACAATCAAGATAGGGTGCAATGGAATCATGTTTCTCTTGGAAATACTTCCTAGTTTCTTACAACGTTCACAAGCAATGCAATAAGCATGACGGTATTTGAACAACGATGGCCAATAAAACCCACTTTCCAAGACTTTTGCAGTAGTCTTCTTGGCACTGAAATGGCCTCCACATGCTTGGTCATGACAAAAAGATATCACATCTTTTTGTTCACTGTTGGGGACATATTTCCTAATGATTTGGTCCGAGAAATACTTAAACAGGTACGTGTCATCCCAAAAGAAGTATTTTACTTCAGACAAGAACTTAGAAACGGTCTTGTCTTGACCAATGCAAAGGCATTCTTCACGTGGCAAGATAGTTAAAAGTGTCAGCAAACCAAGGAAACTCAAACACAAGCATCAACTGTTCATCAGGAAAAGACTCTCTAATAAGCAAGGAATCATCAAAAGACTCAACATTCAATCTAGACAAATGATCATCAACAACATTTTCTGAACCTTTCTTATCTCGAATTTCGAGATCGAATTTCTGCAATAACAGTATCCATCGAATAAGACAGGCTTTAGCATCCTTCTTAGAAATAAGGAATTTCAGAGCAGCATGATCAGTGTATATGTTTACCTTAGACCCTATCAAGTATGACCTAAACTTGTCCAATGCAAAAACAACAACAAGCAATTCCTTCTCAGTATTTGACTAGTTAAGTTGAGCATCATTAAGAGTCTTGCTAGGATAGTATATCACATATGGAATTTTATCGATGCGCTGTCCTAAAACAACACCAACAGCAAAATCAGACGCGTCACACATGATTTCAAATGGCAATTTCCAGTCAGGTGGTCGAACTATAGTGCTGGAGTTATAAGAGTTTTGAGTTCTTCCCATGCATGCACACAAATACCATCAAATACAAAAGCAACATCTTTACCAAGTAGATTACAAAGTGGTCTTGAGATCTTATTGAAATCTTTAATGAATCTATGGTAAAAACCATCATGGCCTAAAAAATATCTAACCTCCCTCACATAGCGAGGTTGCTGAAGGTGTTGGATAAGGTCGACTTTTGCTTTATCTACTTCTATGCCTTTTTCAGAGATGATATGTCCTAAAACTATGCCTGACTGAACCATGAAATGGCATTTTTCCCAGTTCAAAATTAAGTTCTTTTCTTTACATCTAATCAAGACAAGTGCAAGATGATGCAAACATTCATCAAAATAAGAGCCAAAGACAGAAAAATCATCCATGAATATCTCAAGAAACTTATCAACCATGTCAGAAAAAATGCTCATCATACAACGTTGAAATGTAGCAAGTGCATTACACAACCCAAAAGGCATGCGGCGATAAGCAAATGTACCATAAGGACATGTAAACGTAGTCTTTTCCTGATCTTCAGGTGCTATGTGAATCTGGTTGTAACAAGAATAGCAGTATAAGAAACAGTAATGACTATGTCCATATAACTTTTCTAACATTTGATCTATGAAAGAGAGAGGGAAGTGATCTTTCCTTGTAATTGCGTTCCACTTCCTATAGTCAATGCAAACTCGCCACCATGTGGTTACTCGAGTAGGAACTAACTCATCTTAATCATTTTGAACTACAGTAATACCTGACTTTTTCGGCACAACCTGAATGTGACTAACCCATTTGCTATCTGAAATCGGGTATATGATACCCGCATCAATAAGCTTAAGGATCTCACCCCTAACAACTTCTTTCATGTTAGGATTAATTCTCCTCTGCATTTCCCTAGATGTTTTAGCATTATCTTCAAGATTTATATGATGCATACAAATTGTGGGAATAATACCCTTAATATCTAAGATTGTCCATCCTAAGGCTTCTTTATGCTCATTAAGTACTTCTAAAAGCTTACTTTCCTGTTCTATATCTAAAGCAGATGAGATGATAACAAGGAAAGTATTAGAAGATCCCAAAAAATGCATATTTAAGAGTATCAGGCAATGGTTTCAGTTCAATATTTGGTGGCTCAACAAGAGATGTGACAGACTTGGATTCAAAGAGTGGAAGTGGCTCCACTCTAGCTGTCCATGAGAGGTGCATATTCAAGCAAAGAATTGACTTCACTTATGTACTCATCATCAAACAGATCCAAGTTAAAATTATTCAAACAAGCATGCAAAGGATCAACAGACATGTTATTAGACAACGAGTCCTGAATTAAACTCTCAATCATGTTAATCTCATGCACATCATCATCATCAAGATCTAAATGTTGCTGGCTAGCCTTGAAAACATTTAACTCCATAGTCATGTTACCAAATGAAAACTTTTCAATACTCCACTACCACAATTAATAGTTGCATTGGACATCGCTAAGAAGGGACGTCCTAAAATGACAGGAATGTGACATTCTGGGTTCTGCACAGGCTGAGTATCTAATATAATGAAGTCCACAGGAAAATAGAACTTATCAACCTTAATCAAAACATCTTCTACCACACCACGAGGAGTTTTGATGGATCTGACCGCCAGTTGCAGAGTTATAGATGTTGGTTTTAACTCTCCAAGACCTAACTGCACATATACCGAATATGGCAGTAGGTTCACACTGGCCCCTAAGTCTAGTAACGCCTTATTGACCGTATCGTATGGTCACCTATAATGCATGAGATTGTTGGACAACCTGGGTATCTAAACTTAGGTGGAGTCTTATTTTGAATGATGGAACTTACATGTTCAGCGAGAAAGGCACGTTTGTGTACATTAAGCTTTCGCTTTTGTGTACAAAGGTCCTTAAGGAATTTCGCATAAGCAGGAATCTGCTTAATTGCTTCGAGAAATGGAATGTTGATGTTAACTCGTTTGAACAATTCTAATATCTCGTGATACTGCAATCCCTTCTTTTGCTGCTCCAACCTTTGAGGGAAAGGATTTACAGGCACGTTAGAAGGCATAGAAACATCAACATAACTTTTGGATTTAAAAACAGGTTCAGATTCATTTTCTATAGTTGTCGTGTTCTGTGGTGTTTTATGCAATGGTGAGCCTGATTCAGACTTACTCTTCTCTGGCATGTTGATAGGTATTGTAAAAACCTTGTTTATTATCTATTGTTTATGCTTTCTTTGCTATTTTTCTTGTGAATTATGTATCTTATGTTTGCTTTTGAGTTTTATAGGTGTTTTCGAGTCATTGGAGCAAAAGGAGGCGATACTCGCTCAGATCCTGCGCTTATCTCATCATGTTGAAGTAAACAAAAGGACAAAGCCACCGGTGAAAAAATGGCGTGACTACGACATCATACAAGAAAGTTATGAGCAAAAGCATTGATGAGGCTTGTCAGTTCCTTGAAACTGACAGGTCATAGATGAACTGGGAGGCCCTTATCGACTGCACATGAGTGGCTCTAACCATTCCCATTCCTACAGTAAACCTAAAAATTAGATAACCTTATCATTGGTTTCCTCTTCCTACTTCACCTGAAATCGAGAAAATAGAGAAGGGAGAAAGACGACTACACAAATTGTCCGAGAATCAGTGAGATGAGATGATGGAGAAATCAGTCGATTAACTCGTGATTCATCTGGTGAATGAGTAGAAGATATAGTGGTGGCTGAGATCGAGAAATTAGGGTTCAGTTGAGAAAATTGATGTGTCTGTTGATTGAATCTACAAGGAAGAAGAAAAGGAAAGTGGGTTTCTGTAGGTGAATTGATGATGTATGAATGGAAGAATTGGTGAAGATTAACGGCAATTTAGGTTTTCTAAAGGATAGCATAGATGGGGGTTTTGATGAATTTACTTATAAGAGCAGGAAGATGAAGAAATCACGAATCTGTGATGGAAATGGAAACTTGGGTTTGGATGTGATGTTCATGGGTTCTTATGGATTCCTGAGATTGCAGAAAAAGAAGATGGTGAATTTGAGCTGTTAGTATGAGTGGTGGAGGTCTGTAAACTTGTGGTATTCGGGTGCTTGAGAAGTGGAGTCGAAGTTTTTGTTGTTGGGATGGAATTCTTGAGCCAGAGATATGTACATCACAGATGGTATGAAGATGGATTACACTTGATTTGTGTATGGATTGATCTGAAGGAGAAATTAGGGTTTGAATCCGCAAAAGGGTTTTAACAAGAAATTGCAGAATTGAAGCAGCAGCTGAGATTGGTGGTTGTATGGGGTTGAAATGATTCAAATGGTGATGTTTTGAAGCTGGGAATGGATAAGAAGATGGTATTGATTGCAATAGCAGGATACAAGTGTTGTAGGTGGGATTGCAGTCAAGTTGGTTAATATGGCTTACAAGAAGATGTTCAGGTCAATAGTTGGTGTTGCATGTGCTAGTAATGCAAGGAGCTGCAGTTGGATGATGTCATTTTGTTCACAGAGAAGCCATAATGAATGCAGCTGGTGGTTGCAGTCATGTGAAGTTGATAAAATTACAGATGAAGGTATTACAGCAGCTGGTGGTGAGATGATTGTTGAAGGTGTGAATGGATCAGAATGATGTTGAGTTGAGCAAATGTGCTGCTTTTATGTGTAAATGTATGTTTAGGAATCTTAGGTAATGGCACTGCAGGCAGTGGTTGAGATCTGGGGATTGATACAGATATGGGAAGAATGGATTGGCTTTAGGCTGAGATTGTAAACTGAAGAAGGTGGTGATTCATCCAGTGTCGTTGTTGCAGTGAGTTTGTTGAACTAAGAAGACTCAGCTGAAATGGATTGTTGGAGGTGATGCTATGTTATGAAGTTAGCAGTTTGGTGTTACAGGATATGAAGGTGATGGGTGTAGCTGAGCAAGTGGGTGCATGCAGTGGCATTTTAGGTGGTGGATTGATTTACAGAGCCAGATACAATGATGGTGCTAATGAATATTGCAGGTAGAGTAGGTTCTGGTGAGATTGTGGACTGAACTTGCAGTTGGTGATGTAAAGATGAAGCTGGTAGTGTGAAGCTACAGCTAGTGCTATTTGAATGGAGTTTATGCTTTGTTGTTGGTGCTAGCTAGAACCAGGCATGATGCAGCTGGAGGTGTGATTGCAGTTAAACTGGAGTAGTAGTTTGAAATGGCTAGGCTTTGTGGTTTTGAGCTGACTTTCCAGAGTATATGGAAGTGTTGGTGGTGTTGCTTTTGCTTCAGGTGCTAGTTCAATGGGATTTGAGTCTATGCTACAATCGGTTAGAAGCAACTGAGTTGAATGATGGTTTCAGTTTAAAGTGCTGATGAAGTTGAGATGAATTTAAGAAGAATTGCAGCAGTGCAAATGGAGCAGGGAAGAACTGAAGCTGCAGGAGTGGGAACAAAGCTATGACTGGCCAAGATGGTGCAGCACAAGGTTCTGGCATGTGCAATGGCCTGTAAAGATCACTCAGCTGTGACTCGTCCATGACTCAGTCTTGACTCAGCCTCAGACTTAGTGACTTTGACTGAGTTGACCTGTCTGACCAGTGACCGGGTGGACCTTGCCAGTCACCTGAGCATTTCTCTGGCGACTTTGCCGGCCAAGTTCCGTCCATTTTACCAGTTTTCCGGTGACTACTTTTGAGACATATTTTCACATGGGTTTTTCTCACTTATGGGCTTGTTGGATCATTTGGACTTTGGGCTTTGAAGGCCTATTTTTGGAAAGATGAATACAAAAGAAGGAAGTTTCTACTTCCTTGATATCACGTATTTTTCTACTTGGAGTTTTGGAGGAGAGCGGCGATTCTACTAGGGTTTGTTTTTTGTTTATTTTTCATTTCATTATTTTATGATAATGATTATGATGAAGTCCATTATTATGAGTAACTAAACACAATTATTGGTTATGGGATAAAAGTTGATTTCTCAAGCATGATATTTAAATCAATGGATTAGTTTTATCTCAACTTTATTGTCTATGATTTATTGTTAATATTGTTGCATGATTTGAGTGCTAGTTTGATTGAGTCTGGAATCAATTAGATTGGTCTTCATTTCTATTGCTAGATTAGGTTTTATTATACGAAAAAGTGATAAATTCCTGATTACAAGTAGCATAAATGTGAGCAGTGCTTGTAGTGATATATCCTACTAGTCACATATGAATCATAACCTTAGTTAAATCGAATTAGTGCTTTTATACGTTCGGTTGCTTTGATTAGTCTTATTCCATAAAATTTTGGCGTCGTTGCCGGGGAGGCATACGGCTTGTTAGTTAGTTTTAGTTTCTTATTTTTACTATTTCTGCTTTTATCTTTGTTTTTCGTTACTTGTCTTGTTTCTCACTTGTTTGCGAGAATTGTTTTCAGGTACCTAATCCCTGGCTTCTAAAGATTGGAACTACACAAGGTGCGGGATAGATATTCGAAGAGGCACAATACTCCAACCAAGGCAAGATACAACGGAAGAACAAGAGTTGGAGGTAGAAGACGAGATTCTTCGTCAAGAAGAAGAATAAGAAGAGGTTCCATTCGTAGAAGAACCACTAGTTGAAGAAGAAGAAACAATGGGTGATGCAAATCGTACACTCAAGGACTTGGCTTCTCATAGGCTTGATGCACAACAGTGGTGTATTCAAACAAACTCAACCTTCGAGATCAAGCCGGGTTGATTAGAGAGTTGTCGAAGTTTCATGGCATGGTAAATGAGGATCCAAACAAGCATCTCATGGATTTCCATGACGTTATCATGGCTATGCTTCCACCGGATACTAATGCGGATGGAGCGATGTTAAAAGCTTTTCCATTCTCTTTGGCGGACAATGCTAAGGAGTGGTTGTATTACTTGCCTTACGGGAGTGTTACAACATGGAACGGGTTGAAGAAGCTCTTTTTAGAGAGATATTTTCCTGCTTCAAAAGCTACCAAATTCGTAAGGAGATCTGTGGTATACAAAAAAGATATAGGGAGTCATTGTATGAATGTTGGGAACGATACAAGAGATTGGTGGCAAGCTTCCCTCACCACCAATTTAGTGACGTGATGAAACTACAATACTTATACGAAGGTCTCCAATCAAGTGATCGATATCTTCTTGATGCTGCGGGTGGTAGAGCACTAGTAAACAAGACTGTGGCCCAAGCTACGGAGTTGATTGAAAGCATGGCTGCGAATTCGCAACAATTCTACACAAGAGGTGAACCAATGGCTAGGCGAGTGCATGAAGTTACTGATTCATCATCACACCGTGATCAAAGGATGGATAATATGGAGGAATGATGCAAAAGATAGCTTCAGTTGTTGTACCTTCATACGACGAAGAGTTGGAGCAAGCTAGTGCAATCTTTCCAAATCATCAAAGACGTTATGATCCCTACTCCAACACTTACAATCCAGGATGGAGAGATCACCCCAATTTCAGCTATGCCAACAAGCAAGGTGCAGTTCAACAACCTACTTTCAACCGTCCAAGCGGGTTCCAACCACAACAACAACAATTTCAACAACCGCAACAACAACCACAAAGTCAAGGTTCCGATATCGATGCAAAACTTCAAGCAATGATGAAGGGTATTGGAACTATGTTTCAAGAAAGCCAACAAGAGACTAAGAGTGCTATCAAGGAGTTGCATACACAAATGGGTTCTATGGAAATTGAATTGAACCAACTGAAAGCACAAAATAGTGGGAAAATCCCTTCTCAACCTATTAACCCAAAAGAGGGTGTCAATGCTATTACATTGAGAAGTGGTACACAATTTGTGCAACCCGAAATTGTTGATTTGGGTAAAGAAAAAGCTCCAATGGAGCCTTTTTTGGAGAAAAAGAGGGATGAAATTCCTCAAACTCCCGAGGTACCTATTCCTAACTCTAAAACTCCTATTCCTGCTTATGTTCCTCCTTTACCTTTCCCTCGCATATTTGCAAAGTCTAAAAAGGAGGAACTAGAAAAGGAGATTTTGGATATTCTCAAGAAGATTCATGTGAACATACCACTCATAGATGCTATAAAGCAAGTGCTAAAGTATGCAAAGTTGTTGAAGGACTTGTGTACCAATAAGCAAAGACTCAAAGGCAATAAAGTGCTAAGTGTGGGGGAAAATGCTTCGGCAATCTTACAACACAAACTCCCACTGAAATGCAAGGATCCCGGTAGCTTTGAAATTCCTGTCACAATTGGTAACACTACTTTTAATAAAGCAATGTTGGATTTAGGTGAATCCGTTAACGTTATGCCCGCATATATGTATAATTCACTTGATCTAGGTCCTTTGAAAAAGGCCAATATTGTGTTGCAATTAACCGATCGCACTAATGTTTACCCAATGGGTATTGTGGAGGATGTTCTTGTGCAGGTTAATCAACTTGTGTTTCCAGCTGACTTTTACTATTTAGAGATGAATGAAGCTTCACCGGACTCATCTCTTCCATTGCTACTTGGGCGTCCCTTCATAAAAACGGCGAAAACCATTATTGACGTGGACAAGGGAACGCTAACTATGGAGTTTGATGGAGAAACAATACATTTAACATTTTCGAAACGATGAGATATCCTAGTGATGTCCACTCTTGTTTCTCCATTGATGTGATGGATACATTGGCACAACAAATGTTTGAATTGAACAGTAGTGATGCTTTGGAAACCGTTTTAACTACATCCATGGATAATGGTGTAGAGTGTGGTAATGAAGTCAAGGAAGCCCTTGGTGATCTTAATTCACTACAAGGATGCACGGAAACTCATAATATCTCTTTTATTTCTTTACCATGCAGTGATGAAAAGATTGTACCTTCCATTGTTAAATCTCCAAAGTTAGAATTGAAACCTCTTCCCGATCACTTGAAGTACTTGTACTTGGGTGACAAGGAAGATTTACCTGTGATTGTTTCTAACGATCTTAGTGAATTACATGAGCAAAAACTTCTATGAGTTCTAAGGAAGTACAAGACGGCCATAGGATGGACAATTGCCGATATCAAGTGTATAATCCCTGCCGTTTGTATGCACAATATCCGTTTGGAGGACGATGCAAAGCCTACAAGGGAAGCGCAACGTTGTTTGAATCCCCCAATGATGGAAGTTGTGAACAAAGAGATACTCAAGATTTTGGAAGTGGGTGTTATCTACCCCATATCCGAAGCAAGTGGGTGATCCCGGTACAAGTAGTGCCAAAGAAATCAGGTGTAACAGTTGTAGAGAATGATAAGAAAGAACTTGTCCCAACTCGTGTGCAAACCGGTTGGAGGGTTTGTATTGATTATAGAAAATTGAATTCCACCACTAGGAAGGATCACTTTACTTTACCCTTTATTGATCAAATGCTTGAACGTTTAGCTGGACACTCTTACTATTGTTTCCTTGTTGGCTATTCAGGTTACAATCAGATTGTGATATCTCCGGAGGATCAAGATAAAACTACTTTCACTTGTCCTTTCGGTACTTTTGCTTATAGAAGGATGCCTTTTGTCTTGTGCAATGCTTCAGCTACCTTCAAAGGTGTATGGTAAGTATTTTTTCAGAATATGTTGAAAACATAATTGAAGTGTTCATGGGCGACTTTAGTGTCTTTGGTGATTCATTTGACCATTGCTTGAACAATTTATCATTAATCCTTGAACGATGTGTTGAAACAAACCTTGTGCTGAATTGGGAGAAGTGCCATTTCATGGTAACTCATGGCATAGTTTTAGGCCATATAATATCTTCTAAAAGCTTTGAAGTCGATAAATCTAAAATAGACCTTATTCGTGCTTTAACCCCTCCCACTACGGTGAGGGAAATACGCTCTTTTCTTGGTCATGCAGGTTTTTATCATAGATTTATCAAGGATTTTTCCAACATAGCATCACCACTTTGCAACTTATATTGCAAAAAGATGTGGTTTTTAACTTTGATGACAAGTGCATTCAACCGTTTGAAAGAACTTTTGATCTCATCCCCTATCATTAAACCACCGGATTGTAGTGAGCCTTTTGAGCTCATGTGTGATGCAAGTGACTACGCGGTTGGTGCGGTGCTTGGGCAACGTGTGGGGAAGATAGATCATGTTATTTATTATGCTTCTAGAACGTTAAATGAGGCCCAACAAAAATACACAACCACTGAAAAAGAGTTGTTAGCTATTGTTTTTGCTTTGGAAAAGTTTCGCTCTTATATAATTGGTACAAACGTTGTTGTCTTTTCTGATCATGCAGCACTTAGGTACTTGCTAATGAAAAAAGAAGCGAAACCAAGGCTCATACGATGGATTCTACTCTTACAAGAGTTTGATATTGAAATCAAGGACAAGAAAGGAATTGATAACACCGTTGCGGATCACTTGAGCCGTCTTGCTGTGGACAAGGAAGCTATCCCATTGCGTGAAAGTTTCTCGTATGAGCAATTATTCTCAATTGTCTTTGGAGAACCATGGTATGCCGATATTGTCAATTATTTGGTGTCTAAAAAAATTCCAAAGAACTTGTCTCGTGCTGAGAGGGACAAACTTAAGAGGTTAGGGAACCAATACATATGGGATGATCCATACTTATGGAAACAAGGTAGTGACCAAGTATTACGAAGGTGCGTTCCTGAATCTGAATTTAATTCTATCTTGTCTTTTTGTTACTCCTATGCTTGCGGAGGACACTTTGGGAGTAAGAGAACCGCTTACAAGGTACTTGAAAGTGGTTTCTTTTGGCTAACCTTGTTTAAAGATGCATATACATTTTGTGCAACTTGTGATAGGGGCCAAAGAACAAGCAATCTAGGTGCTCGAAATCAAATGCCACAAACTTTTATTCAATTTATTGAAGTTTTTGAGGTATGGGGTATTGATTTTATGGGTCCTTTTGTCAACTCCCATGGGAATTATTTTATCTTACTTGCTGTTGATTATGTCTCGAAATGGGTGGAAGTTAAGGCTACCCCAACTAATGATTCTAAAGTGGTTTCAAATTTTGTGCAAGTTAATATTTTTGCAAGGTTTGTAATTCCAAGAGCCATAATTAGCGACGGGGGTTCACACTTCAAAAACAGGATCTTACAAAGCTTGTTGAAGAAGTATAATGTGTCGCACAAGATTGCAACACCTTATCATCCACAAACAAATGGACAAGCCGAGGTTTCTAACCGAGAGGTGAAATCCATTCTAGAGTAGACGGTGAATCCAACAAGGAAGGATTGGAGCATGCGACATAATGATGCTTTGTGGGTTTATTGATGCGATTTTAATTGTCGTAGAAAAAGTGGTAATAAGATTCGTTCAACTCGGACTCGATAAGATTGGGTTCTGGACTTAAAATAAAAATATAAAATATATATACAAAAGGTTTGTCACAATGTCGAGAGAGACTGAGACTCAGGATTCCACCAAATTCCATTCATGCGACTCAAATAATAATTCCAATCAATTATAGTTCAAATAATAAAAATATAGACTCTTGTTCTTTGCCAAAAATATATTTTTGAAAAGCAATGACTGTAAATCAAAAGCATGATGTATCAAAAATACATAGACCAAGCATACACCATCAAACGAAATCACACCCATTCAATAAAAATCATAAATCGATTAAAAATCAATGCAAATAGTCATAAAAGAATTATTAGAATTACCACATGCGTGAAATAGGGCTTCCTCCGTCATCCCAGTGTTTGGGTTTAGCTTCTCATATCAAAAACAGGCTCAAAAGAATAAATCATGGCTCAAAAGTTGTTTTTATTGAAGAGATGATATGATTCGGTGAATATGCAACGACGTACTGGCGTTACAGAGTTCACTGTTACAGGAGGTGTGGCTAACTGAAGATAAATGTGGTTGTTCAGCTGTTACAGAGAGAATACTGTAGCACTGTTTCGAATTTGAGACGTTGTTCTTCGTTGCAACGCTTGTTTTTCAGCAGCAGCAGCAGCAACAGAGACAGGCTTCCTGTAATCTCTGATTCTCTCCTCCTGAGCTCTCCTCTCGACACCTCTTCTAGGGGACCTAATCATCCTATTTATACACAAAAGGGTCATTGAATCTTTCCCAAATCGCATCAAAATTCCCCTTTTCCTTTCTTGGCAGTCACGGCAATGATCGCTTCCCAAATTTGTTTTACGCGTTTCTGAGCTTTCCCACTTATCTCAAACTCTTCCTTGGATATATATGTATCTTTGGAAAGAGTTTACTTGCCTTTAATCTCCTTGAATAACAGATTTTGAACCCATGAAGCCGTGTTTCCTTATTTGACTTTGATTCCAATTCCCGGCTATTCTAGCCCAAGTTGATCGGTCCAATTGCTTCTAATGAACTTGTTAAGTCATATCAAGTACAGACCAATCAATTTCCGGTGTTGAATCTCTTTAAAACTGCCCAAAGCTTCACGTCTAAAATCTGCAGACGTGAGGTATCTTTTCCCGCCAAATCTTTTTGATTCAAATCGTGAAGAAGGTGGGTGTCCCCCTATCCTGTGATGTTCTCCCTTTAGCAGCTTCCTGGAAATAGGTCACTCCTTAGTAATTAGGTTACCCCTTATCCAAAATCGAGGGTCCGTATAGTAATTTTCTCCCACGAGCGCAAAAACCACTTTTTTAGCCAATTTCGCCGCAAAAGCTTATTTCTCCAAAAATACCTACAGGGAAATAAAAAGCCATAATAAATATAAAATAGAGCACTAATAATATATACAATTGAGATTATATAAGACATAAAAATGTGCCTATCACTTATAGAACCGCATTCAAGACACCTATCGGGATGTCTCCCTTTAGGCTTGTGTATGGTAAACCTTGTCATTTACCCGTTGAAATTGAGCATAAGGCGTTTTGGGCTATTAAGCAATGCAATATGGAGATGGATGATGCTGGAAAGCAAAGGAATTTACAACTCCAAGAGCTAGAAGAGCTTCACAATGATGCATTTGAAAGTTCACGCATTTACAAGGAGAAAACGAAGGCATGTCATGATACTATGATTTCTAGAAAACAATTTTGTGTTATTTAATTCTCGCTTGCATTTATTTGCGGGTAAATTAAGGTCACGATGGATCATACCTTTTATTGTTACTAATGTGTTTTCTCATGGTGCAGTTGAAATTCGTAGCATAGCTACAGGAAAGGAACTTAAAGTGATTGGGCACCGGTTGAAACCATATTATGAGAACTTCACTTCCGAAGTTGTGGAAGGAGTTAATTTTGTGGATGCACTCCCTCTGGAGGAGGCTTAGAAAGCAAGGAGATAGTCGGGCTGACGACTTTAAACCAAGAGCTAAATGGGAGGCAACCCATGGGATGAGTATTTCTTGTCTTATTTTTATTTTCTTGTCTTTTTTTTAGGTTTTTTTTTTCTCTTGTCTTGCATTTACTTTTTCTGATTTCTTGTCACATTATCATATAGGATTTCCCACCTTGACTTACTTTGGATGATTCAATTTACATTGAGGACAATGTAAAGTTTAAGTGTGGGGGAGTGGTTAAGCATTTGCATTGTAAATTTTCAAAAAAAATCAACTTTTGTGTAAATTAGTGAATAAAAAACTCCAACTTGTGGTTAGTTTAGAGTCACATAGTATACATGTCGCTAAGATTACATCGAGATTCTCATAAGAGTGACTGAACTTAGAGATGACAGAGAACATGATCGGGTTTCTTACTTGTATGAGAGTTAAAGTTGGATTTAACCATGCCAGTGGAAAATGAGGTGCAGACTGAATTTGGTAGTAGAGTTATGGTCCCCTATAGTGGAGACTACCCATGTTACATCATGAGAGGCACTGACCTTCACTTCTTTGTATATGTCTAAATTTGTATTTTTAGAGTGTGTGTCACCGTACGTAAACTATGGTTAGAATGGTGAGCTACCCAACCTCCCACCAATATAAGCACTATTTTGATCTCTTGAGTGTTATTTTATCAATGATGGTGGTGACATCTAATTGCTAACTTACATACCACGTGTAATCTTGTTCGCAGTTAGCACCATCCACTTTATCTCTCTCTACACCAACAAGTCCATAGAAACACTATCATCATCAACAAGAGGAGCATCACAAATTCGAAGGAAAGTTGAAGACGTTCAAGGTTTACAAGCAACGGTACAGAAATTAGCAGATTTCAGATTCAAGTATAGCAACAAGATACGGAGCAGAAGTTTTACAAGTTGAAGACTATTGTACAAGAGTGAAGATTATCAAGATGATAATTCAAGAAGTTTATGATATCGAGACATACAAGTTGTGAAGAATTGAGCGGTAAAGTACTTACACCATGGCTTTTGTACTTGCATTTTTATTTTATTTGTTTGTATGTATTTTATTTTCTCTTGTATAAAAATAATAATAATAATAATAAAAAAAGGAAAAAACTTGAGACAGAGCCATCACTATGCTAGGTCCCTTGTAAAAAAAAAAGAAAAAAAAAGACAAGAGAAAATCTGTGTAGGTTCATTATTAGTTTTATTATTTTGTTTTGTTTTCATTTTGTTTTTGTTTATTTTTCTTGTCTCAAAAAAAAAATTCATTGCACATATTTTGGTTTGTTTAATTCATTTTTGGTTTTGTATTCATTCAATAAAGCCAATGGAAGAAGAAATATTCATAATGAAGTTTCAAGCAACAAGGAGTTAGAGGAAAAAAATCACATTGTTAAGATTCTACGAAGTTCAAGAATCATCATCAAGAGTTGAAGACCGAAGACGTTTCTATGGACGTTGTGAGAGTGGTGCTAGCTGCACGTCGAACGGATAACGATGTAAATAAGCATATTCCCACCTTCGTTAGGTGGTTGATTTCCTTTCTTAGAGATCGTCAGAAAAAGGGTTTTAAAAATTAATAAAAGATGTGGGTTTTCAAAACGTTTCAGAGGGTTTGGCTCTCCTACTATTCAACGTGTCGTAGGATTCTCTCTTCACTCCAACCTGGACACATGTGTGACCCATAAAAAGTTATTTATTATTGAGAGCAACTTCATAAAACCCTTTCTTGTGAGGCAGAGTCGAGACTTTTGATCACTCCGAACCCGAATTTCTTTCGAGAAGAGATGGTTATTTCTCTCTCAACTTTTAAGGATGAGATTGTGTTCATATATGTGTCTAACTTCTTATAACTAGTGTGCAGATTCTTTATGTCTTCTTAGCGCGTCAGATGCTATAATTTCAGAGAACTTGTAAGTTGGAAAAGTAGGTTTTGTAGGCATACCTCTTGTAGACCTTCACGAGACTATAACTCGTCAACTAGGGACACCTAGGGGTTTAAAGGCTTGTTATACATGCTAAGTGTGACCATAGCCTCGACGACACAGAGTTGTATGTATGTTTTAGAATTGTTTTGTTTGATTTGATCTAGGACTAGCAAAGTCTAAGTGTGGGGGAATTTGATAGGTGTTGTAAACACTTTGTTTATTATCTGATGTTTATGTGAATTATGTATCTTATGTTTGCTATTTTTCGTGTGAATTATGTATCTTATGTTTGCTTTTGAGTTTTATAGGTGTTTTCGAGTCATTGGAGCAAAAGGAAGCGAAACTTGCTCAAATCCTGCACTTATCTCATCATTTTAAAGTGAGCGAAAGGACAAAGCCACCGGTGAAAGAATGGCGTGACTACGACCTCACACAAGAAAGTTATGAGCAAAAGCATTGCTAAGGCTTGTCAGTTCCTTGAAACTGACAGGTCATAGATAAACTGGGAGGCCCTTATCGACTGCACCTGACTGGCTCTAGCCATTCCCATTCGTACAGTAAACCTAAAAATCAGAGAACCTTATCATTGGTTTTCTTTTTCCTACTTCACCCGAAATCGAGAAAAGAGAGAAGGGAGAAAGACGGCTACACAAATTGTCCGAGAATCAGTGAGATGAGATGATGGAGAAATCAGTCGATTAACTCATGATTCATCTAGTGAATGAGTAGAAGAGATAGTGGTGTCTGAGATCGAGAAATTAGGGTTCAGTTGAGAAAATTGATGTGTCTGCTGATTGAATCTACAAGGAAGAAGAAAAGGAAAGTGGGTTTCTGTGGGTGAATTGATGATGGATGAATGGAAGAATTGGTGAATATTAACGGCAATTTAGGTTTTCTAAAGGATATCAGAGATGGGGTTTTTAATGAATTTACTTCTAAGAGCAGGAAGATGAAGAAATCACGAATCTGTGATGGAAATGGAAACTAGGGTTTGGATGTGATGTTCATGGGTTCTTATGGATTCCTGAGATTGCAGAAAAAGAAGATGGTGAATTTGAGATGTTAGTATGAGTGGTGGAGGTCTTTAAACTGTTGGTATTCAGGTGCTTGAGAAGTGGAGTCGAAGTTGCTGTTGTTGGGATTGAATTCATGAGCCAGAGATATGTACATCACAGATGGTATGAAGATGGGTTACACTTGATTTGTGTATGGATTGATCTGAAGGAGAAATTAGGGTTTGAATCCGCAAAGAGGTTTTAACAAGAAATTGCAGAATTGAAGAAGCGGCTGAGATTGGTGGTTGTATGGGGTTGAAAAGATTCAAATGGTGATGTTTTGAAGCTGGGAATGGCTAAGAAGATGGTATTGATTGCAATAGCATGATACATGTGTTGTAGGTGGGATTGCAGTCAAGTTGGTTAATATGGCTTACAAGAAGATGTTCAGGTCAATAGTTGGTGTTGCAGGTGCTAGTAATGCAAGGAGCTGCAGTTGGCTAATGCCATTTTGTTCATAGAGAAGCCAGAATGAATGCAGCTGGTGGTTGCAGTCATGTGAAGTTGATAAAATTATAGATGAAGGTTTTACAGCAGCTAGTGGTGAGCTGATTGCTGAAGGTGTGAATGGATCAGAATGATGTTGAGTTGAGCAAATTTGTTGCTTTTATGTGTAAATGTATGTTTAGGAATCTCAGGTAATGACATTGCAGGCAGTGGTTGAGCTCTGGGGATTGATACAGATATGGGAAGAATGGATTGGATTTAGGCTGAGATTGTAAACTGAAGAAGGTGGTGATTCATCCAGTGTCGCTGTTGCAGTAAGTTTGTTGAACTAAGAAGACTCAGCTGAAATGGATTGTTGGAGGTGATGCTATGTTATGAATTTAGCAGTTTGGTGTTACAGGATACGGAGGTGATGGGTGTAGCTGAGCAAGTAGGTGAAGGCAGTGGCATTTAAGGTGGTGGATGGATTTACAGAGCCAGATACAGTGATGATGCTAATGAATATTGCAGGTGGAGTAGGTTCTGGTGAGATTGTGGACTGAAGTTGCAGCTATTTGACTGGAGTTTATGCTTTGTTGTTGGTGCTATCTACAACCAGGCATGATGTAGCTGGAGGTGTGATTGCAGTTAAACTAGAGCAGTAGTTTGAAATGGCTAGGCTTTGTGGTTTTTAGATGACTTGCCATAGTATATGGAAGTGTTGGCGGTGTTTCTTTTGCTTCAGGTGCTTGTTCAATGGGATTTGAGTCTATGCTGCAATGGTTAGAAGCAGCTGAGTTGAATGATGGTTTCGTTTTAAAGTGCTGATGAAGTTGAGATGAATTTAAGAAGAATTGCAGCAGTGCAAATGGAGCAGGGAAGAACTGAAGCTGCAGGAGTGGGAACAAAGCTATGACCGGCCAAGATGGTGCAGCACAAGGTTCTGGCCTGTGCAATGGCCTGTAAAGATCACTCAGCTGTGACTCGTCCATGACTCAGTCTTGACTCAGCCTCAGACTTAGTGACTTTGACTGAGTTGACCTGTCTGACCAGTGACCGGGTGGACTTTTCCAGTTACCTGAGCATTTCTCTGGCGACTTTGTCGGCCAAGTCCCGGCCATTTTACTAGTTTTCTGGTGACTACTTTTGAGACATATTTTCACATGGGTTTTTATCACTTATGGACTTGTTGGACCATTTGGACTTTGGGCTTTGAAGACCTAGTTTTGGAAAGATGAATACAAAAGAAGGAAGTTTCTACTTCCTTGATACCACGTATTTTTCTACTTGGAGTTTTGGAGGAGAGCGGCGATTCTACTAGGGTTTGTTTTTTGTTTATTTTTCATTTCATTATTTTATGAGAATGATTATGATGAAGTCCATTATTATGAGTAACTAAACACAATTATTGGTTATGGGATAAAAGTTGATTTCTCAAGCATGATATTTAAATCAATGGATTAGTTTTGTCTCAACTTTATTGTTTATGATTCATTGTTAATATTGTTGCATGATTTGAGTGCTAGTTTGGTTGAGTCCGGAATCAATTAGATTGGTCTTCATTTTTATTGCTAGATTAGGTTTTGTTATACGAAAAAGTGATAAATTCATGATTACAAGTAGCATAAATGTGAGTAGTGCTTGTAGTGATATATCCTGTTAGTCACATATGAATCATAACCTTAGTTAAATCGAATTAGTGCTTTTACACGTTCTGTTGCTTTGATTAGTCTTATTCCATAAAACTTATTGATCTTAGGGAGTTAAACTTAATTGTGCTTTTACACTTTAGGTTGCTTTCTAGGTAGAATTCACATATGCATGTTTTAATGTGGTTGTGATGAAATCAGGGAATTAGCGGGATATTCTTGCGATCAAGGTATCCTAGGACTTTTAATAAATGAGAGATTAAAATATCAATTCTAGTCATTGATGAAAAAAAATTTTGTGAATGATACTATCCCATGATCAATATCTCCTCCTTATTGATTATTCCATTTATTTCATTTGCTTTAAATTCATTTTTATTGCTTTGATAAAATCAAAAAAAAACCTTGGTTACTAAGAAACTGAAATTGTTTAGCAACAAAAGCCTCTCTGTGGGAACAAACTCTTTCTTATCACATACTATATTTACATCTAGTTGAAGTGAGAAAGTGAAATTATTTTTGACGCATACGACTGCGATCACATGTTTACCTTGTTATCAACTACTTTACCACTTCGGAGAATAGTAACAGAGTTAACCTGGTCATGCGAAGATTCATTACAAGTATAAGTACTTGCCTAGAATGCGCCTTTCGGATCTTGTTGGGGTTGACTTGGGAACTTACCCTTTTCCTTTTCATTAAGTGCATCACATATCTGACCCATTTTAAGTTCTAGACTAGTAAAACGTTGGTCAGTGGCCTTCTGAATTTCCAAAATATTTTGGGTTAACAGACCGACACTTTCTTCAATGCTAGACAGTTTTTTCTCAGAAGGGTGTTGTGTGTACGATTGTACTTGGGGGTTTCTAGGATATGAATATCCTTGATTATTTCCTGACGTACCCTCTTGTACAGGGCCCTTGGACCATGAAAAGTTAGGGTGGTTCCTCCACCATGGGTTATATGTCTGAGAATATGGGTTATTCTGTTTCTTTTGATACATAGCATTGGCCTCTTCCGTTTTAGATTCCTGAAATGCATGCATTTGTGGACAACTTTCGACTAGATGGTCTGAACTATTACACACAGCACAAACAGAAACCTCAACTTGGTTACAAGAAGTAGAAGCAGCAAATTTTATATTTTCTCCAGTTCTAAAGCCTCAACTCTCATAGCCAATGATGTTATTTTAGCATTACCCTCAAAGTCAGACTCTATCTTATGAACACTACTCATGTTGGAACTTACCTGTTCAACGAGAAAGGCACGTTTGTGTACATTAAGCTTTTGCTTTTGTGTACAAAGGTCCTTAAGGAATTTCGCATAAGCAGGAATCAGTTTAATTGCTTCGAGAAATGGAGTATTGATGTTAACTCGTTTGAACAATTCCAATATCTCGTGATACTGTGATACCTTCTTTTGCTGCTCCAACCTTTGAGGGAAAGGAGCTACATTCACGTTAGAAGGCATAAAAACATCAACATAACTTTTGGATTTAAAAACCGGTTCAGATTCATTTTCTATATTTGTTATGTTCTGTGGTGTTTTATGCAATGGTGAGTCTGATTCAGACTTACTCTTCTCTGGCATGTTTACCTTGTTATCAACTACTTTACCACTTCAGAGAATAGTAACAGAGTTCTAACTAAAATCATAATTAACTTAGTTTCTCTTATCCGGAATCAATTGGACTAAACAAATAATCCCGTATTTTTGTTAAGCCACAAACAATAGATACAAACCAAAATAAATTGAATTGCACAATTATTTCTTAACCGGAAGCAATTGAAACAAATATATACATTATTGCACTGCAATTGCACCGAATTTTGTTAAGCAAAAATATTTGATACCCAACAATAAAGAAGATACCAAATAATAAGCCAAATAAATTGACACCATTTTTCTTAACTGGAAACAATTGAATCACATAAACAATCCATACAAAACACAATGGAACATATCAATTGTACCTAAATTTGTTAAGCAAAAGCAAAATATATGCAATATAAACAGGCTTTTCTTAAACAGGAAACGATTAACTGACAAATAAAATTGGTACCTCAATTTCCGGAGCCACATCTCCCCTGAAAGATATATCATTAAGCGCAAGTTCAAATAAGAACTCTCCTCCTGTGTGTTGTCATCCTCGCAAGAACAAAAGCAACCTTTACCAGAGAAAGGTTTAATCGGTTTTAACTAATGCGTGCCAATAACAAAAGTTGAAAACCCGAAACACATATATATGCTAAAGAAAACTCATTTAAACATAAATTGATTCAACATATTGTGACTTTTCACATATGAGTTTCAATCGGAACACCTTATGATCCTTTGATAAAGCCTACCAACATGGGCTAGAACTGAATCCCGCTAAATCAAAAAGCCATACAAATCATAAGGGTTACATCATATGAGATCGAATATTAAGGTTAATAACAAACATCTCATAAGCGAAACACTTATATAAACAGAGTGACCACAACCAGTTTTTAACAAGTACATAAAACATTAAACGTTGTTCACAAGACAGAAACACAATAATATACATAATGTTACATATTAGGAGTATAGATACTAATCTGAGATGTCTAAATCGGTATATTTCTCTGAAGCAGTGTCTTGTACTTGTCAGATATGACATATAGTTCACCAGTTAGGTCTGGATATTTGTCTGTAGCATGATCCATTAAGTCATGATACAATTGTTCTTTCTTTTTAGCCTTCTCTTGAGTGTTTGGGTGTCACCTTCAACTCTTATAGGAGCAGGGACATTTTACACTTATTCTCTCATCTTGTTGAGAATTCCTTCCCTCAGTTTCTTTGGAACTTTCTCCCTGGAGTTTGGCCATAAAATTCCAAAATATCTACAAATTCTTGTAACCAGACAAGCAAATCCAGGAGTTTTCCTTCCACTTTTTCGAATTGTAATCATCTGTCTAATTATTAGACCACAGAAGTCAAAGTTCTTATTTCCTCTCACATGATGATATACAAGTTCAACAACATCTCTTGTCCATCTTGAATTACGCATATTGCTAGGACAAAGATTTGCAGAGGCCAGGTTTCCGAACGCCTTGAGATGAAACTCAACATTATGAACGAGAATAGTATTACCTGGCCATACTCCATCTATTACAGAAGAAATGATGTTGTTTTCGACCCGATATCTCTGATCCACACATGGCAAGAAGGTGTTCTTGTAAGGATAAAGAATCAATTCTGAGATGACCTGTTTATTAACTTCAACAGATTTTGTTTCGATCATGGTACGAAGGTGCAGCCTTCAAAGTTCATTTCATGCATATTTGCATAAAAGAGTTTGACAAGGTCTGGAGTTGCCTTGAAAGAGCTTTCATGAATAATTCCCCATTTTATTTAATTCAAAAAATTTGTGTACTTCTTATCCGAGACTTCCACAAAGATCATTTCCATGATGGGTTCTTTGATTGAACCGAATTTGGTGAGACATTCATCATTCACAAAGTAATTTTGAGATGCAATATCATAAGTGAGACTAGGCATGCTTTCATAATTAACATCTATAGTAAAATAGAGCATCATGTTCTTAGATGAGCTTTCACCACTAAAAAAATTCCTACTATTTCTAACTTTATTTGCCATTGAAACAAGAAGAATGAAAAACCACTTACAATCGATAGGGTTTGTTGAGTATTGAATCTCCTTGATTGAAATAAGTTGGAATGATTTGAGAGAAACCGTTTGCTCCTCTTGATTTCTAGGGTAGGTAGATACAAATTTCTCTTCTTGAAATGCACATTCAAGAATTAGAAGTGAAGAAATTTCGAATCCTAGTGTACTGTTTGGGTTTCTTCGAAACCAAGAGAGGAAGAAGAAGAGAATAACCCGTTTCATTTTGTTTTTATCGTCTAATCCATCTCGTATTCGGATATGAATCTGGACCCAAATAAGACTAAACCATGGGCACCGATTTTTGGTTATGGGCAACCTATCATCGATCTTTTGATAAGTGCCATGTTTTTCATATCTTGACGAACAAAATTTTTCAGGTATTGGCATGAATTTTTTAGTCAATATTACGTCATCTGTCTTGGTCAAATCAAAACATATTTCAGTGGGTTCACAATTGATATTTGATACTTTATGAGCTTCTAGAAATGATTCTTCAGAAGAGTTATAAAGATCATTTTCTTCACGAGTATCAATTTGCTCAGAGGTATAATTCATCAAGTACTCATGAACGAGTTGATTTCCTTTAGAATTATTAATTTATTTTGAGTTATCTATCTCTTTGAGAAACTCATCAACCTCATTTTGAACCTTACAACAATCATCCAGGATCTTTAGTATATTGGATAAAGACTCATCTTCTATTTGTTCATATATCTTAATCTCATTTGTTAAATCAGATATTTGTTTCTCTAGTTCAACAAATTCTGAGATTTTTCTATTAATTTTTCTAGAAGTATCTTTTGTGAGATTAAGATATAGATGACATTTGTCAAATGTCCAAATTTCTTTAGAACGAGGAGACTCAATAATTTCATTCTTTGTATTTATTTCAAATAAATTTGAGTCATCTAATATTGATAGTACGTTAATTGAATCAGCCATAGATTCAAATATTTTAGGTTGGATCACACCAAACACAGATTGTTAGATCTTTTCTGTTTGCCTGATCTGATACCAATTGAAAATACGAGGGTACCTAAATACACCATAATCTTTTTATTTCATCCTATAAGTTTGATACCAAGTGTGATCGTCTATGGACAAAGTCGAGACAATACGAAAACTTGATATTCACTTGATAAAAGGTACGGTCCGAAGCCGATTTACTATAGGATCAATATCAAGTAATTAGAATTAACGCACAATTTTATTTACTTTATTATAATAATAAAACAATTACAATGCGAAAGTAAAGTAAATAGCACAACACAAGATTTTGTTAAGGAGGAAACCGCAAATGCAGAAAAACCTCGGGACCTAGTCCAGTTTTGAAGAATTAAGCCGCTATACAAAATTTAATACCAACTTCGTATAGTTGATACCAAGCAGACTACCCCTAGCTACTTAGTTTCCTCAGTATCCCTGCGCCTTCGACTTCTAGAGTGACGCATGTGAATAACAAGTCCTTTGGATCGTATCCCAAACAGCAAAGGAAGAATCTGTTTGGTAACCACTCTAATCAATCTTGCTACAAGATAAGATGAGTCGTTGACAAAGGCTATTATGTTTAATCAAATAAACTCCTTTGTATGGTTAGATAAATCTAAACAAAAATTACCGAAATAGTCAAGTCTAGATCCGTACTCAATCAATATAGATATCAAAGATAAATATATAGAATGCCGATCTCGCACAACTAATCAATCAGATCTATCAAAGATAAATCAATTCTACTTGGATCCCAGCCGATCAAGATTTGTGCACTAAATCCACAAGATACGAAAACTAATAAGAATTCTTCTTCGTCTTCAAATCTTCTATTGCCTTCAATTACCTGCACAACACCACTTGAATCACTTGTGATCAATCATACACAGAACGGAGTCTGTTAACAATAGATTATCACAAGATTTTTTAGATCTAACAACAGTTCTAAAGATCTCGTCAATACTTTGATCTCGTCTGAGTGAATCTTTTATCAGAAGAGATGATTCTCAAGAATAAACAAACTAGGTGTAATCAAATTTTCAACAACCGTTAGTCAATCAAATCAAATCGAAAACTAATAGCACTACAATTATCTAGTTTCCCACCAACGGTACTCGTAGAGCTTCTTGATCCCACATAAATCTTTAAACAAGCGGTCGTAAGAGATTTCACCTAATTAGGATACTTTCCTCTGCGAACAAACGTCTCCACCAGAAACAACAAGAAATGAAGTTTGTCTGGCTCTTAGGATAGTTTGCTAGAAATGCAAACTTAAGTATTTATAAACCAAGGATGTTTAGACACCAAGAAATTTCCAAAACTGAAAATATTCTCAAGATATGCAATGAATGCCCAAATTCAGTTTTTCTAATTCCAATAAATGATGGTCCAATATTTCCGAAATCTTTCATAGAAAATCTTCAATTAGTGAATGCACATTACTAATTTTTATTCTCTAGAGATATGCATTAATTGCTGGTAATTAAAGCATACAAAACCAAAAACCTTAATCAAAAGATTCTTAATTTATTTTGGCACAAGATCACCTTGAGTACCAAGGAATATCTTTGAACAATAAATGATAAGAGTTAATGCTCGTGTTCAAAGTATGTTGACATCTTTTCACTGCAAATCCTTAATTCATATTTACATGGATTTGATTCTTGGAATCGGTTCTACCACACTTCCAAACAAGTTTAGAATTGGTTCTACCAGTATTCCAAGAATACTATGTGATCGGTCGTACCAAATCACAATAGTTAGTTGTGATTGGTCCTACCAAGTCACATACATAGGTTCGGATCGGTTATACCAATCACTAGGATCGACTCTACCTAAACATGGTATCTACTTGTGATCGGTCATACCAGTCACTAGGATCGGTTACACCAATTACAAGGATCGGTCACACGTGAAAAAGCGGGGGTCTCACAACCACTCCCAATATTTCATTCGGCAATCTGTGTAGGACAAACTCCAATATACTTTCAAGAGAATCAACTAGACAGTTAGACACAATCTATGGAAAAGTATATCAAAGAGTTTATATCTCTATCTCTCAATTCAATCTGCAATCAGCAAATAGGAATTTGCGAGCCCGGTAGAACATAAGATAAATAACTTGAACGGTACCAAAGACCAATGTTCAAGGATCAATCAGTTTCAATCAACAACCAAAGGTTGGATTTACCAATTGATCGATTCAACGCACAACCTGTGATATTTCTATTATATAACAAAATATAATGCGGAAAAGAAATAACACAGACACCAGAATTTTGTTAATGAGGAAACCTGCAAATGCAGAAAAAACCCGGGACCTAGTCCAACTTTGAAAACCACACTGTATCAAGACGCTACAGACACTATCCTACTATCAATGAACCTCGGACAGGAATGTAGTTGAGCCCTAATCAATCTCACACTGATCAAGGTACAGTTGCGCTTCTTACGTCTCTGAACCCCAACAGGATTCTACGCACTTGATTCCCTTAGCTGATCTCACCCAAAACTAAGAGTTGCTACGACCCAAAGTCGAAGAATTGATAAACAAATCTCTCTCACACAGAAAAGTCTATTGGAATAGATAAATCTGTCTCCCGCAGAAATACCTATGAGTTTTGTTCCGTCTTTTGATAAATCAATCCATGAAAATGATAACCACGGTTTGCAAAGAAGCATTCCTTAATATATAAATATATTAGTTCATGAGCAAACCGATTTTAGAACTTTAACTACTCAAGTATGCATACGAGTACACATACCTAAGTAGCCGGTCTGAGTTTGGGTTCGTTAGTATGCGAACGGGTACGCATACCTTAGTACACTTCCAAAACCCAACAAAAATTCTTGGACCTATACCTTACGCAAGTACGCGTGCCGGTATGTGTACTTGGTACCCGAAAATTCCACAACTACAAGTACCCATACGGGTATGCATACTCTAGTTCCGGTCACAGATCACATACATCCAAGAATGCATACTATGTTTATAATCCAATAGTTCTAAACTCTGTTTCAATCATTAAAACTTTCTTAGAGGATGACAATAGCCGTTTTCACACACTATTAGCATCAAAGCAATTTTCAAGTTATTAAAATAATTATAACGAAACATTTCAAGTCTACACCAAATGATTGTATTACATAAACCATGTAAGATGTTACTCGGCAATTTTGACATGATCATCTTTTGACTTTCGTCAAGAATATAAGATGAACTTGGTTGAAGCGAAATCTTACCAACACATATTTTGAGAAATATGTAAGCGAGTTAAACTCATCTCGAAATCTCAAATGTGCATAATCAAATACTATATAGTAATACGACTTTTGTCTCAATATAGAAGATAAAGTAGAAATAGACTTTCCAAGTGATATATGAGTTTTACTCTCCACATACCTTTTGTTGATGAAGTTCCACAATCTCTCCTTAGTAGTTCTTCGTCTTCAATTGATGAATGCCGTGAAGTCTAATGTTCAACTACACAATCTATCCTGGTCCGAGACATTACTATAAGTAGGCTAGAAATCAAGACTTATAGTTTTGATCACTAACATTGACCAACAAGCTTGAGATAGCAATGCTTGCGAGTTCGACCGAGCAGTGCTCTAACAATCTCCCCCTTTGTTAATTTTAGTGAAAAACTATCAATACATATGGATTACAAAATAAATCAACTTTGTAGCTTCTCATCCAAATGCTTGATCTCCTTGGTTTTTCAACATTACTCGAAATCTTTGTCACTTCCAAGTACTCCAATGATTCTAAATGTGTTCAACTCAGCATCATAGTTGTTGAAGATCCGTAGCTATAACAATGAGAAAACAGTTGCTCTCAATCATTGTTATACAATGTCATAGTATTATTACACAACATCGAAGTCCAATTGTATCACAACTTTGATAACAATACTACGGTGATATGTATCACTCCCCCTTATTCAATACTTCATCTCACATGAAAACCACTCCCCCTTATATAATGATCAGTAAACCATATGTATTTGTAGTGTGAACTACACATCAATTCTCCCTCTTTTTGTCAATATAAATTGGCAAAGTACGAAAACTAGTGGGATCCTTATGAAATTTTCATAGAGATACTTCATAACCAAAATAAAACAACATACCAACTTGTTTCGAAGATTTCAGATAGTCGAAACTTAGTGTATTCATCAAGGAGTTTATAAAGATACAAGATAACTCCTACAATATTTCACAGCCGCACTCCCCACAAAGATTTGGCAATTAAGCACAAGTTCAATTAAGAACTCTCCCCATAAAATGTCATTCCCGAAAGAACAACAAGAGCGACCTTACTTTTACAAGAAAAGAAGAATTTATTTGGACATTAAAAAATAACATGAAACATGAATTTGAAAAAGAGGGGGTCTAACAACCACACCCAATATTTCGTTCGGCAATCTGAGTAGGACAAACTCCAATATACTTTCAAGGGAATCAACTAGACTGTTAGACTCAATCTACGGAAAAGTATATCAAAGATTTTATATCTCTATCTCTCAATTCAATCTGCAATTAGCAAATAGGAATTTGCGAGCCCGATTGAACATAAGAGAAATAATTTGAAAGGGACGAAAGATCAATGTTCAAGGATCAATCAATTTCAATCAACAACCAAAGTTTGGATTTACCAACTGATCGATTCCACGCACAACCTGTGATATTTTTATTATATAAAAAAATATAATGCGGAAAAGAAATAACACAGACAGCAGAATTTTGTTAACGAGGAAAACTGCAAATGCAGAAAACCCCGGGACCTAGTCCATCTTTGAACACCACACTGTATTAAGCCGCTACAGACACTAGCCTACTACCAATTAACTTTGGACTGGAATGTAGTTGAGCCCTAATCAATCTCACACTGATAAAGGTACAGTTGCGCTCCTTAAGTCTCTGAACCCCAGCAGGACTTCCACGCACTTGATTCTCTTAGCTGATCTCACCCACAACCAAGAGTTGCTACGACCCAAAGTCGAATACTTGATAAACAAATCTGTCTCACACAGAAAAGTCTATTGGAATAGATAAATCTGTCTCCCACAGAAATACCTATGAGTTTTGTTCCGTATTTTGATAAATCAAGGTGCACAAGAACCAATTGATAAACCAGACTTATATCCCCGAAGAACATCATATATTATCAATCACCTCACAATAATCTTAATCATATGGTAGCGAAACAAGATATTTTGGAATCACAAACGATGAGACGAAGATGTTTGTGACTACTCTTTATCTTGCCTATTGGAGAATCAATCTCGAGCAATTCTTAGAGAAGATAGTACTCAATACGATAAAACAGGGCTAGATCATAACACGCAACTACAAAGAAAATAGTTGGGTCTGGCTTCACAATCCTAATGAAGTCTTCAAGTCGTTAACCTACAGGGTTTCATGAAAAACCTAAGGTTAAAGGAGAATCGACTCTAGTCGCAACTAGTATCACACAGGAGGTGTGGGGATTAGGTTTCCCAGTTGCTAGAGTTCTCCCTTATATAGTTTTCAAACCAGGTTTTGAAATATAAGTTACCTTGGTAACAAATCATTCAATATTCACCATTAAATGAAAACCTGATTAGATTTAAGCTAATATCTTTGAACCGTTAGATTGAACTTAGCTTGTTATACACAAATGAAATGTACGCTCATTTAGGTTTGAGTAACAGTACCTAAACGTGTACACCATGTTGGCTCAACATTAGTTAACCGAGGTTAGCTATATGATCAATTGTTATATTCTCTTAGAAGTATACAAGAATACAATTGAAGAAAAATCGGTTTGATTCACTCAAATCAATTCATGAACATTATAGCCACGGTTTGCAAAGAATGCATTCCTTAATATATAAATGTATTAGTTCATGAGAAAACCGATTTTAGAACTTTAACCACTCAAGTATGCATACGGGTACGCATACCTAAGTAGCCGGTCTGAGTTTGTGTTCGCCAGTATGCGAATGGGTGCGCATACCTTAGTATACTTCCGAAACCCAACAAAAATTCCCGGACCTATACATTACGCAAGTACGTGTACCGGTATGTGTACTTGGTATCCGGAATTCTACAACTACAAGTACGGATACGGGTATGCATACTCTAGTACCGGTCATGGATCACATAATGCAAGAATGCATGTTATGTTTATAATCCAATAGTTCTAAACTCTATTTCAATCATTGAAACTTTCTTAGAGGATGACAATAGCCGTTTTCACACACTATTAGCATCAAAGCAATTTTCAAGTTATTAAAATAATCATAACGAAACATTTCAAGTCTACACCAAATGATTGTATCACATAAACCATGTAAGATGTTACCCGGCAATTTTGACATGATCATCTTTTGACTTTCGTCAAGAATATAAGATGAACTTGGTTGAAGTGAAAGCTTACCAACACATATTTCGAGAAATATGTAAGCGAGTTAAACTGAGCTCGAAATCTCAAATGTGCATAATCTAATACTATATAGTAATACGACTTTTGTCTCAATATAGGAGATAGAGTAGAAATAGACTTTCCAAGTGATAGATGGGTTTTACTCTCCACATACCTTTTGTTGATGAAGTTCCAAAATCTCTCCTTAGTAGTTCTTCGTCTTCAATTGATGAACACCGTGAAGTCTAATGCTCAACTACACAATCTATCCTAGTACGAGACATTACTATAAGTAGACTAGAAATTAAGACTTATAGTTTTGATCACTAACATTGAAAAACAAGCGTGAGATAGCAATGCTTGCGAGTTCAACCGAGCAGTACGTGCTCTAACAACACGCACTTATGATCAGTCACGCCAATTACAAATATCGATCATACCATCTCATGGTGATTACTTAGGATCGGTTACACCAATTACCAAGACCGGTCATACCAAATCATAAGTCTAGGTATTGTGATCGGTTATACCAAGATACATAACCTGAGTTAAGATCGGTTCTACCAAGTCACACATATTGGCCATCGAAGAATATACAATGAATGGCAAGACCAATAAACCTATTGATTTACCTTTCGATTCATGAATCAAGTTCATGAATATACTTCCTTTAAACAAATGTAAAACGTTGTTTCCTAGGATGAAATCTTCACCATACACCCATACACATAATCATAAAACTATATACAAGATTATGTCGTTGTCATATCTACGAAGTTCAAAAGATAAGCATTATACTTCGTAGTCTAATTAATTAATTTTATGATTATGCTATTATGATCATGTCTTATCACTAGAGTATTATACACAATACGTAAAGTATATGCAGCTCGCAGTTATGTTTTCAACATGCACGACTTGAATGATACGTTAGGAATGAAACAAGTTCAAGTCAGTATTACTAACCTCAAGTGGAAGGATGATATCATTGTTGTAGTTTGTTATTTCTTCTCATTTTTCATGTCTTCGGAGTAATACTTGTATGTCTCAACATTACTAGACTTTCTAGTCTAACCTAAACGAAGTTGACTCTAATATTTAATCAAGCGACTCTAGATGAGTTTTGATACTAAAATATGACAACCAATCTTGACATACCAATGCTTGGTGAGTTAAACCGAGCTATGTTCTAACATGAGGTGAATAATAATCTAGGTTGCACTTCGGGTTTCATAAGTATGGATTTTGAGGATAGCCAGACTTTTGTTTAAGTTGCTATCGATTTCTATCATCTGGATCTATCGTTTGATCTGATCATCCGTTTAGATCGTAAATCAGGAAATCAATAATAGGCTTAATCTGTGGGAGGCATATTTGGTTTAAAGTCTTCAATTGAGTCGAAGAAACTCTTAGTTGGTGTGCGACCGTCTAAGGGAATCAATTGCGCGGAATCCTGCTGGGATTCATCAGGCGTAAGGAACGCGAATGTGCCTGAATCAGTGAGAGACTGAGTTCGGGATCAACTACATTCCAGACCGAAGTTAATTGGTAGTATGATAGTGTCTATAGCGGCTTAATACAGTTTGGTGTTCAATCTGGACTAGGTCCCGGGGTTTTTCTGCATTTGCGGTTTCCTCGTTGACAAAATTTCCGGTGTCTGCGTTTTTTTTTCGTTTTCCGTGTTATATTGTTTATCTTTATAATTAAAATATCACAGGTTGTGCATTGACCAATCACAGTAGCTAGGTCCAACCTTGTTAGTTAGATAAGACTAGATTGATCCTTGGACATTGGTCTTTGGTACCGTCCAAGAACTCTCTTTGTAGATTCGATTTTGTAAGCGTTCTAACAACAAGAGAGAGATATATTACTCTAGGCACTTTTCTTGATTGAGTTTTTACTCTCGAAGTTGTGTTGAGTTTTTCTATACAGATTGCCTAAGAAAAAGTTGGTTGTGTATTTTGGTAACCCCGACGTTTTCACAATTGATTCTATGTCAGCTGACTAAAGTGGTTCACACGTATGGAGAAAGGGTAGCAACGTCATATCCATGTTTTGAATTCAATTTGAATCTCCAGTATAAATGAATTATCCCGTTGGACCCTACATTAAATGGGTTAACGAGTTTTAGACCAACCAGCAAATTTCCCAAAACTAAAAGATTAGATTATATACCTAATGTTTGGGCTCATACTCAGCTCACCCTTATCTCCTCCAACCACTTCTGGTTCTCCAAAGTTTTTAAAACTAAAGTGTTATTTTAAATGAAAGTTAAACCAAAAGTTAAAGTTCCTAAATCCATAAATCCTTATTTGCATCTTAATTATATATGTACAATTGAAACTTATTTATTGATTAGCTTAAGACCTTACTAGGACCATATAATACCTTTAAAAATGCTTTTACACGACTTTGAATTGTTATTGTTCTTGTAATACCTATTATTATCATCATTGAAATAATGAGAACATACACACTATCCAAAATCCAATTTAAGACAATAAAACACCCCTATATTGAAAATATAAAGATAAAGTCAATGCAGATAAATCAAAGTTCAATCAGAAGCTACAAAAAAATCAATTAAACAAATAATTCCTCACATATCTCATCCTGACGACGAAGAAAAGTACATGACCAAGCATAGTTATCGCAGAATTGTTACCCTTGGGAAGATCTATAAGCTTCATGAGGCATAAACCATAAACAACAGAAACAGTAACACCGGCTTTTCCCCAAGCATTCCTATCTTGTAGTTACCAACTAACACCACCTGTTAGAGCACTGCTCGGTCGAACTCGCAAGCGTTTCTATCTCAAGCTTGTTTGCCATGTTTAGGTGATCAAAACTATAAGTCTTGATTTCTAGTTTACTTATAACTATGTCTCTGACTAGGATAAAATGTATAGTTGAGCTTTAGACTTCACGATGTTCATCGACTAAAGACGAAGATCTACTGAGGAGAGCTTGGAGGAACTTCGTCAACAAAAGGTATGTGGAGACTAAAAATTATCTATCACTCAGAAGTCTATTCTATTTTATCTTCTATTGATACTAAGTCGTATATCTATATAGACTCTTACATTATACACATTTGATATTTCGAGCTGAGTTTAACTCGCTTATATCTTTCTCCAAATATGTGTTAGAAGATTTTTGCTTTAGCTACATTCATCATTATTCTTGATGATTTTAGTTGGAAACAATTTATTTGTTGTAAACTAAATAATGAGTCAAAAGAGGATCATGTGAAAATTGTCTTTAAACATCTTACATGATTTGTGTGAGACAGTCATTTGATGTAGACCCAAAATGTTTCGTATTGATCATTCGATCACCTGAAAAATTACTTATAAGTTAATAGTTTGTGTGGGACAGCTATTGTCGTCTTCCAAGGATGTTTCAATGATTGAAATGGGAGTTTAAAACAATTAACCATTGTCTGGATATAGCACAGTATGCATACTAGTATGAAAATTATTGTAGTATGATTCAGGTCCGGAAACCAAGTTTGCATACCAGTATGCGAGCGGTTTTAACTGTTAAAGTCCGGGAACCAAGTATGCATACCAGTATGCGAACGGTTCTACCTGAGTTAGGTCTGGGGCGACAATATGCATACCGATTTGCGAACTGTCGGACAAGACCGAAGTCCGGAGCTTAGGTTTGCGTACCCATTTGAAAACTAAGTTGGTTTAAGTTCTAAAATCGGTTAAATATGATGATTTCATACTCATGAAAAAATACATATATACATTAAGGAATCTAATCTTTGCAAACCGTGGCTTAATGTTCATGAATTGATTCTCTTGAATCAATCCGATTTTGTTTCAATTGTGTCTTGTATACTTCTTTGAAAATATAGACAATTGAACAAATATATGAGTAACACAATTAGATTCATTTGATTATCATTTGATCTAAAAGTGTTAGATGAATGTGGTTTATAAAAAAGTGTTCATATGGCTAACTTCGGTTAACTATTGTTGAGCCAACTCAATATATGCGTTTAGGTACATTTACCCATATTTAAATGAAGATATATTTCATTTTTGTGTAACAAGATAAGACCATCTAACGGTGGAGATACATTGATTTGGTTTTAAGCAAACTTAACTTGAATCTTAAATCAGGATTTCATCTAATGGTGAATATTGATTGCTTTGTTTCAAAGCTATCAAACCCTGATTTGAAGACTATATAAGGGAGAACTTTAGCAACTGGGAAACCTAATCCCCACACCTCCTGTGTGGTACTAGTTGCGTACTAGAGTCGATGCTCCTTTAACATAGGTTTTTCCGAAAACCATTATAGATTAACGACTTAAAGACTTCATTGGGATTCTTAAGCCAGACCCAACTATTTTCTCTGTAGTTGCGTGTTCTGATCTTACTTGTTCTATCGTATTGAGTATTATCTTCTCTAAGATTGGCTCGAGATTTATCTTCTATAGGTAATATATAAAAACTAATCACAAATCTCTTCGTCTCATTCTTTGTGATTCCACAATAACTTGTTCAACTACCATATAGTTAAGTTATTGTGAGGTGATTGATATTTTTAGGCTGTTCTTCGGGAATATAATACATGATTATTAATTGGTTCCTGTTCACCTTGATTTATCAAAAGACGGAACAAAAACTTCGTAGCTATTTCTGTGGGAGACAGATTTATCTCTCAGAATTTACTTTTTTTTGGGAGATAGATTTGTTTATATAGTCTTCGACTTTGGGTCGTAGCAACTCTTAGTTGTGGGTGAGATCAACTAAGAGAATTAAGTGCGTAGATTACTGCTGGGATTCAGAGGCGTAAGAAACGCGACTGTACCTTAATCGATGTGAGACTTGGTTAGGGCTCAGCTATATTCCAGTCCGAAGTTAATTTGTAGTAGGCTAGTGTCTGTAGCGGCTTAATACAGTGTGGTGTTCAAAACTGGACTAGGTCCCAGGGTTTTTCTGCATTTGCGGTTTCCTCGTTAACAAAACTTACAGTGTATGTATTATTTCTTTTCCGCATTATATTTGAAATATCACAGGTTGTGCGTAGTTCAACCAATTGGTAAATCCGACCTTGTTTGTTGGGTAGTAATGGATTGACACTTGAACATTGGTTTTTGATACAGTTCAAGTTATTTCTCATATCAATTGGGCTCACAGATTCCTGTCTGTTCGATTGGAAATTCTATTGAGAAATAAAGATACAGCTCTTGGATATATTTTCTTGATTGAGTCTGACTGTCTAGTTGACTCTCTTGGAATTATATTGGAGTTAGGCAATACAAATTGTCGAACGAAATATTGGGTGTAGTTGTTAGACCCCCGTTTTTTAAATTGGTATCAGAGCTGGCAAACACGTTAAAGACCTCTTAAGTATGTGTTTGTAGCAATATGACTCTATGGACGGAAATGCTATCTCAAACGATGCATCATCAATTCAAAAACATTCTGATTTGGTTCAAAGCTTTGGTTGTTCTGAGGAATCTCTCGCATCTTCTTCATTACCTGAAACCGTGTACAACTGAGAGTCTCGCCTGGAAGAACAGTTGGACGAACTTTCAAATGAAAGTGATTCAGATGTTGAAAATGATGTTGATGAGGAAGTCTCGCAATATATCAAGCTTTTTGACCATCTCATAATGAAAAAGAAGTCAACATCCTGTTTGGCTGAGTTTCTGACTCCTCTCTGTCAAGAAAACAAAAAATTGAGAAAACTGATATGATTGTGGATATAGTCTGTTACAATCCCTTGTTAAAGATCGTGAAGAAGATGTGCGTTCAAAAAATTCTGAATGTGAAAATCTTCGTCGAAATCTCTTTGTGTTGAAAGAAAAACAACTTGAGATTGATTTAACTGCTGCTCTTGATAAAATCAAGATGTTGGAAGTGGACTTGAAAAAATACTGAATGTGAAAATTCTGAAGCAAGGTGTGACTCTCAACAAAATTGTTTCAATGCCAGAGAAAGTGTTTTTCTCTCTCGAAAAAAACAACTTGAGGTTGATTTAACTGCTGCTCTTGATAAAATCAAGATGTTGGAAGTGGACTTGAAAAAGTTCAATACTAGTTCAAACAAATTAACCACAATTCTAGGAGAAAGTAAAAATTATCCTGATACACGAGGATTGGGCAATAAGGGAATAGATGCTCCACGTACTAGCAAAGAGGTAAAATTTGTCAAGGCTATTGATTCTTCTCAACAAAAGGTTTCCACTAACAGCAAAAGTGAATACCTTCACCGGCAGTTAAGGTTCGAAAGAGCAAAGTATATGTGACGCCCCAACTCCTAAACCTGCTTAGCTATAGGATTACAACCTAATTGAAGCATCAAATCCATATTATAAATCTTAAGAACCATCTTCACATAAAGCACTAACAAACAAACCCAAACTCTCTGATACAGTATTTTGAAAGTCTCTCATGTTATATAAGTATATAATTGTGTTGTTTTACAGAATAAAGAAAGAATACATAAAATACATATACACGGCAACACTAATATTAGGTAGAGCACTAAGCTATGAAAACGGATATATTCGCACGCTTCATTCTTTATGATTACTGAAACTGAAGTGGGAACAAGTGAGCACATCGTCCCAAAGGGTGCCCGAAGAAATATATAACTTCCAAGTACTCACTAACATGATTCACAGTTCAAAGAACAAAAATTGGAAAGAATAGTAATGAATCTAAGCGTTCAACAATTCATGCAACAAGAAACAAGTGTTATCCTAACCTCGCCAAACTCATTGGAGAAGACGACGCGAGAACAACCCTAACCAATAATAATAACATCATCCACACAGAGTGATCATACAAACTATGATTCAGAATATTACCATCATGATCAGAAAGTTAGTCAAACAAGTATGATATGCACACGAGTGATTTCCATCAAATAAAATAATATATATAATATCATAACGGATGAATTACCGCCCTACTAAGTAATATTCAAACGGATGAGTTACCGCCCTACTATATTAATAAGCAGTAATACTATAACGGATGAATTACCGCTCTACTAATGAAATAGTTATAATAGTATTTAAACGGATGAATTACCGTCCTACTAAATAATATTGTCGATGGATGAATTACTGCCTTACTTAACTTAGCTAAGAGACGTGGGGTAACACAGGCACTCCTCGCAGGGAAATCTCACAATGCATATCAAACACATCACATCATAGCAATACCGTACATACAGATACAACATATACATCATACTCAAGATACGGGAATTAGAACATCACAGTATACGCCATCATGCACTCAAATAGTAAAGACTCATCATGCTCGCAGATAAAAGAAAGATTAATGATTACAAGAAGGTTACAGAGTTCCCACCTGTTTGGAAGGCAAACCACTCCTACCTCGAGATCCGTGATCCACCAGATCATCCTTTGAATCGTTCGTTGTTAATAAAGACTAACTGTTAATCACACAAGCACTCTAAGAATTCAGCCAATAAGCTCACACAAGGTTCATAACATAATTTCATATACATCTCTAGTTTTATTCTAAGTGAACTATTTAATGGTTCTAAGCCCATTTATGGTTTTACACCGTTTTATTGTATATCTTTAGCACAAATAAAGGTTTACTAATTCAATTAGTTTGGTCTATAGTCCATTCGATAGTTCTAATGAATATGTACAACTTTGTCGAAGGAACCAAAGGTCAATTAACAACTAATGTCAGTCAAAGGTCAAAGGAACCAACTGGTTAGGTCACTGAGTCAAATCGAGTCAAGTCTGGTTAAAGGGTCGACTAAGTCAGAAGATCGATTCAGGAAGATAATCTGACTCAGACGAGTCAGATTAAACTAACAACTGGCCAGGCTAAAACACAAGGCCCGAGCTATCAGCTCATGCCACAAACTAATGCACAATCAATATGCAAGCAAAATACGCCAAGAACAAAAGATGCATTTATAATTGTACACAGTTCTATAAGCTACATCTAACTTTTATCTTCATTTCAACTAAGATTTGAACAATAACATCATTAACTTCATTACTTCTCAACAGATTCATACATCTCCATTTCCAGTTCATTTCCTTTCATCTTGCAAATACCAACACCAGCAATAACAACACCAGGCTTCACTTCAAAAGTTCACACAAACAGCCATAGTAGCTTAATCCATCAACCTACAGATTCAACATCCTCATACCCAAAACCTTGTATTGATCAACCCATTTTACTTTCACAGCAACATCATTACCAATTCAGCTTCACATTTCAGACCCACTGGATTCAGTTCACATACCATTTAACCATGTCATTCTCTCTTCTGCCAGTTCAATCACATTGGTAACTCTATTTCCAACTCGAATGCACCACCAAGTCACCACCACAGCAGATATAAACCTATGTCTTCACCATGGAAGCATCATTATCCATTGCAAAACTGAACATCTACATCACTGCTAGCAATTCAGTCCTCCCGTAACAACAAAGACCTCATCTTCATTAACTCTATCAACACCTCCATAACCTTGAAGCTTACAATACCACTACCACCAATCTTCACAGTTCATACATTATACTACTACCAGAGTCTCATCTTCATTTATATTCTTCTCAAGTCAGCAGTCTTGTAATTCAAATCCACTAACTAAAAGCTTCTCCTGCCACTTGAACTTCATATCAACAACAGTTCCCAATTCTACTTCTATGTTCATCAAGACAAAACCCTATAACTCAACCCAATATCTTGTTGCATCCATCACCTGTAACTTCAAACTACAACTGTTGTAACCTTTTTCCACCATCTTCATTAGCTACAACAATAACTCAATCACATAACCTCCATCCTCATGAACTGAAATCTCATAACCAACCACAATACATCCATTGAGCAGAATAACAAAATCTCCCTCTATCTCAGTTTATACCTCTTCTTTACAATTTAAATGTCATCCTTCTAAAATCAACAAAACCCTATTTTCTCAATTTGGGGAAGAACATGAGAAAACCCTAATTTGATTCGATTAACAGAGAAACTAAAATTAAATGCTATAGAACCATCTAGACTTCACTCAAACACAAACCCATCTAATGATCTATCAAAACACTTCAAATTTAAAGAACAATTTAAATTAATTCGAAAGCCTAAATTAAATCTTTGTTTACCTTTTATGTTGGGTTTGATTTTCACCAGATAAATCAAAACTATCACCATCATTTAACCTTCAATCTATATAAGCTTTATATCAACTTAGAATCATGAACTGATTCTCAAAATCGCCAACAGACGAAGAACATGGAAGAAAGGAAGAGAAGAAGAAAAAGAAGAAGAAGAAGAAGAGAGATAAAGAAGAGAGAGGAATGAATTTCTCTGCGACACGTTTGATGAAGATAAGACCAAAGAAAGTTACTGAGGCACTCACGTTTTGGATAAGGAAATCCCCTCACACTAAACTGACGATATCTCCTTCGTCATAAATTCATCAGTACGCTATGTAACTTAATAACCCCTTCAGTACCTCCATCTTTTAAAGTGTTTTTGTTGTACATCATGGACTTACATTTCAATTTTTCTACAGGTTCGAGGCGAAGCCAGAGTGCAGGGAATTCATATTGAATTAGAATCAGATGACGACTAACCCCTAGCTTCCACAGTTACCAGATGGTCCTGATCAACCACCATTCTTAGACCCATCTTGGTCTGATGTCCCAGTAGATCGATAGTTTAAGAGACGGTATCATATAAGATTGGCTTACGACAGTCGGTTAACTATGTTAGTATCAGTCCGATGATATTATCTACAACAACCCGAAGAATATGGTTGCTAATCTCTTTCTAATCCCATTTTTTGGAACTGATTAATTAATCTTAAATTTACTTGAATTATGATTTTTGGGATTAAACTCAATTGTACCACTCGAAATGCAAAAGTGAATATGTTGTTTACAAATTCAAATTATGGGACATATTGGTGAGGTATGTCAATTGGTGAAATATAGACGTGTGTAACATTTTAGTAACGAGCAATGTGGGATCACGATTTGGCAAAGAAAGAAATATTAAAAGGAAAATAAACAGATTAGTTGTTACGTAGCGAAATTTGTTGGCATGAAAAAAGAAGAAGGCGGCATGGGTTAAGCCCTAGTATCTTATAAAGTGATCCAAAAAATATTTTGCCTCATTTTTGCTGATACAAAGCATGTACCGTCCCATTTGAATTTTGGTAGAATCTAAGTTTTGCGAATGAGACCTTCAATTCAAGTTAAACTAGAGAAATGATTGCTTGTTACAAAGCTTACAATCAATGGAAGAATATCTTATAAAATGATCCAATTTTTTTTTTCTCATTATTGCGGATACAAAGCGTGTAATGTCGCTTTTGAATTTTGGTAGAGACTCTCTTTTGCGAATGAGACCCTCTTTTGCGAATGAGACCTTCAATTCAAGTCATAACTAGAGATATGATGGCTTGTTACAAAAATCACAGTCAGTGGAACAGTATCTTATAAAATGATCCAAAAATTATTTTTCCTCATTTTTGCGGATACAAAGCGTGTACCATCGCCTTTGTATTTTGGTAGAAACTCACTTTTGCGAATGAGACCTTCAATTCAAGTTAAAACTAGTGAAATGATGGCTTGTTACAAGCATACAATCAATGGAATAGTATCTTATAAAATGATCCAAAAAATATTTTGCCTCATTTTTGCGGATACAAAGCATGTACCGTCAATTTTGGTAGAAACTTACTTTTGCGAATGAGACCTTCAATTCAAGTCAGAACTAGACAAATGATGGCTTGTTACAAAGTTTACAGTCAATGGAACAGTATTTTATAAAATGATCCAAAAAATATTTTGCCTCATTTTTGCGAATACAAAGCGTGTACCGTCGTATTTGTGTTTTGGTAGAAACTCACTTTTGTGAATGAGACCTTCAATTCAAGTCAAAACTAGGAAAATGATGGTTTGTTACAAAGCTTACAATCAATGGAAGAATATCTTATAAAATGATCCTAAAAATATTCTGCCTTATTTTTACGGATACAAAGTGTGTACCGTCGCCTTTGAATTTTGGTAGAAACTCACTTTTGGGAATGAGACCTTCAATTCAAGTTAGAACTAGAGAAATTATGATGGATTGTTCCAAAGCTTACAGACAATGGAACAGTATCTTATAAAATGATCCAAAAAATATTTGGCCTTAATTTTGTGGATACAAACCGTATAACGCCGCTTTCGTATTTTGAGAAAAACTCAATTTTGACAATGAGACCATCAATTCAATTTAGAACTAGAGAAATTATGGCTTGTTACAAAGGTTACAGTCAATGGAACAGTATCTTATAAAATGATCCAAAAAATAGATAGCCTCATTTTTGCGGATACAAAGCGTGTACCTTCGCCGTTGAATTTTGGTAGAAACTCACTTTTGCGAATAAGACCTTCAATTCAAATCACAACTAGTGAAATGATGGATTTTTACAAAGCTTACAATCACTGGAACAGTATCTTATAAAATGATCCGAAAAGTATTTTGCCTCATTTTTGCAGGTACAAAGCATGTATCGTCGCCTTTGAATTCTGGTAGTAACTCTTTTTTGAGAATGAGACCTTCAATTCAAGTTAGAACTATAGAAATTTTGGGTTGTTACAAAGCTTACAAACAATGGAATAGTATCTTATAAAGTGATCCAAAAAATATTTTGCCTCATTTTTGCGGATACAAAGCATGTACCGTCCTATTTGAATTTTGGTAGAATCTAAGTTTTGCGAATGAGCCCTTCAATTCAAGTTAAACTAGAGAATTGATTACTTGTTACAAAGCTTACATTCAATGGAAGAATATCTTATAAAATGATCCAAATTTTTTTTTTGCCTCATTATTGAGGATACAAACCGTGTACCGTTGCTTTTAAATTTTGGTATAGACTCTCTTTTGCGAATGAGACCTTCAATTCAAGTCATAACTAGATATATGATGGCTTGTTACAAAAATTACAGTCAGTGGAACTGTATCTTATAAAATGATCCAAAAATTATTTTTCTTCATTTTTGCGGATACAAAGAATGTACCGTCGCATTTGAATTTTGGTAGAAACTCACTTTCGCGAATGATACCTTGAATTCAAGTCAAAACTAGATAAATAATGATTTGTTACAAATCTTACAATCAATGGAAGAATATCTTATAATATGATCCAGAAACTATTTTGCCTTATTTTTACGGATACAAAGCGTGTACCATCGCCTTTGTATTTTGGTAAAAAATCACTTTTGTGAATGAAACCTTCAATTCAAGTCAAAACTAGAGAAATGATGGCTTGTTACAAAGCTTACAATCAATGGAAGAGAATCTTATAAAATGATCCAAAAAATATTTTGACTCATTATTGCGGATACAAAGCGTGTATCGTCGCGTTTGAATTTTGGTAGAGTCTCTATTTTGCGAATGAAACCTTCAATTCAAGTCAGAACTAGAGAAATAATGGCTTGTTACAAAACTTACAATCAATGGAACAATATCTTATAAAATGATACAAAAAATATTTTACCTCATTTTTGCGAATACAAAGCGTGTACCATCGCCTTTGAATTTTGGTAGAGACTCTTTTCTATGAATGAAACCTTCAATTCATGTCATAACTAGAGAAGTGATGGCTTGTTACAAAACTTACAGTCAATGGAACAGTATCTTATAAAATGATCCAAAAAATATTTTGCCTCATTTTTGCGAATACAAAGCGTGTACCGTTGCATTTGTATTTTGGTAGAAACTCACTTCTGCGAATGAGACCTTCAACTCATGTCAAAACTAGAGAAATGATTGATTGTTACAAAGCTTAAAGTCAACGGAAAATGATCCAAAAAATATTTTACCTTATTTTTGCGGATATAAAGCGTTTACCGTCGCATTTGAATTTTGGTAGACACTAATTTTTGCGAATGAGAACTTCAATTCATGTCAAAACTAGAGAAATGATTGTTTGTTACAAAGATTACAATCAATGGAAGAATATCTTATAAAATGATCCAAAAAATATTTTGCCTCATTATTGCGAATACAAAGCGTGTATCGTCGCGTTTGAATTTTGGTAGAGTCTCTATTTTGCGAATGAAACCTTCAATTCAAGTCAGAACTAGAGAAATGATGGCTTGTTACAAAACTTACAGTCAATGGAACAATATCTTATAAAATGATACAAAAAATATTTTACCTCATTTTTGCGAATACAAAGCGTGTACCATCGCCTTTGAATTTTGGTAGAGACTCTTTTCTACGAATGAAACCTTCAATTCATGTCATAACTAGAGATGTGATGGCTTGTTACAAAACTTACAGTCAATGGAACAGTATCTTATAAAATGATCCAAAAAATATTTTGCCTCATTTTTGCGAATACAAAGCGTGTACCGTTGCATTTGTATTTTGGTAGAAACTCACTTCTGCGAATGAGACCTTCAACTCATGTCAAAACTAGAGAAATGATTGATTGTTACAAAGCTTAAAGTCAACGGAACAATATCTTATAAAATGATCCAAAAAATATTTTACCTTATTTTTGCGGATATAAAGCGTTTACCGTCGCATTTGAATTTTGGTAGACACTAACTTTTGCGAATGAGAACTTCAATTCATGTCAAAACTAGAGAAATGATTGTTTGTTACAAAGATTACAATCAATGGAAGAATATCTTATAAAATGATCCAAAAAATATTTTGCCTCATTTTTGCGGATACAAAGAGTGTATTGTCGCCTTTTTTTGTTCTAAATCATTAAATTTTATTACCAAAAATTTTCAATTTACAGCTTACAAAAAAGCCTTGATGTTTTCGAGGCTTTAAACAAAAGAAGTAAAAATTTTAAGTCCAACATGCTGGGCCCAATAATATATGAAAAATGAAAGAAGCTTAGTATAGCCTTTACAAAAGAAACAGATAAGCAAAATGGTTAAAACCTGAAGTACACATCTGTTTCATTTTCTAGTTTACCAAGACTTGGTGGTTTTTCATCATAGAATCGTATCACTTCTCTTGCTAGTGCTACACCTTCTTTAGCCATATGATCAGCAGAGAAGTTTATTTCTCTGAATGAGTGTCTGAAAGTAATAAGAGGAATACCTTGTTTTATCTTCATCCATCTATGATATACTATCCTTGGTATTTTGTTGTTGTTAAAAGCCATCAATGCTGAATTTGAATCTAAACTGAAGCATACCTCTTGTAAACCTTTGGTAATTGCCCATTCTCCTGCTACAATAAGTGCCATAACTTCAGCCAAGTAGTTTGTTGCTACACCCAGACCATCGGATGCAGCACCAATACAGCTTCCAGTACTATTTCTGGCAATGAAAACCAACCCTGCCATTCCTGGATTCCCTTTTGAAGCAGCATCACAACATACAAGAATCTGGTTTGGAATAGGAAGTTTGAAAAAGCACTATTTAAGAATGATGCTTTTAGTCTTGATCCCTGTGATATTAAAAGTAAGGAGAATTTGTAGATCATACATACTACCATCCATTTTCCCTTTCATTCTGATTTTGTATTCTTTTGCAAATCTTGCAATATGTGGCTTGAACTGTGCTAAGCATGGAGTTTCACCTTCATAAATGATTTTATTTATTGTATGCCATAGCTGCACCATTATATTGAAAGAGAAGTTGTACCAAACTTCTTTGACATCTGAACTTTTCTTTTTTTCTATTTGAAGCACTTCCTCAAATTTTGTAGGTTTTGAGCACTGGAATATGTTTCTTATCCAGTGATATGGATTCACTGAAATCACATGACCATAGTAGATGATCCATTGTATCTTGGTGTTTACCAATGAAATAACATTTAGACACAGTAGAAAAACCTTTTTTTCTTACAGATTCTTCAGTTGCACAAGCTCCTCTTAAAATTTTCCATAGATTGGCATATGTATAAGGATGAACACAAGGTCGCCAAACCTGATGAGCCCAAGCTACTACTGGGTGTTTTTGTCTGATAACATGTGCAGCATTTGATACTGTGAAATTGCCAGTTTTTTCATGTGCCCGTATTCTTTTATCTTTACCTCCTCCAATGATTGGTAGTTCATTTGTACTAAAATATTTCAACATTGAGTTTGGTATATGCCACTTACCATTTTGGATTAAGTCTTGCACTTTCATTTCTGAGTGTTGTTGAATATATGCATCATCTTCATGTCTTTAAGCTAAAGCAAACTCCTTCACCCATTTATCATACCAAACATATATGTGTACACCATCACCTACTAACCATCTTGTACCTTCTTGTACTTCTGTCATTACCCATTTAAGTCCTGTACATATGGAAGATTGCTTGTAGTATTTTATCCATTCACCCTTCTTGTTTTTATATTTGTCTTTCATGAACAGTGCCCATTCTACTTCCTCTGTTTCAATTTTTCATGGCAGCTTCATTAACATTGCTTTATTCATCACTTCTAATCTTCTCAATCCCAATCCTCATTCTTTTATAAGTGCATTTACTTGGTCCCATTTGACTGTGACTAGCTTCTTTACATTAGGATCACCAGACCACAAGAAGTTTCTGATTATTCTCTCACAATTAAGAATTACTGATTTGGGCCATTTATAGACTGACATTATGTATATTGGCATACTACAGAGCACATACTTAACCAGTGTTAATCTGGCAGAAAAAGCTAGCAGTTTTCCCATCCATCCAGCTAACATGTTCTGCATCATTTCCACCATCCACCACACTTGATATGTTTTTACTCTGCCTGGATTAAGAATCACTCCTAAGTATTTGTCAGGAAAACAGATATTTCCATTTGCAGAACATTTGCAATTTAATTTCTTCTTAAATCTGAAACTCCACCAACAAAACACTTGCTTTTTTCTTTATTCACCACTTGACCTGATGCTTTTTGGTATTTATCTAGTAACTCCATCAAGTTTTTCAAAGTCTTCTTATCCCCATTACAAAATATGAAAATGTCATCTGCAAACATCAAGTGACTTGGTTGACATCCACCTCTATTTACCATGGCTTGAATTTTACCAGTTTGCACCATTTTTGTGATATTCCTACTTAGGACTTCTTCAGCAAGCACAAATAGTATTGGTGATAGTGGATCACCCTGTCTAAGACCCCTTCCAACTTCAAAAAATCCACAAGTCCCCCCATTAACTAACACTGATATTCTTGCAGATTCAAATATTTTTTTTTAACCAGTGTATGCTCTTTAAAGAGAAACCAAACCTTTGTAGAACTTCAAACAAGAATTTCCAACTGATGGAATCAAAAGCTTGAGTTATATCAATTTTGAGACCTACATTTCCTCCTCTCCTTTTGATATCCATTTCATTCACAAGTTCAGATGCTAAAACAATTTTTTTCCTGAATGTTTCTTCCTTTAATGAATGCACTTTGTTGAATAGAAACCATTTTATCAATCATTATATTGATTCTTGTTGTAATTATTCTTGTTATGATTTTGAAGTTGAAGTTTGCTAGTCCAATGGGTTTGAAATGCTCAGCTCTTTTTTATCCTTGTAGTTTTGGAAGTAGAAATAGGAAGTTGGAGTTGAAACCTTTAAGAATGTAGTTGTTCCTCCAGCAGAATTGTATGGCTTCTATCAGTTCTGTCCCAATTACATCCCATGCAAACTTATAGAAGCATCCTGGAAATCCATCAGGTCCTGGTGCACTGTTAGCATTCATTTCAAAAACTGTATTTTTAATCTCAACTGATGAAGGAATAGCCTCTAGAAGTAAATTGTCTTCCTCAGTTAGAATTTTTGGTATTGATGCAAAAAGTTCTTCATGAAATTCAACACTTCTTTCTTCAAACTTATTTTGATAGTGATTGACTAATACTTCAGCAATTTGTTTTTGATTAGTTATTAAGTTTCCTTCATCATTCTCTATCTCAGCAATGTTGTTCAGTGCTCTTCTAATTCCCATGTTTGTATGGAAGAAAGTAGTATTGGCTCCACCTTATTTCACCCATTTAATTCTATATTTGTTCCTCATCATTTCATTATATTGTTGAGCCACTAACTCATGCTTCCCTCTTGCAGTTATTAGTTTATCAAGCAACTCAATATTCTCAGGTGTTGCATCAGAATCTAAGGCTGCAACCAAAACTTCATCTTATGTAGATTTTAGCTTTATTTTGAGGTCACCAAAAACTTCCCAATTCCATTTTTTAAAATATTCTTCAATCTTTTAATTTTGCTGATAAATTGAAATGCAGGATTTCCATCACATACTTCTTCCCATGAGTCTTTTATCACTTTTAAGAATCCTGGGTGAGTTGTCCATGCTGATTGATATTTGGAAGGAGTGTTTATTGGTTTTGGAATAAAATTAACTCCTCCCATAAAAGCACCATGATCAGAAGTCCCCCTAACTCCCACTTTATAGCACCATCCTTCATATTTGTCTAGCCACTTAATATTGAAGAAAGCTTTATCCAGATCACATAATATCCTTCTTCTTCCAACTCTGTTATTGCACCAAGAAAACTTGATTCCAGTTCTTTTAGCTTGAATTAGATTACAGGATTCTAAACAGTCTCTGAATTCTTGCATTGATATTCTAAGAGGATTTCTTCCTCCCTTCTTTTCATCATTAGATAATACAACATTGAAATCACCTATCACTAGCCAAGTCACTAGCCAAGGTGATACTCAAGAGTTGATTTGAACTAACTCATCCCATAAAGATCTTCTATCAATAGTGAGACATTCTGCATGTATTCCAGTAACCATTACATCTCCAACTTGTACTGTGATAGCTTGTCTTGTTGATGAAATCACATGAGGAGTAGATAAAGATGCATGCCACATTAACAAAATATTTCCCTTCCTTCCTTGATTGGAATTATGTATTAATTTTTGACATATTCCTGGGAGTTTCAAGTTTTTAATAATAATACTAGAAGCCTTTACTTTAGGCTCAGAGATCCGAAGAAAAGATGGACTGAAATTAGATACTAAATTTCTGAGTTTATCCTGGGCTGAGTTCTCCTCACACCCCTGATATTCCAGTATAGAACTCTCATTGGGATTGGGAAGGTTGAGAAGTGTTGAGACTTCCCACGCTAGTTTTAACTAAATTACTAGCATGTTTTCTTGTAGTGACATTGGGAATACCTTTAGTGATATTCCCTTTGACAGGTTTGCTGATAACCAATATCATTCTGAGCAGAATTCTTAAAAGTGAAATCCACCACTTTCTCTTGAATTTTATTTTGATTATCATTAGGAATGACAATTTCACCTTCTTCTATTTCATGAGACTGTGAAGTTCCTTCATTAGCTGGAGTGTTACAAATATCAAAACCAATCACAGAATGTTGTTGAATTTTTTTAGGAGTGTATCCCCATTTTTGTTGCTTAGGAGCAACTTCTTGTGTTTTCCCTTTTCTATAAGTTCTACATTCTGCTACATTATGTCCAATAGTTTTGCAGTGAATGCAGAATTTGGGAATTTTAGAAGCTCTCACCTCCTGCTCAAACTTGCCATATTTAGATTCCACCCATACCTTGTTTGGAACTACATTTGTTAAATCTACTTCAACTAGGATGCTTGCATAATACCCAATTTCTTTCTGCAGTGTTATTTCATCTATTCTGATTGGTCTGCCAATAGCATTTCCCATTGCCATTAAAATAGCTTCTTTCCAATATTCAATGCTTAGATCTGGAAATGTTATCCATACAAAAGCATTAGAAGATTTTTGAAGTTCTGGTTTGAAATCTCTTTCCCAAAATCTCAATCTTAAAGCTTGGGATTTAATATCCCAGTAACCCTCACATATATATTTCATATCATCACCATTATCAAGTTTAAAAATAAATAATCCTTTACCAATAGGTATGAACTGACAGTTACCTTTGAGAGTCCGTTGTTTTCTCAGATTTTCTTCAGCAACCGATAATTTGAGATTTACTAAATTCAAACGACCAATTAAACTAAATATCCATTCATTTAGACTTGCATCAATTACTTCATCAGGAATAAAAACTGAAGTGCTAAAATTAATTGAATCCGAAGAATTTTCCGATATGAGATTTCGGTTCATCTCATTATCAGAATTTGATTTTCCAGACATATTTCTCAGATTTTAGATATAAGAAATCATCATTACTAAAAATATAAATCTCCTGAAGAGAAATTTTATGTAAGAACTGATTTGAATTTTCACCTGAGATGATGAATTCGATGAACTACTCATGAAAAACGAGAAGAAAAATTTCTCCGATTTGATCGCCGGTTTGCATAGCTTGACTCGGCCGATCCCTAATTAATTGATCACTTTGAATACTGTACTGTCGCCTTTGAATTTTGGTAGAAACTCACTTTTGCGAATGAAACCTTCAATTCAAGTCAAAACTAGAGAAATGATGGATTGTTACAAAGCTTACAATCAATAGAAGAGTATCTTATAAAATGATCCAAAAAATATTTTTCCTCATTTTTGCGGATACAAAGAGTGTACCGTCGCCTTTGAATTTTGGTAGAAACTCACTTTTGCGAATGAAACCTTCAATTCAAGTCAAAACTATAGAAATGATGGCTTGTTACAAAGCTTACAATCAATGGAAGGCTATCTTATAAAATGATCCAAAAAATATTTTGCCTTATTATTGCGGATAGAAAGCGTGTACCGTCTCCTTTGAATTTTGGTAGAGACTCTGTTTTGCGAATGAGACCTTCAATTCAAGTCAGAACTAGAGAAATGATGGCTTGTACAAAACTTACAGTCAATGAAATAGTATCTTATTAAATAATCCAAAAAATATTTTGCCTCATTTTTGCAGATACAAAGCATGTACCGTCGCATTTGAATTTTGGTAGAATCTAACTTTTGTGAATGAGACCTTCAATTTAAGTCAAAACTAGAGAAATGATGGCTTGTTACAAAGCTTACAATCAATGGGAGAGTATGTTATAAAATGATCCAAAAAATATTTTGCCTCATTTTTGCGGATACATAGCGTGTGCCGTCGCCTTTGAATTTTGGTAGAAACTCTGAAAAGACGAGGGTACCCAAATATACCTCGAACTAAAACTTTTCCTCCTATAATAAATTTCTCTGAAAGTGATTGTCTATGGACTGAATCGAGACAATACAACTAATCGGTTCACACTTCATGTGATCGTCTATGGATACGAGGTCGAGACAATACAACAACGAAGTATGTTTACTTGATAAAAGGTTCGTACTTAACCAAACACAATATGATTACTTATCAAGTAAATAGGAATTAACGTTTGTGTAATTTACCTTAAATTATAATAACAACAATTATAATTACGGAAAATAAAAGTAAATGACACAACAAGTCTTTGTTAACGAGGAAACCGCAAATGCAGAAAACCCCGGGACCTTGTCCGGAATTGAATACTCTCAGGATTAAGCTTCCATACAAAATCAAACCAACTTCGTATAATTTAGACCAAGCAACTAAACCTATAGTTCACCTAGTTCTGTCTGTATTCTCACGCCTTCGACCTGTAATAAGTCACGTACTTGGAACAATTCCCTTGGTTCGTATTCCAAACAGTAAAGGAACAACAAATCTGTTTGATATCAACTCTTTTCAACCAAGTGATGTGAGTTCCACAAAAGGCTCTTATGTTTATCTCAATAAACTCCTTTGTCGGGTTCTTATATCTATCTTATTATCAATTACCAAAGTAATTGTTAAGATTTTGCAATCAATACTTTTAATCACAAAGAATTGTATTGATGTCGATCTACACAACTAATCAATCTAATCTACCACAAGGATAAACCGATTATAGTTGGATCCTCTTTTACCGAAACAAGTATTGTGCACGCTAAAGATTATGAACCCAAATCAGAAATCTTCAAAATCTTCTTTGTCTTCAAATCTTCTTAGATCTTCAATAAACACCTGCACACAATCAACTTGAATCTCTTGTGATCAATCACGCACAGAACGGAGTCTGTTAACAATGGATTATCACAAGACGTCTTTAGATCTACAAACAGTCTAAAGATCCCCATCGAAACTTGGATCTAGTTTGAGTGAATCTTATATCAGAAGAGAATATTCTCAAGAATAAACAAACTAGGTGCAATCAAAGTTCAACCACCGTCAGTCAATCAAATCAATCGAAAACAAAAGATAAACTGCAATTATCTAGTTTCCCACCAACGGTACTAATAGAGATTCTCAATCTCAAAGAAGTTTTTAAATTGTGCGGCCGTAAGAGATTTCTCCTAATTAGGTTACTCTCCTCTCCGAATAGGCGGCTTCACCAGTAGCAGCACAACTGAGATAGTTTTGCTGTCTCTGAGGATTAGTTTGCTCGAAATGCAAACTTTGATATTCATAGACCAAGGAAGTTTGGACACCAAGGAATTTCCAAAACCGAAAATATTCTCAAGATATGCAATATATTCCAAATTCGGTTTCCATAATTCTGGGAAATGCTTTGTCCAAATAATGACCGAAAATCTCTTAGAAATCTCCAACTAGTAAATGGACATTACTAATTTTCATTTTCCAAAAATAAATTAAAAACCTTAAATAAAAGATTCTCAATTTATTTTATCCGATCCAGGATTTTCTTCCTTTAGCTATTAAGGAATAACTTTGAACAATTAAAGATAAGCGTTGCTGCATATATTCAAAGTATGTCAACATCTTTACTTTGTAAGTCCTCTTTCATACTTACAATCTTGAAACCGATTTTCCACACTTCCAAACAAGTTTAGAATTGGTTCATCTGACCTTCAAGAACTACGTGATTGATCAAGAACACTGAATCACTAAACATGGGTTTCACGATTCTACCAAAACAAGTTTTGGTTCTACCTCCATGTGAGTACTTTGCATAGTCACGCTAGTTACCAAAATTTGGTTGACTAGGTACTAGGATCGGTTCCCCACATATATATGGTATCTAACTTGTACTTGCTGCACATGTCCATAGGATCGGTTCCCCTTTGCCTAAAAACGTGTTGCACATGTCCATAGGATCGGTTCCCCTTTCTGCTAAAAACTTGTTGCACCTCATACAAGGATCGATTCCCCTTTGTGATAGGTTGCACCTCTTACTAGGATCGGTTCGCCTTTACCCAGAGTCCGTCATACCAATAACACTAAATCGACCGTACCATCTCAGGTGATTAGTTAAAATCGGTTTCACTAATAAAAGTCATACCAATACAAAATTCAGGCCTTTGTGAATGGTTTTACCAAGAACATAAACAAGTCATGAGCGGTTATACTAATCACACATATTGGTAGTTCAAAAGATATGCAATGAATAACAATACCAATAATGCCTGGCGATTTCTCTTTGGATTCAAAAAACAAGTTCATGAGTTTACTTCCTTAAAACAAATGTAAAACATTGTTTCCTAGGATGAAATCTTCACCTTATACCCATACATAATCACAACAGCATTCAAACGATTATGTCGATGTCTTATCTACAAAGTTTAATGGTTAATCAATAAACCTCGTATTACACTCCTTAATACTATTCTAACTAGAGTATAATCATTCATGCTTCGCAGTTTTGTTTTCAATATGCACGAATTGAAAGATATGGTAGGTAGGGAATGAAACAGTTCAAGTCAAATATCACTAACGTCAAGTGGAAGGATGATGTTGTCGTTGTAGCTCCTTACTTCTTCACTTCTTCAAGTGTTCACAATACTTGTAATGTCTCATATCCTAATACTTTCAATCTAACCTATAAGAAGTTGACTCTAGTACATAATCGAATGACTATTAAAATGAGTTTTGGCTCACTAAAATATGACAACCAAACTTGACATACCAACGCTTGGTGGGTTCAACCGAGCTATGCTCTAACAAACTCTTTTTTTTTTGCGAATGAGACCTTCAATTCAAGTTAGAACTATAGAAATGATGGCTTGTTACAAAGCTTACAGTCAATGGAACAGTATCTTATAAACTGATCCAAAAAATATTTTGCCTCATTTTTGTGGATGCAAATCGTGTAACGCCGCCTTTATATTTTGAGAAAAACTCAAATTTGATTATTAGACCATTAAATCAATTCAAAATTAGAGAAATTATGGCTTGTTACAAAGCTTACAGTCAATCAAACAATATCTTATCCAAAAAATATAGTACCTCATTTTTTCGGATATAAAGCGTGTACCATCGCATTTGAATTTTGGTAGAAACTACCTTTTGCGAATGAGACCTTCAATTCAAGTCAAAACTAGAGAAATGATTGCTTGTTACAAAGCTTACAATCAATGGAAGAATATCTTATAAAATGATCCAAAAAATATTTTGCCTCATTTTTGCAGATACAAAGAGTGTACTGTCACCTTTGAGTTCTGGTCTAAACTCATTTTTGCGAATGAAACCTTCAATTCAAGTCAAAACTAGAGAAATGATGGCTTGTTACAAAGCGTGTACCGTCACCTTTGGTAGAGACTCTCTTTTACGAATGAGACCTTCAATTCAAGTCAGAACTAGATAAATGATGGCTTGTTACAAAATTTACAGTCAATTGAATAGTATCTTATAAAATGATCCAAAAAATATTTTGCATCATTTTTGCGGATACAAAGCGTGTACCGTCAGATTTGTATTTTGGTAGAAACTCACTTTTGCTAATGAGACCTTCAATTCAAGTCAAAACTATAGAAATGATTGCTTGTTACAAAGCTTACAATCAATGGAAGAATATCTTATAAAATGATCCAAAAAATATTTTGCCTCATTTTTGCAAATGCAAATCGTGTAACGCCGCCTTTGTATTTTGAGAAAAACTCAAATTTGATAATGAGAACTTCAATTCAAGTCAAAACTAGATAAATGATGGCTTGTTAGAAAGCTTACAGTCAAACGAACCATATCTTATAAAATGATCCAAAAAATATTTTACCTCATTTTTACGGATACAAAGCGTGTACCGTCGCATTTGAATTTTGGTAGAAACTAACTTTTGCGAATGAGACATTCAATTCAAGTCAAAACTAGAGAAATGATTGCTTGTTACAAAGTTTACAATCAATGGAATAATATCTTATAAAATGATCCAAAAAATATTTTGCCTCATTTTTGCGTATACAAAGAGTGTACTGTCGCCTTTGAATTTTGGTAGAAATTCACTTTTGCGAATGGGACCTTCAATTCAAGTCAAAACTAGAGAAATGATGGCTTGTTACAAAGCTTACAATTAATGGAAGAGTATCGTATAAAATGATCCAAAAAATATTTTGCCTCATTATTGCGGATACAAAGCGTGTACCGTCGCCTTTGGATTTTGGTAGAGACTATTTTTTGCGAATGAGACCTTCAATTCAAATCAGAACTAGAGAAATGATGGCTTGTTACAAAGCTTACAGTCAATGGAACAATATCTTATAAAATGATCAAAAAAATATTTTGCCTCATTTTTGTGGATACAAACCGTGTAACGCCGCCTTTGTATTTTGAGAAAAACTCAATTTTGATAATGAGACTATCAATTTAGTTCAAAAATAAAGAAATGATGGCTTGTTACAATACTTACAATCAATGGAAGAATATCTTATAAAATGATCCAAAAAATATTTTGCCTCATTTTTGCGGATACAAAGAGTGTACTGTCGCCTTTGAATTTTGGTAGAAACTCACTTTTGCGAATGAAACCTTCAATTCAAGTCAAAACTAGACAAATGATGGCTTGTTACAAAGCTTACAATCAATGTAAGAGTATCTTATGAAATGATCCAAAAAATATTTTGCCTCATTATTGCGGATACAATGCGTGTACCGTCGCCATTGAATTTTGGTAGAGACTCTCTTTTGCGAATGAGACATTCAATTCAAGTCAGAACTAGAGAAATGATGGATTGTTACAAAACTTACAGTCAATGGAACAGTATCTAATAAAAATATCCAAAAACTATTTTGCCTCATTTTTGCGGATACAAAGCGTGTATCGTCGCATTTTTATTTTGGTAGAAACTCTCTTTTACGAATGAGACCTTCAGTTCAAGTCAAAACTAGAGAAATGATTTCTTTTTACAAAGCTAACAACCAATGGAAGAATATCTTATAAAATGATCCAAAAAATATTTTGCCTCATTTTTACGGATACAAAGAGTTTATTCTCGCTTTTGAATTTTGGTAGAAACTCACTTTTGTGAATGAGACCTTCAATTCAAGTCAAAACTAGAGAAATGATGGCTTGTTACGAAGCTTACAATTAATGGAAGAGTATCTTATAAAACGATCCAAAAAATATTTTACCTCATTTTTGCGGATACAAAACGTGTACCGTCGCCTTTGAATTTTGGTAGAGACTCTTTTTTGCGAATGAGACCTTCAATTCAAGACAAAACTAAAGAAATGATGGCTTGTTACAAAGCTTGAAAAAGCGGGGGTCTAACAACCTCACCCAATATTTGGATTAACAATCTGTATGGATTAACTCCAATATACTTTATAGAGAATCAACTAGACAATCAGATTCAATCAAGATAAAAGTATGTCAAAGAGTTAATATCTCAATCTCTCGATTTGATCTTTTCTCAATAAACGGAAATCTGCGAGTCTTTATCAAATACTAGAGAGATAAACTTGGATGGTACCAAACACCAATATCCAAGTGTCAATCAATTTAAATCAACAACCAAAGGTTGGATATTCTAATTGATTGATCTTAACGCGCAACCTGTGATATTTCAATTATATAACAAAATATAATGTGGAATAAAAATAACACAGACACCAGAAATTTTGTTAACGAGGAAACCGTAAATGCAGAAAAACCCTGGGACCTAGTCCAGATTGAACACCACACTGTATTAAGCCGCTGCAGACACTAGCCTACTACAAAATAACTTCGGTCTGGACTGTAGTTGAATTCTATTCAATCTCACACTGATTCAAGGTACAGTTGTGCTCCTTACGTCTCTGATCCCAGTAGGATGCTACGCTCTTGATTCGCTTAGCTGATCTCACCCACAACCAAGAGTTGCTACGACCCAAAGTCAAAGACTTTTATAAACAAATCTTTATCACACAGAAAAGTCTATGATAATTGATAAATCTGTCTCCCACAGATAAACCTAAGAGTTTTGTTCCGTCTTTTGATAAAATCAAGGTGAACAGGAACCAATCGATAACCCGGACTTATATTCCCGAAGAACAGCCTAGAATTATCAATCACCTCACAATAATCTAAATCGTATGGTAGTGAAGCTAGATATTGCAGAATCACAAACGATGAGATGAAGATGTTTGTGATTTCTTTTTATCTTTTCCTATCGGAGATATAATCTAAAGTCAATTATTCAATTGAATGTCATGTACCTGGGCTAGGATAGTTTTGGTATTTCAGTATTATTCAGAGGGTAGTTTAGGCATTCAAATTGTGTGTTGTATTTCAGCTATTTAGGCTGTAAGGAATTGTAATCCAGGTAACTAAGTAATGAATGAAAATGTTCTTCTCTCCCAAATATCGTATATTCTCTTTATCCCTCATTTGTTTCGTCTAATTCTTCTTCTAACCCTCTAATTACTTCCCCTTTCTTCAATTATCTCTATCCTTAGAGATTTATCCTGTTTCTGAGCACCAATTGTAGTGTAGATCACTACAAGTGGTATCAGAGCAGTCGATTCTAGACTGCGCTACCATGAACTAGTTTGAAACATCACTCCTCTCTTCCTTGAAGATTATCTTTGCTGAACAATTGAAGTCTTTTGAAGAACGTTTGTTGAAGAAGAAAGTGGAGTTCAGTGACGATTTACTGAAAACACCATCAAGTTCTAATTCTCAAGCTGACATGAAAAAGGGTTTTAACAGCAGACTAAGTTTCAGTTTTGGAATTGATAATAAAGGAATTGTGACTGAGTTTATTGAGTCGAAGATGACGGAGGACAAAATCGATGTCGATTTGAAGTCAGTTCCACTTGATTCGGGTGAAGATTCAAGTTCAGAAACAATATTAACTCAAAATCCTTCAACTCTAAGTGCAACATATGAAGGTAATTTTCAATCTACACCTATAATTGATTTATATGGTGTTGATGGATCCAGTGTTGTTAATGAAGTTCAGAAATATAATAGGAAGTCAATGTTTCTGTCTTATCAAGAGGGTAAAACCTTCGTTTCTGAAAATAATTCTCTTAATATTGCTTTGAATTCTCAAGATAGAAAGATTACAAATGCTGAGGTAAAAGATTTCAAACTCATTAAGAGGTTTTCTTATATGGCTGGTGTTTATGAATTAGGGTTTGATACAACTACTTCGTGCTCGTTTTCACTATATGTTTGTTCAATTTTAATGGCCAACTACAATGACAATTGTGCTCGTGAGATGACTAACAAACATGGGTATCGATCACATGGGTTGTTTAATGATTCTATTGCTTTTATGTTAGCTGCATACGGTGTTCCTAGTACTTCTTGGAAAATGTTTAGTAAATTACTTCATAGGGGTACCGTAAACTGGATTGTAGTGATACGAAAATTACTAAAAAAGTATGAGCCCAAGAAATATTGTTACCTTGTCTTGACTGTACTCGTAAGGTATTTGATCGAGGAAAGTGGTTTGAATTGATCAGGATGTATTCTCATTATGATAGCAACAATTTTCATTTCAGTTTTAGTGTACTTAAATTGGGTTTACTTGTTCTGAGTGTGTATTGTTCACAATTGTTATGGAGGTATCCAAAGGCGTGTGTGTTTGAGAAAACCAGTGTTGGTCAGGGTGTTTGCAAGTTCCCTGAAGAAATGTTGCAGCAAGGTATTCTTCTTAGAATTGAATTTTTGTCTCATATCACAAGGGAAACTGCATATGGATTTGCACAAGAATTGTTTAATCAGTGTGTGGATAGGGATGTCAGTTTTTCGTCTCCAATAGGAAGGGTACACAGAAGTTTTGTTGCAACAGTTTCGAATTCAATTCAGAATCTGCAGAAACGCACAAGCAGGAATGTTTGTGGGTTACTTCATATGATTGCGGGTAGTGCTATAATGACTACGACTGGAGTGTTTGATCACAATTATGAGCTTATTGCTGAAACGTTTGGTATAAGAAAAAATAATTTCAACTGTTATGAAGAGTATCTTCACTTCCAGCCGGGATATGGTTTATTTGAAATTTCTGTGGGTGTCATGCGCAATTTGAGTACTGGAAGGTGCCTCTGTTATAATCATGATTTTGCTAGAAGAGTATTTGATAGAGGCGGGTTGCTGGAGTTGATTATGAGGAGTACCAAATTCTCCTTGGATAGTCTTGATCCTCGTATGATTGTTCTTAAGGGGTAAAAAATGATAGCTGAGTACAGTGGGAATGTATTTTTGTTTGTTATTAATGGCAGTAGTTTAGAGACCTCCGAGTTGTTTGATGAAACTGTACAACAAGTTCATGTTCTCTATACTATTTTGAGACTTCAGATGACAAGAAAAATTAAATCTAGCAATGCACAAGGAACTTCTTATCAGTTGCTTGTTGGAAATATCAGTCATATTCAAATGCAAGGAGCTTCTCAGGGGTTTAAGAAGATGGAAACACCTTCACCAGTTAGTGTTATGCTTCTAGTATGGAAACTGATCTTCTAATGAACTATAACTGTTTGGTTTTCTCACCTCAGTTTGGTTTCACTGTGTTCTCCCTCGGATTCTGGAGTATAGGAATTGGCAGTGCTTATGTACTATTTCAACTGGGAGTACCTAGCCTTATGGGTTGTTGGGGCAATATAGGGTGTTCAGAATTGGAAGATTTACTTCTAAAAGTAGTGGGAATCATGAAGATGCTTTTACAGCTCCACGGCTGTGAAGTTTGTGATATGCACTCTTGGCTGGTCGATTATGGTGGTAAATGGAATGAGCTAGACATTATATTAAAGAATCAGCTGGAGGTTACTATACTTAATTCAGGTGCTGGTAGTGATGCTCTTGACAGTGGGAAATTGTCAGCTCGTGCTTCAGGTCTGGCGATAGATTTTCTTATTGCCGTGATACTTGTTTGATTGTTGTTGGTGGAGCTAGGGAGAGTGTGATCTATCCTTATTGGCCACAACTCTATATGCAAGTTTTATTGCCGCTGAAGGATTTCTCATCTGAGAAAGGTAAGAAGCTTGAGTTACTTTCTAGCAATGAAGAGGTTAATTTCACAGCGGTGGAAATATGTTTGCAATACAACTTCACAGGAAAAGTTATTTCAGGGAAATAAACATGAAGATTCATGTTCATTCCTCAGCTGGCAATGCAGAAGGTTGTCTCATACTCAAAGGTGATTCTGCATTCAACAACAATGTTGTTTCTTAGGGAAGGACCACAACCAAGACTCATGTTGCAAGAATTAATTATACCACTGCCTACCAAGTTGTGAGTTTTGAAGATAAGGGGCTTATGTACCTTGGAAAAATAGGTAGAAGAGGCTATGATCCCTACTTTTCACAACTACCCAGTAAAAGTTATATATCCCTTGGATGGTTTTGGCCAGAGTTGTTCATCAAATTAGCTGCTTCTCCTCAACTCATCACAATTCATCACCCTCGAACAACTGGTAATAGAAAAGAATCTCTTATTCTCATAGGTACTCTTGCAATTAGTGGCAGTGACATCTATAAAGTAATCTGTGACTGCGGTGGAACCTTGGCCAATACTGGCACTACAAGTTATGCATCTTACCTACTGGGCAGTGACTTATGGAGATGTTGGTTAGTTTAACCTTGAGATAATAAGCGCTAATGGATTGATTTCACTGATTATTCTTGAAGGAGAAACCTCTAGCATGTATGGTTCTAACAGTTCACATGAGGGAGATCAGTTACTACAGGCTGTGCTGTTAAAATTGAGAATGATTGCAGTTCTTACTATGCTCAAGAAGAAGCTACATCAACTTTGTTGTTCGTCCATTTGGCTTATTTCTTACCTTCCATCCTTGAGTACAAGGATGATTTGGAGGAGTGGGTATTTGTCATGTACCTGGGCTAGGATAGTTTTGGTATTTTTGTATTATCCAGAGGGTAGTTTAGGCATTCGAATTGTGTGTTGCATTTCAGCTATTTAGGCTGAAAGGAATTGTAATCCAGGTAACCAAGTAATGAAATGAAATTTTATTCTCTCCCAAATATCGTATATTCTCTCTATCCCTCCTCTGTTTCGTCTAATTCTTCTTCTAACCCTCTAATTCCTTCCCCTTTCTTCAATTATCTCTATCCTTAGAGATTTATCCTATTTCTAAGCACCAATTGTAGTGTAGATTACTACATTGAACTCGTACGATAGAAAATGGCAAGATTAGATCGCTCAACTACAAGAGAAGCAGTTTCGTCTGGCTTAACAATTCCAATGAAGTCTTTCAGTCGTTAACCTACAGGGTCTCGAAAAGAAACCTAAGGTTAAAGGAGAACCGACTCTAGCAAAACCAACTAGTATCACACAGGAGTTGCGGGGACTAGTTTTTCCACTTGCTAGATGTCTCCTTTATATAGTTTTCAAATCAGGGTTTACAATCTAAGTTACCTTGGTAACAAAGCATTCAATATTCACCGTTATATGAAAAACCTAATTTAACCAAGCTAATATCTTTCAACCGCTAGATCGAAACTTAGATTGTCACACACAAATGAAATGTATTTCATTCAGGTTTGAGTAACCGTACCTAAACATGTACACTTAGTTGGTTCACAAATAGTTAACCAATGGTTAGCCATATGAGCACTTTCATATTAACTGTATTTATCTTCTTCACAACTAGATCAAATGACTTCAAGAGAACTAGTTGAAGAGTTGTTCAATTGCTTAGGTCTTTATGAATAGATACATTTGAAACAAAATCATTTTGATTCACTTGAAGCATTTCATGAAAAATATAGCCACGGTTTGCAAAGATTGCGTTCCTTATTGATTTATTGTTTAAGTTCATGAACTTCCGATTTGAGAAATATAACCAGCTTGGATAGGCGTACGGGTACGTGTACCATAGCTACCGAATTTGAGTTTTCAAACTCAGCAGAAATTTTCGGTCGAAAACTTCCATGGGTACGTGTACGGGTACGCCCACCTAAGGTGACTAGTTTAACAGTTTGCAAACTTACAAACTCAGCAGAAATTTTTGGTTTGAAAACTTCCGCTGGTACGCGTACGAGTACGCATACCTAACCTGTCTCCTTCACCAATACCGTATGCACATATATGCACACACTTGGTTTCCGGCACATGGATTTATACACTAATGTGCGAACACACTATATATTCTTATATCCATAGTTGGTTACGTAATCTCAACTCTACATTTGAATCATTGAAACATTCTTCTATAATGTTATAACAGTCGTTATTCACAACTATCGTCATCTAAGCTATTTTCAAGATTGAAATGTCATCATGACTTTCGTCACGAATTAAGATGAAAAGTAGTTATAACGAAAGCTTACCAACACATATTTCGAGAAAAAGATAGGCGAGTTAACTCAGCTCGAAATAGCAAATGTGTATGTATGAAAACTATCATACTTATACGACTTTGTCTCAAGAATATGAGATAGAGAGGTAGACTTTTGAGTGATAGATAAGTTCAAGTCTCCACATACCTTTTAGTCGGATGAAGTTCCACCGATTCCTTGAGTAGTTCTTCGTCTTCGTAAGATGATCGTCGTGGAGTCTGGAGCTCAACTGCACTTAACTGTCCTAGTCCGAGACTTAGCTATAAGTGGTCTAGAAATCAAGACATATAGTTTTGACAAATAAACTTGACAAAAATGCTTGAGATAGCAACGCATGCGAGTTCGACCGAGCAATCCTCTAACAATCTCCTCCTTTGTCAACTTTAGTGGCAAAACTATCAATACATATGGATTACAAAATAAATAAAACTTTGTAGCTTCTCCTCCACATGCTTGATCTCCTTGGTGCTTCAACATTACTCGAAAACTTCGTCTTTTTCAAGTACTCCCATGATTCCATAGATGTTCAATTCAACATTAGAGTTGTTGAAGATCCGTAGCCATACCAATGAGAAAACAAAATCTCTCGATCATTGTTATATAGTGTCATAGTATTATTACACAGTATCAAAGTTCTTATATCACAACTTCGACAACAATACTATGGTGATATGTATCACTCCCTCTTAGTCAATACTTTCATCTCAACATGAAAACCACTCCCCCGTACATAATGATCCGTAAAACACGTAAACCATATGTATTTGTAGTGTGAACTACATATTAATTCTCCCGCTTTTTGTCAATAAAATTGGCAAAGGTACAAAAACGGGATCCTAATGAAATTTCCATGGAGATGCTTCAAGACCAAAGAAAAGTACATATCAACTTTGTTTAGATGCAATCAAATATCCGAAGCTAAAAGCATTCATCAAGGAGTTTATAAAGATACAAGATAACTCCTAAAACATTCCACAGCCGCACTCCCCACAAAGATATGGAAATCAAGCGCAAGTTCAAAAGAACTCTCCCCCATTTGATGTCATTCCCGAAAGAAAAACAAGAGCGACCTTACTTTTACAAGAAAAGAAGGGTTTCTTTGGACACCAAAAACCACAAAAGAAATGATTTTGTATCCAAAAATACTTAATTAATATAATCGCAAGACAACCCATGATTAATTTAATCGGAATACACAAACAAATAATCACAAACGAATCTATGATTAATCAAGTCGGAAATGCTCGCATAAGAAGACTTATGGAGCCACACAGTATATACATAAAATATGTATCAGGGAAGATCAATAGTGCGGAATATACAAAGATTCATTCTATCTTCATCACTATTTGCATAACGACATCTAATAGACATAATCTTTGTAAACAAAAGATTGTAACTTATCCTCCATCAAAGAATTGACATGACAGGCTTAACTTTTGTTTGTCAAAAGTTCACCGATCTTGTATCAATACATGCGTATCGACATAAGAAAGAGATAACTTTTGACATCGTATGGGACAACAATAGTTCACGGATGCAAACACACATATCCCATAACATATTGCAATATATAAAACCATAAAAATTAATACTGCAAAAATCATTTTCCAAAACACTTTAAAACTTAAAACCTAAAAACATTGCAAGATGAAAACGTTGGACATAGCTATGTGTACTCACAATAATGGCTATTCCAAACCCTAGTTATCCTTCTTAAACAAAAACAAGAATAAAAATTCTTTTAAGAAGTTTTCTAGACATTAAGATCTTTGAAAAATTCCTTATTGTCCCCGAACTCCTTGTCGTCAACATCCATTGGTACATATGGTTCATGGAGGAATGAGTCAATACCAACAAACCGTCTTCGCTGATGATATCGAACCAGGACCTTCTGAATTTCTAACGATCTTAAAACACAAGCCTTTATTTTTTGAATCTCTTTTCTTGCTAGCTTCAGCTCTTCAAGAACATCGGAAAACTTCTGAGAATTAGAAGGAACTGCTCTTGGCTTCCTCACATTCCTTTTTTTTCAAAGTTGGACACAAAGGATATTTCTCTTTTTCCTTGGTGATTGATGGCTTAACAATCATATTGATATCTTTTCGATCAGAAGACATGATGCTTGGAGTACCCTTATGCAACCGTTTTTTTTATGAGAGGAATTCACAATGTCAACAAGCAGTCTTAAGATATAAAGAGTATCAGAGAAGGAAAAAGGAATGCAGGGTTTCGAAATCTTAAACAGGTTCGTACACGTCCAACTCACAACCCTATAAAGAGTAGAATTGTCGATAATAACCCTCTTCTTTTGGAAAAACGGTCCTTTCCAATATCAACAGTGATATGGAGGAATTCCAAAAACCAAACAATGCAAAGCTAAAAAAAAAACTATTTTTTATTTTATTTTTAAAGCTTGAGGTGTGCAAGATCTTCTCTCTTTTGAACAGGCACATGAGACAAGATGCACATGACAACACAATCAAGTTGTGTTGTGGTGAACAACAATTTGTCCACCATGACCCTTTTGGTTGGAATTCATGGAACCCTGCCTTTCCTTATGTTTAGACCATGTTTTCTTCTCTAATGGTATAAATCTATCTTTGGAAACTAATTTCTTCGATGAAGATAGATCTTACATACCTCAGCTGTTTTCTCTGCTAATTTAAGCTTGGTAGCTAGACGATCTGCTCTTCGTTGAAGCTTGTTGGCATATCTCATCCTGTGTTTGTACTTGAAACACTTTGAAAGTTCATGACCCTTGAGAGAACAATAGGATCATGTCAACACATAAGATGATTGAGGCGCCTGTGACGTGCAAGCTGCTAGGCACAAAGTAGATCCTGAAACATTAAACATATAGTTTCCAAAAGAAGGGTCAATTGATTCTTCCATCTTGTTTGGGTTCTCTTTTAAAAGATTATCAAGATTGATGTATGTATTGCTACAATTATTAAAATAAATATTTTCACATAGAAGAGCAACACTTGATGTTTTGTCGTCATCAAAATCATAATTGTCAGACATCTCATCAAGTGTCGCAGCAATACTTTTGGTCCCAATGTATTTTCTACGATTTGGGCACTCGTTTGCAAAATGACCAAGACACACTTAAAGCACTGAGGCATATCCTCGTCATCAATTTCATTAGTGTCCCTTTTTTTAGGAGGAATATGATTATGAGGTTTGATTGATGCCTTTGGATTATCTCAGGAGAACCGTTTACTTCTCTTCAACTGAAGATCCCTAAATTGTCTTGTGATCATTGATAGACACATTTTTGTGTCCGATTTGTCTCGATTCTATATATTGTTAGGGATCATTTTTGTACTTATTAAGGTGTTTTATTAATTTGTAGGTATTTTTGGCCAATAAACATTTTTGGAAAAAAATTGGCTCGAAAAGTTGTCGGAAAGCACCCGGAGGACATTTGCTATTCGGACTCTCACTTTGGATAAGGGGTAAACTAATTACTAAGGGGCATCCCATTTCCAGGCAGTTTCTAATCGCACCCCTACTCTGGATAAGGGGCAACCATCTTCAACATTTCAAAAACCAGGTTTGGCGGGAAAATAGTGCAGTGAAGAACAATTTTGGCAATCGTGATTTTGAGGAGTTCGAGGTCGATTAAACCTTTGATTTTCATAGGATAGACTCCTTATGGGTCTAGGAATCTGATATGGGTGTTTAAATCGATTAGATTGGGCTAAATTGACGGATTTTTCTCACAACAGAAAATATGGAAAGTCACGTGTGTGACCTGTTTTAGGGAATTTTAGAGAGATTAAAGCGCTGTAAACCTTCCCAAAGATTTGTATCTATATAAGGAAGAGTTTAGAATAAAAAGGAAAGCTCATAAACGCGTAGAAATTCTAAAACAAGAAATTGCCGCAACTTGGCCGTGAAGAGAAGGAAAGAGATTTTGGAAGATTTGGGAGAGATTTAATCGGTATTTTTGATATAAGTAGATGTCTTGGGTCATATAGAAGAGGTGTCGAGAGTTTGGGAACCTAAGGAGAGCCAGAGAAGAAGAAATCAGAGCTTTACCAAATTATGTTTCTGCTGCTGCTGCTGCTGAAGAAGAAGAACCTGAAGAACATTGACGCACGGGAAACAGTCGCAGAACAATGTCGTTGTTTAACAGCTGAAGAACATTAAGCTGTGCAGGGAAGTCGTATTCTAGGGTCTTAAAATCAGCGACAAAGCAACAGTTTTTCTGTAACAGTTCCACTGTAACAACTGTTTTGCAACACCAATACACTGTTGCAAACAGTCTGTGTTATTACTTTTCACTCTTTTTATCATCTTCTGAGCAACAAACACATATTTTGAGATCATGATTAATATGAGGAGCTAAACCCCATTGCTGAGGCGATAGAGGAAGCTATTTTTCCAACAAAAAGTGGTATATTCTATTTTATCTTTTTATTTGCAATAATTATATGATTATTTGCCTTGAACTATTATTGAATATGATTTTTATTTGAGTGATTGTGATCTATTTTGATGGAGTATGCTTAGTTTTAAGACTTTTGATGCTTCATACTTGGTATTTACAATTATTACTTTCGAAAATCTACTTGTTGCAATATTTTAGAATCAAATTAAACAAGAAAATTGCATAAATATAAGTATTGGTTTAATCACTTTGAACTTGGAAAATAGTGGAATCTTAGCCTCGGTGTGTCTTTTTGTATTGATATCATCTTTGATTGAGTTTTCTATAATTTTTAGTGAGTTTTCTATTTTAATATTAGAATTTAAGTCTAATTAATATCCTTCACAAGTCTGAGAATCGAACCACTTTTACCACTATCTACAAATCACATCAATCATCGAAACCGATTTTTCAAGATCTTCATCTGATGAATCCGTCTCAGAGTGATCATCTTCAGAGATATACACATTTTTACTTTTATCAAGTATTTTTGTGTCTTTCAGTGCTTTGAACGCCACATCCTTGGTTTGGACGAGTGTTCATGATCAAATATCTTTAGCTTCCCAACCAAAGTATTTCTAGAGAGTGTATCAAGATTATTTCCCTCAACGATGGCATGCTTCTTAGAATCGTATCTAGATGGCAGCGATCTGGGAATTTTCATCACAATATACTTTTCAAGAATAGTCTTACCCAATTTAACTAAGCTAATATCTTTCACTGTTAGATCGAAACTTAACTTGTCACACAGAAATGAAATGTATTTCATTTAGGTTTGAGTAACCGTACCTAAACGTGTACAGTTAGTTGGTTCACAAATAGTTAACCAATGGTTAGCCATATGAGCATTTTCATATTAACCATATTCATCTTCTTCACAACTAGTTCAAATGACTTCAAGATAACTAGTTGAAGAGTTGTTCAATTTCTTAGGTCTTTATGAATAGTCACAATTGAAACACATTCGGTTTGATTCACTTGAATCATTTCATGAACAATATAGCCACGGTTTGCAAAGATTGCATTCCTTATTAATTTATTGTTTAAGTTCATGAACTTCCGATTTGAGAAATATAACCATCTTGGGTAGGCGTACGGGTACGTGAACTATAGCTACCGGATTTGAGTTTTCAAACTCATCAGAAATTTTTGGTCGAAAACATCCATGGGTACGCGTACCCGTGACTGGTTTAACAGTTTGCAAACTTACAAACTCAGCAGAAATTTTCGGTTCGAAAACTTCCGTTGGTACGCGTACCCAACCTGTCTCCTTCACCAATATCGATGCACACATATGCACACACTTGGTTTCTGGCACATGTATTTATACACTAATGTGCGAACACACTATATATGCTTATATCCATAGTTGGTTACGTAATCTCAACTCTACATTTCAATCATTGAAACATTCTTCTATAATGTTATACAGTCGTTATTCACAACTATCGTCATCAAAGCTATTTTCAAGATTGAAACTTCATCATGACTTTCGTCACAGGTTAAGATGAAAAGTGGTTAAAGCGAAAGCTTACCAACAAATATTTCGAGAAAAAGATAGGCGAGTAAACTCAGCTCGAAATAACAAATGTGTATGTATGAAAACTATCATACTTATACGACTTTGTCTCAAGAATAGGAGATAGAGAGGTATACTTTTGAGTGATAGATAAGTTCAAGTCTCCACATACCTTTTAGTCGGATGAAGTTCCACTGGTTCCTTGAGTACTTCTTCGTCTTCGTAAGATGATCGTCGTGGAGTCTGGAGCTCAACTACACTTAACTGTCCTAGTCCAAGACTTAGCTATAAGTAGTCTAGAAATCAAGACATATAGTTTTGACAACTAAACTTGACAAACATGCTTGAGATAGAAACGCATGCGAGTTCGACCGAGCAATGCTCTAACAATATCCCCCTTTTTCAATTTTAGTGGCAAAACTATCAATACATATGGATTACAAAATAAATAAAACTTTGTAGCTTCTCGTCCACATGCTTGATCTCCTTGGTACTTCAACATTACTCGAAAACTTCGTCTTTTTCAAGTACTCCCATGATTCCATAGATGTTCAACTCAGCATCATAGTTGTTGAAGATCCGTAGCCATAACAATGAGAAAACAAAAGCTCTCGATCATCGTTATATATAGTGTCATATTGTTATTACACAATATCAAAGTTCTTATATCACAACTTCGACAATAATACTCTGGTGATATGTATCACTCCCCCTTAGTCAATACTTTCATCTCAACATGAAAACCACTACCCCTTACATAATGATCCGTAAAACACGTAAATAATATGTGTTTTTAGTGTGAACTACATATTAATTCTCCTCCTTTTTGTCAATAAAATTGGCAAAGGTACAAAAACGGGATCCTAATGAAATTTCCACGAAGATGCTTCAAGACCAACGAAAAGTACATATCAACTTTGTTTAGATGCAATCAAATTGCCGAAGCTAAAAGAATTCATCAAGGAGTTTATAAATATACAAGATAACTCCTAAAATATTCCACATCCACACTCCCCACAAAGATATGGAAATTAAGCGCAAGTTAAAAAAAACTCTCCCCCATTTGATATCATTCCCGACAGAACAACAAGAGCGACCTTACTTTTACAAGAAAAGAAGGATTTCTTTGGACACCAAAAACCACAAAAGAAATTATTTTGTATCCAAAAATAGTGAATTAAACTAATCACAAGAGAACCCATGATTAATTTAATCGGAATACACAAACAAATTAATCAAAAACGAACCTATGATTAGTCTAGTCGGAAATGCTCACATAAGAAGACTTATGGAGCCGCACAGTATATACATAAAATATGTATCAGGGAAGATCAATACTGCGGAATATACAAAGATTCATTCTATCTTCATTAATATTTGCATAACAACATATAATAGACATAATCTTTGTAAACAAAAGATTTTAACCTATCTTCCATCAAAGAATTGACATAATAGGCTTAACTTTTGTTTGTCAAAAGTTCATCGATCTTGTATCAATACATGCATATCGACATATGAAAGAGATAACTTTTGATATCGTATGGGACAATAATAGTTCACGGACGCAAACACACATATCCCACAACATATTGCAATATATAAAACCATAAATATTAATACTGCAAAGATCATCTTCCAAAACACTTTAGAATTTAAAATTTAAAAACATTGGAAGATGAAAATGTTGGACATAGCTATGTGTACTCACAATAATGGCTATTCCAAACCCTAGTTATCCTTCTTAAACAAAAACAAGAATAAAAATTCTTTTAAGAAGTTTACTCGACATTAAGATCTTTGAAAAATTTCTTATCGTCCCCGAACTCATTGTCGTCAACAACCATTGGTACAAATGGTTCGTGGAGGAATGAGTCAATACCAACAAACCGTCTTGGCTGATGATGTCGAACCAGGGATTTCTGAATTTCTAACGATCCTAAAACACAAGCCTTTATTTGTTGAATCTCTTTTCTTGCCAGCTAAAACTCTTCAAGAACATTGGAAAACTTCTGAGAATTAGAAGGAACTGCTCTTGGCTTCCTCACATTCCTTCTTTTTCTTTTCAAAGTTGGAGACAAAGGAGATTTCTATTTTTCCTTGGTGATTGATGGATTAACAATCATACTGATATCTTTTCCATCAGAAGACATGATGCTTGGAGTACCCTTATGCAACCGTGTTTTTTTTGTGAGAAGAATTCACAATCTCAACAAGCAGTCTTAAGATATAAAGAGTATCAGAAAAGGAAAAAGGAATGTAGGGTTTCGAAACCTTAAACAGGTTCGTACACGTCCAACTCACAGCCCTATAAAGAGTAGAATTGTCGATAATAACCCTCTTCTTTTGGCAAAACGGTCCTTTCCAATATCAACAGTGATATGGAGGAATTCCAAAAACCAAACAACACAAATCTAAAAACAAAACTATTTTTTTTTTATTTTTAAAGCCTGAGGCGTGCAATATCTTGTCTCTTTTGAACAGGCACATGAGACAAGATGCACATGACAACACAATCAAGTTGTGCTGTGGTGAACAACAATTTGTCCACCATGACCCTTTTGGTTGGAATTCATGGAACTCTGCCTTTTCTTATGTTTAGACCATGTTTTCTTCTCTAATGGTCTAAATCTATCTTTGGAAACTAATTTCTTCGATGAAGATAAGATCTTACATACCTCAGCTGTTTTCCCCGCTAATTTAAGCTTGGTAGCTAGACGATCTTCTCTTCGTTGAAGCTTGTTGACATATCTCATCTTGTTTTTGTACTTGAAACACTTTGAAAGTTCATGACCCTTGAGAGAACAATAGGAGCATGTCAACGCATAAGATGATTCAGGCGTCTGTGACGTGCAAGCTGCTAGGCACAAAGTAGATCCTGAAACATTAAACATAGAGTTTCCAAAAGAAGGGTCAATTGATTCTTCCATCTTGATTGGGTTCTCTTCTAAAGATTATCAAGATTGATGTATGTGTTGATACAATTATCAAAATCAATATTTTCACATAGAAGAGCAACATTTTATTTTTTGTCTTCATCAAAATCATAATTGTCAGACATCTCATCAAGTGTCGCAGCAAGACCTTTTTTCCCAGTGTATTTTCTACGATTTGGGCACTCGTTTGCAAAATGACCAAAACCCTTACACTTAAAGCACTGAGGAATATCCTCGTCATCAGTTTCATCAGCATCCCTATTTTTAGGAGGAATACGATTATGAGGTATGACCGATGCCCTTGGCTTATCTCTGGAGAACCGTTTACTTCTATTCAACAGAAGATCCCTAAATTGTCTTGTGATCATCGAGACCGATTTGTCAAGATATTCATCTGAGGAATCCGTCTCAGAGTGATAATCTTCAGATATATATACATTTTTACTTTTATCAAGTAATTTTGTGTCTTTCAGTGCTTTGAACGCCACATCCTTGGTTTGGACGAGTGTTCATGATCAAAGATCTTTAGCTTCCCAACCAAAGTATTTCTGGAGATGGTATCAAGGTTATTTCCCTCAACGATGGCATGCTTCTTAGAATCGTATCTAGATGGCAGCGATCTGAGAACTTTTATCACAATGTCCTTTTCAGGAATAGTCTTACCCAATGCAAAAGATGCATTAACAATTTCAGATGCTTTGTGATTAAAAATTCATCAAATGAATCTTCATCTTCCATACGAAGGTTTTCCCAATCAAAATTTAGGTTTTGAAGCCTGGCTTCCTTTTCACTGGTATCTCATTCGAATACGGTTTCTAAGATATCCCACGCGTATTTAGACCTAGTGCAATTTGACACATGGTGCTGAAGATTTGGGGTAGTGACATGTATGATGACATTCAAACCGTCGGAGTTTTGCTTTGCAGCAAGTATCTCAGCAGCATCTTATTCGCCAATATTCTTTGGAACAGTAGCATTACCTATTGCCACCACAGGAGCATCATAGCCATTAACTACATATACCCATGATTGAATATCACGTGCTTGAAGAAAAGCTCGCATAGAAATTTTCCACCATAAGAAGTTTGAGCCATCGAAGACTGGTGGTACGTTAATAGAGATAGCACCTCTGTCCATAGAGTCAGATCGCTACAAACACAGACTTTTAAGGTCTTAAATGTGTTTGCCTTCTCTGATACCAATTGAAAAAGCGGGGGTCTAACAACCTCACCCAATATTTCAATTAGCAATCTGTATGGACTAACTCCAATATACTTTCTAGAGAATCAACTAGACATTTATACTCAATCTAGATAAAAGTATGTCAAATAGTTAATATCTCAATCTCTAGATTTGATCTTTACTCAAGCAAATGGAAATCTGCGAGTCTTTATCAAATACTAGAGAGATAAACTTGGATTGCACCAAAGACCAATATCCAAGTGTCAATCAATTTAAATCAACAACCAAAGGTTGGATATTATAAATGATTGATCTTAATGCACAACCTGTGATATTTCAATTATATAACAAAATATAATGCGGAATAAAAATAACACAGACACCAGAAACTTTGTTAACGAGGAAACCGCAAATGCAGAAAACCCCCGGGACTTAGTCCATATTGAACACCACACTGTATTAAGCCGCTACAGACACTAGCCTACTACAAAATAACTTCGGTCTGGACTGTATTTAAACCGTATTCAATCTCACACTGATTCAAGGTACATTTGGGCTCCTTACGTCTCTGATCCCAGCAGGATGCTATGCACTTGATTCCCTTAGCTGATCTCACCCACAACCAAGAGTTGCTACGACTCGAAGTCAAAGACTTTAATAAACAAATATGTATCACACAGAAAAGTCTATGATAATAGATAAATCTGTCTCCCACAGATAAACCTAAGAGTTTTGTTCCGTCTTTTGATAAAATCAAGGTGAATAGGAAACAATCGATAACCCGGACTTATATTCCCGAAGAACAGCCTAGAATTATCAATCACCTCAAAATAATATAAATCGTATGGTAGCGAAACTAGATATTGCGGAATCACAACGATGAGATGAAGATGTTTGTGATTTCTTTTTATCTTTCCCTATCAGAGATATAATCTCAAGTCAATTACTCAATTGAAATCGTACGATAGAAAATGGCAAGATCAGATCGCTCAACTACAAGAGAACTAGTTTCGTATGGCTTCACAATCCCAATGAAGTCTTTCAGTCGTTAACCTACAGGGTCTCGAGAAGAAACCTATGGTTAAAGGAGAACCGACTCTAGCAAAACCAACTAGTATCACACAGGAGGTGTGGGGATTAGTTTTTCCAGTTGCTAGATATCTTCTTTATATAGTTTTCAAATCAGGGTTTGCAATCTAAGTTACCTTGGTAACAAAGCATTCAATATTCACCATTAGATGGAAAACCTGATTTAACCAAGCTAATATCTTTCAACTGTTAGATCGAAACTTAGCTTGTCACACACAAATGAAATGTATTTCATTTAGTTTTGAGTAACCGTACCTAAACGTGTACACTTAGTTGGTTCACAAATAGTTAACCGTATTCATCTTCTTCACAACTAGTTCAAATGACTTCAAGAGACTAGTTGAAGAGTTCTTCAATTGCTTAGGTCTTTATGAATAGACACAGTTGAAACAAAATCGATTTGATTCCCTTGAATCATTTCATGAACAATATAGCCACGGTTTGCAAAGATTGCATTCCTTATTGATTTATTGTTTAAGTTCATGAACTTCCGATTTGAGAAATATAACCATCTTGGGTACGCGTACGGGTACCTGTACCATAGCTGCCGCATTTGAGTCTTCAAACTCAGCAGAAATTTTGGTAGAGACTCTCTTTTGCGAATGAGACCTTCAATTCAAGTTAAAACTAGAGAAATGATGGCTTGTTACACAACTTACATTCAATGGAACAATATCTTATAAAATGATCCAAAAAATATTTTGCCTCATTTTGGCGGATATAATGCATGTGCCGTCGCATTTGTATTTTGGTAGAAACTCACTTTTGCCAATGAAACCTTCAATTCAAATCAAAACTAAAGAAATTATTGGTTGTTACAAAGCTTACAATCAATGAAAGAATATCTTATAAAATGATCCAAAAAATATTTTGCCTCATTTTTGCGGATACAAAGAGTGTACTGTCGCCTTTGAAAGTGAGACCTTAAATTCAATTTAGAACTAGAGAAATGATGGCTTGTTACAAAGCTTACAGTCGATGGAACAATATCTTATAAAATGATCCAAAAAATATTTTGCCTCATTTTTGTGGATACAAATCGTGTAACGCCGCCTTTGTATTTTGAGAAGAACTGAATTTTGATAATGAAACCATCAATTCAATTCAGAACTAGAGAAATGATGACTTGTTACAAAGCTTACAATCAATGGAAGAGTAACTTATAAAATGATCCAAAAAATATTTTGCCTCATTTTTGCGAATACAAAGCGTGTACCGTCGCATTTGAATTTTGGTAGAAACTAACTTTTGCGAATGAAACTTTTAATTCAAGTCAAAACTAGATAAATGATTGCTTGTTACAAAGCTTACAATATATGGAAGAATATCTTATAAAATGATCCAAAAAATATTTTGCCTCATTTTTGCGGATACAAAGCGTGTACCGTCGCCATTGAATTTTGGTAGAGACTCTCTTTTGCGAATGAGAAATTCAATTAAAGTCAGAACTAGGGAAACAATGGCTTGTTACAAAGCTTACAGTCAATGGAACAATATCTTATAAAAATATCCAAAAAATATTTTGTCTCATTTTTGCGGATACAAAGCGTGTACCGTAGCATTTGTATTTAGGTATATATTCTCTTTTACGAATGAGACCTTAAATTCAAGTCAAAACTTGAGAAATGATTTCTTTTTACAAAGCTTACAATCAATGGAAGAATATCTAATAAAAATATCCAAAAAATATTTTGCCTCATTTTTACGGATACAAAGAGTTTACTGTCCGCATTTAAATTTTGGTAGAAACTCACTTTTGCGAATGAGACCTTCAATTCAAGTCAAAACTACAGAAATGATGGCTTGTTACAAAGTATCTTATAAAATGATCCAAAAAAATGTTTTGTCTCATTTTTGCAGATACAAAGTGTGTACCGTCGCCATTGAATATTGGTAGAAACTTTTTTTGCGAATGAGACCTTCAATTCAAGTTAAAACTAGAGAAATGATGGCTTGTTACAAAGCTTACAATCAATGGAAGAGTATCTTATAAAATGATCCAAAAAATATTATGCCTCATTTTTGTGGATACAAATCGCGTGTACCATCGCCTTTGAATTTTGGTAGACACTCTTTTTTCGAATGAGGCCTTCAATTCAAGTCAAAACTAGAGAAATTATGGCTTGTTACAAAGCTTACAATAAATGGAAGAGTATCTTATAAAATGATCCAAAAAATATTATGCCTCATTATTACGGATGCAAATCGTGTACCGTCGCCTTCGAATTTTGGTAGAGACTCTCTTTTGCGAATGAGACCTTTAATTCAAATAAAAACTATAGAAATGATGGCTTGTTACAAAGCTTACAATTAATGGAAGACTATCTTATAAAATGATCCAAAAAATATTATGCCTCATTATTACAGATACAAAGCATGTACCGTAGCCTTTGAATTTTGGTAGAGACTCTCTTTTGCGAATGAGACCTTCAATTCAAGTCAGAATTAGAGAAATGATGGTTTGTTACAAAACTTACAGTCAATGGAACAGTATCTTATAAAAATATCCAAAAAATATTTTGCCTCATTTTTGCACATACAAAGCATGTACCGTCGCATTTGTGTTTTGGTAGACTCTCTTTTACGAATGAGACCTTCAATTCAAGTCAAAACTAGGGAAATGATTGATTTTTACAAATCTTACAATCAATTGAAGAATATATTATAAAATGATCCAAAAAATATTTTGCCTCATTTTTGCGGATACAAAGAGTGTATTGTCGCCTTTGAATTTTGGTAGAAACTCATTATTGTGAATGAGACCTTCAATTAAAGTCAAAACTAGAGAAATGATGGCTTGTTACAAAGCTTACAATAAATGGAAAAGTATCTTATAAAATAATCCAAAAAAGAGTTTGCCTCATTTTTGCGGATACAAAGCGTGTACCGTCGCCTTTGAATTTTTGTAGAAACTCTTTTTTTGCAAATGAGACCTTCAATTCAAGTTAGAACTACAGAAATGATGGCTTGTTACAAAGCTTACAGTCAATGGAACAATATCTTATAAAATGATCCAAAAAATATTATGCCTCATTATTGCGGATACAAAGCGTGTACCGTTGCCTTAGAATTTTGGTAGAGACTCTCTTTTGCGAATGAGAACTTCAATTCAAGTCAGAACTAGAGAAATGATGGCTTGTTACAAATATTACAATCAATGGAAGAGTATCTTATAAAATGATCCAAAAAACATTTTGCCTCATTTTTGCGGATACAAATAGTGTACTGTCGCCTTAGAATTTTGGTAGAGACTCTCTTTTGCGAATGAGACCTTCAATTCAAGTTAGAACTAGAGAAATGATGGCTTGTTACAAAATTTATAGTCAATGGAACAATATCTTATAAAATGATCCAAAAAATATTTTGCCTCATTTTTGCGGATACAGAACGTGTACCGTCTCATTTGTATTTTAGTAGAAACTCACTTTTGCCAATGAGACCTTCAATTCAAGTCAAAAGTAGAGAGATGATTGCTTGTTACAAAGCTTATAATCAATGGAATAATATCTTATAAAATGATCGAAAAAATATTTTGCCTCATTTTTGCGGATACAAAGAGTGTACTGTCGCATTTGAATTTTGGTAGAAACTCACTTTTGCGAATAAAACCTTCAATTAAAGTCAAAACTAGAGAAATGATTGTTTGTTACAAAGCTTAAAATTAATGGAAAATTATCTTATAAAATGACCGACAAAATATTTTGCCTCATTATTGCGGATACAAAACGTGTACTGTCGCCTTTGTATTTGGGTAGAGACTCTCTTTTGCAAATGAGACCTTCAATTCAAGTCACAGCTAGAGAAATGATGGCTTGTTACATAGCTTATAGTCAATGGAACAATATCTTGTAAAATGATCCAAAAAATATTTTGCCTCATTTTTGTGTATACAAACCGTGTGCACCGTCACCTTTGAATTTTGGTAGAGACTTTGTTTTGCGAATGAGACCATCAATTCAATTCAATACTAGAGAAATGATGGATTGTTACAAATCTTACAACCAATGGATGGGTATCTTATAAAATGATCCAAAAAATATTTTGCCTCATTTTTGCTGATACAAAGAGTTTACCGTCGCCTTTGAATTTTGGTAGAAACTTGCTTTTGCGAATGAGACCTTCAATTCAAGTCAAAACTAGAGAAATGATGGATTGTTACAAATCTTACAATCAAAGGAACTGTATCTTATAAAATGATCCGAAAAATATTTTGCCTCATTTTTGCGGATACAAAGCGTGTACCGTCACCATTGAATTTTGGTAGAAACTCTTTTTTGCGAATGAGACATTCAATTCAAGTTAGAACTAGAGAAATATGGCTTGTTACAAAGCTTACAGTCAATGGAACAATATCTTATAAAATGATCCAAAAAATATTTTGCCTCATTTTTACGGATACAAAACGTGTACCGTCACCATTGAATTTTGGTAGAGACTCTTTTTTTGCGAATGAGACTTTCAATTCAAGTTAGAACTATAGAAATGATGGTTTGTTAAGAAGCTTACAGTAAATGGAACTGTATCTTATAAAATGATCCAAAAAATATTTTGCCTCAGTTTTGCGGATACAAATAGTGTACTGTCGCCTTTGAATTTTGGTAGAAACTCACTTTTGGGAATGAAGCTTTCGATTCAAGTCAAAACTAGAGAAATTATGGCTTGCTACAAAGCTTACAATCAATGGAAGAGTATCTTATAAAATGGTCCAAAAAATATTTTGCCTCATTATTGCGGATACAAAGCGTGTACCGCTGCCTTTGAATTTTGGTAGAGACTCTCTTTTGCGAAAGAGACCTTCAATTCAAGTCAGAACTAGAGAAATGATGTCTTGTTACAAAACTTACAATCAATAGAACAATATCTTATAAAATGATACAATTTTTTTTTTCGGGTCCAAGAGCATAGCTCAATGGTATCCCATCAACTACAGTAAGGAGGAAGTCAGGGGTTAAATCCCCGCCGCCGTAAAGGTTTGTAGTAGATTAGTTGTATAGTGGGTTGAGTGATGTTGGGTCTGGAAGTGGGGCCAGTCCAACTGGCTGGGTTCGGGTAGGGGCCTGGGTCCGGATTTCGCGTATCAAAAAAAAAAATTGCCTCATTTTTGCGGTTACAAAGCGTGTACCGTCTCATTTGTGTTTTGGTGGAATTTCACTTTTTCCAATGAGACCTTCAATTCAAGTCAAAATTAGAGAAATGATGGCTACAAAGCTTACAATCAATGGAAAAAAGTATCTTATAAAATGATCCAAAAAATATTTTGCCTCATTTTTGCGGATACAAAGCGTGTACCGTCGCCTTTGAATTTTGGTAGAAACTCTTTTTTTGCGAATGAGACCTTCAATTCAAGTTAGAACTAGAGAAATGATGGCTTGTTACTGGTGGGATTTCAAATTGAGTTGTAGTAATAGGTTCGTTGAGACTTGTGAAAGCAATAGATTTTAGATTTAATTTTTAAGACTAAAAATATAGCAAACTTAAATAAAAGTGATATGAAAAATGTGGAGAAGACTGGGGCTATGGAATCCACTATTTACCAATATCAAAGTGATTTATATTCTCTAATTATAATCATGCAAATCATGCATTCAAATTGATTCTTAATATTGCAATAGTTGATTTTTTAGAAATAACAATTGTAGATCGAAAGTATGGGACATCAAAACCCTAGGCTAGCATGCTCCATCAATTGAAATGACAATTTTTTAACAAAAACCATTTTATCAATTTATTTATCTAGGCAAATAATCATATAATAATTGCATAAATTAGAGATTACCACTTTTCATTGGTGAAATAGCTTCCTCCTTCGCCCCAGAGGATGGGTTTAGCTCATCATTGTGTAAACACGCTCAAAATATTTGTTCATTGCTTCAAAAATTATTTACAAAGATGAAATGGAGAGAAAATATTAAAAACCGGGTTTGCAACAGTTATAAGTGTTACAAACTGAAAAGAACGATAGAACAGAGTACTGTCGCTGATTCTCGACCCTCGCCTGTGTGTCGTTGTCATTGTTGATAAACGACTGTCTCTGTGCGTCTAAAGTTCTTCGTTTTCTTCAGTGCACCAGCAGAAAACAGTTTTCCTGCAACTTGATTTTCAGCTCTGTTGAAGCTCTAAACTGCTCCCAAAACTCTCCATCCCCCTTATATGACCCAAGGGACTCTATTTATACCCGAAAGATGCATCGAATCTCCTCCATAACTTCACAAATTCTTGGCAGTGAAAGAAAATATTTTCGGATTTTCTCTTTCCTGTTTTAGATTCTTACGCTTTTACAGCTGCAAACTCTCCTTGTTTAACTCTTACACGCCTCTAGCATTCTCCCAGCACGTTCCAAACTTTCCCAGCAACAGTAGACGCGTGAAAATCTTCCCTCTTTTCACGTACTCCCCTGTTTTGCTCCATGACATGATTCAGCCAATTCTGATCCAAACGAACACCCATAACATGCCTGTTATGAAAAATCACAACTACCCACGAAGTTTCAGCCATTTAATCTCTGTAGAACATTGTCAAAATCTTGATAAAAAATCTGCCAGTTCATTACAAAGTTTTCCCGCCAATTTTTTTTTGTAAACGAAGAAGAAGGTGTCCCCCTAACCAAACCAGGGGTGCGAATAGCAGGTGGCGCTCTGGGGGTGAAAATAGCAGGTAGTGTGCCCCTTAGTAATTGGGTGCTGAGGATGAATTTTGGTTATGCATAACCCTGGATGCCCTTAGCCAAATCTGGGGTCCGTATAGCAAATGTCCCCTGGGGGTCCAAATAGCACTTTTTGAGCAACTTTTTCCACAGAAGTGTATTTCTCCAAAAACACCTACACAAACATAAAAACACCATAATAAGTACAAAATAAAGCAGTAGAAATAGAGACACTGAGGACAATTCAGACACAAAAGTGTTTCTAACAAATACCCCCAAACTTATTATTTGCTAGTCCTCGAGCAAATCTAATATAAAATGACTACACTTAGCACGTGAAGCAAGCCGTTAAACCGCTAGGTGGCCCTAGCGGCGGAGTGTTGTCTCCGGAGGGTTTAACAGAGGTGTACGCATAAAACCTTTACTCCAGACCCTAGCTATCTACGCAGAACCTTGGAAGGCACTAAAGAATCTCCTTGGTTGGCATACAATCATTGACTATAGGAGGAAGTACCCTGATGCGAAATTCCAATTGCTGTACACGAGTTTGCACTCAGCATACTAAAATTCATATATAAGTGACAGAGCTCTACTTAGATAGTTTCTAGACATCATAATCGGAGTCAACCAATCACATGGAAAGATAAGAAGATGGATAAAGAGAAAAATAGATGGTTCAAAGTGAACGGTGTTTCCCATATCTGTCTGAAGGCCTCTACCAAGATGAACCTATCCTAATGGACTGAGATACCGGTCTGACTAATATCAACACAACTGGCATATACAAGGGGAGCAGTGGTCGATAAACCTAACTCTAGGTCAACACAACTGGCATATACAAGGGCACCAGTGGTCGAATTTATTGAATTTATTCCGGTTGGTGTGATGGTATGGTCTCAAACCCTTTTTTTTCTTCTCTTTTTTTTTGTGTCTCAATCACTCTATTTCACCTAGCAATGGTAACAACTTGAGTCGTGTGCCCCACCAAATCACTTAAGAAATAAAAACAGAAGGGATTAGGATGCAACGAGTCACGGCGAAACTACCATGTTTTTTTTTTAATTCTAACACCTGAGCTCCGTGCTTTTATGAATGGACTCTTTAGATGTTTCCATATAATCTGATTGATTCCTCAACTCCTACAACCAAGATGTTCCCATCCACTTAGATTGGTTAGTGCCAACCTTAATAAGTATAAATTTCTAGGCTCTGGAGTTTATTTATTGCAACTAAAAGCTAACAAAAAGTTTCTTCCCCACCCCCAAACTTAAATCTAACATTGTCCTCAATGTTTCTAATGAAAGAGCAATATCAAAAAGCAAAGTAACATGAGGAATCAGTAAAGAGAGAAGTCGGAAAGATAGTACCTGGGTGAAGAGAGAAATCAAAAACTATTATACAACATACAATCGCCTCGATGGTCAATCAAGGGTAAAAAGGGTCCTCCAGAGGGACCTCCTCAACATAAAAAAGGTTTCAATCTCTGACCGTTAACCTTCGAAGAACTAATACCATCTACTGTCTCGATCTCAACAGCTCCATGAGGAAAGACAGTGCTAACAATAAAAGGACCCGTCCACCGAGAACGTAACTTACCAGGGAAAAGATGCAAGCGGGTATCATACAGAAGAACTTTTTGACCTGGAGAAAATGACTTCCTTAAAATATTTCTATCATGCACAAGTTTCATTTTGTTCTTATACTCCTTCGCACTATCGTAAGCATCTATACGAATCTCTTCCAACTCATTGAGCTGGAGTTTCCTATGGGCTCCTGCCTTGTCAAGTGAAAAATTTAGCTGCTTAACAGCCCAATAAGATCTATGTTCTAACTCAACAGGTAAATGACATGCCTTGCCATACACAAGCCGATAAGGCGACATTCCAATGGGGGTCTTAAACGCAGTACGGTAAGCCCATAAGGCATCAGTAAGCCTAGAAGACCAGTCTTTCCGATTAGGATTGATTGTTTTCTCTAATATACGCTTTATCTCCCTATTGGAAACCTCTACCTGACCACTAGTATGTGGATGATATGGGGTAGCTACCTTATGTGTAATACCATATTTCTTCATCAAAATCCTAAAAGGTCCATTACAAAAGTGCGACCCTCCATCACTAATTATAGTTCGCGGAGTACCAAAACGTGTAAGTATATTACTTTTCAAGAACTCAATCACAACCCTGTGGTCATTGGTTTACACGCAACCGCCTCAATCCACTTAGAGACATAGTCTACAACGACAAGGATGTAAAGGTTACCAAAAGAATTAGGAAACAGACCCATAAAGTCAATACCCCACACATCAAAGACCTCAACAACTAAAATAGGGTTCAAGGGCATCATGTTCCTACGGGAAATGGTTCCTAATTTCTGGAAACGCTCACAAGTACCACAATGACTATGGGAGTCTTTAAACAACGAATGCCAATAGAATCCACACTGGAATATCGTAGCAGCAGTCTTCTTAGCACTAAAGCGACCCCCACAAGCATGATCATGAAAAAAGGAAATAATACTGGACTGGTTACTCTCAGGTATACATCTCCTAATAATCTGGTCTGGACAATACTTAAACAAATAAGGATCATCCCAAAAGAAGTGCTTCACCTCGGATAAAAACCTAGAACGATCTTGTTTACCCCAATGTTGGGGCATTCGACCAGTAACAAGATAATTCACTATATTCGCATACCAAGGTGCTTGGGTAACAAAGAACAGTTGTTCATCAGGAAAACTATCCCTAACAGGAGGAGAATCATTAAGGGTATCCACAACAAGCCTAGACAAGTGGTCTGCTACTACATTTTCTGCACCTTTTTTATCTAATGTCTAAGGAAAATTCCTGCAACAATAGGATCCATCTAATCAATCTAGGTTTAGTATCCTTCTTGGAAAGAAGATACTTCAAAGCAGCATGATCAGTAAAGATTATGACCTTAGAACCTAAGAGGTAGGATCTAAACTTGTCTAAGGAAAACACAATAGCTAATAGTTCCTTCTCCGTAGTGGTATAGTTCAACTGGGCATCATTCAGAGTTTTGCTAGCATAGTAAATCACATGAAGTAACTTATTTTCTCGCTGACCTAGCACAACACCAATAGCATAATCTGAAGCATCACACATGATCTCAAAGGGTAGGTTCCAGTTGGGTGCCTGGACTATGGGGGGGTAGTGAGTAAATTCTTAAGCTTCTCAAAAGCCTCTAAACAAGCATCATCAAAGACAAACTTAACGTCTTTTGCAAGCAAATTGCAAAGAGGTCTAGAAATTAAGCTAAAATCCTTAATGAATCGACGATAAAAACCTGCATGCCCTAAGAATGACCTAATATCTCTTACGGTTTTTGGGACCTGTAAAGTTTTAATGAGGTCAACTTTGGCTCTATCTACCTCTATACCCTTCGAAGATACGATATGCCCTAGAACAATTCCTGAACGAACCATGAAGTGACATTTCTCCCAATTAAGCACTAAATTTTTCCTTACACCTAGTCAAAACTAATGACAAATGATGCAAGCACTCATCGAAAGACGAACCAAACACTGAAAAATCATCCATAAAGACCTCTAAGAACCGTTCTACCATGTCAGAAAATATGCTCACATACAACGCTGAAAGGTCGCAGGGGCATTACATAGCCCGAAAGGCATGCGTCTATACGCAAAGGTACCAAAGGGACAGGTAAAAGTGGTTTTCTCTTGGTCTTCTGGGGCTATGACAATCTGATTATAACCGCAGTATCCATCTAAAAAGCAATAATGGCTACGTCCAGCTAATCTCTCTAGCATTTGGTCGATGAAGGGAAGGGGAAAGTGGTCCTTCCTAGTGACCTTGTTCAATTTCCTATAGTCAATACAGACACGCCAACCCGTGGTCACCCGGGTTGGGATTAACTCATTGTTATCATGGACTACAGTAATACCGGATTTCTTGGGAACAACCTGAACGGGGCTGACCCACTTACTGTCTGAAATGGGGTAGATAATGCCTGCATCTAACAGCTTAAGAACCTCGGTTCGAACTACTTCTTTCATATTAGGGTTCAGTCGACGTTGCATCTCCCTAGAAGGTTTGGTGTCACTCTCTAAATAGATCTGATGCATACAATCAGTAGGACTTATACCCTTAATGTCTGCTATGGTCCACCCTAAAGCTTCCTTGTTATTCTGAAGGACAGTCACTAGCCTACTTTCCTGATCACTATCCAAGTCGGATGCTATAATCGCAGGTAAAGTTTCAGATGGGCCTAAAAACACATACTTCAGGGAATCTGGTAATGGTTTAAGGTCCAACTTAGGAGGCTTTTCTAACGAAGGAACTAGGGTAGACTAGAAACGGGTAGAGGTTCGAACTTAGGTTTCCACCATTACTAGTGTCTATCAAAGGGGTTGAATCTAACAAAGCATTCACCTCATTAATCACATCGTCATCATCAAAATCAATCCCAAAGTGGGCTAGGCATTTCTCTAATGGATCTTCTAACAAAGTGTTTGGTAATGACTCCTCGACTAATGTTCCTATCATGTTCACCTCTTCTATGTTCGAGTCATCTAGTTCAGAGGGTAGCTTACTAATATTAAAAATGTTCAGCTCAATAGTCATATTACCAAAAGACAAATTCATAATACCATTTCGACAGTTAATGATCGCATTGGATGTAGCTAAAAACGGGCGACCTAAAATCACTGGTATTTGGTTCTCTGGGTCAGGGACAGGTTGGGTATCTAGGATAACAAAATCCACTGGATAAATAAACTTGTCGACCTCAATAAGAACGTCCTCGATCACACCACGAATTTTAACGGACCTATCAGCTAACTGAAGTGTCATCTGGGTAGGTTTCATCTCACCAAGTCCTAGCTTAAGGTACACATGGTATGGCAGTAAGTTCACACTGGCTCCTAAGTCAAGCAAAGCTTTCTCGACACGGTATTTACCTATTGTGCAAGAAATAGTAGGGGACCCTGGGTCTTTATACTTAGGAGTAGTGGTATTCTGAATAATAGAACTCACATGACTAGCTAGGAAGGCTTTCTTCTGGACACTAAGTTTTCGCTTTCGCGTACACATATCCTTAAGAAACTTGGCATAAGCGGGAATCTGCTTAATCGCATCTAACAATGGGAGGTTGATAGTAACCTGCTTAAAAACCTCCAATATATCATTAAAGTTGGACTCCCTCTTAGTTGGAACTAGCAGCTGGGGGAACGGGGCTCTGGGAACAAAGCCGGGCTCAGCATGACCCTCATTGGTCTCTTTGGAGACTCTATCAGTCTCCTCATTTTCTGGCTCAGAAGGGTGAACTACACATGTTCACTATCAGGCATGGCAACCTTATTGTCAACTTTCTTTCCACTCCTAAGGGTTGTTATAGAATTCACATGATTGTACGATTTCTCTCCTTTAGGGTTAGGATCAGTTTGACTAGGGAATCTTCCATCTTCTCTTTCACTAAGAAACTTAGCTATTTGGCCGACTTGAAGTTCTAAGTTAGCAAGAGACTGGGAATTATTCTTAAAATTCTGCCTGGTTTCTTCTTGAAAACCACAGTGGTTCTTTGATAACATCTCATGGTTCTTTGCTAACATAGTAAGGGTTTCTTCTAAGGTGGAGATCTTTTTCTCATTCTGAAACTGGGGTTGACCTGAAGAGTTCTTAGCATAACCAAAACCTGGGGGAGGCTGAGAATTACTAGACTGTCCTTGATTCTGACCCTTAGACCAAGAAAAATTAGGATGGTTTCTCCAACCAGGGTTGTAAGTCTCTGAGTATGGGTCAAACTTCTGACGGTTCTCAAACCTAGCATTGTTATAGACACATGGGCTTGCTCTTCACTAACCTGACCTTCCCAAAACGAGTTATTGGGTTCTACTCCACAACTAGACACTTGAGAGGCTCTAAACCTATCATCAGGTTCAACAAGAGACCTATGTTTAGGATGATTCAATTCCAAAGCTTCTAACCTTCTAGACAAAGCAGCAAACTTAGCATCAGACCCGAAGCTTGTATCTACCACATTGGTGCTACTTCTATTGACCAAGAGTCTTTTGGGGGGTTCAACACAAGACTCCCACTGTTGGGATTTTTCAGCGACAGCTCCTAAGAAGGTGAAAGCATCATCAACACTTTTACTAGTGAACTCACCAGCGCACATAGACTCAACCATGGCTTTGGTTGAATAGTCTAAACCATCATAAATAATCTCTACGAGTTTCATCTTATCAAATCCATGGTGAGGACACTGGGATAGGAGATCATTGAATCTCTCTAAGAACCTATAAAGAGACTCTCCCTCTTGTTGCACACTAGCACTAATTTTCTGCCTAACAGACGCAGTTTTATGCTTAGGGTAGAATTTCATATAGAAAGCAATAAGTTCCTGCCATGTTTCAATGGATTCAGATGGTAGGTTGTGCCAGGTCTTTGGCTTTATCTCTCAAGGAAAGGGAACAACTTAAGTTTCAAGACTTCATCAGTAAGGTCTTTTATTCTAATTGTCCCACAAATTTCCTCAAAGTCCCTAATATGAAAATAAGGGTTCTCATCATCTTTCCCTAAGAATATAGGGATCATCTGAAGAATACTAGGTTTTATCTCGAAATTAGCCGTAGTGGCTGGCAATTTAATGCACGAAGCTCGGGTGGACCTAGTTGGGAACATGTAATCTTTCAAAGTTGCCATCGCTGGCAAGCTGAAGTACTAGGGGTATTTTCCTCACGAAGAGACAGATTCTCAAAACTGAAGTTTCCAAAAACAGGGCTCTCAAAAGAAGAGTCTTCGAGCTCCCCGCCTTCACAAGAAGAACTACTAGGTTTATCACTAATCAAACGACCTAGAGTGTTTCTTTTCCAAGCCCGCTCTTTAATAACCTTGGGCATACACTAGAAAAACAAAAGAAAAAGAAAGAAATCCTAAAAGGAAGGGAAGTTCTATGCAAACACAAACAAGGCTGACTCCACCAAAGCAAACCTAAAGATTTCTAGCAAACAAAAAGCATGATGGCTCCACTTAGATTGTTTCTAGACCAGCTTCTAATCCTTCGAAAGGGAATTCGTTACAATTTAAGCAAACCCCTCTGGAATCAATCCGAGTTTAAGTAAGTTGAATCGAGACGAGGGAAGCTCAATGGAGCTTTGATACCCAAGGCCTCACCGGCGTTACAAGGCGGCGTATTCAACTCAACCATCATGAACTTTGAAGCATGCTTAAAAGAGTAACCAATATTTTTCGAATGACTTTCCTATTAAGCTCGATACCCTATAGGTCTCGTTCTAGTCAAATTTTAGGCTTAGGTTCGCGTTTGGTTTCGTTTTCCTAAGGCGAGCAAAAAGGGAATGGTGATGAAATCCAAACCCTTATCTTGTATGGCCAGTCCTTTCCCTTTACTCGGAAATTAAAGCAGCCGTTTTCAAATCCTCAACATATATGCAAACGAAGGAATACAGTAACTCGCTGGCAGGAGATTCGCGAGTGTTTCGACAAACTTACCTCCCGTACCAGACGGGGGATGAACCGCTGAAGTCGACTGGGGCCACGACTCCTATGTCATGTACGAACCCGAGGGGCCGAGGCGATATCGTAATCGCCGTCCTTCTTTGCAAAAAGTTTATATTTAAACTACCCTTCCGTAGGGTTTAAAAAAATAAAGTCCCAAAGTCCACATTCCAGAGTCCAAAAATAAAGTGCAAAAGAAAAAGATAATCTAAAAGAAAATTCTAAAAAAAAAATTGTCTCTCTCTCTCTCTTTTTTAATTAATTTTTATTCTCCTTTTCTTTCGCTCCTTTCGCTCCTTTCGCTTTGCTTTTACTCCAAATCTTTAAGTATTCACCAAAAGCTTTGGCAAATTTTTCTTTCGCTCCAAATTCCAAAATCTGTAAGGAAAATACAAAAACCCAGAAACGTAAAGAAGAACAAATAAAATAAAAATGAAAAACAAATAAAAACCTAAAAAAAAAATCTAAAAACTCTAGCCTAAAGACAAGTCCGCGTCGGCGGCGCCAAAAATTGGTGGGATTTCGAATTGAGTTGTAGTTATAGGTTCGTTGAGACTTGTGAAAGCAATAGATTTTAGATTTAATTTTTAAGACTAAAAATATAGCAAACTCAAATAAAAGTGATATGAAAAATATGGAGAAGACTGGGGCTATGGAATCCACTATTTACCAATATCAAAGTGATTTATATTCTCTAATTATAATCATGCAAATCATGCATTCAAATTGATTCTTAATATTGCAATAGTTGAGTTTTTAGAAATAACAATTGTAGATCGAAAGTATGGGACATCAAAACCCTCGGATAGCATGCTCCATCAATTGAAATGACAATTGTTTAACAAAAACCATTTTATCAATTTATTTATCTAGGCAAATAATCATATAATAATTGCATAAATTAGAGATCACCACTTTTCATTGGTGAAATAGCTTCCTCCTTCGCCCTAGAGGATGGGTTTAGCTCATCATTATGTAAACACGCTCAAAATATTTGTTCATTGCTTCAAAAATTGTTTACAAAGATGAAATGGAGAGAAAATATTAAAAACCGGGTTTGCAACAGTTATAAGTGTTACAAACTGAAAAGAACGATAGAACAGAGTACTGTCGCTGATTCTCGACCCTCGCCTGTGTGTCGTTGTCATTGTTGATAAATCGTGAAACGCCGCCTTTGTATTTGGTAGAAACTCTTTTTTGCGAATGAGACCTTCAATTCAAGTTAGAAGTAGAGAAATGATGGCTTGTTACAAAGTTTACAGTCAATGGAACAGTATCTTATAAAATGATCCAAAAAATATTTTGCCTCATTTTTATGGACACAAATCGTGTAACGCTGCCTTTGTATTTTGAGAATAACTAAGTTTTGGTAATGAGACCGTCAATTCAATTCAGAATTAGAGAAATAATGGCTTGTTACAAAGATTACAGTCAATGGAACAATAATTTATAAAAAAAAATATTTTGCCTTATTTTTGTGGATACAAAGCGTGTACCGTTACATTTGAATTTTGGTAGAAACTAACTTTTGCGAATGAGACCTTCATTTCAAGTCAAAACTAGAGAAATGATTGCTTGTTATAAAGCTTACAATCAATGGAAGAATATCTTATAAAATGATCCAAATTTTTTTTTGCCTCATTATTACGGATACAAAGAGTGTTCTGTCGCCTTTGAATTTTGGTAGAAACTCACTTTTGCGAATGAAACCTTCCATTCATGTCAAAACTAGAGAAATGATGGCTAGTGACAAAGCTTACAATTAATGGAAGAGTATCTTATAAAATGACCCAAAAAATATTTTGCTTTATTTTTGCGGATAGAAAGCGTTTACCGACGCATTTGTATTTTGGTAGAAACTCACTTTTGCGAGTGAGACCTTGATTTCGAGTCAAAACTAGAGAAATGATTGCTTGAATTTTGGTAAAAACTCACTTTTGCGAATGAAATCTTCAATTCAAGTCAGAACTATTGAAATAATGGCTTGTTACAAAGCTTACAGTCAATGGAACAGTATCTTATAAAATGATCCAAAAAATATCTTGCCTCATTTTGTGGAAATAAATCGTGAAACGCCACCTTATATTTTGAGAAAAACTCAATTTTGATAATGAGACCATCTATTCATTTCTGAACTAGAGAATTGATGGCCAATCAATGGAAAAAGGTATCTTATAAAATGATCCAAAAAATATTTTGCCTCATTTTTGCGGATACAAAGCGTGTATCGTCGCCTTTGAATTTTGGTAGAAACTCTTTTTGGCGAATGAGACCTTCAATACAAGTCAAAACTAATGAAATGGTGGCTTGTCACAAAGCTTACATTCAATGGAACAGTATCTTATAAAATGATCCAAAAAATATTTTGTCTCATTTTGTGGAAATAAATCATGAAATGCCGCCTTTGTATTTTGAGAAAAACTCAATTTTGATAATGAGACCATCTATTCAATTCTGAACTAAAGAATTGATGGCGTGTTACAAAGCTTACAGTCAATGGAACAGTATCTTATGAAATGATCCTGAAAATATTTTGCCTCATTTTTGTGGATACAAATCCTGTAACTCCGCCTTTTTATTTTGAGAAAAACTCAATTTTGATAATTAGACCATCAATTCAATTCAGAACTAGAGAAATGATGGCTTGTTACAAAGTTTACTGTCAATGGAACGATATCTTATAAAACGATCCAAAAAATATTTTGCCTCATTTTTGCGGATACAAAGCGTGTACCGTCGCCTTTGAATTTTGGTAGAAACTCACTTTTGCGAATGAGACCTTCAATTCAAGTCAAAACTAGAGAAATGATGGCTTGTTACAAAGCTTACAATCAATGGAAGGGTATCTTACAAAAGGATCCAAAAAATATTTTGCCTTATTTTTGCGGATACAAAGCGTGTACCATCACCATTGAATTTTGGTAGAAACTCTTTTTTGCGAATGAGACATTCAATTCAAGTTAGAACTAGAGAAATGATGGTTTGTTAAGAAGATTACAGTAAATGGAAAAGTATCTTATAAAATGATCCAAAAATTATTTTGCCTCATTTTTGTGCATACAAACCGTGTGTACCGTCACCTTTGAATTTTGGTAGAGACTCTGTTTTGTGAATGAGACCATCAATTCAATTCAATACTAGAGAAATGATGGCTTGTTACAAATATTACAATCAATGGAAGGGTATTTTATAAAATGATCCAAACATATTTTGCCTCATTTTTGCGGATACAAAGAGTTTACTGTCGCCTTTGAATTTTGGTAGAAACTCGCTTTTGTGAATGAGACCTTCAATTCAAGTCAAAACTAGAGAACTGATGGCTTGTTACAAAGGTTATAGTCAATGGAACAGTATCTTATAAAAGGATCCAAAAAATAGTTTGCCTTATTTTTGCGGATACAAAGCGTGTACCGTCACCATTGAATTTTGGTAGAAACTCTTTTTTGCGAATGAGACATTCAATTCAAGTTAGAACTAGAGAAATGATGGTTTGTTAAGAAGCTTACAGTAAATGGAACAGTATCTTATAAAATGATCCAAAAAATATTTTGCCTCATTTTTGCGAATACAAATAGTGTACTGTCGCCTTTGAATTTTGGTAGAAACTCACTTTTGGGAATGAAACCTTCGATTCAAGTCAAAACTAGAGAAATGATGGCTTGCTAAAAAGCTTACAATCAATGGGAGAGTATCTTATAAAATGGTCCAAAAAATATTTTGCCTCATTATTGCGGATACAAAGCATGTACCGTCGCCTTTGAATTTTGGTTGAGACTCTCTTTTGCGAATGAGACCTTCAATTCAAGTCAGAACTAGAGAAATGATGGCTTGTTACAAAACTTACAGTCAATAGAACAGTATCTTATAAAATGATACAAAATTTATTTATTTTCGGGTCCAAGAGCATACCTCAGTGGTATCCCATCAACTCCAGTAAGGAGGAAGTCAGGGGTTCAATCCCCGCCGCGGTTTGTAGTGGATTAGTAGTATAGTGGGTTGAGCGGTGTTGGGTCTGGCTGTGGAGCCAGTCCAACTGGCTGGGTTCGGGTAGGGGCCTGGGTCCGTCTTTCGCGTATAAAAGAAAAAAAAATTGCCTCATTTTTGCGGATACAAAGCGTGTACCGTCGCATTTGTGTTTTAGTGGAAACTCACTTTTTCCAATGAGACCTTCAATTCAAGTCAAAAATAGAGAAATGATGGCTTGTTACAAAGCTTACAATCAATGGAAAAAAGTATCTTATAAAATGATCCAAAAAATATTTTGCCTCGTTTTTGCGGATACAAAGCGTGTACCGTCGCCTTTGAATTTTGGTAGAGACTCTCTTTAGTGAATGAGACCTTCAATTCAAGTCAGAACTAGAGAAATGATGGCTTGTTACAAAGCTTACAGTCAATGGAACAATATCTAATAAATGATCCAAAAAATATTTTGCCTTATTTTTGCGGATACAAAGCGTTTACCGACGCATTTGTATTTTGGTAGAAACTCACTTTTACGAGTGAGACCTTGAATTCAAGTCAAAACTAGAGAAATGCTTGCTTGAATTTTGGTAGAAACTCACTATTGCGAATGAGACCTTCAATTCAAGTCAGAACTATTGAAATGATGGCTTCTTACAAAGCTTACAGTCAATGGAACAGTATCTTATAAAATGATCCAAAAAATATCTTGCCACATTTTGTGGAAATAAATCGTGAAACGCCGCCTTATATTTTGAGAAAAACTCAATTTTGATAATGAGACCATCTATTCATTTCTGAACTAGAAAATTGACGGCCAATCAATGGAAAAAAGTATCTTATAAAATGATCCAAAAAATATTTTGCCTCATTTTTGCGGATACAAAGCGTGTATCGCCGCCTTTGAATTTTGGTAGAAACTCTTTTGACGAATTAAACCTTCAATTCAAGTCAAAACTAATGAAATGGTGGCTTGTCACAAAGCTTACAGTCAATGGAACAATATCTTATAAAATGATCCAAAAAATATTGTCACATTTTGTGGAAATAAATCATGAAATGCCGCCTTTGTATTTTGAGAAAAACTCAATTTCGATAACGAGACCATCTATTCAATTCTGAACTAGAGAATTGATGGCGTGTCACAAAGCTTACAGTCAATGGAACAATATCTTATGAAATGATCCTGAAAATATTTTGCCTCATTTTTGTGGATACAAATCCTGTAACGCTGCCTTTTTATTTTGAGAAAAACTCAATTTTGATAATTAGACCATCAATTCAATTCAGAACTAGAGAAATGATGGCTTGTTACAAAATTTACTGTCAATGGAACGATAACTTATAAAACGATCCAAAAAATATTTTGCCTCATTTTTGCGGATACAAAGCGTGTACCGTCGCCTTTGAATTTTGGTAGAAAATCACTTTTGCAAATGAGACCTTCAATTCAAGTCAGGACTAGAGAAATGATGGCTTGTTACAAAGGTTATAGTCAATGGAACAATATCTTATAAAATGATCCAAAAAATATTTTGCCACATTTTTGCGGATACAAAGAGTGTATTGTCGCCTTTGAATTTTGGTAGAAACTCACTTTGGAGAACGAGACCTTCAATTCAAGTCAAAACTAGAGAAATAATGGCTTGTTACAAAGCTTACAATCAATGGAAAAAAGTATCTTATAAGATGATTCAAAAAATATTTTGCCTCATTTTTGTGGATACAAAGCGTGTATCGTCGCCTTTGAATTTTGGTAGAAACTCTTTTTTGCGAATGAGACCTTTAATCCAAGTTAGAACAAGAGAAATGATGGCTTGTAACAAAGCTTACAGTCAAATGGAACAATATCTTATAAAATGATCAAAAATATATTTTGCCTCATTTTTGTTGATACAAATCGTGTAAAGCTGCCTTTGTATTTTGAGAATAACTCAAATTTGATAATGAGACCGTCAATTCAATTAAGAATTAGAGAAATGATGGCTTGTTACAAAGCTTATAGTCAATGGAACAGTATTTTATAAAATGATCCAAAAAATATTTTGCCTTATTTTTGCGGATACAAAGCGTGTATCGTCGCATTTGAATTTTGGTAGAAACTAACTTTTGCGAATGAGACCTTCAATTCAAGTAAAAACTAGAGAAATGATTGCTTGTTACAAAGATTACAATCAATGGACGAATATCTTATAAAATGATCCAAAAAATATTTTGCCTCATTTTTGTGGATACAAATCCTGTAACGCCGCCTTTTTATTTTGAGAAAAACTCAATTTTGATAATTAGACCATCAATTCAATTCAGAACTAGAGAAATGATGGGTTGTTACAAAGTTTACTATCAATGGAACGATATCTTATAAAACGATCCAAAAAATATTTTGCCTCATTTTTGCGGATACAAAGCGTGTACCGTCGCCTTTGAATTTTGGTAGAAACTCACTTTTGCGAATGAGACCTTCAATTCAAGTCAAAACTAGAGAAATGATGGCTTGTTACAAAGCTTACAATCAATGGAAGGGTATCTTACAAAAGGATCCAAAAAATATTTTGCCTTATTTTTGCGGATACAAAGCGTGTACCATCACCATTGAATTTTGGTAGAAACTCTTTTTTGCGAATGAGACATTCAATTCAAGTTAGAACTAGAGAAATGATGGTTTGTTAAGAAGATTACAGTAAATGGAAAAGTATCTTATAAAATGATCCAAAAATTATTTTGCCTCATTTTTGTGCATACAAACCGTGTGTACCGTCACCTTTGAATTTTGGTAGAGACTCTGTTTTGTGAATGAGACCATCAATTCAATTCAATACTAGAGAAATGATGGCTTGTTACAAATATTACAATCAATGGAAGGGTATTTTATAAAATGATCCAAACATATTTTGCCTCATTTTTGCGGATACAAAGAGTTTACTGTCGCCTTTGAATTTTGGTAGAAACTCGCTTTTGTGAATGAGACCTTCAATTCAAGTCAAAACTAGAGAACTGATGGCTTGTTACAAAGGTTATAGTCAATGGAACAGTATCTTATAAAAGGATCCAAAAAATAGTTTGCCTTATTTTTGCGGATACAAAGCGTGTACCGTCACCATTGAATTTTGGTAGAAACTCTTTTTTGCGAATGAGACATTCAATTCAAGTTAGAACTAGAGAAATGATGGTTTGTTAAGAAGCTTACAGTAAATGGAACAGTATCTTATAAAATGATCCAAAAAATATTTTGCCTCATTTTTGCGAATACAAATAGTGTACTGTCGCCTTTGAATTTTGGTAGAAACTCACTTTTGGGAATGAAACCTTCGATTCAAGTCAAAACTAGAGAAATGATGGCTTGCTAAAAAGCTTACAATCAATGGGAGAGTATCTTATAAAATGGTCCAAAAAATATTTTGCCTCATTATTGCGGATACAAAGCATGTACCGTCGCCTTTGAATTTTGGTTGAGACTCTCTTTTGCGAATGAGACCTTCAATTCAAGTCAGAACTAGAGAAATGATGGCTTGTTACAAAACTTACAGTCAATAGAACAGTATCTTATAAAATGATACAAAATTTATTTATTTTCGGGTCCAAGAGCATACCTCAGTGGTATCCCATCAACTCCAGTAAGGAGGAAGTCAGGGGTTCAATCCCCGCCGCGGTTTGTAGTGGATTAGTAGTATAGTGGGTTGAGCGGTGTTGGGTCTGGCTGTGGAGCCAGTCCAACTGGCTGGGTTCGGGTAGGGGCCTGGGTCCGTCTTTCGCGTATAAAAGAAAAAAAAATTGCCTCATTTTTGCGGATACAAAGCGTGTACCGTCGCATTTGTGTTTTAGTGGAAACTCACTTTTTCCAATGAGACCTTCAATTCAAGTCAAAAATAGAGAAATGATGGCTTGTTACAAAGCTTACAATCAATGGAAAAAAGTATCTTATAAAATGATCCAAAAAATATTTTGCCTCGTTTTTGCGGATACAAAGCGTGTACCGTCGCCTTTGAATTTTGGTAGAGACTCTCTTTAGTGAATGAGACCTTCAATTCAAGTCAGAACTAGAGAAATGATGGCTTGTTACAAAGCTTACAGTCAATGGAACAATATCTAATAAATGATCCAAAAATATTTTGCCTTATTTTTGCGGATACAAAGCGTTTACCGACGCATTTGTATTTTGGTAGAAACTCACTTTTACGAGTGAGACCTTGAATTCAAGTCAAAACTAGAGAAATGCTTGCTTGAATTTTGGTAGAAACTCACTATTGCGAATGAGACCTTCAATTCAAGTCAGAACTATTGAAATGATGGCTTCTTTCAAAGCTTACAGTCAATGGAACAGTATCTTATAAAATGATCCAAAAAATATCTTGCCACATTTTGTGGAAATAAATCGTGAAACGCCGCCTTATATTTTGAGAAAAACTCAATTTTGATAATGAGACCATCTATTCATTTCTGAACTAGAAAATTGACGGCCAATCAATGGAAAAAAGTATCTTATAAAATGATCCAAAAAATATTTTGCCTCATTTTTGCGGATACAAAGCGTGTATCGTCGCCTTTGAATTTTGGTAGAAACTCTTTTGACGAATTAAACCTTCAATTCAAGTCAAAACTAATGAAATGGTGGCTTGTCACAAGCTTACAGTCAATGGAACAATATCTTATAAAATGATCCAAAAAATATTGTCACATTTTGTGGAAATAAATCATGAAATGCCGCCTTGTATTTTGAGAAAAACTCAATTTCGATAACGAGACCATCTATTCATTTTCTGAACTAGAGAATTGATGGCGTGTCACAAAGCTTACAGTCAATGGAACAATATCTTATGAAATGATCCTGAAAATATTTTGCCTCATTTTTGTGGATACAAATCCTGTAACGCCGCCTTTTTATTTTGAGAAAAACTCAATTTTGATAATTAGACCATCAATTCAATTCAGAACTAGAGAAATGATGGCTTGTTACAAAATTTACTGTCAATGGAACGATAACTTATAAACGATCCAAAAATATTTTGCCTCATTTTTGCGGATACAAAGCGTGTACCGTCGCCTTTGAATTTTGGTAGAAAATCACTTTTGCAAATGAGACCTTCAATTCAAGTCAGGACTAGAGAAATGATGGCTTGTTACAAAGGTTATAGTCAATGGAACAATATCTTATAAAATGATCCAAAAAATATTTTGCCACATTTTTGCGGATACAAAGAGTGTATTGTCGCCTTTGAATTTTGGTAGAAACTCACTTTGGAGAACGAGACCTTCAATTCAAGTCAAAACTAGAGAAATAATGGCTTGTTACAAAGCTTACAATCAATGGAAAAAAGTATCTTATAAGATGATTCAAAAAATATTTTGCCTCATTTTTGTGGATACAAAGCGTGTATCGTCGCCTTTGAATTTTGGTAGAAACTCTTTTTTGCGAATGAGACCTTTAATCCAAGTTAGAACAAGAGAAATGATGGCTTGTAACAAAGCTTACAGTCAAATGGAACAATATCTTATAAAATGATCAAAAATATATTTTGCCTCATTTTTGTTGATACAAATCGTGTAAAGCTGCCTTTGTATTTTGAGAATAACTCAAATTTGATAATGAGACCGTCAATTCAATTAAGAATTAGAGAAATGATGGCTTGTTACAAAGCTTATAGTCAATGGAACAGTATTTTATAAAATGATCCAAAAAATATTTTGCCTTATTTTTGCGGATACAAAGCGTGTATCGTCGCATTTGAATTTTGGTAGAAACTAACTTTTGCGAATGAGACCTTCAATTCAAGTAAAAACTAGAGAAATGATTGCTTGTTACAAAGATTACAATCAATGGACGAATATCTTATAAAATGATCCAAAAAATATTTTGCCTCATTTTTGTGGATACAAATCCTGTAACGCCGCCTTTTTATTTTGAGAAAAACTCAATTTTGATAATTAGACCATCAATTCAATTCAGAACTAGAGAAATGATGGGTTGTTACAAAGTTTACTATCAATGGAACGATATCTTATAAAACGATCCAAAAAATATTTTACCTCATTTTTGCGGATACAAAGCGTGTACCGTCGCCTTTGAATTTTGGTAGAAACTCACTTTTGCGAATGAGACCTTCAATTCAAGTCAAAACTAGAGAAATGATGGCTTGTTACAAAGCTTACAATCAATAGAAGGGTATCTTATAAAAGGATCTAAAATATATTTTTCCTTATTTTTGCGGATACAAAGCATGTACCGTCACCATTGAATTTGGTAGAAACTCTTTTTTGCGAATGATACATTAAATTCAAGTTAGAACTAGAGAAATGATGGTTTGTTAAGAAGCTTACAGTAAATGCAACAATATCTTATAAAATGATCCAAAAATTATTTTGCCTCATTTTTGTGTATACAAACTGTGTATACCGTCACCTTTGAATTTTGGTAGAGACTCTGTTTTGCGAATGAGACCATCAATTCAATTCAATACTAAAGAAATGATGGCTTGTTACCAATCTTACAATCAATGGAAGAGTATCTTATAAAATGATCCAAACATATTTTGCCTCATTTTTGCGGATACAAAGAGTTTACTGTCGCCTTTGAATTTTGGTAGAAACTCGCTTTTGCGAATGAGACCTTCAATTCAAGTCAAAACTAGAGAAATGATGGCTTGTTACAAAGCTTACAATCAATGGAAGGGTATCTTATAAAAGGATCCAAAAAATATTTTGCCTTATTTTTGCGGATACAAAGCGTGTACCGTCACCATTGAATTTTGGTAGAAAGTCTTTTTTGCGAATGAGACATTCAATTCAAGTTAGAACTAGAGAAATGATGGTTTTTTATGAAGCTTACAGTAAATGGAACAATATCTTATAAAATGATCCAAAAAATATTTTGTCTCATTTTTGCGAATACAAATAGTGTACTGTCGTCTTTGAATTTTGGTAGAAACTCACTTTTGGGAATGAAACCTTCGATTCAAGTCAAAACTAGAGAAATGATGGCTTGCTAAAAAGCTTACAATCAATGGGAGAGTATCTTATAAAATGGTCCAAAAAATATTTTGCCTCATTATTGCGGATACAAAGCATGTACCGTCGCCTTTGAATTTTGGTTGAGATTCTCTTTTGCGAATGAGACCTTCACTTCAAGTCAGAACTAGAGAAATGATGGCTTGTTACAAAACTTACAGTCAATAGAACAGTATCTTATAAAATGATACAAAATTTATTTATTTTCGGGTCCAAGAGCATACCTCAGTGGTACCCCATCAACTCCAGTAAGGAGGAAGTCAGGGGTTCAATCCCCGCCGCCGTAAAGGTTTGTAGTGGATTAGTTGTATAGTGGGTTGAGCGGTGTTGGGTCTGGCTGTGGATCCAGTCCAACTGGCTGGGTTCGGGTAGGGGCCTGGGTCCGGCTTTCGCGTATAAAAGAAAAACAAAATTGCCTCATTTTTGCGGATACAAAGCGTGTACCGTCGCATTTGTGTTTTAGTGGAAACTCACTTTTTCCAATGAGACCATCAATTCAAGGCAATACTAGAGAAATGATGGCTTGTTACAAAGCTTACAATCAATGGAAAAAAGTATCTTATAAAATGATCCAAAAAATATTTTGCCTCATTTTTGCGGATACAAAGCGTGTACTGTCGCCTTTGAATTTTGGTAGAGACTCTCTTTAGTGAATGAGACCTTCAATTCAAGTCAGAACTAGAGAAATGATGGCTTGTTAAAAATCTTACAGTCAATGGAACAATATCTTATAAATGATCCAAAAAATATTTTGCCTTATTTTTGCGGATACAAAGTGTTTACCGACGCATTTGTATTTTGGTAGAAACTCACTTTTGCGAGTGAGACCTTGAATTCAAGTCAAAACTAGAGAAATGATTGCTTGAATTTTGGTAGAAACTCACTTTTGCGAATGAGACCTTCAATTCAAGTCAGAACTATTGAAATGATGGCTTGTTACAAATCTTACATTCAATGGAACAGTATCTTATAAAATGATCCAAAAAATATCTTGCCTCATTTTGTGGAAATAAATCGTCAAACGCCGCCTTATATTTTGAGAAAAACTCAATTTTGATAATGAGACCATCTATTCATTTCTGAACTAGAGATTTGATGGCCAATCAATGGAAAAAAAGTATCTTATAAAATGACCCAAAACATATTTTGCCTCATTTTTGCGGATACAAAACGTGTATCGTCTCCTTTGAATTTTGGTAGAAACTCTTTTGGTGAATGAGACCTTCAATTCAAGTCAAAACTAATGAAATGGTGGCTTGTCACAAAGCTTACAGTCAATGGTACAGTATCTTATAAAATGATCCAAAAAATATTTTGTCTCATTTTGTGGAAATAAATCATGAAATGCCGCCTTTGTATTTTGAGAAAAACTCAATTTTGATAATGAGACCATCTATTCAATTCTGAACTAGAGAATTGATGGCGTGTTACAAAGCTTACAGTCAATGGAACAATATCTTATGAAATGATCCTGAAAATATTTTGCCTCATTTTTGGGGATACAAATCCTGTAACACCGCCTTTTTATTTTGAGAAAAACTCAATTTTGATAAGTAGACCATCAATTCAATTCAGAACTAGAAAAATGATGGCTTGTTACAAAATTTACTGTCAATGGAACGATATCTTATAAAATGATCCAAAAAATATTTTGCCTCATTTTTGCGGATACAAAGCGTGTACCGTCGCCTTTGAATTTTGGTAGAAACTCACTTTTGCGAATGAGACCTTCAATTTAAGTCATGACTAGAGAAATGATGGCTTGTTACAAAGGTTATAGTCAATTGAACAATATCTTATAAAATGATCCAAAAATATTTTGCCTCATTTTTGCGGATACAAAGAGTGTATTGTCGCCTTTGAATTTTGGTAGAAACTCGCTTTTGCGAATGAGACCTTCAATTAAAGTCAGAACTATTGAAATGATGGCTTGTTACAAAGCTTACAGTCAATGGAACATTATCTTATAAAATGATCCAAAAAATAGTTTCCCTCATTTTGTGGAAATAAATCGTGAAATGCCGCCTTTATATTTTGAGAAAAACTCAATTTTGATAATGAGACCATCTATTCAATTTTGAACTAGAGAATTGATGGCGTGTTACATAGCTTACAGTCAATGGAACAATATCTTATGAAATGATCCAGAAAATATTTTGCCTCATTTTGTGGATACAAATCCTGTAACGCCGCCTTTTTATTTTGAGAAAAACTAAATGTTGATAATTAGACCAACAATTCAATTCAAAACTAGAGAAATGATGTCTTGTTACAAAGTTTACTGTCAATGGAACAATATCTTATTAAACGATCCAAAAAATATTTTGCCTCATTTTGCGGATACAAAGTGTGTACCATTGCCTTTGAATTTTGGTAGAAACTCACTTTTGCGAATGAGACCTTCAATTCAAGTCAGGACTATAGATATGATGGCTTGTTACCAGTTTACAGTCAATGGAACAGTATCTTATAAAATGATCCAAAAAATAATTTTCTTCATTTTTACGGATACAAAGAGTGTATTGTCGCCTTTGAATTTTCGTAGAAACTCACGTTTCCGAATGAGACCTTCAATTCAAGTCAAAACTACAGAAATAATGGCTTGCTGCAAAGCTTACAATCAATGGAAAAAATTATCTTATAAAATGATGCAAATAATATTTTGCCTCATTTTTGGGGATACAAAGCGTGTACCGTCGCCTTTGCATTTGGTAGAAACTTTTTTTTTGCGAATGAGACCTTCAATTCAAGTTAGAAATAGAGAATTGATGGCTTGTTAAAAAGTTTACAGTCAATGGAACAGTATCTTATAAAATGATGCAAAAAATATGTTGCCTCATTTTTGTGGATACAAATCGTGTAACGTTGCCTTTGTATTTTGAGAATAACTCAATTTTGATAATGAGACCGTCAATTCAATTCAGAATTAGAGAAATGATGGCTTGTTACAAAGCTTACAGTCAATGGAACAATATTTTATAAAAAAAAATATTTTTCCTTATTTTTGCGGATACAAAACGTGTACCGTCGCATTTGAATTTTGGTAGAAACTAACTTTTGCGAATGAGACCTTCAATTCAATTCAAAACTAGAGAAATGATTGCTTGTTATAAAGCTTACAATCAATGGAAGAATATCTTATAAAATGATCCAAAAAATATTTTGGCTCATTTTTGCGGATACAAAGTGTATATCGTCGCCTTTGAATTTTGGTAGAAAATAATTTTTTCGAATGAGACCTTCAATTCAAGTCAAAACTATAAAAATGATTGCTTGTGACAAAGATTACAATCAATGGAAGAATATCTTATAAAATGATCCAAAAAATATTTTGCCTCATTATTGCGGATACAAAGAGTGTTATGTCGCCTTTGAATTTTGGTAGAGACTCTCTTTAGTGAATGAGACCTTCAATTCAAGTCAGAAATAGAGAAATGATGACTTGTTACGAAGCTTACAGTCAATGGAACAATAACTTATAAACGATCCAAAAAATATTTTGCCTTATTTTTGCGGATTCAAAGCGTGTACCGACGCATTTGTATTTTGGTAGACACTCACTTTTGCGAGTGAGACCTTGAATTCGAGTCAAAACTAGAGAAATGATTGCTTGAATTTTGGTAGAAACTCACTTTTGAGAATGAGACCTTCAATTCAAGTCAGAACTATTGAAATGATGGCTTGTTACAAAGCTTACAGTCAACGGAACAGTATCTTATAAAATGATCCAAAAAATATTTTGCCTCATTTTGTGGAAATAAATTGTGAAATGCCGCCTTTATATTTTGAGAAAAACTCAATTTTGATGATGAGACCATCAATTCAATTCTGAACTAGAGAATTGATGGCGTGTTACAAAGATTACAGTCAATGGAATAGTATCTTATGAAATGATCCACAAAATATTTTGCCTCATTTTTGTGGATACAAATCGTGTATCGCCGCCATTGTATTTTGAGAAAAACTCAATGTTGATAATGGGACCATCAATTCATTTCAGAACTAGAGAATTGATGCTTGTTACAAAGCTTACAGTCAATGGAACAGTATCCGATCCAAAAAACATTTCGCCTCATTTTTGTTCATACAAATCCTGTAACGCAGCCTTTTTATTTTGAGAAAAACTCAAGTTTGATAATTATACAATCAATTCAATTCAGAACTAGAGAAATGATGGCTTGTTACAAAGTTTACTGTCAATGGAACAATATCTTATACAACGATCCAAAAAATATTTTGCCTCATTTTTGCGGATCCAAAGCGTCTACCGTCGCCTTTGAATTTCGGTAGAAACTCACTTTTGGAAATGAGACCTTCAATTCAAGTCAGGACTAGAGAAATGATGGCTTATTACAAAGCTTACATTCAATGGAACAATATCTTATAAAATGATCCAAAAAATATTTTGCCTCATTTTTGCGGATACAAAGAGTGTATTGTCGCCTTTGAATTTTGGTAGAAACTCACTTTTGCGAATGAGACCGTCAATTCAAGTCAAAACTAGAGAAATGATGGCTTGTTACAAAGATTACGATCAATGGAAGAGTATCTAATAAATGATCCACAAAATATTTTGCCTCATTTTTGCAGATACAAAGCGTGTACCGTCACCTTGGAATTTTGGTAGAAACTCACTTTTGCGAATGAGACCTTCAATTCAAGTTAGAACTAGAGAAATTATGGCTTGTTTCAAAGCTTACGTTCAATGGAACAGTATCTTATAAAATGATCCAAAAAATATTTTGCCTCATTTTTGTGGATACAAATCTGTAACGCCGCCTTTGTATTTTGAGAAAAACTCAATTTTGATAATGAGACCATTAATTCAGTTCATAACTAGAGAGCTGATGGCTTGTTACAATGCTTACAATTCATGGAACAATATCTCATAAAATGGGCCAAAAAATATTTTGCCTCATTTTTGCGGATACAAAGCGTGTACTGCCGCCTTTGAATTTTGGTAGAAACTCATTTTTGCAAATGAGACCTTCAATTCAAGTCAAAACTAGAGAAATTATGGTTTGTTACAAAGTTAGTCAATGGAACATTATCTTATAAAATGTTCCAAAAAATATTTTGAGAAGAACTTTTTTTTGCTACTTCAAAATGGTTTATTGAAACAAAAAAAACGTAATTACAAGAATTAAAAAATAAGAGGCTCAAGGCCTCCCCACCCCCATAAACTAAAGGGGACAAAAATAGCAACAAAAGAATGCTAAAATCTCATAAAATAAGCTCGTAAACACAAATAAATAACATAAAGAGGAAATCTAGGAACATTAAAATCGTTTGCGCCCCTTATTTCCAACTCTAAAATTCCTCTTCTTGGGAATAAGACCAGCAATTATTTGTGTCAAATCAGGGTCTTCATAAGGCTCCTTGTATTCATCTTCATAAATCTCATCATATTCATATTCATCTTCATCTGAAGCATAATTACCAACATGAACAAGCTTAATAGGAGATTGAACTTTTTTCTTAGTTGACATTCTATCCATTAGCTCCTTTTTTTTCCTTCAAATAGTCTTGTCTAAAGGCTGGATTTGGAATAAAATTAGCACGCACATCATCATTTTTGAATGTTGCTTGCCTCATCAAGTTCCTCCTTAGACAAAATATTATTCATATCAAACACATTATCCTCCACCTGGTTTGAAATTTCTTGTTAGGATCAGTTTCCCAGCTTGGAGCTTCCTCATTGGAGTTGGAATCCTTGTTACATGAATCCAAGCTAGCATCAGCTTATACAGAATGCGTAGATATGATTTTAGCAACTTGCTTGGCCATTTTCCTAGCTTGTTTCCTTACATGCAATAGAACAGTATCTTATAAAATGATTCAAAAAATATTTTTCCTCATTGTTGCGGATACAAAGCATGTACCATCGGATTTGAATTTTGGTAGAAACTCACTTTTGCAAATGAAACCTTCAATTCAAGTCAAAACTAGAGATATGGTTGCTTGTTACAAAGCTTACAATCAATGGAAGAATATCTTATAAAATGATCCAAAAAATATTTTGCCTCATTTTTGTGGATACAAAAGCGTGTACCGTCGCATTTAAATTTTGTTAGAAAATCACTTTTGCGAACGAAACCTTCAATTCAAGTCAAAACTAGAGAAATTATTGCTTGTTACAAAGATTATAATCATTGGAAGAATATCTTATAAAATGATCCAAAAAATATTTTACCTCATTTTGCGGATACAAAGTGTGTACCGTCGTCTTTGAATTTTGGTAGAAAATCACTTTTGCGAATGAGACCTTCAATTCAAGTTAGAATTAGAGAAATGATGGATTGTTACAAAGCTTACAGTCAATGGAACAATATCTTATAAAATGATCCAAAAAATACTTTGCCTCATTTTTGTGGACACAAATCTGTAACGCCGCCTTTGTATTTTGAGAAAAAATCAATTTTGATAATGAGACCATTAATTCAGTTCATAACTAGAGAACTGATGGCTTGTTACAATGCTTACAATTCATGGAACAATATCTCATAAAATGGGCCAAAAAATATTTTGCCTCATTTTTGCGGATACAAAGCGTGTACTGCCGCCTTTGAATTTTGGTAGAAACTCATTTTTGCAAATGAGACCTTCAATTCAAGTCAAAACTAGATAAATTATGGTTTGTTACAAAGTTAGTGAATGGAACATTATCTTATAATATGTTCCAAAAAATATTTTGAGAAGAACTTTTTTTTGCTACTTCAAAATGGTTTATTGAAACAAAAAAAACGTAATTACAAGAATTAAAAAATAAGAGGCTCAAGGCCTCCCCACCCCCATAAACTAAAGGGGGCAAAAATACCAACAAAAGAATGCTAAAATCTCATAAAATAAGCTCGTAAACACAAATAAATAACATAAAGAGGAAATCTAGGAACATTAAAATCGTTTGCGCCCCTTATTTCCAACTCTAAAATTCCTCTTCTTGGGAATAAGACCAGCAATTATTTGTGTCAAATCAGGGTCTTCATAAGGCTCCTTGTATTCATCTTCATAAATCTCATCATATTCATATTCATCTTCATCTGAAGCATAATTACCAACATGAACAAGCTTAATAGGAGATTGAACTTTTTTCTTAGTTGACATTCTATCCATTAGCTCCTTTTTTTTCCTTCAAATAGTCTTGTCTAAAGGCTGGATTTGGAATAAAATTAGCACGCACATCATCATTTTTGAATGTTGCTTGCCTCATCAAGTTCCTCCTTAGACAAAATATTATTCATATCAAACACATTATCCTCCACCTGGTTTGAAATTTCTTGTTAGGATCAGTTTCCCAGCTTGGAGCTTCCTCATTGGAGTTGGAATCCTTGTTACATGAATCCAAGCTAGCATCAGCTTATACAGAATGCGTAGATATGATTTTAGCAACTTGCTTGGCCATTTTCCTAGCTTGTTTCCTTACATGCAATAGAACAGTATCTTATAAAATGATTCAAAAAATATTTTTCCTCATTGTTGCGGATACAAAGCATGTACCATCGGATTTGAATTTTGGTAGAAACTCACTTTTGCAAATGAAACCTTCAATTCAAGTCAAAACTAGAGATATGGTTGCTTGTTACAAAGCTTACAATCAATGGAAGAATATCTTATAAAATGATCCAAAAAATATTTTGCCTCATTTTTGTGGATACAAAAGCGTGTACTGTCGCATTTAAATTTTGTTAGAAAATCACTTTTGCGAACGAAACCTTCAATTCAAGTCAAAACTAGAGAAATTATTGCTTGTTACAAAGATTATAATCATTGGAATAATATCTTATAAAATGATCCAAAAAATATTTTACCTCATTTTGCGGATACAAAGTGTGTACCGTCGTCTTTGAATTTTGGTAGAAAATCACTTTTGCGAATGAGACCTTCAATTCAAGTTAGAATTAGAGAAATGATGGATTGTTACAAAGCTTACAGTCAATGGAACAATATCTTATAAAATGATCCAAAAAATACTTTGCCTCATTTTTGTGGACACAAATCTGTAACGCCGCCTTTGTATTTTGAGAAAAAATCAATTTTGATAATGAGACCATTAATTCAGTTCATAACTAGAGAACTGATGGCTTGTTACAATGCTTACAATTCATGGAACAATATCTCATAAAATGGGCCAAAAAATATTTTGCCTCATTTTTGCGGATACAAAGCGTGTACTGCCGCCTTTGAATTTTGGTAGAAACTCATTTTTGCAAATGAGACCTTCAATTCAAGTCAAAACTAGATAAATTATGGTTTGTTACAAAGTTAGTGAATGGAACATTATCTTATAATATGTTCCAAAAAATATTTTGAGAAGAACTTTTTTTTGCTACTTCAAAATGGTTTATTGAAACAAAAAAAACGTAATTACAAGAATTAAAAAATAAGAGGCTCAAGGCCTCCCCACCCCCATAAACTAAAGGGGGCAAAAATACCAACAAAAGAATGCTAAAATCTCATAAAATAAGCTCGTAAACACAAATAAATAACATAAAGAGGAAATCTAGGAACATTAAAATCGTTTGCGCCCCTTATTTCCAACTCTAAAATTCCTCTTCTTGGGAATAAGACCAGCAATTATTTGTGTCAAATTAGGGTCTTCATAAGGCTCCTTGTATTCATCTTCATAAATCTCATCATATTCATATTCATCTTCATCTGAAGCATAATTACCAACATGAACAAGCTTAATAGGAGATTGAGCTTTTTTCTTAGTTGACATTCTATCCATTAGCTCCTTTTTTTTTCCTTCAAATAGTCTTGTCTAAAGGCTGGATTTGGAATAAAATTAGCACGCACGTCATCATTTTTGAATGTTGCTTGCCTCATCAAGTTCCTCCTTAGACAAAATATTATTCATATCAAACACATTATCCTCCAACCTGGTTTGAAATTTCTTGTTAGGATCAGTTTCCCAGCTTGGAGCTTCCTCATTGGAGTTGGAATCCTTGTTACATGAATCCAAGGTAGCATCAGCTTATACAGAATGCGTAGATATGATTTTAGCAACTTGCTTGGCCATTTTCCTAGCTTGTTTCCTTACATGCAATGGAACAGTATCTTATAAAATGATTCAAAAAATATTTTTCCTCATTGTTGCGGATACAAAGCATGTACCATCGGATTTGAATTTTGGTAGAAACTCACTTTTGCAAATGAAACCTTCAATTCAAGTCAAAACTAGAGATATGGTTGCTTGTTACAAAGCTTACAATCAATGGAAGAATATCTTATAAAATGATCCAAAAAATATTTTGCCTCATTTTTGTGGATACAAAAGCGTGTACTGTCGCATTTAAATTTTGTTAGAAAATCACTTTTGCGAACGAAACCTTCAATTCAAGTCAAAACTAGAGAAATTATTGCTTGTTACAAAGATTATAATCATTGGAATAATATCTTATAAAATGATCCAAAAAATATTTTACCTCATTTTGCGGATACAAAGTGTGTACCGTCGTCTTTGAATTTTGGTAGAAAATCACTTTTGCGAATGAGACCTTCAATTCAAGTTAGAATTAGAGAAATGATGGCTTGTTACAAAGCTTACAGTCAATGGAACAATATCTTATAAAATGATCCAAAAAATACTTTGCCTCATTTTTGTGGACACAAATCTGTAACACCGCCTTTGTATTTTGAGAAAAACTCAATTTTGATAATGAGACCATTAATTCAGTTCACAACTAGAGAACTGATGGCTTGTTACAATGTTTACAATTCATGGAACAATATCTCATAAAATGGGCCAAAAAATATTTTGCCTCATTTTTGCGGATACAAAGCGTGTACTGCCGCCTTTGAATTTTGGTAGAAACTCATTTTTGCAAATGAGACCTTCAATTCAAGTCAAAACTAGAGAAATTATGGTTTGTTACAAAGTTAGTCAATGGAACATTATCTTATAAAATGTTCCAAAAAATATTTTGCCTCATTTTTGCGGATACAAATCGTGTAACGCCGCCTTTGTATTTTGAGAAAACCTCGATTTTGATAATAAGACCATCAATTCAATTCAGAACTAGAGAAATAATGTCTTGTTACAAATATTACAATTAATGGAACGATATCTCATAAAATGGGCCAAAAATTATTTTGCCTCATTTTCGCGGATACAAAACGTGTACTGCCGCCATTAAATTTTGGTAGAATCTCACTTTTTCGGATGAGACCTTCAATTCAAGTCAAAAATATAGAAATGATGGCTTGTTACAAAGCTTACAATCAATGGAAGAGTATCTTATAAAATGATCGAAAAAATATTTTGCCTCATTTTTGCGAATACAAAGCATGTAACATCGCCTTTGTATTTTGAGAAAACCTCAATTTAGATAATAAGACCATCAATTCAATTTAGAACTAGAGAAATGATGGCTTGTTACAAAGCTTACAATTAATGGAACAATATCTCATAAAATGGGTCAAAAAATAATTTGCCTCATTTTTGCGGATACAAAGCGTGTACTGCCGTCATTGAATTTTGGTAGAAACTCACTTTTTCGGGTGAGACCTTCAATTCAAGTCAAAACTATAGAAAGATGGCTTGTTACAAAGCTTACATTCAATGGAAGAGTAACTTATAAAACGATCGAAAAAATATTTTGCCTCATTTTTGTGGATACAAAGCGTGTACCGTCGCCTTTGAATTTTGATAAAAACTCACTTTTGCGAATGAGACCTTCAATTCAATTTAGAACTAGAGAAATGATGGTTTATTATAATAAATGGAACAATATCTTTTAAAAATGATCCAAAAAATATTTTGCCTCATTTTTGTGGATACAAATCATGTAACCCCACCTTTGTATTTTGCGAAAAACTCTTTTTTTGGCTACTTCAAAATGGTTTATTGAAGCAAAAAAACGTAATTACAAGAATTACAAAATCAAAGGGGCAAAAAATAGCAACAAAAGAATGCTAAAAGCTCATAAAATAAGCTCCTAAACACAAATCTCCCTTATAAAGCATAGTTTGGACAACTAAGGCAAGTTAAAGAGCGGTCCAAATTCATCCTTGAGAAAGCTAAATCGATGGCCGCAGTGAATCCCACAACACTACTGATTAGAGCGTGCATTAGTTCATCTTTCTTTATACATTCCAACCACGACAGAGAGAACAAAGAAAAACTGGGAAATTATCATATTTATCTTCCCGGTTCTCTCTCGCTTCCTGATTTTTAGATCTCAAGGAACATATTTGAAGATTGGTTTCTCAACTGTTGTAGAAACTAGACCCATACTTTTGTTTCTAAGATTAGAAAGTGAAGATGAAGAGTGTTCTGTCGGGGTTTAATACAAGGAACAAGTCGAACTAGGGTCGGATGAGAGTGAACAATCTTAATTTGGCTGGAACTAAAGTTATTTTTCTCTTAAATTTTTCTCTGGGTAAGTTTTGTTATTCAACCTCTTTTATTTAAAGTTATCTTTAAATTTTGAGATATGTTATTTTTCTCTGTAATTGAGATAAGTCATCTAAACTTAATTGAACATGTGACTCACTCTGTTTTCCAAATTTTTGCCTTGTTGTTGTGGAGGAGATTTGGGGAGCTCGTCTGTTTCTTCGAATCGATCACTTCCATTATAGAGGAGCTAAGTATCAATAACTTATGCTTATTTCATTTTTTCCTTATTTTGATTATTGCACCCAACAATCTTAAGACATTAGAATTTGTAATAATCATGGATGTTAATTGTGGAGTGAAAAACAAAAAACGAATTTTCGGTCAACTGTAGAGTTTCAAGTTTATCTCTTAAACTAAAAGGAATTTCGTTGAAACCTTTTGACATGATGTAGAAGACATCATGATAGTTAACCACACAAAATTTCAAAATTTTTGGAGTTGTGTTTTGAAATTTTACAAAACATAGAAACGTTCCTAAAAAATTATGACGAGCAGAAATTTGTTGTTCACTAAATTTGTTTTTATAGGGTAACCATGAGTTTTTTTGAAATGGTGATTCAAAAGAAGTTTGTATATCTAGATGTTATATTCAAAACTCATATTTTATTTTCCCATTCAGAACTAAGGTTTGTGAGATTTGGGGGTTTAGGTAATTGGGAAATTACCGTCTCCCTAGTCAGAGTATAAACAAAGATCGTGACATGAAACTGGAAAGGGACATGGCTAACAGGCGCAAGTATAAACGCAACTTTAAGCGTAGTCTTCTTAAGAAAGGTATGTTTCGTAAAACTGAATCTAGCATTACTTTGATTAAAGGTGATTTTTATGTTTGTAAAATCCTGGCCATAAGGCAGTAAATTGTAGACAACGTAAAAACCTTAATAAGTAGAATCTAATGCTAATGTAGTTGAAAAAAACTAGAACGAGTTTAGAGGCATGATGTCGGAAGTAGTTTTAATAACCAATGTGAGAGACTGGTGGGTGGACTCTGGAGCCACCAAGCATATTTGTTGAAACAGAGACCTGTTCACCTCCTATCAGAGGATATGGGATGTCTAGAAACTCTATATGAGTAACTCATCTGCGACAGAGGTTGCATAAAAGGGAAAGGTCGATCAGAAGCTCATATCTATAATATTCTCACATTGAATGAAGTTTTCATGTTCCGGGCATATGCAAGAATGTTGTATCTTGTTCTGTTGTAGATGGTAAAAGTTTAAGATTTTAATTGAATCTAGAAAACTTGTTGTAACAAGGCAGTGATTTTTTAACCAAGAGTTATAGGACTTTGGGTCTATATAAGCTTAACGGAAAAAATGATGAAGTGAACATAGTTGATTCTTGTGTTTTCTTTTGTGTGATTTAATGGATTTCATGGTAGACTTGGAACCGTAAACTTATAAGTCAATGCTTAAACTGGCAAGAATAGGCTGCATACCCAAATTTAGTTTGGATATTTGAACACAAAAGTGAATTCTATGTAGAATCAAAATATGCTATAAAACCTTTTAGCACAAATGTTTAGAGTAATTCTAATCCCTTAGAATTAATTTATTTAGGCATAGTTGACATGAGTTCAACCCAAAACTATTGTGGTAAAAGATGGTTTATAATTTTCATAGATGATTATACGAGGTACTATCTTGTATACTTGCTTAGGGATAAGGATGTATAAACTTGAAGTTGAAAACCAATTAGAAGCCTTGAACATAACAACTGTATCCTTAAGGAGATAATAATTGCCATGTTGATTAGTTCAGGATTAGCTACGGCCGTGTGGGGGAAGGCATCTAGCGCCCCCAAAGCTAGCAGCTGACTAATCCAAGAGATTAACTAAATAAAGAGGCACTACGAATCTAAAAAATTTACTTAAAAAATAAATTAAGAAATCTGCTATCAAAACTTATCCCAAGAACTATCCCTACTCAGAAATATATATATACAAGAACTTCTCTCAAATGATACATATACAATAGTTATTTGGTTTACAAATATAATATGAAACACAATAAACATAGTCGAAGTAATCTAATAAACGGACTCTACTCCTCGAAGCTTTCGTTGCGCAACTCTGATATGTCTCTGAAACTTAAAGTGGGAATGGGTGAGCACATCATCCCTAAAAGGGGTGCCCTGTGGGAATACATTTAACTCTTTAATGATTATTGTTGTTTTCTTTTACCAAAGTTTATGTTTTGACAAATTCATGCTAGTAGTAGGTGTTGTTTTATCATGGAGATATCCGCCCTGTGAGGGCTATAGCATCATCTTGAGTGTCTCCGGGCGCTAATGTCTTAAGGGCAGCGTGTTGAACACGTAAACTCACTCTGTTTTCCAAAGATTTTCCTTGTTGCTGTGGCGGAGATCTGGGGAGCTCGTCAGTTTCTTCGAATCGATCACTTCCATTATAGAGGAGCTAAATATCAATAACTTTTGCTTATTTGATTTTTTTTCCTTATTTTGATTATTATACCCAACAAATACTAGCAAATTAAAATTCTTCGGCGCTAAAGATCGATCCAGTTTCCTTGTACAAAGGAAAGAGGCCCCGTTATGCATTCAAACTGGGCTCCATTTATAAAGTTTTTCATTATTCGAATGCAACCTCACCGCACCTCTTCGAATAGGTATGTTCCTGTTTCTGATTTCTTAGTTAATTTATAATTTTCTTTTATATTGATTCCCCTTTTCCGAGATTGAAGAAACCCAAATATAACATATGCTCCATGCACCCATGATAATGGAACGCTGGAATTCCTTTTCTTATGCTGACGTTTTGAGTTGTCATCATCCTCTTCGAAGTCACTGTAAAATCATCTTCATCATATATATGGCTTGAAATCGACTCACGAATTATCTCAAAAGGAATTGATTGTTGAAAGATTATTCTGCTATTTAGAGAGATATGTGTTTTCTCTAGAGAGGTTTTCCTTCGAAAGCCAAAATTATCAGGCCTTGAAGCTTTATATGGTAATTAGTTTATAGATTTTTTGTTGATTTATGGAATGCAGGATTTATTTTATACTCTGCTAAAGATTTTGCAGTTTTGATTTTCAGATATGAATTTGTCGGCAATGTGGGTTGTATTTTTTATGGTTTCCAATTTGTTCATAGGATCCCAATGGCAGAAATCTAACTCGTGCCTCAAAATATGCTAAGATTTAAACTATGAGTAAAATTTCGTATGGTCATTTCGATGGAAAATGAAAGAAATCTCAATAGTTTAGACACGATAGGTTGCTAGAGAACTTGATGTTAATATACTGCACTATTAAGTTAATTGGTTTTTAGAAATGCTCTGATCCGCTTATTTTTATCCCTCTTGAATTTACGAGTTTTACGTCGAACTACAGTTTGAAATTTATCATAATGATGAGAAACATTAGCTTGAGGATCCTTAATTTCGAGGCCAACACAAAAGAGCATAACTGATGTCTATCGTGTGCGGTTTTGAACATGGTATGGTGATCCATTCCCTGTACCATTTTTTCTGTATTTTAGTCTATGTGTATAGTTCTTTAGATGGATGCTAAATTATGTTCGATAAAGTGGGTTATGTTTCTTTCAAAGGGAAATTTCAAAACGATGTAAACCGTTTATCAATGTTTCTAGATGTCAAAGTAGATACGGTCAATTGTGTTTACCTGTTTCTGTTATTTAAAATCATGTAATTATTTCCATCTCAACTTTACAGAGAAATTAACAAAGTCAACTTTCTTTTGTGGTTATTGCCATCAACCGAGTAGTATACACCACAACTTGATATGGGCTGCGGTATGTGTTGAGACTCAAATTCTCAAAATATTGTAACACAGTATCATGAAGTTGTTCTCTCTGCAGATCGTGGCCGGAAGAAAGGTTATTCTCTCTAGCTCACTTTTTATTATTCTCACAGGTATAATATTTGACATACTTAGTTTACCAAGATATTTGTACGTATATTAACATTTCCTTACCAATGAAACATTTGTACCCCCAAGATATCATTGGTGTAATAAAAATCGTCACTAACATCTAGCAACTTCGGCGTCCTGGTGGCTAGCCGGATTTGTGACCTCATTATTGAAAACCTTAGGCACAGGTTCTTCTCTATCACTCTTATTTTGTTTGTGTATCTACCAAATCTGCACGTTCCTTCCGTACAATGATTCCTGTTTTAGGGTACCAATGATAATTACTCTTTGAGGTTCTTTTACAGATCTATCCTCCGAAATAATACAGTTAATCAGAGCAGAATCCAACCCAGAGTCTGCAGAGATTGCCATTTACTCTATTTTTATAAGAAATTATCAAGCTACCCTTCCCTCTCTTCGTAATTATGGGTTAGGAATTTCGTCGTATAAGTGTTGATACCCGCTATCCAGAATAAACGGAATTGGTTGATGTGCTTAAGTATAGTTTTATACACTTATCGAGAAATACGTAAGGTAGGCTTACATTCATTTTCCAGTTTTGATTTTCAGATATGAATTTGTCGGCAATGTGGGATATATTTGTTTATGAGTTCTAATTTGTTCATTCAGTCAGGTTTCGTTTGCTCCAAAACTCATTTTCTTGAAGTTCTGTTGGATGTTATTTTTCCTTCAATTTTTTTTCATACGTAGAAGTTATTCTCTTAATGTTTAGTTGGTCCATGTTTCATGTTGTCGTCCAGGATTAAACTCTCATTTAACGAGAGGATTGGGTTTACTTTTAACTGGAATTCTCATTCGTTATATTCCATTTAAAATCCAATTCCTAGCACGGCAGAGCAGGAAGAAAATGGAAGAAGATCACACGTGGCTTGGATTATCAAGATGGTTATCATTTTGACTTTTTATCCTAGCCAGTCTTCTAGGGAAACAATTGATATATTGACTACTGATGGCAGTATGGACTCGAAGAGAGTGTAACTTTTTAATCTTTAGTTTTAGATTCATAATGACTAATTTTAATTATCTGCAAACATGCGTATTACCAGTTGAAACCACAAGGGCACAGTTTTTACAGGTTATGGTGGATCACTTTATGACGGAACGGAGTCGAAGCATGTAATTAAATTACTACAATCTATGCATGACTACAGTGTGCAATGTTAGCAAGATAAAAAAATTTAAAGAGAAGCTGGTTATGAAGGTGATTCAAGGTTTGCATTGCCACTGAAGTTCTTCGGATGAAATTCTTGATAGCACTAAACCACTAAGGGAGTATTTAAGCTGCCGGTGGTTTGTATACGTTGTTCTCAAATTATACAAATCAAGTTCACATTATTATTCAATAAATGATTTTTGCTTTGAGCTCACCAAGAAGCTTCAATATTTAATGCCCATCACAAGTATTCGTCCGGTGTGAGTCAGGTGAGCCATGAGTTCCATATAAATTATTATAACAATAAGCCTAGATTGGCTTCGACCATTCCATCGTAAATTCCACACACAGGCACAAGTGATGGGTCCCAGCGGGTCCCATTTCTGCCCACACCTCTCTAGATGCTAAGCACGCGGAGTATTGTCCGTTCGATTCCCTCTCGGGGAAAATCGAAGTGAAAACTTCGGTTGGTCTAGATTCACTCAAATTATAATGTGTTTGTCATAACGCCAAATATGCATTTGAATAACTTTGTTTCTAAGTAGTGCTTCAAAGAACTTTTGGGTCAAAACCAGGTGGTACCTTCGGCTTTTGGTTTTATCTTATTGTGTTTTATTATTTTTATCAATTTTTTGTATTTTTATTTACAGGTAATCTAATGAAAGAAACTAAGGAACTATGTTTAGGTTTCTTCTTATTATAATATGTATTCATTGCATGTTTCGGATTTGAGGTATTCAATTTTTCATTGCCAATCAATGCTCACTTTAAGAATATAAAGCTCAAGTCAAATGATTTAGCATATCTAGAGCTGGAAATTTCTAGCATCTCTGGAGCTGCAAATTTCTATCAGGTGCATGGATATAATATTCTAAAAATAACTTCTACGAGACATCACTAACGAGGCTGTAGTGGAATGTTTGAATTTTGAAGGAGACTGTCAGGAGGCAGCAGTGGAGTGTTTGCATTTTGAAGGAGACTGTCAGAATGTGATTAATGCAATAAATGGTTGTGTTGGGTCGATTAGATGGACAAAAAACAATGTCATCTCTGATTGTAAAGATATATTAGAACAATTTCAGGTATGGCCACTTATGTACCTAGGGAGTCAAATGAAGTCGCAAATTTTAGCAAAAACTGTCAGAACAAGTATAGTGTCGAAATCGTGGGTCTCAGTTTTTCTCATGTGGCTTAAAATTCTCTTTAAAGAGGAACTAAATGTAATCGTTTGAATTTTATATAAATAAAATCTCCTTTCCTATTAAAAAAGAAAAAAAAATTCTTTTTGCAGGTACCAATCATTGACGTAGGCGGAATTCGATCTAAGAAGTGCTCCTGTCTACCGGAATCCATGGATGATTTCTTCATACTTCTGTACGTTAGCATCGGAAGCCAATATTTTTTTCTAGTCATGTTTTTAATAAAAACAAAGGGATACATTTGAACTGTGACTGACTCAATTGATAATACAATTTTAAATTTATTTACATAGGTCTATTTTGAGTAGATGCCAAAGAAGAAAAATAAAAGATTATGTAATCCAAGAATCGACGCCCGTGTCGTTACGGCACGGATTAAGCCCTAGTAAATAACATAAAGAGGAACATTAAAATCGTTTGCGCCCCTTATTTACAACTCTAAAATTCATCTTCTTGGGAAGAAGACCATCAATTATTTATGTCAAATCAAGGTCTCCATAAGGCTCCTTGTATTCATCTTCATAAATCTCATCATATTCATATTCATCTTCATATGAAGCATAATTACCAACATGAACAAGCTTACTAGGAGATTGAGCTTTTTTATTAGTTGACATTCTATCCATTAGCTCATTTTTTTCCTTGAAACAGTCTTGTCTAAAGGCTGGATTTAGAATAAAATTAGCACGCACATCATCATTCTGAATGTTGCTTGCCTCCTCAAGTTCCTCCTCAGACAAAATATTATTCATATCAAACACATTATCCTCCAACCCAGTTTGAATTTTCTTGTTAGGATCAGTTTCTCGGCTTGGAACTTCCTCAGTGGACTTGGAATCCTTGTTACATGAATCCAAGCTAGCATCATCTTGTAAAGAATGCGTAGCCATGATTTTAGTAGCTTGCTTGGCCATTTTCCTAGCTTGTTTCCATACAGTCAATAGCACAATATCTTATAAAATGATTCAAAAAATATTTTACCTCATTGTTGCGGATACAAAGCGTGTACCGTCGTATTTGAATTTTGGTAGAAAATTACTTTTGCGAATGAGACCTTCAATACAAATCAAAACTATATAAATGGTTGCTTGTTAAAAAAGCATACAATCAATGGAAGAATATCTTATAAAATGGTCCAAAAAATATTTTGCCTCATTTTTGCGGATACAAAGCGTGTACCATCGAATTTGAATTTTGGTAAAAAATCACTTTTGCGAATGAGACCTTCAATTCAAATCAAAACTAGAGGAATGATTTCTTGTTACAAAGCTTACGATCAATGGAAGAATATCTTATAAAATGATCCAAAAAATATTTTACCTCATTTTGCAGATACAAAGCGTGTACCGTCGTCTTTGAATTTATGTAGAAACTCACTTTTGCGAATGAGACCTTCAATTCAAGTTAGAATTATAGAAATGGTTGCTTGTTACAAAGCTTACAATCAATGGAAGAATATCTTATAAAATGATCCAAAAAATATTTTGCCTCATTTTTGCGGATACAAAGCGTGTACCGTCGCATTTGAATTTTGGTAAAAAATCACTTTTGCGAATGATACCTTCAATTCAAATTAAAACTAGAGGAATGATTTCTTGTTACAAAGATTACAATCAATGGAAGAATATCTTATAAAATGATCCAAAAAATATTTTACCTCATTTTGCAGATACAAAGCGTGTACCGTCGTCTTTGAATTTTAGTAGAAACTCACTTTTGCAAATGAGACCTTCAATTCAAGTTAGAATTATAGAAATGATGGCTTGTTACAAAGGTTACAATCAATGGAACAGTATCTTATAAAATGATCCAAAAAATATTTTGCCTCATTTTTGTGGATACAATTCTGTAACGCCTCCTTTGTATTTTGAGAAAAACTCAATTTTGATAATGAGACCATCAATTCAGTTCAGAATAGAGAAATGATGGCTTGTTACAATGCTTACAATTAATGGAACAATATCTCATAAAATGGCCCAAAAAATATTTAACCTCATTTTTACGGATACAAAGTGTGTACTGCCGCCTTTGAATTTTGGTAGAAACTCACTTTTGTAAATGAGACCTTCAATTCTAGTCAAAACTAGAGAAATGATGGCTTGTTAAAAAGTTATTCAATGGAACAGTATCTTATAAAATGATCCAAAAAATATTATGTCTCGTTTTTGCGGATACAAATCGTGTAACGCGGCCTTTGTATTTTGAGGAAACCTCGATTTTGATAATAAGACCATCAATTCAATTCAGAACTAGAGAAATGATGGCTTGTTACAAAGCTTACAATTAATGGAACGATATCTCATAAAATGGGCCAAAAAATATTTTGCCTCATTTTTGCGGATACAAAGCATGTACTGCTGCCATTGAATTTTGGTAGAATCTCACTTTTTCGGATGAGACCTTCAATTCAAGTCAAAACTATAGAAATGATGGCTTGTTATAAAGATTACAATCAATGGAACAGTATCTTATAAAATGATCGAAAAAATATTTGCCTCATTTTTGTGGATACAAAGCGTGTACCGTCGCCTTTGAATTTTGATAAAAACTCACTTTTGCGAATGAGACCTTCAATTCAATTTAGAATTAGAGAAATGATGGTGTATTACAATAAATGGAACAGTATCTTTTAAAATGATCCAAAAAATATTTTGCCTCATTTTTGTGGATACAAATCATGTAACGCCGCCTTTGTATTTTCCGAAAAACTCTTTTTTTTTTGCTATTTCAAAATGGTTTATTGAAGCAAAAAAACGTAATTACAAGAATTACAAAATGGGAGGCTCAAGGCCTCGCCACCCCTATAAACCAAAGGGGCAAAAAATAGCAACAAAAGAATGCTAAAAGCTCATAGAATAAGCTCCTAAACACAAATCTCCCTTACAAAGCATAGTTTGGACAACTTAGGCAAGTTAAAGAGCGGTCCGGATTCATCCTTGAGAAAGCTAAATCGATGGCCGCAGTGAATCCCACAACACTACTCATTAGATCGTGCATTAGTTCATCTTTCTTTATACATTCCAACCATGACAGAGAGAACAAAGAAAAATTGGGAAATTATCATATTTATCTTCCCGGTTCTCTCTCGTTTCCTGATTTTTAGATCTCAATGAACATATTTGAAGATTGGTTTCTCAACTGTTGTAGAAACTAGACCCATACTTTTTTTTCTAAGATTAGAAAGTGAAGATGAAGAGTGTTCTGTCGGGGTTTAATACAAGGAACAAGTCGAACTAGGGTCGGATGAGAGTGAACAATCTTAATTTGACTGGAACTAAAGTTATTTTTCTCTTAAATTTTTCTTTGGGTAAGTTTTGTTATACAACCTCTTTTATTTAAAGTTATCTTTAAATTTTGATAATTGATCGAACGGTTAATTTATTCTGTCCTAATTAATTCCTTCTCCACATAGACTTTACTTTTCTCATTTGTTTTCTTTCCCATCTTCTTCCATAACGTTTCAGATTCTCAAATGCACGAAAGTTTCTTAACGAAATACTGTTGGAAGACGATTAACAAAATATTATTTTTAAAGCTTTAATAAAAATTATAATTTATTGTTTTCTTTTGTGAATGAAAAAATTATTAGTCCCACACCGTGGAGTTTCCACTTTTTAGTTGTTTTAAGAGACTATATAAGATTTTTAGTCCCACATCGAGGAGTTCCTCTTCTTAAATTGTATTTGTCAATTATATAAACAAATTCACTACTTTTATAAAAACAATTGGAAAGGGGATTCTCTATTTTTAAGAGAGACCCCCAAGCTCAAGTTGAGCATCTACTACATATGCTAGTAGTAGGTGTAGTAGGGTGTTTTATCCTGGAGATATCCGCCCTGTGAGGGCTATTGCATCACTATTGAGTGTATCCGGGCGCTAATGTCTTAAGGGCAGCGTGTTGAACACGTGACTCACTCTGTTTTCCAAAGTTTTGCCTTGTTGCTGTGGAGGAGATCTGGGGAGCTCGTCCGTTTCTTCGAATCGATCACTTCCATTATAGAGGAGCGAAGTATCAATAACTTTTGCTTATTTCATTTTTTCCTTATTTTGATTATTGCACCCAACAATATTAAGACATTAGAATTTCTAATAATCATGGATGTTAATTTTAGAGTGAAAAACAAAAAACCAATTTTGGGTCAGCTGTAGAGTTTCGAGTTTATCTCTTAAACTAAAAGGAATTTCGTTGAACCCTTTTGACATGATGTAGAAGACATCATGATAGTTGACCAAACAAATTTTCAGAATTTTTGGAGTTGTAAAAGTACTGTTTTGAAATTTTACAAAACATAGAAACGTTCCTGAAAAATTCTGACAAGCAGAAATTTGTTGTTCACTAAATTTGTTTTTATAGGGTAACCATGAGTTTTTTGAAATGGTGATTCAAAAGAAGTTTGTATACCTAGATGTTATATTCAAAACTCATATTTTATTTTCCCATTCAGAACTAAGGTTTGTGAGATTTGGTGGTTTAGGTAATTGGAAATTACCGTCTCCCTAGTCATAGTATAAACAAAGATCGTGACATGAAACTGGAAAGGGACATGGCTAACAGGCGCAAGTATAAACGCAACTTTAAGCGTAGTCTTCTTAATAAAGTTATGTTTCGTAAACCTGAATCTAGCATTACTTTGATTAAAGGTGATTTTTATGTTTGTAAAATCCTGGCCATAAGGCAGTAAATTGTAGACAACGTAAAAACCTTAATAAGTAGAATCTAATGATAATTTAGTTGAAAAAAACTAGAACGAGTTTAGAGGAATGATGTCGGAAGTAGTTTTAATAACCAATATGAGATACTGGTGGGTGGACTCTGGAGACACCAAGCATATTTGTTGAAACAGAGACCTGTTCACCTCCTATCAGAGGATATGGGATGTCTAGAATCTCTATATGAGTAACTCATCTGCGACAGAGGTTGCATTAAAGGGAAAGGTCGATCAGAAGCTCATATCTATAATATTCTCACATTGAATGAAGTTTTCATGTTCCGGGCATATGCAAGAATCTTGTATCTTGTTCTGTTGTAGATGGTAAAAGTTTAAGATTTTAATTGAATCTAGACAACTTAGCGTGTAGTTTGATGGTTCGTTCCGTTCTTACTTAGCGTGTAGTTTTATTTTCTCTCTCTCCCTCCTCTCCCTCTCTCTCTCTCTCTCTCTCTGTTTTTTTTTTTTTTTTGAAACCGACTCAGGCGTTGATGGGCCATCGGCTCGACCATGTTCCCAGGATGCGCCGCTTTCTACTCGCGTGTGGTGGAAGTCCCCTTCATATATGATAAAAGTGTACTTGAACATGCATGAGCATGAATGGACCGAGAAGACTCTTGCCAAGAAGGCCAAGCGTGAAGCGGCCAAATTTTTAGATCCTCTTATTCGCTCTTTTTCTTCTGCTAATGTTTCCTCTTTACAATATGGGCATCCTTTGCACAGGAGCGCGTCGCATCCTCCTCAGGACATTGTTAGAAATCCCGCTCCTTCTTTTGCTGATCAATTGCAGAACTTGGGATCAGCTTGTCCGAGGGTGGTGGATGGGTTTCGTCACGTCTTATCTGTTTTCCCTCCTCGGGCACTGACTGTTCGTGCTCGAGGTGAGATCCATGTGTCTCCTAATGCTGTTTGGAGTCAATGAGCCCATCTGGATCTAACCGATCAGTGGTTGGTGGGTCCTCATACCACGTGGCGTTTCCTACTGGTGGTTTCCAAGGTGACCAAATTACTCTGTCCTGCGTCCATGAATATTTCTCCTTATTTCCTTTCCTTATTTTGCTATAAATCATCGAATCTTACTCATTATTTTTCTCACTTTTTGGATTTTCAGGCACATCTAGCGGTTCAAGCTCGTCATCTGGCTCTTCAGCGTCTCACGACAAAGATATTGATACCGCCCAACATCGAGTCGCGTCCAAGGTTAGAGGAAAAGGCTAAAGATTTTTACTTTGTTCTCTTCTTCTTCTTTTTATTTTTATTTTTTATGAACCCATGTATTTATTAATATCTGGCTTTATTATCAGACTATGGGTAGTAATCGGAATTGAGGGAGCAAACCCGAGGAACCTGAAATTGATGTCGGACGACGCGTAGTCGTCAGCAGTGATATTGGCTCCAAGCGCCCTCGTAAATATGGCGGTGGATTTCAGGCTAGCGTGCAGCCACCCGATGTCCAAGCGGAAGTTCCTCACGCGGATACAGGTGTGGAGATTCAATTCTCAATGGTGGTGGAGGCCGCTGCGGCTGGGGTCGACCCTACCACCCATACTCTGGTTTATGTGTTCTGGTTCCGTCCATTTTTTCCGCTGCGTACAAAGATATTGGCGAGCGCACTGGTGGCCATATGGTCAGGGTCGGGCCATTGGATATGAGGATGTTGTGCTACATTACCAAGAATCTGTTGGGAGTCGCCGACGAGCTTACTAAGATGGGATATGGTCTCATTCCTGCCGCAACGATTAGTGGCTGGGAAGCGTCCGTGCGTGCGGCCACCAACTTGAATTTTCCGATAGGTTAGCTGGAGGCGTTGTTAGTGCAGGTGAAGAATCGTAAAGAACCCCGCGTTCAACTTACCACTCAGGTAACCAAGCTCGAGGGAGAATTGGAGAAGTGTTCTGGTATAACCAAGAAGAGGAAAGAGGCGCTGGACCAGCTTCTTATCCAGGTGGGAGCGGCGAGCGATGAGTTACTCCGTGCGGAGCTACAGAGAAGAGTGCCCGCGATGCACTCGAACAGGCAAAGCAGGAGCTGTCCTCCCTTAAATCAATCTGATGCACTTCCTCTTCCTCTGTTTTTTTTATAAACAGTTTCATCTTTTTCGGCCAACCTAGTTTGAGCCGAGTTGTTGTTGTATTATCCTCTCTCTTTTCTTTCTCTCCCTTTTTTTGATTGACTTATGATGTTTGTTTAAGTTGATGGTGGTTGAATCTTATGATTGTGCATGCTTCCTTTCTGTTATGTTGTTTATTGTTTTGGGAGTTTCGAGCCATAACCGGTTGTCGTCTGTCTATTTTTCAGCGGGTTTTTCCTTACTTGCACGGGTGTGCTTTAGCCCTTGTAGAGGTTTCCGCGTTATTCGCTCCTTTGATATTCCTGGTGAATTAAGGTGCTTGCTTCTTCTGAGGAGGTAGGTAGATGTTGTCGGTTTATTGGGTATCGCTCGTGGGCAAGACGCGCACAGTTTATCATGATCAAGAGGGAACGCTAGCTGCTGCTCGCAAATCAAATATTCTCAACGAGATAAAGAGGTTCGCTGAGTTGGCTGGTGAGGTCGATTATGCCTTTTCTACTGTTTTTGGTCAGCGTGAGGGCGCTCTCCTAATGGTGAGGTCCGTAGGTGCAGGCGTCGCGGTTACTTATCAAATGAATGAGTGACGGATGACTTTGGCCTTGTACTCGGGTATCTATTCTATATGGTGTATTTCTCTTCGATGGTAGTTGGGAGGGTGGTGCGTGTGTATTGGATGCGCCTATTCCCCCTTTGTTTTTCCTCAAAAAAGGGGACTGGGAGGGCGAGGTGTATGTGTATTAAATGCGCATATTCCCCCTTTGTTTTTCCTCCAAAGGAGACTGGGAGGGCTAGGTGTATGTGTTGAACGCACCTACTCCCCCCCTGATTTCATGGATCATCTTGCGGTGTGGGTGGGCAGGGCACGATATGAATGTGCTTACTCTTTTTCCTCCTTCTTAGTCCACTAGCCGCGTCATTATTTGTCAGTTGAACATGTTTGATTGGCGTTCCTACTATCTTTCATCAATCAATCGGACGTCGTTAGCGTTCCTGCAAGTTCAGTCAATTGGGCGCTATCTGCCTCGTGTTTTAGTAAATTTTGCAGTCGATCGGGTGCCATTGGTGTTCCCACAACTTTAATAAATCGATCAAACGTCATTGACGTTCCACAATCTTTCGTTAATCGCTGGGGTGCTATTGGCTTTCCCGTAACCTTTTGTCAGTCGTTCGGACGTCATTAACGTTCCGGGACCTTTTGTCATTCGATCAGACGTCATTAACGTTCCGCGACCTTTTGTCAGTCGATCGGGCGCCATTGGCTTTCCTGCAAACTTTTGTCAGTCGATCGGACGTCATCAACGTTCCGTAACCTTTTGCCAGTCGATCTGACGTCATTAACGTTCTGCAACCTTTTGTCAGTCGATCGGACGTCATTAATGTTGCGCGACCTTTTTTTAGTCGATCGGGAGCCATTGGTTTTCCAGCGACCTTTCCTTTTGTCAACTTAGAGAGATTTTTTTTGCAATTGCTTATAAGGGAAACACATTAAAAATTATTATTATTATTGTATTATTTATTTTTTTACCCGTCGTTTGCTATCGCGCTTTTATATTTAGCTCATTGGTTTCCTCCATTCTTAGTGACGCGGGAAAGGGTCTCGCTTGATCATTTTTCTTGCGGCCTCGAACCCTCCAGACTCGCGTTTTCTTTCAAATATGCTTCTTATCGCGAGACATTCCACTGTCGGATGTCCCATTCTCCTATGATAGTGGAAATACCTTGCAGCGTCTTTATTCATTTTATTGACATCCACCACCGTCGGCGGAAACTGAACCTCACCCTCGGCTACCCATTGCTTTAGGAGCCGAACAGTCTGTTCTCTTTCATATGGTAATAGAGGAGGGGATGATCTTTAATCCCTTCTAATCCATCTGTTTTTCATTTGGGTGAGGTCCCCTCCTTGTTGTTGGCTTCCGCTTCCCTCTTTGTTATTAGACTTGTAGGGGATTATGGATGTGGTAATTACAGTATGAGACCATCTAACATCTGTGGGTGACTCTCTTACGCAGTCAGCGATTCTTTCAGCAGCTTCCTCCAGTTCGACAAAGGTTTGAAATCTAAAGTTGATCAGACTCCCTTTGCAGGACTGAATCATTCCTCGTACACATATTTCCACGAGTGCTTCTTCACTAATGTCTTCATGATAGTCCAGTGTCATCCGTCGGAACCTTGCTATATATATACCTATTTCTTCACCTGTCCTTTGTCCGCTTCTGCTCAGGTCTATGGACGTAACTTTCCGCTTGGCTGAATAGAATTTTCCCATAAACATCGAGTACATAATGGGCCAAGAATCTATGCTTTCTTCCTTTAAGTTATCGTACCAAGTAAAGGTTGTTCCTGCCAGTGATTTGGGGAATTTCCTCAAACACAGTTTCTCGTCGGAGATTCTATCGTTCATGGTCGAGAGGAAACGGTTGATATGTTGTCGCACATTTTCCTTTCTATCGTAAGTCTTAAACTTGGGAGAAACATATCCCTCGGGAAACTGATATTCCCGGATACTTAAAGGATATGGGTTGTTTGTTTGCTGGTGGTTATCTTGTTTCGTGATATGATACCTATGCTCCAGGTACTCCGCCATTTCCTCTTGTGTGATTACCACAGCCTTGGTATTCTGATGTTTTTCTACTTCGGTTGCTTCCCTAGGGGTGCTTTGGCCTGCAATCACAGCTTGTGTTATCCATTCTTCCAATGCCTGCCTCTTTTTCAATCGCTCTTCTAATTATTTTTGAATACTTTGTGTGCCCGGGGTCACATGTTTTGAATGTCGAATCATTTGTACATCTTCCTTGCGCGTGGTATGTTGGTGAGCGTCTTCAGATTGCTTGTTTGTGCTCTGATGTGGTGTTTCCTCCTTGCTATCCTCTTCCTCTATGATGACTTCGTTGAGGTCAACAGGGAGGATAGATGATTGATTTCCTGCCGCGTCAGGATTAATGTTATTTGGTTGTATCATGGTGGACCAGGCACGAGCCTCCGGGTGTGGTCGCCAAATGTTAATACCGGAATTCTCGTTGGGTTCTACCCGTCCTAGCGTACCAAGATGACCTCACTTTTCTTAGAATAGTATGAGAGAGAGAGTTGTTTTTCCATTGTACCCTGTCATTTCTTTTATAGACTTTCCAAAAGCCCCTTGTTTTTATGACATCTTGACATGTGTCCTAAACCTCCTTAATTACTACTAATGTCATCCCTTCTCTAATATAACTTCCTTCTTCCTTGTTAATTCCTTCATTGTCCCTTCCAACTCATGTATACTTCTTTGGTGGACTTGGGCCTTAGTCCCCAAATCCCCGTGTTCTATGTGTGGCCTTTCCCCTCTTTGGGGCACCCTAACCTGGTTAAGGGGAACTATTTTTTATGTATCAACAACTACCATCCGGTGTCTCGATCTCAACAGCTCCATGAGGGAAGACATTGCGAACAATAAAGTGACCTGTCCACCGAGAACGTAACTTCCCAAGGGAAGAGATGCAAGCGGGTATCATACAGAAGAACTTTTTGACCTGGAGAAAATGACTTTCTTGAAATATTTTTATCATGCACAAGTTTCATTTTGTTCTTATACTCCTTAGCACTTTTGTATGCATCTCTACGAATTTATTCCAGCTCATTGAGGTAGAGTTTCCTACGGGTTCCTACCTTGTCACGTGAAATGTTTAGCTGCTTAACAGCCCAATATGCTCTATGTTCTAACTCAACAGGTAAGTGTCATGCTTTTCCATACACAAGTCGATAAGGTGACATTCCAATGAGGGTTTTAAACGCAGTACGGTAAGCCCATAATGCATCAGTAAGCCTAGACGACCAGTCTTTCCGATAGGATTAACTGTTTTCTCTAACATACATTTTATCTCTCTATTGGAAACCTCTACTTGACCACTAGTCTGTGGATAATACGGGGTAGATACCTTATGATTAATACCATATTTCTTCATCAAAAGCCTAAAAGGTCCATTAAAAAAGTGCGACCCTCCATCACTAATTATAGCTCGCGGTGTAACGTGTAAGTATATTATCTTTCAAGAACTCAATCACAACCCTGTGGTCATTGGTTTTAAACGCAACCGCCTCAATACACTTAGAGACATAGTCTACAGCGACATAGGCTACCAAAATAATTAGGAAATGGACATTTAAAGTCAATACCCCACACATCAAAGACCTCAACAACTAAAATAGGGTTCAAGGGCATCATGTTCCTACGGGAAATGGTTCCTAATTTCTGGCAATGCTCACAAGTAATACAATAACTGTGGGAGTCTTTAAACAACGAAGACCAATAGAATCCACACTGCAATATCTTACCAGAAGTCTTCTTAGCACTAAAGTGACCCCCACAAGCATGATTATGACAAAAGGAAATAATATTGGACTGATCACTCTCGGTTATACATCTCCTACTGATCTGGTCTGGAAAATACTTAAACAGATAAGGATCATCCCAAAAGAAGTGCATAACCTCGGCTAAAAACCTAGAAAAATCTTGTTTACCCCATTGTTAGGGAATTCGGCCAGTAACAAGATAGTTCACTATATTTGCGTATCAAGGTAATCAGGAAACAGCAAACAGTTGTTCATCAGGAAAGCTATCCCTAATAGGAGGAGAATCATCAGGGGTATCCACAATAAGCCTACAAGTGGTCTGCTACTATATTTTCTGCACGTTTTATGTCTCTAATGTCTAAGGAAAATTCTTGTAACAATAGGATCCATCTAATCAATCTAGGTTTTGTATCGTTCTTGGAAAGAAGACACTTCAAAGCTGCATGATCAGTGAATATTACGAACTTAGAACCTAAGAGATAAGGTTTAAACTTTTCTAAGGCAAACACAATGGCTAGCAGTTCCTTCTCTGTAGTGGTATAGTTCAATTGGGCATCATTCATAGTTTTACTAGTAATTTGTTTTCTCTCTGACCTAACACAACACCAATAACATAATCCGAAGCATCACACACGATCTCAAAGGGTAGGTTCCCGTTGGGTGCCTGAACTATAGGGGAGGTAGTGAGTAAAGTCTTAAGCTTTTTAAAAACCTCTAAACACCCACCATCAAAGACAAACTTAACATCTTTTGCAAGCAAATGCAAAGAGGTCTAGAAATCAAGATAAAATGCTTAATGAATCGATGATAAAAACCTGCATGCCCTAAGAATGACCTAATATCTCTTATGGTTTTTGGGACCTGTGAAGCCTTAATAAGGTCAACTTTGTCTTTATCTACCTCTATGCCCTTAGAAGATACGATATGCCCTAAAACAATTCCTGAATGAACTACGAAATGACATTTCTCCCAATTAAGCATTAAATTCTTTTTCTTATACCTAGTCAACACTAATGACAAATGATGCAAGCACTCATCAAAAGACGAACCAAACACTGAAAAATCATCCATAAAGACCTCTAAAAACCTTTCTATCGCATCATAAAATATGCTTATCATGCAGCGCTGAAAAGTCACAGGGGCATTACATAGCCCGAAAGGCATGCGTCTATACGCAAAGGTACCAAAGGGATAGGTAAAAGTAGTTTTTTCCTGGTCTTCTGGGGAAATAACGATATGATTATAGACGGAGTATCCATCTAAAAAGCAGTAATGGCTATGTCTATCTAATCTCTCTAGCATCTGATAGATGAAGGGAATGGGAAAGTGGTTCTTCCTAGTGACCTTGTTCAATTTCCTATAATCAATACAAACACGCCAACCCGTGGTTACTCGAGTTGAAATTAATTTATTATTATCATTCTGGACTACAATAATACCGGATTTCTTGGGAACAACCTGAACGGGGCTGACCCACTTACTGTCTGAAATGGGGTAGATAATGCCTACATCTAACAACTTAAGAACCTCGGTTCAAACTACTTCTTTCATATTAGGGTTCAGTCGACGTTGCATCTCCCTGGAAGGGTTTGTGTCACTCTCTAAATATATTTGATCCATACAAACATTGGGACTTATACCCCTAATGTCAGATATGGTACACCCTAAAGCTTCCTTGTTGTTTTGAAGTACGGTGACTAGCCTATTTTCTTGGTCATTATCCAGTCAAATGCTACAATCACAGGTAAAGTTTCAGATGAGCCTAAAAACACATCCTTCAGGGTGTCTGGTAGTTGTTTAAGGTCCAACTTATGAGGCTATTCTAACGAAGGAACTAGGGTAGACTTAGAAACTGATAGTGGTTCGAACTTAGGTTTCCATCCATTTCTAGTGTCTAACAAAGGGGATGAATCTAACAAAGCATTCACCTCATCAATCACATTATCATCATGAAAATTAATCCCAACGTGGGCTAGGCATTTCTCTAATGTTCTAACAAAATGTTTGGTAATCCCTCCTCGACTAATGTTCCTATCATGTTTACCTCTTCTATGCTCGAGTCACTTAGTTCAGAGGGTAGGTTACTAATATTAAAAATGTTCAACTCAATAGAGTTGCCATTTCTGGCACAAACAAAAGACTATGAGTACTTCTTTCACTAAGTTTCAATTTTTCAAAGCTGAAATTTCTGAAAACAGAGCTCTCAAAAGAAGAGTCTTCGAGCTCCCCGCCTTCACGAGAACAACTACTAGGTTTTTCACTAATCAAACGACCTAGAGTATCTCTTTTCCAAGCCCGCTCTCTAATAACCTCGGGCATACACTAGAAAAACAAAACTAAAAAGAAAGAAAAAAAACCTAAAAGGAAGGGAAGTTCTATGCAAACATACACTCCACCACAATAAGCCTATTGATTCTAAAAAAACAAAAAGCATGATGGCTCCCTTAGATTGTTTCTAGACCAGCTTTTATTCTTTCGAAAGGAAAATTGTTTCAATTTCAGCAAACCTCTCTGGAATCAATCTGAATTAAAGTAAGTTAATTAGAGATAAGGGAATCTCAATGGAGCTTTGATACCCATGCCTCACTGGCAAAACATTTCCCGGGGTTACAAGGAGGCTCGATCAACTTACAGTAATCATCATGAACTTTGAGATATGCTTAATAGAGCAACCAATATGTCTTTTTGAACGACTTTCCTACTAAGCTCGTTACCCTATCGGTCTCCTTCTAGTCCAAATTTTAAATCTTAGGTTTGCGTAGGTTACGTTTTCCAAACCCTTATCTTTTATGGACAGGTCTTGCCTTTTACTAGAAATTAAAAACCGTATTCAATTCCTCAAAATATATGCATATGAAGGAAGACTGTAACCCGCTGAGGTGCTTAGAATTCTTACTTCTCATTCCATACGGGGGATGAACCGCTGAAGTCGACTCGGGCCACTGACTCCTATGTTAGTGTACGAACCCGAAGGGCCGAGGCAATATCGTAATATCTGTCCTTCCCTGTGTAGTTTAATATTTAACTACCATTCCTTAGGGTTTAAAAATAAAAATAATGTCCCAATGTCCAATGTACAAAAAGGAAAGTGCAAAAGAAAAGAAAATTTACAAAAATAAAAGATATCCTAATACAATTTCTAAAAACAAAATCTAAAAAATTAAAAGAAGAATAGGTTTAGCTATTCAAAAAGGTGTTGGAGCCCAACTTGTGGCTAGGTTTCCAACAAGCTCTTTGTAAAAAAAATATATATATTCTTTTCTTTCTTAGAAAAAAATAAAAAACTAAAAGTCTAAAAAAATAAAAAAATAAAAAAAATAATATTCTTTGTCTTTCTTCCTTTTCTTTTAGCTTTTATCGTTGACTCCAAGTCTTTTACTCACCAAAATCTTTGGCTCAATTTTCTTTCGGTTCAAATTCCAAACCTGTAGCACAAAGATAAATACCCAAAGAAACGTAAAATAAAAGAAAGTGAAAATAATAAAAAAAATAAACCTAAAAATTAAATCTAAAAACTCTAACTTAAAAACAAATCTGCATCGACGGTGCCAAAAATTGATGTGATTTTAATATTGCGATAGTAAGATGATTCGTTCAAGACTTGTCAAAACAGATTTAGACTTGATTTTAAAACTAAAAATATAGCAAACTTAAATAAAAATGTGATGATAAGATTGTAGAAAGTCTGGGATTAAGGATTCCACCATTCATCAATAATTATGTGATTCAAAATTAATTTATTTCATGCAATTTAAACAATTGATTTGATTCTAAATTATTGCCAATGTCAGATTTCCAAAATATCAAATGTTAGCCGCAAGTATAACGCATCCAGAGTCTAAAACTAAGTATGCATCATCAAGAGAAAACATATTTGATTAATAAAAATCATTTAATTCATTTTTTATCAATGTAATTAATCATATAAAAATATTGCATAAATTTATCAAATAAAGATTACCACATGATTCTTGAGGGAATGGCTTCCTCCGTCACCCCAGGGATTGGGTTTAGCTCATCATGATGGAAACACGCTCAAAGTATGATTTCATTGCTCAAAATAGTGTTTACAAAGATGAATTCTAATAAAATAGAGATTCAGAACGGTAAAATGGCGTTACAAATCAATGAATTGACTGTTACAAAGAAAACAGAGTCACTGTTACAAAAGGAAGAATAGATGACAGTCAATAAACAGTGGTCTTTGACTGTATTTTGTTCCTCACCTTCTTCTCTTCTCTATTGATAATCAAAACTCACTGAAACTTTCTTTCTTGCTCTATGTCACTCCTTATCTCTACGTACCTCTTCTGTGACCCCAATACAACTATTTATATCGCAACAATACCCAAATCTCTTGAGTTTAATGCGAATAATCCTCCCTTCACTCCTATGCAACATCTCGAGATATTATTTCCCTTTTTATCTCTTGGTTTGATTTTCACGCATTTGTCAGAGCATCTCCAACAGAGGGTGAATCTTCTATTTTCTAGTGATACATAGGATTTTAGACCCCCATTTGGCATAAATTCATCTCCAACAGTAGGGTCCTACAAATTAGGAGGGACCAATTAATAATTATGAAGGTGTTCAAGAAAGTGTTATCTCCACCTCCGGCTCCACCTCCACGTCATATTTTTCACTAATTTTTTATTAAAATTTTCTACTGTTGGAGATGGGTTCTTAGATATGAGGTATTATATTTACTCTATGTGTAGACCCCATAAATAAAAGGACTAGATTAGAAAGCCACATAGGATTTTTTGCATCTTCTGTTGGAGATGCTCTCAGTGATCAACACGCTCCAATCTTTCCACAAAATGATTCGTACATACTCTATCCTTGTGCCAACCATAGATAAACTCGAGAAAGAGTAAAACATCCCGTGAAAACTCACTAACCCTTGTTTTATCCAATCCACGTATGCTTCATATTTTCTGGATTCTAAACACATATCCTCCCTGTTTGCATAAAACAGGCCCATAGCAATCGAAATCCGAGAGAAAGTCCAACAAAAACTCTCCCGAAATCTTGCCAGAAATCTTCGCAGGTGTAGGTTAAGGTTAACTTTCCTGTTTCACGTCTAAATGATTCTCCAGCAAAATCCAGCTGAAACGAACGACTATACCACGCCTGTTACACTCAGGGGAACAAACCCAATCAAATTCAGCCGTTGAATCTCCTTAAAACTCCTTCAAATTCTTAACCCTAATTCTGGCAGTTCAAAACCAATTTTCCCTCCACTTTTCTGAATTCAAAAAAAGAGGATGATGGTTTCCCCTTACCTCAGGGTGGGTTGCGTCTCGGCGGGCTGGCAGCCGGTGTAAAAACTTCGCTGCATCTTTGGAGATAAGATCGTTACGCGGTTTATCTCTGCTCGACCTGGTACTTGCTACTGGAAAATAGCTTTGGTTTTTGTTTTGGTTTTGGTTGCCCCTTAACCAGTGATGGGGTGCGGTTAGCATTTGGCGCCTTGGGGTGCAAATAACAAAGAAGGTGACCCTTATCAGTTGAGGTGCCCCTTAGTAATTGAGGTGCCCCTTATCCAAAACTGGGGTCCATTTAGCAGCTGTCCTCTGGGGTGCCTCGAGTAATTTTTCGAACTGAATTTTCCAAAAATGTTTATTTCCCAAAAATACCTACAAACACATAAAACACCATTATAAGTACAAAATCGAGTAATAACAATACAGAAAATTGAGGACAACTTAGACACAAAAAAGTGTCTATCATAGTGTGAACTACTAAATAATTCTCCCCATTTTTCTCAATATAAATTAGCAAAGGTACGAAAACTATGGAATCATAATGAATTTAAAGAATATAATTCATGACTAAAAGAAACATATCAACTTTTTTCGATGATTTCACATAGTCGAAACATAGTGTATTCATCAAGGAGTTTATTAAGATACAAGTTAATCCCTTCAGATTCCACAACCGCTCTCCCCACAAAGATATGACAATTAAGCACAAGTTCATTTAAGAACTCTCCCCCATTTGATGTCATTCCCAAGAGAACAACATGAGCGAACTTACTTTTAGGAGAAAATAATGATTTCTTTGAACGCGGTTTGTTAATTTCCAAAGCATCATCGAGTAAACTAATCAAAAGAGAACCTTTATGATTAACTTAACCGGAAACACTCAACATAAGAAAACTTACGGAGTAAATATAGTACTTTCACATAATAGTGGATCAGGGAAAGATCAATACTGCGGAATTTCTCACAAAGTTAATTCTATCTTTTATCAATATTTGCATAAAGACATAATAGACTTAACTTTTAAGCATATATGAGATAACATCACAGTTCACGAATGTAAACACATATATATCTCATAAGACATTTGCAATATATAAAACCAATAAGATTAAATATTGCAAGTTCATCTTCCAAATAACTTAGAGTTTAAATAAATAAATCTAAAAACATTGCAAGATGAAAAATGTTGGAAATAGCTATGTGTAATCACAATAATTGCTACACCAAACCTTAGTTATCCTTCTTAAACATAAGAATAAATTCTCATAAGAAGCTTCCTAGACATTAAGATTCTTGAAAAACTCTTTATCGTCCCCAAACTCCTTATCGTCAACATACATTGGAACATAAGGTTCATGAATATATGAGTCAATTCCAACAAACCTTCTTGACTATTGCCGAACTAGGGTCTTCTAGAGTTCAAGAGATCTTAGTACAATAGCCTTTATTTGATGAATCTCCATCCTTGTTTGTTTTAGGTCTTCAAGAACAACAGAAAATTTTTCAAGATTTGAGTTGTTAGCTCTTGGCTTCTTCATATTCTTCCTTTTTCTCTTCAAAGTTGTAGAGGAATGGGATTTCTCTTTTTCCTTCATGATTGACGGCTTCACAGTCATATTGACATCTTTTCTATCAGAAGAGATGATGCTTGAAGTCTCCATAATTTTGAAATATGGGTTTGTGAAAAAAAAAAGCACAAAAAAAAAACAGCTCCACAAGCAACCATTTGATGAAAAGAGTTTCAAAGAAGGAAAAGGAATGTAGGGTTACGAAACCTATATACAGAGTAAGTAGGGGTCACGTACAATCAACACATACAACCCTAAGAAGGGTAGAAATGTCGAATTTAAACTTTTATTCAAATAGGGTGAAATCTTTTCAATACCATTACTTAAAAATTAGAAAATATGAATAGAACAGATGAAAATTTGAGTAATAATATTCAAGATACAAACTAGAATAGTTTCTGACCCTAGAGCCCAATTGTGCACAACTCTTGTCTTTTTTCAAAAACGAGCATATGAGACAAGATGCACTTTCAACACAGTTAGACTGTGTTGGGGTGAACAATAATATGTTCACCACAAGGATCCTGCACGGAATTATCAATATCCGTCTTTATAGGTCGTTTGGACCTAGCTCTTTTCTGTAGTGATCTAACCTATTCCTTAAATTTAACCTTTCCTGGAGAGGAGTTAAATTTACATACCTCAGATGGATTTGACTTCAGAACAAGTTTGAGCTTGTTTTCTTATCGATACGCTCTCCGTTGCAGTTTGTTGACATACCTTACTTTATGTTTGTACTTGAAACAATTCAGAGTTCACGACCCCTAAAAGTACAATAAGGACATGTCAATGTGGAGGATGGTTCATTACCATGGCCGAACATGCTGCTAGACAAAGCGAATTACCTGAAACATAAGAAGTAAAGTTTTCATTAGATAGAGAAAAATCCATTTCATCCTCTAATGCGGTCGATGATGTATCTCCAGGAAAAATGTCAAGGTTACAATTATCAAATTGATATTTTCACCAAGGAGTGCTACACTTGATTTTTCATCCTCTGTAGAATCATAGTGAGAGGATGTTTCATCGAGAGTTGCAGCAAGACTTTTGTTGCCAGTGTATTTTCTATGATTTGGACACTCATTAGCAAAATTACTGAAACCATTACACCTGAAGCATTGTGACATATCCTCGTCATTAGTGTCGACGGTATCCCTTTTTTAGGAGGAACACGATCATGAGGCTTAACTTATGATCTAGGTTTTTCTCTAGTGAAGCGTTTACTTCTTTTCAAAAGAATATCTCTAAACTTTCTTGTGATCATAGAAACTGAGTTGTCAAGATTTTCATCTGATGATTCAGTCTCAATAGGATCATTCATAAAGTTGCCAACACTTTTACTTTTATCAAGTAGATTAGTGTTCTTTTATACTTTGAACGCAATATCCTTTCCAGCTTTGGATAGATATTCGTGATCAAAGATCTTTAACTTTCCAACAAGAGTATTCCTTGAAAGTGTTTTAAGTTTATTTCCCTAAACGATAGCATGTTTCTTAGAATCGTATCTAGCTGGTAGAGATCTGAGAATCTTCATCACAATGTCCTTTTCATGAATAGTCTTACCGAATGCAAATGATGCATTAAAAATTTCAGACACTTTGTGATTAAACTCATCTAATGAATCTTCATCATCCATACGAAGGTTTTCCCAATCAGAGTTTAGGTTTTGAAGCCTAGCTTCTTTCTCAGAGGTATTCCCTTCAAATACAGTTTCTAAGATATCCCAAGCATCTTTAGACTTAGTGCATGTAGTCACATGGTGCTGAAGATATGGGGTAATGGCATGAATGATAGCATTTAATCCATCAGAATTTTGATTTCAACACTAATCTCGACTTCACTATATCACCAATATCCTTTGCAACAGCTACACCATTGTTGATGGTGGTTTTTAGCTTAGGGTCAAAATTGTAAAATTGTACATCTTACATGACGTCACTATGACCATTAGCAAATTTATTGAATCAATCAGCATGCCTACGTAATAATAACCGGGGTACCCTTTTTTTTTACATGGGTCATGTTCTACGGCAGAACCCTTAATACTGACTGACATCATCTATGTCAAACTCTAATTCTCATGCTACCGCGCCAAGGCATGCCAACCATGCCATCCGCACCATTATGCCAATGGCAAACCATGCCATCCACATCACCGCGCCAAGGTATGCCAACCATGCCAGCCACACCACCGTGCCAATGGCATACCATGCCAGCCGCACCATTGCGCAAATGGCATGCCATGCCAGCCGCACCTCCGCGCCAAGGCATGCCAACCATGCCAGCCGCACCTCCGCGCCAATGGCATCCCATGTCAGCCGCACCACATGTGCCAATGGCATGCCAACCACCTTGCTGGCCATACCATGTCGGCCTTCCCTATGTGGCTACGAAAACGAAGGCGTGTGATGATCAACGGCCACCCTTCTATCTTAGATGCAAATCTTAGCCGTCCAAGGTCGCCAACCAGCGCATGGTAACCTTTGGCCCAAACCCTAGTTTTGGCCACGCCAAACCGCGCCAAGGCATGCCATGCCACATGTGCCAATAGCATGCCAACCACCTTGTTGTGCATACCATGCCGACCTTCCCTATGCGGCTACCAAAACGAAGGCGTGCGATGATCAACGGCCACCATTCCATCTTAGATGCAAATCTTAGCCGTCCAAGGTCGTCAAACAACGCATGGTAACCTTTGGCCCAAACCCTAGTTTTGGCCACGCCAAACCGCGCTAAGGCATGCCATGCCACATGTGCCAATGGCATGCCAACCACCTTGTCATGCCATACCATGCCGGCCTTCCCTATGCGGCTACCAAAACGAAGGCGTGCGATGATCAACGACCAACTTTTCCATCTTAGAAGCATATCTTAGCCGTCCAAGGTCACCAAATAACGCATGTTAACCTTTGGCCCAACGCCAAAACCCTAGTTTGGCCGCGCCTAAACCACGTCAAGGCATGCCGACCATGCTACATGTGCCAATGGCATGTCGCGCCATCCACCTTTCCGCGCCTAAGCCATGCCATGCCAGCCTTCCCTTCACGGCTGCCAAAACGAAGGCTTGCGACAATCAACGACCACCATTCCATCTTAGATGAAAATCTCAGCCGTCCAAGGTCACCAATCAACGCATAGTAACCTTTGGCCCGACGCCAAAACCCTAGTTTGGACGCGCCTAAACCACGCCAAGGCATGCCAACCATGCCACATGTGCCAATGGCATGTCGCGCCATCCACCTTGCCGCGCCTAAGCCATGCCATGCCGTCCTTCCCTTCACGGCTGCCAAAACGAAGGTGTGTGACAATCAACGGCCACCCTTCCATCTTAGATGTAAATATCAGCCGTCCAAGGTCACCAACCAACACATGGTAACCTTTGGCCCAACGCCAAAACCCTAGTTTTGGTCACGCCCAAACCGCGCCAAGGCATGCCGGCCATGCCGCATGTGCAAATGGTATGCCATCCACCTTGCCGCGCCATACCATTCCGGCCTTCCCTATGCGGTTACCAAAACAAAGGTTTGCGACTATCAACGTCCATCCTTCCATCTAAGATGCAAATCTTATCCGTCCAAGGTCGCCAACCAACGCACGATAACCTTTGGCCCAAAACCCTAGTTTTGGTCACACCCAAACCGCGCCAAGGCATGCCGGCCATGCCACATATGCCAATGGCATGCCATCCACCTTGCCACGCCATACCATGACGGCCTTCCCTATGCGGTTACCAAAACAAAGGCTGGCGATGATCAACAGCCATCCTTCCATCTTAGATGCAAATCTTAGCTGTCCAAGGTCGCCAACCAACGCATGGTAACCTTTGTCCCAACGCCAAAACATTTGTTTTGGGCGTGCCAAGGCATGCCAGCCATGCCACATGTGCCAATGGCATGCCAACCACCTTGTCGTGCCATACCATGCCGGCCTTCCCTATGCGGCTACCAAAACAAAGGCTTGCGAAGATCAACGGCCACTTTTCCATCTAAGATGCAGATCTTTGCCGTCCAAGGTTACCAGCTGACGCATGGAAACCTTTGGCCCGACGCTAAGCCCTAGTTTGGTCGCGCCCAAACAAAGCCAAAACCCTAACTTTTGGCCGCGCCTAAACTAGGCCATATTAAAGCCGTACCGGACATGCTTTCATGCCACTGGCTACCAAACGAAGGGTTGCAATAATCAATGGCTACCCTTCCTCTCAAGATGAAAAATCTCGACAGTCGAAGGTCACCACCGAGCCGGCAAGTCTCCCAAGCTCAACTTGCCGAACAACAACATGCTACATGTTTTCCACGAAAACACTCGAGACATCAACACATGTCACAAACTGGGGGATGCTCATTGGGTATTGGTTTGGCGATTTACAACGTGCGGCGTACACTACGCCCGCTATAAGACAGTGTCATAAGGATGAGGCGGTTAGTAAATACAGGGAGTAATGGTGAAACACTTTCTTTTATGGAACATCAATTCTAGGCGTTACCGGTTACCACCTCATCCCATTTACTCATCTGTTTTCCATTTCTTACGAGACCAGAGTATGTTTCACTTCGACTTGTATAAATAGGTCTTACCTATTTCCACCGAACAACAAGTTCCGGTCAGGAGGATACAATACTCAGAAAATATTTGCTAGCTTTCCATCTGTTAGCTTCTCACTTTCTGATACAAGTCGTGAAACAACTACTCTTCCAGAATCAACTATTTTTTTTCTCAACACTCTCTTCGCTTTCCTCCCCAAAACCAACCCTTCTCCTTCACTTTGTGATCGAAGCAAGTCTGTAACGGCCATTTCATGGTTTAGGCCGGATTTGTACAGATTCATCTCTAGAATCTAAAATACTCCCTTGCAGTACATTTTCTTAGGGTTTAAACTCGTTTCTCACCCACACACCCGAAATTACCAAAATCACCAGAAACCGTTTTCACCCTCAAACAATTGGCGACCACAGTGGGAGGTTGATCTTTCGGTCACAATGTCAGTTTTCAATCCTCGATCTCATACCTCGACTCAGACGTCAGGACAGTAAAATCAAACGATCCGTTCAGGAATCGACGACTCAGCTACTAGGCGGATCGATTACCAGTCGTGACACGGCGAGGGACGACTGGGGACTTCCGAGGGGTTAGAAGCAAACGATCTGCCCAGGGATCGGTAACACGACAAGGAATGACTGGGGACTTTCCACAATCACGGCGATATTTCCCACAAACTCAGTCTTACATCCGGGAGATTCCTTTTTCACCAAAAGATCCAAAAACCGAGTAAGTCTTGCCTAGACAAAATACGTGGTTTACTACTTCAGGTTTTCACGGGAATGATGAAACCGATAGCCATGTTATGTTTCATCTCATGCTCTCTGTCGACAAGCAATGATCACGATTCAGCGGCTTTCCTGGGATGTTTGCACCATTCGCAATCGTAACCAAAAAGCATCGTTATTCTAAAACAGTTCGTTCCAAATAATAATCCAAAACCCTCAAGGTAACATTTGTTTTTCAAACCAAAAATCCAGGGAATCAAAACCGTAAACTAGGCATTTCATTTGCCTTTCAAAAAAAAACCTAAAATAAGAAGTTCAGAAGACATAAATGCGTTCAAGGAAAGTTTTTCAACAATGGCTTGCTCTTTTTGGCAAAAGCCTCTTTCGTGCTTTGGAGAGCCGCCCTCTTCAACTTCAGCTTCCTGGAAAACTTTTTGACTTCCGCTTCCTGCTTCTTCACCATATCCGCAGAAGGACCTTTGACTATTTCGGCCAGCAACTTTTCAACCTCAGAGAAACCTTCAACGAACCAAGGAACATTGAACTCGAAGTTTACACACGTGTCACGATGGAACCTCCAGCTCGATACTACATCCTCAGAAACAGTATTACCAGTCACATTGCACATGTCGTCAATCGAAAACAAAGCTTCCTCCACACGCTTAACCAACGCAAATCGACTAGTAATTTTCTTGGTCGTGGTGATATGTCCGTAGCTTTCCCATATCCTGGTGTATAGCGCCGCGTGTTTGGATGGCACGTTAAATCCCCCGATCAACACATGATCCGGATGAGGAACCACATATGGAGGGTTGAAAGTTGCGCCCGCGACTGCATCAGCAACCGGCAAGGGATTCCTAACGACAGTTGCACCTGCGGCCACTGGAGTACTCTCCATTGTCTGAGTCACAACGATGTTTTCATCTCGATCAACATCCATTTCAAGGTCGGCGGTGCGGCTGTCACAGTTGGAGACAAAGATGTATCTCCGCCAGTCTTCCTCTCAAGTCCATCTTCAGAAACGGCTTCCCCCTATGATATCACGGATTAGATATTTTCCAAAGAGAAAATATGAGAAGAAAGAAGAAAAAACATGCGGGAGACTCACTGATTCGCTTTTAGACCGACTAGAGGAAGATTCATCACTGCTGTCGTAAGAACTACTCTCGCCATCACTGGCCTCTGAACTTTCATCCTTCTCGAGTTCCCCATCACCATAGATAGGCTCAGTACCGCCACCCTCCGTCTCGAGAAACGATGTTTTCTGACTACTTGCAAGTTTGGTAAAGGTGTTCACGCTGTTGAGACCCTGGGCAAGATACAAATACGGATACTCAGAAAAGAAACAAGGATATACGCGATCCAACTAAAATCAAGAGGAAAGCATACTTACCAGCATATTGGACGAACTGAAAGTCGGTAGGGCTGTCGAATCTGACTGGGAACCGTCTACACGGCTTTTAGACCTCCGCTCTTTCACTTGGGAACTATCTGCATTCGGGCTAACGTATTTTCGCTTGGTCGAAGAAGGATCCCTCAGCAGTGGGTGCTCCGCTAAAACCGCAGGAGAAGGCTTACCGCGACGGTTTTCTACCACATCATTCACGAATCCATGGATAGCGAGAAACTCATCCTGCCAAAATATGTTATATTTGGAGGTTGTTGATGGATTTCGTTCCGCGAGCGGAAAAGGAAGACTTTTACCCGACACAAGAACACTAGCATCGAGAACAGTTGGCAACGAGTCTTCTGGAACAACCGGATGACGAACAAGTGGGACCCCTTGGTCAAAACCCATATGCCAAGCCGCCCTATCGATATTGTAAGAAACTGATTTGCAAGATCCTCGAAAAAAAAGACGGCACATGACCGGGCGTGCAGCTTCGCGTGAACACCATTTCTCCAACATTCATATCCTCTTTATCAGAAGACAAAGACATGATCAGAGCAGGAGAAAAGGTATTGATCTGATTTATGGACGCATGCACCGGATCCCATGGACGAAAATTGACCGTGTGCGAGTTGTCAAGGAATCCAACCAGGTTCGAACCAATCTTTGGGCGCTTATTCGACCAGCGCAGTATCCTAGAACCACCCCAAGACTCGGGAAGTACGGACAACGGTTTTGGAGCATACCTTTCGAAGTACTCCCACAACCACGCTTGGAGAAAGACAACATGAATATACGAATCCACTTTCATGTAGCCATTTGAAGCGCACACGTCCGTAACCAGATGATCCAAGTGTGTGTACAGAGAACCAAGAAACAAGCCGCCAATAGGGAGAAAGACACCTTTTTCCAATTTTATGGCAAACTTTATAAGTTCATGTCTTATCTCCTTCTTACCATAGCCGTCATCGAAAATATCTCTGGATAACCAAAGAGCCAAGAACGTTGCGACATGAAGTGTACTATTTTTCTGATTTGGCTCCAACTCATCAGGAAACCATTGAGACACCCACCAGCCATAGAATCACCTCGTCTCATTTTCTTTCCGAACGAATCCTTTTGATTTCGCAACCAGAGCGGCGCACATTTCTTCTTCATCTGCAGACAACTTGACATCGAGGTTTCCTATTACGGGAAGGTTCACAGCATCAATAATCTGCGCCTTGGTCAAACTGGCTTTTACACATTCCTGGATCATCATGAATCGCATCTATTTCTCAAAGGGACGCAACGGACTCACACAGATTTTAAAGTCAATGGGAGAAGCAAAATACTCTTTTCTCTGAAGACAAAACCTTATTACACCTCCAGGCCGAACTGATCGGGCCTCTCCTTCACTTTCCGGACCAGTCAGAAGAATCGACACATACTTGGGATGATTTTTCCTAATTGTGGCGGATGTTGTAAAGAACTCATCCTCTATGTTTGGCTTGGAATTGCCAACATCTTTCGGTACGGCAGAACTTTTCTCAAATGATATCTTAACGAAATTCTCTCATGCTACTTTCACCTTCGAAATAACTACAATGGAACAATACGAAGAGAAATTATTACGGAAAGTGCATGGAAATTATTTTATCAGACACAGGAGATCCATCCTGCACGCAAACCAATTTGTTGCAAAGTCATAATGCGCATGAGCAAAGAAATGGGGACTGACAGACCCTGCATCACCACCTCATGCCAAGGTCGTACCCTGCAGCAGGAAATTTGCGCCCGGACGAGGAGGCGCTCCACACCATGGGAACAATACACACGGACACACCAGGAAAAGGGAGGAAACCTTAGGAGCTAGGTTTTCACGGGAAGGGAATGACAGTTACTAGCTCATGCATGCCTACTTTGCACAGTAATTGAGGCGGCCAACATTACTACGGTATTCACGCCTAAATGTTACTACAAGTTCACGCAAATCATATTTACGTCTAGGATTCATACCAACACAAAAGAACAATATTTTTACAAGTTCATGAAAAGGTACGCCTACAACTAGGGTTTGCACTAACACAAGAAAACAAGAAAAACAAGTTAAAGAGGAAGTGCTGGAAGACATACCTGGGATTCGCTCGTCCGCTTTACTGTTACTACACGGCCAGAATAAAAAAAATAAATATAAAGGTGTGAACTAAAAGGAGAGGCCGGCCCCCTTTTATAGGAGTGGTACTTGGGAGTTTGAATAAGGAAATGACTTCCTATTTGAGACAAGTATGGAAAAGAGGCAACCAGGCCCGCGAAGACAAAACACCATGCCAAGCCGTCTGCGCATGCTTTGCCTCACCAAACTGCGACATTGCCTTGGCCCCACATGCCAAGCCATCCGCACCATGCCTTGGCCCCACCACGCCAAGCCGTCCGCATGCTTTGCTTCACCAAACCGCGCCTTTCCTTGGCCCCTCCATGCCAAGCCGTCCGCGTCGTTGCCTTGGTCCCACCATGCAAAGCCGTCCACGCCATTACCTTGGCCCCACCATGCCAATCCGTCCGCGCCATGACTTGCCGCGCCAACACCAACAACTCTCCAAGCCAGCGTCATGATGTTCCCTAACCCATCCAAGGTGATACAGGGCCAGACTAAGCCGACGATCTTCATCTCACCACTTCACGGTCTACACCACAAATAGAATCTATGCAAGGACGCCAAACATGAGGATCATGAACTCTCCTTACCTCTTGAAAAAGGTTAGTCGGACTTTCCTGACCATCTTTTCACGACCTGTAATTTCGATTTTTGTCCTCGCCTGTCACCATCTTATGCTTACCTCACAACAACGCTCCTGTTCCGAGTTAAGCAGGGGACTTAATGTTGATGGTGGTTTTTAACTTAGGGTCAAAATCGTAAAACCATACATCTGACATGACGTCACTATGACCATTAGCACATTTATTGAATCAATCAGCATGCCTACGTAAGAATTACCGGGGTACCCTTTTTTTTTACATGGGTCATGTTCCACGGCAGAACCCTTAACACTGACTGGCATCATCTATGCCAAACCCTAATTTATCATGATACCGCGCCAAGGCATGCCAACCATGCCAGCCGCACCACTGTGCCAATGGAAGACCATGCCAGCCACGTCACCGCGCCAAGGCATGCCAACCATGCCAGCCACACCACTGTGCCAATGGCATACCATGCCAGCCGCACCTTCGCGCCAAGGCATGCCAACCATGCCAGCCGCACCACTGCGCCAATGGCATGCCATGCCAGCCGCACCACATGTGCCAATGGCATGCCAACCACCTTGCTGCGTCATACCATGTCGGCCTTCCCTATGCGGCTCCCAAAACGAAGGCGTGCCATGATCAACGGACACCCTTCCATCTTAGATGCAAATTTTAGCCGTCCAAGGTCGCCAAACAAAGCATGGTAACCTTTGGCCCAAACCCTAGTTTTGGCCACGCCAAACCGCGCCAAGGCATGCCATGCCACATGTGCCAATGGCATGCCAACCACCTTGTTGCGTCATACCATGCCGGCCTTCCCTATGCGGATACCAAAAAGAAGGCGTGCGATGATCAATGGCCACCCTTCCATCTTAGATGCAAATATTAGTTGTCCAAGGTCGCCAAACAATGCATGGTAACCTTTGGCCCAAACCCTAGTTTTGGCCACGCTAAACCGCGCCAAGGCATGCCAATGGCATGCCAACCACCTTTCCGCGTCATACCATGTCGTCCTTCCCTATGCGGCTACCAAAATGAAGGAGTGCGATGATCAATGGCCACCCTTCCATCTTAGATGCAAATCTTAGTCGTCCAAGGTCGCCAAACAACTCATGGTAACCTTTGGCCCAACGCCAAAACCCTAGTTCGGCCGCGCCTAAACCACGCCAAGGCATGCCGACCGTTCCACATGTGCCAATGGCATGCCGCGCCATCCACCTTGCCATGCCATGCCGGCTTTCCCTTCACGACTGCCAAAACGAAGGCATGCGACAATCAACGACCACCCTTCCATCTTAGATGCAAATCTCAGCCGTCCAAGGTCACCAACCAACACATGGTAACCTTTGTCCCAATGCCAAAACCCTAGTTTTGGCCACGCCCAAATCGCGCCAAGGCATGTCGGCCATGCCACATGTGCCAGTGGCATGCCAGCCACCTTGGCGCGCCATATCATGCCGGCCTTCCCTATGCGGCTACCAAAACAAAGGCTGGCAACGATCAACGGCCATCCTTCCATCTAAGATGCAAATCTTAGCCGTCCAAGGTCGCCAACCAACGCATGGTAACCTTTGGCCCAACGTCAAAACCTTTGTTTTGGCCACTCCCAAACCGCGCCAAGGCATGCCAGTCATTCCACATGTGCCAATGGCATGCCAACCACCTTGTCGCGCCATACCATGCCGGCCTTCCCTATGCGGCTATCAAAACAAAGGCTTGCGAAGATAAACGGCCACTTTTCCGTCTAACATGCAGATCTTAGCCATCCAAGGTTACCAGCTAACGCATGGCAACCTTTGGCCCGACGCCAAGCCCTAGTTTGGTCGCGCCAAAACAAAGCCAAAACCCTAACTTTTGGCCGCGCCTAAACTAGGCCATATTAAAGCCATACCGTCCATGCTTTCATGCCACTGGCTACCAAACGAAGGGTTGCAATAATTAACCTCTACCCTTCCTCTCAAGATGCAAAATCTCGACCGTCGAATGTCACCACCGAGCCGGCAAGTCTCCCAAGCTCAACTTACCGAACAACAACATGCTACATGTTTTCCACGAAAACACTCAAGACATCAACACATGTCACAAACTGGGGGATGCTCATTGGGTATTGGTTTGGCGGTTTACAGCGTGCAGCGTACACTACGCCTGTTATAAGACAGTGTCATAAGGATGAGGCGGTTAGTAAATACAGGGAGTAATGGTTAAACGATTTCTTTTATGGAACATCAATTCCAGGCGTTACCGGTTACCACCTCCTCCCATTTACTCATCTGTTTTCCATTTCTTACGAGACCAGAGTACGTTTCACTTCGACTTGTATAAATAGGTCTTACCTATTTCCACCGAACAACAATTTCAGGTCAGGAGGATACAACACTCAGAAAATATTTGATATATTTCCATCTGTTAGCTTCCCAATTCTGATACAAGTCGTGAAATAACTACTCTTCCAGAATCAACTATTCTGGTCTCAACACTCTCTTCGCTTCCCTCCCCGAAACCAACCCTTCTCCTTTACTTTGTGACCGAAGCAAGTCTGGAACGGCCATTTCTTGGTTTAGGACGGATTTGTACAGATTGATCTCTCGAATCTAAAGTACTCCCTTGCAGTACATTGTTTAGGGTTTAAACTTGTTTCTCACCTACACACCCGAAATTACCAAAATCAGCAGAAATCGTTTTCACCTTCAAACAACCATCTACTGTAATTGTTGGAGGATCATAGCCATTTACAACATGAACCCATGATTGAAAATCACGCGCTTGTAGAAAGGCACGTATAGCAATTTTCTACCATAAGTAATTAGGGCCATCGAAGACTGGTGGTACGCTTATAGAAACTTCTTTCCATATAGTCAGATTGCTACAAACACAAACTTATGAGGTCTTAACGTGTTTGCCTGCTCTGATACCAATTGAAAACGCGGGAGTATAACAACCACAGTCAATATTTAGTTCGGCAATCTGTATGGACTAAACTCCAATTTAATTCCAAAAGCACCAACTTAAAAGTGAGACTCAATCAAGAAAGATATCAAAGAGTTTTAGCTCTTAATACAATCACTAAATCAACTAGATAGAAACCCGTTAGACTGATTATTATGAGAATAACTAGGATGGTACCAAACACCAATATCCGAGTGTCAATCAAGTCTTATCCAATAAACAAGGTCGGATTTATCAACTATAATTGAACTACGCACAACCTGTGATATTTGAATTATAAACAAATGTAATGCGGAAAAGAAATAACACAGACACCAGAAATTGGAATGTAGTTGATCCATGACCTGTGATATTGGAATGTAGTTGATCCATAACCAAGTCTCACAACAATTAAGGTATAGTCGCGTTCCTTACGCCTCTTGAATCACAACAGGACTCTGCGCACTTGATTCCCTTAGCTGATCTCACACACAACTAAGATTCGTTACGATCTAAAGTCGAAGACTTATAAACAAATCAGTCTCTCACAGATAAGTTTATTCTGGTTTTTGTTTTCGTCTTAAGATAAAGATCAAGGTGTATAGGAAACAGAACTAATAATCCGGTCTCATACTCCCTAATAGCAGCCTAGAAATATTAGTCACCTCACAATAACCTAACTGCTTAACAGAAGAAGTTATTGTGGAATCACAAGAGTCTGAGACGAAGAACTGTTGTGCTTACATTTTATATCTTACCTATCGGAGATCAATCTCGAGAAAATCTTAGAGAAGATTAAATTCAACATGATATAAAAAGCAAGATCAAAATACGAAACTACAGAGAAAATATTTGGATCTGGCTTCACGAATCCCAAATGAATTCTTCAAGTCGTTAACCTAATAATGGTTTTGGAAAACCCTAGGTTAATGGAGAATCGACTCTATTTTGCAACTAGGACACATGAGAGTGTCAGGATTAGGTTTCCAGGATGCTAGAGTTCTCCCTTATATAGTATTTCAAATCAAGGTTGCTTACAATCAAAGCTAAGATAGCTTAGTAACAAAGCAATTGATATTCACTGTTAGATGAACTTATGATTTAAGATTCAAGCTAAGTCTGCTTAGAAAATAAGCAACCAATCTCCATCGTTAGATGGTATTATCTTGATACACACAAATGAAATATATTTATATTTAGATATGGATGAACCGCACCTATGCGTGTATAACCGTCGGCTCAATAATAGTTAACCGAAGTTAGCCACATGAACACTTATAGTTTATCCATATTCATCTAACACTTGTAAACCAAATATGATAATCAGTCAATCATGATGGATAATCAAATGAATATAAATGTGTTTCAAGATAGTTGTTCAAATGTTCATCATCTCATTGGAATATATATGAACCATTTGAAACATATTAGGTTTGGTTTGTAGTTGTACAAAGTACTTATACAAGAACCAATTCATGAATAGAATGACGCAGTTTGCAAAACAAGTTCGCATACCTTGTTTCATTAAAGTTCCAGGACTTTAGTTCGCAAAAGAACCTGAGTTAATGAGTATGAATTGTCATACTTACCAATTTTAGAACCTAACCACTGTATTCGCAAACAGATTACGCGAACCACAGTTTCGTACTTACCTAATCTTAGTCGTTCGCAAACACTGTTATCAAACCACAATTTCGGACCTTTGACAGTTAAACCCGTTTGCAAACACAGTTCACAAACAAGAGTTCCAGACCTGAACTAGTATTCACAGTTCGCATATAAGGTACGCATACTATATTATATCCAGACATTGGTAGTAGTTCTAAAACTCTAATTTAATCATTAAAACATCCTTAGAAGACAACAATAGTACATACCACTAGCTTCAAGTAATTTTCAAGTGATTAATAGATCAATACGAAACTTCCTAAGCTAACATCAAATGATTGTCTCACACAAATCATGTAAGATTCTCAAGGTAATTTTCACGTTATCATCTTAACTTAATATTTAGTTTCCAACAAATAAATTGTCTACAACTAAACTCGTCAAGTAGATGATGAAGTTTATCTAAAGCTAAAAAGCTTCCAACACCTATTTTGAGAAATATATAAACGAGATAAACTCGGTTCGAAATTTCAGGTATGTATAATGTAAAAGTCTACATAGCTATACGACTTAGTCTCTTTAGAAGATAGAATAGAATATAGACTTCTGAGTGATAGATAAGTTTTAGTCTCCACATACCTTTTTGTTGATGAAGTTCCTCCAAGCTCTTTCATAGATATTTTTGTCCAATTGGTGAACGACGTGAAGTCTAATGCTCACCTACACACTTCTATACTAATCCGAGACATAACTATAAGTAGACTAGAAATCAAGTATATAGTTTTGATCAACTAAACTTGACAAACAAGCTTGAGATAGCAACGCTTGCGAGTTTGACCGAGCAGTGCTCTAACATAAGCAATTGACTGTAACAGAATCATACTCCACAAAATTTTCAACCAAAGATTATAGCCCATATTCCTTTACTAATTGTTGGACCTCTTCACATTCCTTAGCCAAATCCCAATCACTCGAGGATTGGTGTCGGCAAACACGAACATCTTTCATATGATCCTACAATTAGGAGACAATTATATTTCAAATAAATAGAAAGAAACATAAAGTATACATAAATAGGAGATAGTGAAAGAAAGCATAAAAAAAAACAATACATATGCACAAGATAAAAATTCTTACATAGGTTTGATAGACAGTACGAGCCCACGTGTCCTTGTAGCCAAATAGTGGTATCGTATCGGAAGCTTGACCCCAAAATTTCCCACCACCAAGGTCAGGTAACATGTCATTAGGATGAGTACGTGGGAACCTTTTATTTTGACAACTTTCTTCTTCTCTTGTTCTTCTTCTATCGGTTGTTCGCCTTCACCTTCACCTTGTCCTAATCCTTCACCTTGTGTCGGTTGCTGAATTGGCCCACCGTCTTCCTCTAAAACCTCGCTTTGGCTTGCTTGTTAACTTTGGTAAACCTCATCATCTTCCTATTCATCGTTCTCATCATCTGATTCTCCAATACGTTCATGGATTGCTAAGTTTTTGCGGTCCGTACTCTCCCAAACTTTCCCTCTTGTAGAACCTGCCCCCAAACACATATTGTGACCAAATTCTTTCCCTCGAGGAGGCAGAGACTCGGGAGTGCCAAGAGCGTTCTTCTTTCTTTTCTTAACACCAGCATCTTTACCTTTTCCTTTCTTAAGTTCTTTGGCTTTAGCCCTATCAACAGACATACAATAAATAAATAAACAACAACTAAGAATCATATCTGAAGATGGCATAGATATACTGAATAACGGCACCGAAACACACGTGCCGGCATTGTTTAGCGAAAAATCGTCCATGCCGAGATAACAAAACGGCATTGAAATTTAAAAATAAACTATGTCGGCTTACAAACAAAAAATAAGGAGTTCTCTGTGGTATTTTACTAAATATACGACATTGAATTTTGACAACTCGACCATGCCGGGACCCAGAGCTGGGATAGCTAAAAAAAATGACGACAATGCCAGTAGTCGTAACATTCCTATGTTATTTCTGTATACGAAAAGAGCACATCCGGCATAGACGCAAAATTTAAAACAATGCGGTAAGCCAATAAGGGCGTAGTATTCAACCTAAAATCAATGCCGGAATTAAACATTTAGTTTCAGGTGATTTTAATTTTGTTAGCCGGCATAGTATTCATACTAAATTCAATGCCGAAACGAGTTACCGGCATGGTATTCATATTAAATTCAATGTCGAAACGATTTACCGACATGGTATTCATACTAAATTCAATGCCGGGATTAACTTTAACTCTACTGTTTGAGTTAAGGTTCGCAATTCTAACATAAACCCACTTCTTTGAATCGATTAAAAGACTTATAGAACATTTCAGAATCAGTTACCTTCTCACAGAAGCCATTTTTTCGAGAGTTTGATGGTTCGAATCCTCTTCTTCTTCAAAAGCAATCTGATTAATCCTTTATTCTTATTTTTGTTGAGCTACTGATTTCGATTTTGATTGCGCATTGGGCTTCTTTCGTGGAGACATGTTTATAGATTCGGGTAATCGACGATGAATTCGTGAACGATGAATTTTTTTTTCTTCAAAACCCTAACCTAAGAGTGTCGGAACTGATGGTAAAGGAAATGGGGGATATTATTTTGGTTTCTGATTTTAAGTTTTAAGTTTTTTTTTTAATTTTGAGATAAGGGTATTAAAGTCATTTCAATATGTTTTTAACCTAAAGGGTATTTTAGTATTTCTCCCCCCTCCCCACCACCACAAAAAAAACACACCCCTAAGCAGACACTATTGTATGGGGTTAGTAATTTATATCCCCCAATTAGTTTAAGTATCCCCCAATTGCGTGTTCTTATCGAAGGATCATAACGAGATATGATTAAAACCCATGTGTGAAAGTCACAATGATGTTGATATCAATTTATGTTTACATAAGTTGTAGTTAGAATAACATATGAGTTTTGGGTTTAAAATTTTGCTATTGGCAGGTTAAAACCGATTCAATCTTTCTCTGGTAAAGGTTGTTTTGTCTTTGTCGTTGTTCTTTTGTTATTGCGAGAGGATGACAACAAACAGGGGGAGAGTTCTTATTTGAACTGGTGCTTAAATGATATATCTTTCTGGGTAAAAGTGGCTGCGAAAACCAAGGTAACGATCTTTTTATTGTTAGTTAATCGTTTTTCTTGTTTAACAAAAGCTTGATTTTATTGCATATATTTTTCTTTTGCTTAACAAAATTCGGTACAATTGATATTTTCATTATGATGTATGGATTGATTGTTATGATTCAACGGTTTCCTTTGTTTTGTTAAGTCCAAAATTGTATTGATGAATAGCAAATATTTACAAAGAGTTTACAAGAAAAGAGGTCCGTAGACCCAAAAAACTTACAAACTAATTAAATTTAAAAGAGACATTGGGGTATTCTAAAGATATTAGAAAATAAGTTCTCTCATCATAATTCATGCCTTCACCATTCCTTAATAAGCAACCTCTTTTGGCCATTGCATCAGCTACAAAATTAGCTTCACGATAAGTATGAGTAAACCGAATAGAGCCACAACTGTTTTGAAATGATTCAACTGTTTCCGGTTAAGAAAAACGGTGTCAATCCTATTTGACTTATTGACTTGGTATCTTCTTTATTGTTTGGTATCAATTGCTTTTACTTAACGAAATTAGGTGCAATTTTTATACTTCCATTGAATTATCTTTGTTTCAATTGCTTCTGGTTAAGAAAAACTATCACAAGTCAATGATTTGATTTGTATTTATTGTTTTTTCTTAACGAAATACAGAATCACTTGTTTAGTCAATTTGATTCTAGATAAGAAAAACTAAGTTAATTTTGATCTTAGTTTAGACGTATCAAATGTAGGATTCCATTATTCAAGTCCAATTGAAGTCCTTGACAAGAAAAACTAGTCAACTAATCTAGTGTTTGTCTTGTCTAAAGGAAGGTCTAAGTTATTCTATGAATAATTAGAACCTGATAAGATAAATTGAGTTAATTCTGATCTCTATTTATGTTTTATCAAAATAAGCAATTGTACATACACAATCGGTTTAGTTAAGAACTAAGTTATCTTAGTTGATTTATTGGACTAAGGAAAAACTGCTTCGAGCAATTATTTCCTTGATAACATTCTAAAACAAGATTACTTTTTATAGTTTTGGTTTTAGTATTGGTTATCTAAAATGGTATGTGAAACCTTCATGCGTAACTATTATAGGTTGTACAAGTCTTATGGATTTGTAAGATCCTTTCGGTTTTCTCTTTTGTTTTTTTTCGTTTCTTTGTCATTTTTGTGACAAAAAGGGGGAGAAACATATGGAGTAAACAAGTGATTTATGATCACTAAGAAAGGGTATATGTGCTTAAACGTTATATCTAACGAAAGAATAAAGCATAGACTAAGGGGGAGAAACATATCATATTGTTGTGTAGTATTTCATACTACAAAAAGGGAGTAACAAAGATGTTTGGATTGAATATTTACCTAGATTTCCTTTATATGGAGTAAAGATTTTGTTATTCAAATGTTAACAACGACATTTATTTTTTGAATATGTGCAAGATACTGTGTTGTGAAACTTGGAATCAAGCGTATGAAGAATGAGTTATTTTGTAAATCATTTATCTTCATATGTAATAGAGTTTTGTCACTAAAATTGACAAAGTGGAAGATTGTTAGAGCATAGCTCGGTTGAACCCACTAAGCGTTGGTATGTCAAGTTTGACTGTCATATTTTAGTATCAAAACTCATCTAGAGTCGCTTGATTAATTACTAGAGTCAACTTCGTTTAGGTTAGACTAGAACGTCTTAGAATGTTGAGACTTACAAGTATTACTCTGAAGACCTGAAGAATGTGAAGAAGTAACGACTACAACGAAGACATCATCCTTCCACTTGAGGTTAGTAACTGATTTGACTTGTTTCCATTCCTAACGTATCTTTCAGGTTGCTTTATATTGAAAACATAACATGTGAATCTATATTTATGACACTCTAGTGATTAAACTTGATTATAGCATTATGATCAAAGTATCAAGGAATTATATTGAATCATGAAGTATAACGCTTATCTTTTGAACTTTTTAAATACAACATCAACATAATCTATATATTTAGTTACTTGATTATGTGTGGGATATAAGTGTGATTTCATCTTAGACAACTATGTATTATTACACTGGTTGAAGGAAGTGGATGTATGAACTTGTTTCATTAACGAAAGGGAAATCATAATTGTGTTGGTCCTGTTCTTATTCACTGAATAATATTTGGATGACCAATGCAAGACGACAAGGTAGAACCGATCTTAACTTATTTTAAGTATCAAGGCATAACCGGTCATAGCCTATATTGTATGGAAAGGTATAACTGATCCTAATTAGTTTTGGGAAGCATGGTATAACCGATCATAACCTATATCTAATGACATGGTGGAACCGATCCTAACTAGTTTCGGGAAGCATGGTATAACCGGTCACAACCTATATTGGGAGTCACGCTATAATCGGTCCTAACTTAGTTTGGGAGTCATGGTATAACCGGTCCCAAGAGCAAAACCGAGTTTCCAATATTCACATATTTCTTTATGTTGTGTGTGAATTCGGAATTAGGGTTTTCTAAGATAGGAAACTTCTAGATGTCGATATTATTTGAACATGTACATAACTCTTATCATTAATTGTTTAAAGATATTCCTTCATGCTCAAGATGATCCCAAACCGAAATATTGAAAAGCATTTAATCTTGATTTTCAAGTATATATGTTTTAATTACCATCAATTAAAGCATATTCTCTGGAAAAGGGTTTTAGTTAATATGCTAAACTGATAATAAAAATTTTCTAAGAGAGATTTCAGAAATATTGTTTGACATTAATTGGAAATAGGAAAACCGAAATTAGGTACGTTAATGCATATCTTGAGAATATTTTCAGTTTTGGAATTTCCTTGTTGTCCAAACAACCTTGGTCTATAAATACTTGATTTGCATTTCTTGCAAACTATCCTAAGAGCCGGGAAAACTTCATTCATGTTGTTTCTGGTGGAACCGTCTATTCGGAGAGGAAAGTAACCCAATTAGGTGAAATCTCTTACGACTGCTCGTTTAAAGACTTCTGTGGGATCAAGAAGCTCTACAAGTACCGTTGGTCTGAAATTAGATAATTTCATTGTTATTTTAGTTTTTGATTATTGATTTGATTAACTAAACGGTTGTTGAAACTTTGATTGCACCTAGTTTGATTATTCTTGAGAGCATTCTATTATGACATAAGGGACACTCAAAGTAGATGAAAGTATCGACGGGATCTTTAGAACCATCGTTGGATCTAAAGATATCTTGTGATAATCCATTGTTAACAGACTTCGTTCTATGTGTGATTGATCACAAGAGGATTCAATTTTTTCTGTGCAGGTTATTAAGAAGACAATTGAAGATTTGAAGACGAAGAAGATTTTCTTATTAGTTTTCATATCTCACGATTTGTACACACATCTTGATCGGATGGGATCCAACTATATCTTGTTTATCTTTGATAGACTTGTGATTATCTAGTTGATAACATATGCATCACTTTATAGTTATTCTTTGGGTTTTATATTGATTGATTGCAAATCCGAAAAATGATTATTTTGGTAATTAAGTTTTGGACGGATGTAACCAGACAAGGGAGTTTATTAGATTAAACATAAGAGCCTTTGTCAACGACTCAAACATATCTTTTACCAAATATCGAATAGAGTGATTACCAAACAGATTTAATTCCTTCACTCTTTGGAATACGATCAAAGGGAGTAAAGCAACCTGATATAGTGATTTCTGTCTTGAGATTCATGTGCGTGACCAAAAAATCGAAGACGCAAGGATGCTGAGGTAACTAAGTAACAAGGGGTAGTTTACTTGTTCTTAACTATACAAAGTTGCCTTTTATTCTTTGTATAGCGGCTTAATTATGAGGGTATTCAAAACTTGACTAGGTCCCGCGTTTAGTCTGCATTTGCGGTTTCCTTGTTAACAAAATCTTGATGTGTCATTTACTTTACTTCCGCATTATAATTGTATTATTATAATAAAGTAAATAACAGTTGTACGTTAATCTTAGTCACTTGATATTGATCTTATAGTAAATCGGTTTCGGACCGTAACTATTATCAAGTGAATATCTCGAAGTTGTATTGTCTCAACTTTGTCCATAAACGATCACTTAAGATATCTGACTTATAGGTTGAAATTAAAAGATTGAGGTGTATTTGGGTACGGTTGTCTTTTCAAGAGACACCCAAAACTCTAAGTTTGGGGTGATTATCATTATCCATGTGCATTACCTTTGACTCTTATAGAGATACCTCACTTGGGACTTGAAATAAGTGCCTCTACCATTTTACAAGATTACCTTCATACTAGCTTTGCCAAACCTAATGATGTCTAGAAAGAAGTTCAGTTGTTAGAAACCCATCCTATGGTTAATGTGGTTTACCCAGGCTTTGATGCCTATATTGACTTTGTTTTCCCACCACAAACTTTTCTTCCAAATGTGGGAACGTACAAATTTCGAATGTGTCGGTTATTAAGGAGATTACATATTTGCTTAAGAATGACTATCACTCTCATTGTGGTCAATTGTGTGAGTCAAATATGATTGATTTTGAGGATCCCCAACTATTTAGGTTATTATTATATGCTTTTAAGTTCTTAGTTGAGTTTTTACAGGCTCAAGAACCTGAACATTTGGATCCTGCCTATGAGGATATGTAACACATAAAAAATATTTTATCTAGACCCTTTTATAGAACCTGAACCTAAACTACAACTAGATGTAGTTTTCTTAAATAGGAAACTAGACAAGGGTTTGCTCTGTTTGTTCACTTTCTTGGTCTGTTGTAGTTCTTTTTTATCTGTGATAACACTTTTAGATGCAGATGACCCACAGTTATTCCTACTATTGCTATATGATTCCAGGTGACTAATCCTTTCTTAGTATAGATGAAGAATTTAAACTTAGCACTTCTTGGGAGGTATCCCATGCTCATGTAACACGGCAATATCCTTCTTTAACTTCTTGTCTTCAAGTGGTAACAGTTTCTCCTTGTTCATACATTTAATTTCATCTTTAGAACATTGAGGACAATGCTAGATATGTTTGGGGGTATGGAAGAAACTTTTAGTTGCATTTTATAAACTCCAAAGCCTAAAAATTTGTGCCAATTAAGGATAACGCTAACCAATCTAAGTGGATGGAAACATCTTGGTTGTAGGAGTTGAGGGACCCAAACTAAAGAGTCTACTCAAAAAAGGAAAACTCAGGTGTTAGAAATAACATGGTAATTTCACCGTGTCTCGGATTCATCGTATCAATTTTTTTTTTTTTTTAATTTTGCAAACTTTTTGTTTCTCTAAGTGATTTGGCGGGGCATTAGTAGCTTCTTGATTTCCGCTGGGATGAAGTAGAGTGATTAAGTTACTAAAAAAAAAAAAAGACCAGACCAATCAAACCAATCGGAATAAAAAAAAAGTATCAATGGAATCGACCGCTGGGGCCCTTGTATATACCAGCTAAGTTGATCTAGAATTAGGATTATCGACCGTTGGAACCCTTGTATATACCAGCTGTGTTGATATTAGAGTTCTGATAGACATATTTTTATGTCTCGATTATATATATTGATAGTGCTAATTTTTGTACTTATTATGGTATTTTATTTCTTGGTATTTGGAGAAATAAACTTTTGTGGAAAAATTGGCTCGAAAACTGGTATCTGAACCTCTAGAGAAAATTACTAAAGGCACCTGACATAATTGATGAAGACACCCCAAATATGTGTTAAAGGCACCCTGGAGAAGTGTTGAAGACATCCCAGAAAATTACTAAAGGAACCCGGGAGAATTGATAAAAATACCCTCACTTTGGATAAGGGCACCCCCAATGCACTCATGTGTTAAGAGCACCCAACTTTTGGATCATGGGCACTCCCATCTTTTCAAGGTAAATAGTTTTGGCGGGAAAATGTGTATTTCAGCTGCGTAAGTTTCCGAGAAGGGATTTAAAGAGATTTTGGTTGAGTTTGTCTTGGAATCCTGTTTCGATTAAACAGGAAAGGTACATGACTCATAATCATAAAAAAAGGGATGAAATCACCGGTTTCTCTAAAACAGGTTAGGGGATATATTGCAGGATATTTTTTTAGGTTGATATTTGAAAGTTGCGTGGGAGAAAAGGAGAAAATATCTCCCTGTATATTTGGTTCCAAATTAGAGAGATTTTTGGGAAGTATTGAACGCGGAAAGAAGAGAAAAATGAAAGAAAAGCCGAGACTTGAGATGAAAGAAATACGAATATTTCTCAGGATTTAATCGCCCTTTCAGGTATATATAGGTTGCTTGGAATCCCAAAAGGGGATTATGGAATGTTAAGAGGGTTCTGGTGGAGCTATGGTGCGAAGAAGAGGAGTTGCAGAGAAGTTTTCTGCTGGTGAAGAAGAAGTTGAAGAACAAAATCCTGTTTAATTCAGTCGCGACTTTAGTGGAGTATCGCAGAAACTGTCGCTCTTGCAGTGCTTGCGAAAAGCTTTTATCATTTGGTTTCTACCATTTTGCAACTGTATCTTTGTAACAGAGATTCATTGTTTTTACTATTTTCTTTCTTTTCTTCTTTTCAAAGACCTTTTGAGCCATGTATATGTACTTTGAGTAAGTGTTTGACATCATGAGATAAACCCCAACGGTGGGATGATGAAGGAAGCCTTATTTCACAATTGCTTGGTAACTATATTTGATTCTTTATGACTTTTTGCACTTATATTTACTTGATTTTTGATTTTCATTTATTAGTTGTGATCTTATTTGATGATGTATGCTTAGTTTTGTAATTTTGATGCATCATGCTCATAATTTACAATTAATATTTTCGAAATCAACCTTTGGCAAAGAAATAGAGTCCCCAAAAAAGCTATAATTTTTAAGAATCATTGTATGCATCACTCGATATTGATAATGGTGGAATTCTGACTCCCAGTTTTCCTCCATATTCTTATCACCTTGTATATATTTTTCTTAAATCAAACCTTCACAAGTCTGAGAATCAAATCTTTTCTTATCACTTACTCCAACACATCAAATTCAGACCAGTATCTCAATCCATTAGGGTTCACAGGATTTATCTTGGCATTGATAATCAAACAGATATTCTGGGAAACACCATTCACCTTGGTCAATATTGTTAGCCATCTATCTCTATATCCATCTTATTAATTTATTCATTTGATTTGTTTGACTCCGGATATTGATGTCCATAGTGCGACTATTTGAATAGAGTTTTATCACTTATATATAGATTTTAGTATGCTTGAGTGCAAACTCGTGCACACCAACTTGATTCACATCATGGTAATTCTTTCTGTGGTCAATGTGAGTACCCCAACTAAGGAGATTGTTTAGTATAGTTCTAAGATTCATCACAAATAGCTAGGGTATTGAGTAAAGGTTTTGTGGGTTTTGAGTAAAAGTTTTGTGGGTACACTTCTTTTAATTCTTATTTATTTACCACTCAGATTACATTTTCTTAGTTTTTTTATGTTGTACAAACTTAATTGTTTTGTTTTAGTTTTGCAGTTTTCAAGACTGGAATAATATACTGATTTTTGGCGTAAATTATTTGGAAGAAAACTTCAATTATTTTCTCGGATAACTAAGGTGCGGACGTGCATGGTGCATGAGATGAAGAATTCAATATAGTCGGTCTGTCTATTGTTTATCGGAGGCATATCCATGTTTGTAACCATCTATAATACAAAACAAGATGGGTTTTTGAGGATTCAACGGCTAGATAACATTTTGAAGACAAATGAAAGAAAAATAATGGTTCTGATTCAACCGAGTGTTTTCACTCACCTCTCTCTCAACTCTCAAGTCTAGATCGTGCTTGCACTTATTTACTGCAGTTATTTTCATTATTCAATGCCAAATCCGTTCACTTTTTATTTGCAATTAATCCGATTTTTTTTTATATTGAAAAACTTAGACAAAAGTCGAAGAACCTTACAAGGGATTAGCAGCGCTTCTGCCAAGCCTGCTTTCATTGTTCTCACAAGAAATGGCTAGATTAAGAGTATCCAAATTTTGAAGTCTATGGATAAATTTAATACTAGTTAACAGAAAATATATTTGGTTTAATTCTTGAATAATTGTCTTCCTCATTGTTTCTTGAGTCTTCATAGTGGCTTAGGTTGAATCTTCCCTTGATTTCCTGGTAATATAGAGTCTGAAACCTTAATAGAATTTCCTTGGATTCAACATGTACTTCAATGTTCATGTGTTGCTTTTCCTTGGCCCAGCTGAAAGCTAGATCTGTACCTCCTGTTGCTCCCCATTCTCCATCATGGCCTGGGTGTCCTCTGCTATCAATGTTGTTTCATGCGGCATCCAAAATAGTTAGTGCAGAGAAATATTTAAAGTTTTTAGGATCCTGTATAGTGCAAATTCTGATGATAAATCCAAACTCCTGTGGAGTATGTTGGTTTTGATCATAGGGAATTGTAATGTCTATCTCTGTGTCAGACTCTGCATCATTGAGAGAGAAATTATTCAGGACATGTGTTGGCAGGTTGTGAACCATGTTATAGTCACATAGGTGTTGCTTGATGCAAAGAGATGTGTGCTTATCATGAGGCTTGGTATGATTGAAAACTAGGTCACACCTAGCCTTCCAAATATACCAACAGGTAGTATCATAAGTGTTAGTGTTTCCAGCAGTATCTCCATGGGTGAACCATGAGTTAAACCAATCCATAAAGTTTGTAGTATTATCAAACTTTCCATGTGAGGTTCCAAGGATTTCATGCCAAACTTCAGTTGCAGCAGGGAAGTTTAAGAAGAGATGTGTCATTGTTTCCTCCTGCCACTGCATACTTGACAGATAGGGTCAATATAGTGCAGAATGCTTGCAGTCTTTGCATTTGTGGGGAGTATTTCATGAGCACATATCCAGATGAAGATTTGGATAACTAGGGCAATACTGTGTTTCCAGATAGCTTCCCAGTTTCTTGTTAGGGTATCATTTTTGTACAAGCATTCTATCTTTGCCCTGTAGATGGTTTGGACAGAAAACTTGCCAATTTCATTTAAGTTCCATTGGATTGTGTCTTCTTCCCCTGGATGAGTATTTAGAGCCAGAATGGCTTGAGCAACGTTATGATTGAAGATGTGATGGATAAGATGATTGTTCCAGTTCCCATTTGGTTGCATGAGGTGTGTCAGCAATTCTATTTGTGGTGGACAATTAGTGGGTTTGATGAGCTTAGCTGTTGAATTTGGGATCCAGAAGTCTTCCCAAATTTTGATTCTCATCCCATTGCCAATCTTCCAGTCACAGTGTTGTTGTATGTTCTGTATACCTACAAGGATTTCTTTCCAGATCCAAGAGTCTCCATCTTTTCCTTTTGTATCCATATTTAGGACATTTCTTCATAGGAGATACTTGGCATCCATCAGTTGATATCATAGGGAGTCCTTGTTTTGTTCAAGTCTCCATCCAATTTTTGTGATCATAGAGCTGTTGAAGAGTTCCATATTCATGAAGCCTAGCCCACCCATTTCCTTTGGTTTGCAAATTGCAGTCCAAGCCTTTGGATAGTATTCTTTGGGATTTTCCATATTTTTGCCCAAAAAAAATCTCTTTCAAACTTGTTTAAATCCTGACAGATTTGATTAGAAATTCTGAAGCAGTTCATTTGGTAGATGCTAGCTGTCGAAATCTAAGTCGGTCTTAATCCCTATGAAAGCAAACAAAACCTTACACGATTCAAGTGACTATTTTTCACTCATTTATTTTCATCAAAAAAAATGTAAACGTTGATCTTCTTCTCCCTCTTATCTCCTTGATGTTCTTTAGGCATTTTAGGTATTTCGCGATTTTCTTAATGTCACTTTATTTTCTCATTCATTCTATCGTGAGATAATGCTTTTGAACATTAAATTATGAAACGGCAGAATGGTGGAAATTGGAATCGACCAAGATGAAGCAGCGTATCTTCAGCACTAAAGAATCTTTTATTCTCAGATCAACCCGTTCTCCTTCATCTCATGTTTTCAGTTTCTTCCCTCTCTTCTTCCTCGATGGAAGAAGATCAAATCAAAGTATTTATTGGTTTTGTGGGTGATATTCTGTTTAGTTTAATTGGTTTGATTATTGTAGTTTTTGATTGATTTAGAGTTTCGGGTTTTGTAATTGTAGGTTGAAAGTCTACTTTCGATGACACCACACGGGTATTGTCAGATGAATAGAGTTAGAAAACCTAGGCGACTACCCAGTTTTAGAAAGGAAACTACTATCAATTGGTATTGATTTGACTGTGATATTTTATTTCTGATGTTTCTTCTTTTTCTAAACTTATGAAACAAGAGAATATGAGGATGAAATCAGAAATGTTTACATTAAATTTGACAAAATGCAAATTTCCAAAAAATTGTGTTTTTTTTTTTTTTTTGCAGGGACGGGATGTTACTTCCGGAGTTTCGTTTACCCGTCATAGAAATGTTGAAACTGATATTAAAGCTTCTGATCGGTATATCAATAAAATGGGATGGGAATTTAATACAGCTACCGTTGGTATACAATCAGATTACTTTTGTACAACAGAAATAAATCAATGGAGGTAATAATCTTCCAGCATTTCATTTCAATGAATGAGCCGTAAGTTAGATAGTTGTTTAGGATTAATATTGTAGGTTCGTAGGATACCATTTTTGTTTTTTTTTTATCCAAGTATGTGGTTCAGTTTATGGAGCAACCTTGAAGATGACACTGCCAATTTTATCAATACTGAGCATTTATTGGAGTTCTGAGGTTTTAGGTCATCAACCTTGCAAGTATAGCTACGCAATTCGTCTCTAGCAGTTTTTGAGGCAGCTAGGGAGGTATGTCTATAGCTATGTCTGTTTCTTATTCCAAATAAAATAAAATAACAATCTTAACAAATACCTGGTATTTAGTTCATCGATGGAGGTAATAATTTTGATACTTGACATAATCTATTTTTTTAGTATTTCTACAACCATGTGCTTGGTTGTGATCTATTTTTTCATATCTTTATCAACATATTTATAAAACACATTTTTTCCATCACTCACATACACATTGTTTTGATCTGTCTTTTGGGAATAATGAGATTCGTAAGCTTTAATTAATGAAATTGTTTATTATTTTGGCGATGCTAGCTCGGTTTTGATTTGTGTTGTGTATATGTTTGGTGTTGTAGTCATTTCGGGAAGATCAAGAGACACTGGAGGTATATAGTGGCGAGAATCGTTACTATGTTTCTCAGGTGAGATCTTATTTGGGGTTTTCCAAAATTATGGTTATTTATGTGCGTTAACCCAAATCTTTGGTTCTTTTTGTTTGACTCTGTTATTTTGATTCTGTTTTAGGATGCATGTACGTTTAAATCGAAATATAGATTCAGCTACTTTATGCGGCAACAATTAGTAGCTTATACAACCAGCAAAGTGTGGGTTCAAGATTCAAGAGTGCAAGCAGTTGTGATACAGATATCTGGCGGTAATGTAAAAATGTGGGTGGATTCAGGTTATAGTAGTTTACTTTGAAATCTCCTATGTTGGATCAACTTGATAATATTACTTGATTTATTATTTCTTTATCTTACAGGTACTATATCTGGCAAGCAATTTTACGATCAAAGATTGGAACTGTATTGCATGCTAATGAACTTACAATACACTTCAAGGTATATTTTCCCCATGCATGCATTTTTTATCTTTTAAAATTGTTTCATTTTACCATATCTGAATTGTGTGGGTGTTACATGACTCATGGCCTACTGTTGGATTCATCTTTCTGCTGGACCCTATATGAAATTAGAGTTAGCTTTTAATATCTTTGGTATGCAACCGATTATGATATTTCCATAATATCATTCAAATGTTCCCAACATCTGGATTCTCCGCACTTTTTGTGTGTCGACCGCTGGGACATTTACTATTGTTTGAATTTAATCTTCTTATAGTCTGAGTAGGGACTGCTCTTAATTATCAGGAGACGAACTTTTCCAGTTTTGAACATGAATTAGATTGTGGCACCAAACCGTCCATTGATTTATTGAATTCGATTTTTCAGTACACACCGATATTAGTTCTATGATGTTTGGGTGGTTGATCATTATAATTGTTGGTATTAAACTCTTAAGTTTGCACTCTATTAACTCCTTGATTCATAATGGTCATGTGTGAGCCAAAACGGTCATTTTTATTTCAAAAAGAAATGAAAATGAGGTGCTGCATAGGCTTTTGAACAAATGACAACATTAAAATCTGCAGACATTTAGGAGAAGGAAACGATGAAATTTGTGAAGAGTCAAGACATTGATATGTATGTATTGTCGTTTCTATTACCATGTACATTTCTCTATCATATCCGAAAACCTTTCCAATAACTTTCTCAACAAAAATAAAAGAAGAAACTCTTGAAAACTGAGTGTTATATAATTTATCTTTGTAGCACATGATGGACTTGATGGATGAGTCTCTTGGTAGAAGTTGGTGAAAAGAGTCTCTTGGTCGAAGTTACGATGTGCCAGATCATATTGATGGGGATGGCTTTATCCGCAGTAAATTAATTTGACCTTTTAGAGCATGAAGTCTTTTGGTTTATGTTGTTTTATATAGCCCAAGAGTTCTGTATCCCAATTCTTTGATCTCATTTCATTTTGTGCTTTCATTTTGTGCTTTCTTTTGGTTTATGTTGTTTTTATATAGCCTAAGAGTTCTGTATAGTTCCCAATTCTTTGATCTCATTTCATTTTGTGCTTTCGTTATCAGAACAAGATGCCGTGGAAGCTGAAATGGGGACGGAATCTGATGGTTTGGCCTAATATATATCTTCAAGATGGGTCAGTTTAGAGCCACCATTTATGTCACAAGTTAAATTCTTAATGCTGCAATTTGTTGTTCAACTTCTATAAAATATATTGTAAGTTTCAATTGACCCAATAGGGAACCATTGGGGTTCGCTTTCATTTCGGTTAATTCTGAAATAGTTCCCTATCTACCAGAAATTGGATAATGGTGCATGAGGGATCGTCGAACGATATATCTAATGGAGATGTTGATTAACTATCGGTTAGTTTATCGTTGATTTTTGAACTTTGAACATATAGATTTTGGGCAATTCGAGGGCAACCAGCTACGGTGTGCTCATTAGTGTTTGGCTACTTCAACATATAGAGTGCATCGTTGCCGTAGGATTATTTGGTGTTTACGGAATGTAAATTAGCTGCGGATGTTGATGTGTATGTTAACCAGATTTTACGTGGTTCTGCGATTCAGCAAATTAGATACTAGATTTGTTGTATTCAAGTTTCGGAAGGGCGATACTAGATTTGTTGTATTCAAGTTTCGGAAGGGCGACTATATCAAGTTTATTGTTTGTTACCGACAAATGTTAAAATGAAGATCAACACAGTTATGTGCTATCCAGGATCAATCAACTGGGTGTTCAGGATTGGATTCTCTGGAAATTAAAACAACAGGGTGTCACATTAAAATGATGCTTAATATACATGCAACCAAAGGCTGATGTCCATTTACAATATAGTAAGCTTCAAATTTATCCGGATGACCAGATGAACTACTTGAACAGATAAACTACTGGCGAGTGTGTGGATAAATATACTAGAAAGAAGGCCAAGGAGATAGTTAGCTATCCGGTGACATTGTGGATGAACACACTGGAGAGTGGATCCAAATAGCTTTTTGATTGATTGCTTTGTTTAAATGGGATTCGAAGCTGTCAAGACTATTTGATCAAAATATCAATTTGACAGCATAAATTAAATTTTGGAATGAAATGGACATAATGACTTAGATTTGTGTCTATTTTCTTTTTCCTTTTTTAGGTCGATATACACACTACCACAAATGAATTTCATTAAACGTATGAAAACCGTGTTGTTACGGCACGGGTTATTTCTAGTGAACATATGGATTAAAGCCTAAAATGGGAAGTAAAACAAAAGATTTGATAGTGGGTGCAACCACTTGGATATTTGTTTACATCACCAATTCACAACAAAGTACTTGTCTTATGCCACCCCATGACATATGCCATAGTGATTTCAAAGCATTGAAGTTGAACATACTTGGTGAAGTTAATTAAACAAGCTTATTATAGGGGCGACATGGTTTATTAGAGGGCGGCAGTGTGATAGTAACGTCATTATCGGTTAAATCGTCTCTTGATTAGTCTAATAGCATTGTCATGATTTACGGGTCCTTACATTCTCCCCATTTTATAACATTTCCGTCCTCGAAAATGAGAACTACCTTCCAGTCTTCAGGTGTAAGTATTGCTCATACTTACAAACGTACGAATTTCAAATTCATCTAAGATGACTTTAAAAATACAAGGATATCAAAAGAAAATTTTATTAAAATTTAGTAAAATATAATTATGCTATACTTGGTTAAATAATCCATTTATTTATCTTAATAAATGAATTCTAATTTTAATTCTAAATTCTGTAGTATAACTAAATAACTTTTTATTTTATTTTTGTAGGTGATTATAATTTCGAAATTACTATAATATACTAATTTCAAATACTATTTAAGAGTAGGTTTAATATTATAAAAGTTTATTCAAATCTACATAATTTACCATTATATAAATGCTAATATAATTTTGTTTATTTTTTTAATTCTACGTAGTCTAGTATGTGACGTAATCTGATATCAACATTTACCCTATATAATCATTGTTACGAATTACTTATTTATTTATTATTGTCATTCAACTAAATTATTAAATTATTGGCTTACCTAAAGAGTAGCTAAGAATATTCACGGTTACTAACAATGTAAATTTTCTACTCATTGTTATAATATTTATCCATAAAAACTAATCCAAATTTGATTTCACGTCAATATCTAATATATTTTAACTTTAATATTATACAACATAAAAATTTTCCAAATACTATCCACTCCAAATCTTGCTATTAACCTAAATACTCAAATACTGTTATTGACAACGTTATTCTTCTCATTATTATTAATCTTCTAAATATGACTCTACATTCACTTAAAGATTAATATACTTGATTTTATTTATTCATAATGAATCCATATAATATATCCTGTTAAATATATGGCGTTGATAAGTTCAATGTGACCTAAATTTGAGTTTACGTAAAATTTTAGTATACCCTAATAGTCTTTATCCTTGTTATTACAATAAAGTACCCTAATGATGTACGAAATATTGTAAGGTAAATTTTAAGTCTATTATAGTACTAATAATCATATACCATGATGAACAACAATTGTCAATCTGTTATCCTACCTACTCTTACAATTCTATTAAATACACAACAATTAGGTTGTATATACATCAAAACACAACTTAGTATGGAAAAACCTAACTTCATTTCGGAAATGAAATGCAAATTGACATCAGATATTAATTTAATAAGATAACAAAACAAGCTACGGATAATTAAATTATCCACTATAATCAAAACTTGACATTGCAATTACCTACTTGATTGTTTATTACTATATGTAACTGAGATGGATCCTACAAAAATTTAAACAAAATTTATAATATTTGGCACTAGGTTTAATTGCACTAATTTATATCTCCATAAATAAATAAGCCTAAGTTCGCTATACCAAATTTCCATTTCAATAGCTTAATGGCTCTACGTACGTGTAAAGATACAGTATCAGTTCCTAGATGAATTTGGGATTTCTCGAAATTACTAACCTCAATATTCCTCTAGTGCTTTGACTACGTGTTCATAATTTTATACTAATTATTCTCTAATATCTATCAATTTTAAACTATATCGTAATTGGTGTTAACCTACAAATTTACTTCTTACTATGTACACACAACAAGAAACGAATCAATCAATCAAATAATTATATTAGTTCTTGATAGATTTTAGTGATTAAAATTTATCTCACAAACCCAACCCAATTCTAAACAACTCTAACAATCTATCTGGCATTGGCTATTCTTATTATCGCCCATATAAGATCTAATAGTGAGCTCTGATACCAACTTGTGGCGCCCCAACTATTAAACCTGCTTAGCTAATAGGATTACAACCTAATTGAAGCATCAAAATTAGATTAAAGGTCTTAAGTAACACCATTCCATAAACTAGTCTCAAAATAAACCCATATTCTCTGATATTATTTAAATGAAAATCTCTCGAGTGATATGAATATAATAATGTGTTGTTTTACATATTTACAAAGAATACATATAATAGATAACGCATCATCTTTAGAACCGTTAAAGCTTTTTAGCAAAGAAAACGATATAACCTCTCGCGCACCATTTCTTCTAAAAACTGAAACTGATTTGATGACAAACCATGCCTACCTCGAGATCTACGATCCACTGATTCATACTTTGAATCGATCGTTGTTCCTAAAAAGTAACTTTGTGTTTTATAAGATTGTTCTAATATCACCAACACCATGATCATCCATAATTCATTATCAATATCATCATCAAGAACATCGTGTTTCCCTTTCATTCACACATAATGATTCACCTACAACCTAGACTCTACTGATTTCATAGAAATCATTACTTTATCACTCTCTCAAATGATCTCTTTCATCAATCATAAAGCTAACTACATAATTATGTTCAATATCTTTCTACTACCATTATACCTATATTTGTTTTCCATTTCTTCATTGAAAAGAAATGTGTACTTCTAACTCTAGTTTCCCCCTTCTCTTAAATCTAATGAAATGGTATACACCTATCAATCTATTCTCCTGCTCTCTGTTTTTCTCCAACTAGCAACAACACCACCTTAACTAAGCAACCCACGTGAAGAGGAGATATGCTTAAACTTGGTTCTTTTGAAATTAAAATAAAAATGTTCTTACACTCTACTTACACCCTAATTGGTTCTACTATTCTAACCCATAAAGACTACTAATGACTAACCTTTTACTAAGTACAAGTCCAGTCTATTTCATAGGTGCAGTCAACGGTAAGAGTTGACTTAGTCAAACATCGACACTCAAATTTTCGATCGTCGTTTCTCCCTCGTCCGGTGTCCGGTTGACGCGATATAGTAGTTCATTCACATAACTTTTCGAGGTCTATTCAGTGGTACTAATTTCATGTCCAAATTATTATTTTATTAATTTCAATTGAATTTATTGTTCATATTTAATTAATTACGTCATTATCGGTTAAATCGTCTCTTGACTAGTCTAATAGCATTGTCATGATTTATGGGTCCTTACAGATTAGTAGAAACAAAAGATGCAAGATTGAATCCAAGTTGGAGTTGAATAAGAATGGTCTACAAAGCAAGAATATAGCACTTTAGATTTTTGGAAAATGTGGGGTTTTGTCTGGTTTCAATTTTGTTGGATCTTGAATAGGCAGGTGATTAGCAATTGCTACTGAAAGGATTTTCTTTTTGTTTGATAGAGACTTCTCGAATTCATGAGATTGAGGATTTGATTTTCTTTTGAAGCATAATTGAGAATTTAATGACTGAATGAGAATATGGTTGTTGAATGCAAATACAATTTATACGTCTGGAGGAATTGAAATTCCATATGAGTGAAAAAAATCCTAGAATACTTCAAGTGTGAAATGCTTTAAGCGTGAAATGCTTCGATCACCAAATGATTTGAGTGTCAAGTGGGATGGCTATAGTCGTTGCAAGATATTGAAAAAGGCTGTCGATTATGATTGGGGGTCAGCTGTATTAGCCGAATTGTATATTTGACTTGATATCGCGTGCTTAGGTTCGCCAAACATCGAAGGTCTATGGAGCCTCCTTGAGGTAAATACCATAAAATATTCCTTTGGCTTTAAATCAATTTACAAATATCTAGCAAGTTATAACAAATATCGTTTACTTTCCTTTGTATGTGTTTCACTTCAGCTTTGATGGTATACATATTTCAACGTTGGTATACTAAGAGTTTATAACTATATAAAGTAACATTTCCAACCATAGTAAGGTATGAAGACGATAACTAGCATCCAAAACAAAACAAGAATGAGCGAGATAACATTCATTTTTTGAGGTACTAGTGCATGATTGAGACAAACATAATGATATTTGGATGATTCCTGCAAAATCATAATATTGTTTTGTATAATATATAAATCCCATATTTCAACTCCGACTAGCTTCTATCTAGTTTTTTCCTGATTTTTTCGTCCGTTGCTTTCCTTTCCGTCATCTAAGGCTAGTTTTTCGCCGCTTTTTCTTCCGGAAGTAGATGAATCTGTTATGGTCTAACTAATTGATAGGAGAGACAAGTAACTTATGTAGAACACACACACACAAATATGATAAACCCTAGCAATAGAAATTCTATCTCATTCCTGAGAGAACAACCTCTTTTCTTATTTCTTTTCTTACCAACACAGGATTACAACCTACACTCTTATAGCAGCAATACAAAATCCTAATCTGTGTGGACGCGATCCTAAAATCCTGACCGTCCAACACTAACTAATCATTAACTAAATTAAAACGGCTAACTGAGCATTTATTAGATAATTAACTACTGGTTACTACGTAACCTAACCATGCAGATAAATACACTCAACATTAGACCCTGGGATAGCCCGATACATGACAATACCTTCCCCTAAAAAGATCCTTGACCTCAAGGATAGAATTTAGGAAAGTTTTTTTTTTGCTAGGTCAAAAAGGTTTATTGAAGCAAAGAAAAACGTAATTAAAAGAATTACAAAATTGCCCAAATATTGGTTGCGTCTTCCCAAGTAGCATCTTCAGGGTTTGAGTTAACCCATTGTATCTAAAGTTGTGGGACTGATATGTTGTTGAGCAGTGTAACTGTTTCACCCAATATGGCTGCTGGTTCAACCTTAAATTGTCCTTGTTGATCAACCAGGGGTAGAAGAGCAGATGTAATGACTGTTGCTCCTATCTTATTTTTGAGTTGTGATATATGGAAGACAGGGTGTAGCTTTGAGTCTTCTGGAAGTTGTATTCGATAATCCCATTGCACCAACCTTCTCAATTACTCTAAAGGGTCCATAATTCTTGGCTGATAACTTGAGATTTATTCTCAAGGATACAATAGTTTTCCTATATACGTGCAGATTCAGGTAGACCTCATACCCTACCTGAAATGATCGATGTTCCCTCTTCTTGTCTGCAAAGAACTTCATTCTGTATTGAGCCTTGTGGAGAGTCCCTTTGAGTAAGTTGAGCATTTGATCCATTTCTTTGATATAAGCCTCAACATCAGCCACAGAGGTAGTAACAGAGAGTAGATAAGCTACATGTGGAGGTTGGTATCTATAGAGGGCCTTGAAGGGTTTCATGTTCAAACTAGAGTGGTAGTTAGAGTTATACCACCACCCAACCAAGGGAAGCCACTTACTTCAATCTTTAGGTTTGTGCCCTGTCATGCATCTCAAGTAATTCTCCAAACAGGCATTCACCCTCTCAGTTTGCCCATCGATTTGTGGATAATAAGCTATGCTGAGGTTCAAACTAGTACCAATGGATGTGAATAGGTCTTACCAGAAGTTACTAGTAAAAATCTTGTCTCTGTCTGAGATGATAGAGATCGGTATCTCATGTAGCTTGAATACATTGTTGAGGAAGTGTTGAGATACTGTCGAGGCAGTGAAAGGGTGTCTAAGGGCTATAAAGTGTGTGTACCTCGTAATCATGTCCACCACCACCATGACAACATCCTTACCTCCATATTTTTGGTAGCCCGTCCACAAAATCCATGGTTATATGTTGCCAAGCATGTTCCGGCATTGGAAATGACGGAAGTAACACAGCTGGATATGTATGGTCACCCTTATTCTCTTAAAAAATATTACGAGATGTTACATACTCTATGATATCACTTTTCATTCCAGGACAATAAAAATAAGCTTTATCCCTCATGTAACTCCCTTGAATACCTGAATGTCCACCAGTGGCTGAGGCATGTAGAGAAGTAAGGATGGAATGTCTAACCCAATGACCAACTCCTACATAAATCCCGTCCTTATGTCTAAGAATTCCATTTTTATAGGTGAATAACAACATCAGTAGAGATCAGCAGTTTAGATATGATTGAATTGGCAGTTTCATCATCCTCATAACTCTTAATAATTTCGGTGGCCCAAGTAGGTTGATAAGTGCTAATAGAACTGCAACTGGAAGTAGGTAATATGGGTAAGGCATCGGCAGCCTTATTTTTCATCCCTATTTTATATTTGATATCATAATCATAGCTTAACAGCTTCATGATCCATCTTTGCTGTAACAATATAGACATCCTTTGTATCATAAAGTACTTTATGCTCTGTTTGTCCGTGTGAATGATAAAATGGTTTCCCATGAGGTAACTCCTCCATTTGGTGACTGCCATCACTATTGCTAGCAATTCCTTCTTATAAGTGTGAAAGTCCCATGATTTGGGACCTAATGGCTTGCTATAAAAAGCTATTGGCCTTCCCTCCTGCATCAAGACTTCTCCAACTCCTCTTGCACAAGCACTTGTCTCTAAGATATAAATGTCTTTGAGAAATCTGGTAAGGCTAGAAATGGAGTGTTGCACATGATATGTTTGAGCTTTGTGAAAGCTGATTCAGCTTCTTCTGACCAAGTGTAGGCATTTTTCTTCAAAAGATCAGTCAGTGGCTTGCATATATCCCCATACCCCTTGATAAACTTCCTATAATACCCTGTTATACCCAAGAAACCCCTCAATTCCTTGATGCAAGTAGGAATAGGCCATGACACCATGCTTGATATCTTTGAAGGGTCGGCTGCAACTCCCTAAGCTGATATGATATGCCCCAAGTATTCCAGTTCCTCTTTTATAACACAACATTTGGATTGTTTAGCATAGAGTTTGTGTTGTATAGGGAGAGTCAAAACTATTCTCAGGTGTTTGATGTGCTCAATATATGAAAAGCTATATATCAGAATATCATCAAAAAATACCAACAGAAATTTTCTGAAGTAAGGCATGAACACTTCATTCATTAGAGCTTGGAAGGTTGCTGGTGTATTGGTTAGCCCAAAGGTCACGACCTTGAACTCATAGTGCCCTTCATGGGTTCTGAAGGTTGTTTTGTGTATGTCAGATACATGCATTAGAATCTGATGGTAGCCTGATCTGAGATCCAGCTTACAGAACACCACTGACCCATTAAGTTTATCCAACAATTCATCTATTACTGGTATTGGGAACTTGTCCTTGATTGTGATATCATTTAACTGCCTGTAGTCTACACAAAACCTCTAAGAAGTGTCCTTCTTCTTCATAAGGAGGATGAGAGCTGCAAATGGATTGTGGATAGCTTGAATGATTCAAGATTATAACATTTCCTTGACCAAAGATTCAATGGATGGTTTTTGAACATAAGGGCATATATAAGGTATTTGATTGGTAGGTATTGAATTTGGTTTAAGAGGAATTTTGTGTTCTAGTGTTCTGGTGGGTGGTAGGAATTTTGGATCATCAAACACATCAACAAATTCTTGAAGTAGTAAGCTGAACGGGTTTGGGTACCTTCTGCTTAGGTGGGGTGGTTGAAATTGAGAATAATTTCCCCATAATACCATGAGAACCTTTCTTGAAGAATTTTGTAACATCCTTGGTACTCATTAATTCTTAGAGAAGATTTCTCCTTAGTCCTAGATAAAGTGATCTTCTTACCATTATGAACAAAACTAATACAAAGTTTGTCAAAGTTGAAAACCACATCACCCAAGGTCATCAACCAATCTACACCCAACACCATGTCACAGCCTCCCAATGGTAACAACCTTAATTAGCATTAAACTTGCTTCCCTGCATGGACCAATGAAGTTGTTTGCACACTCCAGAGTTGATTGTCCTATCTCCATTTTCTACTGTGACCAAGAGTTGAGTTGTTTGATCCACTGAACAACCCAGATGCTAAGATAAATCCTTGTCAATAAAAGCGTGAGTACTCCCTATGTCAATCAAGATGGAAATTAACTTCTTTTTAACATAACTTGGTATTCTTTTAGTTTCACCACTAGTAGACCCTGTGAGAGCATGGAGAGAAATCTCCATATGTCTGATTCAATTGGAGAACTCCTTGCGCTCTCAATGTCCTCAGTTAATTCTTCTTGTACTTCCTCTTCTTCCATCTCATCTAGAGCAAGCATGAACAACTGTTTTTGTTTACACTTATGGGAAAGGGAGAACTTCGCATCATAATTGTAACACATACCCTTATCCTTTATCTCATTTAGTTGTTCATAAGTTAACCTCTTAACATGGGGTAGTTAGGATTTGAATTAAAAGATCTGGGTTGGAAAGAAGGTTTGCTGATGGTTTTTGTTTGAGTGAGTATGGTAGTGTTTCTTGCAGTACTGGTGGATGTAGAGGGAAAATAAAAAGTGGTGGGTTGGGATTTGTAAGTGGATTTAAATTTTTTTTGTTGCCCATCAACAGTGAGTTTTTGTAACCTGGCTAACTAGAATGCTTCAGATAAGGTGGTGGGTTTACACATCTGTATAGTATTCTTGAGTTCATCCTTTAGTCTACTAATGAAGCTCAATACGAAGTAGGCTTCAGTTAAATAAGGATTTTTACTCAACATGATAACCTTAAATGTTTCAAATTTTTCAAAATACTCTTCTACACTTGATATTTGAATAAGTTTATTACACATTCCAACATAGTTATCATTAGTTATATCTTCAAAGCGAGTACAAACTGTAAGAGTAAAGTGTCCAAGTGATAGAACCCTTACCTATCTGGTAGTAAAAGAACCACGAGTCTGCTTTACCCTCCATGTATAAATATGTTGTACCAACATATTCTTTTTCTTCAATGTTTTTGTTGATAGAGAAAAATCATTCACACTTACGGATCCACCCTCTTGGGTTGTCTCCATCAAACTTAGGGAAATCCAGCTTTGGCGATCTATAAGAGAGATAGTTGTGGTTGGTCAGAGCATGCGTACCTTTTTCATGTGGTGTTTCAGGGAATTCATTATCTCTGGATTCATCTTCTGTCTCTTTATTCTTGACCCTCGACGCAATATCATTTAAATATGCTTCAGTACTCCTTTGTGACTCAGCATTTTGAAGAAGCAATCTCTCTAATAATGATAGTAACCTATCAGTCTTATCAGAATCGTCATTCCTTTGAGCAGATCCACATTCTGCTATCAATGATAATTCTTCTGTCAACTTTTATAATAGAGATTTCATCTCCTTAGAGTGATTTTCAAAAAATAAATCTAGTTCCTTGACTGATGGTCCTGTCATGATGGATCTAACCTGCACTCATACCAATTGTTATGGTCTAACTAATTGATATGAGAGACAAGAAGATTATGTAGAACACACCAACACAAATATGGTAAACCCTAGCAATAGAACCTCTCTCTCATTCCTGAGAAAATAACCTCTTTTCTTATTTTTTTTCTTACCAACACAGGACTACAACTTACACTCTTATAGCAGCAATACAAAAACCTAATCTGTGTGGACGCGATCCTCAAATCATGACCGTCCTGTTAGAGCATTGCTCGGTCGAACTCGCAAGCGTTTCTATCTCAAGCTTGTTTGTCATGTTTAGTTGTCAAAACTATAAGTCTTGATTTCTATTCTACTTATAGCTAAGTCTAGGATTAGGATATTAAGTGTAGTTGAGCTCTAGACTCCACGACATTCATCCAATGAAGACGAAGAACTACTCGATGGAACTTGTGGAACTTCATCGAAAAAGGTATGTGGAGACTTGAACTTATCTATCACTCAAAAGTCTATCTACTCTATCTCCTATTTGAGACAAAAGTCGTATTGATATATAGACCCCGATTATACATATTTGTTATTTTGAGTTGAGTTTATCTCGCTTATCTATTTATCGAAATATGTGTTCGTAAGCTTTCGCTTTGGCCAAGTTCATCTTTACTCGTGACAATATTCATGTTGATTATTTCAATAACTTGCAAATCGCTTTGATGAAAATAGTTTGTGGATAACGACTATTTTAACATCCTCTAAGAAACTTTCAATGATTGAAATGAGAGTTTATAACAAGTAACCATGTTTGGATATAAACATAGTGTGTTCTCACATTTGTGGAAAAGTCCAAAACCGAGAACCTAAAGTATGCGTACCCGTACGTGTACTGGTGGTTGTTGGAAATCCGGGTAAGTATGCGTACCCGTAAAGAGACTGGCGGAAGTTTCACGTCCGTGAATTTCTGCTGGAGTTTGGAAATAAAAACAAACTCAATCCAGTCACTTAAGTATGCGTACCCGTTTGCATACCTAAGCAGGTTACTTTCTAAAATCGGTTTGTTCATGAACTAAAACATTTATATATTAAGGAATGCAATCTTTTCAAACCGTGGCTATAATATTCATGAATTGATTCAAGTGAATTGAAATCGAATATGCTTCAATTGTGTCTTGTATACTTCTATGATATCTAAGCAATTGAGCAACTCTCTAACTAGTTCATTTGAGTCATTTGAACTAGTTATGGTGAAGATAAATAAGGTTGATATGAAAGTGCTCATATGGCTAACCATTGGTTAACTATTGTTGAACCGACTAAGTGTACACGTTTAGGTACGGTTACTCAAACCTAAATGAAGGTGAATTTTGTTTGTGTATAACAAGCTAAGTCGATCTAACGGTTGAAAGATATTAGCTTGAATCTAATCAGGTTTTCATCTAACGGTGAATATTGAATGCTTTTCTACCAAGGTAACTTAGATTGCAAATCCTGATTTGAAATCTATATAAAGAAGAACTCTAGCAACTAGGAAACCTAATCCCCACACCTCCTGTGTGATACTAGTTGTATAATCTAGAGTCGATTCTCCTTTAACCTTAGGTTTTTCACGAAACCTTGTAGGTTAACGACTTAAAAAACTTCATTGGGATTGTCAAGCCAGACCCAACTATTTCATCTGTAGTTGCATGATCTGATCTTGTTGTTTTTTATCGTGATTGAGTGCAATCGTAAGATTGGCTTGAGATTTATATCTCCGATACGCAAGATAGAAAAGTAGTCACAAACACCTTCGTCTCGTCGTTTGTGATTCCATAATATCTTATTCCGTTAATCGATTAAGATTATTGTGAGGTGATTCATAATACTAGGCTGCTCTTTGGGAGTATAAGTCCGGGTTATCAATTGGTTCATGTTCACCTTGATTTATCAAAAGGTTGAACAAAAACTCATAGGTATATCTGTGGGAGACAGATTTATCTATTCAATACACTTTTCTGTGTGAGATAGATTTGTTTATCAAATCTTCGACTTTGGGTCGTAGCAACTCTCAGTTGTGGGTGAGATCAGCTAAGGGAATCAAGTGCGTGGTATCCTGCTTGGATCAGAGACGTAAGGAACGCGACTATGCCTTGAATCAGTGTGAGATTGATTAGGGTTCAACTGCATTCCAGACCGAAGTTAGCTTTGTAGTAGGCTAGTCTCTGTAGCGGCTTAATACAATGTGGTGTTCAAATCTGGACTAGGTCCCGGGGTTTTTCTGCATTTGCGGTTTCCTCGTTAACAAAACTTCTGGTTTTTGTGTTATTTCTTTTCCGCATTATATTTTGTATATAATTGAAATATCACAGGTTGTGTGTTGAGTCGATCATTTGGTAAATCCAACCTTTTGTTGTTGATTGAAATTGATTGATCCTTGAACATTGGTCTTTGGTACCTTCCAAGTTATTTCTCTTATATTCAATCAGTCTCGCAAATTGTATTTGTTTGATTGCGGATTGAATTGAGAGATTGATATATAACTCTTTGATATACTTTTTATTAAGATTGAGTCTGACTGTCTAGTTGATTCTCTTGGAAGTATATTGGAGTTAGTCCATACAGATTGCTAAGAGAAATATTGGGTGAGGTTGTTAGACCCCTCCCCCCCCCCCTTTTCACGTCTAACAGTAACTAATCATTAATTAAATAAAACTGATGACTAAGTATTTATTAGATAATTAACTACTGGTTACTGCGTACCTTAACCATGCAGATAAATACACCCAACATTAGACCCTAAGCTAGCCCGATACATGAAAGAATCTTCCATGAATCCTCAAGTTTCAATGAATCGCATTAGGTAGTAAAACCTGATTATGGAGAGATGAGGGACCGACCAAGGGGTCATGATACCGGCTCCTGGTGGTCGTTTGAGCAAACTCCCAGTTGTTTGGGAAGAGTTTGGACCCAATATGAGCAATTGAGCAAATTAGGTTAAAATTAGTAAAACATGTGGGACCGGCTATTTGCAAGCCCTAGGGCCGGCCTTGGTCGGTCAAGTAGACATGCCCGCATCACCATAATGTCAGTGTCTCAGTTCTGAGAGTTTCGATATTTTCCGGTGTGCGTTTGAGCAACATTTTGAGAAAATATGAAGAAATCGGGGATTTTTGCTGAAACCAGGAAAACTTCATGAGATGAAGGAATAAATAATAAAATAATGAAGGAATCATGAAGTGTGGGACCGACTATGGCCAAGGCATGGCCGTCCGGACAAAGATCCCGGTCCCAAGGCACTTTTCCTAATTTTATAACATTTTTCATGATTTTATGGAAATATCATAAAATCAAGGAGTTTCCATGAGATGAGGGAAACATAAAAAATAATAATAATAAAATAAGGGGCGTGTGGGAGCGGCTAGGGCCCGGTCCCACGAGTTTCCCTAATTTTATATTATTTTCATGACTTGAGGGAAATTTCATGAATTCAAGGAGTTTACTGAAACTAGGGAGTTTCCATGAAATAAAGGAGTTTCCATGAGGTGAGGGAAACAAAAAAATATTAAAAAATAATGAGACAAGGGCTTGTGGGGCCTTCCATGGCTAGGGAATGGCCGGCCGGCCAATGTGCTCGGTCCCGTGAGTTTTCTCCCTAATATTATATAATTTCCATGAGTTGAGGGAAATATCATGAAATCAGGGAATTTCCATGGGATGGGAGAAATAACAAAATAATAAGGAACCATGAGGTGTGGGACCGCCATGGCTAGGGCATGGTAGGACGGCTACTGAGCCCGGTCCCACGACACCTTTCATAATTATTTTATTTCTTTGATGCGAGGAAACACCATGAGACTGGGGAGTTTCTTTGAAACGAAGGAGATTTGCTCGAATGAAGAGATTTTCATGAGATCAGGGAAAAATAACAAAGTATGATAAAATATAGAATTGGGCGTGGGACTGGCCACGGCGTGACTGGCCGTTCGGTTGGCCCAGTCCCCTAACGCCTTTGCTAATATTTTTTTATTATTATTTTTCTTCCTATTTTGCATAGGTTCATCGTTCCTTCGTGTTTTGGAATGCTCGTTTGCGCATTCAGGTGCTCGTTGGTGCATTATTGTTGAGTACACTCGCACCCTTTTGGTCGGGCTTACTCGATAGATGCTCAGATGCCCTCACGTTGAATATTTATCACTAACCCGTGGAATTCTGCTGGGAAGAACCTCAAATTGAAGTGACGAAATATTACGAAGAATCGTAGAATATTGTTGAATATTCAGTTAACGATTAGAGATAATTAATTGATGGATCTATACTAGCAGGCATGCTGTCTAGGAGCATTAATTATCTGAGAATTGAGAGATATGATCTTGTTGAAACGTCATATCTCTTTTATATAGTCAGGGAAAACCTTGTTGCATCCTGAAGACGTTATTGCTGTATACTAGCAGGCAAACTGTCTAGGAGTCGTCCAATATTTCGATTCTATATAGAATAATTACTGAAATTGCTCAGTATTCATGAGATGTGCCTTTCCCTAAGCTGAGAGACTACACATCTACATATACTCTGAGAGACAGTATTCTCAGTCAGATATTTCATGGCATGAGCTTTCATGCTTCAATGAGAAACATGAGCCTCAATATTCATCTGATTGCTGTATCAAGAGCATGTACAATTATGGTTTTATGATTTTGGCTTTTGTCGAAAATCCACCATCAATATTAAGTCCCCTGCTTAGTGAGGGACGGTCATGTTCCTCAGTCAGCACCGAATGGTGATTTTCCAGTTATGAACGAAATAAGTTATTGAACTTAGTCGTAAGATATGATGTTACCGGATTTTTGATCTTGCGAGCGAACCACGACTCGAACGGAGATCCCAGTGGCATGATAGAGCATCGTCTAATGATCATTAATTGGTGTAGAACCGTTGATTTGATGGTGGAACCTTGGTCGGTTTAGGACTCACGGGCCGGGCCCAATAAGGAAATCCTTGTAAAATTAGGTTCTTGCTTCTTCATCTCCCTCACGTCATCAGCGGGAAGAATCGCCAGAAGTTCGCCGGCGCCATCAGGTGCGTCAAATTTTTTTTTCCCCAGAAGTTTGATGATCCCTCCATCAATTGTTCATGCTAAAATTATATATATATATATGTGCATATATTAAGTGTGAGTTTTGTAGAAAAACCCTTGTTTTATTAAACATATGTTCGCTCGATCGTTAACTCAAGAGACTAGCAATAATCCCTAGCTTGAGAGAGATTTTTCTTTTGAAATAGGCCTGTGTCCAGTGATAAATTTTTTTTTATGAGCTTTCATGGAGATCAAAACTTTATCTCAAAAAAAGGTGTGAACTTTTCGCAAAACCGAAATAAACCTTCGTTTCAAAGAAAAATGCTCATACGAAGGAAATTAGATTTTTTTTTATATGTGAAACCGTGACATATAATTATATAATGCCATATATTTATTTACGTGAGTAAATAAAATCTTTGAAAGTCTTACATGAATCATTGTTTTGTAAAATCAAAATATGGGTTTTGAGTAACCCTTGAAATTAGACAATTTATTTATGGTGAAATATTGTCTTGGTGTAAGTTTCATAGCTCTGTTGTGAATCATACTATGAAAATTATGTTCATGATTTTATGAAAAATCGGGTTTCAATTTTCAAGTGATAAGGCTTTGTTCGTTATTGCAGATTTCAAAGAACGAACTAATTTCGGAGTGCTAACTCTTATATCACAATCACCGTGCTAGTGGAATTGTAAATAGGTAAGAGTTAAGGATTACCATTTTTGTAGATGCCCGCATGAATATTTTGTCGTCAAATTGTATAGCTCCAACATATTGTCGAAGTTTGTGTCTTGTATGACAATATTCTGAAATAATGCTTGCGCACATTATAGCTACTTCGCAAAGATGTCTGACTCCCAGGAAAATGATGCCTCCAGACACGATACATGTATGGATGAGACTTCTGCTGGTGAAGAAGAAGAAGAAACTCCTGGGCTCAAAAACGTTCCAAATATTGATGATGCATTTTTTGCGGTTCAGCAGGGAACTGAAAAACGTCTTCAATCTCCATCATTTCGCCTTCTGATAAATCCCAGAGAGGTTGTTCAGAATAAATTAGTGACTCCTCGAGCAGCTATTCGATTTTGTCTTGAACGAGGACTTTTTCTTACGTCAATTATAGAATTCAAGCTTTCTCGACGACCTTTAGAAAAATTCTCTGGGTGGGAGAGACATATGATGGGTTTTCCTCGTGTTAAAACCATGTTCGATGGAGCACAGGTAACCAGGGATATTCAAACATCTGGAGATTCGTTCATTTTCCATGATGCGCGAGGTATTGTAGATCTACTTGCTCGCTGGTGCATTCCAACTCATACCTTCATATGCAGATGGGGAGAGTTTACCATTACTTTGGAGGATGTAGTTGCTTTATTGCATCTCCCAATCACGGGTAACTTCCCTGAAGAGCTTTCAGCAGAGGAGACAGCAGTTTCCAACATCTTGACAGTTGATATGGAGAGAATTAATAAGACATATGGCAAAGTTTGTTATGCTCATTGGTTAACACACTGGTGGCCACGAGATACCCCTCTTGACGAACCTGACGGTATGTTATATATTGTTGCTTTCTTGTGTTTATGGTTGTCCAGGGACGTGTTTGAGGACATCCGAACTTTGCTAAAGCCATTTGTAATCCCTTTTGTCGTTAAGATGGCTCAAGGTGAACAAATCCCCATAGGTAGTCTATTCTTGGGTTCTCTGTACTCTAACTTGGACTATTTGGTTATAGACTCCAGTGTTTCGAGCGGCTTTATGAAGATTGAATGCTAAACCAATACTATGTTTCTCCGGGCTTTTATGTGGGAATGCTTCAAAAATTACGCACCTATTCCCCGTAATATCTTTCAAGGGCTGAATGCTGCTGATTCTCTCCGTATTTTTCCTGAGAAGGATAATGCCAGGATTATGCGCTGGTCTACAAAGCAACCTCAATCCAAGACACGTCTCATTGATGTGTTAGACGATGAATCTGAATTTAATTTCTGCCCCTGGGTGCTAATTCCTTCTTATGTTTCTCAGTTGAAAACTTTCAATACTGAGGAAAGTATGACTCTGAAATCTGGTGTTGACTTAAATGATGGCAAAAGATCCTTCATGTTGACTTGTACCCCAGGTCACTTGATATAAGCAATATATGGAGGCTTTTCAGTAGAGGAATACAACATCGATAGAGCAACTCGTCAGATGGGTATGGATCAATGCGTTCCAACTTTTCGAATAAGGAAACCATCAGTGGAACAACTTAAGACTTGTTTAGATCGCACACGTGTGGAAGGAGGTTCTTACTGGTTTCCTTGTTCTGAGCGAATTACATATGTAACTCCAGGTTACATAGATTTCTGGGATCAGCAACTTGAGCGTTTACACGATTTTGTAATGGTTGGCCAACCTTTAGTGAAAGAGCCTCCTTCTGTTGATATGATTGCTTCTCGACCAAGATTGAAACATATCTTTGGCGGTGATAAGCGAAAGGCATTTCCAGGATGTTCACCAGTATGTATCTTTTGAATATTCTTTATAAGATTAAAATAACTTCTTTTGATTGTCGCATCAATTTTATTTTGCAGGACGGTCGTGCTGTGAGACCTCGAATCGAAGTAAACTTCTCAGAAGCAAAAACAGTCATTCACGGCGGAGAAGGCAGGAACAAGAATTGTAAGTTGTTGCCTAACACCATAAAGTCCCCAGTTGTTTCCTTGGTGAGCTGTCAATACTTTTCCGCCATGACTTTTTCCTATCCGTATTACTGGGATCGCAAACCAACATTCATTATTTGGTTACAGAACTTTGCTCCATCAAGTATTGATGGTCTTCAATTCTCTGCTGCTGGGCAGACGGTTTCTGACTTGAGTGTTGAAGAAGAGAATGATGTGAGTACTCTTCCATATAGCCAAATATGATGCTTCGTAGATAAAATGCTAATTGTTTGAGAATATGTCCAGGAGTATGTTTCCATGGAAGTGGAGAGTGTTGATACTCGTTCATCCTTGGAGGATAGAGATAAAGAACATTCCCAAGGTTCAAAACCGAATGGAAGCAATGAAACTCTTGATGTTGACACAAGCAATTCCGATCCTTTGAACGTTCCAGAGACCACCCAAGTAAGTATTTCCTTTGCATATTATCCTTATAAACATGAAATTGTTGATTTATGAATGAGTGAACGAGAATTCATGTGCATATACGAAAAACTTTGCTGAAATACGTCGCCAGAAAATTCAGAACTCAGTCTTTTAGCAAAAACACCATAAAATCTTCATCTGAAGTCGTATTTTCACGATCTGCATATGTATCTTCAAGCCCGGAAAATTTTCAATCTTTTAGAAAAGAAGCTTTTTAAGTTTTGAGCATGTTTAGTTCCTGAAAAAGGCGGAACAGTAAACTTCCAGGAGACTTTCAGAACTTTTTCAGACTGTATGTTGTCCAATGTTTTGACCATATCTCCTTGCTCGTTCATCGGATTGTTATGAAATTTTGATATGTTGTAGAGAACATCCATACAAAAAGAATGGTATATAACTCATCCTCAGATTCCTTGTAGATTGCTCGCAGTTCGTCATCTTGTACAGGTAAGAGTAAAACCTCTTCAAATGAGCTTGCCGCAAAACGTGTTTTCATGAATTTCACGCTATTTGTTCGCGTCTTGAGTGCATTATGATGAAATTTGATGATGTTGGACTGATTTTATGTTGTACTTTATGATCCTATTTTGTTTCCATGTCTAGATTGCTCTAACTTCATGTAATCTTCGTATTAGGTACCAAATACCGAAGTTGAGGATACTGAAATCAATAATGGTAACGCGAGCATCCCTGGAGCTATTGATGAATATACAAACATCTCTGAACTTCAAGGCCATGAGAGGGTTGTCACTAAAGTTATGGAAACCTCGATTGTTTCTATTCCAGTAGTAGAAGAAACCGAGCCACAAATAGAGGAGACTGAGGAAACTTTTGCCATGACCGTAGAAGTTGCTCCAGTAATTGAGAACCGTATAGTGGTGCATGAATATACAAGTGCGGGAGTGGCTTTCAATCCTCCATTTGATGCATCGCTCCCATATCATGAACTAGTTGGTGCATTCAGCGTTCCTATTGGATATGCAGGCTTGTATGAGAACATATGGAGGAAGTTTGGTCACATCATTGTTACCATAGACCCTAGATGCGCTTATGCTTTCACAATGCAAGTAAGTGTCATCTTGCGTGTTGTAAGTGATATACGCGCTAGGGCCAGAAATACTGTGACTCCAGATGTACTCTTTGATTGGGAGTTCAACTTGGAGAATTCTGAAAGACTTGGTTTCAACGTGAAGTGGTTTCGTAAGAAAATAGATGCTATCAAGGACTCGTGTGAGAATAACATACCCTTTCCCAATGATGCTGTGATGGAGAAAGAAACAAATTGCTAAACTGACTGAGGAACTGAACACGGAGAAGGCGGCCTTGCAAATCTCGAAGGATGCAGAGGAGCGAAAATATTTCTTTATTGATTTTCTTTGATTTCCTTTTCATAATATCTTGAACTTCTGAACTTCTGAGAGATGTGAGGTTTTATTATGGTTTTGACATTGATTAGTTTTGGATTGGTGGATGACTGATGATTTTCTTTTTGGATGTGATAGAGATTTTCTTTAAGCAAAATGAACTGAACTTTGATAAATTGGTGAATTCAAATACTGAATGCAAGTATTGCAAACGTTTTGGAGAAATTGAAATACAATGAAGGAAAACCCTAAATTCCAAATCCCATACGTCATGAATGCTCAAACGCCCAGTACCTCAAATGCCCAATAATTTCAGGCGTCAAATGCCTTAAGACAATTCTCAAGGATCACCGGCATGGTTCTGCCATCTGTGTTGATTAGTTTGTAGTAGCCTCCAATTATGGATATTGCAACCATGAAAGGTCCTTCCCAATCGGAGCTCCTTGCAGAACAGAGATCACGCTTAGTTGCCTTAAGAACTAAATCTCCTTGAATTTGTTAGGCTTGGTCGTCCGCGCCTTGAATATCTTCTGTTGATTCGGAATTCCTCGTGTGATGGGATTCCATGGTTGCGGCACATATGGACACTCGTGCAGAGGGGAGTATCCAGCGTACTGTCTGTCATGCTTAGCCATGTCTTCAGCAATAAATCTTTTGATAGAATGCTCAGTTTGAAGAAACTCTGTATTCAACCACTTGGTGTAATATTGCCGTGGCGAGGCTATCCACTCATAACACTTTGTGACAGCTAAGTTGTCAGTGGGAAGAAGTCCCCGGACCAGGGCAACATGATTAAACATTGGCAATATAGGTGCATGAAGGGGAATCAAACTTGCCTGAGTACAGAACCTTTTGATGAAAGAGTGTGTGCTTTCTCCAGGCTTCTGTGTAAGTTCCATCAGGGCTTTAAATTCTTCCAGATGCTCAAATGGTGGGGTATCATCTATTTCTTCCGAGTCGGAGTCTTCTTCAACAATAGAGTGTGCTGAAGACGTTAGAGCCATCTTTACCTTATGAATCCAAGTTCGTCCATGGATCATATCGTATCCTGGATCTTCCCTGATTATGTAAAACTTGGTCCAAATTTCTTTGACCTTGAGTATGATATAGCCATATGCGTCTCTGGAAGTCCCTTCGTGATCCCTGATTTCTATGGGAGCATGAGTAGCTTCTTGTCGAGTAATGCCAGCGGCTCTGAGAGTTTTCAAAGGAATGATGTTGATGGCAGTGCCAACATCAACAAATTCTCTCTTGAATTCATTTACCTTAGTATGTACTGTGGTGAGCAGTCCCCAGTCATACATTTCCTTGTTAGTGACTGGGGGTTCAGGAGGTACTTATGGAATCGTTAGTCATTTCCCAGACACTATTTGGTTCAGAGCCCTGGACATGTCTCCCCTCTGCGCTTTCGACAGATAGAGAAATTCGCAGACATGCTCGATCAATGACTGAACTGCTTCTTTGACTGGTTGTTCAGAGATGGAGAAAGTCCTGACTGGTAGAGGATCCATGTGTACTCCTTCAGTCCTCAAGTTAAACTCTCCCGATTCAACCTTTTCTCTGAATATGCGCTTTAAGACTCTGCAGTCACTTGTGGGATGATTGACGAACCTATGGAAGCGGCGGTAACGAGAAATTTCCATGTCTTCTTCAGTTGGTTCTTTCTTGACATATGGAAACTTGATAGCACCATCTTGGATCCAAGCATCCAGGAGTTCGATCACCTCTTCAATGGAAAAGGGAAATTCAGGTGCGTCTTGATCAGGAGCCCATGTGTGCTGGTCAGGGGCTTGTGCATCTTGCTTATCCTTCCTTTGTACTTTTGAAGGAGCTGAGGTATGCTTGCGCGGTGGTTCGTCTTTCCGTTTGCTCCCTTCTTCGACAACGTTTGTGTAAGGCTGAAGGTTGTACTGATTGTTGATCAAACGTCTGCTACCTCGAGTCTCTCACGGCTCTTCAGCTTTTGTAGTTTTTGCTATTTCCAGTAAAGCGGGTGCAGTAGTTTCCGATCTCTTCGCCCCTTCAAAAATCTCTGAGAAGGTATGAAAAAGAAGATTTTCTAATAAAGCTTTGTAGACCGGGATCTTACCGTTGATACACAAGTCTACCAGTGGTTGCTCCGTGACGTTTGGATCATGACAGTCCAGGGCCTGGACCCTGAATATTTTCACGTATTCATTGGGATGTTCATTGCTCCTCTGAAACATTCTTCCAAGATCAGAGAGAGTAACTTGCTCAGACACAAAGAAGTACTTTCTATAGAAGGCGTTAATCATTTCTCCCAAATTATTGATAGTTCATGGTGCGATGTTGTTGTACCAGGTGTATGCCCTGCCTTTCAAGGATTTTGAAAATTATTTGAGGCAAACAACATGGTTATGGTCATGTTCACCCAAGGCTTCCAGGAACCGAGAAACATGCTCCCGAGCATTGCTTGTCCCGTCATACAAAGTGAAGGTTGGAGAGGTATAACCTTTTGGAAGAGGAATCCTTTGTGTAGCAGCAGGGTACGAAGGCTGGTGACGATGGATATGTGATGTCTTGTCTTTTCCATGGTTCTCCAAGAGGCGTTCCAAATCTTCCTGAGTAATGAAATTTGACGATTCCTTCGTTGATGGATCGTCGTCAGCTTTGCGGGCTTCGCTGTCATCCACTGTGTGAATTGGAACTACTTCAGGATCAGCATCTGAGGATGTTTCCTTTTCTTTTCCTTTCCTTTGAGTCCTCTTTGACATATTATCAGTGAGAGTCTTGAGATAATTGAATAGCTCCTTCTGTGTTGCAGCCATGTCAGTTTGATTCTTTGCAAGAGTCTCTTGCACCTTGATGAGATCAGCCATGGTAGGTGGTGGATTCCCCCTGACTTCCTCAGGGTGTCGGCCGAACAGGGGATGACTTTCCATGTTAGTGTGAGGAGGACATCACCTCCGTCAGTGTTAGAGGACGGAATGGTTTCCGGGATATCTTCATTGTTATTGTTGCTAGTGCTAGCGTCGTTTATGTTGGAACCTGTAACTAACCCAGACCTAAGACTAACCATCTTTCTGAGAACGTGAGATTGCAACCGAGAGATTAATCTCCCACTGTGGTCGCCAATCTGTAGATGGGGAAAATGATTTGCTGGTTTTTACGGAATCGAGGAGATGACCGTGCGGAGGAACCGAGCAAATACTCAACCTCACACAGATGCACTGCAAGAAGGGAGTGCTTTAAGTTCGAGAGATCAATCTGTAGGACTCCGGCCTAAACCAAGGCAATGGCCGTTCCAGAGTCAATTCAGTCAGAAGAGAGGATGGGTTGATCTGTAGGAGGAAAGCTGAGAAATGTGTGAGATCAATGGTGATCGAGATTGTAGGTGTGTTGTGTATTCTGCGTAAGAAAGTTCTGAATGATTGAATTTACTCAGTTGAGAGTGATTTCTCAGACGATGAGTTCGTGTGGACGAAAGATTGTCTGTATGAACTTGTCGAGAAATTCTTCTATGTTTCAATCAGGATTCAGGGACTTATTATATTGTTGGAATTGTAAACACCTTGATCCCATGAAGTGTGACAGTTGTTGAAGTCAAAGAGTGGGAAAGTGGGAAATCATGTCAAAACCAGTTGCTCATCGTGCGGAGACTTGTTTGATTTTCCATCCACTTATTTTCTAACTCCTTCAACTGATTGCACGACTTGCTCACATTCTCATCGTGTGTATGAATACACGTGCCGTAGACCGCCAGACCAAAACCTAGTTAATATCCCCCCATGTGACGTGATTGACATCTCGTGATTGTGGAGTCAGTTGCTGACTTGATGGGACGATGAGTCCTTGTATTGCTGAGTCGAACGTGATTTACAAATGTTCTGAAACTCATGAATGTTGATAGCTAAAGTGAACAAATATTGTTCTGAGTCGTTGAATATTGATAGTTGAACCAATATTCCTTCATCTGAGCAAATATTGCTTATCTGAGCATATGTTGCTCATTTGATGAATTGTTGAATATTAATAGTTGAACCAATATTCTTTGGTGTGAGCATATGTTGCTCATTTGAACAAATGTTGCTCCTTTGAGGAATCATTGGTAACAGGACCAAGATAAATTTAAAATATTGGCATCTGAACCGAGTATAATTAATTAGGGTGTTGATCATAGGATCAACATAAAAATGTTAGCGTTTGAATCTGGAATTATGATCCTTGGATTCGAGACCCTAATTTTGATCAACTATTGAATTGATAATAAATTGATGATTTATTGAAATCATTCATGAAATGAAGGAGGTACCGGCTACATGGGATGATGAATCGACCACGTAGCGTCCAGATGCTCAAGTGAGCAAAATGTCAAAGTCTCTTGAAGACCAGTTGGTGAAAAGATGATTAAATACTGGTTTAATCATTTATTAAAATAATGCTCGTGTGAGCGTTAGGTAGTAAAACCTGATTATGGAGAGATGAGGGACCTCCAAGGGGTCATGAGACCGGCTCCTGGTGGTCGCTTGAGGAAACTCCCAGTTGTTTGGGAAGAGTTTGGACCAAATATGAGCAATTGAGCAAATTAGGTCAAAATTATTAAAACATGTGGGACCGGATATTGGAAATCCCTAGGGTCGGCCTTGGTCGGTCAAGGAGACATGCCCGCGTCACCATAATGTCCGCGTCTCAGTCCTGAGAGTTTCGATATTTTCCGGTGTGCGTTTGAGCAACATTTTGAGAAAATATGAAGAAATCAGGGATTTTTGTTGAAACCAGAAAAACTTCATGAGATGAAGGAATAAATTTTAAAATAATGAAGAAATCATGAAGTGTGGGACCGGCTATTTCCAAGGCATGGCCGGACGGCAAAGAGCCCGGTCCCAAGGCACTTTTCCTAATTTTTATAATATTTTTCATGATTTTAGGGAAATATCATAAAATCAAGGAGTTTGTTGAAACCAAGGAGTTTCCATGAGATGAGGGAAACATAAAAAAAAAAAGGGGCGTGTGGGACCGGCTAGGGCATGACAGGCCGGCTAGGGCCCGGTCCCACGAGTTTCCCTAATTTTATATTATTTTCATGACTTGAGAGAAATTTCATAAATTCAAGGAGTTTGCTGAAACTAGGGAGTTTCCTTGAAGTGAAGGAGTTTCCATGAGACAAGGGCGTGTGGGACCGGCCACGGCTAGGGCATGGCCGGCCGGCCAATGAGCCCGGTCCCGTGAGTTTTCTCCATAACATTATATAATTTTCCATGAGTTGATGGAAATATCATGAAATCAGGGAATTTCCATGGGATGAGAGAAATAAAAAAATAATAAGGAACCATGAGGTATGGGACCGACCACGACTAGGGCATTCTCGGTCGGCTAGTGAGCCCGGTCCCACGACACCTTTTCTAATTATTTTATTTCTTTGATGCGAGGAAACACCATGAGACTGGGGAGTTTCTTTGAAACGAAGGAGATTTGCTCGAATGGAGAGATTTTCATGAGATCTGGGAAAAAATAACAAAGTACGATAAAATATAGAATTGGGCGTGGGACTGGCCACGGTGTGACTGGCCGGTCAGTGGGCCCAGTCCCCTAGCGCCTTTGCTAATATATTATTATTTTTCTTCCTATTTTGCATAGGTTCATCGTTCCTTCGTGTTTTGGAATGCTCGTTTGCGCATTCAGGTGCTCGTTGGTGCATTATTGCTGAGTACACTCGCACCATTTTGGTCGGGGCTTACTCGATAGCTGCTCAGATGCCCGCACGTTGAATATTTATCACTAACCCGTGGAATTCTGCTGGGAAGAACCTCAAATTGAAGTGACGAAATATTACGAAGAATCGTAGAATATTGTTGAATATTCAGTTAACTATTAAAGATAATTAATTGATGGATCTATACTAGCAGGCATGCTGTCTAGGAGCATTAATTATCTGAGAATTGAGAGATATGAGCTTGTTGAAATGTCATATCTCTTTTATATAGTCAGGGAAAACCTTGTTGCATCCTGAAGACGTTATTGCTCTATACTAGCAGGCAAACTGTCTAGGATCCGTCCAATCTTTCGATTCTATATAGAAGTAATTACTGAAATTGCTCAGTATTCATGAGATGTGACATTGCCTCAGCTGAGAGACTACACATCTACATATACTCTGAGAGATAGTATTCTCAGTCAGAGATTTCATGGCATGAGATTTCATGCTTCAATGAGAGACATGAGCCTCAATATTCATCTGATTGCTGGATCAAGAGCATGTACAATTATGGTTTTACGATTTTGGCCTTTGTCGAAAATCCACCATCTACACCAACGACTATATTTCTTAGAAGTCGTGTCCAACGACTATATTTCTTAGAACTCGTTCCCAACGGCTATATTTCTTAGAACTCGTGTCCAACGGATCTATTTCTTAGAAATCGTTCCCAACGGCTATATTTCTTAGAAGTCGTGTCCAACGACTCTATTTCTTTATATAAATATAGAACATTTTTCTAACCAACAACAATCTCAATTCATTCTCAGATATAAACCTCAATTATGTATTCTAACAGTTCGAGTATAAATGTAAAACAAATAGTATGTTTTGAAGCAAAAGAGGTTTGTCCATGTTGTTTCATGGATAAACATAGTCTCGTTCAATGCCCATGGCTATATAGAAAATGTCCACAACGAGGTTGCAACGGCACTAGGAAGGTAAAAGAGTCGATACCCGAGAAGATAAGGTATTTGGAATGTGAGTATGCTAAATGTCCGGGAGAAGCACAATGTTTGGAGGATGCAATGAAAGATGCAATCAAACAAGAAAAAGTTGAAGAACTCTGCAACAACTTCAAACTAAAAGGAAAGGTGGAGTTTGAATGCACCAAGGGGATTCCATGTGAAACTGGGGGTTGTAATTTCTTTATGGAAATGCACCGGTCAAGTGCAAATAAATCATATGGAAAACGTTACTGGAAATGCCTTGAGTATGTAACGGTGGCATGGGCTGAATAAGTGTTGTTACGTTTTAGTTTAATCAAGAGTTTGAATACCAATTGATGTAATGTGCTTTTTTATAATTAGTATGTGTTCGAGTTTAAATGTGATGAACATGATGTATTATGCTTCTACAATAAATAAAAATAGTTATTTTCATATGATTAACGATTACATTAAGCATGTGCAACCAGCATTTAAACCAATAGGCGACCCTATTGGACGAGTTATGTCTCGTGAAGGTTTACAGAGAGATATACCCACAAAACCTATCTTTATTTAAATTCTTTACTCTTCATCTGATGATTCGGGGGATGAATCTTCAAAAGGGGAAGGGTTATACTCTGAGAAACTGTTTTTCAAAATCACATAGCAGTTAAAAAATCTAAAAGGTTTCCCCTCCTTTTTTTTGTAACTATCCATAGCAGATTGCTCCTACAACAAAAGAAAACATTATCAATTTACAATTAAATTATTCAACAATTCAGTATACATACACAAAAAATTGTTGGATAGGTAACCGGTAAAGTTTCTTACGATTTCCGAAGGTACTGGAGCCGTCCATAAATATAACGATCTTTGTGTCGATACATATACTTTCACCTCTGAAGTTATAACGTTTAACCTTGTTTTCAGATACTTAATCGTGCGTTCATTAGGATTCCCGTTATGTATAGTCAACCTTTGCAGCAACTGCTCCAATAGGTTTGTGTTATTTAGTTGTTCATCTTCTTCTTCATTTTCTAGATGAACTTCAACCCATAAACTAACTATCAATTTGTCTTCATCTGGAATATAACCCACCATAATTAACAAAGAAAAGTGTTGTGGTAAGTGTTTATTTTTGAAGATAGAGAACAAAGTTGGTCGAACTAATGTGTTCATTGGTAAAGAGATTGTGAATCCTTTATACATGGTCAGTATACATATCCATACACTGTAGAATAAGATTTCATGGATAATTAAAGTGATCCTTATAATGTACAAGGAGATTTCCCGGATACGTATACATATCCATATACTATTTAAATGATATCACGGATTATTGTAATTGTAACCATATGCCATCAAATATAAACTTTATCATTTGCATACATAATTGAAACCCAAAAATTATTTAAAATCTGTTGTTACATATGCGTGTAACATTCGAAAACTTAAAACACAACAGTGAAATACATCATATCACTCAACATCATCATCATCATACATACCCGCATCATCGTACGGAGCATCATCGTCATCATCATCGTACTCCTCATCGTACTCCTCATTATCATCATCCTCAGCATTATCGTCTGAATCCTCCTCATCGCCAGAATCCTCATCGTAATCTCCATCATGTTGATATTCGTCTCCCACATGTCCGTCTGCATGACCATGTTCAACTGCATGTTCAAAGTCATCTGGGATTTGATAATTGTAATATCCATAATAATCAAATGATCCATCCTCGTTTTGGCCAAGAACAACTTCTTCTTCTAAGTCTGTATCATCATAATCTCCTTCTGATGATGGAAGTACCACGTATTCCATATCTGAACCCTCCAAACTAGACAAGTCCCCTGTCGCGCCTCCTCTACCAGGACGGGCATCAATGTGCTTGACAAGATCATTTCTTAGTTGTAGGTGCAGTTCTAGGTTTTTCAGAGATGACATAAATACACGACCATTAACGTAGGTTCCAGAATCGGAACAGGAATAACTCTCCCCAATCCGTATCCTGATGAGCACGAAAGTGCGAAGCATTTTCACCCATAAATACATTAGCTGGGCCTCATTTTATCACTAATAAACTTGTTTGTAGGTGTTTTTATGAAATAAGCTCTTATGGAGAAAGTTGCTCGAAAAGTGGTTTTTGTACCTCAGAGGACACATGTTATTCGGACTCTCAGTTTTGGATAAGGGGTACCCAATTACTAAGGGGCATCCTAATTGCTATTCGCACTCCCGGATTGGATAAGGGGAGGAGCGATGATTGCCTTTGATTTGTAAAAGGAAGGATATATTCTCGGTTTGAATAAAATAGAGGTGAAGATATTGTTTGTGTTATTACATGCTGATTTGGAGAAGATTTGTCGTGGGAGTATATTCTGCATTGATTGGAGGAGTTATATGGAAGGAAATGGAAAGAAGATATTCTGTTTTGATTTGTTATTATCCTGAAGATAGTTCAACAGCTCATATACACGTAACAGAAAAGGGAAGGAGAATAAAATCTCCATGATTTGGCAGAGTAGTCAAAAGAAGATATTTTCGGGTTTAAGTGATTTGATTCTCTGAGTTATAATAGGAAGTTACTTAGGATATTGTTTTAATATTTGCGGATGTCTAATGGAGGGTTTTGGGATGAATCAAACAACTTAGAATCGCATGATAATAATGGAAAATATCCCCATGGAGAATAATGGAGTAAAGAGAGAATATTTGCACATTGAACAAGAGATGTTGGGTGCTGCTGAGACTATACAATGAGTTTACTGGAGTCATAGATGGGCATCGAGAGTTGGGGAGAAGAATAGAGGGTTGCAGAGGATATTTCTCCGCTGCTGCAGAGAAGAAGAAGAAGAAGAAGAACATTTGACGCCTACAGACTGTTGCAGAGAACTGTCGTTTATTAACAGTACTCGTAACAGTCAGTTTGGCACGCTTGTTTTGTATTTGCAACAATTTCTTGTAACGGTGACGTCTATAACGCCAATAAAGCGTTGTAGATTCATTGTATTATTACTCTTCTTCAATAAAAACACCTTTTGAGCTATGAATTATATTTTTGAGCGTGTTTCCAACCTAATGAGCTAAACCCCAACACTGGGTCGACGGAGGAAGCCGAATTTCATACATGGGTAAATTTATTTTATTTTCTATATGACTTTTGAAATAATTAAATAGAGTTATGATTTGAATTAATTAGTTATTATTTTATTTGATGGGTCATGCTTGCGTAAATGTTTGATGTCCCATGCTTACGATTTATAACTAATATTTTGAGAATCTACTTTGGCAAAATAAGAGTCGATGTTATTTTTATTGAGCGATAATTGTTGAGAATGAATAATTGAGCCTTTTGATATGAATTCGGTGGAATCCTAGTCCCAGTAGCTCTGTTTTATTATTTTCGTTAAACCTTTAAATTTAGTCTTCACAAATCTTAGAGTTCGAATCTTATATTACTACAACAACAATTAAAAATCTGATCATTGTGGCGCCGCCGACGCGGATTTGTTTTTAGATTATTTTTTATAGGTTTATTTTTATTTATTTTGTATAGTATTTTCATTTCATTTTATATTTTTTTTTCCTTTTTATGCGTTTCTTTTTGTATTTGTTTTTAGGGACTTTTTGAGGATGATGACGTCTTCTGAGGAGACGTCACCTAAGATGACGCTGGCGGAATATAAGCTTAGAAAGTCAAATTATCAGGAAACCTCATCTGATATGACGCTTGCTGAATATAAGCGTAGGCAACAGTATGGAGTTTCTACTCCACATGTGGTAAGTGAAGAATCACCTTTAACAATATATGATAAGTATTACAAACACACACCGCCTAGTTTGGAACAAAGATTGAGAGTTCTTAAATGTCAAAGATTATATGCTGATGATGATGAATCTTGCAGTGACTCTCTGTACTAAACAGATCATATAGATGACCCTGTGGATGATTGTTTGAATGATTTTCCTAATTCCATAGATGAATCCATCCCACAAGATAATTCACCCAACTTAGAAGTTGTTTCTAGACCCCTAGACTTCCAAAAGTTTCCTAATTTAGGGTTAGAATTGTTTGCTTCTAAAGTGTTGTTGGATTACTTTGCATCTAAGTACCCAGAGGACTTGCCTATTCCTGATATCGTACATGAGCCAATTGAAAATTTTCCAGTCCCAATAATATCCCCATATCATGTCCTTTACACACTTCCTTGTGTTGTAAAAACTTGGTTTGGAGGTAAGTCTTTGTTTTTGATAGTTTCAGTGTCTCCGCATCGTGATAACATAAGTGTGAAGCTGTCATTTGTAAATGGTGTATTTTGGGTTGATCCCCAAATTTTCAGGTTGTTAGTTTATGGGGATCCTTTTTGTATATTCCAGTAGGTGTATTTTTTTTTTTAATATTTTCATTTACTTTTTGCATTTCCCATCTTAATATTTGCGTTGGATGACTCAATTACATTTAGGACAATGTAATGTTTAAGTGTGGGGGAGAGGTTAACTTTTTACTTTATTTTTTCAGGAAATTCCTTGCACATCATGACCAGCTGTGTAGCGGGTCTGCTCCTTTTTCTTGCATGTTATGACCAGATGTGTAGCGGGTCTTTTCTTTTTTCTTGCATTATATGACCAGCTGTGTAGCGGGTCTAAAAAACTATATATATATATATATATATATAAAATATGACCAGCTGTGTAGCGGGTCTCTTTCTCTTTATCTTATTATATGACCAGCTGTATAGCGGGTTTAAAAAAAAAGAAAAAAAAAAGACCAGATGTGTAGCGGGTCTCTCTTTCTCTCTTATTATAAGACCAGCTGTGTAGCGGGTCTCTCTTTCTCTCTTATTATATGACCAGCTGTGTAGCGGGTCAGTTTTCTGTTTTGCTCGAGGACTAACAAAATGTAAGTGTGGGGGAATTTGATGAGCACGAAAGTGCGAAGCATTTTCACCCATAAATACATTAGCTGAGACTCATTTTATCACTAATAAACTTGTTTGTAGGTGTTTTTATGAAATAAGCTCTTATGGTGAAATTTGCTCGAAAAGTGGTTTTTGTACCCCAGAGGACACATGTTATTCGGACTCTCAGTTTTGGATAAGGGGCACCCAATTACTAAGGGGCATCCTAATTGCTATTCGCACTCCCGAATTGGATAAGGGGAGGAGCGGTGATTGCCTTTGATTTGTAAAAGGAAGGATATATTCTCGGTTTGAAGAAAATAGAGGTGAAGATATTGTTTGTATTATTACATGCTGATTTGGAGAAGATTTGTCGTGGGAGTATATTCTGCATTGATTGGAGGAGTTATATGGAAGGAAATGGAAATAAGATATTCTGTTTTGATTTGTTATTATCCTGAAGATAGTTCAACAACTCATATACACGTAGCAGAAAAGGGAAGGAGAATAAAATCTCCATGATTTGGCAGAGAAGTCAAAAGAAGATATTTTCGGGTTTAAGTGATTTGATTCTCTGAGTTATAATAGGAAGTTACGTAGGATATTCTTTTAATATTTGCGACTGTCTAATAGGGGTTTTTGGGATGAATCAAACAACTTAGAATCACATGATAATAATGGAAAATATCCCTGTGGAGAATAATGGAGTAAAGAGAGAATATTTGCACATTGAACAAGAGATATTGGGTGCTGCTGAGACTATACAATGAGTTTACTGGAGTCATAGATGGGCATCGAGAGTTGGGGAGAAGAATATATGGTTGCAGAGGAGATTTCTCTGTTGCTGCAGAGAAGAAGAAGAAGAAGAAGAAGAAGAACATTTGAAGCCTACAGACTGTTGCAGAGAATTGTTGTTTATTAACAGTACTCGTAACAGTCAGTTTGGCACGCTTGTTTTGAATTTGCAACAATTTCTTGTAACGGTGACGTCTATAACGCCAATAAAGCGTTGTAGATTCATTGTATTATTACTCTTCTTCAATAAAAACACCTTTTGAGCTATGAATTATATTTTTGAGCGTGTTTCCAACCTAATGAGATAAACCCCAACACTGGGACGACGGAGGAAGTCGAATTTCATACATGGGTAAATTTATTTTATTTTCTGTATGACTTTTGCACTAATTAAATAGAATTATGATTTGAATTAATTAGTTATTATTTTATTTGATGGGTCATGCTTGCGTAAATGTTTGATGTCCCATGCTTACGATTTATAACTAATATTTTGAGAATCTACTTTGGCAAAATAAGAGTCGATGTAATTTTTATTGAGCGATAATTGTTGAGAATGAACAATTGAGACTTTTGATATGAATTTGTTGGAAACCTAGTCCCAGTAGCTCTCTTTTATTATTTTCGTTAAACCTTTAAATTTAGTCTTCACAAATCTTAGAGTTCGAATCTTATATTACTACAACAACAATTAAAAATCTGATCATATCCCGACGTTCATGCTCGATAATCATGTTGTGTAAAATAAGACAACATTTCATAATTAGATTCAAGTCAGATTGGTGCCAATTATTACAAGGAGATCCGACAATTCTGAATTTACCCTGAAGCACTCCAAAAGCACGCTCAACATCCTTTCTTTTAGCCAATTGATACTTTTTGAAACTCACATAGTCGGGAATGTCCAATGTCTGAGAAAAAGCTTGTACAATTGTAGTCAACTTTGGATCGATACCATCGGCTAAGAAATAACCATATTGTAGTGGTGACCATTGATGACATAATTGCATGGAGGTGCTACACCTCTTTAGCATGTTATCAAAAAGGGGTGAGTGCGCCAACACATTCAGATCGTTGTTTGATCCAGGAATTCCAAAAAAAGCATGCCAAAACCACAAATCGTATGATGCCACCGCCTCTAATACCAAACTACTCTCTTTATCTTTACCCCGGTAAGTTCCTTGCCAAGATACCGGACAATTCTTCCATGGCTATTGCATACAATCAACACTACCAAGCATTCCAGGAAAACCTCGGTCTGCATTCTCAGCTAGCAACCTCTGAACATCTTCAGGAGTGGGTTCACGCAAATATCTTCTCCAAAAGTCATGCAAATGGTGTGGCAAAATCTTTTATGATACTTGTATATTGTAGTTGCACCCATACGAGTGTAATCATCAACACTATCAGCTGTCGTACTTTTGCATAAACATTTCATCACGGAAACTAATTTCATATGCGGAGAATGCCCCATAGTTCCAGTTGCATCTGGACGTTGGTGCCATTCTGGATCAACTTCAAGCAATTTTCCTAAAAATTTCTCGAATAAGTCTTCCCTCATGCCTAGACGTTGTTTGAATTGTCTTGAGGTATAATCGGTTCCAGGCATAAAATAATCATTCATCATTTTGGCATCATGCCACACTCGATCACGCGTTATTGCACTACGTGTAATAACCTCCCTAGGTACAGGTTGTCTAATAATACACAATCGTTCATCCAAACATAGTTGTGTAAACATTAGCAAAGCTTTCTCTTCTTCATCACTATCACTAGAGGTATCCAAATAGATTCCACATTTAACTCTCACATAAGAACGCATTAGACTCATTATGCACCTTAACAAACAACAAAGTATCAATTTGTGTATACCATATATAAATACAAGTCTACATTGATATGGTAGTTTACATACATTTCATTCAACATAAATCAAGACACACAACAAATAATCATGGATTTTTCACTAAATATATGTTTTAATAACGTTATTGAATTGCATATTACATACCCAACCAACCTAATATCAACAATTTCATCAAAATTAAAATCAAATTAATTTAATACCCTAACATTAGAATCACTCACCTTAGATGATTTTTTGGATGAAATTTAAAATTGGACAATGGATTTGTTTCACATTGTAGTAACGATCAAACCCTTTTCATTTAAGCAATCGAAATCGTATTGAATCAATATGAAAATCGAAAAGGGGTAAGATGGGTTAGAAAGGGTTTTGAGAGGATGAAAACTAGAGAAGAAGAAGAAACGAGGAACCCGGGCGGGTTTCTGGATACTAAAACATACCTGAATAGCCGTTTGGCACTATTCACAGGGCTACTGAGTAGCCGTTTCATGTAGGGAAAGTATGAGAGGGCACCATAATGAGCTTGGCTTCCTTATGCTATCCCTTCTCTACATATGAGGGATGGGGAAGGGATGGGGCTCTTCATAGTGCTAGCCCTAACACAACCTTCCCAAATCGCGCTTTAGTAGTCTCTCCGGGCATTAGGACTGTATCCTAGGAAAAAATAGGAAAAAAAACTTGTGCAGGGCAGCAGGAGGCCGCTCGTATCCTTCAACGATTGTTAGCTCCCTTCACTCGTCGGAGTGCTTGTTTTCTCCTCGTTGCTTTTCAAATGGATTTCTCATCGTGGATTCGAAAAGCTCTTTTAAAGGAAAACAAATTAGACCCATCAAACCCTAGTTCTTCTCAAACTGAACCGAATCTCAAACAAAGAAAAGTTAAAGAAGCCGAAGAAGAAGAAGAACTTGGAGTAACTGATGAGTTAAAAGACCTTGTGAAGTCATTAAGTGCAGAAACCTTCAAGAATTTCCCACTCCAACAAGGTATAAAAATTTCATCTATCACTTCTACAAAATATACTATTTCTCTGTAGAATTCAATTATAAAAAAATATGATTTAATTGATTTGATGCAGATGATAATCGGGTTAGAACTGTTAACGGGTCTGATAATATACAGAAAGATCTCAGTGAATGGCAAGAACGTCATGCTATGCTTGTTCTTACTGAAGTCAAGGTATTGTGATTTATGCTATGCCCTAAAATTAGTATTATGACAGTATTAGAATAGGTGGAAAGTTTAGAGATTGCCAGCGTAGAAACTGACAGTATTAAATCTGATGATATGTTGTTATTTTACATGGTATGTTGTATATTACTTGAAGCATTGCACGAATAAAATGATTGTTATGTTGTTATTTTACATGTTTTTAAACCTGGATTCGGTTAGGTATCCTACTGCACACTTACGGTAGAGATAAGGAGCTGAGGTAGAAAAGATTAGACATCTGGTGGACATGCATTCGGTGTCAACTATTGATTGCTTACAGTCAGACTTCTGAATTATCTGATCAACGAAAGTTTGCTTCTATGTTGGTAGCTTTTATTAGACGTACTATTGAAAAGATGAAGTTACCTAATTAGGGTAACTGTTACCCTTACTCCGAGCCATGTATGTTCACTAACATGCTAATGGAATCTAGTGCAGATACGATCTCTTTCAAAGGAGTGTTACTTTTGGTTCGATACTTAATATATAGTGGATGATCTAACATCACTGATCGTGAGCTGTGGACTACTTGTGTTTTCTTGACAACGATTTGCTTATTTTTGCAGGAAATTTCACTGCTTAGATATGTTCTTTGCCCACGGTACTTAAAAGATAGACAATTTTGGCAAATATACTTTATGCTTGTGAAGAACCATGTATCTCCGTGAGTAACTTTCTTTTTTGCTTGAAGAAACCTTGTAATATTGTTTCTTTTCAAATTTTGGTAATATTATGACAACTGCATCTAGTAAAGCAACCTGATATTTGGATGTAACAGTAAAAATTAGAGTGTCAACTTGATGAACTCGTATTTGCTTCTCAGTTTCCATTTTAGAACATGACAGATGTTTATTGAATTTCTTTATCTTGCTATTTGTTCTAGTTCTCCACAAGCAGTGTGTATGCTTTCTTTTCAGTTTTGTAACTTCCATAGGCATTAGACATAGTTACCCTTCGCTGACCCAATGCAGGTGAGATCCATATGTGAAGTGAAAGTTGAAGACTTGTACACCATTCCCCATTGCTCCTTGTGACTGTCAGATCAGTGATGATCTTATGAGCATCTTTCTATGATCAGTAAGTTGGACAATGGCTTTAATGTCCATAACAATCTTTCTGATGTTTGCTCAATCCAGATGAGCATTTGAAATCCATGAAGTGATTACATGTTAACAACATTTTTTTTCCTTTAGTAACCCATTTTGTCTCTAGTGGTAAAAAGGAGTTTGTCACTACTAAGCTAGAAGAAATGTTGGTTGTGCTTTTGAATCTTGAACTCTTTAATGCACATATTCTCAGATGTGTACATAGATTTTGAAAAAAGAAGTATCTTAGATCAGCTGCATTGCCAACTTAGTTATATTGATGTGTATCAGATTTGAGCTGCGTGCTATAAGAAAAGCAAAACTCAGAAGGATGGCAATGGATGATGGAAACCTGGTCAAGAGACCTGCATATGAAGTAGAGATGGCAGAGGCGAAACAATCTAGGAGGTCACTACCTTCGGAGAGGATGTAGGCTCAGTATGATATACACAATGGTGATGGGAAGTTGAGACATGGGGAGGATACCGTTCAAGTTGAGACATGGGGAGGATACCGTTTCCAAGAATACAAATTTATTCATTCGTATTTCTACATACTCGTGTGTTTTATGCTATTATCCTTCGTCTACCTCTAACATTAAAATTCCTGACAGAAAGCAAAGAAGAACCAGTTGCCTTGAAAAATTTGTAATCTCTTTTCGTTTCAGGTCATAGGTTAGAGTTCTAGTAAGTATCCAGGCGTGCCTAAATTGGATTTTGTAAAGACACCAACTTTGAAACCCCATATTCCATCAAAACAATATCTCAGATTCTACTTGCACAAAATGATTTTCATAACTTCAAAAATAAAATATGTAGAAAATCAAAAATTAAAGAAAAATGAAGATTGGCTTTTATTGCAATGAGCTTCAAAGCTTCTGGTGACTGTATCTATAGACAGGGAAAAAATTAAAGAAAAAAATAAACGGGAAAGAAGAAAGAAAAACCAGAATCTAGTTTAGCCATTTCCTATACCCCCAACCCCACTTGCTCTGATTAGAATTCTAAGTTCCAACCTTTTTTTTCTTTTCTCCCTTCCCTTGTCAAATAATCTCAGTCTCAAGGTACTAGGAGTTTATATCTGTTTCTTTTTTCAGAGCGATGTGTAAATTCATCAGCCCTGCTATGTTACAGACATTGGACTAGTACTAAACATCTCTTTTTAAGAGCTTTTTCTTCTTTTTTTAACCTTTACAACATAGATGTAAGGTGGTCCAAAATGGAGTACCACCAGCATTAACAGGACCCTTCCAACCTGCAACTCTCGTAACATCTTCAGCCTGAAAGCGATCAAAAAATAAATTTCGCTGAAGACTAGGCCCTGTTCGAGTCCACAGGTTCACCTCAAACATCCAATCTTTCCCATTCATAACGTCCCGGTAGTGGGGAATCATTAGTGGGATCAAAGTTGTACCTATAGACAACCCCAAATAAAAAGATACAATTGTTATGCACAATACCTTGTAAAAATTGGCCATGTTTAAACGGTGTAATATGGATTTGAAAGCTTCAAAGCAATATCAAGAATCAATCAGAATTCCAGCACACACTTCGATAGATAGAAATGACTAACCCAACCTCAGGTTGGAACTGCGAAACAATTTGGTCTCTCGACAGGGTTGGTCTAAGGGGTCAGGCCCTCAACAAGGCCAATGCTTTTTTTTGTGGAGATGATCAAATTCCTTGGATCAAACGGGTTTGGTTAATGGTATCCAGGCTGTGAGAGCCTCTACAGGTATGTAGTATATTACTATATTTGGCTATAACATATTATAAGGATTGGTCTGCTTACTTTTTATCTGTGTTACAATGATACGCCTAAAAAAAAAAATCAGCCGTATCGAGACGTATTAGATATCAACAACTGTCAAGATAAATCTCAATACCTTAATATTAGAAAATTTAGATATTTTACTAGATTCTCAGAGAAGTTTTAACTATAGTGACAAAATATTAGTTCCAAATATGTCCACTAATCTTGCTCTAGACTTACTTCCTTCTTATCCATACTTTTTCTCTCCAGTGAGGTTAATCACACATTATATTTTAATCATGCAAACACATGTATGTATTTTGTTAAGTTTCTATCTTATATATAACATACTGATCAATATTGAGTATGTTGTATCGCCGTATTTTAGTTTTTCAAGTTGGTGTATCATAGTAGCATATTGGTATCTTGTATCCAATACCGTATCCGTATCTTTGCAACACAGCTTTTTATACATACCTAGCATCATATATTATAGTTAACTAAACATTAATGAAAACTATTCTGACCACTAATATAACTCGATATAGATCACTTAAGTCAGTAAGGACCTTGGACTAAGGTTGAGGTTTCTGAACCTAGTGACAGTGATCAAGAATGAGGATTTCCGAACAACAAAACGAGGATAAAAACAGGATTACATGACATACCTATCTATGAATGCTCTTTGTTGTTGCTGCTCTGCAACAGCAAAAAATTCTTCTACCTCATGAGTTGTCGGAATGTTTCCCCGCATTGGGTTCTGTATTATTCGATTTCTGGCTGTTGAGTTGGTGGTCCTGGTAGTAGAACCAGGAGTGCTCAAAATCTCAGAGTTTCTAATCAGACTGCACGGTGTGGGTTCTCTCGTACCCCTAATTGAGCATAAGAAGAATAAATACATGACAGAAACATAAGAGTCCAATCTCACAATCATGAAAGTGAGTAACCTCATTAATACTAACGACAACCACACTAAAGTACCGGATAAATCTAAACAAGACTTCAATATATAATCATTTAGAAACCATCACAATCTAGGAAAATAAACAGAAGTTGCATGGTAAAAAATGAAGTTATTTATACCGAAAGCACAACACTCAATCAAATATAGCTCTTCAAATAGAAACGTAAATGGGTTATAACTATATAGCCAATAGAACCAAGCATTCCATTACAAAAAACAGAAAACAAACACATAAAACTACCTCTGCTAAAAAGAGGAGCCTAAAATTAATGTCAAAAAAGAGAACTTGCAACAGAGATTATTATTTATTTATAATCAGCGCACAACCTTTTGCAGGAAAGTCATTAACCTCTCAAGAGGCAAGATTAAATGTAGTACCCATGTTAGTTACGAAAAAAATTAACTTTTTTTTTTTGAAGCATGAAATTTATAAACTACTGACGGACTATTACGTGAGGGTATATAATACCCCAAGATTCATCAATTACACTCATATTGGTAAGCCGGGAATCTACAGTAACATGATATTGGAACATAATAGCAATACTGAGAAAAGCATATATACTAACTACAGAAGAAAAAAATCTATATATATGCATGCCCCAAGATGCAGAAATTGTTCAGGATTATATGTATTATTATCTAATACAGATAAAATTGATACATGCATGAATTACACAAATATAAAACTTATGATAGAGGGTTTGAACAAAGGTGTTTCTGCAGCACCTAAGTAATCCAAGCTGTGAAAGAAAAGGTTCAGAAAATAGAAAACAAACTACTCACAGTAACAAAGAACATGAAAATATTTTTCTTTACTTCTTTTAGTTTGCATTAAAAAAAGAAAACACTTTCAGAAATTTGATCCTAAAAAAAGTGAATCCTCAAATAAAATAAAAATAAAAGGTGGACATATTATCTAAAGCCTTATTCATTGAATTTCATAAATAAGGGCCCTTGGAATAGGAAGAAAAAAACCCAAATTATCAAAGACATAAGAAGGGGGAAACAAAAAACACCCTAAAAATCAAAATTTGAAAGCTTTTCAAAATTCCCAACTGAAAGAAATACAAACACAAAGACCAACAAATTAACAAACATCTAAAAAAATTTTAAAAAAAAATTGCAGGAAAAAAAGAAGGATTTGATTAATGATTTTTATGAGAAATCAAAATAAACTGACCTATCTCTTTCTTCGATCTCCAGAAAGTTTTCTCCGAAGGAAGCCTCATCTTTACTCTCGTCATTGTTGCTGTTCTTACAACAAGTAAGAGTGTTGTCATCACAATTGACAGAAGCGAGAGCCAATCTAGGACTTGTCCTAAGTTTAGAATTAGGGCTTTTCTTACAACTATCTTTGACTTCATTTTTCTTTGCTGAAGAAACAACAAGTAATGGTGGTTTCTCAAGTTTCCTGCTCCTAAGTTGAAAATAAGATCCAGTGACAGCAGCAGCAGCGTTATTAGGAGATATATTTGAAGTCTCAGAGGTAGTAGTTTGTTTCTTCTGTAACCTTTGTAAAGCTAGGGTTTTTGCTCTAGTTAAAACACCAATAGTTGATTGAGCTACTTCCATTGATGCTTCTCCTCCTGTTGTTACCTTTGCTTTTCTCATGTACTTACCCATTTCTTCTTCTGATGTAAAAAAGGGTTTTGTTTGTTTGGGGGTGGAAGAGAGGGAAAAAAAATGAAGAAAAAGAGTGTTTTTCTCTCTTTTGTATGTATTTTTCTACTATGTATTTTTGTATACCCTGATTTCCCTGATTTCTGATGAGAGAGGAAAACCAAACAATATAGGGTTTTCTTTTCTATTTATATTGCTAAGATCTACTATAAATAAATAAATTTGTGTCCTAATTTTACTAACGAAACACTCATTTGGAAATTGGAAATATATCCTAGTAGATTTGGTCCATCAGATGAACCATCAACTTTATCAGCGACTATCTCTTATTTCTTATGCTTCAAAAAAAAAAAATCTCTTATTTCTTGACCGGAAACACTGGTTCCTGTTTTGTTTTTATTAATGAGATTTACAGATTGGACACGTGCTGAGCATACGGAGTGTTTATAATTTTGTGTCGGTGGGGAGAAATGTAGGAGATGGTTTATATATATCAAATACTTCTTAATATAAATATAAAGGAGAATCATTTTCAAGAATTCTAAATTACTATAGCGCCATATCAGCGTACAGTAAGTGCCACATAATATATTTTCAATAGGCATTACTTTTAGCCAGCAGGTATGTCTTTTGGCAAAAAATTTCTCATTCATCATATATATGAAAAGATATCTTTTTTTGTTTAACCTGAAATGTACAAGATATCTTTTTTTAGGTTTTCATTTAGTTATGTCCACGGTAAATTAATAAATTTTGTCGGTCATGCTAAATTAATAATTCGCTAAATTTATAAAATAATATTTTCTTTTAGCTTTTTATAGGTCTTTTCGAATAAATAAATTAATAACTCTCCAATTTATATAAATTTAGTTTTATATTTATGCTAATTTGGTAAAGAATTGTGACTTGGTTTTTCTTAAAATTGATGTCACGTTAAATTTTATCTTGGATTTTTCTTAGCATTAGAAGAGTTTTTAGTGTTGTCATTCCCGATGCAATAAAAACCTATTCAATATCTTTGGAGCTTTGATAGTTTCTTTACGAGAAGGTGGCTCTATAATTATACTTTCATCTTCGACTTCCACATCATCACTTTCGTATTTTCCCATGACACTCTCAATTATTTCTTCGTCGGTCAACAAATCTGAAATAGTATCCTTTTGAGGGCAGTTTAAAAGAAATCCCACATCCATTCCACTGTGATAATTCACTTCATTGATTAAATTTTGCAATTCTCTAGTTCCTTTATTATCAAACGCTTCACTTAGATTCTTTGATACGATGTCATCCACTAAATGAATCTTACAATGGCGAAAACAATTTGCAATGGAATAAGGTGTACTGGTTCATTTTGTTGATTATTTTTTTAGAATTAAACAATATTTTGATAAACTAATGTTGATGGGGAAAAACGATTCGCTGGTTTTTCAGGGAATGGAGAGACGATCGTGTGGATGGAGGCTCCTCAACCGAGCAAACTGTCTAACCTCAAACAGATGCACTGCACGGGAGTGCTTTGAGTTCGAGAGATCAATTTGTAGGACTCCGGCCTAAACCAAGACAATGGTCGTTCCAGAGTCAATTCGTTCACAAAGAGGGAAGAGGGTTGATCTGTAGGAGGGAAGCTGAGAAGTGTGTGAGATCAATGATCAAGGATCGTGAATGTGTTGTGGGTTTCTGCAAACGATGAACTGCTAGGTTCGAATAAGTTCTGGTTGATTGATTGAATTCTTGAGTGATTGGTCGGATCATAATTCTCCTGTTTAGAAAAATGTTGCCTGCCTTGTTCAATCATGGATTCAGAGACTTATTTATATTGCTAGAATAGTAACACATTGTCTTTTGACTTCTAGAAGTCAAAAAGTAACTTCTGAGTATGCATCCAAACGCGCTATAACTCTTCCCGTAAAGTTCCAATTTTTTTTTTTTAATTATGCCCTCTCTCCTTTTTTATACCTGAATTTTACCTCTGTTTCAACTTTCTTACTAGATAGTAACTCGTGTTAACGCACCAGGTAATACCTTTTCATTATGCATTTTCTATTTGCTATTATGATAGATCAAAGAATGAAAAAAATGCATATTTGCACAGCATGCCGGTTGTTTAGGCTACCTCAACCATAGAAACTAGGGCTGCACAAAACCCGGATCAGAACCGGTGTCTCTGTTTGGAACCGGAATTCCCGGATTGGGACCGTACCGGAACTGGTGTATAAGGTACATGGAATGCGAATGGAAATCAGAACCGATATAAGAGTGGGTAAGGAAACGGTTCTAAATCAATTCCCGTCAGTACCGGTACCCAGAAACCCGGTTAATCTTATCCCTTGATTTTATAGATTCCTTTTAATCCTAACCCTCCATTTCTTTTCATATAAGTTGAACTACCCCAAGCCTTAAACAAATTAGCCGCTCACCTTTCTCTTTTTCTTCTACAGAGTTACAACTTACAATCGCCTCCATCTCTTTTCTTCTTCTTCTTACAGAGTTACAACAGAACCACCACCTTCATCACAAGCAACCAAACCCTTATTCTACTTCTTATTCATCACAATCATAAGATTCACGTATGAATCAACACGATTAGTTCATAAACAAATTTATGTGAAGGATTTCGCTCAAATCTAATTAGTATGAATCAGTATGATGTATCATTTTATGTTGCTTTTCTTCTCCAATTTTGATTTTATTCATGTAAATTTACTAAATTGAAACCCGAGATTTCCGATTCTACTATGTTATATCTTTATTGAGTTCATATTAGATTTTGATCCAATCTTATTTTTGGTATACAAATTTGGTTTTTCATTAAGAAGTATGAATTGTTGAAGAGATCAAGAGGGATTTTGAGATGAACAACAAAATAGAAGAAAATTGTTTTGTTATGTTAATCGAGAGATGAACTAAGATTGTGTTGTTCTGTTCATGGGTTGGTAATGAATTTGAGATGGGATTGTTTGGAGCAACCAACCCTGAATGTTTCTTTTCCCTATGTCTGTAATAGGTAAAAACCTAGTACCGGCTTGTACCGGACCGGTATCACCGGGACAGGTACAGTCCGGGAACAAGTATAGGTAAAGGTCTTCAAGAATAAGAACTGACCACTACCAGATACAGGTACCGGCTTCATAAAAAACCCATACCGTACCGACCCATGTGCAGCCCTAATAGGAACTGGCAATATCCATTCTATTTGTTTTATTTTTGGAACATGAAAGCTTTATAACGCGTGAGACCCATATAGGGTTAAACGAAGAGTTTTAGGCATGTAGCTCGCCTACGACATCCTCATAAGAGGGGATATTGGTTATCCTTTGCAAGTGGTTAGCCTTTGCAAGTTCTACTAAGCTTGGAAAAAGGTTGTTGATTACACTTTAAAAAGCGTAATAAGAAAACATAGTTTAGATTTATCAGGAACATTATCTTCGAAGTTTGAGTCCACGCCGAGCAACTTTGCTTTCTTCCTGCAGTGTTTTATTACATGCTTGTCTTCAATATGTACTCTGCAATCCTTTCCCCTTTCTGACTTTCCAAAGATAAAAGCTTTTGTCAGTCACATTATCACTCCATCCTGAGGGGTCCTTGCATCGCAGATGAACCCTATTTCAGCTGTAGTGCAGACTGCCTCATCAATAAAAGTAACACCAAATCTTAATTTCCTATTCATGTTGTTGTGGGTCAAACAACATAGCACCTCTAACATTTTTGTCACTTCCTACATTGTTTGGAAGTAATATTCTTAGAGGTTTTATTTTAAAGAGAAAAAAGTTAAAACTTTTGAGTGAAATTTATCTTTATTTTGCTGACTATTTCAGTTTTTCAAAACTGGCAACAATTTTCCCTCTCTTTGGTAGCATCCAAACGACATGTGCATCAATAATTGTAAGGATGAGACTCATAGATTTCTAAGAGCATTGCATGAAAAATTTCTACAACGGCAACCAACAACTTTTTCATGATGGATGAGGATAGAGGCCACCTCAAACAGCTCATATGAGATGTTGTGACTGTTAGAGCATAGCCCGGTTGAACACACTAAGCGTTGGTATGACAAGGTTGGTTTTTATATTTTAGTGAATCAAAACTCATTTAAAAGATTCGTTTGATTATTTACTAGAGTCAACTTCGTATAGGTTATCTAGAAAGTTACTAGGATATGAGACTTACAAGTATAAAGTGAAGACTTGAAGAATGTGAAGAAGTAAAGAGCTACAACGACGACATCATCCTTACACTTGAGGTTAGTAATATTTGACTTGAACTTTTTCATTCCTAACGTATCTTTCAAGTCGTGCATATTGAAAACATAACTGCGAAGCTGTGAATGATTATACTCTAGTTAGACATAGTATAAAGGAATTACAATACGAAGTATAACGTCTATCTTTTGAACTTCGTATATAAGACATCGACATAATCGTATGCATGTTATTGTTATTATGTGTATGGGTATGGGTGAATATTTCGTCCTAGGAAACAATGTTTTACATTCGTTTAAAGGAAGTACAATTCATAAACTAGTTTTATGAATCGAAAAGGAAATTGCTAGGCTTATTGGTATTGTTATTCATTGCAAATCTTTGGATTACCAATATGGGTGTTTAGTATAACCGCTCATAACTTGTTTATGTATCTTGGTAAAACTATTCACAAGGCCTGACTTTTGTATTGGTACGACTTTTATTAGTGAAACCGGTCCTAAGTAATCACTTGAGATGATATGATCGATATTTGTAATTGGTGTGACCATTCCTAGTCATTGGGTAACCGATCCTAGAACTTGGTTGGGACTAATCACAAGATGTGTAATCGATCCTTTTAGTAGGTTAACAAGTTTTAGTAATTGGTGTGACCGATCCTATAACTTGTGCAACCGATCACAAGTATGTACCATAAATAAGTGGTAACCGATCCTGGTACTTAGTTAACAATATTTTGGAAACTAATGTGACCGATCCTAGTTGCCACTTGGAGGTAGAACCGAAACTTATTTTGGTAGAACCGTTAAACCCATGAATGATAATTGAATTTTTTGATCAATCACATAGTTCTTGGAAATCCGATGAACCAATTCTAAACTCGTTTGGAAGTGTGGCAAATTGGTTCCAAGATTGTAATATGAAAAATGATTTATAAAATAAAGGTGTCGACATACTTTGAACATGTGCAGTAACTCTTATATTTTATTGTACAAAGATATTCCTTAATAGCTAAAGGAGAATCCCGGATCGAAATAAATTGAGAATCTTTTAATTAAGGTTTTTAGTTTTATATGCTTTTAATTTCCAGCAATTAAAATGCATATCTTAGAAAATAAAAGTTAGTAATGTGCATTTACTAATTGGAGATTTTCTACTGAGATTTCGGTCAATATTTGGAAAAAGCATTTCCTGGAATTATGGAAAAGGAATTTGGAAATATATTGCATATCTTGAGAATATTTTCGGTTCTGTAAATTCCTTGGTGTCCAAACTTCCTTGGTCTATAAATATTGAAGTTTGCATTTCAAGCAAAACTTATCCTCAGAGCCAGCAAAATTACCTAGTTGTGTTGTTACTGGTGGAGTCGTCTATTCGGAGAGGAAAGTACCCTAATTAGGCGAAATCTCTTATGACCGCTCGTTTTAAAGACTTCTTTGGGATTGGAAAGCTTCTACCAGTACTGTTGGTGGGAAACTAGATAATTTCAGTTTATTATTAGTTTTCGATTGATTTGATTGACTAACGGTTGTTGAACTTTAATTGCACCTAGTTTGTTTATGCTTGAGAATCTTCTCTTCTGATATAAGATTCACTCAAACTAGATCGAAGTTTCGACGAGGATCTTTAGAACTGTTTGTAGATCTAAAGACGTCTTGTGATAATCCATCGTTAACAGACTCCGTTCCGTGTGTGATTGATCACAAGAGATTCAAGTTGTTTGTGTGCAGGTGTTTATTGAAGATCTAAGAAGATTTGAAGACATGGAAGATTTCTTATTTGAGTTCAGAATCTTTGGTGTGCACAAAACTTGATCAGCTGGGGATCCAACTATAATCGGTTTATCTTTGTGATAACCTTGATTGATTTGTTGAGTAGATCGGCATCAATACATTTCTTTGTGATTAATAGTATTGATTGCATAGTCTAAACAATTACCTTGGTAGTTGTTAAATAGATAGATCTAAGAACCTAACAAAGGAGTTTATTGGGATAAACGGAAGAGTCATTTGTCAAACTCATATCACGTTGTTTGAAAAGAGTTGTTACCGAACAAATTTGTTGTTCCTTTACTGTTTGGAATACGAACTAAAGGAATTGTTCCAAGTGCATGACTTATTACAAGTTGGAGGCGCAGGAATACTGAGGGAACTAGGTGACATATAGGTTTAGTTGTTTGGTCTCAACTATACGAAGTTGGTTTAGATTTTGTATAGCGGCTTAATTCTGAGAGTATTCAATTATGGACAAGGTCCCGGGGTTTTTCTGCATTTGCGGTTTCCTCGTTAACAAAATCTTGCTGTGTCTTTTACTTTTCTATTTCGCAATTATAATTGTTTTTATTATAATTAGAAGTAAAATACACAAATGTTAATTACTAATTACTTGATAGAAACCCTAATGTGTTTGGTTAAGTCTGAACCTATTATCAAGTAATCATACTTCGTTGTTGTATTGTCTTGATCTTGTATCCATAGTCAATTACACAAGTTATCTTGTTGTCGTATTGTCTCGATCTCGTATCCATAGACGATCACAGGAATTGTGAACCGATTAGTTGTATTATCTCGACTCAGTCCATAGACAATCACTTTCGGAGAAAGGACTTATAGGTGGAAAAGTTTTAGATTGAGGTATATTTGGATACCCTCGTATTTTCAATTGGTATCAGAACAGGCAAACACGAAAAGATCTAACAATACGTGTTTGGTGCGATCCAATCTATAAGACATGAGTCAAAGTAGAGTTAAGCGAGAGAGAAAACTAAAGAAAGACTCAATTAACGTATCGCAAGAGGTTATTGAACCACCCTCAGAATCTGTTTGTGAGCAATTGCTTACTTACAAAAAGATATCTGAGAAAAATTGGGATGATTTTAAAGTCATTAACTATTGAATGTGAAAGGATGTGTCAAAATCACAAAAAGTTTAGGGAAGATGCTTCTCAACAAATACAGGGTCTCGAGGAAAAAGCAAGAGCTAGTCTGTCTCAAACTGAATTGTTAAAAAGGGAGCTGGTGCTGCTCTTAAACAAATTCACTTATTGGAAAAGAAACTTGCTGAATCTGATGCAAGAATTAACTCTCAACAAAATAGTGTTGAAGAGAAGGAAAGTGAATATCTCACGAGAAAAATGCCTTAAGGCTGATTTTACTAGTGCTCTTGATAAAATCAAGATGTTGCAAGAAGAAAAATTGAACCTGAAAAAGTTCAATGATAGCTCAAACAATTTAACCTCAAAGTTAGAAGCAAGTAGAAATCACCGTGATACACGAGGATTGGGCTATAAGGGAATATATGCTTCAAATATTAGCAAAGAGGTAAAATTTGTTAAAGCTACTAATTCTTCTCAACCAGAGGCTTCCACTGATGTAAAAGATGCTCATATTTCTTGTAAAGAAGTGAAACCAGTCAAGCCTCAGAATCATATTCAACCAGACTCTTCAAGTCCGGCAACCAAAGAAGGCACTTCTGCTAATATTAAGAAAGCAACAATGTTGAACAAAGATAAGAAGAACAAGAATAAAAATCATCAAGCTCCAAAGCAAGTGGATCCATAAAAAAGTAACACTAAAACTCACACTTCGTATGTTACTAAGCATTGTAGTTATTGTGTTAATAAAGGGCATGTGGAATGGGGATGCAATATTCGTAAGATAAAAGATACACTTTCTTTCGTATCAAACGAATTGGCTAAGATTGATCCCCAAAGGAACTCAGATCGGTATTGTCCTAAGTTTAGGCAAAAGAATTACTATAATGATAGTTCAAATTTTGCATATCGCTCGACAAGGTCATCTCATAAAATAGCCGAATATAGAAAGAGAGATAACTTTGTAAATGCAAAGACAAGATATGATGTTCCAAATTGGAGAAAGGGTGTTTCGCAAAATATTCAAAAGGACAATGATCCTAATGCTATGAAGGAGAAAGCTTCTCATACGAAACCCAACTCTAAATGGGTCTCGAAGTCCTCTATAGCCAAGAAGGGATCAAAAGTTAGTCACAAGAATGACTCTCAGCTATTAATTGTTGGTGACGACAATTACAAGAGTTTTATTGAAAAACTAAAGAAAGACATCATGTATGAAATCTCTTGTACTAGTGAACGTGGTGATAATGACACTCTTCATCACAAGTTAAAGAAGAAAAACAAGAGATGGAACAAGAAAAAATAAACCAAGAAAGAGGTCAAGAATGATGATTCTGTCTTAGTCACTCGTGAGGAACAAGACAAGGATCAAATCAACATAACCTAGTTGTGTTGAATTGTGCATGCTCACCTTTGTGCTCAATCTTATGAAGGGTGAGGAAGCATGTCAAACTGAGCACATGATGTCTCGGTTATTTTATGACTAATTAACATCTTTAGGAAGATTTATTTTCTTCTATACTCATAATTTCTCTATCTGTATTTGATATTTTGATAGAAATGGTAATTTTGAGTTTATGATGTTGATATCTACTGATCATATATGTGTATCTCTTGTTTTTACAGTTAAAATGAGCTAAAAATCAATGAATTCAGACAGTGTATGCAAAAGTTATGTTGAAAAACAGTTTCGTGTATGGATTCATGCCGCAACCGATCCTAGTGAGAACTATAACCGATCCTAGTGAGAACTATAAGAACTTTAACCGATCCTAGTGAGAACTATAACCGGTCCTAGTGATTGGTCCATACGAAGGAGTGTAAAACTGTTTTGCCCATAACTTCTTCGTCTAAACTCGGAATGTCCTCATTATTTTTGCATTGGTTTCATAATTCAATTTCCTACAAGATTGAGGTAATTGCAATACTTTATTTTATGTTGAATATTTATGGTCTATTGCAAATTGATTTGTGAGATGTATGTTTTCGGTTTTCATAACCTCAATATTCAATCTCATATGTTGTGAACCCTTATGGTTTTGGTGAATTTTTGGTTTAGAAAGATTAAGTTCTAGCCCATGTTCGTAGGATTTATCAGAGGATCATAAAGGGTTCTAATTGAAACTAATATGTGAAAAAGTCACAATATTTTGAATCATTTTTGGTTTAGCATAAAAGCATATGTGTTTCGGGGTTTCAACTTTTGCATCGCATTAGTTAAAACCGGTTTTCAACCTTTCTCTGGTAAAGGTTGGTTTTCGTTGTTGTTCGTTTGTCTTGCTAGAGGATGACAACACAACGGGGGAGAGTTCTAATATTAACTAGTGCTTAATGACATATCTTTTGGGAGTTAAGAGGATGCGGAACTTGAGGTAACAAATTTGTTAGTTAATCGTTTTCCTGTTTAAGAAAAGCCTGATTTTATTGCATATATTTATTACCTTTGCTTAACAAAATTTCGGTACAATTGATGTTTATTCCATTATTTGTGTATGGATGTGTGTGTGATTAGATTGTTTCCGGTTAAGAAAAACTATTGTTATCTTGCTTTATTGTTTGGTATCAATTGTTTAGGATTACGAAATATCGGTGCAATTACGGTACTATAATGTCTATGTTTGTTTCAATTGCTTTCGGTTGAGGTAAATAATTATGCAAGTTGCTATTGCTTGCACCTCTGTGCTGTTAGCATATTTTTTAGTATTTTAGTTCATTTATTTCTGCTCTTTATTTCAATGAATTGAGTTGGCTGTGATTACAGTGAATTGGCTATGATTTATAATGCAGGATGCAAAATGGCAGTTTCGAACATCTAATTGGAAACAACGGTGATGATAAAGTTATTGTTCCCAACACCGTTGTTTTACGACACTCCTCTCGCAGTACTCTCTTCAATTATAATATTAGCAATGTTAGGGTTGATCAACTGTAGGCATCCTTCCATTTGTAAGGTAATATGTACTGGTATTTTTTTCACTGCTTTAATTTTTAACTACTAGTTTGTGATTTTTCATTACAAAGATAATTTAAATCGTATTATCAATAATATGTACATCCATTTGAAAATTCTGCAAAGGGTGATATCCCTTGCTAGACTTCGTTGCAAGTGATATGATTCTCACTGGTGTTGCAATTAGTGGAAATCCATATTGATGATGACTGATGTTGTGATATTACAGTTCTATAAAATTGTAAAATAATGTCATCATTCAGACTCACCTGAGCTACACTTTGGAATGAAGTGGATTGAAACGGATAGGGAATTTCAGATCTTGGGAAGCTTGGAAGGTGATTATCTGGAACCTATCTACAGCACTGAAGTCTAATTCTGAATGTGCTCACATTCTCCCTCCATGAAACATGTGCATATCTTATTATCTTTTTCTTTTTTTTTTCATTTTGTGTTTGGTGGGGCGGGTAAAAGAATAGGAGTATCAGGTTTATCAGTAACAGGGACGGACAGACAAATGGTTCTGCCACGATAATTTTCTGGATATCTTGAGACATCTTATTGCTCAAATAAACTAATAAAGTAAAGTTGTTCCTGACATTAAGTTTGTCTGTTTGGTTCGGTCTGCATAACGGAATTGGAGAAGACGAATAGAGTTGTTCTTTATTTACATGAGGATTCTCGATCAGCTTTAAATTATCAATCACTAGAGATCTCTGAGCTAGCATAAGTTTACATTTCTTCCATAATTATCTCTATCCAGTTCAATGAAATAATTCGTGAAAAAATATATAGCTGGACACAGATGAATTCTAAAATTTAGATTTCTACATGACCAGGCTTTCTTTGTTGTAAAGAACTCCTGCAGTTGCAAATAAATTAGTCAGGAACGTACTTTTTTTTTGATGCAAAAGAGAAATTTATTAAGTTAGGGAAATTCCCATGTCTTGTAACAATTGCTGCTAAATGTGTTTTGGCGGTTGATCAGACCAAGTTTGGGTAATACCATTTTTCCTGTTGTATTTTGCAAGCTTATCAACAGACTTATTACATAATCTAGGAATGAAATTACACCTCCAATGAGGGATTGTTTTTAACTTATCAAGTGTATCTAAAAGTATGTCTTCATTCTCCCAAGCAATCCCTGAAAATGTTTTGTTGATGTAGCTTTCTATATTCTTGAGATCAGTCTCAAAAATGATGTGCGTATTCTCCAAATCATGAGTCCAGCTGACTGCATCAGAAAAATCTAGACACTCTGCGCTCTCTGAATCTTTTACTCCTGCATAGCATTTTGATTTTCCGCCACGCCATCTACCTGTATAGTCACGAAGAATAAGAGCAATTCCAGTTAGACCTGTTTTAGGATCAAATGAAGCATCATAATTAATAGTATAAAAGGGACTAGGTGGTAGTTTCCAGTCAGGGATTATATTAGTTTGTTGGGGTATTCTATGTTGATTTACTAGTTGCATGTCATTGAGACTATCAATATAACTAGGAAAACTTAGAGCTCTTTTAGCCGTTGCCATGGGATCTGTCTCCTTGTCCTGAAAGTTTGTTTCGCATCTTTGATTCTAGATTGTCCACGTAACTATCATGATGAGATTCAATTTGAATCCATTAGTAGCAGTTGAGAAGCTTGTAACCATCTTTCAAAAGCCAACGTCACATCAGCTTGGATAGAAGCTAGTACTGCAGCACCTCCAGATATTTGCGTCAAAACAGCTCTTGAGAACGGGCAGAAGAACAAAATATGTTGTAGAGTTTCATCGAATTGCTTGCAGAGTGGGCAGAGTTTGTTGATGTAGCTGCAATTTTGAGATAATCTAGCTTTTGTTGGCAGTATGTCAGATAGAACTTTCCACCAGAAATGTTTGACTCGAGGCCAAGTGTCTATGCTCCAAAACTGTTTCCAACATATATATTTGAAGTACCAATTATCTGAGAAATTTGTAGATTGCAAAGACTTAGTTCATGAAGTTTATTGTAAGCATACTTCAATGTGAAATTCCCATTTCGAGTAAGAATCCAAACAAGCTTGTTTTCCACAGCATTAGGGATTCTCATATTGAGTATGAGATTTTTTGTGTCAGTATCAAAAAGATGATTTAATAGAGACACATTCCATTGTCTGCTTCCTTGAATGAATAGTTCTTTCACCCATATATATTGTTCACTCTCTGTATTTCCTTATCTCGGTATTGGAGGATGATCTAAACCATAGACCCAGACATCAATCCAGATCTTTATTTTTCCTCCATTACCTAATCTCCACCTACTGTGATTCTTTATGAATGGAATTTGCTTCTGAAGATTCCTCCATACCCATGAACAGTTTGTCTTGTGAATTTCATGAAGTATGTGAGTGCCGGGGAAGTACTTAGCTTGCATAGATATTACCCACTTTTGTTCTGAGTTGATGCACATTCTCCAGACATCCCTCACAAGAAGTGCTTGATTCAGTATTTTCAGATCCCTGAAACCTTGTCCACCAATTTTTTTATGGAAACCTATTTTTTTCCATGAAGTAATGCAGATGCCTTTTTGTTCTTGAGAACCCCACCAAAATTTTCGCTGCAGAGTATCAATCTGTTTGATAATTTCAGTAGGTATTTGTAAATAACCCATAAAATAGGCTGGAATTGTATTAGTGACAGTCTTTATCATAAGTGATTTGTTGCACTGAGACATATACTCACTGTTCCAGTTAAAAAGACGATTTTTAATTCGTTCCACCAATCCAGTGAAGCAGTTAACCTTGTTCTTTCCAATTATAAGAGGGATACCAATATATGTTTCATTAGAATTCATCCTTGGCACCTTTAACCTTCTTGTAAGTATTCTGCAAAACCTCTGTGGTACATTGGCACTATAGTGCACACTTATTTACTAAAGTTGACCACCTGACCAGAAGCAGCTCCAAAATTTCAAGGATTCTCTTAAATATAGCCTACACATTTATTAACCATAACTTATTTAAAATAATTGCTTAAATTAACCAAACAGGCCTTTTATAGCCCACGAAATTATGTTTAATTATTATATATAGCCCATAATAATAAGATAATTGTTAAATCCCTCAATCAAAATCAACAGAAACAAAAAATAAAAAAGTTAATTATCTAATCAAGTTTATGTAAGATATTTGACATAAGTAATGTTTTTTTATTTAAAGAATAATCAACACCCTCAATCAATTTTAGTATAATCATGATTGAGAAGAAGAAAAAAAACGTATCTTATAGATTATGTTTATGGAGTTCCTAGGAGAATGGTCCTAGGAAAATAATTAAAATCTTACCTAATTCCATTTCGATTTACGTTGTTGTGGAATTTCAATTAGAATATACACCTTCAATTTTGATATAATCATGATTAAAAAAAATATTTTAGAGAAAATAAGAATTAGAGTTTATTTTGTTTTTGGGAAAAAGTAAGAATTAGGGTTTATACATAATTGTTCATTTGCGAGAATACTAAAAGAAATTTTTTAATTAATTTTAAGTATGATTAAGAAGAAATAAATTAAGGTTTATTTTGATTTTGAGGAAGAAGGATTTAAGTTTAATTATGGCAAAAAATTAAGACTTGTTTGGTTTTTTATTTTAACTTAAAGTTTTTGGGCTATGGTTAATAATAGTGTGGGCTACATTTAAGAGAAGCCAATTTCAAATACAAGCAAGTGCTTTTTTCTCTTTCAAAATCTGAAGTTTGCACTTCATTATTGAGATATCAAACTCACATATCAATAAGAGTTTTAAAACAAGATTGATGAGGATATAGGGTTTACATGATGTTTTATTGTAGGTAACATAGCTTAGAAAAAAAAATACTACCTTTGTTTGTGGTTTTAAATTTGGCCTAAGATCTAAATATTTCATTAATGGATCAAAGAGCTTAAAAATAAAAATAAATCTAAATATTTCAATGATTCAACCAAAACACGAAATGCAGTGATGATTTCGGCACACTACATATTTGAGAACAATGCACTTATATTATTATTGTGGGAATATGCATTCGTAGAGTGTAGAGTGGTAAAATATATTGATTTTTCCAACATTTTCGCTTTGACAATAGTCTGGAACTTGAACTTGACTAACACCTAAAAAGTTTAATTCAGAAAATATGTTACTGAAGAAGAAAAAACCAGTGTGTAAGATTAACCAGTGAGTTAGGTAATTTTTAATGCAAGGAATATTATTTTTTTTAATGAAAAATAGCCTCAATAGTTATAAGCAAAAGATAAACCCCTGCATAGCACGGGTGTAAAACTAGTTGATAATAATAATAAATTATCTTGATGCAATTAAGAAGAAAATCCCCGACTAATTTTCTATGTCTGGAAGAGATTCCGTTCTGTGGCAGCGTAACATAGTTAAGCATGCACAAGATTATTTAGTAGTTGTACCTATTAGTGGGTTAATCAATGTATCGAGACGAGACAATTCAGCGTTGTTTTTTGCTACCGCTTGGGTATCCCATTGTTTGTTGAGAATGGTTTATGATCAAGTTGCAATAGTCCTACGGATATTTTTGGAGATCACGCGCTTCATTGTGCTAAGGATGTTGGACCGAAGTTTCGACATGACTGTGTACGTGATGTAATAGCTGACATTTGTTATAAGGCTGGTGTACCTGCGCGTATGAAAGTTTCTCTTGGGTTTCTGTCGGATTATGGCAAAGATTTACGGCCTGCTTATATCTTTGTTCCTAACTTGGAAAATGGTCAGGATGTTTGTATGGATGTTACAAGTGCGTATCACATGGCTATGGTTTGGGTGTTCTAGCTTTCTCTATTTTAGGAGAACTTGGAGATTATACTTTAGTTTTTTCAAGCGTTTGAAGAATTGTTTAGTTAGCAAGGATGCTAGTAGTGGTTTTGGTAGTTTTATTTTTCATAGATTAGGTATTGCTATTCAAAAAGGTGTTGGAGCCCAGCTTGTTGCTAGGTTTCCAACCAAAAGTTTGTTATTCTTCAATATTTATTTATAAATAAAACTGAACATTTCATACAAAAAAAAATTAAAAGTATTTACTATAAAGTATTTATTAAGATTAAAAAATTACGCAGCTAGGCATGATGCTAATATTAAGGGTTCGTAATTTTATTTTCATTAAGGTGTTGGAGTCCAACTTGTTACTAGACTCCCAACTAGTTTCTTGTAAAATAATTAACTTTACTTCTTATATAAGGAGGTTCTTTTTTCCATGATAATAAAATAATAAGTCAGAATTAATAAGAAAAAAATTAAAACAAAATAAAAAAATAAAACTGAACATTTAATAGTCAAAGAATGATGTTTAAAAAGAATAAAATGAAAAGATATCTAATTATGCATACAAAGCGTTCAATTTAGGTCAACTGAGTTGGAGGGCGTAATATAGGGTCGCATGCAATGCACACCTCAAGAGGTGAATATTCACTGTAACCCTTTGGAGGTAGTAAGAATTGCATATAGTTGCTGTGTCATGTAATTGGATCCATGCCAAATACTCAATATTTAAATGCATCACTTGACTGCTCCTTCTGACTGCACTATGATGTGATTTTGATATAGTGGTAAAAAGGTTGTCGTTCACTCGGACTTGATAAGATTCGATTTTAAGACTTAATAAACAAAATACTAAAAATAATAAAATATGTACAAAAGTTTGTCGAGATGAATAATTTACTGGGACTCAGGACTTCACTGTTTTCCATATTCAAGTGGTTCAGAAATTGATCCCAGGCAATTATAGCTCAATCAAAATCAACTCTATTTATTTGCCAAAGGAGATTCCATAAAACATTAGTTGTATATTGTAAGCATGAAACATCAAAATTACCTAGAACTAAGCATGCACCATCAAACAAAGTCACAAATAATTAATATAAACGGTCCGCGAGTTATAACCCCAAAGGTGTCACTATCCATATACAAAAACTCCAACAAAACAAATTGTTCACAAAAACCCCATTTAATATAAACTGTCTATATTACCCACCTAGTTTAAATCACCCCAACAAAAATAAAAATCAACCCCACTTTAATTCTTATTATATTGTCACCCCCAACAAGAAATAAACAACCACCAATAAGCACCGCCACCTTGCACCACCGACCGCCTCCGCCACCGATAACCACCGCCACCACCTCCGACCACCTCCGCCACCGCCAACGCCACCTTCCGCCACCGCGCACCGACCACCGCCACTGACCACCACCGCCACTGACACCACCGCCACCTCGACCACCACCTCCGCCGCCGCCACTGACCACTACCGCCACCGACCACCACCGCTCCGCCGCCGCCACCACCGACCACCGCCGCCGCCACCACCGACCACCACGCCGCCCGCCGCCGCCACCACCGCCGCCGCCGCCGCCACCACGACCACCACCGCCGCCACCACGACCACCACCACCACCGCTCCGCCGCCACCACCGATACTGCGCAATTGCACCACCACTGCCAGCCACCCTACCATCCAGCACCACCATTGTCGACCACCACCGCCACCACCTCCGACCACCACCACCACCGATACTACGTAATTGCACCACCAATACCAGCCAGCACCACCACTGTCGACCACCGCCGACCAAAACCAGCACCACGACCGCCCACCACCACCACCTCCCAAAAATACTTCATAAATACGATGAAACCGATTTTGGTTTCATCATAAATAAGATGAAACCATAATTGGTTTCGTGAGAATTCAACTGTAAGAAAAATTATAAGAGGTATTATACATGTTCATTGATAAATGGAACCAATTTTGGTTTCATCATAAATACGATGAAACCATAATTGGTTTCGTGAGAATTTAACTGCAAGAAAAAAATTATAAGAGGTATTATACATGTTCATTGATAGAAAAGACATTATTGGAATGTCATGATTGACATGGAATGCCTAAAATGCTATTTCACAAAGATTCGAAAACACTAACGGATGAATTTGCCAGTGTTTTGGCCATTAACGCGATAATAGTTATTGGCTAGAAAACCTTGCACCACTCCTGATGGACCCAGCTTATCTTTTTGCACCACGGGTACATTTTGTTCCACTTGAACTGGGGGGCCTGAGCAGCAGCAGTTGCAGTTGAAGCAGCAGCAAGTGCAACAGGTGCAAAATGGTTTTGATTTCTCAAGACCGGCAAAGAGATATCCTAAAGAACTTTGACCTCCTTCGTAACTGATTCCACGACCCATTTATATGAAACACCAACAAGATTGGTTTCGTCGACAGAAAATCTAGAAGAAAAAAATCACATATTAGATGAAACAAAAACTTCATTCAAACATCAGCAACATCATTAGTTACAACTAGAATTCAAACCACACAACTACCTAAACATTATCACAGGTAATTCAGTTTCATAACATTCTGTAAAGCACCCACAAACAACAATTTGTAACTCAATTTTTTCTGTTTCAGACTTAACCTAAACACAAATACCACTTCTTTGATTCAAAGCACATAATCTCCATCACAACTAGCATTGTAAATCCTAATCCACATATATCAAACACGACAACAATTTAAACTCATAAACAAAATTCGATTTAAGTAAGGATAAGACTAGATGAAACCATAATTGCTTTCGTCAGAATTCAACTGCAAGAAAAATTATAAACCATGATTCATTTTGTTTGACCACACCAATAGCAATAACCTGTGTTATCTTATAAAAGGAATAACTTGAAACTCGCACAAATATTGTAAGGCATGAACAGATAGAGGTTTCAATACTCAGAACAGGGTCATTCAATTCATTCATTATAGCCAAAGCCCAAAGGTAAGTCATACAGGCAAAAGAAGGTAAAACTACAATGGTAATTCATTGTACTGCGGGTACGTAAGACTCTGACTTGTTAAGTTACAGTGTTTTTGTTGAGATCAGATCATTTTAATTAACGAAGAATAAAGAAAATCAATGATAAAAGCTACAAGCAGGGACACATAAAACGTATGATACAAAATATATCACTACTGAAATACCGCTACCCATGAATTACAAAATCGTATGATACAAAATTTACAAGTTTTACTGCAATCTAAGTTTATTGATCAGTGTCTCGCAAACCCAAAAATCCCATGGACGAACTTGTTAATTTTAACAACTCACGAAATCAAATGCAACTGTCCATCTACACTGGTAATCGGGTTTCATAATTTCTAACGTTCCATTAAAATTACCTAGTGCCTATAGTTATCAGAAATGCAACTGGTGCAGTGTTTCTGAATTCCCTAAACAATTATGAAAAATAATATAATAGGGAGCATACACTACCATTCTACCAAGAAACCATTATTTAACATTTGACAAATAAAAAAGTGTAATCAGTTTTAAGAATAAGTAACTATCTTATGATTATTCAAATGAGAATGATTTCATTCACTAAACTGCCAGTATCCCTTTTCACTATAGTGCTTTGGGTCTACACCTCCAAAAAAGCTATATCGCTTTTATCCTCGTCCTTGGCATCTCGATTCAACCAAAAATTTCTTAACGTACTAGACCTTAAGCAACCATGTTGTGCCTACACAATCAAGATATTATTGTTAGGAACAAATCCATTTTTAGCCTCAAGAACTGAAAGTTTCTTCTTTTCGAGATCGACAAAAATACAATGAAACCAATTTTGGTTTCATGATAAATACGATGAAACCAATTTTGGTTTCATCATAAATAAGATGAAACCATAATTGAACTCGTGAAAATGTTTGTCCAACTGCAAGAAAAAATACAAGAGATATTATACATGTCCATTGATAGAAAGACGTCATTGAAATGTCATGATTACCTGCATATGAAGCTAAGTAAAGAGCATCCAGAGCAGATTGCAATTTAACACCCATACAAAATCTGGATGGTCCTCCACGACATATAAAAATGAAAGCCAAACTGCAATTTAGAAAATTAGTATAGGTAGAAAGAAAGGAGGACGTGTCTATCAGTTTTCACTCAAACCCAAATCTGGCACCAGTTTCCTTCTCTGCAAACATCTTCAGCTGGTCATTGCAAAAATATAAGTGAACACCTCAATTTGAAATTTTAAAAACACAAGCCCCATTTTGAGCACACACATCCAGAAAATGGCAGATTATAAAAACCCAATCAACATCATCACTTTCAAAACAAAATTTTCTAAATCACCCAGAAAAATGCCAACACCAAGACAAGCAAACACGCAAGTAAATCAACAAATGAAATGAGCTCCTTAGAAGACAATGAAAATGCACAACACATTCTAATCATATTGCATCAATATTCAACTCATCTAATCAAAGAATTACCATCATAAACATCACACTGAAAACCCATTTTAAAAATATGATTAAGAATTACAGTCAATCAAACCCACATCATATAACCACCAAATTCATCATATTTTCACCAGATTAAGCCAATTTCAGATAAATAAAAACTCAAACCAGACATGCAGTACTAAATAAAAGGAATTGAAATACATACCACTGGGCTAGGTTAAAAAGTTCCTATAAGACCAAATCGATGATTCATAGAACGAGGAGAAGAAATTGCAACCTTCGATTGTACGTGTTTGGTTGTAAAGATAACAAAATAGGGTAAAATTTATTGAATCTGAGAGGAATTTTCGGCACGGACGGGTAAGTGAGGGACGAGTAGTGATTTTGAATTTCTTTTGTATCTTTAAACGGTCTTGGTTTGAGAAGATGGAGGAGAAGGTGTTGACGGAGGACCAGGAAATGGTCGTCGATTTGGTGGTGGTGCGGAACAAAGAGGAGATGATAGATCTGAACATAAAAATAGAAGAAAAATAGACGGAGTTGTTCGTGGAGGAGACATAGGAGACAAAGGTACAACTGATGGTGGTAGCGGAGGTGTTGCTGCTGGTTTTCGCAGAGTAATTTTCTGCTGCTGGTGGTGATGGTGGTGGGGAGAAGGTGGCGGAAGAAAAGAAGAAAGAAAAAAGAAAAGATCGAAGAAGAAGAAGAAGAAGAAGAAGAAGAAAGATAAAAGGGTATGTTTGGCTTTTTTAAAAATAATAAAAACTAAATTTACTCATTACTATTTGATATGGGGTTTTTGTGTCACTTTTTAATCAAATGGTTTTTATTTATTAAAGATAATATGGCTGGATTTTTTGTTCCACAAGTTTGGTCACCTTGGTGTTTTGTGACTAGTTTTGTAATATAAATCATAAATCAATAAAATCTGTGCAAGAATTAATTTAATCACCACAAGGACGAAATCCAGCTTCCTCCGTTGTCCCAGTGTTGGGGTTTAGCTCATCATTCCCAAACACACTCAAAAAATAGAAACATGGCTCAAAATATGTTTTTATTGAAGAAAATAATAATATAACGGATTTGTAACGCTTTAGTGATATTACATGCGTCACTGTTATAATGGTATAGTGGCTGAAAGAATATCTACAGTCGCAGAAGGTATATTGCAAGCAACACCTAAAGCTACTGCTTCTGCGACTGCCTTCTTGTGCAGTTTGTACTATTCTTCTTCTGCCTCTTCTCGGTGATGATCAACTTCTCTACAACTCCACCTGCAGCTACCCCTAACACCTTACTCGGTCCCCAACTCCACCTGCCTTCTTGTGCAGTTTGGAAATAACATTCCATACACTATAAGAAATTCCCAAAATTAAATCCAGAAAATCCCGTGAACTAACCCGTTGCCCTGTTTTGGATTTCTACCAAATATACGAAGATTTGCTTCTTGTTTTAGCTCTCAAATCATGTCATTCTTCCTGATAATTAAGTCACCTATAAATCCCCGTGTTTAAACTATTCTAAAACTCTTCCAAATATATCAGAGACCCGTGAATAGCTCTTCCATGTTTTATCAACTGAAAGGAAATCTTTCCTTTTCCTTCGAACCCACGACACATACCTTCCCTGTTATAGTGAAACAAGTCTTCTCCAAACAAAGCCCGTGAGAAAATCCGAATAAATCTCACCCAAAACCGACCCACAGAATTAACGCAGGTGACCGATTTTCCCGCCAATTTTGGTTTCAAATGGTGAAGAAGAAAGGAAGCCTCTTATCCACTGATGGGGTGAGAATAACAGTTGAGGTACCCCTTAGTAATTGCGGTGCCCCTTATCCAAAATGGGGGTCCTTTTAGCATTTTCCCTTGAGTGCCTTTAGTAAATATTCTCCCGGGAGTCCAAACACCACTTTTCGAGCCAATTTTGCCGCAAAAACTTATTTTTCCAAAAACACCTACAAATACATAAATAACCAAATAAGTATAAAATCGAGCACTAACAATATATACAATTGAGATCAAAATAGATACATAAACGTCTATCAAATACCCCGAAACTTATTATTTGCTAGTCCCGAGAAAATCAAAGCTACAAAATAAAAAATCCTAACTCACTGTCGCAGGCATCGCGGTTGCACTTAGCGTGTGCAACAATCCTTTAAACCCCTAGGTGGCCCTAGTAGCCGAGTTATAGTATAGGAGGGGTTTACTAGAGATATACCCACAAAACCTTTACTTCAAACCCTTGCTATCTATACAGAACCTTGTAAGGCACTAAAGAATATCCTTGGTTGGCGTACTCTCATTGACTACAGGAGGAAGTACCCTGATACGAAATTCCAATTGCTGCACACGAGTTTGCACTTATATACTAAAATTCATATATAAGTTAAAGAGATCTACTCAGATAGTCGCACCATGGACATAAATATCCAGAATCAACAAATCACATGAATAGATTAAGAAGATGGAAATACAGAAAACATAAATGGTTTTAGATGTTGACTAGGGTGAACAGTGTTTCCCATATCTGTCTGAAGGCCATTGCCAGGATGAACCTATCCTAATGGACTGAGATACTGGTCTGACTAATATCAACGGAACTGGCATATACAAGGGAACCAGTGGTCGATAATCCTAATTCTAGATCAACTCAGCTGGCATATACAATGGAACCGGCGGTCGATTTTATTGAACAATTTATTCCGGTTGGTCTGATGGTCTGGTCTAAATTTTTTTTTTTTTTGTTTTGGGTAACTCAGCCACTCTACTTCATCCAGCGGCGGTAACAACTCGATACGTGTGCCCCACCAAATCACTTATAGAAACATATTTTAAAAAGAGAAAAAAAACAGAAGCTGGGAAGGGCTCAACGAGATATGGCGAAACTACCATGTTATTTCTAACACCTGAGCTCTGTGCTTTTATGAATAGACTCTATTTAGATGCTTCTATACACTCAGATTGGTTCCTCAACTCCTACAATCAAGATGCTTTCATCCACTTAGATTGGTTACTGTCATCCTTAATAGGCATAAATTTCTAGGCTATGGAGTTTAAAAATGCAACTAAAAAGTTTCTTCCATACCCCCAAACTTAAATCTAACATTGTCCTCAATATTCTAAAGATGAAAACATGAACAAGGAGAAACCGTTACCACTTGATGCAAAGGAAATAAGGAAAGATATTACCGTGTTACATGATCATAGGTTACCTCCTAAGAAGTGCTAAGTTTAACGTCTTCAGCCAGACTAAAAAAGGAATAATCACCTCATATCATATAGCAATAACCGAAATAACTGTGGGTCATCTGCATCAAAAAGTGTTACCACGGATAAAGGGAAACTGCAACAAACCAAGAAATTGAATAAACATAACACACCTATAAAGACCCTCAAGCTTGTCAACGCTATTAGACTAGTCAAAAGATGTATTAGCTAGTAATATCTCGATTAGTTTAAAACGAACGTTAATTAATAGAAATTAATATAACAAAAATCTGGATACGAAACTAGTACAGTTAGATAGAAATCGAAAATTTATGCGCAATGGGATACTCGAACGTGTCATTCGGATACCAGACGAAGAAGTAATCATCAAATTGATTTGAAAGGAAAAAATAGTCTTCTCATAAATAGACTGACCTGGGCTCCCCTTAGCGAAGCGAGTGTGTGCAATAGTATTTTCCTTTGGTCTTATCTAGACTGACTCGACAAGATAAGTTAACATTTCGTTTCTTCTTTCTTCTTATTCTTCTCTTCTTCTCTTTCCTTCTCTTCCTGTTTCTTCTTCTTCCCGTGATATTTATTTGTGGATGAATCGAGTTAACGAAGTAATGATTCTGAGAGTTAGAGATGAGAGAAAGGTACACAGAATGTTTGATGATGATGTTGTTAATTCAAGAGGTCGAATCAGAACCAGAAGGAAAGATATTTCAGAGAAATCGAATTAGGGGTTTCTGAAGTTAGGGTCCACGTAGAGCTGATGATGATTTAGTGTAATTCATGGATGAAGAACTGAGGGGTCGTTATGGAATTGAAGAGTTGAAGATTCTCTGGTGTTGAATCGAGAAGAAAAGGTAATTATGGTTTTCTTTGAAGATTGCTTAGAGCTTCGATTAGTGATGAATAAGATGAGAAAGAGGTGGGTTTGATGTGTATTAGAGTATAAGGTTGAAGAACTACTCGAAGATAGACAAATAAGATTTTGATACTGAGGTTTGAAGCTTTGATTGGATTTAGGGTTCTTATCGAATTTGGGGTTTTAGGGTTAATTGGTTGAGTTACAGATGAAGAGAATAAATTTGTGACGAGAGAGTAATAACACAAGAAGGTTACTGAGTTTGTGTTGAGGTTAAGAAGAGGGCGCAGACAAGTTGAGAAATCACAGATGTAGAATATGAAGTGATTGGTGATAGTTTTGATGCTGATGTTCTGAATTGATGTAGTGAAGAAGAGTTTGATTTCAAATTCTCTACCAATAGCAATTTAAGGTAATTATTCTTCTCAGTAAATAAGTGAAGTGTTTTAGTTTCTTTGATGAAGTTATAAATGTATTTAAGTTGTGTTGATTTACAAAGAATGAGTATTATTGGAATTGGAATGGAAATGGAATTTGCTGATGAACTGAGTTGCATGAACAGAATTGGGGATTCTGTGAATTAATTGGGAATGAAAATTAAGTTATGTGAATTGAAGTTGGTGGATTGAATGGTTGGTTGAACTGGAGCTATAGTGGGTTTTGTATTACATATGTTCTGTGTTAAAATTGGAAATTATAACTGGTGTTGTTTGTGAAGTTTTATTCGTAATTGAGTTACACTATGTTTGTTTACTCCTGACTCATATGAGTCGTCTGGATCTGAGTCATCTGGATCTGAGTGAAATCACCTGACTCATCTGGATCTGACTCAAAAAACGTGAGTCAGTGGTTTGGTCCCGTGAGTCAGGGGTATTTTGTTACATGACTCAAATGGGTCTGAGTCAGGAGTTATGTCTGAGTCATAGGTCGAGTCAGATCTGACTCAAAATACAAAACAAACGGTCTGACTGCTGACTCGGCCCGAGTCAGAGGTTGACTCAGATCCAGACGCCGAGTCAGCTGCAAACAAACAAGATTTTAGTGACCACAGTACATGGAGGAGGTCTGAGATGCATTTGATTGAGTAATGAGATTGCAGTGCAAATGAAATAGTAAGCTGAACTCTGTGAAAGTAAGATATCTAGTGGTTGTGTTGAACTGAACTTAGTGGTGTAGTAGTTCAGCTGAGTTAATGAACTTAAATTGATTGTAATGTTGTTAGCAGTGGCCTTAATGAAGCCTGCAACTACAGATTAAGGTAAACTCAGTTTACTACTGTAATTGAGTTGTGAAGTTTATTTAAGTTAAATGTTTGAGTTGTTGTTTTGTTTAATGAAAATGTTGCACCAAATCTGTGATAGAAGTCTAGATTAGGCTTTTGGCCTATTAGTCATCCCTGTCAGTTTAGCTGACTTACTGTGACAGACTGAGTTAACTCAGTGAACAGACCTGACCAGACTTGACCCAGTGTACGTTGACCGATTTAGACTTTAATCGTTTGACCAGGACCTGATCTTGACCACTTGACTCAACCTTGACTGTTGACCTTAGACGTTGTCTGTTAATTGACCTCTGACCGTTAGTTTGACTGTTAGAGACTGTAGTTGACTGAGATGAACTGGACCTTAGATTATTGGACTTGTTTAGAGAACTTGGGCTTAGTACAATGTATTCCTAGTTTGACATTTTAGACCTATTGTGATTCGAATTATCCTTTGGCTTCTTCTACAAAGTTGTAGATATTCATAAGATTTAGCTAAGGAACTGTAAAACCAATCTAATTAAATTAGTAAACCTTAGCTATGCTAAAGATAGATAATGAAAGGTGTAGAAGTCATAAATGGACTTAGAACCATTAAATATATTTGTATGATTCTTGCGTGAGCCATTTTTTCTAGATTCTTAAAGTTCTTGTGTGATTAAAAATTATTCTTTATTAACAACGATCGATTCAAAGGATGAACCGGTGGATCGTGGATCTCGAGGTAGGCATGGCTTGTCATCAAAAGAAGTGGGAATACTTTTAACTCTTTTGAAACTATTGTTTGTTTATTTTACAAAAGTTTATGTTTAACAAACTCATACATTATCTGTTAGTGCATTTCACGCATTGTTTAGTTTGTATTATGATTGTTCTGTTGATTCTTTGAATCTTTCTATGAATTGGAAAGGGATTATAATGTTTCTCGTCATTATGAATTGTTATGGGAAATAAGAATTTCCACGTGTGGTATATAGGATATGCTCCTTCATTTATATCTACATGAATTCAGATTTTATGCTTATTAGGTGTGGAAAAACCCGGCATCAATATAGCCACGTAGGTGTGGAAAAACCCGGTATCACTATTATATATTGTTTGAAGAAGGAGTTTTTCCATATACATGTTCGTGCATTTCCAATGACTTAGTCACTTTGATGTTTGGGAAAACATCAATTGTTTTCCAAATCTTGCTCATGATTTCTTTAAAGTTAATTGTTATTCCTGCTGGGCACCCCTTTTAGGGATGATGTGCTCACCCATTTCCCACTTTCAGTTTCAGAGACAGATCAGAGTTGCGCAACGAAAGCTTCGTCAGTTGGTTAACTTCTGTTATGTTTATTATGTAGTGTATTCTATTTGCAAACCAAATGACTATTGTATATGTATCATTTGAGAGGAATTCTTGTATATATTTCAGAGAGGGGATAGTTCTTGGGTTAAGTTTTTATAGCGTATTTCTTAATTGAATACTTAAGTATTTGTTTTAGATTTGTGGTGCCTCTTTATTTAGTTAATCTCTTGGATTTAGTCAGTTTCTAGCTTCGGGGGCGCTACAACACCCTTGCCTAGTTTTCTGTTTAAGACAACTACATCTAGTTGTGGTTCAGGTTCAGGTTCAATGAAGGGGTCTAAATAAAATATTTTTATGGGATACACCTCCTCATAAGTAAGATCCAAAATATCAGGTTGTAAAGTCTGTAAAAACTCAAATAGAAGTTTAGAAGCACATAATAATAACCGGAATAATTAAGGATCCTCTAAGTAAGTCAGATTTGACTCACACAGTTGACCACAATGAAAGTGGCGGTCAATCCTAAGAAAACGTGTCGATTGTAATCTCCTAAAGTACTTAGGTTTAGTCTCAAAACTTAATAATTGATACATTCGAAATTCATATGTTCCCACAATTGGAAGAAATTTTTTTGGTGGGAAAACAAAATCAATATGGATATCATAGCCTGGGTAAACCACATCAACCGGAAGACGGGTTTCTAATAACTGAACTTCCTTATGGACATCACTAGGTTCAGGAAGACATGTCTGAAGATGATCTTTTAAAATGGTTGAGGTACATATGTCAAGTCCCAAGTGAGGGATCTCTGTAAGAGCTAAAGGTAAGGCACATGGAGAATGATAATCACCCCCAAACTTAGAGTTTGGGGTGTCTATAGATAGACTAGGTATAATTTCCCTAATTTATATATCATCATAATCCTGAAAATTTTCAATTTCTTCTTGTAGGGTATACTCAGGTGATGCATTCTCACACATATTTAAATTCTCTACGAGTTCATCTTCTTCGTCTAAGACTATTGTTTCTAAATCCTTAGACTCTAAAATATCATTCTCAGAATAAACTCGTTCCTCTAAACCATTGTTGGCTTCGTAATCAAAAGCAAATACTACATCGTCTAAAACGGGGGTATCTTTAGTCAAATCCTCATCCTTTTGAATAGGTGAATAATTATTAAATTATTTGGATTTGAACTATAAATAACATTATCATTATAAATCTCAATTGGGGTAACAAATTCCTGATCACTATGCCCACATATTTCAAATTCTTCATCAGCACTATCCTTATCATGATCATAATAACATGAAAATGATTGAACCTCATCTAAACAAGTAGTGTTACCAATTCTAACCTCGTCATCTTGATTATGCAAATAATTATCCTCATTTTCAAGGTTATTATTGGAAACACTGTATTGGAAATTAAGATTATTTCGAGCAATTCTTTCGTTCGTCTCAGCCATCAACTTGAGGGATTCCTCTATAGAAAGTTTTCTTTAGTCAATAACTAAGTTATTCATCCCACCTATCTTACTTGTCGATTCCTATAATTTCCTGAGGGACTCTTATAGAGGATGAATAAGAAAAGAAGGATCATAAAAGGACTACTTTTTAATAGTTTGATTATATCCTCCAAAGACGAAGAACTAGTGTTATAATCTTCTTGCTCGTATGATCGATGCGTGTGTGAATAGTAATTGGGCTCACCATGATATGAACCATAACCTTCCACTAGTTATACTATGGTTGTAATATGAATAATGTCCATTTTGAAACTCAGTGGGATATTCATTTTATTGGCTATTATAATACCAGGTCGACATAATCTGTGCACGCACAAATGCAATTGCTGGGGTTCACTATTTTGGGTAGGCTTGGGTTACTTTTAGCAAAATATACCTACAATCAGAGATTGGTCAAAGGTACGAGGCTAAGGATTGTGGTGTTTCGGATGATAACGCCTATAGGGTTCACCTACTATTCGGTGTCATACGATGCAAATATGAAGTGCACATGTGCTTTCGTGTTTGTGTTTTTTTTTTAAATAAAATATATACAAACAAGCAAAAAAAAAATATAAAAGTTCCAAAAATAAATAAAATATAAAAATAAATAAATAAATAATAAGAGTTTGGGATTTTCTGCTCTATTAGGCAAGTCCAACTTTCCAACTTTAGTTTCCAGCAAAACCTGCACACCAAAAACAAAAATACCCAAAGTAAAATCTAATAAAAGAAATAAAATAAAATAAATAAACCTAAATAAATAAACCTAAAACCTAAAACCTAACCTAAAAACAAGTCTGCGTCGGCGGCGCCAAAAATTGATGTGATTGTGCTATAGTGGTAAAAAGGTTGTCGTTCACTCGGGCTTGATGAGATTCAATTTTAAGAATTAATAAAAGAAATACTGAAAATACTAAAATATATACAAAAGCTCGTCGAGATGAATAATTTACTGGGACTTAGGATTTCGCTGTTTTCCATATTCAAGTGGTTCAGAAATTAATCCTAGGCAATTGTAGCTCGATCAAAAGAAATATCAACTCTATTTATTTTCCAAAGGAGATTCCATAAAACATTAGTTCTATATTTTAAGCATGAAGCATCAAAATTACCTAGAACTAAGCATGCGTCATCAAACAAAGTCACAAATAATTAATAGAAATCATAAATCAATAAAATCCGTGCAAGAATTAATTTAATTACCACAAGGACGAAATCTAGCTTCCTCCGCTGTCCCAGTGTTGGGGTTTAGCTCATCATTCCCAAAACACACTCAAAAGATAGAAACATGGCTCAAAATGTGTTTTTATTGAAGAAAATAATAATATAGCGGATTTGTAACGCTTTACTGATATTACATGCGTCACTGTTATAATGATATAGTGGATGAAAGAATAACTACAGTCGCAGAAGGTCTATTGCAAGCAACACCTAAAGCTACTGCTTCTGCGACTGCCTTCTTGTGCAGTTTGTACTATTCTTCTTCTGCCTCTGCTCGGTGATGATCAGCTTCTCTACAACTCCACCTGCAGCTACCCCTAACACCTCTACTCGGTCCCCAACTATCGACAATCTTTTTCTGAGTTCCAACAACTCTTTTTATACCCAACAACTCCAATTTTCTCTATCAAATCTTCCCGATAATAGATTATTTCTTCGCTGCCAAGTCTCGATGATTTTCTTCCTCCCTAAATCTTCTCGCGCGGTCTCTTCCTTACTCCATCTCCTTTGTATTTGGTAATATAACATTCCCTACATTACACGTAACTCCCAAAATTAAATCCAGAAAATCCCGTGAACTAACCCATTGCCCTGTTTTGGATTTTTACCAAATATACAAAGATTTGCTTCTTGTTTTAGCTCTCAAACCACGTCATTCTCCCTGATAATTAAGTCACCAATAAATCCCCGTGTTTAAATTATTCTAAAACTCTTCCAAATATATGAGAGACCCGTGAATAGATCTTCTGTGTTTTATCAACCGAAAGGAAATCTTTCCTTTTTCTTCGAACCCACGACATATACCTTCCCTGTTGTAGTGAAACAGGTTATCTCCAAACAAAGTTCCCGAGAAAATCTGAATAAATCTCACCTAAAACCGATCCACAGAATTAGCGCAGGTGACCAATGTTTCCCGCCAATTTTGGTTTCAAATGGTGAAGAAGAAAGGAACCCCGCTATCCACTGATATGGTGATAATAACAGGCGGGGTACCCCTTAGTAATTGAGGTTCCCCTTCTCCAAAGTGGGGGTCCTTTTAGCATTTTTTCCCTTGAGTGCCTTTGGTAAATTTTCTCCCTGGAGTCCAAACACTACTTTTTGAGCCAATTTTGCCGCAAAAACTTATTTTTCCAAAAACACCTACAAATACATAAATAACCAAATAAGTACAAAATCGAGCACTAACAATATATACAATTGAGATCAAAATTCACATAAATATGTCTGTCACACAACCCCTCCAATTAACTCCGACTTAAGCGCGTTAAAAGGACCCTAACACTCCCCTCAAACTGCAGTAAGGAGTAGATACATTATTTTTCCTAATGTGATATAATAGAGGTTGTGAATAATTCTTGCAAATATTTTTTTTTCATTCTTCTAGCTGCACGTTGTATGAGAAAATTGAGAAAAAGTTGGTGTTCTTTTTCTGTGTTGGTTAACAGATAAAATGTTGGTTCTGTGTTGGTGAACAGACAAAATGTCTAGAATTAGTTCCAAGTGAAGGTGGATTAGTTGTGAAATAAAATTGAATTTGGGTATTAAGATTTTATAAACTGGTATTGAAAAAGTTGTAATAAAAGTGGTGGTTCTGATACTGAAAAGATTGGGTTTAAAAAGGTATTTAAAGATGGTTATCAAGCATGTATTGACTGATTTTGATAAGTGTTAGCATCTACCAATATCTTGAGCAATCAGTAGAAGTCCATGAACAACCATAATATCGAAAACAAAATATTCATAGTAACAACATGAAACTGAATTGATGGTGCTTATAAGAAATATCAAATATGTTTCTAGGGGTTTCTAAACCAAAACCAAAAACTTTCTACGATGTTAGAACTAGTCAGAGTAAAAAGTAGTTCAGTGATATTTAACAACCCATATTGTTAACATGCTGAACTTCATTACATCTAGACCATAATCAAAACATGCAGTTACATGTTGAAGCAGTGAGTATAATGAAGACCCATAATGAAGTATACCGAAACCATTCATTTCAAGTAGACTGCAAACGATAATTTAAACTATTGAGTTGATTTCCCAAGTATAATATAATTTTTATTTCATAAAATGTGTGCACGCCTAATTGCATTCAACTTTCCTTGACTCAAGTGCATTAATCACTTTTCGATCAATTTTTTTCACGGATTTCATACATTTCAGTGCAAAGTATTTAGTTCTTCAGGTGTTTTTAGTGTAAATCTATCAATAATGAACGCTGATTTGTTCATTCAAGGGTAATAAATGAAGTTTGGTGAAAATCATGAAGACCCAATTAGGTTTCATCAGTGGATATTTCAAAATCATCTGCGAAACAACCTTCTATCACTTTGATTGATGATGATACTAATGTTAGATTCGATGCATGGAAATTCTCTTCGATTGGTCGTCTTGATCTTCTTTGACTCAAATTTGTGGATATTTCAGCGAGTTTAAGAAATCAATGGAAGCTAGTTGGTGAATGTCATCTTATTCCATTAGGAAAAGGTTTTTTACGGTCATATTATCAAATGAAGAAGATAAGCAGTATATCAAACTGGAAGACGAGAAGTTTCTGATCAAGTTTTGAAAGTCAGAAATTGGATTCCAAATTTTAGACCAGAAAATCAGCGAACTTCATGTGCAATGGTATGAGTTTCTTTTCAAGGCTTAAGTTTAGAGTATTGGGATGAAAAAACTTTATTTACAATCAGTAATGCCATTAGAAATCCTGTTAAGGTTGATGAATCAACTTTGAAATATGAAAGTGGGTATTCAGCTAAAGTGCTTATTGAAGTAGATTTTTCAAAACCAATCCCTAACAAGATATGGATTATCAAAAAGTTTGGCAGCTTCTCTCAAGGTATCGTTCTTAATAAACCTCATAAATTCTGTTCCAAATGCAATATTATTGGTCATAATATAGCTGATTGTAGATTCAAGCAAATCAAACACATAATGAGGATACATGTAGTAATCAAACTCAACAGCCTACTCCAAAAATCCTGAAACCTTAACAGCAGACTCCTCGTGCTAAGCAAACAATTGAGCCATTTGATATTTGTGACACTCCAGTTGTTCAAATTAACCATAATGTTGGGTTTAAACCCAACAATGAAGTTGAAATTTCAAAAGGCAAGTTTAGTTCTCTACAATATGTGGCAGAAGAACCTTCAGTTTGTGAAACACCAAAAATTATTGAGAAGGAGTGAATATTATCAATCTTGAAAAGATACTTCAAATTGCAAAAGAAAATTCAATTGAAAAAGTGAATATTAATGGATCTAATGGATCAGTATCAACAGAAAGGGTGCCGGTTATATCATGGTCTAGAGTGGTGCAACCACCATCACTAAAGAATGTGTCTTCTACAAGTGTTAGTAAGGAGATCTCAATTGCTCATGTTTCTACAAACACTCAGGTACCGATTAAATACAATTTCAGAAAAAATCCAGGAAAAGGAGGTATTAAAGGCCTCCATCCTAAACAGTAAAAGTTCTATTTTAGAATTTAAGAGGCCTAAGAATATCTAAGTCTCAGAATAAATTCAGATCTCTGATAATTTAATCATTCTATGTTTTGGGTTGCTGAACCTAAAGTTTTTTGTAATTCTTCATTTTGCAATAAGTTAAACTTGCTAGGTATGCAGAGTATGGTTATACACAAATCTTCAACAAATAAAAAAGGCAATATATGGATGTTTTGTAATCAAACCTTACCTACTCCCACAGTAGTGTCAATGTCTCAGATGATTACAATAAGTATTGGAGAAGTCTTAATTTCAGGTGTACATGCACATGTTGGAATTGTTCAAAGAAGATACTTATGGTCTGAAATGGAAAGTATTAGTGATTTGAATTTGCCTTGGTTAATTATTGGAGATTTCAATGTTATTACTTCTACAGATGAAAAAATGGAAGGAAAAAGTCCCACTAAAATATCAATGCTGGATTTTACCTCTTGCTTGGATAAATGTAAGTTAATGCAGGCTCCAAGAACTGGTCTGCAATATTCTTGGTGTGATTGCCAATATGGTAATAAAAGGATTCTATACAACCTTGACAGGGCTATGTTTAATCAATTATGGTTACAGAAATATGAAGATTGGAATTACAAGGTGGGATTAAGAATTACTTCTGATCATTCTCTATTACTGGGTGGAACTGCAGGTATACCTAAACCAAAAAATGCTTCATTTAAATTTCAAAAAATGTGGACTTCTCATGCTGAATTCTTGGAAGTTGTCTCAAAATGCTGGACTAAATCTATTGAGGGAGATCCAACTTTTATTTTTCAAAATAAATTAAAAAGGTTGAAAAAGATTCTTAAAGAATGAAATTGGAGTGTATTTTGGAATGTACACATTCAAATCAAAGAAGTTGAAGCTAAGGTTCAAGATTCAGATAATAATCCTTTAAACGAAGAAGCTCTTAACAATCTAGTTGCAGCTCAAAATATGTACAACTATATAGAAGTTCAATTGAATACTCTCTTAAAACAGAAGTCAAGATCAAAGAAGGAGCAACAAACACTAGTTTCCTTCATGCTAATCTTAAAATAAGACAAGCAAGAAATTATATTGAAGAATTGGAAGGTAATAATGGAGAAATCATTACAGGACAAGAAAAAATAGATGATGAGTTGGTTAAACATTTTGAAAAAAAAATCAAATTTCAAAAAGTATTAATTGATGACTCTCTTGTTAATACCATTCCTACTGTTATAACTACCGAAGATCAAGAAACGCTGGATGATGTTCCTAATGGAGAAGAAATTAAATCAACAATCTTCAGCATGGACCCTGAAAGCTCTCCAGGACCAGATGGCTTCTCATGATGCTTTTACAGAACCCGCTGGCACATAATACAAGAAGATCTAATTAAGGCTATCCAGTTCTACTGGACAATAAGATTCTTCCCTAAGGGTCTTAACTCCAACTTTTTAGTTCTTCTTCCTAAAATTACAGGTGCTAAAAATCCAAATCACTTTTGTTCAATTGGTCTGAGCAATGTCATCTTTAAAATTTTTACTAAAATCATAACTACAAGAATCAGTAGTTTGTTATTTGAGCCGGTATCTCCTCAACAAGCTGCTTATGTCAAGGGAAGAAGCATTCAAGAGCAGATTTTGTTGGCATCTGAAACGGTGAATGAGATGAATAAAAAAAGAAGATGTGGAAATATTAGGCTTAAGTTAGATATATCCCAAGCTTATGATTCAGTAAGTTGGAACTTCCTTTTTCAAATTCTTCTAAAATTTGGATTTTCAGATAGTTGGTGTGAATGGATACATGCTTTATTTCAATCTGCAAGAATTTCAGTTATGGTGAATGGAATCCCACATGGATTTTTCTCTATTGGTAGGGGTTTGAGGCAAGTAGATCCTCTTTCTCCAATTTTGTTTATCCGAATGAAAAAGGCTTTGAGTAGAAGACTGACAGAGTTGGTAGAATCTGGAGCTATAGTCCCAATGGTTGTAAGGAAGGGAATTCATCTTACACACCTATTTTTTGTAGATGATGTTTTCATCTTCTGTAATTGAGCTAAGAAAGGTAATCTCAATCTAATAAAGCTGCTAGAAGACTATCAAAAAAGCTCAGGCCAGATCATAAATAAAAATAAAAGTAAATGCTTTATAAATGACACTTCTGATATGAGAAAAGTTCAATCGAAAGACTTAGTGCAGATGGAAATAAATGATTTCCAGATAAATACCTTGGTGTTTTACTTCATTCAGGCAGAGTAAAAGTTTCGACTGTATGGCCCATGGTAGAAATGATACAAAAGAAATTTGCCACATGGAAAGGTAAACTTCTGTCTTTCCAAGAAAGAGTTGTATTGATAAAATTTGTTATGTGCAGCATTCCTATGTATAATATGTCCATATATAAGTGGCCAAAATTAGTAATAAAGACCTGTGAAAGCATTATAATGAACTTGTTATAGTCAGGGGACAGTAAAACAAGAAGATACACAAATTTTTCATGGAAAAAGATCTGCACTCCCTATAGTGAAGGTGTGTTTGGGTATAAAAAGATTAGAAACCATCAATAAATCTTTTCTTATGAAAATGATGTGGAAAATATTTACTTCATAAGATGATTGGGCCTTATTTTTTAAAGCTAAATACAAAGACAAGTATGGACAATGTAGCTCTAAATTACAACTATCTACAGTTTGGCCAGGCCTGAAATGGGCATGGGGAGTTCTAAAAGATGAGCTTAGATGGTTTATAGGGAATGGAAAATCAATATATGTTTGGTTTGATACTTGGGTAGGGAACTCCCCTCTTATTAATAAAATTGGATTTTCTTCTTATGTTAATGCCAATATAAACCTAAAAGTATCTGATATTTTAAAAGATGGTGAATGGTTCATTCCACCTGAAGTGCAGCAACTTATTTCTAATCTCATCTTACCAGATGTGGTTGGTAGTGGTGATGATAAGGTAATATGGAATGGTAATCAACAATATTAGAGTTAAACTGCCATCTTTACATTGGCTAAGGTATATCTGTAACTCTTATCTTCATCCTAGGATAGCAACTAATGTCTGGAAACTAATCCAAGGAATTTATATGGATGATGTCATAATGATCAGTAAAGGGTATGAAATGGTCTCTATGTGTTGTGTGTGTAAAGAAGATCAAGATAGTGTGAATCATTTTACTGTGAAGTTACAATACAAACATCAATATATGGAACCAGAATTGCTATTTCTTCAATTTTGCTCTGCCTAAATCCTTTGAAGATATTTGGAGGAGTGCTAAAGAGAAAACTCCCTTGGTAAATCAGGTTTGGATTACAACTGCCTATAGTGTTTTAAAAGAAATATGGCTCCAAAAGAACAAGATTTTTTTTGAGAATGTGAAATCTAATGAGCAGAGCATTAAAATCAGAGTTATGAGAACTATATATGAAGGTGGTATGAGAATCTCAGGCAACAAATGGAATCAGAATTATCATCAAGAAATTATCACAAGTTTTAACTTGGGCATCAGATACTCAAAATTTCAAATCATTCAAGAACACTGGAATTCACCTGAAAATGGTTTCATTATGTTTTGTTGAGATAGAGCATCACTTGGGAATCTGTATCAGGGATAAGATTTTTCAGGTGCTTGGTACTGTTTCAGAGGGTATAGGAACATCAACAAATTATTTGGCTGAAGTTTATGTTGTAGTAGTTGCAGTTTAGATTGTAGTGATATGGAAAATTCCAAAATTTATTATAGTTTCTGGTTCCCTAACAATGATAATTGAGTTTGCTAGGGGGAGCATACCATGGTGTGTGAGAGTCAGATGGAGAAATGCTATCCAAAATCTGACAGAAATCAAGTTCCTTCACTGTTATAGAGAAATTAATTTTTCTGCAGATTGCTTGGCTAAAAAAGGAGCTAAATTGGAAGCTGGAAAATGAATAATTCACATGGGAAGACCTTAATTTCTTACTAGAATTGAAATGACTGGTGTTCACTATTTTAGATTTAGTTTAAAAAATATAATCTTAATTGAGTTCCAGCTTTGTAAAGTTGGGCCTATGTAGTTGGCCTTTTTGAAAAAGCTGAGGTCTAACAACCACACCCATTATTTCGTTTAGGAAATCTGTATGGACTAACTCCAATATAATTCCAAGAGAATCAACTAGACAGTCAGACTCAATCAAGGAAAATATATCCAGGAGTTATATATCAATCTGCAATTGAACAGATAAAAATCTATGAGCCGGATTAATATGAGAAATAACTTGGATGGTACGAAAGACCAATATCCAAACGTCAATCAATTTCAATCAACAACCAAAGGTTGGATTTACCAATTGATTGAACTACGCACAACCTGTGATATTTCAATTATATAGAAAAAAATAATGCGAAACGAAATAACATAGACACCAGAAGTTTTGTTAACGAGAAAACCGCAAATGCAGAATAACCCCGGGACCTAGTCCATATTTGAACACCACACTGTATTAAGCCGCTACAGACTCTAGCCTACTACAAGTTAACTTCGGACTGGAATGTAGTTAAGCCCTAATCAATCTCACACTGATTAAGGTACAGTCGCGTTCCTTACGCCTCTGAATCCCAGCAAGACTCTATACACTTGATTCCCTTAGCTGATCTCACCCACAACTAAGAGTTGCTACGACCCGAAGTCGAAGACTTGATAAACAAATCTGTCTCACACAAAAATGTCTATTGAATAGATAAATTTGTCTCCCACAGAAATACCTACGAAGTTTTTGTTCCGTCTTTTGATAAATCAAGGTGAACATGAACCAATTGATACACCGGTCTTATATTCCCGAAGAACAGCCTAGTAATATCAATCACCTCACAATAACTTAACTATATGGTAGTAGAACAAGTTATTGTGGAATCACAAAGAATAAGATGAAGAGATTTGTGATTACTTTTTATATCTTACCTGTCGGAGAAAAATCTCGAGAAAATCTTGGAGAAGATGGTACTCAATACGATAGAACAAAGTAATATGAACACAGAACTACATAGAAAATAGTTGGGTCTGGCTTCAGAATCCCAATGAAGTCTTTAAGTCGTTAACCTATAATGGTTTTGGAAAAAACCTAGGTTAAAGGAGAATCGACTCTATTCGCATCTAGTATCACACATGAGGTGTGGGGATTAGGTTTCCCAGTTGCTAGAGTTCTCCCTTATATAATCTTCAAATCAGGGTTTGCAATCAATGTTACCTTGGTAACAAAGCATTCAATATTCACCGTTAGATGAAATCTGATTTAAGATTCAAGCTAATATCTTTCCACCGTTAGATGGTATTTAGCTTGTTACACACAAATGAAGTATACCTTCATTTAGATATGGGTAACCGTACCTAAATGTGTATATTGAGTTGGCTCAATAACAGTTAACCGAAGTTAGCCATATGAACATTTTTCTCTTAACTTTGTTCATATTAACACTTCTAGATCAATTGATAATCAATTGATAATCAAATGAATCTAATTGTATTACTCATAGAGTTATTCAATTGTTTATATTCTCATAGAAGTATACAAGACACAATTGAAGCAAAATCATATTGATTCAAAAGAATCAGTTCATGAACATTTTAGCCACGGTTTGCAAAGATTGAATTCCTTAATTTAAAAATGTATTTGTTCATGAGTATGAAATCATACTTAACCGATTTAAGAACTTGAACCACTTAAGTTTGAAAACGGGTACGCGAACTTAAGTTTCGGACATTGGTCACAATCCCACAGTTTGCAAACGGGCATACAAACTTTAGCTTCGGACCTAATTCAGTTGAAACCGTTTGCGATCGGGTACGCAAACTTGGTTCCCGGACTTCAACATTTAAATCAGTTTGCGAACGGGTATGCAAACTTAAGTACCCTGACTTAAACAGTTGAATAAGTTTGCGAACAAGTATGCAAACTTCCGGTCCTGAATTTCGTCAAAACAGTTCGTACACAAAGTACACAAACCGTAATGTATCCATACATGGGTTTAGATCTTAACTCCCATTTCAATCATTGAAACATTCTTAGAAGACGACAATAACTGTCTTACACAAACTATTAGCTTATAAGCAATTTTCAAGTGATCGAATGATCAATACAAAACATTCCGAGCCTGTCTCACACAAATCATGTAAGATGTTACCAAGTGATTTTCACATGATCATCTTTTGACTTTCATCAAGAATAAAGATGAATGTGGTTAAAGGAAAAAGCTTACCAACACATATTTCGAGAAAGATATAAGCGAGTTAAACTCAGCTCGAAATATCAAATGTGTATAATGTAAAGTCTATATAGTTATACGACTTTTGTTTCAATAGGAGATAGATTAGAATAGACTTCTGAGTGATAGATGATTTCAATTCTCCACATACCTTTTATTGATGAATTACACAAGATCCTCTTAGTAGTTCTTCATCTTCAATCGATGGACGCCATGAATTCTAAAGCTCAACTACACATTTTATCATAATCCGAGACATGGCTATAAGTAGACTAGAAATCAAGATTTATAGTTTTGATAACTAAACTTGACAAAAAAGCTTGAGATAGCAACGCTTGCGAGTTCGACCGAGCAGTGCTCTAACAGGTTTAATACTTGTGAGCCTGAATCAAAGAGTTTATAATCTCTTTCTTAATACAATCAGAAAATCAAACAGATACAAATCTGTGAGCTTGAATGATATGAGAAATAACTTGGACGGTACCAAAGACCAATGTCCAAGTGTCAATCAAGTTCTATCCAACAAACAAGGTTGGATTTATCAACTAATTGAACTACGCACAACCTGTGATATTTCAATTATATAAAAATAATACAGACACCATAATTTTTGTTAACGAGGAAACCGCAAATGCAGAAAAACCCCGAGACCTAGTCCATATTTGAACACCACATTATATTAAGCCGCTACAGACTCTAGGCTACTACAGGTTAACTTTGGACTGGAATCTAATTGAGCCCTAACCAAGTCTCACACCGATTAAGGTACAGTCGCGTTCCTTATGCCTATATAACCACGCCGAATTCTGCGCACTTGATTCCCTTAGTTGATCTCACCCACAACTAAGAGTTGGTACGACCCAAAGTCGAAGACTAATAAACAAACCTATCTCCCACAGACATGTTTATTCTTTATTCGGTTTTTATTTCGTCTTTTGATAAATCAAGTGAACAGGAACCAACTAATAATCTGGTCTTATTCTCCCGAAGAGCAGCCTAGAAATATTAGTCACTCACAATAACCCAACTGATTAACAGGATGAGTTATTGAGGAACCACAAGAGTCTGAGACGAAGAACTATTGGGATTACTTTTTATATCTTACCTATCGGAGATAAATCTCGAGTAAATCTTAGAGAACATAAAACTCAATACGATAGAACAAGTAAGATCAGAATACGCAACTACATAGAAAATAATTGGATCTTGCTTCATGAATCCCAGTGAAGTCTTCAAGTTGTTAACCTATAATGGTTTTGGAAAAACCCAGGTTAAAGGAGAATCGACTCTAGTACGCAACTAGGAACACACAGAAGTTTGGGGCCAGTTTCTAAAGTTCTCCCTTATATAGTCTTTCAAATCAGGGTTGCTTTCAATAAAATCTAAGATATATTAGTAACAAAGCATTCAATATTCACCGTAGATGAAATCCTGATTTAGGATTCAAGCTAAGTCTGCTTAAAAATAAGGCAATCAATCTCCACCGTTAGATGGTCTTAGCTTGTTACACACAAATGAAATATACTTTAATTTAGATATGGGTTGCCGTACCTAAACATGTATATTGAGTTGGCTCAATAAAAGTTAACCGAAGTTGCCATACGAACACTTTTGTCTTAGCCGTATTCATCTAACACTTCTAGATAAAATATGGAGATCAATCAATCATGAAAGATAATCAAATGAATCTAATTGTGTTTCAAATAGTGTTGCTCAATTGTCCACTATCTCATAGAAATATATATGAACAAATTGAATCGAAATCGGTTTGATTCGTAATCGTACAAAGTACTTATACAAGAATCAATTCATGAACATTAATCCACGGTTTGTAAAGATTGCATTCCTTAACAATAAATGTTTTAGTTCATGAGTATGATAATCATACATGACGGCTTCTAAAACTTTACCACTGTGTTCGCAAACTAGGTACGCGAACAACAGCTCCGGACCTTGGCCTAGTCAAGTCGTTCGCAGACCCGGTTCGCGAACAACCATTCCGAACCCAACTCAGGTAAACCCGTTCACATACTAGGTACGGAAACAAGAGTTCCGGACCTTCTCAGGTAAATCCGTTTGTATACTAGGTATGCAAACAAGAGTTCCAGACCTGAATCATCACAATACAGTTCGTATACTAGGTATTCATACCGTGTTGTATCCAGACATGGGTAATTGTTCTAAACTCTCATTTCAATCATCAAAACATCCTTCCAAGACGATAATGGTTGTCTCGCACAAACCATTAACTTCAAGTAATTTTCAAGTGATCGAATGATCAATACGAAACTTTCCAAGTTAACATCAAATGACTGTCTCACACAAATCATACAAGATGTTCAAGGTAATTTTCACATGATCATATTTTGACATTAATATTTAGTTTTCAATAAATAGGTTGCTTCCAACTAAACTCGTCAAGAACATGGTGAACATAGCTAAAGCAAAAAGCTTCCAACACATATTTCGAGAAATAGATAAGCGAGATAAACTCGTCTCAAAATATCAAATGTGTATAATGTAAAAGTCAATATAGCTATACAACTTAGTCTCATTAGAAGATAGAACATAATAGACTTCTGAGTGATAGATAAGTTTTAGTCTTCACATACCTTTTGTTGATGAAGTTCCTCCAAGCTCCTCAGTATATCTTCGTCTTCAATTGGTGAACGCCGTGAAATCTAAATCCCAAAAACACATTCTATCCTAATCCAAGAAATAGCTGTAAGTAGACTAGAAATCAAGTATATAGTTTTGATAAACTAAACTTGACAAACAAGCTTGAGATAGCAACGCTTGCGAGTTCGACTGAGCAGTTCTCTAACAATCTCCTCCTTTGTAAATTTTAGTGACAAAACTATCAATACATATGGATTACAAAATAAATAAACTTTGTAGCTTCTCATTCATCATTCTTGATTTCCTTGGCTCTTCAACATTCCTTGAATTCTTCGCTACTCCAAGTACTTCAGCGATTCTGAACGTGTTTAACTCAACATCATTGTTGTTGAAGATCCGTAGCCATAACAATAAGAAAAAAAATGTTCTCAATCATTGTAATACAGTGTCATAGTATTGTTATTGATAATCAAAGTTCAATTTTATCACAACTTTGAAATAACACTATGGTGATATTATCACTCCCGCTTAGTCAATACTTCATCTTACAATGAAAACCACTCCCCCTTACTTAATGATCCATAAACCATATGTATGTAGTGTGAACTACAAAATAATTCTCCCCCTTTTTGTCAATATAAATTGGCGAAGGTACGAAAACTACGGGATCATAATGAAATTTTCAAAAAGATACTTTATGACTAAAAGAGAACATATCAACTTTGTTTCGATGATTTCACATAGTCGAAACTTAGTGTACTCATCAAGGAGTTTATAAAGATATAAGTTAACTTCTACAATATTCCACAGTCGCACTCCCCGCAAAGATATGGCAATTAAGCACAAGTTTAATTAAGACCCCATTTGATTCCATTCCAAGAGAACAACATGAACGACCTTACTTCTACAAGAAAAAAAAGGATTTTTTTTGGACCTTAACAAACCACATGGATTTGTATCCATTAAACTCGAATAAATTAACCACAAGAAGACCTTATTGATTAATATAATCGGAAACACTCAACATAAGAAAACTTACAGAGCCATAAAGTACTTTCATATAAAAGTGGATCAGGGAAAGATCAATACTGCGGAATATTTTCAAAAGTTCATTCTACCTTTCATCAATATATGCATAAAGACACAATAAACTTAACTTTTGAGCATATATGAGATAAGCACAGTTCACGAACGTAAACATATATGTATCTCATAATCAGTTGCAATATATGAAATCAAAAATATTATATAATACAAAAATCATCTTCCAAATAACTTTAGAATTTAGATAAATAAATCTAAAGACATTGCAAGATGAAAATCGTTGAAATAGCTATGTGTAATCACAAATAATGCTATTCCAAACCCTAGTTATACTTCTTAAACATAAGAATAAATTCTCATAAATAAGTTTCCTAAACATAAATATTCAGACTTCTTTGATGACTTCATACCTCTCCATGACTCCACCATAAAAGGTATCGTTGATATCCTCGATTCTTTTGGCCGTAGAAATTCCATGCTCATGAGTTAGAACACTTACCTTTCGATCAACAATGCGAGCAAGTTGCCTAGCCTTGATGCAATCAGAAATAAGTTTCTTCTGGTTCCGTATCAAGACTTTTTGATTTTCAAGGATTTTGGTCTGACCATCAATTAGATGATTTATTTGCAGTTGAAGATTTGCAAATTCGACCTTTGAGTCATTCTGAAAATGAATTAAATCCTTGATAGATTTAGAAATCCAGGATTTGTACTATTTTCTTGCAATCATTTTTTTCAAAACAAGTTCTTGAACTGAGCTGCATCCTTTGATATCTTCTTCCATATCAAGATTCATCACTTCCTGAGATCTTGAAGAGTTCTCCATATTTTTTTAATAGGGATGGAAAAAAATATAATATATATATATATATATATATATATGTTCGAGAACAAGAGTAGGAAAACCCTTGTTATGAAAACCCTATAAGAACTCTTTAAGGAGAAGAATACATGGATGTTCGCGGAACGGTTACGGAAAGTTAAAGGGTCAGCGAAGATCCAAAATAAGGAAATACACTATTTGTTTTCAGATATATCATATATTTTCATAGCTCGATAATTAGAAGATTCTTTAAATTATATCACATGAAAAAGAAAAAAAACAAGATACATTAGTTAGTAGGAGTCAATATATGACTCAACATTCATATAAGAAAACAACTTTATTTCAAAGATAAAACACAAAACCAGATATTATCCTTGCAACTCTCAAGTTAGTTCCAAGGATAAAATTACCTATAGACTAGGTAACGGAATGAGATGTAATCCTGAAAAAACGGGGGTTTAACAAACTCACCCAATATTTCAATTAATAATTTGTATGAACTAACTCCAATATACTTTCTAGAGAATCAACTAGACAGTCAGACTCAATCTAGATAAAAGTATATCAAAGAGTTAATATCTCAATCTCTCGATTTGATCTTTACTCAAGCAAATGGAAATCTGCGAGTCTTTATCAAATACTAGAGAGATAAACTTGGATGGTACCTGTAGATGGGGAAAAACGAGTCACTGGTTCTTTGGGGAAGTGAAGATATGAGCGTGTTGTCGAGACTCCTTAGCCGAGAAAACTGTTCAACCTCACAGAGATGCACTGCAAAGGGAGTGCTTAGATTCGAGAGATCAATCTGTAGGACTCCGGCCTAAACCAAGTCAATGGCCGTACCAGAGTCAATTCGGTCGCAAAGAGGGTGATGGGTTGATCTGTAGGAGGGAAGCTAAGAATTGTATGGGATCAGTGATAATCAAGGATTGTTGGTGTGTTAAAGGTTTCTGCAATTTTTGGTGAACTGATGAGTTCGAATAAGAACTGATGGATTGATGAATTCTTGAGAGTAGTTACTGGAGAAATCCTGGACGATTGTTGATAGCTAGTGATCGTTCGTTGTCCTCAATCATGGATTCAGAGACTTATTTATGTTATCAGAGTCCTGAACACCTTGATCCATGTAAGTGTGACGGTTTCTTGAGTGAAAGAGTGGGAAAGTGGGAGATCGTGGTGAAACCAGTTCCAGGTTGTGCGGAGACTTGGTTGATCATTCACCCACTACTTTGCTAACTTCTTCAACCGTTGACATGACTTACTCACATTTCTCGTTGTGGATGAACCCATGTGTTGTAGGCCGCCGGACCAAACCCTAGTTGTTATCCCCCAATTTGACGTGTATTAGTGAGTCAGTTGTTGAATTATTAGACATTGAGTCTAGGTTTTATTGAATCGAGCATAAGTGGTGAATGCTCAGCGATTCATGGATCGAACATGTAGTTCTCTGATGTGATGTGTATTTTTGAATTACTGACCAGTATTTGAGCGAGAGCAAGTATTGCTCAATTCGACGAATTACTGAATATTAAGAATTTGGTGAGCAACTGAACAAGTATTGCTCAATTCGACAAATAAATGATTTTTGATGATTTGACGTGCAACTGAGCAAGTATTGCTCAATTCGACAAAAGTAGTGAATGTTGATAATTTGTTCGTGCAATTGAGCAAGCATGCTCAATTCGAAAAATTACTGATAAATTACCAAATATTGATAGTTGGATCAATATTTGAGCAACTGAGAAAGTATGCTCAATTCGACGAATTATTTATTGGTGACGTGACCCAATAAAATATTAAAATATTGGTGGATTACCAAATATCATATGATTAATTCAGATGTTGGTTGTTGAATCAACATAAATTCATTAGTGATTGAATCTTGCTCAGAATGATGATTCGTAGAGCATTTATTCAAAACCCTAATTTCAGATCATAATTGATGAATCGCTGAAAATAGGTCATGAGTGATAGAGGGACCGACCACATGGGATGATGGGCGTCTATGTGGTGCCCAGTGCTCAAGTGAGCATGCACTAGGGTTCTCAGTTTGAGAATTGGTGAAAGAATGATGATTAAATGCCGGTTTCATCATTTACTGAAATATTACTGGGTTCAGCATTAGGTGATAAAAACTAGGTATGAAGGATGGGGGACCGACCATCAGAGCATGGGACCGGATCTTGGTGGTCAAGGGACCAGTAGTTGGTCGTTTGAGCAATCCCCAGGTTGGTTGGAGAGAGTTTGATCCCAATATGAACAATTGAGCAAATTAGGTCAGAATTATGAAAACGTGTGGGACCGTCTTTGTCCAAGACTTAGGAATGATTCTGGTCGGTCATGAAGGGATGCACGCGTTGTCGTGGTGTCCGTGTCTCCGTACTGAGAGTTTCAGTATTTTCTGATGTGCGTTCGAGCAACATTGTGAATTTTCAGAAGAGTTTCTTCTTGAGTGAAATTCTTGATTTGTGTCAGAACGAGCATGTATGCTCGATTGATCAATATTTGTAAATATTAAAATAAGTGTATTTTAGCATTTAAAATTACCATGGGAGGCTAGCCGCTCGTGTGACCATGTTGGCTTTTGGTTTTCCATGATTCGAGCAAAATTTGAGAAGTTATGACGAAATTATGATTTTTGCTCAAACCAAGGAGTTTCATGAATTGAGGAAAATAATAATTATAAAAGACTAGGGATTGCAAGTTGTGGGACCGGCCATGGCTAGGGCATGGTCAGACGGCTATGTTGCCGGTCCCGCAAATATTTCCCTATTTTATAATAATATTATTTTTCATGAACCCGTGAAGTTATGAAGAATCCATGAGTTTTTGTTGAAACGGAGGAGTTTCATGAGATTGGGGAACAATAATTATAAAAGCTAGGGACTGTAAGGTGTGGGACCGTCCACGATTTGGGCATGGCCGGCCGGCTAGGTTGCATGGTCCCGCACACCTTTCCCTATTTTATAATATTATTTCATGAATCCATGAAGTTATGGGAAATTCATGAGTTTTGCATAAAAACAAGGAAAGTTGCTAAAATCAAGGAGTTTTCATGAGTTCATGAAAATAATAAAATAGGGAAAAATAATAAAGGAGGCATGGGACCGACCGCGGCTAGAGCATGGCCGGCCAGCCGGTTTGCCCGTCCCCTGGGCGCCCCTTATTATTTTATTATTATTTGTTGTTTTCTCCAGTTTTGCGTAGGATTCCTCATCTGTCCATATTTTTGGATTCTCGTTTGTGCATCCGGGTGCTCAGTCGTGCATCATTGTCGAGTACACTTGCACTATTTTTGTGGGACTTACTCAGTGATGGTCCAGATGCCAGATCGTTGAGTTTTTATTACTAATTTATGAAATTCAATGGAGAATGATTCATGAAACTAAGTAATAAAGGTGAGTAATTATTTATTATCAATTCATGGAATCAGCTGTGGATTTGACCATGGGTTCAGAATAATAAAATGATAATTTTATTACCATCTCATGGAATCGTAGATTTGACCATGAAATCAGAGTAATAAGATAGGTGGTGATATTAACATTTCATGAGATCAGCCGTGGATTCGACCATGAGATCAGAGTAATATCTGTTACCATTTCATGAGATCAGTCGTGGATTCGATCATGAAATCGGAGTAATACATTTATCTATTACCATTCCATAGAACCATTCGTGAGTTTGACCATGGAATATGAGCAATAAGATAAGATAGATTATCTTTTAGGAATTCAGTGGTGAATATGACGTAGAATTTAACCTCTTGCGTATAGTCAATGAATCAACGAGTGTTGCCAATGTCCTGAAGACGTTTTTCCCTCTCAACATTTCATGTATGGAGGACCGCCTGAGTCTATACACGAACACTCTACATAGTCAGGGAACAATGAGTGTCACCGGCCTCCTGAAGGCGTTATTTCTCTCAATCTTACGGAAAACCGCCCAATCGTTCTTCTATGTAGAGGCGAATTCTTATATGTAGTCAGGGAAGAGTGAATGTTACCGACATCCTGAAGGCGTTAAGCTCTCAATCTTACGGAGAACCGCCCAATTACGTTATTCTACATACATGCTATGATGAAATTCCCGGTGTCGAACGCTCCTGAATGGCCTTTCGAGGGACATATGCATCATACTTCGTAAAACACGAATGGTCACATGGATTCCGGAAGCCGTGTCAGAAACATGCAATATCATGATTTTACGGTCTTGATCTTTGTTGAAAATCCACCATCAACATTAAGTCCCCTGCTTAGTGAGGGACAGTCATGTTCCGTAGTAAGCACTAGATGGTGATTTTCAGTCGACGAAAGATCAGTGGTTGAACTCAGTCTACAAAGGCATTCTCATAATCTCTAATTTACTCCAGTGAAGACATATACGAGAAAATGTTCGGGTGGAGACCCTGGTAATATGATAGAGCGTCATCCTGTGAGCACGGAGAGATGAAGCACTGCTGATTTGAGCGACCGAATGTCTAGTTTTGGTCAGTTTAAGATTTACGGTTCCGGACCAAAAAAGGAAATCCTTATCTTATTAGGTTTTTGGAAATAAATTCATATAAAAGGGAAGAAACCCTAAAAAATTTATATATTCTTTTTTTTTGTTGGTGTATGTTTGATGAGTTGTTGAAAATTCCAAGGACCCATAGTTGCTTGCATGCGTAGTTTTTATGAAAATTTGTTGCTTTGGAAATATGTATACACGTTCGTTCGATAGTTTAAAGCAATAAACAATAACCCATGAAATTAAAGAGATTTTTGGAATAGACCATCTTATAATAAATTTTTTTGTTTGTGAACCTTTGAAATTTTATTTGGAATATGTGGACTTTCTTCAAAAATAGAAAAGATGCCCGTCTCATAGAAAAATGCTCGTTTGGGCAATTTTTTTTTGATAAAAAATCAGAAAAGCCATTTTGACCAATTGTTAGAGATGAACAATTATATGCTATGATTTTATGAATTTGTGACATAAAATCATGGGACGTTCACACGAAGAAGTTATGTAAACTGTTCATAGTTTTGTGAAAAGTCAGTGTTGATTCTAGAATGGTAAGTTTTGCTCGTCTTCACAGTTTTGAAGGAGTAAGCAAGTTTTCGAAGTTTCGTGTCATCACTAAAGTCTAGTGAAATCGTAAAATAGGTAAGAGTTGAGGATTACCATTTTTGTGATTATGAGCATCTTAATTATGATTAGATTCTGTTGTGGTAATAAAATCTGAATGTGGATGTCGCAACAATTTTGCAAGAATTCCCGATTCTCCGAATAATGATGCCATCAGAGACGACGCAAGTATGGATGAGGTCTCCGTTGATGAAGAACGGGAGGAGGAAGCACCTGGAACCAAAAACATTCCAAATACTGAGGCTTATTTCTTCGTGATTTAGCATATTCGTCGTGAAAAACGTTTCCAGTCCCCAACATTTCTTCTTCTGATAAATCCCAGGGGTGTTACTAAGAAGAAATTGGTGACTCCTCTAGCAATTATTCGTTTCTGTCTTCAGCGGAGAAAATTTTCTGCCTCGATCATAGAATTTAAGCTTTCTCGTCGACCCTTAGAAAAGTTCTCTGGATGGGCAAGACATATACTGAATTTTCCCCACGTTCGAGGTATGCTGGACCGTGCACAGGTGACAAGAGCTATTCAGGCATCTGGAGACCTATTTATTTATCATGATGCGCGAGGTATAGTGGCTCTGATGGCTCGCTGGTACTTTCCAACTCACACTTTCGTATGTAGATGGGGAGAGTTCACCATCACCTTAGAGGATGTTGTTCAACGCTGTAAAGTCCCCAGTAGTTTTATTGGTGAGCTGTCGAAACTTCCTTCCCCGTGTTCGTCTTATCCATGAAACTAGGATCATGAAACAAATGTTTGTTACTTCGTTACAGAATTTTGCTCCGTCAAGTATTGACGATCTTCGATTTACTGCTGCTGGGAAAGTGGCTCACGAATCCAGTGATGAAGAAATCGATGTAAGTATTTCTTCACATAATCTATCATGATATTTCTTGAGTAAGAGTAATAATAATCATGGATGTATCCAGGAGGACATTGTTGCGAAGAATCAACAAGGTCATGCCGTCCATCCTCCATCAAGTGGTAGTGAGCAAGAGAGTTCCCAGGTATCAGGATCGGAATAGAAGTATAATATTGCTGATTTGTTGATGAATAGATGAGAATCCCAATGAATAAATGAAATTTTTTGCCGAAATACGTCATCAGAAAATTCAGAACTCAGATTTTAGCAAAAACGTCATAAAATCTTCATTCGATGTATGATTTTCGCGATCCACCCATGAATCCTCATCGCCAGAAAATTTCTAAGCTTCTTACAAGAATATTTTTGGGTTTTGAGCACTTTTAAAGGCCTAAATCGACGAAACAGTGAACTTCCAGGAGACCTTCAGAAATTTCTCAGCTGGCATGCGGTTGCATGTTTCGACCACATCTTTTTGATCATTTATCCAAATGCTACGAAATTTTGATATATTGTCGAGGACATCATAAGAAGATAATTGTATATAACTCAACCTTATATTCGTCACCAATTGCTCCCAGTTCATCATCTTATACAGGGCAGTGAAAAACTTTTCAGATGAGCTCCGCCATAAAACGTGTTTTCATAACTTCCACTTTATTTGATCATGTTGTGAAGCATGATAATGAACCTTGATAATTTTAGATTACTTACACCTTAGTTTTACGATTTCTTTTAGTTCTCTTGCTTGGATTGCTCTAATTCCCTGTAATATTCATAATAGGTACCAATTATTGAAGTTGGGAATGATAGAGCCAATAACGACGATTCGAGCAATACGGTGAATCCAAATGACAATGCTACCATATATGAACCTCAAAGTCATGAGGATGTTGCTACTGAAGTTTTCGAGGAGGAGATGATTCCAATTGCCACCACTTCAGAGGTAGAAGAAACCGTGCAAGTCGTGGAATAAACCGTGATCGACCAAATTGACTTCGCTGCTTCAATGGAAATAGAAGAGGCTGCTCCAGTCGTATAAGATTTCTCTCTAGAGATGAGAGAAACCGCTCCAGCAACGGTAGGAGTTGTTGAAAATCGTATAGTGTTATACAAGTATCCTACTGCAAGGGTCGTTCTTGTTCCTCCATTTAGTGAGTCATTCCCACACCATGAATTTTTCGGTGGATTCAACATTCCCAGTGCATATGCAGCCATTATACATAAATGTGGGAGAGGTATGGTTACATAGTCGTCGCCACAGATCCATAAAAGAATTATTTCTCCACTAATCAGGTAGGAGCTCTTTTGCGAGTTATAGATGATATGCGAACCAGGGCCAGAAACTGTAACTCCAGGTGTACTCTTTGACTGGGAGCACAATCTGGATCATGCTGAGAATATGGGCTTCAATGTGATAAGGCTTCATGAAAGAATGGAAGCTATCAAATCAGCAATCAAGGAGAATGTACCTCTGACAAGCGATGATGTGACGAAGCAGGAGATGGAGGTTGCTAAATTGACGAAAGTGCTGGAGTCGGCCAAGGAAACTTTGCAAGTCTTGAAAGTTGCAGAGGAGAATAAATCTTACTTTGATGGCTTCCTTTAGTTCCTTTTCCATGATCTCTTAAACTTTGAACTTCGAAGAGATGTGAGGTTTTATTTTGGTTTTGGTTTTTGATCGGTTTTGGATAGGTGAATGATTGAGGATTTTCTTTTGGACTTGATTGGGATTTTTCATTTAAGTAAAAGAACTTTGATAAAATTGCCGATTTCAAATACTGAATGCAAGTATTGCAAACGTTTTAGAGGGATTGAAAATACAATGGAAGAAAATCCTAAATGCCAAATCCAGATGTTTTGGACGTTCATGTCTTGAAATCCAATACCTCAAATGTCCATTTCTTAGGCTTCAAAAGCTTTGAGCCATTTCTCACGAATCACTGGTACAATGTCTTTATCATCCATGTCGATCAACTTGTAGTACCCACCGACCACGGATTTGGTGATCATGAAAGGCCCTTCCCAGTTAGGCTTCCTCCTTGAACGCTCTTTGAGTTTAACTGGTTTGAGAACTAAGTCTCCTTCATGAAATTTGTTGGGTTGGATTGCTCGTGCCTTGAATATTTTCTTCTGGTTAGGGATCCCTCGTACCTTAGGATCCCAGGTCTGAGAAGCTTTCTGCGGCACGTGTGGACACTCATGCAAGGGAGAGTACCCAGAATATTGGTTGTCAAACTCGGTCACTATTCTAGCAATTATAGTGTTTGTGAGATGCTGGACCCATAGAGGCTCTGCATCTAACCACTTGGTGTAATATTTTTGAAGCGAAGCCAACTATTCATAGTGTTTGGTGACAGCCAAGTTATGAGCATAATTGAGTCCCCAGACCAAGGTAGCATGTTTGGAAGTTGATAATACAGGCACATGAGGAGGAATAAGACTTTCCTGAGTGCGGAACCTCTTGAAGAAATCGTGTGCGCTCTCCTCAGGTTTTTGTGTGAGCTCCATCAAGGCTTGGACATTCTCTAGATACTCGAATGGTGGAGTGTCCTCTATTTCTTCTGAGTCGGAGCTTTCTTCAACAGAGAAATGTGCAATTGGAGTTACCTTTTCACCATGAATCCATGTTCGTCCAAGGATCATATCATATCATGGGTCCTCCCTAATTATGTGAATTTTTTTTCTCCCAATATGGGCCAGTTTTCATCTTGAGGATGATGTAACCATAAGTGTCTATGGAGACCCCTTCATGGTCTTTGACTGAGACAGGAGCATGAGTGGCATCTTGTAGAGTGATGCCCATGGCTATGAGAGTCTTCAAAGGAATGATATTAACAGCAGTGCCAACATCAACCAACGCTCGTTTGAATTCATTTCCTCTGAGATGAACTGTGGTGAGAAGTCCCCAGTCGTAGATCTCCTTATATGTTGCTGGAGGTTCGGGGAATTCCTTCTGAATTGCTAATCGTTTCTCTGACACAATGTGGTTCAATGCAGCAAACATATCATTTCTTTGGGCCTTCGACAAGTACAACAACTCACATACATGCTAAATTAAGGATTGAACTGCTTCCTTGACTAGCTGCTCGGAGAGTGTAAATGTTCTGTTTGGGAGAGGATTTATGTGCACTCCTTTAGTCCCCAGTTCTCCTGAATCAACCTTTTATTTGAATATGCACTTCAAAGTTCTGCAATCACTTGTTGGATGACTGACATATCTGTGTAAACGGCAGTAGCGCGGATTTTCCACTTCTTCTGTTGGCTCTCTTCTGACGGGAGGTAGTTTGATCGCACCGTCTTGAATCCAGACTTCCAATAAATCGATCACCTCTTCGATGGGAAAAGGTAAATCTGGCTCTTCTTGGTCATTCTGTTGACACTGAGCTTGTAGTTGTCCATTTCTATCCTGGTTGTCCTTCATTGGTGCTTTTGTAGGATGGGACGTTGGAGGAGCATTATGTTGTTGCGCCCCAGCTTTCCTTTTGACTCCTCCAGTAACATTCATGGAAGGTTGAACATTGTATTGTTTATTGACTAGGCGTCTGGTGTTGCTTCGAGTGTCTCGCGGCTCCTCGGTTTTGACAGTTTTTGTTCTTTCCAGTAAGGCTGGAGCAGTAGTTGCTGATTGCTTAGCCGATTAATGGAGTTCTGAGAAAGTTTGGAACCGGAAATTTTCCAGCAAGGCTCTGTAGACAGGGCTCATCCCGTTGATGCACAAGTCCACTAATTTTTGTTCAGTAACATTAGGGTCATGACAATCCAAGGCTTGAGTTCTGAACCTCTTCACATATAATATTTCGGATGTTCGGTGTTTTTCTGAGTCATTCTCCCTAAGTCAGAAAGAGTAATCTGTTCTGAAACGAAAAATTATTTCCTATAGAAGGCATTAACCATTTCTCCCCAATTAGCGATGCTCCTTGGTGCGATGTTGTTGTACCAAGTATATGCTCGGCTGGTCAGAGACTTTGAGAACTCCTTCAGTCGGACGACATCTTTGTGTTCATGTTCTCCTAATGCCTCCAGGAATCGAGAAACATGCTCTCGGGCGTTCCCCGTTCCATTGTAAAGTGTGAACGTTGGATAAGTATAGCCATTCGGGAGAGAAATCCCCTGTACAACAGAGGAATGGGGAGGTTGATGACGATGGAAAGATGGTGCCTTGCCCTTTCCTCGATCCTACATGAATCGCTCTATATCTTCACGAGTGATGAAACCGGCAGGTTCCTTTGTTGGTGGGTTTTCGGCAGCTTTGTAAACTTCATCATCGTCAACTATGTGGACTGGAACAACTTCAGGATCAACAGTTGAAGATGTTTCCTTGGCTTTTCCTTTCTCCTGAATCTTCTCTGAAATCTTGTCAGTGAGAGTTTTGAGATAATTGCACAACTCTTTCTGTGTTGCGTCCATGTCAGTCTAATTTTTAGCCAGAACTTCCTGGACCTTCATGAGATCGGCTATGGTAGGTGGATTTGCTATGACCTCTTCGGGATGCCAGCCGAAGAGAGGATGATTTTCAACGTTGGTTTGAGTAGGAGTGGTACCACCATCGTTGGAAGCAGGAATGGTTTCTGGAGTACCACCATTGTTGCTAGTGCTCGCGTTGTTTGTGTTAGGATTTGTAACTGAACCTGACCTAAGATCGACCATTTTATGAAAATGTGAGATTGCAACCGAGAGATTAATCTCCCACTATGGTCGCCGATCTGTAGATGGGGAAAAACGAGTCGCTGGTTTTTTGGGGAAGTGTAGAGACGAGCGTGTTGTCGAGACTCCTCAACCGAGCAAACTGTTCAACCTCACATAGATGCACTGCAAAGGGAGTGCTTAGATTCGAGAGATCAATCTGTAGAACTTCGTCCTAAACCAAGTCAATGGCCGTTCCAGAGTCAATTCGGTCGTAAAGAGGGAGATGGGTTGATCTGTAGGAGGGAAGCTGAGAATTTTGTGGGATCAGTGATGATCAAGGATTGTGGATGTGTTGAAGGTTTCTGCAATTTTTGGTGAACTGATGCGTTCGAATAAGTTCTGATGGATTGATGAATTCTTGAGAGTAGTTACTCGAGAAATCCTGGACGATTTTTCATAGCTAGTGATCGTTCGTTGTCCTCAATCATGGATTGAAAGACTTATTTATGTTGTCAGAGTCCTGAACACCTTGATCCATGTAAGTGTGACGGTTTCTTGAGTGAAAGAGTAGGAAAGTGGGAGATCGTGGTGATACCAGTTCCAGGTTGTGTGGAGACTTGGTTGATCATTCACCCACTTCTTTGCTAACTCCTTCAACCGTTGACATGACTTACTCACATTTCTCGTTGTGGATGAACCCACGTGTTGTTGGCCGCCAGACCAAAACCCTAGTTGTTATCCCCCAATTTGACGTGATTGATGTCTCACGAATCGTGGAGTCTGCATGACAGACGTGTATTAGTGAGTCAGTTGTTGAATGATTAGACATTGAGTCTAGGTTTTATTGAATCGAGCATAAGTGGTGAATGCTCAGCGATTCATGGATCGAACATGTAGTTCTCTGATGGGATGTCAGTATTGTTGAATTACTGACTAGTATTTGAGCGAGAGCAAGTATTAATCGATTCGACGAATTACTATATATTAAGAATTTGGTGAGCAACTGAGCAAGTATTGCTCAATTCGACAAAAATAGTGAATGTTGATAATTTGTTCGTGCAATTGAGCAAGCATGCTCAATTCGACAAATTACTGATAAATTACCAAATATTGATAGCTGGATCAATATTTGAGCAACTGAGCAAGTATGCTCAATTCGACGAATTATTTATTGGTGACGTGACCCAATAAAATATTAAGATATTGGTAGATTACCAAATATCATATGATTAATTCATATGTTGGTTGCTGAATCAACATAAATTCATTAGTGATTGAATCTTGCTCAGAATGATGATTCGTAGAGCATTTATTCAAAACCCTAATTTCAGATCATAATTGATGAATCGCTGAAAAATAGGTCATGAGTAATAGAGGGACCGACCACATGGGATTATGGGCGTCCATGTGGTTCCCAGTGCTCGAGTGAGCATGCACCAGGGTTCTCAGTTTGAGGATTGGTGAAAGAATGATGATTAAATGCCGGTTTCATCATTTACTGAAATATTGTTGGGTTCAACATTAGGTGATAAAAACTAGGTATGAAGGATGGGGGACCGACCATCAGAGCATGGGACCGGATCTTGGTGGTCACGGGACCAGTTGTTGGCCGTTTGAGAAATCCCCAGGTTGGTAGGAGAGAGTTTGGGCCCAATATGAGCAATTGAGCAAATTAGGTCAGAATTATGAAAACATGTGGGACCGGCTTTGTGCAAGCTCTAGGGATGACTATGGTCGGTCGTGAAGGCATGCACGCGTTGCCGTGGTATCTGTGTCTCCATACTGAGAGTTTCAGTATTTTCTGATGTGCGTTCGAGCAACATTGTGAATTTTCAGAAGAGTTTCTTCTTGACTGAAATTCTTGATTTTTGTCAGAACGAGCATGTATGCTCAATTGTTCAATATTTTGTAAATATTAAATTAAGTGTATTTTAACATTTAAAATTGATGTGGGAGGCTAGCCGGTCGTGTGACCATGTTGGCTTTTGGTTTTTCATGATTCGAGAAAAATTTGAGAAGTTATGACGAAATTATGATTTTTGCTCAAACCAAGGAGTTTCATGAATTGAGGAAAATAATAATTATAAAAGACTAGGGATTTCAAGGTGTGGGACCGACCACGTCTAGGGCATGGTCGGCCGACTATGTTGCCCGGTCCCGCACACCTTTCCCTATTTTATAATAATATTATTTTTCATGAACCCGTGAAGTTATGGAGAATCCATGAGTTTTTTTGAAACGGAGGAGTTTCTTGAGATTGGGGAACAATAATTATAAAGCTAGGGATTGTAAGGTGTGGGACCGGCCACGACTTGGGCATGGCCGGCCGGCTAGGTTGCCCGATCCCGCACACTGTTTGTACCCAAAATAAATTCTAGGCACAAAACACGATGATTTGATGATGATTATTGAAAATTAGGGCTAGAAACTATAAAAAATAAAAACAAGAGACAAAGATATAACGTGGTTCAGCAAGTTGTGCCTACATCCACGGTGGAATCCCCGTAGGGAGAAATATTGTATTGATATGAGTTACAATAGTTGTGGTATGGTTAGATAACCTAGGATTCCCTCCTCTTAGGGTTTAGAATACATATATTTATAGTGTTATGTAACCCTAATTTTTATGTAAACTTGATGTGCAAGCAACTTGGGTAACAAGACTTCTGGAAACTTCTAGAATCTTCTTTACGGGCTTGATTAACGGGGCTTCCGTGTATTTTATACACGGTACAAACATCGCCCCCTCTTAAGCTCCAACTTATTGGGGGTTGAGAAATTCCTTTATCCTTCTTCGTCTACCGTTGATGACGTAGCTCGCCCCCAAGCGTGAGTAGAGATATTATAAAGACACCCCCAACTGTAATTACCTGCAAAAAAAAAAAAGATAAAGATAAAAATAAATAAATAAATAATAATAATAATAAATTTCTCACGTGCTAGGTAAGACTTTTTCCCACGTGGTGGACTTAATGCTTGAGAGCTAGTCGAGACTTGAGGAGAATGTAGTGTGCTTGCGGACGGGGCAAGGCTTTTTGCTCGCAACGTAACAAGGATAGCGCTTGCTGCTCGGGCAGGCTAGCTATTGCTTGTGTTGATTACGAGTCTTTGGACCAACATCGGGCGTGGGGTTCATGGTCGAGACGATACTTTATGCTTGCCAAGGTGCAAGTCTTTGTACTTGCGTGCAAGGCGAGATTTTATGCTTACGATAAAAGCAAGACTTTTGCTAAGGTGCAAGTCTTTGTACTCCGATGAAAGGCGAGGCTTTAGGTGCTTGCGATGTGATGCAAGGCTAAACATTGAAGGGTCTAAGCAATCCTCGTCTCCAGCTCGATCATGTCGTTATCCACGAACCTTGAACTCGATCATGTCGCTATCCACGAACCTCAAACTCGATCATGTTGCTGCCCCAAGTGCGTATAAAAGTTTTTTTAACACTGGAATTTTTGCTTCCATGTTGTAGGGAATTGAAAGATGATTCAAACGAGCTAAAAATCACCCAAATCGGACTTAAAACGAAGAAATTATTGATGAAACAATATTTGCACGAACCACGCGTGAAGAACAGACTAACATTACCGAGTCATGTATTATTGCGCAAAAAAACTGGTAGCACAGATGGTTGAAGGACGGAAGGTGCAACCTACAGGTCATAAGATCGATTCCTCCCTCCTGTATATATTTCTCATCTTTTTCTTGACTGGATCCGAATGCTGAAATGGTAGTCAATGAGTGGACTGATGCAGCTGACGTGGCGGGCATTGGTTACGTGGCGCGAAGACACAACGCGTCAGCTGACGTGGCTAGCGGATGATGTGGCAGCAAACGTACTGACGTGGCTCTAGAGTCTGCTGGCAATCACTGCTGATGTGGCAAGCCCAGTCAACTGGTTAGACCTTAGCGGTCTGGTTCGTTTTGAACCGTACTTAACTGGTTCGGTCTGAACCGTACCTGGCAGGTGAACCGGTCTGTTACTGAACCAGTTTGTGAACCGTAAGCTGGATTCTTGGCTGGACAGATCTTACGGTCAAGATCTTCTGTATCTCACGGATATGATTCGTTGGATCTGAAGCTGTACAGGAGGCTGGACTTATGTGGTTGTACAGGATAAGTGCTTTTGTAACGATTTCTGCAACAGTTATGTCTGTTACTGTGCGCAAAGCTTCTGCTACTGCCTTCGCAACTTTTGCAACGTTTCTTCAACCTTCGCAACACTTACATAAGAACCCTATTTTTTTATTTTTTCTTGCTGATTTTTGTTGGAATCTCGTTCTTGATTTTTCCGGGGCTTCTCTCACTGGTAAAACACGATCGTTTTACTCGAATCCCCTTAGTCGGCGCCAATGTTTGTACCCAAAATAAATTCTAGGCACAAAACACGATGATTTGATGATGATTATTGAAAATTAGGGCTAGAAACTATAAAAAATAAAGAGAAGAGACAAAGATTTAACGTGGTTCGGCAAGTTGTGCCTACATCCTTGGTGGAATCCCCGTAGGGAGAAATATTGTACTGATATGAGTTACAATAGTTGTGGTATGGTTAGCTAACCTAGGATTCCCTCCTCTTAGGGTTTAGAATACATATGTATTTATAGTGTTATGTAACCCTAATTTTGATGTAAACTTGATATGCAAGAACCTTGGGCAACAAGACTTCTGGAAACTTCTAGAATCTTCTTTACGGGCTTGATTAGCATGCTTGATTAACGGGGCTTCCGTGTATTTTATACACGGTACAAACACACACCTTTTCCTATTTTATAATATTATTTCATGAATCCATGAAGTTATGGGAAATTCATGAGTTTTTCCTAAAAACAAGGAAAATTGCTAAAATCAAGAAGTTTTCATGAGTTCATGAAAATAACAAAATAGGGCAAAATAATAAAGGAGGCATGGGACCGGCCACGACTAGGGCATGGACGGCCGGCCAGGCCCCTGGGTGCCCCTGATTATTTTATTATTATTTGTTGTTTTCTCCAATTTTGCGTAGGATTCCTCATCTGTCCGTATTTTTGGATGCTCAGTCGTGCATCATTGTTGAGTACACTTGCACTATTTTTGTGGGGCTTACTCAATGATGGTCCAGATGCCCGATCGTTGAGTTTTTATTACTAATTTATGAAATTCAATGGAGAATGATTCATGAAACTAAGTAATAAAGGTGAGTAGTTATTTATTATCAATTCATGGAATCAGCTGTGGATTTGACCATGGGTTCGGAATAATAAAATGATAATTTTATTACCATCTCATGGAATCGTAGATTTGACCATGAAATCAGAGTAATAAGATAGGTGTTGATATTAAAATTTCATGAGATCAGCCGTGGATTCGACCATGAGATCAGAGTAATATCTGTTACCATTTCATGAGATCAGTCGTGGATTCGATCATGAAATCAGAGTAATACATTTATCTATTACCATTCCATAGAACCATTCATGAGTTTTACCATGGAATATGAGTAATAAGATAAGATAGATTATCTTTTAGGAATTCAGTGGTGAATATGACGTAGAATTTAATCTCTTGCGTATAGTCAATGAATCAACGAGTGTTGCCAATGTCCTGAAGACGTTTTTACCTCTCAAAATTTCATGTATGGAGGACCGCCTGAGTCTATACACGGACACTCTACATAGTCAGGAAACAGTGAGTGTCACCGGCCTCCTGAAGGCGTTATTTCTCTCAATCTTACGGAAAACCGCCCAATCGTTCTTCTATGTAGAGACGAATTCCTCTATGTTGTTAGGGAACAATGAGTGTCACCGACATCCTGAAGGCGTTAAGCTCTCAATCTTACGGAGAACCTCCCAATTACGTTATTCTACATAGAGGCCATGATGAAATACCCGTTGTCGAACGCTCCTGAGAGGCCTTTCGAGCGACATATGCATCATACTTCGTGAAACACGAATAGTCGCATGGATTCCTGAAGCCGTGTCAGAAACACGCAGTATCATGATTTTACGGTCTTTACCTTTGTTGAAAATCCACCATAAACAGTACCAAAGACCAATATCCAAGTGTCAATCAATTTAAATCAACAACCAAAGGTTGGATTTTCTAATTGATTGATCTTAACGCACAACCTGTGATATTTCAATTATATAACAAAATATAATGCGGAATAGAAATAACACGGACACCATAAGTTTTGTTAACGAGGAAACCGCAAATGCAGAAAAACCACGGGACTTAGTCCAGATTGAACACCACACTATATTAAGCCGCTACAAACACTAGCCTACTACAAACTAACTTCGGTCTGTACTATAGTTGAACCCTAATCAATCTCACACTGATTCAAGGTACAGTTGCGCTCCTTACATCTCTAATCCAGCAGGATACTACGTACTTGATTCCCTTAGCTGATCTCACCCACAACCAAGAGTTGCTACGACCCAAAGTGGAAGACTTTAATAAACAAATCTGTATCACACAGAAAAGTCAACGATAATAGATAAATCTATATCCCACAGATAAACCTAAGAGTTTTGTTCCGTCTTTTGATAAAATCAAGGTGAACAGGAACCAATCGGTAACCCAGACTTATATTCCCGAAGAATAACCTAGAATTATCAATCACCTCACAATAATCTAAATCGTATGGTAGCTAAACTATATATTGTGGAATCACAAACGATGGGACGAAGATGTCTGTGATTTCTTTTTATATTTCCATGCCGGAGATATAAGCTCAAGTCAATTATTCAGTTGAACTTGTACGATAGAAAATGGTAAGATCAGATCGTTCAACTACAAGAGAAGTAGTTTCGTCTGGCTTCACAATCCCAATGAAGTCTTTCAGTTGTTAACCTACAGGGTCTCGAGAAGAAACTTAAGGTTAAAGGAGAACCGACTCTAGCAAAACCAAATAGTATCACACAAAAAGTGTGGGGATTAGTTTTTCTAGTTGCTAGATGTCTTCTTTATATATATTTCAAATCAGGGTTTGGAATCTAAGTTACATTGGTAACAAAGCATTCAATATTCACCGATAGATGAAAAACCTGATTTAACCAATCTAATATCTTTCAACCGTTAGATCGAAACTTAGATTGTCACACACAAATGAAATGTATTTCATTTAGGTTTGAGTAACCGTACCTAAACGTGTACTCCTTAGTTGGTTCACAAATAGTTAACCAATGGTTAGCCATATGAGCATTTTCATATTAACCGTATTCATCTTCTTCACAACTAGTTCAAATGACTTCAAGAGAACTAGTTGAAGAGTTGTTCAATTGCTTAGGTCTTTATGAATAGACACAATTGAAACAAAATCGGTTTGATTCACTTGAATCATTTCATGAACAATATAGCCACGGTTTGCAAAGATTGCATTCCTTATTGATTTATTGTTTAAGTTCATGGACTTCCGATTTGAGAAATATAACCAGCTTGGGTACGCGTATGGGTACGTGTACCATAGCTACTGGATTTGAGTTTTCAAACTCAGCAGAAATTTCGGTCGAAAACTTTCGTGGGTACGCGTACCTAAGGTGACTGGTTTAACAGTTCGCAAACTTACAAACTCGACAGAAATTTTTGGTTCGAAAACTTCCACTGGTATGCGTACCCAACCTGTCTCCTTCACCAATACCGTATGCACACATATTGACATACTTGGTTTCTGGCACATGGATTTATACACTATTGTGCGAACACACCATATATGCTTATATTCATAGTTGGTTACGTAATCTCAACTCTACATTTCAATCATTGAAACATTCTTCTATAATGTTATAATAGTCGTTATTACAACTATCGTCATCAAAGCTATTTTCAAGATTGAAACGTCATCATGACTTTCGTTACGGGTTAAGATGAAAAGTGGTTAAAGCGAAAGCTTACCAACACATATTTCGAGAAAAAGATAGGCGAGTAAACTCGGATCGAAATAGAAAATATGTATGTATGAAAACTATCATACTTATACGACTTTTTCTCAAGAATAGAAGATAAAGAGGTAGAATTTTGGGTGATAGATAAGTTCAAGTATCCACATACCTTTTAGTCGGATGAAGTTCCACCGGTTCCTTGAGTAGTTCTTCGTCTTCGTAAGATGATCGCCGTGGAGTCTGGAGCTCAACTACACTTAACTGTCCTAGTCCGAGACTTATCTGTAAGTAGTCTAGAAATCAAGACATATAGTTTTGACAACTAAACTTGACAAAAATTCTTGAGATAGCAACACATGCGAGTTCGACCGAGCAATGCTCTAACAATCTCCCCCTTTGTCAATTTTAGTGGCAAAACTATCAATACATATGGATTACAAAATAAATAAAACTTTGTAGCTTCTCGTCCGCATGCTTGATCTCCTTGGTGCTTCAACATTACTCGAAAACTTCGTCTTTTTCAAGTACTCCCATGATTCCATAGATGTTCAATTCAACATCATAGTTGTTGAAGATCCGTAGCCATAACAATGAGAAAACAAAAGCACTCGATCATTGTTATACAATGTCATAGTATTATTACACAGTATCAAAGTTCTTATATCACAACTTCGACAACAATACTATGGTGATATGTATCACTCCCCCTTAGTCAATACTTTCATCTCAACATGAAAACCACTCCCCCGTACATAATGATCCGTAAAACACGTAAACCATATGTATTTTTCGTGTGAACTACATATTAATTCTCCCCATTTTTTGTCAATAAAATTGGCAAAGGTACGAAAATGGGATCCTAATGAAATTTCCACGGAGATGCTCCAAGACCAAAGAAAAGTACATATCAACTTTGTTTAGACGCAATCAAATAGCCGAAGATAAATGTATTCATCAAGGAGTTTATAAAGATACAATATAACTGCTAAAATATTCCACAGCCGCACTCCCCACAAAGATATGGAAATTAAGCGCAAGTTCAAAAGAACTCTCCCCCATTTGTTGTCATTCCCGAAAGAACAACAAGAGCGACCTTACTTTTACAAGAAAATAAGGATTTATTTGGACACCAAAAACCACAAAACAAATGATTTTGTATCCAAAAATCTCAATTAAACTAATCACAAGAGAACCCATGATTAATTTAATCGGAATACACAACAAATTAATTGCAAACAAATCTATTATTAGTCTAGTTAGAAATGCTCACATAAGAATACTTATAGAGACGCACAGTATATATATAAAATATGGATTAGGGAAGATCAATACTGCGGAATATACAAAGATTCATTCTATCTTCATCATTATTTGCATAACGATATATAATAGACATAATCTTTGTAAACAAAATAGTTTAACCTATCTTCCATCAAAGAATTGATATAATAGGCTTAACTTTTGTTTGTCAAAAGTTCATCGATCTTGTATCAATACATGCATATCGACATGTGAAAGAGATAACTTTTGACATCGTATGGGACAGTAATAGTTCACGGATGCAAACACACATATCCCATAACATATTGCAATATATAAAACCATAAAGATTAATACTGCAAACATCATCTTCCAAATCACTTTATAATTTAAATTAATAAATCCAAAAATATTGCAAGATGAAAACATTGGACATAACTATGTGTACTCACAATAATGGCTACTCCAAACCCTAGTTATCCTTCTTAAACAAAAACAAGAATAAAAATTCTTTAAGAAGTTTACTAGACATTAAGATATTTGAAAAATTCCTTATCGTCCCCGAACTTCTTGTCGTCAACACCCATTGGTACATATGGTTCATGGAGGAAGGAGTCAATACCAACAAACCGTCTTGGCTGATGATGTCAAACCAGGGCCTTCTGAATTTCTAATGATCTTAAAACACAAGCCTTTATTTTTTGAATCTCTTTTCTTGCCAGCTTCAACTCTTCAAGAACATCAGAAAACTTCTGAGAATTAGAAGGAACTGCTCTTGGCTTCCTCACATTCCTTCTTTTTCTTTTCAAAGTTGGAGACAAAGGAGATTTCTCTTTTTCCTTGGTGATTAATAGCTTAAAAATCATATTTATATCTTTTCCATCAGAAGACATGATTCTTGGAGTACCCTTATGCAACCGTTTTTTTTTTTGTGAGAGGAATTCACAATCTCAACAAGCTGTTGTTGATGGTGGTTTTTAGTTCAAGGCTAAATTTGTAAAACCCTGCATTTAATATGCCGTCACTCTGCAAAGAAATTGATCCATGTAAAAGTGATGGGTGATTCAACCTCTTCACTGGCGCATTTATTGAGCAACTCAATATTTTCTTATGAAATTTACCCAGAATGGTGCATGTAGCAACAATCCCAGATATTCTGTAAATTTTGGCACCTTGCCTGGCATGTATTATAAGTTTATTTTAATACTTTCTGTGCTATGTTCCCCGGCCGAACCCTTAATATTGATATGGCATGACAATGTGTATTCACTCGCAGCAGAGTATCACGAATTTCCAAGTATCAAGGTTAAGGTCCTTGCATAAAGTATTTGATCGGAAAGCATACTGCTCTCTGGAAATAAACTTAAAGAACTCTGTGTCAACAAATAGAATTCAATCAATTTTGTGATAATTCACAAGATTCAGATATTACCCTGACTAATTTGCAAAAATTAGGGTTTTGCGCCCTGCGCAGTGTATTAGACATTGCCTGTCGAAATTAAGACTATGCGGACTTGGTAATTAATCCTCCATGGATTAGTAGATGTAAAATCCTACCTAAAATCAGAAAACAAGGAATAAAAGGAGCCGCGGAATAGAAGAAGAAACAAAGGAAGGTGTGGCCATGCCATAGGCCAGCTGGCGCCACTTGCCAGTGACCACACCCCATGATTGCTCGAATGACCCCTATTTCCTGTCGACCAATCAGTTTTCCTTAAACCCCCCACTCACACATGAGTTGTGGCTGGGCCCATACTTTCCAGCCCTATTTCCATCGACTAATCAGGTCGCTTTAAATCCGCCACACGTACACCAGAAATGTGGTCACTCCCATGCTTGGCCCCTCTTTTTTCGACCAATCAGGTCGCTCTAAACCTGCCACAGTATCAAAAGAGGCAAAGTTGCGCCAGATGGTCACGATGCCAAATCAGCTTCCCAAAAGTCGCGCTAACATGCTAATTGACATTCCAAACATGCCAAACGTGCAAGCCAAATGTGTCATTCCGCTCCGGCGTGCTAGTGGCATGCCAAACATGCCATGCCGCGTCAATACACTAACTGGCATGCCAAACATGCCAAATGTGCCACTTTTCTGCAGTATCATGCCGAACATGCCACTTTGTGGAAGCATGCCAAAACATGCCAACGTGCCGTAAATAGCGCCCTACGTGCTAACCGACCTCATGTTCATGGCCAACGCCATGATGTGCTTAAATTAGGGTTTTCTAGTCAGAAGCACGACCCTGCTTTAGGCGCATTAACCAAAACCCTAATTTCCAGTTGTGGCTCAAATCACGCCACTTTGGGCCCCACAACATGCCATAAGCCATGCGAGACCAAGGAAACCCTAGGAATGGCGCCATATCATAGCCACTCATAGAAACTCTTGCTCCTGTGGTCGCTTCCACATTATGGCCTTACTATAGTTCCTTTAGAATGACTATGGCATCGTTTGCACAAAAAGCATCACCATGCTGCGGCCGCATGCCACACGCACTAATTAGGGTTTCGGCATGCCAAACCCTAATTTAGGCGAAGTTGCTACGCCAACCAAGCCTAATAACGCTACCCAAATTATTGGGATTGATGTGGCAACCAGAACTAATGTTGCCAAGCCATATTTGGGTCTAACACCAATGTGCCAAAATCTAGTGGCCATGGCTAGGCCAGGCGCTACTTGCACCACCGTTCCACTGGCATGTGCAAACTATGCCAACCACGCCATTTTGCCATCATCAGGCGCCCACGGAATGTGGCCATAATCAATGGCTACCCTTTCTCATGGTGCTTTGGAGTGAAAACTGTTTCTGCTGGTTTTGGTAAATTTTTGTGTGTGTAGATGAGAAACGAATCTAAACCCTAAACAAATGCACTGCACGAGAGTACTTTAGATTCAAGAGATCAATCTGTACAATTCTGTCTTAAACCAAGAAGTGGCCGTTCCAGACTTGCTTCGTTCACAAAGTGAAGGAGATGGGGTTTATCTTAGGGAGGGAAGCGAAGAAGGTGTTGAGATTGTGAAGGTGTTGGATATTTATGACTTGTATCAGAATATTGAACTGGCTTGCGTAATGTAAGCTATCAGTTCTGGGTGTTTTCTGGATACGTTGTTAACAACACTTGGTTTTATGTGTTGTTTGGAAAAAGGTTGGAGAACCTATTTATACAAGTCATTTGAGCGCAATCCGCATCTCGTAGGAAGTTGAGTGATGGAGTAGTGGGGTCGTGTAGGTGATTGTCACACGATCACGCCTTTGACCACTTCCTTCATCATCATTAACCGTCCATGCTTCCTAACACGTTCTCGTAATGGGCACGTTGCATGCGGCACGCTGTAAACCGCCAGACCAATACCCCAGTAAGTATCCCCCAGTTTGTGACATGTTTGATGTCTCGAATGAGTGGGTCAAGTCGTGGGACCTGCCGCAAGAAATAGCATACGGTGCTATTAGGTTAAATAACTAAGTCATTTAAGGAATTGATATTCATGAAATATCGTATATGCTCGATGCATGTAATGCATCGTTTTCAAGCAAACAGCTCGAAAAAATCGATATGCATGAAGCGTCGCTGTTTTAAAGCTTGATTGAATAAGTCGCGGATTAGGCGTCTTAAAATGGCAGCATGTCCAACCATATTCAAGTGATCGTTTGGAAGTCGCATGGGCGGGCCACTATCTGGTCGATCACTCCCTGTGACAGAGTGGCGGACGATAATCATTAAGGAGTTTCATTGATCGCCTAACTTTTAATCCAAGCCGTCCGACCAATCTAGCAAAGTTGGACGGACAAGATGATTTACGTCACATATTTGCTGCCGTTTAAGAATTTTAGGTTTTTTTAGAGGTGCGCGAACATCCCCCTTTGGCTTGCTTGAATACAAGCATGGGTGCTAATTTTGGAGGGACCGACCAGGCATGCATGGAGACGTCCCGCTGGCGTGCATGTCTACATCTCTCTGTCCCACGAAGATTTAATCTAGGCCACTCAATTTGACTGGCAAAGATGAGTGGTCGTGATCGATTTGCGACAGAAATATATTGCCGCAAAGGGTTTAAAATCCGTGTGGCATGCCACCTTTGGGCGTGCGTTTCGAGGCGCCGGTTCCTAGTCTGCATAGGTCGGCCGGTCACAAGCAACGGTGGTCCCACGGTGATCACGTTGACATCCTTGGGACCTCTTGAGTCTATATCTACACCATCCGTTTAGGCTGGTGAAGATGGATGGTCACGATCAATCTACAACAGATGTGCATTGCCACAAACCCTAATTAAGGTTTTGAAATAGCCACTCCCTCGTGACTTTGACCAAGTGGTTTGGCACGCTGTGAGCCTCTTCTTGGGAGAACGATCACGTGGGGCCCATGTTGGGTTGACGGTGAACGCATGTGCACCTTCCTGATGGTTCTAAATGCGATCTAAGCCATCCAAATAGGCTGGCTAAGTTCGATAGTTGTGATCGATTTAAGACACCAGTGGACTTCCGCGACCCAAATTTAGGGTTTAGAAGCATCACGCCTGCCATAGTTCGGGAAAACTTTTTATTGCTCTATGGTCTTGCCGTGGGCGAACCGATCGAAAGAGGAAAAGTTGGGCTACCGTTGGACACGCCCGCGCTTATTTGATCGCTCAATATGCGGTCTGAGCCGTCCAACTAGGCCGGCTAAGTTGGACGGACGTGATGCGTGTTGAGACCGTATTTGTGCGTCTCAATTCGTTTGAGCTATTTTACGCAACGTGAACGCCCATGTTTGGGTAAGCGATTGAGCACTCTATACGTTTTCCCCATGCAAGTCGATCGTCTAGAGAATTAGTGGGCCCGCCTATGATCATGTTAGCACTTCCTTAACCGTTAATAGAAGGATCCAAGCCGTCCAACCAGGCTGGTAAAGTTGGTCGTTTGTGATGCTTCTGAGACTGTTTTGGATAGTCTAGCTCGTTCGAGCTTCTTTTAACAGCATCATCACCCTGTTTAAGGTTGGTGTTTGTCAACGTTGGAATGTGTTTAAATAAAGTCCAATTGATTGGGTCACTAGTAGGCCCACCGGCGATCAATGCGGTGATTACCTAGTTCTGCCAGGAGTGGTATGGATTTGCTAAAACATGCGGTCAAAGTGTGTGGCCGTGATTGTTTCTGAGACTGATATTAATAGTCTAGATTTTCCTTAAGGAATTCAAGCGTGATCGAGCCAACTTAAAAGTGCGCCGATACGAGATTCTCTTTTTCAGAGAGTGATGCAGCCTGTGTGAGTACTTTCATGCAGACTTCAATACTGACACTTTGGGAGATTCATGCTACTCTGCTGAGAGTGAACATTAATCGTCATGTCATGCCAACATTGAGGGTTCTCTTGTGGAACATAGCGTAGGAAAATACAAGGCACACAATGCATTAAATGGATAATGATGCTAGGAAAATTCATAGAATATTCGGGATTGTTGCACCGTTCTGAATGAATTCCATACATATTGAATTGCTCAATGAGTGAATAGGTTTTTTGCACTCATCACTTCTTAAATGTCTTTATACCCTTGCATGGCGTCAGTGCATTAAATATAGGGTTTTACAATTTTTAGCCCTATTCGAAAAACTTATGAAACTTATGAGGCAAGGTAGATAAATATTACCAGGATAGAAGACGGATAGGTCTTTGAGCAAGATACGCTTAACGAAGTATCAAGGCTTGCAGATCGTTCTCCTGTCACACGTCAATTACCTCCAGGTAGATTTCGAAATTTTCTAAACTCCATTGCGCTTGATTGCGAGTGGCATTGACTTCAGTTGCTTGGAGTCCGGACTGCTGAGTCGCAACAAAAATCTTCTTTATACTCTTGAACATTGACCGGAATGGAATTGCGTTCATTCTGATCCTTTATCTCATAGGCTTATTCTTTCCCTTTTTAATGCGATGGTGAAATGCTTGGAATGCTTGTATCGGCACCATCTTCTGGAGTCTTTGAGTGAAGTAAACGAGCTGAGAGGCGTTCTGTTTACGACGTGCTTCTATCAAGTCTTCAAGGAATTTGTTCTAAGCGACATCCTTTGAACCATCCTGTGAATCTTGGATGGTTGTATGGAATGGGATGCGATGAGAAGTCCCAAGTTACATTTCATATTAGATGGCATGGTTGGATACGTGAAACCATCTCCGATTTGTACTTTTGGAGTCTTTAATGCACATGTACGGCTTCATGTTGAGAATTTTCTGCGGCTCGTAAAGCTTCAACAACGATGATGCTGATATTAGAAATGAACCAGTTGAGGGACGTGAAGGAATCCTGGCAGTCCCCAGGTGTAATTATCCCGAGATTATTTTCTCTTGAAAGACGTACTTCCATTGCATTTTGCTGGTAAGGCGTTGGAGTGTCTTCAGTCTCTGAAGAGAGCGCTAAAGCGGCTTCGGGGGAGAGTGCTGAAGCAACTTCGATAGAGAGCGTTTGAAACGTTGAAGTAGCTTCTGGAGCATGCGTTGAAGCGGCTTCTTCTGTAGAGAGCGTTGAAGCGGCTTCAACACCTTCTTATGGAGAGAGCGTTGAAACAGCTTCAGGAGAGAGCGTGCAGCGGATTCTTCTGGAGAGGGCGTTGAAGCGGCTTCTCCTTCAGTTTTATTTTCCCTTGCAAATTACATGCTTCTTGATTGACCGTCTCTCTTGTGTTGAATAAATCCTTGACTGACGGTGAAGGAATTTCATGTTGAGTCTCAGTCCCCAACCGTGAGTTACATGGCTCTATCTTGTATGGTCAGTGGGTTTACCATAATAAAGATATCACCATCTCGCCTCTGTACTGGTGATTCTATTACTTCTCCATGGGAAAGTAAAGTATGAAGAAGTTCGGATTACCTCTGTCTGTAGTGGTTGTTGCTATGGTGAAGCTCTAGAGAGCAACAACGATTCTTGGCAGTAGCTATGATCAAAAGAGACTGGAAGGGAGAGGCATGGTAGCTACTGGCACGAACTTGGCAGTATTCATATATGAGCTTTCAACTTGATAGATGCTGTCACGCTGGGTCTTTGAAGAAAATCTGGAAGAGAGTCGGAGTTGAGCCCAATGTTAATGAGGATAGTACGAGTTGCTGATCATGAAGCCGTTTTTGTGTCCACGTTGTGTTTCATAGACATCCAAGCATATCGTTGGTCTTTAAACATCACATCTGCTCCCTCGAATACGTCTACGTATTTGGGAATCTTGGAATCGTAATGACAGTGGGCTTGCGTCTCTCCAAATTCAGCATCTTTGAGATGTGTAGTGCTAAGCAGTCTCCAGCGACGCTCTTTGCCTTTATCATCTTTGGATCGTGTCTTTGAGGAGAAGGGCAGTCCCCTCATGCGAACGACTTAACTAATAGGTTCCGCAAATATGATGAAGCTCTTGACATGGAGAGTCTGTGTGTACCTCTTAAATTCCAGGCGCAACCTCCTTTGGTGACGCAACTACTTATTCTACGGGAGACAAAATTCCGAAAGTGTCCCTCATAGATGTTGTTGCCGTCGAGCCAGATATGAAATATCTTGGACGTTGTTTTATCATTGTGGAAGTCGTGCATGTGGTACTGGAGTTGAAGTGAGCGATTTTGGACGAGCAGGATGTTGTATCTCGGTGGTTTTTCTCTTGATGCTTCAGTGAAACCGCCTACAGAAGGTTGAAGGTTTTATTTCCAGTTTGTCCGACGTGTCGAAGAAGCTTTATCCTCCATTCATGTCATGAGAAGCGTGACTGGGTGCACTGCGGAGGTGGTTTCAAACTGCGAGTTCCACTGAGATGTGTTTATGAAGTTTGAATTCAATACTTCCTGGTTCTATGAAGGGTTTTCTAAAATCCAAAAGCTGCAAGATGAAACAAACGAAGTTCCCTCCGTGGACTTTATTGCAGATCGAGAGGCTATCATTAGAATTGAAGCTGAAGCAGGCTGTTCTCCGTGAAAATGAAAGGCACTCTTTCCAAAAAGAATGAGTTGTTTCTGAAATACTTCCTTTGAATACTTACGCATTTTCTTTTATATTTCCCTTTTAGGTGTCTTGAGTGATGTAAGGAATTCTTTTCACAGTTTGATTTTCTGTTTCTTGAACTAGTAGGTGATTGAATTTTTGGATTGGTTTATTTTTGAGATGATTTTATGAATGACTTTCTGAAAGGAATTATGTTTGAATCGACTGAAAGCTGACACTCTGGTTTTGAATTCGATCATTCTAAGTATCTCGTAAAAATTGCAAATGTTGCATAAAAGGGAAACATGTAAAAGGAAGATAATGTGGTGTCTAAGAACAACTGCGTCATTGACTTCCTTCCTCGATATGTGATGCATGCGTCAAGTCCCCAGCAGGCTTTCAAAATGTAAAATTGTTTAACGAAACTTACTTGTTCACAAGATCTCGGTTGAACAAGACTTGAATTCCCAAGGGTGATCGCTTCGAATCCAAGTTGTTACGGCGCGCCTCGAGAAACCCGTAGTTGGTTCGATCACTTCGATGAAACTGTGCACGTTAATCTTCGGAGAAAGGGGGTAACTCTCCTGAGTTAATCTTCCTTTGGATAATATGTTTCAGGCCGTTGCATTCACTGGTAAAGCGATGAATGAATCTGCGGCAGTGGCAGTACCTCGGGTACGTCATCTCTTATCATTTGGATGTTCATTGTTTCGTTGAAACATTCTTGAGTGATTCGCCCAAACTGCGGATTCTTTGTCGACATGATGACGCGGGCATCATTATCTTCTTGAGGTTTTTATCTTGAGGTGTTGGCTCTAGTAGACATGAAGATGTCCCGGGCTCACTCCTATCCGGGTTGACATAATAGGCGAACCCTTTATGATGACTTGAAGATGTGTCAAGCCTCCTTTGTTATTGTATATGTACGAATTCTTGGAATTACACCATATTCTGGATCTACACGTTTTGTTGATGAAGTGATAGCGGATACTCCTGGTGGTATAGATATAGACCTTTTCTTTTGTGACCTCTGCATGTGTCTTCCCAGGATTCCACTGGTGTTGATTTTTTTGTCGACTATCTCCATACCAAAACAACGACTACGTGAATCTTCACTTCGTCTTTCTGGGTGTGGACCCTTTGAGGCATTTCTGGCTTGCTACATACATCACTTGTGGTGTTGCAGAAAAGGTGATTGATCCATACGGATCTCGAGAGAAGCCGTTGCGTTCTTCTAAGTAGTACTCGCGTCTTGTGTCTCCACACGGCTTTCTGGTCCTTTCATTTGGGAGATTTACTGGTTCTCAGCTATCCAAGGTATTTCCAGTAGCATTGCTTGAAAAAGCATTTTTTTGTGAAGCTTCTTAGTGAATGGAACACCGGAATTGAAATTGGTTGTTGAACCTAAATTGAATCTAATGGTTGAATTAAATCTAAGATATACTTTTTTAAATTGAGAAAACTGGAATGAATCTTGAGAAACTGATTTTACAACCGAGATATCAATCTCCCAATGTGGTTGCCAATTGTTTTGGGGTGAAAACTGTTTCTGTTGGTTTTGGTAAATTTGGATGTGTATAGATGAGAAACGAATCTAAACCCTAAACAAATGCACTGCACGAGAGTAATTTAGATTTGAGAGATCAATCTGTAAAATTCTGGCCTAAACCAAGAAATGGCCGTTCCAGACTTGCTTCGGTCACAAAGTGAAGGAGATGGGGTTGATTTTAGGGAGGGAGGAGAAGAAGGTGTTGAGATTGTGAAGGTGTTGGCTGTTTATGACTTGTATCAGAATGTTGAACTGGCTTGCATAATGTAAGCTATCAGTTCTGGGTGTTTTCTGGATACGTAGTTAACAACACTTGGTTTTCTGTGTTGTTTGGAAATAGGTTGGAGAACCTATTTATACAAGTCCTTTGAGCGCAATACTCATCTCGTAGGAAGTTGAGGAAGTTGAGTGATGGAGTAATGGGGTCATGTAGGTGATTTTCACACGATCACGCCTTTGCCCACTTCCTTCATCGTTATTAACCGTCCATGCTTCCTGACACGTTCTCTTAATGGGCGCGTTGCACGTCTCACGCTGTAAACCGCCAAACCAATATCCCAGTAAGTATCCCCCAGTTTGTGACATGTTTGATGTCTCGAATGAGTGGGTCAAGTCCTGGGACCTGCCGCAAGAAATAGCATATGGTGCTATTAGTTTAAATAACTAAGTCATTTAAGGAATTGATATTCATGAAATATCGTGTATGCTCGATGCATGTAATGCATCGTTTTCAAGCAAGCAGCTCGAAACAATCGATATGCATGAAGCATCGCTGTTTTAAAGCTTGATTGAATAAGTCGCGGATTAGGCGTCTTACAATGGAAGCATGTCCAACCATCTTCGAGTGATAGTTTGGAGGTCGCATGGGAGAGCCACCATATGGTCGATCACTCCCTGTGACAGAGTGGCAGACGGTGATCATTAAGGTGTTTCATTGATCGCCTAACTTTTAATCCAAGCCGTCCGACCAAGCTGGCAAAGTTGGATGGACAAGATGATTTACGGCACATATTTGCTGTTGTTTAAGAATTTTAGGGTTTTTTAGAGGTGCGCGAACATCCCCCTTTGGATTGATTGAATCCAAGAATGGGTGCTAATTTTGGAGGGACCGACCAGGCATGCATGGAGACGGCCCGCTGGCGTGCATGTCTACATCTCTCTGTCCCAAAAGATTTGATCTAGGCCACTCAATTTGACTGGAAAAGATGAGTGGTCGTGATCGATTTGCGACAGAAATATATTGCCGCAAAGGGTTTAAAATCCGTGTGGCATGCCACCTTTGGGCGTGCGTTTCGAGGCGCCGGTTCCTAGTCTGCATAGGTCGGCCGGTCACACGCAACGGTGGTCCCACGGTGATCACATTGACATCCTTTGGACTTCTTCAGTCTATATCTACACCATCCGTTTAGGCTGGTGAAGATGAATGGTCACGATCAATCTACAACAAATGTGCATTGCCGCAAACCCTAATTAAGGTTTTGAAACAGTCACGCCCTCGTGACTTTGGCCAAGCGGTTTGGCACGCTGTGAGCCTCCTCTTGGGAGAACAGTCACGTGGGGCCCATGTTGGGTTGACGGTGAACGCATGAGCACCTTCCTGATGGTCCTAAATGCGATCTAAGCCATCCAAATAGGCTGGCTACTCTCCTGAGAGTGAACATTAATCGTCATGCCATGCCAACATTGAGGGTTCTCTTGCGGAACATAGCGTAGGAAAATACAAGGCACACGATGCATTAAATGGATAATGCTACGATGAAAATTCATTTAATATTCGGGATTGTTGCACCATTCTAAATGAATTCCATACATATTGAATTGCTCAATGAGTGAAGAGGTTTGTTGCACTTATCACTTCTTAAATGGATTTATACTCTTGCAGGGCGTCAGCGCATTAAATACAAGGTTTTACAATTTTAGCCATATTAAAAAAACCACCATCAACACATGGGTCACAATCTAAGCCGTCCAAATTCGCCACGGAATTGACAGGCATGTGGCATCACATGCTATTCTCCTACGGAAAGTCTCCTTTCTTTGACTTGCCACACATAGCAATCTGCTACACGTTTTTCACAAAAACACTCGAGACATCAAACATGTCACAAACTGGGGGATACTCATCAGGGTATTGATCTTGCGGTTTACAGCGTGCGGCGTGAAACATACCCATTATAAGAAAGTGTCAGAAAGCATGGAAGTTAGTGGCGGCAAGAAGTAGTGGGTGTAAACTAACCTGTCTTCTTCATAATGGGAACGTGGTTTTCTGGCATTTACACACTAGCCCACTTCTCCATCACTCATTCATTCCCACTCACCCAATCATTCCCACTTCTACGAGATCAGGGTGCGTTCAATGTGACTTGTATAAATAGGTTATACCTATTTCAACCAAACGGCAACAGTTTAGTTAACAACAATACTGTATCCAAAAAAACACCAAAGAACTGATAGCTTACATTCCGTAAGCCAGTTCCACATTCTGATATAAGTCATAAAATAGCCACACCTTCATAATTAACCATTCTGGTCTCAACTCATTCTTCGCTTCCCTCCCTAAGACCAACCCTTCTCCTTAACTTTGTGACCGAAGCAATCCTGGAATGACCATTTCTTGGTTTAGGCCAGGATTGTATAGATTGATCTTTCGAATATAAAGTACTCCCGTGCAGTGCATTTGTTTAAGGTTTAGGCTAGTTTCTCATCCACACACCCAAATTTACCAAAAACAGCGGAAACAGTTTTTACCCCCAAACAATTGGCGACCACGGTGGGATATTAAATCTCTCGGTTGCAAATTCAATTCTCAATTTCATTTCCATCCCAATTGGTCTTAGGCCCAATTCAATCGTTAATTGAAACCCATTTTGGTCAAAGATTATTTCCAGATGTATTCGGGTTATTCGAACCTTGCAGAAACAATGAATAGCTGGAAGCCAACTACCATGGAAGACATGACAAAAATGATAGAGGTTTCCAGCCAAGTCGATATTATCAGGCGGCAAAACTAGACGCTTCGTATCCTGAAGAGTATAATAAGCCGATTATGGGAAGAATCGGAGAAGGCTTATCCGCAGGATCCCGCCAATTTCAATACTAATACGAAGTATGTTAAATATTTAGCTAAAGCATGCGCCTTTATCAATGAGGATGCCGACGGAGCACGTAGCCATATCATAAAGGAGCAGCAGAAGAGCGGCCAATTGGATTCTGCCAACACAGAGAGCCAGGACAATTTCACAAGACCGGGGGAGGATACAGTTGATGGTGGATTTTTAACAAAGGGTAAAATCATAACCTTACATGTTCCTGATCCAGCAGTCAGAAGAACATTGAAAATTATCTCTCATTAAAGCGTGAAAGCTCATGCCACACCTCTGATCGAGCGTACTGTCTCTCAGAATATCTTCAAAAGTCTCTGATAGAGTATATTACTTCTCAGAGCATATATATATGCAGTATCTCAGCTGGGACCACAACATATTCCATTAGCTGAGCAATTTCAGTAATCACTTTTGTAAAGAATCAAAATGATTGGACGACTCCTAGATGTATTACTCACTAGTATAGAGCACTGACGTCTTCAGGACGTCGCAATGTTCCCTGACTCTACAGAATAAACAATCAAATCGAGCGTTATGCCTCAACTAGCTCATACCGCGATTTTCGAATAATTATAATGCTCCTAGACAGCATGCCTGCCGGTATAAAGCCATCAATTAATTATTTCTAGTCGCAAGATTCATCAATTGAATTCCTAGAAGATATTATACATTATGTATAATATTTCGTTACTTCAATTTATGGCTCTTCCCAGCAGAATTCCATGGGTTAGTAATAGATATTTAACGTACGGGAATCTGAGCCTCTATCGAGTAAGCCCCGACCAAAATAGTGAAAGTGTATTCAACAATGATGCACTAACGAGCACTTTAATGCACGAACGAGCATTAAAAAATACGAAGGAATGATGAACCTATGCAAATAGAAAGAAAAATAATAATAATAAAATATTAGCTAAGGCACTAGGAGACTGGGTCAACCGACCGGCCAGTCATGCCGTGACCAGTCCCACGCCTGATTCCATATTTTATCATATTTTATTATTTTCCTTGATCTCATGGAAATCCCTTCATTTGAACAAAACTCCGTCGTCTTAAGGAAAATCCTCAGTTTCATGGTGTTTCCTTCAAATTATGAAAATAATATAAAATTGGGAAAGGTCCACGAGACTGGGCCACTAGCTGGACGGACATGCCCTAGACGTGGTCGGTCCCACACGCCCTTATGTTATATTATTTTTATTATTGTTTCCTTGATCTCATGGAAACTCCTTAGTTTCAACAAACTCCTTAATTTCATGATATTTCCTTCAAATCAAGAAAATAATATAAAATTGGGAAATGTCCACAAGACCGGGCCACTAGATGACCGGCCATGCCCTAGCGGTGGCAGGTCCCACACGCCCCTTATTCCATATTATTATTATTATTATTATTATTATTATTTCCATCATCTCATGGAAATTCCTTAATCTTATGAAACTCCCCAGTTTCATGGTATTTCCTTCACATGAAGGAAATTACATAAAATTAGGAAAGGTGTCACGGGACCGTGGTGCTAACCGGACGGTCATGCCCTAGCCGCGGCCGGTCCCACACCTTGCAATTACTTATTTTATTATTTATTTCCATCACTTCATAGAAATTCCTTAATTTTATGAAACTCCTTAGTTTCATGATCTTTCCTTCACATCAAGGAAATTACATGAAATTAGAAAAGGTGTCACGGGACCGTGGTGCTAGCCGACCAGTCATGCCCTAGCCGTGGTCGGTCCCACACCTTGCAATTCCTTATTTTATTAATTATATTTCCATCATCTAATGGAAATTCCTTAATTTTATGAAACTCCCTAGTTTCATGATATTTTCTTCACATCAAGGAAATTACATAAAATTAGGAAAGGTGTCACGGGATCGTGGTGCTAGCCGGTCGGTCATGCCCTAGCCGTGGCCGGTCCCACACCTTGAAATTCCTTATTTTATTAATTATATTTCCATCATCTCATGGAAATTCCTCGGTTTCAGCAAAACCCTGAATTCTTCATATTTTCTCAAATGTTGCTCAAATGCGCATCAGAAGATGTCAAAGCTCTCAGAACTGAGACAGGAAAAATTTAGTGACATGAGCATATTACCTTGACCGACCAAGGTTGTTTCTTTGGCTTGCAAGAGGCCAGTCCCACATATTTTCATCATTTGACCTAATTTGTTCACATTAGGTACAAACTCTTCCAAACAACTTGAAATTACATAAAATGATCGTCAGCCGATCCCGTGACCAACCAGGGCCGGTTTCATGACCCCTTGGTCGGTCCATCATCTCTTCATAATTTATTAGGTTTTATCACCTACGTTTCAGACGAACATTATTTTAATGAAAGATTAAACCAACATTTAATCATATTTTCACCAACTGGCCTTCAAGAGACTTTGGTATTTTCTCACTTGAGCATCTGGGCGTTACATGGTTGAATCATCATCCCATATAGCCGGTCCCTCCTTCATTCCGTGGTTGATTTTCAATAAATCATCAATTGATCAACAATTGATCAATATTAGGGTTTCGGATCCAAAGCTCTGCAAAACATAATCAGAGCAGATTCAAACACTAATAATTTTTGTGTTGATCTCGTGATCAAAATTCTAATTAATTATACTCGTCCAATTGCTAGTATTTTAATTAATATTCTATTTGGTTCTGTTACCAACAATTCATTAAGCGAGCAATATTTTCTCAGACTAAGGAATATTGGTTCAACTATTAATATTCAATAATCCATCGAATGAGTAATATTTGGTCACCTTAACTATCAACATTTACTTGAGAATTATACCTCTGTATCAACAGACAAGTTTAATTCATGAGTCTTGAACATTCACAAATCACGTTCGACTCAGCAATACAAGGACTCATCGTCCCATGAAGTCAGCAACTGACTAACTACATACACGTCTGCCTTGCAGAATCCACAATCACGGGATATCAATCATGTCACATGGGGGATATTAACTAGGGTTTTGGTCTGGCGGTCTACGACACGTGTGTTAATACACACGATGAGAATGTGAACAATTCGTGCAATCAGTTAAAGGAGTTAGCAAAGTAGTGGGTAGAAAATCAACCAAGTCTTCGCACGATGAGCAACTGGTTTTAACAAGATTTCCACTTCCCCACTCTTTGACTCCAACAACTATCACACTTCATGGGATCAAGGTGTTTACAATTCTAGCAATATAAATAAATCTCTGAATCATGATTGAAAAACAAGGACAATCTTTTGTCAAAAAGACAATATCTCGTCAACAGAAAACAAGAGATTAAGAACTCAACATCTGAGCAATTACTCTCAACAGGGCAAATTAAATCAATCGGAACTTATCTTATTTCTTCATGCAGAATACACAACATACCTACAATCGTCGATCACCATTGATCTCACACATTTCTCAACTTCCCTCCTACAGACCGACCTATCCTCTCTTGTGACCGAATTGACTCTGGAACGACCATTGTCTTGGTTTAGGCCGGAGTCCTACAAATTGATATCTCGAACTTAAAGCACTCCCTTCTTGCAGTGCATTTGTGTGAGGTTAAACATTTCGCTCAGTTCAAGGAGTCTCCTCCGCACGGTCGTCTCCTCACTTCCGTAAAAACCAGAAAATCGTTTTTCCCCATCTACATATTGGTGACCACAGTGGTAGATTAATCTCTCGGTTGAAATATCACGTTCTCACAAAGATGGTCGATCTTAGGTCTGGTTCAGTTACCAACTCGGGTTCAACACCCAACCCTAACATTACGAGCTCTAGTGGTACCGCTAATACCACTCCTCCGACGCAACCTGCCAATACTACTCCTCCGAATACTGGTGGTCCAGTTATCACCCCTGCAAACGACGATACTGGCGCCATCAACAATCCTCTCTTCCGCCGGTCTCCTGAAGAAGTCAGAGAAAATCCGCCTACCATAGGTGATCTCATGAAGGTGCAAGAAACTCTTGCTAAGAATCAGGTTGACATGGCTGCCACACAGAAAGAGCTATGAAATTATCTCAATACTCTCACCGATAAGATGTCAGAGAAAACTCAAGAGAAAGGAAAATCCAAAGAAACATCTTCGGCTGCTGATCCTGAAGTCACTCCAATCCATGTAGTAGATGATGATAAAGTCCACAAGGATGAAAATAACCTACCAACAAAGGAACCTGCAGGCTTCATCACTCGTGAGGACCTGGAACGTTTCATGGAGAATCGAGGAAAAGACAAAATACCATATGTCCACCGTCTTCAACCTCCATATCCTGTCTCTACGCAAAGAATTCCTCTCCCGAAGGGTTACACCTATCCAATGTTCACACTGTACGATGGAACGGGGAACGATCGAGAACATGTCTCTCGATTCCTGGAAGCATTAGGCGAACATGAACACAACCATGTTGTCCGTCTGGAGGAATTCTCGAAATCCCTGACAGGCCGAGCATACACGTGGTACAACAACATTGCACCTAGGAGCATCACTAGCTGAGGGAAATGGTTAATTCTTCCTACCGGAAATACTTCTTCGTCTTATAGCATATTACTCTCTCTGTCTTGGATATAATATCTCAGAAGAGCAATGAATATCCGAAAGATTATGTGAAGAGATTCAGAATCCAAGCTTTGTATTTTCATGACCCGAATGTCACAACGAATGATGGACTTGTACATCAACCGAATGATCCCGGTCTACAGATCCTTGCTAGAAAATCTCTAGCTCTAGACTTTATCAGAGCTTCATGAAGCAGCCAGGCGATCAGCGACTATTGCACTTGCTTTTACTGGAAAGAGCAAAGTCTGCAAGGTCGATGAACCTCAAAGAAGACAACGCCCAGTCAACAAGCAGTACAATATCTAACATTCCATGAATGTTGCTGAAGGTATCAAGAGAAAAGCCGAAGTACAGTCACATAAGAACGCTTCTCCAACATCCCAATCTCCTCCGAAAATGCAAAGAAAGGATGACCAATCTTGCACAATCCTCGACCCGGCGTCAACGAATGGGAAAATGATCAAATAGGGACTCAAACTTCCATCTTCCCGCTGAATAAGTGATCGAGTTACTGGAATTCTGGGTTCAAGATGATGCAATCTATTGTTCATCAGAGAGAGCCAACTGAAGAAAAAAAGGAGAATCCCAGGTACTGTCATCTTCATAGATTCATCAATCATCCAACAAGTAACTGCAATATTTTGAAGCACATCTTCAAAGAGAAGGTTGATCCACAATATCTTCAACTGGGACTAAAGGAGTACACACAAATCCTCTCCCAATCAGAACCTTTATACTCTATGAACAACCAGTCAAAGAAGTAGTTCAATTGTTGAAATTGGCACAAAGGAAAGACATGTTCACAACACCGAATTACATTGTGTCAGACGTCTACCCATCCCGGAAATACTCCTCATCCACAGACAAGGAGATGCACCACTGGGGACTTCTTACCACATTCCATCTCAGAGGAAATGAATTTGGAAGAATGTTGATCGATGCTGATACCGCCATCAACATCGTTCCACTGAAAACCCTCAAGAAGCTACTCATAATCCCCATATCAATCAGAGACCTTGAAGGAACGCTCAGAAATACTTATGGCTACATCACTCTCAAAGTGGACATAAGTTTAACCTGGACAGAAACCAAGTTTCACATAATCAGGATGATCCAGGATATGACATGTTCTTCAGACGAGCGTGGATCCACGCTGAAAAGATGGGTACTGATGAAGCGCCTTTGGTTGAACATCTCTCCAACGAAGAAAGTTCTGATCCAGAAGATTTGACGGACATTCTATCATTAGAGTACTTGGAGGAATTTCAAACTTTGACGAGGTTGAAGCAAGAACCTGCAAAAGATACATAGATATTCATCAAGAGGTTCCGCACTCAGGCAAGTCTCATTCCATGTCTATGTCATTTATTTCCTCACATGCTATCCTATCATGGGGACTCAATTCTGCTAGAAACTCCGCAAGACGTTATGAATGGTATCTTCACCGCATTAGTATTTACCAAGTGGTTGAATCTGACGTTTCTATGGATCAAGCATTGGAACATTCATTACTGAGATGATGTCAAAACATGGCAAAGAACACTTTGGGAATTTCTTCTGCAAGTCCATGTGTTCCACGAAGTCAGAAAGCTCTGATGTCTGCACAAGTGTCGAATCCTACTACCACAACGAAAGGGATGCTGAATCAACAGAAGATACTCCAAGGCCGAGATGATCAAACCCTTAAGACATTCGATGCTTAAGGAATGTAGGATTCAACGCTCAAGTTCTAATAAGCCTTCAAATTTTAATCCCAATCAAAGAGTATACCTTCAATAATGACGCCTCTGGCTTCAACACAAATATCTCGACGATGACACACTTATTCAACAATAGCACGATCAAAGTGCAACTGAACTACAATCGATAAGTCTTCATTATCCCATGATAAGACTTCTGAAGGAGATGCAACATCATTCATCCATGTATGGCACAAACTCCTTCAACATATACTGGGGACTTGATCCTATTGGAAAGAATTAAGACTGTTGCTGCTATCTGCCGCAACATCATCAATTCCCTGACAAAACCAGTTCACGGCAAAGTCATAATGTTCAGGAGAATTTGGGTTGAACTCCCAGTACACCTTCATTTTATGGATGCTCAACCCACCAACTAGTTGGTGAATGTAAAGGCTCACTGGATGGAGGAGCAAAGACTATGTCGCTAATCATTCTATCCTTTTCGGTCTCTGGAGAAACTCTAACCATAGTATCATCATCAACAAGGATATTTGGAGGAATCTTAGCATCAACAAGAATGTCTGGAGAAAATTCAAGCGTGATCTCAGCATCAACAATGTTCTCATGAGCAACATCCTCATGACAGGGCTTCATCAACTAACCATTCTATGAAGCATTGCTCGATGAAGCGGACTTCTCCAAGCATTAATGATTCGCATAAAGATGAGTAGACATGAAAATATGTTCACATGAAAGTCTTCCCAAAGCTTGCACGACTGGTGGGCACAAGCCAAATACTTCTACAAGATGTTCTCATCATCTCTACAAATGAGATACAACATACTTCAGGCCATGTGCTTACAAAAACTTACCAATGGGTGAGTAATGGGACAATACTTCCTCAGCAAAAGATGTTCGTCTATGTCTCTTCTACAACATACCGAAAGGACGCATCAACCGGACATACGAGATGAAAGATATGTCCTTTACTGTCAGGTCTACGAAATCTGAAAAATTTGTACGGGATTACAAATTAGAAATGTGAACGCTTCTTTGGCTGGCCCCTGCAACTCCAAATTGAATGATTATTTGCTCATGTGATAACTCAGTCTCTTAGATTCAAAAGTTGGGGTCAATCATAGAATTCCGGCGTCGTATGAGGTTCCTACAGCTTCCAGAGCATACAACACGCAAGCAGCAATTCTTAGACGGGATTCATAACTTCCACAGTCGATCGGTGTCCACCAGGTATTTCCACTAAGACCTTCATCAAGGTACCTCCAAGTTTGACCACCAGGGTCTTTACATCAATTTTTCTACCAGGGTCCTCTATCTAGGTCTTGCCAGAAGAAGGGAAAACAAAAAGGAGAGATTTGACAAAAATACTAAGGACTGACGGTCCACTGATCATGGCGATTAGTTTCACAGTCGAAGACCCGTGGCACCAGACTCTCATGTTCTGATCATCTCATCATAAAAAGAATTCTACCACCGGGACATGCGGCCATGGTCATTACATCACCCCTCTTGAGAGAAACCTCAGTTATGGTCCCGTGACCAGGGTTTGAGAAGTGATGTTTCTACAACTGACATAAACAAGATGACACTGCAAGCACCATGCTCATGTATCAATCGAGGGATCCTGATCTCAAATGAATCAATGACATTAAAATCCTTCACCAATCGTTCAAGACACAAGCGAATGGTCTAAAGACACACAAGAGTGTTTTACAACAAGCTCGTCTGAGATGATTTTACACTGTCCCAAACAAATCAGCGAGATGGGAAAATTTTGTGAAGAATCTAGGGATGGTTCATAAACCATTCACTTCGTATGGATGTCTTCTACAATATATCCAAAATTCACAACAATTGGAGAAACGAGCAAAAAGATGTGGCCAAAACTTTGGACTACATGACAGCTGAAAATTTTCTGAAAACCTCCTGGAAGTTTACTATTTCGTTGATTTCGGCCCTTAAACGTGCTCAGAAGCCGAAAACCTTCTTTACAGAGCTTGGAAATTTTTTGGGAATGCAAAAACATAGGTAGATCACAAAAATCCGACATCTGACGAAGATTCTATAGCATTTTCAATGAAGACCTAAATTCTGAATTTTCTGATGACGAATTATGACTAAATTCTTCATTCATCCACGTCAGGAGCTACACCATCAATGCAAGGCCGCACTTCATCTTCAGCTGATAGTCTCACTTGATGAAGTCTATAGTGTTTCTGCTGATGAGATATGAGCTTTTCATCTTCAGCTTTTTTCATCTGTGACATTTCATCACGTCTCTGCTTTCTCTCTGCATCTGCTAATACCAAGAAAGCATATATCTTAGCACGGACGACTCCCAGACGATCGAGAGACATACAATGTATCAGCTTTCCAGCGTCTCTGAAAGGTTGATTCACCTCGGCATGAACATCTGCAGAAGTCTTCATCTTTAACTTGATATTTCTAGAGCGTTCCCCAAAAGAACTAGAAGGGTGGTTCCAACTGGAAGTCACCGTTATCTGAGGCGAAATACATGGAGTCATGGATATACCAATAACAAACACGCAACAAAAATGGTAACAATCCAACTCTTACCTATTTACAATTTCACTAGTTGTAGTGATTATAACGTCAGAATTTCGAAAACTTTCTCGTTCCTTCAAACCTGCAAAGACGAGCAAAATTCATTATTCAAAATCATAACTTGATTTTCATAAAACCGTGAACAACCCACGTGAATTTTAACATCCACTGGTTTTTCAAAAATTGGACAAACGTCCATTCTACAATTGTGAAAACTTACATACATACATTATTTCCACTATGTATAATTGTATACTTTCAATAGTTGTTCAAAATCAAAACATTGGTTTTACAAAAATATATATATTTAACGTGAAACTCACGTAAGTTTGAAAAATAACATATATATATATATATATATATATATATTTTTGCTCCCTCGCGCGAGCATCTGTCTTTGAAGCGAGAGTACATTTTCAAAGATTTCTAAAAGCTCGAAGATAAAATTTTCATGAAAGCTCATAAACAAAATTTTATTACTAACAGACGCACACATGTTCAAAAAAAATTCTCTCGTACGAGCGTCCACCTTTGAAATGAGAGTTTATTCCACTTTGTGAAATCTCACATATTTAGAGAATAAAATTTTGTTTTTCGTGAAAGCTCATAGACATAATTTTTATCATTAGACTCAAGTCTATTTTGTTTGTTTCTTAAACTAACGAACGAACGAATGAACGTCCGCGCTAAAACGGATTCCTTTCTTGGGCCTGGATCCGTGAATCCTAAACCGACCAAGGTTCCATAACCAAATCAGCGGTGCTACACCACTTTATGCTCGTTAGATGATGCTCTATCATGCCACTGGGATCTTCGTTTAAGCCATGGTCTGTTCATGCAATCGAAAATCCGGTAACATCTTATCTTACGACTAAGTTCAATTACTTATTTTTTCCGTAATTAAAAATCACCATTCTATGCTAACTGAGGAACATGAATGTCCCTCACTAAGCAGGGGACTTAATGTTGATAGTGGATTTTTAACAAAGGGTAAAATCGTAACCTTACATGCTCCTGATCTAGAAGTCAAGCAAACATTGAAAATTATCTCTCATTAAAGCGTGAAAGCTCATGCCACACCTCTGATCGAGCGTACTGCCTCTCAGAATATCTTCAAAAGTCTCTGATCGAGTATATTACTTCTCAGAGCATATATATATGCAGTCTCTCAGCTGAGACCACAACATATTCCTTTAACTGAGCAATTTTAGTAATCACTTCTGTAAAGAATCAAAATGATTGGACGGCTCCTAGATGTAGTACTCAATAGTATAGAGCACTAACGTCTTCAGGACGTCGCAATTTTCCATGACTTTACAGAATAAACAGTCAAATCGAGCGTTATTCTTCAACTAGCTCATACCTCGATTTTCGAATAATTATAATGCTCCTAGACAGCATGCCTGCTAGTATAGAGCCATCAATTAATTATTTCTAGTTGCAAGATTCATCAATTGAATTCCTAGAAGATATTATACGTTATGTATAATATTTCGTTACTTCAGTTTATGGATCTTCCCAGCAGGATTCCATGGGTTAGAAATAAATATTCAACTTACGGGCATCTGAGCCACTATCGAGTAAGCCCTGACCAAAATAGTGCAAGTGTATTCAGCAATGATGCACTAACGAGCACTTTAATGCACGGACGAGCATTCAAAAATATGAAGGAACGATGAACCTATGCAAATAGGAAGAAAAATAATAATAAAAAAATATTAGCTAAGGCGCTAGGGGACTGGGCCCACCGACCATCCACTCATGCCGCGACCAGTCCCACACCTGATTCCATATTTTATCATATTTTATTATTTTCCTTGATCTCATGAAAATCCCTTCATTTGAACAAGACTCATTCGTCTTAAGGAAATTCCACAGTTTCATGGTGTTTCCTTCAAATTATGAAAATAATATAAAATTGGGAAAGGTCCACGAGATCGGGCCACTAGCTGGACGGCCATGCCCTAGTAGTGGCCGGTCCCATATGCCATTTATTTTATATTATTTTTATTATTGTTTCCTTGATCTCATGGAAACTCCTTAGTTTCAACAAACTCCTTAATTTCATGATATTTCCTTCAAATCATGAAAATAATATAAAATGGGGAAAAGTCCACGAGACCGGGCCACTAGATGGCCGACCATGCCCTAGCCGTGGCAGGTCCCACATGCCCCTTATTTCATATTATTATTATTATTATTATTATTATTTCCATCATCTCATGGAAATTCCTTAATCTTATTAAACTCCCCAGTTTCATGGCATTTCCTTCACATGACCGAAATTACATAAAATTAGGAAAGGTGTCATGGGACCGTGGTGCTAGCTGGCAGGTCATGCCCTAGCCGTGGCCGGTCCCAAACCTTGCAATTCCTTATTTTGTTAATTACTTCCATCACTTCATGGAAATTCCTTAATTTTATGAAACTCCTTAGTTTCATGATATTTCCTTCACATCAAGGAAATTACATAAAATTAGGAAAGGTGTCACGGGACTGTGGTGCTAGCTTGCCGATCATTCCCTAGCTGTGGCCGGTCTTACACCTTGCAATTCCTTATTTTATTAATTATATTTCCATCATCTAATGGAAATTCCTTAATTTTACCCTAGTTTCATGATATTTCCTTCACATCAAGGAAATTACATAAAATTACATAAAATTAGGAAAGGTGTCACGGGACCGTGGTGCTAGCCGGCTGGTCATGCCCTAGCCGTGGCCGGTCCCACCTTGTAATTCCTTATTTTATTAGTTATATTTCCACCATCTCATGGAAATTCCTCGGTTTCAGCAAAACCCTGAATTCTTCATATTTTCTCAAATGTTGCTCAAATGCGCATCAGAAGATGTCAAAGCTCTCAGAACTGAGACAGGAAAAATTTAGTGACATGAGCATATTACCTTGACCGACCAAGGTTGTTTCTTTGGCTTGCAAGAGGCCAGTCCCACATATTTTCATCATTTGACCTAATTAGTTCACATTAGGTTCAAACTCGTCCAAACAACTTGGAATTTCATAAAATGATCGTCAGTCGATCCCGTGACCAACCAGTGCCGGTTTCATGACCCCTTGGTTGGTCCTTCATCTCTTCATAATTTATTAGGTTTTATCACCTAAGATTCAGACAAACATTATTTTAATGAAGGATTAAACCAGCATTTAATCATCTTTTCACCAACTGGTCTTCAAGAGACTTTGGTATTTTGCTCACTTGAGAATATGGGCGTTACATGGTCGACTCATCATCCCATGTAGTCGGTACCTCCTGCACTCCATGGTTGATTTTCAATAAATCATCAATTGATCAGTAATTGATCAATATCAGGGTTTCAGATCCAAAGCTCTGCAAAAAAATTGATCAATATCAGTAATTGATCAAACACTAATAATTTTTGTGTCGATCTCATGATAAACATTCTAATTAATTATACTCGTCCAGTTTCCAGTATTTTAATTAATATTCTATTTGGTTATGTTACCAACAACTCATCAAACGAGCAATATTTGCTCAGATGAACAATATTGGTTCAACTATCAATATTCAACAATCCATCGAATGAGTAATATTTTCTCACCTTAACTATCAACATTTACTCGAGAATTATACCTCTGTCTCAACTGACACAATTAATTCATGAGTCTTAGAACATTTACAAATCGCGTTCGACTCAGCAATACAAGGACTCATCGTCCCATGAAGTCAGCAACTGACTAACTAAATACACGTCGCCTTGTAGACTCCACAATCACGAGATATCAATCGTGTCACATGGGGAGATATTAACTAGGGTTTGGTCTGGCGGTCTACGGCACGTGTGTTCATACACACGATGAGAATGTGAGCAAGTCGTGCAATCAGTTGAATGATTTAGCAAAGTAGTGGATAAAAAATCAACCAAGTCTCAGCACGATGATAAACTGTTTTTAACACGAATTTCACTTCCCCACTCTTTGACTCCAGCAACTGTCACACTTCATGGGATCAAGGTGTTTACAATTCTAGCAATATAAATAAGTCTCTGAATCATGATTGAAAAACAAGGACAATCTTTCGTCAAAAAGACAATCTCTCGTCAACAAACAACAAGAGATTAAGAACTCAACATCTGAGCTATTACTCTAAACAGAGCAAATTCAATCAATCAGAACTTATCTTATTTCTTCACGCAGAATACACAACACACCTACAATCTTCGATCACCATTGATCTCACATATTTCTCAGCTTCCCTCCTACAGATTGACCATGTTAGAGCATTGCTCGGTCGAACTCGCATGCGTTTCTATCTCAAGCATGTTTGTCAATGTTAGTGATCAAAACTATAAGTCTTGATTTCTAGTCTATTATAACTAAGTATCGGACTAGGATGGAAAGTGTAGTTGATCTCAATGATTTCATGGCGATCCATTATACAAGTATAAGAACTACTCAATGAACCGGTGGAACTTCTTGACAAACAGGTATGTGAAGACTTGAGCTTATCTATCACTCAAAAGTTTATCTACTCTATCTCCTACTCTTTGAGACAAGAAGTCGTATGCTATATATATAGACTTTGATTATACACATTTGGTATTTCGAGTCGAGTATACCTCACCTATCTACATATCGAAATATGAGTTGGTAAGCTTTTCTCTTTAACCAAGTATATCTTTACCATGTGACAAAAGCCACGATGTGTTTCAATCATCTTGAAAATTGTGTTTCTACCCAAAATTACTTTTAGGCACAAAACACGATTGATTGATGATGAAATAAGACAAAGATATAAGCAATAGATAATGAAGACAAGGATTTTACGTGGTTCGGCAAGTAATGTCTACGTCCACGGATGAATCCCCTTGGGGAGAGAAACTTTATTGATATAAAGTATTATAATGGATTTTCTCTTTGATAGAAAACATAACTAAGAAAATGAAATTTGGTAAAAATATGGGTAGCCAATTCTCCTCTAGTTGAGATTTTTCCTCCTTTTTATCCCGTTGAGATTTAGCCTCTATTTATAGGCAGCTAGTAGATCTAACTTTAGGGGTTAATAATTATCCTAATAACTTCCCCCATCTGTATAAATCCAAGAAAACAACTAGATTCATGATAAAATTTGTTATTCCCTCTAATACTTATCATAATCCTTACAAATCTTAAATAATTATTATCTTGAATAATAATCATAACCATTTAAGATAATTATCCTCTTTCTGTTAAGATTTTGCAATTATCTTAAATAATTATTATCTTGAATAATAATTATAACCACCTAAGATAATTATCTTTTTTCTGTTAGGATTTATCTGGACTTCCATATTAAGAAAAAATGGGTTTCCATAGTAAACCAAATGGGATCCAATAATAAGCCAACTGGGCTTCCAAAATAATCCAGTTATCTATCCATAATAAACGAAATGGGTTTCAATAATAAGCCAACTAGGTTTTTTTAATAAACCGACTGGGCTTCCAAAATAAACCAACTGGGCTTCTATAATAAGCCATATGGGGTTCTCTAATAAACCGACGGGTTTCCATAATAAACCAACTGGGCTTCTATAATAAGCCGTGTTTCACCGGTATGGAATAACTTGTGCGGTACGCATGTGCACCATTTTAATGGGGTACAAACATCTCCCCCTCTTAATGTTCAACTTGTTGATGAATTAAGAAAAATATAATATTAGCTTTCTACCACAAGGTATGACCTTGGCTGTCTTGCTTCAATTAATGTTCATGTACCAAAATATTCCACATCTGAAATATTATGCACGTATTTTTAGCGGGTCCACGTCCATTTTACGTGAGAGACCAAATTTTCCGAAAACGCTTTGTTGAGTGACATTTGTGTGTCGAAGGCCATGTGCCATTGTGGGATCATTAACTTTTTCACATCAAACTAACTACTCAATGTTACGTTGGATGTTCTCCTTACTTTGAGACTTTAGAAGCACATGTATAGTTTGAAAACACATTTATATTAGCATGTGCATACATAAAAAAGTTTAAGAGAATATGCGGACTCACTTGGCATTTCGCATGAATCCTTGAATAATTGTAACTCCAAAGTCTTTTTGTACGCGGCACTTTTAGTTTGCCGACGATTGTCTCATAACGAGATATAGGATGCTCGCATCGACGAAAATACTAACTTTCCCACAGTCAAGTATGTGATTACATCTCATGGTATCACTCTTGATGTACATTTTTTCTTGGAATGCAAAAAGAACCGCTATATCACGTCATGCTTTAACTCCCTCAATTTTGAGACTTTAATTCCCAAAAAAAACCCAATTATATGAGTTTGTTTCATGCACAGAGATCTTGAACCTGTCTAATGTAAGTGGGCGTACCATTCGTCTTCATTTAATCTACTAATGGCACTTGAGTGACATAGAGTAACTTTAATTCTTGTACTTTTATGCAGATGTTCTCTTTGTTAGAACTTTCATTTCCTAGCTCGCATTTCTTGTAAGATATCGCCAAAACTATTCTATTTTGTGCGAAAACTCGTTCCTTGATTTTTTTTCTTTGATTGAAATACGCTCTAATTTATTAAATTAGTTTATCTCTTTAATAGAAAAATCATCAAAATTCTTTTCCCATTCATATGAAAATTCCGTGTCTGGATTAAATTAATAACTCAACTTTGATTTTGAGAACATACCTCACTCAAATATAGGTTGCTCCCTTATCTTTCTAGGCACCTTGACTTCCCATATAATCCCGTACTGGCCTAGAATTTTCCGACTCAACGCTCTTGTGTCTGCAATTAATGAATGTATGATAATATCTGGTGTACAAGTTGACTGTCTCTAACGTTTTGTCATACAATTCATTTCTTTGGCTCCATCTCCTTTACCGAACGCTTTTCGTTTTCTCCTTTTGTTTCATATTTTATTTGTTGAAACATTTCTACTCTTATTCTTGAATTACTTCTACCAAAGTACTTCGCTTTTGTTTTTTTTTGCTTTTTCTTGAAAAGCATTGCAACTCTTTCCTTGATAAGCAAAATACTTCGTTTTTGTCTTTCTTTTTTTTTTTAGAAAAACATCACAAGTATTTCTTTAATAAAAACATGCAAAAAAGTGTTCTCAGTTGTGGCTATAAACTTGATTTATAATGGTGAAGACTTACCGCTCTCGAGCGTTCGTTCTTTCCACCCTAGTCGACCCCATTACTTGCAATGATATTGAAAAAGATGTGTCTTATTATACGACTTCCTTAACCATGTTGGTTTTGATAGATGGCTATAGGCTTATCATCATGTATCTTCTCTATTCCCAGCTTTTCTGGATACATCATGATTTTTGTTTTTTGAATTACCCTTAAATTGATGCTTTGGTTTGGTGTGTCCTTCCGTTCTAGAGCTTTTTCTTACACGTGACAACTTTGCTTTATTTATTTTTCCAGCTCTCCCATACCTGTCGGCCCTGTTGCACAATTCTTTGAGGGTTCCGACTGATTGAATCGTTTTCCTCGAGTAGGAATTGAACCCACGACCAATCAGGGGAACTCCCAAACTCGTCGAAATTTACTTGATCTGCGCCTGACATTAGTGGACAGAGAATACTAGGAAGATATGGCCAATAGATGACCGAACCACCTGGGTTTGAGTTTTCATTGCTGATACATGCCCGTAAAAAGTCGCGTTGTCCTCGTTCAAGAACATTTGGTGAGTGGCGCACCCGATGTGTTTATTCAAATGCCGGGCGAAGTCTGATTCGTATGAGCCAGAGTTGGTGCCTCGGTCTTGGATTCGCACGTTAAGATGGTGCACGTGCGCTTGGTGACGGACTAGCTCGGTTTGCATAGGAACCAAAAATTGGTAACAGGAGGAGCTTGAGTTTGTTGTCTCCTACAGAAGCTGCTGCCACTAGTTTCTGACCAAGCTTCCGTTAACTTTTAGCCATGGCTCCGGTGATGGTGTATCTAAGATTAAGAAGTTAAATCTGTAATAACTCGGAGAAGGAGTATGTGAATGAATTGGATCGTAATTCGAGCATAACTTCAACTGTGCCGCTGTTGATTGACGATGAAGAACCAAGGTGATAATTTTTGAATGTTGAATGGTGTATGAATAATGGGTTTAATATGAATTGAACTTTGCAAGAATTCTTTTTAGAGAAATTGAAAACCATAAAAGTTTAAAGCTATGGCAGGAAGAGTATGACCCATGACCTGTTTTGTAAAAAGCCTGAATGACCACTTATGCTTCTTACATCATCTTTTCAATATCTTCCTTCCTAACGGGTGTCTCTAACAATTACCTTCTTACCAAGATTATACGCAATTTCAGCAGCATCCTTGGTAGTTCGACACGGTGAATCCTTGGAGTTTGCAATAAAAACTGCCCTCTTTGTAGAAGAACAAAGGTAAGCTTCCATAATCTCACGTACCTTAGATGATGTTTCTTCAGCTGATGTTCGTAACCTTCAATCTGTTAACCAACCAATAATGGTAGTGCATAAAGAGTATATGAATTGTTCGTGTTACTGCTCGATTTGCGTTTTCTACTTTGTCCACATCGAAGTGTTTAGGATCTGTGGCTTAGTCGTTGATTGCCTTAGTGTATCTACTCTTCCCAACTGCGTGTAGTTTGTATGTCTAGATGACAATTTTGGGTCCACCATAATCATATGCTTTGATTTTCTCGTGCAAGGAAGGATGCTAGACTTACCTTGGTAACTTAATCTTGCTTTTCCACTTCAGTTGGACTGGAAAGACAGCACCACGTCAACCAATTTGTACATGTCAGCTGTCCTTGATTGCGTCTCGTTCTATATGAGCGTCTTTGCACCCCCTTTCACAACCCACAACTGAATTTTGCTACCTCCTTCAGTAAGTAATTACATCCTTCCTTTTGTTGTTCTCAAGTTTTCTTTTTGTTTTTATTAAAGCAAGAGCTTACTCATATCTTCACTCCTGCTTCGAAGCTACCAGGTAACTCGAGCACTGTCTCTGCACCTTTATATTAGTTCTTTCTTTCGAAAATTATATATTTACTAGTCTTTGATCACTTTACAAGACTTGCTTTTCTTATAACTTTACTTGATTATCATCAGTAAGTCCATTAACTCGTCATCACCTTCCACAAAAGAAACTTTGCATGATCGACCATAACATGCAATCAAATTAGATTCCTCAGCAGATGAACCACAAGAACCGCGTCGCGATCCTTGATAACATCCTCAATGACCTCTTAACTGATGAGCCTTTAGGATCTTTCAATGGTCTATAGGAAGACCGAAGACAGCTTCCTTCAACAGTGAACACTCAAAGTTCTTGGTTTTCTCTTTAATAGAAAATGTTCCAAGCTCTTTACTTTTCTCTTTAATAGAAAATATTTTTGTATATATGCGCGTGTGAAATGTTTAACAACGTTATCAAGGATTTTACCTTATTTGAATGCAGGTTGATCCTATAGTTGACTAGGCACATTTTTTTCCGTTGTTAGAAATGATCATCAATGGTACGTCGATCTGCAAACACTTGCAAATCCGTATCTCCCCTGTTCTTACGGAAGCTTTTGCTTCTACCCATTTAGTGAAGTAGTTAGTTGCGGCTAACAAATACTTGACGCCCCCAAGGTGCAGCAGGAAATTGACCTACAATACCTAATCCCCATTTGCTGAATAGCCACGGGCTCACAACCAGATGCAACTCGTTCGCTAGTCTCCTTATAAGTGGGATATGCAGCTGACAAGCCAAGCATTTTCTTATATATTCCTTGCGCCACTCTGCATACAAGGCCAGGAGTATTTTTGAGATAAAAACCTATGTGCTAGGCTCCTGCCTTCAGAATTATCTTCTTTTTTTCTCTCGATCAAATAAAAATAAAAAAGTGAAAAAATGTATAGGGACTAGGACTTCAAAGTGACTAGCCGCTAGGCCACTCACCTGAAAGACCTATTGGAAACAAAAATAAACCCTTCCAGGCCATTCCACAGCAGGAATAAAACCTGGCCTATCCTCAAAAAACTCAAAAATATCCTCAGCCAGCAAACATGCTTGCTTGGCCGAGGCATCAGCTGAAAAATTAGCCTCCCTATAGCTATGAATATAACGGACATTAGAGTAGAGCGACTTCGCAATTTTCCACTTCTGCACCAGCTGCCAAGGAAACTCCTCCTTTTGAAAGGATTGAATACAACTCTTCGAATCAGAACGTATGCAAATACTCCGCAGATTCCATCTCTTAGCCATAATCGCACCATAAATAATCGCACAAACCTCCGCATAGAAATTTGTTTGCCAACCAAGGCCAACACAAAGAACACCAAGCACCTCCGAACTCGCATTCCTGAAAACCACACCTGCACCAGCTTGGCCCGAGTTTCCGAAAGAAGCACCATCACAACAAATCATGATTTCATCTTAATCAGGAGGAGACCAACTAATCTCAATTGGGGTAGACGTTTTGCATGATCTATGTCGCACTTTGAAATAATTCAGAATGCGTAACTCCTCTAAAGTATTATGCATGTGGCCTTTCATTCTAATTGAATTATCACGAATAACCTGATAAACTCTCCCTTTAAAGCCCAGCCATTGAAAAGCCATGTTCTCAAAATAAGACTTGTTACGTAACTTCCATAACTTCGTGACAATTACCAGATTTGCAACTAACCACAGGTCCTTGATCATTCTACTACGACCTTTAGCAGCCTTATATGAGTCCACCAGGTCTTCCTTTGGATCGATCTTGAAAACTCCAGCCACCCAAGCCCAAATCCTCTTAGCCACTCTGCAATGCCAAGTGATGTGGCTAAGAGTTTCTCCACTTTTCCTACATAAATGACACATAGTAGGCATGCTCCTACCAGTCTTCTTAGTAATATTGTCTTCACTAGCACAACATTGCCTGGCTCAAATATTCCAATATTGCACACTCAAGGTAGGGTGCACAACCTGTCTAGAAAACAGATTTGCACAAGGTACAACTTCTGCCGGCAACTTAAGAGCGGCCTTAGCCGACTTGACTGAGAAAATTCCTTTGCTATCTAAATCCCAAATTTTATAATCCTCACCACCAGCAATAACCGGCAAGTTTTTCACATCAATACTGCAACGAATCATCAAATCTCTTGTTTTTTCAGGAATAACCCAAGCACCATCAAAAATAATATCACTAACTTTAGCCTTAAAATCATTAGGGCCTTTGGAAGTGATACCAAGTCTTTGCGCAATCGAAAAATAACCACACCAATTATCAAAGAATAAGGAAGTATTAGCGCCGTTACCTATAATTGAGCGGGTATGCTTCTGCACAAAATTGTAGATCAAGCGAATGCCAGGAAAAACCGAAGAACCCAGCTTGTAATTAATCAGATTACCGTTGATCTTAAAGTATTTGGCCCTCAAAAATCTCGCCCAAATCTTATTTGAATCTCGAATAGAAATCCAAAGTTTCATGAGCATAGCCCTATTAACATCATTTAACTTCTTAATGCCAAGACCACCTTCACGCTTTGGGAGGCATAGATCATCATATATAACCGTAAAATATTTACGTTTCTTTCAGAATTATCTTCACAACACCTTTCATGTGCCTCAGCAAACAATTGCTTCCCTTCTTCTCAAGCCATAGAGATACGTTAACATATCCGGCCATGCCATCGGATCTAACAGAAGTATAACTGGGTACTGCTCATTGCATCCCATTCCATACAATAGTCCAAGATTCAGAAGATGGTTCAAAGGATGTCGCTTGGAACGAAGTCCTTGAAGACTTGATAGCAGCAACATCGGCAACGCAACGCCTCTCAGCTCGTCTACTTCACCCAGCGGTTCCAGAATATTTCGACCATACAAGCATCCACAACATATCATCACCGCAATCATAAAGGAAAGAATAAGCCTTCAAGACACCGGCTCAGTAGTCCAAACACCAAATAACTTAAAGTCAAGGATGGATCAACAACGCACCTACACTCTCCAAGATTAGCCCTGACATGATCATTGCGGAGCATATATTTCATCTATCTATCCCAGGAGTGCAATGGAGTTTGGTAAATTTTGAAATCCACTGGAGAGGTTAGATGCTCATTCTTCTGGAGTCAGAACCTTATTACACATTCTGGAGAAGATCGATGATACTGTTGGGTGGCTACATGCGCAAAATAGAAAAGAGCACCTACCCTGAGTTCTCCTGGCACGCCTTGCAGCTGATTATAACTATTGGAGATTGCTTTGTTGCCAATTACGTTGCTAACAAAGAAAGTCATTCACACCGAGATAAATTTCCAAGATTGATCAACTACTCATGGATATTATACTGACAGCTAAAATACGAAGACAAGATGAACTTACTTTGCCGTTAACGATTAGAACGCCTATGATCGAGCTGCCGCAAACAGACACAAGAAGCAGACGAGCAAATAATAAAAGGGGAAGAAGTTAGCACACCCTATTATATACCGAGCCATTTTGGAATTCGAATAAATAAGGGTTTTTCCTTTTGGACCATGCACGGAAGAAAGCAGCTGGGCTCGCAACGCCAATGCTCTATGGAACCAACCTCCATGACTGAACCAGCAACGCGCCAGCACGAGGAACACCAGCCGCTTAACCTGCAATACTTCATAGCCAAGCCAGCCGCTTAACCTGCAACGCTCCGTGGCCAAAGTTGCGGCGCCAGCATCAACACTCCGTGGCCAAAGTTGCAACCCCAACATTAGTACCCTGTGGCAAAGCCAGAAGTACGTCAATACAAGGATCATGGACTACCCATGCCTCTTGTCAAAGGTTAGTCGAATTTTTCCTGTCAATCTCCGCATATTTTGCCCTGTTGATTTTATCCTTGTATGTCACCATCTCATGCTTACCCCGCAACAATACCACTGTTACGTGTTGCAGGGGACTTAATGTTGATGGTGGTTTTTAGTTCAGGGTTAAATTTGTAAAACCTTGCATTTAATGTGCCGTCACTCTGCAAAGAAATGGAACCATGTAAAAGTGGTGAGTGATTCAACCTCTTCACTGGCGCATTTATTGAGCAACTCAATATTTTCTTATGAAATTTACCGAGAATGGTTCTGTAGATGGGGAAAAACAATTTGCTGGTTTTTACGGGATTGAGGAGACGACTGTGCGGAGGATACTCCTTGAACCGAGCGAAATGTTTAACCTCACACAGATGCACTACAAGAAGGGAGTGTTTTAAGTTCGAGAGATCAATCTGTAGGATTCCGGCCTAAACCAAGACAATGGTCGTTCCAGAGTCAATTCGGTCACAAGAGAGGATGGGCTGATCTGTAGGAGGGAAGCTGAGAAATGTGTGAGATCAATGGTTATCGAGATTGTAGATGTGTTGTGTATTCTGCGGAAGAAAGTTATGAATAATTGAATTTTACTCAGTTGAGAGCCATTGCTCAGACGATGAGTTCGTGTAGACGAAAGATTGTCTGTGTGAACTTGTTGAGAATTTATTTTCTTTTCAATCAGGATTCAGAGACTTATATATTGCTGAATTGAAAACACCATGATCCCATGAAGTGTGACAATTACGGGAGTCAAAGAGTGGGAAAGTGGAAAATCGTGTTGAAACCAGTTGCTCATCGTGCGTAGACTTGGTTAACTTTCCACCCACTACTTTGCTAACTCCTCCAACTGATTGCACGACTTGCTCACATTCTCATCGTGTGTATGAACACACGTGCCGTAGACCGCCAGACCAAAATTCTAGTTAATATCCCCCCATGTGACACGATTGATGTCTCGTGAATGTGGAGTCTGCAAGGCAGACGTGTATTTAGTTAGTCAGTTGTTAACTTTATGGGACGATGAGTCCTTTTATTGCTGAGTTGAAGATAATTTGTAAATGTTCCGAGACTCATGAATTTACCATGTCTGTTGAGATGAAGATATAATTACGTTGATTGTTAAGGTGAGCAAATATTGCTCGTACGAGCAAATGTTGCTCGTTTGATAAACTGTTGAACATTAATAGTCAGTATTCATGGACTAAGAAAGTATTGCTCATATGATGACTTATTGAATATTGATAGTTGAACCAATATTCATGCACTAAGCAAATGTTGCTCATCTGAGCAAATATTGATAGTTGAACCAATATTCATGGACTGAGAAAATGTTGCTCATCTGAGCAAATATTGATAGTTGAACCAATATTCATGGTCTGATTAAATATTGCTCGTATGAGAAAATGTTGCTCGCATGAGTTATTGAATACTGGCAGTTGAGCCAATATTCATGATTTGAACAAATATTCCTCTTATGAGCAAATGTTTCTCGTTTAATGAATTGTTGACATCGTCGAATATTGTTAGTTGAACCAATATTCTTTTAATTGAGCAAATATTGCTAGTTTGAGCAAACATCAATTTAAGATGCTAACATCTGAGCGGAGCATAATTATTAAAGTGTTGATCATGGGATCAACGTAAAATTATTAGTGTTTGAATCTGCTCAAAATTATGTTTTGCAGAGCACTGGATTCGAAACCCTAATTTTGATCAATTGCCGAATTGGTGATTTATTGAAAATCATTTATGTAAATGAAGTAGGGACCGGCTACAGGGGATGATGAACCTACCATATAGTGCCCAGATGCTCAAGTGAGCAAAATACCAAAGTCTCTTGAAGATCAGTTGGTGAAAGGATGATTAAATGCTGGTTTAATCATTTTTCAAATATTGCTCGTGTGAGCGTCAGGTAGTAGAACCTGATTATGGATAAATGAGGGACTGACCAAGGGATCATGAGATCGGCCCTTGGTGGTCATGGGACCAGCTGATGGTCGTTTTAACACACTCCCACCTGTTTGGGAAGAGTTTAAACCCTGTATGAGCAATTGAGAAAATTAGGTCAAAATTATTAAAACACGTGGGACCGGATATTTGCAAGCCTCAGGTTCGGCCTTAGTCGGTCAAGGAGACATGCCCGCGTCACCATAATGTCCGTGTCTCAGTCTTGAGAGTTTCGGTATTTTCCGGTGTGCGTTTGAGCAACATTTTGAGAAAATATGAAGAAATCAGGGATTTTGCTGAAACCGTGAAACTTCATGAGATGAAGTAATAAAATTATAAATAATGAAGGAATCATGAGGTATGGGACCGGCTAGGCCAAGTATCCGGTCCCAAGGCATTTTTTCCTAATTTATAATATTTTTATGATTTTAGGGAAATATCATGAAAATCAAGAAGTTTGTTGAAACCAAAGAATTTGTTGAAATTAAGGAGTTTCCATGAGATGAGGGAATCATAAAAAATAATAATAATGATAAAATAAGGGGCGTATGGGACCGGCTAGGGCGTGACGGGCCGGTTATGGCCCGGTCCCACGGGTTTCCCTAATTTTATATTATTTTTCATGAACTTGAGTGAAAGAGTTTCCATGGGATGAGGAAACAAATAATATTAAAATAATAAGACATCGGCATGTGGGACCGGCCATGGCTGGCCGGCCGAGAGCCCGGGTCCTGTGCGTTTTCTCCCTAATTTATACTATTTCATGAATTGAGGGAAATATCATGAAATCAGGGAATTTTCATGTGATGAGGGGAATAATAAAATAAGGAGTCATGAGGTGTGGTCCGGCCACGGCTAGGGCATGGCCGGTCGGCTAATGGACCTGATCCCGCGACACCTTTCCTAAATTTTATTATTTCTTTGATACGAGAAAACACCATGAGACTGGGTAGTTTCCTTGAGACGAAGGAGATTTGCTCAAATGAAGGGATTTTCATGAGGTCAGGGAAAATAATAAAAATATGATAAATATAAAATTGGACATAGGACTCGCCACAGCACGACCGGCCGGCCGGTGGGCCCAGTCCCCAGCGCCTTGATTAATATTTTATTATTTATTATTTTTTTTCCTACTTTGTATAGGTTCATCGTTCTTTCATGTTTTGGAATGCTCGTTTGCGCATTCAAGTGCTCGTTCGTGCATTATTGCCGAGTACACTAACACCATTTTGGTCAGGGCTTACTCGATAGCTGCTCAGATGCCCGCACGTTGAATATTTATCACTAACCCGTGGAATTCTGCTGGGAAGAACCACAAATTGAAGTGACGAAATATTACTAAGAATCGTAGAATATTGTTGAATATTCAGTTAACGATTATAGATAATTAACTGACGGCTCTATACTAGCAGGCATGCTGTCTAGAATCATTAATTATCTGAGAATTGAGAAACATGAGCTTGTTGAAACGTCATATTTACTTTATATAGTCAGGGAAAACCTTGTTGTATCCTGAATACGTTGTTGCTCTATACTAGCAGGCACGCTGTCTAGGAGCCGTCCAATCTTTCGATTCTATATAGAAATAATTACTTATATTGCTCACTATTCATGAGATGTGCCATTTCCTCAGCTGGAAGACTACACATCTACATATACTCTGAGAGACAGCCTTCTCAGTCAGAGATTTTATGACATGAGCTTTCATGCTTCAACGAGAGACATGAGCCTCAATACTCATCTGATTGCCGGATCAGGAGCATGTATACTTATGGTTTTACGATTTTAACCCTTGTCGAAAATCCACCATCTACATTAAGTCCCATTCTTGGTGAGGGACGGTCATGTTCCTCAGTCAGCACTGAATGGTGATTTTCTACAGACAAAATAAGTAATTGAACTTAGTCGTAAGATATGACGTTACCGGATTTTTTACTGAATGAGCAAACCATGGCTTGAATGAAAACCCAGTGGCATAATAAAGCGTCATCCAACGAGCATAAATTGGTGTAGAACCGTTGGTTTGGTGATGGGACCTTGATCGAATTAGGATTCACGGGCCCGACCCGAAAAGGAAATCCTTGTGAAATTAGGTTTTGGAAATAAAAATTGATATAAAAGGGAATTAATCCTTTTTTTTTTTAATTTTCTTCCACGACCACCACCTTCATTTCTTCATCACCTTCACGCCATCAGGGAGGAGCAGAGAGATTTCCGCTGGAGCAGTCGATCGTCGGCGCCGTCCGACCACCGTCCGGCCAACGCCGACCAGTGATTTTTTTTGTGCTGATTTCATGAGTTTTTCATGCTTTGATCATATTAAAATTTTATACATGTGTATATATGAGTGTGAGTTTTGTTGAATACCATTGTTTTATTAAACGTATGTTCGTTCGATCGTTCGTTCAAGATACTAGCAACAATCCCTAGCTTGAGAGATATTTTTCTTTTGAAAATAAACCTGTGTTCAGTGATAAAATTTTGTTTATGAGCTTTCATGGAAACCAAAACTTCATCTTAAAAGGTGTGTACTTTTCATAAAATCGAAATAAACCTTCGTTTCAAAGAAAGATGTTCGTACGAAGGAAAAGAGATTTTTATTTCTTTTTTTTTGTCAAACCGTGACCTGGTCACGATTTTTTTTTTACGTGAATTTTGCTCACATGAAGTATATTTTTCATGAGAAATATATATGAACAGTTCTCGCATATATATATATATATATATATATATATATATATATATAACATGCATAAATATATTTGTGTTGACAAATAAAATATAATTTTGAGCAATCGATAAAGTAAACAATTATATATGATGAAATATTGTTTTCATGTAAATTTTCATAACCTGGTCGTGAATGTTCACATGATGAAAAAATTTATGTTCACGATTTTATGAAAACCTGAGCTTTGCTCGCTTTTGTAGATTCGAAGAAACGAGCAAGTTTTGAAGTGCTAACTCTTGCATTGCCATCACTATTGTTAGTGGAATTGTAAAAAGGTAAGAGTTAAGGATTACCATTTTGTAGATGTTGGCACGTGCACTTTTCCAATTACTTCATTCCGTCGATGTTTGCATCTTGTATGAATGATAGACTGAAGTAAAATATTGTGTGCATGTTACAGCCACTTCGCAAGGATGTCTTATCCTCAAGAAAATTGTGCCTCCAGGGACGATGTACGCATATATGATGACGTATCCAGGGATGATACATGCATGGATGAGACTTCCATTGGTGAAGAAGAAGAAGAAACTCCTGGGATCAAGAATGTTCCAAACGTGGATGATGCAATTTTTGAGGTTCAGCAGGAGACCGAAAAACGTCTTAAGTCCCCAGCATATCATCTTCTGATAAATCCCAGGAGTGTTACTCAAAAGAAATTGGTGACTCCCAAGACGGTAATTCGATTTTGACTTGAACGAGGAATTTTTCTTGCATCAATCATAGAGTTTAAACTTTCTCGACGACCTTTGGAGAAATTTTCTGGATGGGCGAGGCACATGCTGGGTTTTCCTCATGTCAGATCTATGTTGAACCAGGCACAAGTAACAAGGTTCATTCAAGCATCTGGAGATTTGTTTATTTTTCATGATGCGCGAGGCATAGTCGCTCTTCTTGCTCGTTGGTGCATTCCAACCCATACCTTCATATACAGATGGGGAGAGTTTACTGTTACCTTAGAGGATGTGGCGGCTTTGTTGCATCTCCCAATCACAGGTAATCTTCCTGAAGGTCTTTCAACTGAAGAGACAGCAATTTCTAACATCTTGACAGCGGAAATGGATCGGATCAACAAGGCATCTTGCAAATATTGTTATGCTTACTAGTTAACGTGTTGGTGGCCAAGAGATGAGGTTCTTGACTGTCCTGTTGACGGTACGTTGTCTATTGCTGCTTTATTATGCTTATGGATGTTCGTAGATGTGTTCGAAGACAGTGGAACTTTGTTGAAACCATTTGTTATTCCCTTTTCTATAAATATAGCTCAAGGTGAGCAACTCCCGATAGGTAGTCTATTCTTGGGTTCTTTGTACTCTAATTTGGATTCTATGATTATAGACTCCAGCGTATCAAATGGCTTCATGAAGATAGAGTGTTATGCCAATACGATGTTTCTCCAAGATTTGTTGTGGGAACATTTTAAGAACTATGCTCCTATTCCACGTACTATCCTGCCAGAACCGAGTGCTGATGCCAGTCACGTCTTCTCTGAAAAAGATGATGCCAGGATTATGCGTTGGTCTACAAAGCAGCCTCGACTCAAGACACGTCTCATTGATGTTTTAGACGATGAATCCGAGTTCAATTTTCGCCCATAGGGGTCAATTCCTTCTTGTACTTCCCACCCGACAACCTTCAATACTGGAGAAAGTAGAGTCTTATCATCTGGTGCAGTCCTGAGTGACGGAGAGAGATCTTTCATGCTGGATTGCACTCCTGGTCACTTGATATCAGCAATATATGGAGAGCTTTCAGTGGAGGAATATAATATTGACATGGCAGCTCGGCAAATGGGTATGGATCAGTGTGTTCGGACTTTTCGAAGGAGAAAGCCATTGGTTGAGCAACTTAGGACCCATTTGGACTGCACACATGTGGAAGGAATCGCTTATTGGTTTCCTTGCTCCGATAGGATTACTTATGTAACTCCAGGTTATGTAGACTTCTGGGATCAGCATCTTGAACGCCTACCTAATTTTGCAACGACCGGTCAACCTCTGGTGAAAAATGCTCCTTCTGCTGAAATGCATTCCACTCGACCAAGATTGAAGTATCTTTCTGGTGATAAACGAAAGACATCCCCAGGATGTTCACAGGGATGAACCCATTTCATAATCTTCAAAAAATTATGATAATTATATTTTGATCATTGTATCAAAATTTTCCACAGGACAGTCGTAATGTAAGACCTCGAATCCGTGTAGACTTATCAGAAACTGAAGCAATTATTCATGGCGGAGAGGGCAGGAGCAAGAATTATAAGTTGTTACCTAACACCATAAAATCCCTGATTGCTTCTTTGGTGAGTCATCAATATTCCTTTTCCGTGACTTCTTCCTCCGTGTAATTAGTATCGTGAAACCAATATTTGTTATTCCGTTGTAGAACTTTGCGCCATCAAGTATTGACGGTCTTCGATTCTCTGCTGCTGGGCAGACGATTTCTGACTCAAGTGTTGAAACAAAGGCCGAAATAAGTATTTCTTCGCATCAAAAATTACGATGCTTCGTAGATAAATACTGATTGTTTAAAAATATCCAGGAGGATGTCACCGTGGAAGTGGAGATCACTGGTGATGTTTTTTTGGAGGATAGCAACAAGGAAAACCCCCAGAACTCGAAACCGAATGAAAGTAATGGTGTTGTTGACGTTGATACAAGCAATTCTGGTTCTTTGAACACACCAAAGCCCACCCAAGTAAGTATTTATCTTTTTTTTTGTCCATGGAAGCATAAACTTGTTGATTTATGAATGTGTGAACAAGAATCCATGTGCATATACGAAAACTTTGCCGAAATACGTCACCAGAAAATTCAGAACTCAGTCTTTCGGCGAAAACGCCATAAAATCTTCATATGAAGTCATATTTTCAAAGTCTTCATATGTATCTTCAAGCCCGAAAAATTTCCAAGCTTTTTCATATAATATTTTTAAGTTTTGAGCACGTTTAGAGGTCTAAATCAGCGAAACAGTAAACTTCCAGGAGACTTTCAGAACTTCTTCAGATTGCATGTTGTCCAATATTTTAACCACATCTCCTTGATCGTTCATCGGATTGTTATGAAATTTTGGTATGTTGTAGAGGACATCCATACGAAGATAATGGTATATAAATCATCCTTATATTCCTTGTATATTGCGCCCAGTTCGTCATCTTGTTCAGGGCAGAGTAAAATCTCTTCAGACGAGCTTGCCGTTAAAAAAGTGTTTCATGACTTTGATGCTGTTTCTTCACGCCTTGAATGCATAATGATGAGTTTTGATGATGTTGGTCTGCTTCTATGCTGTAGTTTATGATCTCATTTGTCTTCCATGTTTAGATTGCTCTAACCTCATGTAATCTTCGTATTAGGTACTAAATACCGAAGTTGAGGGTACTGAAACCAATAAGGATAATTCAAGCAGCCATGGAGTTATTGATGAAGAGATAACCGTCCCTGCACTTAAAGTCCATGAGAGAGTTGTCACTGAATTCATGGAAACTTCAATTGTTGCCACTCCAGTAATAGAAGAAACTGAGCCACAAGCAGAGGAGACTGAAGAAACTGTTGCCATGACCGTAGAAGTTTCTCCAGTAATTGAGAAACGCATAGTGGTGTATGAATATCCAAGTGCAGGGGTTGCTTTTGATCCTCCATTTGATGATCACTCCCATATCATGAACTAGTTGGTGGATTCAGCGTTCCCATTGGATATGCAGGCTTGTATGAGAAAATATGGAAGAAGTTTGGTCACATCATTGTTAACAGGGATCCCGGACGCGCTTATGCTTTAATAATGCAAGTAAGCGTCATCTTGTGTGTTGTTAGTGATATATGTGTCAGGGCCAGAAATATTGTAACTCCAGATGTACTCTTTGGTTGGGAGTTCAACTTGGAGAATTCTGAAAGACTTGGCTTCAACGTGAAGTGGATTCGTAAGAAAATTAATGCTATTAAGGACTCATGTGAGAATAACATACCCTTTCCGAATAATATTGTGATGGAGAAGGAGGAAAAGATTGCTAAGCTGACTGAGGCGCTGAACCTGGAGAAGGCGGCTTTGCAAATCTTGAAGGATGCAGAGGAGCAAAAGTCTTTCTTTGATGACTTTCTTTGATTTCTTTTCATAATCTCTTGAACTTATGAACTTTTGAGAGATGTGAGATTTTATTTTGGTTTTGATATTGATTGATTTTGGGTTGGTAGATGAGTGGGGATCTTTTTTGGATTTGACAGAGATTTTTTTTAAGTAAAACGAACTGAATTTTGATAAATTGCTGAATTCAAATACTGAATGCAAGTAGTGCAAACGTTTTGGAGAAATTGAAATACAATGAAAGAAAATCCTAAATGCCAAATCCTTGGTGTCATGAATGCTCAAACGCCCAGTACTTCAAATACCCAATAATTTCAGGCGTCAAATGCTTTAAGACAGTTCTCGTGGGTTACTAGCAGGGTCCTGCCATCCGTGTTGACAAACCTGTAGTATCCTCCAGTTATGGATTTAGCAACTACAAATGGCCCTTCCCAATTGGAGCTTCTTGCAGATTGAAGGTTGCGCTGAGTTGCTTTGAGAACCAGGTCTCCCTCACAAAAAATTTTAGGCTTGGTTGTCCGTGATTTGAATATCTTTTTCTGATTTGGAATTCCCCGTGTGGCGGGATTCCAAGGCTGTGGCACATATGGACACTCGTGCAAAGGGAAGTATCCATAGTACTGTCTGTCATGCTTAGCCACATCTTCAGCGATGAACCTTTTGATAGAATTATCAATTTGAAGGGGCTCTGTGCTCAACAATTTGGTGTAATATTGTAGAGGTGAAGATATCCACTCGTAGCTTTTTGTGATTGTTAAGTTGTTAGTGGGAAGAAGTCCTCGAACCATAACAACATAATTAAACATTGGTAGTATAGGCGCATGAAGAGGAATTAGCCTTTCCTGAGTACGGAACCTTTTGATGTAAGAGTGTGCACAAATGCACTACAAGAAGGGAGTGCTTTAAGTTCGAGAGATCAATCTGTACGACTCCGGCCTAAACCAAGACAATGGTCGTTCCAGAGTCAATTCGGTCACAAGAGAGGATGGGATGATCTGTAGAAGGGAAGCTGAGAAATGTGTGAGATCAATGGTGATCGAGATTGTAGGTGTGTTGTGGATTCTGCGTAAGAAAGTTCTGAATAATTGAATTTTACTTAGTTGAGAGCGATTGCTCAGACGATGAGTTCGTGTAGACGAAAGATTGTCTGTGTGAACTTGTTGAGAAATTCTTTTCTTTTCAATCAGGATTCAGAGACTTATATATTGCTGAATTAAAAACACCATGATCCCATGAAGTGTGACAGTTGCGAGTCAAAGAGTGGGGAAGTGGAAAATCGTGTTGAAACCAGTTGCTCATCGTGCGGATACTTGGTTAACTTTACACCCACTACTTTGCTAACTCCTCCAACTGATTGCACGACTTTCTCACATTCTCATCATGTGTATGAACACACGTGCTGTAGACCGCCAGACCAAAACCCTAGTTAATATACCCCCATGTGACACGATTGATGTCTCGTGAATGTGGAGTCTGCAAGGCAGACGTGTATTTAGTTAGTCAGTTGTTGACTTTATGGGATGATGAGTCCTTTTATTGCTGAGTTAAACATAATTTGCAAATGTTCCGAGACTCATGAATTGAACATATCTGTTGAGACGAAGATATAATTAAGTTGATTGTTAAGGTGAGAAAATATTGCTCGTACGAGCAACTGTTGCTCGTTTGATAAACTGTTGAACATTAATAGTCAGTATTCATGGACTGAGAAAGTATTGCTCATATGAGGACTTATTGAATATTGATAGTTGAACCAATATTCATGGACTGAGCAAATGTTGCTCATCTGAGCAAATATTGATAGTTGAACCAATATTCATGGCATGAGCAAATATTGCTCGTATGAGCAAATGTTGCTCGCATGAGTTATTGAATACTGACAGTTGAGCCAATATTCATGATTTGAACAAATATTCCTCGTATGCGCAAATGTTCTCGTTTAATGAATTGTTGACATCGTCAAATATTGATAGTTGAACCAATATTATTTTAATTGAGCAAATATTGCTCGTTTGAGCAAACGTCAATTTAAGATGCTGACATCTGAGCCGAGCATAATTATTAAAGTGTTGATCACGGGATCAACGTAAAATTATTAGTGTTTGAATCTTCTCAAAATTATGTTTTGCAGACCTCTGGATTCGAAACCCTAATTTTGATCAATTTCTGAATTGATGATAAATTGATGATTTATTGAAAATCATTCATGAAAATGAAGTATGGACCGACTACATGGGATGATGAACCGACCATATAGCGCCCAGATGCTCAAGTGAGCAAAATACCAAAGTCTCTTGAAGATCAGTTGGTGAAAGGATGATTAAATGCTGGTTTAATCATTTTTCAAATAGTGCTCGTGTGAGCGTCAGGTAGTAGAACATGATTATGGATAGATGAGGGACCGACCAAGGGATCATGAGATCATCCCTTGGTGGTCATGGGACCATCTGATGGTCGTTTTAACAAACTCCCAGTTGTTTGGGAAGAGTTTAGACCCAGTATGAGTAATTGAGCAAATTAGGTCAAAATTATTAAAACACGTGGGACCGGCTATTTGCAAGCCTCAGAGCCGGCCTTGGTAGGTCAAGGAGACATGCCCGCGTCACCATAATGTCTGTGTCTCAGTCCTGAGAGTTACGATATTTTCCGGTGTGCGTTTGAGCAACATTTTGAGAAAATATGAACAAATCAGGGATTTTGCTGAAACCGTGATACTTCATGAGATGAAGGAATAAAATTATAAATTAATGAAGGAATCATGAGCTGTGGGACTGGCTAGGCCAAGGATCCGGTCCCAAGCCATTTTTTCCTAAATATAATATTTTCATGATTTTAGGAAAATATCATAAAAATCAAGAAGTTTGTTGAAACCAAGGGATTTGTTGAAATTAAGGAGTTTCCATGAGATGAGGGAATCATAGAAAATAATAATAATGATAAAATAAGGGGCGTGTGGTACCTTCTAGGGCGTGAACGCCTGACATATGGCCCGGTCCCACGGGTTTCCCTAATTTTATATTGTTTTTCATGAATTTGAGTGAAATTTCATGAATCCAAGGAGTTTGCTGAAACTAGGGAATTTCTTTGAAGTGAAAGAGTTTCCATGGGATGAAGAAACAAATAATATTAAAATAATAATACATGGCATGTGGGACAGGCCATGCCTAGATCATGGCCGTCCGAGAGCCCGAGTCCCGTGCGTTTTCTCCCTAATTTATAATATTTCATGAATTGAGGGAAATATCATGAAATCAGGGAATTTTCATGTGATGAGGGGAATAATAAAATAATAAGGAGTCATGAGGTGTGGGACCGGCCACGGCTAGGGCATGGCCGGTCGGCTAATAGACCTGGTCCCGCGACACCTTTCCTAAATTTTATTATTTCTTTGATACGAGGAAACACCATGAGACTGGGTAGTTTCCTTGAGAAGAAGGAGATTTGCTCAAATGAAGGGATTTTCATGAGGTCAGGAAAAATAATAAAAATATGATAAAATATAAAATTGGACATGAGACTCGCCACAGAACGACCGGCCGGCCGGTGGGCCCAGTCCCCAGCGTCTTGATTAATATTTTATTATTTATTGTTTTCTTCCTACTTGGTATAGGTTCATCGTTCCTTCATGTTTTGGAATGCTCGTTTGCGCATTCAGGTGCTCGTTCGTGCATTATTGCTGAGTACACTAACACCATTTTGGTCAGGGCTTACTCGATAGCTGCTCAGATGCCCGCACGTTGAATATTTATCACTAACCCGTGGAATTCTGCTGGGAAGAACCACAAATTGAAGTGACGAAATATTACTAAGAATCGTAGAATATTGTTAAATATTCAGTTAACGATTATAGATAATTAACTGACGGCTCTATAGTAGCAGGCATGCTGTCTAGGAGCATTAATTATCTGAGAATTGAGAAACATGAGCTTGTTGAAACGTCATATTTCCTTTATATAGTCAGGAAAAACCTTGTTGTATCCTGAATACGTTGTCGCTCTATACTAGGAGGCACGCTGTCTAGGAGCCGTCCAATCTTTCGATTCTATATAGAAATAATTACTGATATTGCTCAATATTCATGCGATGTGCCATTGCCTCAGCTGGGAGACTACTCATCTACATATACTCTGAGAGACATCCTTCTTAGTCAGGGATTTTATGGCATGAGCTTTCATGCTTCAATGAGAGACATGAGCCTCAATACTCATCTGATTTCCAGATCAGGAGCATGTGTAATTATGGTTTTACGATTTTAACCCTTGTCGAAAATCCACCATCTACAGGTTCTTGTAGCAACAATCCCAGATATTCTGTAAATTTCGGCACCTTGCCTGGCCTATATTATAAGTTTCTTTGAATAATTTATGTGCTACGTTCCCCGGCCGAATCCTTAATATTGATACGGCATGACAATTTAGGTTCACTCGCAGCGAGTAGCACGAATTTCCAAGTATCAAGGTTAAGGTCCTTGCATAAAGTATTTAATCGGAAAGCATACTTCTCTTTGGCAATGAACTTAAAGAACTCTGTGTCAACACATATAATTCAATCAATTTTGTGATAATTCACAAGATTCAGATATTACCCTGACTAATTTGCAAAAATTAGGATTTGCGCCCTGCGCAGTATATTAGACCTTGCCTGTCGAAATTAAGCCTAGGTGCACTAGGTAATTAATCCACCATGGATTATTAGGTGCAAAATCCTACCTAAAGTCTGAAAACAAAGAATAAAAGGAGCCGCGGAATAGGAGCATCAACAAAGGAAGGTGTGGCCATTCTATAGGCAAGCCGGCGCCACTTGCAATTGGCCACACCCCATGATTGCTCGAACGGCCCCTATTTCCTGTCGACCAATCAGGTTGCCTTAAACCCTCCACACACATATGAGTTGTGGGTGGGCCCATACTTGTCGGCCCTATTTCCATCGACCAATCAGGTCGCTTTAAATCCGCCACACGCGCACCAGAATTGTGGCCACGCCCATGCTTGGCCGGCCCCTCTTTTTTCGACCAATCAGGTCGTTCTAAACCTGCCACAGTATCAAAAGAGGCAAAGTTGCGGCAGATGGCCACGATGCCAAATTGGCTTCCCAAAAGCCGCACCAACATGCCAAACGTGCATGCAAATGTGCCATTCCGCTCTGGCGTGCTAGTGGGATGCCAAACATGCCATGCCGCGCCAATACACTAATTGGCATGCCAAACATGCCAAACGTGCCACTTTGCCTCAGTATCATGCCGAACATGCCATTTTGTGGCAGCATGCCAAAACATGCCAACATGCCATAAATAGCGCCTTATGTGCTAACCTACCTCCTGTTCGTGGCCAATGCCATGATGTGCTTAAATTAGGGTTTTATAGTCAGAAGCACGACTCTGCTTTAGGCGCATTAACCAAAAACTTAATTTCCAGTTGTGGCTCAAATCACGCCACTTTGGGCCCCACAACATGCCACGAGCCATGCGGGACCCAGGAAACCCTAGGAATGGCGCCGTATCATAGCCACTCATAGAAACTCTTGTTTCTGTGGCCGGTTCCACATTATGGCCTTACTATAGTTCCTTTAGCATGACTATAGATCCGTTTGCATAAAAAGCGTCACTATGTCGCGACCGCATGCCACACGCACTAATTAGGGTTTCGATATGCCAAACCCTAATTTAGGTGAAGTTGCTACACCAACCAAGCCTAATAACGCTACCCAGAGCATTGGGATTGATGTGGAAACTTAAACTAATGTTTCCAACCCATATTTGGGTCTAACACCAATGTGCCAAAATCTAGCGGCCTTGGCTACGCCAGGCGCTACTTGCACCATCGTGCCATTAGCATGTGTAAACTATGCCAACCACGCCATTGTGTCATTATCAGGCACCCACAGAATGTGGCCATAATCAATAGCTACCCTTTCTCATGGGTCACAATCTTTGTCGTCCAAATTTTCCACGTAATTGACAGGCCTGTAGCAAGTCTTAGGCGACCAGCCAAGAAAAGCCTAATAGCATCACATGCTATTCTCCTACGGCAAGTCTCCTGACTTTGACTTGCCACACATAGGAATCTGCTACACATTTTCCGCGAAAACACTCGAGACATCAAACATGTCACAAACTGGGGGATACTCATCAGGGTATTGGTCTGGCGGTTTACAGCGTGCGGCGTGCAACATGCCCATTATAAGAAAGTGTCAGAAAGCAGGGCAGTTAGTGACGGCAAGAAGTAGTGGGTGTAAACTAACTCGTCTCCTTCATAATGGGAATTTGTTTTTCTTGCCTTTACACACGACCCAACTTCTCCATCACTCAATCATTCCCACTTTCTACGAGATCAGGGTGCGTTCAGTATGACTTGTATAAATAGGTTTTACCTATTTCAACCAAACAACAACAGTTTGGTTAACAACAATACAGTATTCACAGAAACACCAAAGAACTGATAGCTTACATTTCGCAAGACAGTTCCACATTCTGATACAAGTCATAAAATATCCACACCTTCAGAATTAACCATTCTGGTCTCAACACCTTTTTCGCTTCCCTCCCTAAGACCAACCCTTCTCCTTCACTTTGTGACCGAAGCAAGCCTAGAACGACCATTTCTTGGTTTAGGCCAGGATTGTACAGATTGATCTCTCGAATCTAAAGTACTCCCGTGCAGTGCATTTGTATAAAGTTTAGGCTAGTTTCTCATCCACACACCCAAATTTACCAAAAACCAGCAGAAACAGTTTTTACCCACAAACAACAGTCTTAAGATATAAAGAGTATCAGAGAAGGAGAAAGAAATGTAGGGTTTCAAAACCTTTAAACAGGTTCATACATGTCCAACTTACAACCCTATAAAGAGTAGAATTGTCGATAATAACCCTCTTATTTTGGAAAAAGGGTCCTTTCCAATATCAACAGTGATATGGAGGAATTCCAAAAACCAAAAAACACAAAGCTAAAAACAAAACTAAAAAAAAAAATATTTTTAAAGCCTAAGGTGTGCAAGATATTGTCTCTTTTGAACAGGCACATGAGATAAGATGCACATAACAACACAATCAAGTTGTGCTGTGGTGAACAACAATTTGTCCACCATGACCCTTTTGGTTGGAATTCATGGAACCATGCCTTTCCTTATGTTTAGACCATGTTTTCTTCTCTAGTGGTCTAAATCTATCTTTGGAAACTAATTTCTTCGATGAAGATAAGATCTTACATACCTCAGTTGTTTTCTCCGCTAATTTAAGCTTGGTAGCTAGACGATCTTCTATTCGTTGAAGCTTGTTGACATATCTCATCTTGTGTTTGTACTTGAAACACTTTGAAAGTTCATTACCCTTGAGAGAACAATAGGAGCATGTCAACGCATAAGATGATTCAGGCGCCTGTGACATGCAAGCTGCTAGTCACAAAGTAGATCCTGAAACATTAAACATAGAGTTTCCAAAAGAAGGATCAATTGATTCTTCCATCTTGATTGGGATCTCTTCTAAAATATTATCAAGATTGATGTATGTGTTGCTACAATTATCAAAATCAATATTTTCACATAGAAGAGCAACACTTGGTTTTTTGTCTTCATCAGAGTCATAATTGTCAGACATATCATCAAGGGTCGCAGCAAGACCTTTGTTCCCAGTATATTTTCTACGATTTGGGTACTCGTTTGCAAAATGACCAAAACCCTTACACTTAAAGCATTGAGGCATATTCTCATCATCAGTTTCATCAACGTCCCTGTTTTTAGGAGGAATACGATTATGAGGTTTGACTGATGCCTTTGGCTTATCTCTAGAGAACCGTTTACTTCTCTTCAACAAAAGATCCCTAAACTGTCTTGTGATCATCGAGACTGATTTGTCAAGATCTTCATCTGATGAATCCGTCTCAGAGTGATCATCTTCAGAGATATACACATTTTTACTTTTATCAAGTAATTTTGTGTCTTTCAGTGCTTTGAACGCCACATCCTTGGATTTGGACGAGTTTTCATGATCAAAGATATTTAGCTTCCCAACCAAAGTATTTCTGTAGAGGATATCAAGGTTATTTACCTCAACGATGGCATGCTTCTTAGAATCGTATCTAGATGGCAGCGACCTGAGAATTTTCATCACAATGTCCTTTTCAGGAATAATCTTACCCAATGCAAAAGATGCATTAACTATTTCAGACACTTTGTGATTAAACTCATCAAATGAATCTTCATTTGCCATACGAAGGTTTTCCCAATCGAAATTTAGGTTTTGAAGCCTGGCTTCCTTTTCACTGGTATTTCCTTCGAATACGGTTTCTAATATATCCCACGTATCTTTAGACCTAGTGCAATTTGACACATGATGCTAAATATTTGGGGTAATGGCATGTATGATGGCATTCAAACCGTCGGAGTTTTTCTTTCCAACAAATATCTCAGCAGCATCGTTTTCACCAACATTCTTTGGAACAGTAGAGCAACCTATTGCCACAATGGGAGCATCATAGCCATTAACTACATATACCCATGATTGAAAATCACGTGCTTGAAGAAAAGCTCACATAAAAATTTTCCACCATAAGTAGTTTGGGCCATCGAAGACTGGTGGTACGTTAATAGAGATAGCACCTCTGTCCATAGAGTCAGATCGCTTCAAACACATACTTTTGAGGTCTTAAACGTGTTTTCCTGCTCTGATACCAATTTAAAAAACAGGGGGTCTAATAACCTCACCCAATATTTCGATTAACAATTTATATGGAATAAATCCAATATACTTTCTAGAGAATCAACTAGACAGTCAGACTCAATCTAGATAAAAGTATATCAAAGAGTTATCATCTCAATCTCTCGATTTGATCTTTACTCAAGCAAATGGAAATCTGCGAGTCTTTATCAAATACTACAGTGATAAACTTGGATGGTACCAAAGACCAATATCCAAGTGTCAATCAAATTAAATCAACAACCAATGGTTAGATATTCTAATTGATTGATCTTAACGCACAACCTGTGATATTTCAAATATATAAAAAAATATAATGCGTAATAGAAATAACACAGACACCAGAGATTTTGTTAACGAGGAAACCGCAAATGCAGAAAAACCTCGGACCTAGTCCTGATTGAACAACATATTGTATTAAGCCCCTACATACACTAGCCTACTACAAACTAACTTTGGTCTGGACTGTAGTTGAACCCTAATCAATCTCACACTGATTCAAGGTACAGTTGCGCTCCTTACGTCTCTGATCCCAGCAGGATACTACACACTTGATTCCCTTAGCTGATCTCACCCACAACCAAGAGTTGCTATGACCCAAAGTCAAAGACTTTAATAAACAAATCTGTATCACACATAAAAGTCTACGATAATAGATAAATCTTTCTCCCACAGATAAACCTAAGAGTTTTGTTCCGTGTTTTGATAAAATCAAGGTGAACAGGAACCAATCGATAACCCAGACTTATATTCCCGAAGAACAACCTAGAATTATCAATCACCTCACAATAATCTAAATCATATGGTAGTGAAACTAGATATTGCAGAATCACAAACGATGAGACGAAGATATTTGTGATTTCTTTTTATCTTGCCCTATCGGAGATATATTCTCAAGTCAATTATTCAACTGAACTCGTACGATAGAAAATAACAAGATCAGATCGCTCAACTACAAGAGAAGTAGTTTCGCCTGGATTCACAATCCCAATGAACTCTTTCAGTCGTTAACCTACAGGGGCTCGAGAAGAAACCTAAGGTTAAATGAGAACCGACTCTAGCAAAACCAACTAGTATCACACAAGAGGTGTGGTTATTAGTTTTTCCATTTGCTAGATGTCTCCTTTATATAGTTTTCAAATCAGGGTTTACAATCTAAGTTACCTTGGTAACAAAGCATTCAATATTCACCGTTAGATGAAAAACCTAATTTAACCAAGCTAATATCTTTCAACCGTTAGATCGAAACTTAGCTTGTCACACACAAATGAAATGTATTTCATTTAGTTTTGAGTAACCGTACCTAAACGTGTACACTTATTTGGTTCACAAATAGTTAACCAATGGTTAGCCATATGAGCACTTTCATATTAACCGTATTCATCTTCTTCACAACTAGTTCAAATGACTTCAAGAGAACTAGTTGAAGAGTTGTTCAATTGCTTGGGTCTTTATAAATATACACAATTGGAACAAAATCTATTTGATTCACTTGAATCATTTCATGAAAAATATAGCCACGGTTTGCAAAAATTGCATTCCTTATTGATTTTATTGTTTAAGTTCATGAACTTACGATTTGAGAAATATAACCAGCTTGGGTACGCGTACTGGTACATGGATTTGAGTTTTCAAACTCAGCATAAATTTTCCGTCGAAAACTTCCGTGAGTACGCGTACCTAAGGTGACTGGTTTAACAACTTACAAACTCAGCAGAAATTTTTGGTTCGAAAACTTCCGCTGGTACGCGTGCCCAACCTGTCTCCTTCACCAATACCGTATGTACACATATGCACAAACTTGGTTTCCAGCACATGGATTTATACACTAATGTGCGAACACACTATATATGCTTATATCCATAGTTGTTTACATAATCTCAACTCTACATTTCAATCATTGAAACATTCTTCTATAATGTTATAACAGTCGTTATTCACAACTATCGTCATCAAAGCTATTTTCAAGATTGAAACGTCCATCATGACTTTCATCACGGGTTAAGATGAAAAGTGGTTAAAGAGAAAGCTTACCAACACATATTTCGAGAAAAAAATAAGCGAGTAAACTCGGCTCGAAATAAAAAATGTGTATGTATGAAAACTATCATACTTATACGACTTTGTCTCAAGAATAGAAGATAGATAGGTGGACTTTTGAGTGATAGATAAGTTCAAGTCTCCACATACATTTTAGTCGGATGAAGTTCCACCGGTTCCTTGAGTAGTTCTTCGTCTTCGTAAGATGATCGTCGTGGAGTCTGGAGCTCAACTACACTTAGTTGTCCTAGTCCGATACTTAGGTATAAGTAGTCTAGAAATCAAGACATATAGTTTTGACAACTAAACTTGAAAAACATGCTTGAGATAGCAACGCATGCGAGTTAGACCGAGCAATGCTCTAATAAATCCCATTACGTATATTGAGGGAAGAGTTGTAAATATTACCCGAGTATTTGAATCTTGCATTCCTTACCTGCCTTCGGTTAAAACCAGAAGATTTATACATTGACCTTTCTGAATTTCCATCAGAAGGATTTTTCTAAGGATTAAGTCTAGGACCTCTTGAGATCCGTTCCAGAGAATAAAGATTATGAGAATACCATATCCTAGACTTAGACCAACCAGACTTATTCTCATAAACACTGGGGACGTGTACGTAAGTGGTGTAAGGAGTTGCACCATTATGACGAGCACGATTCCACATGAGTGATCTTGGAAACTCTTTTTATGAGACTTCTAGTTCTATGCAGGAATGTTATCCATTGTAGATGTCGTCAGACTATTTACTCTGTCGACTGTAAAAAGAAGCATATTTTGAAGATCAGAAATTTGTTTCTTTCTAGCAAAACAATATAGAACATTATGATTCTTTTTCCTGCAGAATGAACAAATATGTGGATAAGAAAACTTAGTAGAATCCTTTTTTTTTTACTAATAGCCTCTTCTGATATCTGCAAGTTATGCACACGTTTCTTAGCAGATAATTCCTTAGGAGTAATTTTTTTCATGCTAGATAATACCACATGAGTATTAGAAATAGACACTGAAGAAGACTTACTCACTAACGCAGCGTTTTCCTTTTTCAAATAGTTACACTTTTCCTGGGCTAGTGAAAGGGAAGTAGCAAGATTCTCTTTTTCAACACGACAGCTGTTCAACTCTGATGAATGAGTCTTGATTAAATTTTCTTCTCTAATTGAGTCTTCTTTAACAGTATTTTCAAGCATACTAATCTTTTTCACGCTGCAGAGTAGTTTCTTGAACAAGGTTTTCGATATTGTTAGAAAACAACTCAATGATACCATAGAGTTCACGTTCTCTATCAAGAGATTTCTCAAGTTCATCAATGCGCTGAGCGTATTTTTCTTCAAGGAATCTAATTTTAGAAGCTTGAACGTCAATAATCCCAGCAGATTTTTTTAAAGTTCTGGTGAGCTCCATCTCAAATCCTGACATAGTACCAACTGCCACTTTAGAGGGAATGTTATCAGAATCTGATAGCAAAAGTTTTCTACCTTAGGTCGGAAAAATCTTCTAAGGAGTTATCTTTTGAGGTAAACCCAAGACATTTGGCATAATCAAAAACTTTGGAAAACATTTCTATGCGCGTTAGAATGAGATAAACTTATATCCACATAAATCAGATTGCTACAAACACAGACTTATGAGGTCTTAGCGTGTTTTCCTGCTCTGATACCCATTGAAAAAGCGAGGGTATAAAAACCACACCCAATAATTCATTCGACAATCTGTATGGACTAAACTCCAACTTAATTCCGAGAGAACCAACTTAAAAGAGAGAATCAATCAAGAACTATATCAAAGAGTTTATATCTCTTTCTCAATACAATCAGCAAATCAAACTGTTAGAGCAGTGCTCGGTCGAACTCGCAAGCGTTGCTATCTCAAGCTTGTCTGCCAAGTTTAGTTGTCAAAACTATAAGTCTTGATTTATAGTCTACTTATAGCTATGTCTCGGATTAGAATAGAATGTGTAGTTAAGCTTCAGACTTCACGGCGTTCATTGATTGAATACGAATAACTACTAAAGGTAGCTTGGGGAACTTCGTCAACATAAGGTATGTGGAGACTTGAACTCATCTATCACTCAGAACTCTATTTCTATTCTATATCCTATTGAGACAAAATTCGTATAGATATATAGACTTTACTTTTTTTTACTCGGTCAACAAAATTTAAGTAGAAAAGCAAAAATTGTACAAGCTCTAAGCCAGACTACAAGCTAGCCGTGAGACCATCATGTAAACTAGCCTATTTGAAAACAAAATAAACTTCACTGGGACATTCCACAGACAGAATAAAACCTGGCCTACCCTCATAAAACTCATAAATATCCTCGTCCATCAAACATCCTTGCTTAGCCAAGTCATCAGCTGAAAAATTGACCTCTATATAGTTATAGATATAACGTATATTATTGTAAAAATTCTTCGCAAGCCTCCACTTCTGAGCTAACTGCCATGGAAACTCCCCACTTTGAAAATCCTTAATACAACTCATCGAGTCTGATTGAACACAAATATTTCTCACATTCCACCTCTTGGCCAGCATGACACTGTAAATAATAGACTCACTTCCGCATAAAAATTTGTCTGCCATCCTAGGCCAACACAAAGAACCCAAAGCACAACGGCATTGGCATCACGGAAAGTAACGCCATCCCCGGCCTGGCCTGGATTTCCATGCGACATACCATCACAACAAATCAAAATTTCACCTTGGTTAGGAGGATACCAACTAACCTCAATAAGCGTTGAAATCTTGCACGATCTGTGTTGCACCTTTTTTTTTCAATCATAAAATTTTATTATCAAAAATGGAACTGAAAGTTATAAGGTTAGTTTTGACAGACCAAGACTAACTAAAAGAATACAAAAAAGAAAACAAAAAATGAAACATGATATATCTTTTTACAATGTTATTCAAGAAAATCTGAAGTAATGTGCATCCTCCTGCTCCATTATTCTCAAAGAATCAGGCCTTCCCTCATACAATATTAGTATTCCTCTGCCAAGTTTAGTTCCATCTTTTGCAAGCTGGTCAGCTGAAAAATTTATTTCCCTGTATGCATGTCTGAAAGTGATAGTCCTCAGAATTGCAGTAATTTTCTCCCATTTGTTCCTTACTATCCAAGGAATCTTGCCACTAGTGAATGCCAAAATGACTGCTTTAGAATCTAGACTAAAATATATATCCAATAATTTCTTGTTCACAGCCCATTCACCTGTTGTTATCAGTGCCATTACCTCTGCAATATAGTTTGTTGCAGTTCCCAGTCCTATACTTCCAGCTCCCAAGCAACCTCCCTCATTTGTTCTTGAAATAAAACCAATCCCTGCAGCTCCAGGGTTACCTTTTGTAGCACCATCAAAACATATTAGAGTTTGGTTTACTTGAGGAAGTCTGAAGAACACTTCCTTCACAACAGCACATTTGCACTTAATTCCTTTTATACCAAAATTTACTATAATGTTCAGATCATACAAACTGTTTTTCATAAACCCATCTACTCAGACTCCACACTCCTTAGTAAAGTTCATGATCTTGTTTTTGAATTTCATAGCATTGGGATTGATATTCTCATATACTTTCAAATTTCTTGTCATCCACAACTCCACCATCACTGAAAATGAACTTATATACCATATCTGTCTAATTGCAGAGCTTTGATTCTTGACACATGCTATTAATTCTTCAAATTGTGTAGGAGCATTAAGAGTAAACATACCTCCCAGCCAGTTCCAAATTTCTTTACTGAAAGAGCATTCCCACAGAATATGCTTCATATTGTCTTGACCATTTCTACATAAGTAGCATTTGGATACTGTGTCATACCCTTTCTTTCTGACACTCTCTTCAGTTGCACAAGCTCCTCTGAGAATCTTCCAAACATTACATGATGTATAAGGATGTATGTAAGGACTCCAAACATATTTAGCCCATTAAACTTTTTGATACTTTACTCTTATCTGTTGCACTGCATTTGCAACAGAAAATTTTCCAGTTAAATCAGCAGCCCATATTCTTTTATCACCTCCTTTCCCTAAAGTTGGCAATTCCTTTAGATTAAAAATTTCTTCATTTCTTTAGGAACATTCCATTCACCATATGTTATTAGATGCGCAACTCTTCCATGTTATGAAACATATGTCCCTTCATTCTAATAGAGTTATCACAAATTACCTGATAAACTCTTCCTTTAAAACCAAGCCATTTGACTTCCGCATCTTCAAAATAAGCTTTATTGCGGTAACTTCCATACTTCCGTGACTATTGCAAGATTCGCAATAAGCCAAAGATCCTTACCATCCTGCTCTGGCCTTTGGCAGCCTTGTAGGAAGTCACCAGATCCTCATTTGGTTTCAGATTAAAGATACCAGCCGCCCAAGCCCAAATCCTTTTGGCAACACTGCAATGCCAAGTAATATGGCTGATAGTCTCACAACTCTTCTTGCATAAACGACACATCGTAGGCATGCTCATACCTGTCTTCTTAATTATATTATCTTCAATGGCGCAACATTTCTTCGCCCATATCTTCCAGTATTGCACAATCAAAGTGGAATGTACAACAAATCTTGTGAATAAAGTCGCACTTGGTTGAACCTCAAAAGACGTTTTAATAGCAGCCTTTGCAGCTATATAGACTTTACATTATACACATTTGATATTTCGAGCTGAATTTAACTCGCTTACATATTTCTCGAAATATATGTTGGTAAGCTTTCGCTTTAACCAAGTTCATCTTTTATTCTTGACGGAAGTCAAAAGATGATCAGGTGAAAATCGCCTGGTAACATCTTACATGATTTGTGTGAGACAATCATTTGATGTAGACTCGGAATGTTTTGTATTGATTATTTGATCAATTGAAAATTGCTTTGAAGCTAATAGTTTGTGTGAGACAACTATTCTCATCTTTCAAGAATGTTTCAATGATTGAAATGGGAGTTTAGAAAAATTAACCTTTGATTGGATATAGCAAAGTATGCGTACTTGTATGCTAACTTTTGCATGTGTATTCCAAGTCCGGGAATTTAGTATGCATACCCGTATGCGTACTGAGTCAACAGTTGAAGTCCGGGAACTATAGTATGCATACCCGTAAGCGTACTGATTCAACTGAGTTCGGTCATGAACGACAATATGCGTACCCGTTTGCATACTGCCGAACAAGACCAAGTCCGGGAACTTAGGTATGCGTACCCGTTTTCATACTTGGGTGGGTTAAGTTCTAAAATCGGTTATGTATGTTTACATACTCATGAACCAATACATTTATATAATAAGGAATGCAATCTTTGCAAACCGTGGCTATAATGTTCATGAATTGATTCAAGTGAGTCAAAACTAATTTTGCTTCAATTGTATCTTGTATAGTTCTCTAAGAATATAAACAATTTAACAACTCTATAAGTAGTTTCATTTCAGTCATTTGAACTAGTTGTGATTGAGATGAACAAGGTTGATATGAAAGCGTTCATATGGCTAACTTCGGTTAACTATTGTTGAGCCAACAAAGGTGTACACGTTTAGGTACAATTACCCATATCTAAATGAAGGTACATTTCATTTGTGTGTAACAAGCTAAGACAATTTAACGGTTGAAAGATATTAGCTTGACTCTAATAAGGTTTTCATCTAACGGTGAATATTGAATGCTTTGTTACCAAGGTAGCATTGATTGCAAACCCTGATTTGAAGGCTATATAAGGGAGAACTCTAGAAACTGGGAAACCTAATCCCCACACCTCATGTGTGATACTAGTTGTGACTAGAGTCGGTTCTCCTTTCACCTAGGATTTTCCTAAAACCATTATAGGTTAACGACTTAAAGACTTCATTTGGATTCTGAAGCCAAACCCAACTATTTTCTCTGTAGTTGTGTGTTCTGATACTTTTTTCTATCGTATTGAGTACTATCTTCTCTAATATTTTCTCGAGATTTAATTTCGGATAGGTAAGATAAAAAGTAATCGCAAAGCTCTTTGTCTCATTCTTTGTGATTCCACAATATAGTGTTCTGCTACCGTACGGTTAAGATTATCGTGAGGTGATTGATATTACTAGGTTGTTCTTCAGGAATGTAAGTCTGGTGTATCAATTGGTTCATGTTCACCTTGATTTATCAAAAGACAGAACAAAAACTCATAGGTATTTCTGTGGGAGACAGATTTATCTATCCATTAGACTTTTCTGTGTGAGAAAGATTTGTTTATCAAGTCTTCGACTTTGGGTCGTAGAAACTCTTAGTTGTGAGTGAGATCAGATAAGGGAATCAAGTGCGTCGAGTCCTCCTATGATTTAGAGGCGAAAGGAATGCGACTGTACCTTAATCAGTGTGAGATTGGTTAGGTCACAATTACATTCTAGTCTGAAGTTAACTTGTAGTATGCTAGAGTCTGTGGCGGCCTAATACAGTGTGGTGTCCAAATCTTGACTAGGTCCCGAGTTTTTCTGCATTTGCGATTTCCTCGTTAACAAAATTTTCTTGGTGTCTGTGTTATTTCTTTTCCGCATTATACTTTCTATATAATTGAAATATCACAGGTTGTGCGTACTTCAATCAATTTGTGAATCCAACCTTTGGTCGTTGATTGAAATTGATTTACGCTTGGATATTGCTCTTTGGTACCATCTAAGTTATTTATCTTATTAATACGGCTCACATACTTTTACCTGTTTGATTGCAGATAAATTGCGATATAACTCTTGGATATATTTTCCTTGATTGAGTCTTATTGTCTAGTTGATTCTCTTGGAATTATATTGGAGTTAGTCCATACAGAATGCCTAAACTAAATATTGGGTGTGGTTGTTAGACTCCCGCTTTTTCAATTGATATTAGGGAAGGAAAACACGTTTAAGACCTCATAAGTCTATGTTTGTAGCAATATGGTTATTATGGACGAGACTATCTCTAATAATGTACCGGTTCAAAAATTACCAGATGTATTTCAAAGCTTGGATTCACCGGAGAGAACTTTCATGTGGAAACAGTTGATTGGGAAACACGCCTAGAATAACAGTTGGATGAAGGTGATTCAGATATTGATAGATATGTTGATGAGGAAGTCTCAGAGTATGTTAAGGTTTTGAATTTGTTGGAAAAGAAGAAGATGAGAACTTCTCATGTCACACCTCTTCCGACTCTTCTCTGTCGAAAAACAAGAAATTGAAAATGATTTATGGAGGTCTTTGTGTTTTTAATCACTCTTGCGAATCGATCCTCAAAGATTTTGAGGAAAACCTGAGTAGAAAGTCACTTGGATGTTATGATGTTTATCAAAAATACTTCTTGTTGGAAGAGAAACTTGCAGAAACTGAAGCAAGGATTAACTCTCAGCAAACAAGTTTTAATGACAGAGAAAGCACTTATCTCGCTCGAGAAAAACACCTCGAGGCTGATTTATCTACTCGCTCCTCTTGATAAAATCAAGATGTTGGAAGATGACTTGAAAAAGTTCAATACTAGTTCAAGCAAATTAACCATTATGCTAGGAGCAAGTAAAAATCACCGCGATACACGAGGATTGGGCTATATGGGAATAGACGCTCCAAGTAATAGCAAAGAGGTAAAATTTGTCAAGGCTAGTGATTCTTCTCAAAAAAAAGGCTTCCACTGATGGAAAAAGTAAAATTCCTTCACCGCAGTTAAGGTTCGAAAGAGAAAATTATATCAACCTCAAAAAACAGCACACATGAATCCAGGTAAGTACGTTCCTTATATTTTTCATTATTGTGGAAACAAAGGTGTTGATGGGGAAAAACGATTTGCTGGTTTTTTAGGGAATGAAGAGAAGATAGAGCGATCGAAGACTCCTCAACCGAGCAAACTGCCTAACCTCAAACAGATGCACTGCATGGGAGTGCTTTTAAGTTCGAGAGATCAATCTGTAGGACTCCGGCCTAAACCAAGTCAATGGCCGTTCCAGAATCAATTCTATCAAAAAGAGGGAGATGGGTTGATCTGTAGGAGGGAAGCTGAGAAGTGTGTGAGATCAATGGTAATCTGTGAATGTGTTGTAGGTTTTTGCAAATGATGAATAAGTTCGAGTGATTGAAACAGTGTTGGTCACACGATGATTCTTGGTTAGACGATGGATTGTCTATTCAATATCTCATGGATTTCCTGTGTTTTTCGTATATTTGTACTGCCTTTCTTTCATGGACTCAGAGACATATTTATATTACTGAAAATGTAAACACATTGATCTCCAGTAAGTGTGACAGTTGCTCGAGTGAAAGAGTGGTAAAGTGGAAAATCGTGGTTTCACCAGTTCCTCGTTCGTGAGAAGGTTGGTTAATTGTCCACCCACTATTTTGCTAACTCCCTCAAATGCTTGCACGACTTACTCACATTTCTCATCGTGGATGAACACACATGCTATAGGCCGCCAGACCAAAACCCTACCGGATATCCCCCATGTGACGTGATTGATGTCTCACGAACGTGGAGTCTGCAAAGCAAACGTGTATTTTTTTAGTCAGCAGTTGACTTGATTAGACGATGAGTCTAGGTTTTGTTTATTGGATCATGATAGTCGAATGCTTTATGATTCATGAATTTAACATGTCTCTGGGACGTGGTTCTTCGAATGAATGATGTTGATAATCTGAGCAAATATTTCTCCATCAATTGATCGATAAATTACTGAATATTAGTGTATAAATCGAGTATCTGAGCAAGTATTGCTCATTCGATGAATTACTGAATGTTCGAGCAATTGAGCAAGTATGTCTCGGTGAATTACTGAATATTGATAGTTGGATCAATATTCGAGCAATTGAGCAAATATTGCTCGTTCAGTGAATTGTTGTTAGCATGACCAAATAAAATATTAATTTAAAATATTGGTAGCTGGACTGAATATCATATAATTAATCTGGATGCCGATTCCTGGATCAACATAAAATTATTAGTGTTTGAACTTGCTCAGAATTTATGGAGCCTTTGTTCGAAACCCTAATTTTTGATCAGTCGTTCGTCAATTGATGGATTATTGAAAATAGGTCACTGAGTAAAGGAGGGACCGGCCACATGGGATGATGGACGACCATGTGGTTCCCAAGTGCTCGAGTGAGCGTGCTCCAGATTCCTTTGCTGACCGGCTGGTGAAAGAATGATCAAATGCCGGTGTTGATCATTTTTTAGAATAGTGCTCGTGTGAGCGTTAGGTAATAAAACCTAATTTATGGAGAGATGAGGGACCGACCAAGAGGGCATGAAACCGTCCCTTGATGTTCGTGGGGTGATAAGTGCATAATTCATATGATTTTAGTGTCCATTCCATACTTGTTTTAACTATTATTCTTGCATATTTTCGTATTATTACTCTTGTTTTCTCTCATTTGCCTCTATTAGGTGAATCATACAAAAAGGAGCTACAAAGTTCTGAAAATATCTAGGAATATAAGTATTCCAAGTATCCAAGTGCTCAAGTCCAATAGAAGTGGAAGAAGTGCGACGAAAAGGAGCAAAACGCTCAAAATCAAGAGATGGGCCAAAGACGGATCTTAACTCATTAAAATTAAGGATTTCTCATCATCATCTTGAATATAATTGAAAGATAAAAAGAATGCAAAAAGAATGAGGTCATTCCGAGTTCGGATGAAGAAGTTGTGGCCAAAACAAGCTTTTATTGAATACCGAAGACAGTAAAGTTCGCGGGCGGGTTTCATATTTAATTCCGAAAATATATGATGGAATTTGAAGTTCGCGGACTTGGTTCGTGAACTTAGCAAGTGGAAAACGTTTATTAACACGCCTAAGGGCACGTTTGGGGTCGTTATTTTGGGTCGGGTTTCTTGAACCGAACTAAATACTTGGAGACCAAGCAATGTAAACCTATAAAAAGGTATTAAGTTATGTAAAATAATATAATCGATCTCACAAGTTCTACATCAAAAACCTAGGGTTTACCCCTTTAAGGGGAAACCACCATTATTCTTCTTTGTAATATGAGTAGCTAAATCCTTTGTTGATTAAGGATGAATTCAATGTTTTAAGCGTGAAGCTTTATTAATAATACAAATCTATTGAGAGTTTTTATCATCTTCGTTTTTCTTTACCATATCTAGGGTTTATGAGTGATTCTTAGATTGATTTGGGATGCATACCAGATTAGTCTGTTGATTGTTCTATCGCTAGTAGAAGTTATGAGATAAGTGATCGTCGATTAACTCTCTACACAAGTAGAAATCGCGAGACCTTACACAGGGATTCTGTGGAGCAATCGTGTGTGAAACAACACCAGCAAGTAAACCTTGATCTAAGAGTTTAACTACTGGGATCGATCAAATTCACAAATCTTAAGGCGTTCGATTGGATTACACCTTGAGTGATCTACTACTTGGTGGTACGTTGAATAGAATCTGGTAGTCGAGAACTTCCGTATCCAGTGATTGAAGGATTTTTGGGGATAACACTGATCTAGCTGTTATTCTATGGTTGGTGATGAATGGTTCTTACGAACGATAGATAAGTACTCTAATACTGTTAACGCTTGGTAACGGCGAAGGATTCCTTGATCATCTCTTTTATTTATTGTCTTTATATTTATCTTACAACCAAACCCCCCTTTGTTATTTACTTTATCTTGATGATCAAATAACCTATCAATTACACATCTCTCTATGGGAACGATCTCTTACTACCGCTATATTACCAGTTAATTAGTGGGAAATATCTTTATTAATTTGTTGAGCCTACGACAGCCCATACATGGGGCCAGCTGCCAGTTCTTTGAGTGAGTCCCAAGTTGGTTAGAGAGAGTTTGGACCCAATATGAGCGATTGCTAGCAAATTAGGTTAAAATTGTAAATATGTGTGGGACCGGCTCCTTGCAAACCTTAGGGCCATCCTTGATCGGTCAAGGAAGCGTGCCCGTGTCATCACGGTGTCCGTGTCTAAATCCTGAGAGTTTTAGTATTTTCTAACGATCGTTCGAGCAATATTTTGGATTTTCAGAAGAGTTTGATCTTGACTGAAACTCTAAATCTTGCTCGAATGAGCAAGAAGAACTTTGCTCATGCGACAGATAATTTTGAGAATATTAAAATAATGATATTTTAATTTTTGACGTGGGAAGCCTAGTCGGTCGAGTGACCGTTTGACTTTTTGGCTTTTCCATGGTTTGAGCAATATTTGAGAAAATACTGAAAAACTAGGGTTTTCAGTCAAACGATGGGGTTCCATGAGATGATGGAAATAATAATATGAGAAAATAAGGAATTGTGAGGTGCGGGACCGTCCACGGCTAGGGCATGGCCGGCCGGCTAGGTGGCCCAGTCCGTGACACCTTTCCCTATTTTGTTTGATAAAAGTATGGAAAATTAAGAGTTTCTGTCCACTGAGGGAGTTTTCTCAAATGAGGGAATCTCTGTGAGATGAGGGAAGAAATAAAATATTAGTGAAAATAAAGTAATGGAAGGGGACCGGCCACGGCATGACCGGCCGGTGGGTCTGGTCTCATGCTTCTAGCTTATTTTATTTCTATGAGTCGCTCGTTCGTCCATACTTTGACCGTTCGTTCGTGCGTTTGGGTGCTCGTTTGTGAATTATTTGTCAAGTACACTTGCACCATTCTCTCAGGACTTACTCGATGACAGTCATACGCCCGATTGTGGAGTATTTATTACTAATTCATGAAACTCAGCTGAAAATGATTCATGAATCAGAGTAATAAAATGAGTTGAGCATCCATTACTAATCCATGAAATCCAGCCCGGGGATTCAGGGAAAGGAGTAATAAGATAAAATAGATTATTTTCCAGGAATTCAATCGGCGAATGTCACGGTAAAATTAATCTATTATAAAATCGAGATATGAGATAGTTGAAGTATCATACTCGTTCTTAAAGGTGCATAGTCAGGGAACAACGTGCAGCGTTGTTGACGTCCTGAAGGCGTTTAGCCCCTCAACAAATAATTATATAGAAGAGCCGCCTGAAACCTATACACACTATCTCTACATATTCAGGGAATAACGAGTGTTCCAGACGTCCAGAAGGCGTTAAGCCCTGTCAACAAGCAATTATGTAGGAGGACTGCCCAATCGTTCTTATATGTAGAGGGGGGTCTCTCTATGTAGTCAGGGAACAACGAGTATCGCCGACGTCCTGAAGGCGTTAAGCCCTCTCAACAAACAATTATGTAGGAGTGTTTTAGGGCAAAAACTGATTTTGTTGTTTTTGGTAAATTTGGGGTATGTTGATAAGAAACGAATTCAAACCCTAAACAAATGCATTGCACGTGAGTACTTTTAGATTCGAGAGATCAATCTGTAAGACTCTGGCCTAAACCAAGAAATGGTCGTTCAAGATTCATTTCGGTCACAAGGTGAAGGAGAAGGGTTGATCTTAGGGAGGGAAGCGAAGAAGGTGTTTGATATCAGAATGTTGAATTATGAAGGTGTGTGGCTGTGTTTAGAATTGTATCATAAAAATGGTTTTTATCTACTTGTGTTGATAACACTTGTGTCGTGCCTTTTTGAATAGGTTTAAAACCTATTTATACAAGTCATTGAGCCCACCCTGATCTCATAGGAAGTTGGAAGAAAGTGGTGATCATCGTGTTTCCGTTATGAGGAAAGACTGGTCACGATTTCACCCACTACTCTCATTACTGTTAACCGTCCGTACTTCTTGACACTTTCTCGTTATGGGCGCGTTGCACGCCGCACGCTATAAACCGCCAGACCAATGCCCCAATGAGCATCCCCCGGTTTGTGACATGTTTGATGTCTCGAGTGAATGGGTCAAGTCATGTGTCTTGCCACTAAAATCAGCACATAGTGCTTTTAGGTTAAATGATAAGTTATTCGTGAAATCAATATTTGTATAGCGTTTCTTATAATCGATGTATATAAAGCACTGCTTTCAAATAAGCAGCTGAAAAACAATCGATGTGCTAGAAGCATCGTTGTTTTAGAGCTTGATTGAATCAGTCACGAATTGAGCGTCTTAAAAGGAGCATGACCATTCTCTTTCAGGGAGTTTGTAGGAGCTACGCACGCATCCCAAGAAGTGGTCGGTCAGTCCATATAGGAGAGTGGCGACTGGTAGCAATTCTAAAATCCTATCGGTCAATCCAGTTTAGATCTGGAACGCTTAAATCGGCTAGCCAAGTTGAGTGGCTGAGATGATTTGCGACAGTTAATGATTACTGTTGAAGTAGCACGAATGACCACTTTTGGGTGATCGCTCGGAGGCCACAAGATCAAGCTGTGGATTGGCCGATCGCTCCTCACAGAAGAAGGGTGGCTGGTGATCACAGCGTCACCCTGTTGGCCATCTAGAATCCAATCTGAGTCGTTCGACCAAGCTTGCAAAGATGGACGAACGCGATTGATTTAAAGCAGTTGCATAACGTCGTTTGTTCTATTTAGGGTTTAGAAGCCGTGCGTCCAACCCTCTCTTGGCTAACCGAATCAAAGCGCTGGGCGCTGATTTGAACAGGCTGTTCGGCCATGTGCAAAGACAGGCCACTCGTGAGCACGCTGACATCTCCTAGACCATCTAAAATTATATCTAAGCCACTCGATTCGGCTGGCGAAGATTGGTGGTCATGATCGATTTGCGACAGTAGTGTGTTGCCGCAAAACATTTTTAGGGTTTTAAAGCAGCGCGTTCACCCTACTTTTGGCCGGCGATTTGATGCGATCTGGTCTTGCTATGAGCAAGTCGATCGACCAAGTGTGGAGTTGGGTCGACGGTGAACACGTTAGCACTCCTTTAATCATTTGAAGGAAGATCTAAGCTCGTGATGTTTCTGAGACCGTTTTGGCCGGTCTTAGCTCGTTTTAGCTCTCTTCTTCGACAACGCGATCACCCATGTTCGGGATTAGCGTTCGATGATGTTAGAGTGTGTTAGGTGGAGTCCGACCAGTTGGGGTATTAGTGGGCCCGTCGGTAGTCATCCTGGTGATCGCCTAGTTCCGCTAGGAGTAGACTAGGACTATTGAATTGTGTGGCCAGGTCGTGTGGCCTTGATCGTTTTTTAAGACTGATATGGACAATTTAGATTTCCGTTAAGGAATTTAAACGCGTTCGATCGCGCTAACTTTCAATTAAAAGGTGCGTGAACACGCTGATCTCTTTGTCAGAGTGTGATGTAGCCTATATGAGTGTTTTCATGCAGGTCTCAATATTGACACTTCGGGAGATTTATGCTACTCCATTGCGAGTGAACATTATTCGTCATGTCGTGTCAATATTGAGAGTTCAGCTGAGAACATAGCATAGGAAAACACTAGGCAGGCACTGACATTAGTGATTAATGCTACTAGGAGCTTAAATACTCATTGGGCTCTATACTAGTGAAAAATTCATTTAGGAGCTTGAGTTTCAATATAATGTGAAGAGAGACATAGGCACTCATCATATTCTGATATATTCTCCAAATTCCTTGAGAAATATAAATATATCAAGGTCTACTACTTCTAATGTCGGGTCATGTAGACAGACTTTTACAGTTTTCTCGCTAAGCTAAAAAACACCATCAACATTAAATCCCCTTCTGAGCACGTAACAGTGACATTTCTTACGGGGTATGCACTATATGGTGACAGACAAAAAATAAAATTGAAAAGACGAAGCAGGTAGATATTACCAGGAAAATCCAAATCGACCTTCAACAGCGGGATCATGCGGCCAGTGGCTGTCGTAGTAGCCCGTTGCTAGCTCATCTATGGGGTATAGGTGCGGTGCGCTCAGCCATCCATTCCCGTTCATGGAGAAAGAAGGAACCCTCCGTCTGTTCAAACTCTAGAAACTTCGTTCGTATGAAAACGGGTATCGAGCCTCTTCGGTCGTTGTTGATCGTCTGGCTCCGTGCTTTCGTCTGCAGCGGCCGACTCCTCTTCATCACTGTCAGCATCTCGATCATAAGCGTGCCAATCGTCAGCGGCAAGGTAATATCCATGGGTGTGAGTGTAATATTAGCTGTGAGTGTAATATCCATGGGTGGTTGATCAAACTTGGATATTTAGCTCGGTATGAATGACTTTCTTTGTTAGCGGCGGTAGAGCGAGCGTCAATGACAACAAAGCAATCTCCAATAGTTATAATCAGCAGCAAGGCGATCCAGGAGAACTCAAGGTATGTGATCTTTTATATTTTGTGCATGTAGCCAACAGTACCACCGATCTTCTCCAGAATGTGTAATAAGGTCCTGACTTCAGAAGAATGAGTATCTAACCTCTCCAGTGGGTTTCGAGATTTACCAAACTCCATTGCGCTCGATTGCAAGAGGCCTTGAATTTAAGTTTCTTAGTGTCTGGATTGCTGAGTTGCAATTGAAATGTTCTTTAAACTCTTGAGCACTGGAACGAAATTATATTTATTCTGACTCTTTAGCTTATAGACCTATTCTTTCCTTTATGATTGCGATGATGACATGCTTGGAAAGCTTGTATGGGCAAGATCTTCCGGAGATGTTGAATGAAGTAGATGAGATGAGAGGCGTTCCGTTCCCGACGTGCTGCTATCAAGTCTTCAAGGAATTCGTTCCAAGCGACATCCTTTGAATCATCTTCTGAATCTTGGATTGTTGTATGGAATGGGATGCGATGAGCAGTCCCCAGTTACACTTCTGTTTGGTCACTAGAAATATATTTTTGAGTCGGCTTCGGAATACGATGCGGTCTTGTAAGGAGGTGTATATGTGTACTAGATCCGGTGGCATCGCCGGATACGTGAAAATATCTCTGCGGATTACTTTAGAGTCTTTGATGTAGTGCACGGATTCATGTTGAGAACTTCCTACGGCTCGTAAAGCTTTGACAGTGATTATGTTATATCAGAAATAACCTGGTTGAGAGACGTGAAGGCATCCCGTGCTAGCAGTCCCCAGGTGTAATTATCATGAGCCTATTTTCTTTTGAAAGACGTACTTCCATTGCATTTTCTAGTAGGGTGGTTGATGATGAATTGATGAAGGCGGAAATCTTTGGATTCGTCACTTTTTGATCAGATTCGTATTTGATAGATCTGTATTATATCCAAACTTTTGGCAGCTCATGCACCCCTTCCATATGAAATTGGAAATATAGAAACACAGATTCTGATTTTGTCGGCGATGTGGCAGACATGATGCAGTTGGTCTGTGCGGATTGCTGAGTGTTGAAGCGGCTTCGACCTCTGAAGAGAGCGTTGAAGCGTCTTCGAAAGAGAGCGCTGAAGCGGCTTCGGGAGAGAGAGCATTGAAGTGGCTTCTTCTGGAGAGAACGTTGAAGCGGCTTTAGGAGAGAGCATGCGTTGAAGCGGCTTTTGGAGAGAGAGCGTTGAAGCGTCTTCTTCTGGAGACAGCGTTGAAGCGACTTCAGGAGAGAGCGTGCATTGAATCGGCTTCTGGAGAGAGCGTTGAAGCGGCTTCAGGAGAGAGCGTGCGTTGAAGCGGCTTCTGGAGAGAACTCCAGTGAGGGCGCCCTTAACCCTTGATCTCGAAAATGAGTTCTTCCCATTCTTCTGAGGCGATACGATATGGAAGATGGGAAGACGACACACAAATAGTGCTGGCCGGCAAGTCGTGTTTTCTCCTCATGGGAAATAATATCGTTTCTGTTGTAACATCTCAACGCATGCAACGCTCTCTTTGGGGATTCGAAATAGGGGAGATAACAATAATGGTTAAGGATTCGACCAACCTTCAGTTTGATTTTCCCTTGAAAATTACATGCTTCTTGATTGACCGTATCTTGTGTTGAAGAAGTCCCTGACTGACGGGGAAGGAATTTCATGCCGAGCCTCAGTCTCCAGTTTACGTGGTTCTATCCTGTATGGTCGACGGGTTGACCATGATGAGGGTATCACCCTCTTGCATCCATGTTGATGACTATGTATAAAAAAAGATGGTTGGAGATTGTATGGCTACGATCAAGATCCTTGATAGGGACGAGTTATGACTACATGCACAAACCTTGGCATTGACGAGTGGTGGTTACGACCATGGATCTTGAAAGGAAAAAGCGGCAGCTACGAGCACGAACCTTGGTCGGCCACGACCATGAACGTGGACGGGCTTTGATAAATCACGTATGTGAGTTTATTCTGCCTTCTTTATTTTTGGTGAATCAGCTCCTCCCTGATTCCCTGCATGCGGAAAATCGCTGCGCTAGTGCCGCATGTTTGGGTTGTTGATAGTCGTTCCCCAGATGCATTATATTTCTACACTCACTAGCGGTTGTATGGAGGTTGGATCTTTTATTAGAAGGACGCTTGCTTTCCTGAACATCTTTACGAGTTTCTTCATTCTGGGACGGTTCGGATCGACTGAGTAAAGCAGCAGCGGATCTCTTAGCAGCTTCTGATGCAATATGGGAATTGATATTTTCCAGGTTGGACGCACATAATGAAATCACCTTTTCATTGCGAGGACTCTGATGAGAACGTGATAAATCCCACGAGTCTTCTTTCTGAGTTTGAGGAAACATCTCTCGATCTTCACAAGCAGACACGTTAGGTTGGTGGCTGCCTTTCTATTCGACGTGGCCATAGGATTCATCTTCCTCACCAGGAATAGGAATATGAATCTTGGAAGAAGGACTACTACCATCAGTATTGATCCAAAATGAATTGTTGGTGGCGTTTTCTTCAGAATGAATGCGCTTTGGTTCCTTTGATAGTTGATCCGTGAGGACTTTCAAATGCGCAAATACTCCGTCATGCGTCTTGAAAATAGTAACTTGATTCCTGACAATATCATTCAGGATTTTCATCAAATCATGAATAGTTGTTAAATATTGAGACTCCATAGCCTCGACGAGGGTTTTGAATGAAAGAACGGATTCAAGAATAACATGTGAAGTATTGTCAGTGCTGGGAGTATTAAAACTGGGGTTGAGGGTTTCTGAACCATTCTAAGATCAACCATATTGAGAAACTTAGGAAATTGAAAACGGGATAGGGGAAATGATTTTTTGCAACTGAGAGATCAACCTCCCACTGTGGTCGCCAGTTGTTTTGGGGTAACTGATTTTGTTGTTTTTGGTAAATTTGGGGTGTGTTGATGAGAAACGAATTCAAACCCTAAACAAATGCAGTGCACGGGAGTACTTTTAGATTCGAGAGATCAATCTGTAAGACTCTGGCCTAAACCAAGAAATGGCCGTTCCAGATTCAATTCGGTCACAAGTTGAAGGAGAAAGGTTGATCTTAGGGAGGGAAGCGAAGAAGGTGTTTGAGATCAGAATGTTGAATTATGAAGGTGTGTGGCTGTTTTATGACTTGTAGAAAAATGGTTTCTATCTACTTGTATTGATAACACTTGTGTCGTCCCTTTTTGAATAGGTTGAAAACCTATTTATACAAATCATTGAGCCCACCCTGATCTCATAGGAAGTGAAGTAAGTTGAGTAGTGGAGAAGTGGAAATGTGCAGAAAGTGGTGATCATCGTGTTTCCGTTATGAGAAAAGGCTGGTCACGCTTTCACCCACTACTCTCATTACTGTTAACCGTCCGTCATTCCTGAGACTTTCTCATAATGGGCGCGTTGCACGCCGCACGCTGTAAACCTCCAGACCAATACCCCAGTGAGTATCCCCCAGTTTGTGACATGTTTGATGTCTCGAGTGAATGGGTCAAGTCACGTGACTTGCCTCTAAAATCAGCACATAGTGCTTTTAGGTTAAATGATAAGTTATTCGTGAAATCAATATTTGTATAGCGTTGCTTATAATCGATGTATAAAAAGCATTGCATTCAAATAAGAAACTGAAAAATAATCGATGTGCTAGAAGCACCGTTGTTTTAGAGCTTGATTGAATCAGTCACGAATTGAGCGTCTTAAAAGGAGCGTGACCGTTCTCTTTCAGGGAGTTGGTAGGAGATGCGCACGCATCCCAAGAAGTGGACGGTCTGTCCCTATAGGAGAGTGGCGACTGGTAGCCATTCTAAAATCCTATCGGTCGATCCAGTTTAGATCTGGACCGCTTAAATCGGCTAGACAAGTTGAGTGGCTGAGATGATTTGCGGCAGTTAATGATTGCTGTTGAAGTAGCACGAATTGCCATTTTTGGTTGATCGCTTGGAGGCCACATGAGCAAGTTGTGACTTGGCCGATCGCTCCTTACAGAAGAGGGGTGGCCGGTGATCACAGTGTCACCCTGTTGGCCATCTAGAATCCAATCTGAGTCGTTCGACCAAGATGGCAAAGATGGACGAACACGACTGATTTGCGGCAGTTGCATAATGTCGTTTGTTTGATTTAGGGTTTAGAATCCATGCGGCCAACCCTATTTTGGCTAATCAAATCAAAGCGCTGGGCGCTGATTTGAACAGGTCGTTCGGCCATGTGCAAAGATGGGCCACTCGTGAGCATGCTGACATCTCCTATACCATCTAAAATTAGATCTAATCCACTCGATTCGGCTGGTGAAGATGGTTGGTCATGATCGATTTGCGACAGTAGTGTATTGTCGCAAAACATTTTTAGGGTTTTCAAGAAGCGCGTTCACCCTACTTTGGGTCGCGATTTGATAAGCTCTGGTCTTGTTATGAGCAATTCGATCGACCAAGTGTGGAGTTGGGTCGACGGCGAACACGTTAGCACTTCTTTAATTATTCGAAGGAAGATCTAAGTCGTCCAACTACGCTAGCTACTTTGGACGGTCGTGATATTTCTGAGACCGTTTTGGCCGGTCTTAGCTCGTTTGATCTCTCTTCTTCAACAGCGTGATCACCCATGTTTGGGGTTAGCGTTCGATGATGTTAGAGTGTCCTAGGTGGAGTCCGACCAGTTGGGGTATTAGTGGGACCGCGCGGTGGTCATCCTGGTGATCGCCTAGTTCCGCTAGGAGTAGACTAGGCCTATTGAATTGTGTGACCAAATCGTGCGGCCTTGATCGTTTTTTAAGACTGATATGGACATTCTAGGTTTCCCTTAAGGAATTTAAACGCGTTCGATCGCGCTAACTTTCAATTAAAAGGTGTGTGAACACGTTGATCTCTTTGTCAGAGGGTGATGTAGCCCATGTGAGTATTTTCGTGCAGGTCTCAATATTGACACTTCAGGATATTTATGCTACTCTGTTGCCAGTGAACATTATTCGTCGTGTCATGTCAATATTGAGAGTTCAGTTGAGAACATAGCATAGGAAAACACTAGGAAGGCTCCGGCATTAGTGAGTAACACGATTAGGAGCTTAAATACTCATTAGGCTCTATACTAGTGAACAATTCATCTAGGAGATTGAGTTTCAATATAATGTGAAGAGAGACATAGGCACTCATCATATTCTGATATATTCTCCAAATTCCTTGCGAAATATAGATATATCAAGGTCTACTACTTCTGATGCCGGGTCAGGTAGACAGACTTTTACAGTTTTAGCTCTAAGCTAAAAACCATCATCAACAAGGAGGACCGCCCAACGGTTCTTCTACATAGAGGGCACGATGATATGCGTAGCATCGAAAGCTCAGCTAGTGGGAGGCATTTCAAGAAACATATTCATCATGGCTCTGAGAGGTACTCGATCAGAGATCTTGAAACGGTTCACGGATCGTAAAACATGAATCGTCACATGCATTCCTGGAGCCGGGTCAGAAACATGCAGTATCATGATTTTACGATTTTATCCTTTGTCGAAAATCCACCATCAACAAAAGGTCACCAGGAAAGGAGATGTCCTTTTCATATAAGGAATGAGAAACTTCATGATGTTCTTGTTTGGGCATCACAAGAAGTTGTGAAACCAATATCTTATGTTAAGGATAATCCTCTTAACATTACAAGTTGCAATCCAACCTGTAGGTAAAGGAAACAGTTTTCTGCTAAACCTAGATTTTCCTATGAACGTCATATGAATCCTTTCCACAATCATAATGGTTATCAAAAGGATAACTTCGTAAAGACAAAGACAAGATCTGATGCTCCCAATTGGAGAAATGCTAACTTGAAAAAGAATAGTCAATCTAATTCTCTTCCGAGAATTCTAGAAGAGAGTAATGGGAAGAAAGGTACGGTTGTTCCTAAACACACTTAAAAGTGGATACGAAAGGAAGTCAATAATGCTTTGAGTGTGAAAAGGAATGATCTCCCAGAAAATTCCATGACTATGGAGAAGGCAATATCCATAATGTTGGAACTTAAAATTTTCTTTGGAAAGATGGATTTGGATGTGAAAGGTTCTAAAAGCAATCTCTTTCATGATAATCCAAAAGTGAAACGAAATAAGCCAAAAACTATTGATGGTGAAAAATCCATAGTTACGGAAAAGTCTGTTTCAGTCAATTGTGGTGAGAAGATCTTGTTCACCTCAACACAACTTGATTGTGTTGTAAGTTCATCCTCACCAAGGAATGCCCTGCTATCTATACGGTGAGGGAAGCACGATAATTGGGGCGCAATATTATGTTAGGTATGATTTTGAATCTTTAGTAAGGCCGTAGAATTCGATTGTATTCCTCTAAAAAGGTATGTCTTTAAACTTGAGCATTATTTATTTTCTTTTATTATTTGCTTAAAGTACTTATAATGATACATGTACCTTGTGTATCGTTCATGTCTACCTAACTTGATTTGTGTTTAAGGTTCTTAAATGTTTAGGATTGAAAATAGTAGTTCGAGATGTTTGGGATTCATGGTACACATACCATCATTTAAAATTAAAATACAAGGACTTCAGTTTGCATACCAGTTTGCAAACTGCTCCAGCTCATGAAATCCCGTTTGCAAACTCGTATGCAAACTTTTTCTTTCATTGGTGTTTGATAAAAAGCTTGTTTGGCCGTAACTTCTTCATCCGAACTCGGGATGACCTCGTTCTTTTTAATTTTCTACCTATTTGATTTCTCTTCAAAATGGTGATGAGAATTTGGTTTCGTCGCACTTGTTCTACTTCTCTTGGACTTGGGTACTTGGATTCTTGGAGTAATTATATTCTAAGCTCATTTGTTGTTTTTACAAGAATAATGTTGGTGAATCACAAAGAAGGGAGTTCAAGAATGGGCATTAGTACGCATTGCTATGTGATTCTTGAATGTTCACTATCATCTTACGTGAACTATGATGCATGGTCCTTAATGACTTTGTATGTTCTTCTTTGTTAAGCAAATCATTTGATATGACTTTGGTAGCTATTCTTGGTATAAATCCATCCCAAAAATATTGATTCTACCCTCTAAATACAAATCAGCGTGTATGTGCATTACGAGTTTGTCTTGATGTCTAGGAAACTTCTTATGAGAATTTATTCTTGTGCTTTAATAAGGATAACTAGGGTTTGGAATAACATATATTGTGATTACACATAGCTATTGCCAACGATTTTCATCTTACGATGTTTTTAGATTTATTTATTTAAATTCTAAGTTATTTGGAAGATGATTTTTGCAGTGTTAATCTTTATTGGTTTTATAAATTGCAAAAAATGTTATGGGATATGTGTGTTTATATCAGTGAACCATGATTGTCCCATATAAGTCAAAAGTTAAGTCTATTGTGTCATTATGCCAATATTGATGGAAAATAGAATGAACTTTTGAATTATTTGTCAAAGATTAAGTCTATGGTATCATTATGCAAATATTGATAAAATGTAGAATGAATCTTTGAATATTCCGCAGTATTGATTTTTCCCTGATCCACTTCTATGTGAAAGTACTATACGGCTCCGTAAGTTTTCTTATGTTGAGCATTTCCGATTAAATTAATCATTAAAGTTCATTTGTGGTTAATTTAATTGAATTATGGATACAATTTCATGTTCATGTAATTTGTTAATGTCCAAAGAAATCCTTCTTTTCTTGCAAAAGTAAGGTCGCTCTTGTTGTTCTTTCGGGAATGACATTTTACGGCGGAGAGTTCTTAATTGAAATTGTGCTTAGTTTCCAAATCTTTGTGGGGAGTGCGGCTGTGGTATATTGTAGGAGTTTTCTTGTATCTTTATAAACTCCTTTATGAATGCATTTAGTTTCGATTATATGATTGCATCTAAACAAAGTTGATATGTTCTCTTTTAGTCATGAAGAATCTCCATGAGAATTTCGTTATGATCCCAATAGTTTTCATAACCTTGCCAATTTATATTGACAAAAAGGAGAAGAATTAATGTGTAGTTCACACTATAAATACATATGGTTTACGGATCATTATATAAGGGGGAGTTGTTTTCTTGTGAGATGGAGTATTGACTAAGGGGGAGTGATACATATCACCATAGTATTGTCGTCAAAGTTGTGATACAATTGGACTTTGATATTGTGTAATAATACTATGACACCGTATAACAATGATTGAGAGCTACTTTTTTCTCATTGTTATAGCTAAGGATCTTCAACAACTACAATGCTGAGTTGAACACGTTCACAATCACAAGAATACTTAGAAGTGACGAAGATTTCGAGTAATGTTGAAGAACCAAGGAAATCAAGCATTTGGATGATAAGCTACAAAGTTTATTTATTTTGTAATCCATATGTATTGATTGTTTTTTCACCAAAATTGACAAAGGGTGATCTTGTTAGAGCACATCTCGGTCAAACTCGCAAGCGTTGATATATCAAGCTTGTTTGTAAAGTTTAGTTTCCAAAACTATAAGTCTTGATTTCTAGTCTACTTATAGCTAAGTCTCGGATTATGATAGTAAGTGTAGTTGAGCATTAGACTTCACGGCGTGCATCGATTGAAGACGAAGAACTACTAAGGGGAGCTTGTGGAACTTCATCAACAAAAGGTATATGGAGACTTGAACTCATCTATCACTCAAAAGTATATCTACTTTATTTCCTATTTGAGACAAAAAAGTCGTATATCTATATAGACTTCAATTATACACATTTGATATTTCGAGCTGAGTTTAACTCGCTTACATATTTCTCGAAATATGTGTTGGTAAGCTTTCGCTTTAACCAAGTTCATCTTATATTCTTGACGAAAGTCAAAAGATGATCATGTGAAAATCTCCTTGTAACATCTTACATGATTTGTGTGAGACAATCATTTGATGTAGACTCGGAATGTTTCGTATTGATCATTTGATCACTTGAAAGTTTCTTTGAAACTAATAGTTTGTGTGAGATTGCTACTGTCGTCTTCAAAGAACGTTTCAATGATTGGAATAGGAGTTTAGAACAAATAACCATGATTGGATATAACACACTATGCATGCTTGTATACTAACTGTTGCAAGTTATTCAATCATGGTTATTTTTTCTATACAAGCATGCATACTGTGTTATATCCAATCATGGTTATTTGTTCTAAACTCCTATTTCAATCATTGAAACGTTCTTCGAAGACGACAATAACTATCTCACACAAATTATTAGCTTCAAATCAACTTTCAAGTGATCAAATGATCAATACGAAACATTCTGAGTCTACATCAAATGACTGTCTCACACAATTCGCAAGAGCGAATCCAACCATAAAGACTTCCGTAAAACCTTCTCAATTTTTTGTTTTCTCGATAGAGTTGGGTTATAAAAGGAGTGACATAATAAGTCTTCCATTTTTTTACTGGTTTCAACAACTTAACATACTCTGAGATTTCCTCGTTAACATCTCTATCAATATTTGAATCACCTTCATCAGAAAGTTCATCCCGTTAGAGCACTGCTCCGTCGAACTTGCAAGCGTTTCTACCTCAAGCTTGTTTGTAAATTTTAGTTGTCAAAACTATAAGTCTTCATTTCTAGTATACTTATAGCTAAGTCTCGGATTAGGATAGAAAGTGTAGTTGAGCATTAGACTTCACGACGTTCATCGATCGAAGACGAAGAACTACTAAGGGGAGCTTGTGGATCTTCATCAACAAAAGGTATGTGGAGACTTGAAACCATTTATAACTCAAAAATTTATCTACTATATCTCCTATTTGAGACAAAATTCGTATAGCTATATAGACTTCGATTATATACATTTTATATTTCGAGCTGAGTTTAACTCGCTTACATATTTCTCGAAATATGTGTTGGTAAGATTTCGCTTTAACCAAGTTCATCTTATATTCTTGACGAAAATCAAAACATGATCATGTGAAAATCCCCTGGTAACATCATACATGATTTGTGTGAGACAGTCATTTGATGTAGACTCAGAATGTTTCGTATTGATTATTCGATCATTTGAAAATAGCTTTGAAGTTAATAGTTTGTCTGAGACAGCTATTGTTGTCTTCTAAGAATGTTTCAATGATTGAAATGGGAGTTTAGAACGATTAACAATGATTGGATATAATCACAGTATGCGTACTTTCATATGTGTAGTCCAAGACCGGCGATCTAGTATGCATACCCATATGCATACTGGTTGGTCAGGTGAAGTCCAGGAGCTACAATGTGCACGCTCGTATGCGTACTGGCAAAGTCAGTTGAATTCCGGGAACTTTAATATGCGTACCCGTACGCGCACTATATTCAACCGAGTTCGGATGTGAATAACAGTATGCGTACCCGTTTGCATACTGGCGAACACAGTCCAAGTCCGGCTACTTAGGTATGCGTATCCGTTGGCATACTTGAGTAGGTTATGTTATAAAATCGGTTTGTTCATGAACTAATACATTTATATAATAAGGAATACATTCTTTTGCAAACCGTGGCTATAATGTTCATGAATTGATTCGAGTGAATTAAAGTCGATTTTTCTTCAATTGTGTCTTGTATACTTCTATGAGAATATAAGCAATTGAACAACTCTATAACTAGTTTCATTTGAGTCATTTGTACTAGTTATGGTTAAGATGAATATGGTTGATATGAAAGTGTTCATATGGATAAATTCGGTTAACTAATGTTGAGACAACAAAGGTGTACACGTTTAGGTACGGTTACTCATATCTAGTCACTTTTCATTTGTGTGTAACAAGCTAAGTTTTATCTAACGGTTGAAAGATATTAGCTTTAGTCTAATCAGGTTTTCATCTAACGGTGAATATTGAATGCTTCGTTACCAAGGTAGCATTGATTGCAAACCCTGATTTGAAGACTATATAAGAGAGAACTATAGCAATTGGGAAACCTAATCCCCACACCTCCTGTGTGATATTAGTTGTGACTGAAGTCGATTCTCCTTTAACCTTAGGTTTTTCCAAAAACCTGTAGGTTAACGACTTGAAGACTTCATTGGGATTGTGAATCCAGACCCAACTATTTTCTCTGTAGTTGCGTGTTCTGATCTTGTTGTTTTCTATCGTGATTGAGTACTATCTTCTCTAAGATTGGATCGAGATTTAATCTCCGATAGGCAAGATAAAAAGTAGTCACAAACATCTTCGTCTCATCTTTTGTGATTCCACAGTATCTTGTTTCGCTACCATACGATTAAGATTATTGTGAGGTGATTGATATTTCTAGGTTGTTCTTCAGGAATATAAGTCCGTTATATCAATTGGTTCCTATTCACCTTGATTTATCAAAATACGGAACAAAACTCATAGGTATATCTGTGGGAGACAGATTTATCTATTCAATAGACTTTTTTGTGTGAGACAGATTTGTTTATCAAGTCTTCGACTTTAGGCCATAGAAACTCTTAGTTGTGGGTGAGATCAACTAAGGGAATAAAGTGCGTAGAGTCCTACTGGGATTCACAAACGTAAGGAGCGCAATTGAACCTTGATCAGTGTGAGATTGGTTAGGGCTCAACTACATTCCAGTCTGAAGTTAACTTGGAGTAGGCTAGTGTCTGTAGCGGCTTAATACAATGTGGTGTTCAAATCTGGAATAGGTCCCGGGGTTTTTCTGCATTTGCGATTTCCTCGTTAACAAAACTTCTGGTGTCTGTGTTATTTCTTTTCTGCATCATATTTGTTTATATAGTTGAAATATCACAGGTTGTGCTTAAGTTCAATAAATTGTGAATCCAACCTTTGGTTGTTGATTAAATTGATTGACACTTGGATATTAGTTTTTGATACCGTCCAAGTTATTTTTTATATTCAATCGGGATCGCAAATTCCTATTTGTTTGATTGCAGATTGAATTGAGAAATTGAGATATAACTCTTTGATATATTTTTCTTAAGGTTGAGTCTGACTGTCTAGTTGATTCTCTTGAAAGTATATTGGAGTTAGTCCATACAGATTGCTAAGCGAAATATTGGGTGTGGTTGTTTGACCCCCGCCTTTTCAATTGGTATCAGAGAAGGCAAACACGTTTAAGACCTCATAAGTATGTGTTTGTAGCGATCTGAATCTATGGACAGAAATCGCCAGTCTTCGATGGCTCTAATTACTTATGGTGGAAAATTGCTATGCGTGCCTTTTTTCAAGCGTGTGATTTTCAATCATGGGTTTATGTAGTAAATGGCTATGATCCTCCGGAAGTTACAGAAGGCGACATAGATGTTCCAAAGGATATTGGTAAATATGATGCTTCCGAGATTCTTGCTGCAAAGAAAAATTCTGACGGATTAAATGCTATCATCCATGTCATTACCCCAGATCTTCAGCACCATGTGACTACATGCACTAAGTCTAAAGAAGCCTGGGATATCTTAGAAACTGTATTCGAAGGGAATACCTCTGAAAAGGAAGCTAGGCTTCAAAACCTAAATTCTGATTGAGAAAACCTTTATATGGATGATGAAGATTCATTTGATGAGTTTAATCACAAAGTGTCTGAAATTTTAAATGCATCTTTTGCATTGGGTAAGACTATTCCTGGAAAGGACATTGTGATGAAAATTCTACGATCGTGACAAGCCAAATACGATTTTAAGAAGCATGCCATCGTTGAAGGAATTAACCTTGATACTCTATCCAGAAATACCTTGGTTGGGAAGTTAAAGATCTTTGATCATGACCAAACATCCAAATCTGGAAAGGATATTGCTTTCAAAGCACTAAAGAACACTAAATTATTTGATAGAAGTAAATATGTTGGCATCTCTGAAGATGATTCCTCTGAAACTGATTCATCAGATGAAGATCTTGACAAGTTAGTCTCTTTGATCACAAGACAGTTTAGAGATCTTCTCTTGAAGGGAAGTAAACGGTTCACCAGAGATAAACCTAAGTCATCAGTTAAACCTCATAATCGTGTTCCTCCTTGTTTTGGGGTAAAAATTGATTCTGATGGAAATGGTAAATTGGGTGTACCACAGAGAAACGAATCTAAACCCCAAACAAATGTACTGCACAGGAGTACTTTAGATTCGAGAGATCAATCTGTAATTCTGTCCTAAACCAAGAAATGATCGTTCAGTCTTTCTTCGTTCACAAAATGAAGGAGAAGGGTTGATCTTAGGAAGGGAAGTGAAGAAGGTGTTGAGATCAGAATGTTGAATTATGAAGGTGTGGATGTTTTGTGACTTGTATCAGAATGTGGAACTTGCTAGCGGAATGTAATCTATAAGTTCTTGGTGTTTTCTTGATACTTGTGTTGATAACACTTGTTTGTTGAAATAGGTTGAAAACCTATTTATACAAGTCATGGTTGAACGCACCTTGATCTCATATTAAGTGGAAGTAGTTGAGTGATAGAGAAGTGGGGATCGTGTAAAACGTTGAAAACCACGTCCCTACGATGGGAAGACTGGTTGGTTTACACCCACTACTTCTTTGCTGCCACTAACTGTCGGCCTTTCCTGACACTTTCTTATAATGGGCGTGTTGCACGCCGCACGCTGTAGACCGCCAGACCAATGCCCTGATGAACATCCCCCAGTTTGTGACATGTTTGATGTCTCGAGTACTTTTGTAGAAAAATATGCAGCAGGCTGCTGAATGGGTCTTGCCTGTAAGACCTAATTATTCTGACCAATCACACACAAGCTAGGCGGTCGGAAGTCATATGTGACAAGACAATTTGTGAGACTTGCCGTAAAAAATAGATGCAATGCTCTTAAGTTGAATAAATAAGTTATTCATGAAATTGATTTTTATTAAATATCACTTGTAATCGATGCATATAAAGCATCTCTTTTAAGAAAGCAACTCAAAATAATCGATGCTTATGAAGCATCGTTGTATAGAGCCTGTGTTGGTTAGTCGCGGAACTCAATGTCTTAAAAGGAGCGCGGCCGGCCATCTTTGGGTAGCTGCCAGGAGCCACTCGAGCATGCCATGCTTGTGGAAGGGGTGCGACCAATGATCACTACGGCACCTTATTGGTCACCCAGAATTAAATACAAGCCGGTCAATTTGGCTAGCCAAGTTGGACGACTGAGATGATTTGCGGCAATTGCATACTGCCGTTGATTTGATTCAAGGATTTTAAAACCGCGTGACTGGCGCACTTTGGCTGATCGGTTAGTGGCATTGCTGGCGTATTTGAAGCAATGCGATTGGTCGGGGCTATGGTTGAGCTAGTGAACATGGCCGCGCCTTGTCAGTTGCTTGAAATCAGATCCTGGTCGGTCGATTCGACTAGCGAAGTTGGACGGGAGAGATTTCTTTGTGGATTTTATGTACTGCCGTTGTTCGACCTTGAAGCTTTGAAGCCGTGTGACCAAACTATTTTGAGCTAACATTTTGAGGCCTTAGCTGCAGGATGGGGGCAATTCGATTGGCTAGGGCTGAAGGCAAGCCTTCGGTGAACATATTGGCACTTCCTTGGCCGGCTAAAATTGGATCTGTGCCGTTCGATTCGACTAGCGAAGTTGGACGGCCGAGATCATTTCGCGACAGTAATATGCTGCCGCTAACATAAATTAGGGTTTTAAAAGCCGCGCATCCAACCTTCTTTGAGCAATCGGTTTGAAGCTCTGCTTGCAGGTTGGGAGGGTTCCGATTGGCCGAAGTATTAGTGGGCCCACCAATGTATATGATGGTGTTTTCCCGCTCGCGTCAGGAGGAGGCCAAGCTTGACAAATCAGCCGGCCAAAGCGTACATCCGTGATCATTTTAAGACTGACATGGGCAGCCTATATTCAATTCTATAAGGAATTAGGTGTATCGACCAGCCAACTTCCAACTTTAATTAAAAGTGTAGGCTGCGCATTTAGATCGATTTGATTGGTCGGTGGAAAATAGGGGCCAGCAGGCAGTAATACGAGGCGTGGCCGGTCTACCATGGGAAACGCCTGCTAGGGAAAACCGGTCGTCCAAGTGGTGTGGCCGCGCCTCCTTTTGCTGTTGTCTTTATTTGCCGAAGTTTCTCTTCATAAGTTTTGCAATTTTTTAATAGGATCTTGCTTCTACTAGCTCCATGATGGATTAATTTCCTAGTTTTCCTAGGTTTGGTCTCGACCAATAGGGTTCGAAATTTTTGTAAATTAATAAAATTAGGTTATAAAGATGAATTTTGTTAGCTGACAAAAAATCAATCAATTTCTGGTGAATTTTGTGCGTTTATACAAAATCACTTATTATGTTTCAGAGGGAAGCATAACTTTGCGTGCCTATAATTGAGTACTTCCATGCACATCTTAATCCTGACACTTCGGGATATTCATGCTACTCAGCTGCGAGCGAACATCAATTGTCATGTCATGTCAATATCAAGAGTTCAGCTGGGGAACATAGCATAGAATAAATACTCGACAGTCCATGCATTAGTGAGTAATGCAGGTGGGAGATAAAATTTATAGAATGTTTGGGATTGTTTTTACATGCACCATTCTGGATAAATTTCATATATAAATATACTGAATTTCTCAATACATATATAAGTAAAGAGGCCTAGGAACTCATCAATTTTAAATGGTTCAGTTTCTTTGCAGAACGATGGCACATTAAATACATGGTTTCACAATTTTAGCCTTGAACTAAAAAACTACCATCAACATTAAGTCCCCTGCTTAGTACATAATAGTGACATTGTTGCGGGGTAAGCACTATATGGTGACAGTCAATAAATAAAATGATCTAGTCATAGTGAATAAGCATTACCGGGGAAGTGGCAGTTTTCTTGAATTTGAAACAATGAATCAGGACGCCGGATAACAATTGTACCCTTCAGGTATGCTGATGTTGATCCAATCACACCAACGAGCATGTCTGGCCAGGATCTTGAGCTAGGCGGAAAGCATTCTTCTTTTGACTATCCGACAGTCTTCTCCTGGCTTTGATTAGGGTTTCAACAAGAAACACGACTTGGTTGGCGTTGAATATCATCTATCGGATAAGTCCTGATGAGGTTGTTCAGCATGCACTTCCTCTTAGGGTTTCTGCAGAGCATATACATATGCAGGTGAAACTAGACCATTCTTCTCGATTTGGAGCAGAGACTCTCTTGTTGAACCCATATCCTTTCATCATGTCAGACAGGAGTGAATCATCTTCGACCCAGCCAGACTCTTCTACCAAACTCAGGAGGTTTGTATCCAGAGTATGACTTTAATTATCTCTTGATTTTGAAGTATTAATTCACCATTCTCTTTCTTTGACACTAACACCTTTCCTTCAGAGTGGGAGAATCTTTGGGTCTTGTGATAATTCCCCTGTCAGGATCATCCGAGTCAAGAAGATCATACCTCTATACTTTTTCACTATGAATAGGTATTCGTTTTTCATGACCGGTAGGTAATATTTTTTTTTGGTAGAGGTATCCTGCTGGAACATGTGTAACAGTGGTTTATGACGATGATCTTTCCACTGCTCTTTCTTCAATCTCAAACATGCCTACTGTTGCAGATCTGGAAGATGCTGATTTGGGTATCTCCTCCTACGAGTACCCCAATACAGGCTTGTTGTTTGATCTCATGAAGTGTTTATCTTCTAGTTACCGGACTGTTGGTGAGTTCTTGGTATGAAAGGAGTTTGTGCCTTTGTATACAAAAATATGGAGAAAGTACGGCCGCATTGCCACCATGAACGTGGTGCGGCATTGTTCGTCTGCTTTGGTTACTACGGTGAACTGCCTTCTACCCATGGTTACAGAGATGGAAGGTACATCCATTCGTGATGTTGCTGAATTAATTGTTGAAAAGTGGGAAAACATGGTATCCACCTGTGAATCCATGGAGTTCAACGTGAGCTGGCTACGGTATCGCCTTGACATTATCAAAGTTGATCGAGCTGGTATGATTGCCTATGTCGTTCCTGCTGCAAAATCTATCTTGGAAGAGGAAAAGTCTCTAGATATAGAATCTGAGAGGGTGGTGCAGGCAATCCAAAACTTGAAGAATAAGACCGAAAGGTATCAGAATAGGCTGAAAATTATGCTTTCCAGGGACTACAACTTGCTAGATGGCCTTCTCTGAGCCATACTATTATTGTTTTTTTTTCCGAATAAGTAGGCATGAGAACATTTGATTGTTCTCTTTTTGTCTTGGATTTAAAACATTGTTTTGAAGAATGAATTGCATTGAGTTTTGGCAGGCAAATGAAGTTTACATTAATACGTCTTGACTAATCAAAAACTTTGATAACTCAGATATGAAAGAAATGGGAAATGACTGATTGAACGTGTCATGAGACTGCAAGGGAGAAATAATGATTAGGCGTAGTATGCCTTGAGATATTTTCCATTGATGAGTGCCTCCAATTTCCCTTCATATTCCTTGACAATCTTGTAGTACCCACGGTTATAAGCTTTGGTGATCACATAAGGACCTTCCCATTTTCGGGAAACTTTGTGCGGACATGTCTTACTGAATATGATTGGCTGTCTTTAATACCAGATCTCCTATTTGAAAAATTCGAGGTTTTACATCTTTATCATATGCTCTGGAGATCCTCTTCCTGTACGCCTGAGCATGCTCTTCCGCCTTAATTCTCCTGGAATCCAGGGTGTCTAATTCTGTTATTCTGGAGATCGATGCTTCGGTGTCATTCCATTGGACTCCACTTGCTGCTGCAATCCTGTACAAAGGGATTTTGATCTCTGTTGGGAGAATTGCGTCAGCACCATAGACAAGTGAATAAGGAGAAACTTCAGTAGATCTCCTAGGTTCCGCCCGATATGCCCACAACGCCATAGGAAATTGTTCGTGCCACGTCCTGAGGTTACCGTGCACCATTCGACTGAGAATTCGAATCAAAGTCTTGTTGGTGCTTTCGGCTTGTCTGATCCCATGAGGGTAGTAAGGAGTATAGAAGACTTTCCTAACTCCATATTCTTCAAGCATCTCTTGTACTTGCTTGTTGGCAAAGGGAGTACCATTATCAGTAATGATGTGCTTAGGTACTGATGCGTGTCGTAACCACAACAAATTAATTAATGTTTTCTCACCTAATTAACAAGTAATATAGTGTAGTCAAGTTCGTTCCCACGAGGAGCAAGAGATTTTTAGTTGTAAAGTTGTCACGAAAAGGGGGGGGGGGGGGTTTGGTTTTGAAAATCAAAAAAAAATAAACAAAACAATTAAAAGTATATGTTGAAACCAATAAGAGAGATTAGATCAAGGAATCCTTCTTCGTTGCAAAAAAATAAATCAAGTTATGTTCTTGTCCACTTTTTATTGGTCACAGATTATCACCAACCGTAGGTAAAGCAGCTAGCTTAGTGCTAAACCCCTAAATTCCTAGTATCACCGGACAGGGAAGTTCTCGACTACCGGATTATATTCACCAAACCACCTAGTAATATCTCACTCAAGATGTAATTTAGTTAAACTCATTAATATTTATGAATTTATTAGGTTGATATTAGTAGTTAGACTCTTAGCTCAAGGTCTACTTGCTAACGTTGTTTTCACACACAATTGCTCCACGGAATCCCTCCGCAAGGTCTCGTGTTTGCTACTTGTGTAAACAGTCAAGAAACGATTAATTATCCCCTAACTTTCACTAGCTTTATATCAATTAACAAATCAATTTAGTTGGCAACCTAAACAATCTATCAATCAACCATGAATGTATAAACATTCCTATTAGTAAAAACAAACGATAATCATGTGAAAAACTTCAAAGTAGATTTAAAAACAAAACTCAAAACATGTTAAGAACTAGGAATTCATCCTCAATCAATAAGAAAATTAGATACTCATAGTTTGGGGTTCACACAATAATAATAATAATTAAAGAAGAAAGAAGAATTTATTGAAAAGATGTTGGTTGCTCCTTCCTCCAATCCTTGTGCACTTTAACTCCTTCTCCAAAGTAGATGTGTCTGTAAAGTTATAGAGAACTCCTTTATTTATAGGCTTCAATGCTCTCCAATTCTTGTAGGAAAAGAATCCTCATTCCATAATGACACCACTTTCCCAATTTGAGCCTAATTCCAATTTTAAGTCCAATTCTCCAAATCTCCCAAGTTTCCATCCAACTTCCAAATCTAAGTATTCACACCCATGAGAAGAATCCACACAAAAATCTGTAAATTTGGGTTGCCTGAAAAGTCCTCGAGATCACCGGAAATCCGCCTGAAAAACAACAGTCGGCTACCTGAGTTATGCTGCCATCAACAGGATATTCTGTCAACATTCCGTAAGAGATAACGGTCAATATGGTCAATCCGTTGGTCAGCAGGTCAAGGCAGAGAGAGTGAATCAGCTGGTCTTAATAAGGGCTGAGTTGGCTTACTCGACTGACTAACCGAGTTAGGTTTATCGAGTCAGTGAGTCGACTCATCAGAGGGGAGATTCAGATAGAGTTTCATCTGTTTCAGGGCAGTTTGATAGACACATTTTTGTGTCCGATTTGTCTCGATTCTATATATTTCAAGGGCTCATTTTTTGTACTTATTATGGTGTTTTATTTATTTGTAGGTATTTTTGGCTAATAAACATTTTTGGAAAAAATTGGCTCGAAAAGTTGTCGGAAAGCACCCGGAGGACATTTGCTATTCGGACTCTCACTTTGGATAAGGGGTAACCTAATTACTAAGGGGCATCCCATTTCCAGGCAGTTGCTAATCACACCCATACTCTGGATAAGGGGCAACCATCTTCAACATTAAAAAAAATTGGCGGGAAAAAAAAAGTGCACTTAAAGAGCAGTTTTGGCAATCGTGATTTGGAGGAGTTTGAGGTCGATTAAATCTCTGATTTTCATAGGATAGACTCCTTATGGGTCTAGGAATCTAATATGGGTGTTTAAATCGATTAGATTAGGCTCAATCGACGGATTTTTCTCACAACAAGAAAATATAGAAAGTCACGTGTGTGACCTGTTTTAGGGAATTTTAGAGTGATTAAAAAGCTGTAAACCTTCCCAAAGATTTGTATCTATCTAAGGAAGAGTTTAGAATAAAAGGAAAGCTCAGAAACGCGTCGAAATCCTAAAACAAGAAATTGTCGCAACTTGGCCGTGAAGAGAAGGAAAGAGATTTTGGAAGATTTGGGAGAGATTTAATCGGTATTTTTGATATAAATAGATGTCTTGGGTCATATAGAAGAGGTGTCGAGAGTTTGGGAACCTAAGGAGAGCCAGAGAAGAAGAAATCGGATCTTTACCAAACTCTGCTGCTGTTGTTGAAGAAGAAGAACGCGAAGAACATTGACCCTCGATAGACAGTCGCAGAAAAGTGTCGATGTTTAACAGCTGAAGAACATTAAGCTGTTCAGGGCAGTCTTATTCTAGGGTCTTAAAATCAGCGACAAAGCAATAGTTTTTCTGTAACAGTTCCATTGTAACAGCTGTTTTGCAACACCAATACACTATTGCAAACAGTCTGTGTTATTAGTTTTCACTCTTTTAATCATCTTTTGAGAAACAAACACATATTTTGAGATCATGATTAATATGAGGAGCTAAACCCCATTGCTGAGGCGATAGAGGAAGCTATTTTTCCAACAAAAAGTGGTATATTCTATTTTATCTTTTTATTTGCAATAATTATATGATTATTTGCCTTGAAATATTATTGAATATGATTTTTATTTGAGTGATTGTGATCTATTTTGATGGAGTATGCTTAGTTTTAAGAATTTTGATGCTTCATACTTGGTATTTACAATTATTACTTTTGAAAATCTACTTGTTGCAATATTTTAGAATCAAATTAAACAAGAGAATTGCATAAATATAAGTATTGGTTTAATCACTTTGAACTTGGAAAATAGTGGAATCTTAGCCTCATTGTTTCTTTTAGTATTGATATCATCTTTGATTGAGTTTGCTATAATTTCTAGTGAGTTTTCTGTTTTAATATTAGAATTTAAGTTTAATTAATATCCTTCACAAGTCTGAGAATCGAACCACTTTTACCACTATCTACAAATCACATCAATTTTTGGCGCCGCTGCCGGGGACTTGTTTTTAGGGTTTTAGATTTTTTTTATTTTTTTTTATGTTTTTTTGTCTTTTTTTATGTTTTTGGGTATTTATCTTATGTTTACAGGTTCTGGATCATGAGCCAAGGAGTTTGGTGATTTCATAAAGACTTGGAGCTAAAGATTAAAGCAAAAAGAACAGAAAAGAAGACAATTTTTATTTTAGACAATTTTAGTTTAGGGTTTGTTTATTTTATTTTATTTTAAAAAAAACTGTATTAGGGTTTATTATCTTTGTAATTTTTCTTTATTTTTTTCGGACTTTTGGACTTTGGGACATTTTTTTTATTACCCTACGGAAGGGTATTTTAAATATAAACTGTTTGCAGAGAAGGAGGACAATTACGATATTGTCTCTGCACCTTGGGTTCGTACACTAGACATCGGAGTCAGTGGCCCGAGTCGACTACAACCGATTCATCCCCCGTCTGGAACGGGAGGTAAGATTCTAAACACTCGTGAATCCCCTGTCAGCGAGTTACTGGACTCCTTCGTATGCATATATGTTGAGGACTGAATACAGACATTTATTTTTCTAGTAAAGGGCAAGGCCTGGCCATACAAGATAAGGGTTCGGATTTCATCACCGTTCTCTTCTTGCCCGCTTTAGGAACACGTAACCTACGAACCTAAGCCTAAAATTTTGACTAGAACGAGACCGATAGGGTAACGAGCTTAACAGGAAAGTCATTCGAAAAATATTGGTTACTCTTTTAAGCATACTTCGAAGTTCTTGACGGTTTCTGTAAGTTGAATGCGTGACTGCGCCGCCTTGTAATACCGGTGAGGCCTTGGGTATCAAAGCTCCACCGAGCTTCCCTCGCCTCTATTCAACTTACGTTAACTCGGATTGATTCCAGAGGGGTTTGCTTAAATTGTAACGAATTCCCGTTCGAAGGATTAGAAGCTGGTCTAGAAACAATCTAAGTGGAGCCATCATGCTTTTTGTTTGCTAGAAATCAATAGGTTTGATTTGGTTGAGTCGGCCTTGATCTGTGTTTGCTTACCCTTCCAATTTAGAAAATTCTATTGTATGCCTGAACGTAAAAGAGACGCACTAGGTAGATTTGTTAAAGAGAAACCTAGTAGTTCGAAGCGTCTCGATTACCTTAATCTAGAAAGTCCGGCTTTTGAAGAGTCTGTTTTTGAACGTTCTTTGACTGAGGAGAGAATCCCTGTTGCTCCGATAGCGCCAGAAATGGCAACTTTGAAAGCTTTGTTGAATCCAACTAGGACTACCCGTCCTTCGTGTATTAAGTTAGCTGAAACGGAGGCACCCTATGAACTGAAACCTGGGACCTTACAGATGCTCCCAATCTTTTTAGGGAAAGAAAATGAAAACCCTTATTACCATGTTAGGGATTTTGAGGAAATTTGTAGTACTCTAAGAATTAGAGGCTTAGATGATGATGCTTTGAAACTTAGGTTATTCCCATTTTCCCTGAAAGATAAGGCCAAGTCGTGGCTGTATAGTTTGGACTCCGAGTCAATTGAGACATATGAACAACTTACATCTGCCTTTTTCAATAAGTTTTTCCCTAGGCACAAAACATCGTCTATTAGGACGCAAATATGCACATTTTCACAACAAGAGGGAGAATCTTTATATAGGTATTTGGAAAGGTTCAATGATTTATTATCCCAGTGTCCTCATCATGGTTTAGAAAAGGTTAGGCTAGTTCAGATCCTTTATGAGGGTTTAGATTATTCCACAACGACCATGGTTGAGTCTCTATGCACTGGTGGATTTGAAAACCAAACTGTTGATGCGGCGATGGAATTTTTTAATGAAATCGCCGAAAAAACCCAGCAATGGGAAAATAGTAGGGCACCCCAGAAAACAATTCTTTTAAGTAGAGGAAACGTTAATAGGGTAGAAGGAGGCTATGAATCAGATGCCAAAATTGCTGCTATAGCAAAAAGGTTAGAAGCCTTAGAAGTGGGCCAGACTAGTGGTAGAGTGGAGCCTTTTTGGGAAGGCCAGAATATTGAAGAGCAGGCCAATGCTCTTTATAATCACTAGATTTGATAACCGTCAAAAGATTGACCCATATTCAGAAACCTATAATCCTGGTTGGAGAAACCATCCGAACCTTTCGTGGTCTAAGGGCCAAAGTCAAGGTCAGTTTAGTAATTCTAATGCTCCCCCAGGTTTTGGCTATACTAAGAATCCTTCAGGACTAGCTCAGTTTCAGAATCAGTCAGATAAGAAAATCCTAAGTTTAGAGGAATCTCTCGCCTTGTTAACTCAGCAAACTGCAAAATTCCAGTTATCCGTAGAACAGAGTCTACAAGCTAGGATAGGACAAGAAAATAGTCAGGCTATTTCCGAAAAAACCCAGGTTGGTCTAACTGGATAGAGTCTTTGAGAGAAAAAGGTAAGTTTCCTAGTCAAACACAACCCAACCCTAGAGGAGTTCATGAATTAGGTGCAAAACCATCGAATCAATTGAATGCTGTTAGAACCCTTAGAAGTGGTAGAGTTGTAGACAATAAGGTAACCATGCCCGATAGTGAACATACTGTAGTTCACCCCTCAGGATCTCACCTCTCAGGACCAGTAGCTGAAGAGACTGATAAAGTTTCTGATGATGTGAATTCGGTTCCTGAAAGGTCTGATTTTAGGCCTAGAGCCCCATTTCCTCAGCTATTAGTACCAACAAAGAAGGAATCGAACTTTAATGACATAGTGGAGGTTTTTAAGCAAGTTACCATAAACCTTCCCTTATTAGATGCAATTAGGCAAATTCCTGCTTATGCCAAGTTCCTTAAGGATATGTGTACGCGAAAGCGAAAACTTAGCGTCCATAAGAAAGCCTTTTTAGCTAGTCACGTAAGTTCAATCATTCAGAACACCACAACTCCAAAGTACAAAGACCCAGGTTCTCCTACCATTGCTTGCACAATAGGTAACTTCCGGGTAGAAAAAGCTTTACTTGACTTAGGAGCCAGTGTGAACTTACTGCCATTCCATGTATACTTACAGCTAGGACTTGGTGAAATGAAACCTACTCAGATGACACTGCAGTTAGCTGATAGGTCTGTTAAAATCCCTCGAGGTGTTATCGAGGATGTTCTTATTGAGGTCGACAAGTTTATTTATCCAGTGGATTTCGTGGTCCTAGATACCCAACCTGTCCCTGACCCAGAGAACCAGATACCTGTGATTTTAGGTCGCCCATTTTTAGCTACGTCTAATGCGATCATTAACTGTCGAAATGGTGTGATGAGTTTATCTTTTGGTAATATGACTATGGAGATGAACATTTTTAATGTCAGTAAGCAACCTCATGAGCTAGATGACACATGTGTTGAGGAGGTGAACATGATAGAAGCCTTAGTTCAGGAGTCATTACCAAACATCTTGTCTGAAGACCCATTAGAAAGTTGTCTATCCCATTTTGGTTTAGATTTTGACGACGATAGCACTATTGAACAGGTGAATGCTCTATTAGATTCTACCCCTGTGTTAGACACTGATAGATGGAAAGCTAGGTTCGAACCGTTACCAGTTTCTGAGACTACCCTAATTCCTTCTTTAGAAGAGCCCCCAAAGTTGGACCTTAAACCACTACCCGATACTCTAAAGTATGTGTTTTTAGGCCCATCTGAGACTTTACCTGTGATTGTAGCTTCCAATTTGGATAGTGATCAGGAAAGTAGGCTAGTAAATGTACTTCAAGACAATAAGGAAGCTTTAGGGTGGACTATAGCAGACATTAAGGGTATAAGTCCTACTGTGTGTATGCATCAGATTCATTTAGAGGAAGACTCCAAACCTTCTAGGGAGATGCAACGTCGACTGAACCCTAACATGAAAGAGGTAGTTCGAAAAGAGGTGCTTAAGTTGTTAGATGCGGGTATTATTTACCCAATTTCAGACAGTAAGTGGGTCAGCCCTGTTCAGGTTGTCCCCAAGAAATCAGGTATCACTGTAGTCCAGAATGATAATAATGAATTAATCCCAACCCGAGTGACCACGGGATGGCGTGTGTGTATTGACTATAGGAAATTGAACAAGGTCACAAGGAAGGATCACTTTCCCCTTCCTTTTATCGACCAAATGCTAGAGCGATTAGCTGGACATAGTCACTATTGCTTCTTAGATGGCTACTCCGGTTATAATCAGATCGTTATTGCCCCAGAAGACCAAGAGAAAACCACTTTTACCTGTCCCTTTGGTACCTTTGCGTATAGACGCATGCCTTTCGGGCTATGTAATGCCCCTGCAACTTTTCAGCGTTGTATGATGAGCATATTTTCTGATATGGTAGAACGGTTCTTAGAGGTCTTTATGGATGATTTTTCAGTGTTTGGTTCATCTTTCGATGAGTGCTTGCATCATTTGACATTAGTGTTGACTAGGTGTAAGGAAAAAAATTTAGTGCTTAATTGGGAAAAATGCCATTTCATGGTTAAATCAGGAATTGTATTAGGGCACATCGTCTCTTCAAAGGGTATAGAGGTAGACAAAGCCAAAGTTGACCTTATTAAGACTTTACAGGTCCCAAAAACCGTAAAAGATATTAGGTCATTCCTAGGGCATGCAGGTTTTTACCGTCGATTCATTAAGGATTTTAGCTTGATTTCTAGACCTCTTTGCAATTTGCTTGCAAAAGATGTTAAGTTTGTCTTTGATGATGCTTGTTTAGAGGCTTTTGAGAAGCTTAAAACTTTACTCACTACTGCCCCGATAGTCCAGGCACCTAACTGGAACCTACCCTTTGAGATTATGTGTGATTCTTCAGATTATGCTATAGGCGTCGTTTTAGGACAACGAGAAAACAAATTACTTCATGTGATTTATTATGCTAGCAAAACTCTGAATGATGCCCAAATGAACTACACAACTACCGAGAAGGAACTTTTAGCCATCGTGTTTGCCTTGGATAAGTTTAGGTCCTACCTATTAGGTTCTAAGATCATAATCTATACAGATCATGCTGCTTTGAAATACCTTTTATCTAAGAAGGATACCAAACCTAGATTGATTAGATGGATCCTATTGTTACAGGAATTTTCCCCAGACATTAGAGACAAAAAGGGTGCAGAAAATGTAGTAGCAGATCACTTGTCTAGGCTAGTTGTTAGTTCCCCTAGTGATTCCCTTCCTATAAGGGATAGCTTTCCTGATGAACAATTGTTCTCTGTTTCCCAATCACCTTGGTATGCAAATATAGTGAATTATCTTGTTACTGGTCGAACCCCTCAACATTGGGGTAAGCAAGATCGTTCTAGGTTTTTAGCCGAGGTTAAGCATTTCTTTTGGGACGATCCTTATCTGTTTAAGTATTGTCCGGACCAGATTATTAGGAGATGTGTATCTGAGAGTGACCAGTCTAGTATTATCTCCTTTTGTCATGAACATGCATGTGGGGGTCATTTTAGTGCTAAGAAGACTGCTGCTAAGATTTTGCAGTGTGGATTTTACTGGCCTTCGTTGTTTAAAGATTCCCATAGTCATTGTGTTTCTTGTGAGCGTTGCCAGAAGTTAGGAACCATTTCCCGTAGAAATATGATGCCTTTGAACCCTATTTTAGTGATTGAGGTCTTTGATGTGTGGGGCATTGATTTTATGGGTCCATTTCCTATTTCGTTTGGTTATCTTTACATACTTGTCGCTGTAGACTATGTGTCTAAGTGGGTTGAGGCGGTTCCGTGTAGAACGAATGACCACAGGGTCGTAGTCCAGTTTTTGAAAGAGAATATACTTACACGTTTTGGTACGCCGCGAGCTATAATTAGTGATGGAGGTTCACACTTTTGTAATAGATCGTTTTTTTTAATGAAACAATACGGTATTACCCATAAAGTAGCAACCCCATATCACCCTCAGACTAGTGGTCAGGTAGAGGTTTCCAATAGGGAAATTAAACGTATTCTAGAGAAAACAGTTAATCCAAATAGGAAAGACTGGTCGTCGAGGCTTACTGATGCCTTATGGGCTTACCGTACTGCGTTTAAGACACCCATTGGAATGTCACCTTATCGTTTAGTGTTTGGCAAGGCATGTCACCTGCCTGTTGAGTTAGAGCATCGAGCCTATTGGGCTATTAAGAACTTAAACTTTTCACTTGACAAGGCAGGAGCTCAAAGAAAGCTCCAGCTCAATGAGTTGGACGAGATTCGTAGAGATGCATACGATAGTGCTAAGGAGTATAAGAACAAAATGAAACTTGTGCATGATAGGAATATTTTACGAAAGTCATTTTCTCCAGGTCAAAAAGTTCTTCTGTATGACACTCGTTTGCATCTATTCCCCGGGAAGTTGCGCTCGGTGGACCGGTCCTTTTGTGGTCCGTACTGTTTTTCCTCATGGCGCTGTTGAGATTGAGACACCAGATGGTAGTAGTTCTTCGAAGGTTAACGGTCAGCGATTGAAGCCCTTTTTAGAGCCTTTTCCTACAGGTGATGTTGAGGAGGTCCCTCTGGAGGACCCTGTTTACCTTGATTGACCATCGAGGCGATTTTGTATGTTGTATAATATTTTTGTAGGTTTTTGGTTACACTTCACCCAGGTACTATCTTTCCGACTTCTCTCTTTACTATTTCCTCATGTTACTTTATTTTTGGTACTGTTCTTTGATTAGAAACATTGAGGACAATGTTAGATTTAAGTTTGGGGGTGGGGTAGAACTTTTTGTTACCTTTTCGTTGCAATAAATAAACTCCAGAGCCTAGAAATTTATCCCTATTAAGGATGGCACTAACCAATCTAAGTGGATGGAAGCATTTTGGTTGTAGGAGTTGAGGAACCAATCTGACTAGATGGCAACATCTAAAGAGTCTATTCATAAAAGCACAGAGCTCAGGTGTTAGAAATAACATGATAGTTTCACCATATCTCGTTGAGTCCTTTTCACTTCTTTTTTATTTTGTTTTGTTTTTAAACTATGTTTCTCTAAGTGATTAGGTGGGGCTCACGATTCAAGTTGTTACCAATGCTAGGGTGAATTAGAGTGATTGAGATGAAAAAAATAGAAAAAAAGATGAAAAAAAAAAAAGAAAAAAAAAAGAAAAAGACCAGACCATGACCAACTGGAATAAATTCAATAAAGTCGACCACTGGAACCCTTGTATATGCCAGTTGTGTTGACCTAGAGTTAGGATTATCAATCACTGGTTCCCTTGTATATGCCAGTGTGTTGATATTAGTCAGACTAGTATCTCAGTCCATTAGGATAGGTTCATTTTGGCGGAGGCCTTCAGACAGATATGAGAAACACCGTTCACCTAGTAAACATCAAAACCATCTATGTTTTTCTATATCCATCTTCTTGATCTATCCATGTGATTAGTTTTGACTCCGGATATTGATGTCCATAGTGCGACTATCTGAGTAGAGCTCTGTCACTTCATATGAATTTTAGTATGCTTGAGTGCAAACTCGTGTACAACAATTGGAATTTCGCATCAGGGTACTTCCTCCTGTAGTCAATAAGTATGCCAACCAAGGAGATTCTTTAGTGCCTTCCAAGGTTCTGTGTAGATAGCTAGGGTCTGGAGTAAAAGGTTTTGTGGGTATACCTCTGGTAAGCCCTCCGGAGACAACACTCCGCCACTAGGGACACCTAGGGGTTTAAAGGCTTATTGCATACGCTAAATGCAATCGACGATGCCTGCGACAGTGAGTTAGGATTTTATTTCTATTTTATTTTTGCTCGAGGACTAGCAAATAATAGGTTTGGGGGTATTTGATAGACACATTTTTGTGTCCGATTTGTCTCGATTCTATATATGTTAGGGCTCATTTTTGTACTTATTATGGTGTTTATTTATTTGTAGGTATTTTTGGCTAATAAACATTTTTGGAAAAAATTGGCTCGAAAAGTTGTCGGAAAGCACCCGGAGGACATTTGCTATTCGGACTCTCACTTTGGATAAGGGGTAACCTAATTACTAAGGGGCATCCCATTTCCAGGCAGTTGCTAATCGCACCCCTACTCTGGATAAGGGGCAACCATCTTCAACATTCAAAAAAGGATTTTGGCGGGAAAAAAGTGCAGTAAAGACAGTTTTGGCAATCGTGATTTGGAGGAGTTTGAGGTCGATTAAACCTCTGATTTTCATAGGATAGACTCCTTATGGGTCTAGGAATCTGATATGGGTGTTTAAATCGATTAGACTGGGCTCAATCGACGGATTTTTTCACAACAAGAAAATATGGAAAGTCACGTGTGTGACCTGTTTTAGGGAATTTTAGAGAGAAAAGCGTGTAAACCTTCCCAAAGATTTGTATCTATCTAAGGAAGAGTTTAGAATAAAAAGGAAAGCTCAGAAACGCGTAGAAATCCTAAAACAAGAAATTCGCAACTTGGCCGTGAAGAGAAGGAAAGAGATTTTGGAAGATTTGGGAGAGATTTAATCGGTATTTTTGATAAATAGATGTCTTGGGTCATATAGAAGAGGTGTCGAGAGTTTGGGAACCTAAGGAGAGCCAGAGAAGAAGAAATCAGAGCTTTACCAAACTCTGTTTCTGCTGTGCTGCTGTTGAAGAAGAAGAACGCGAAGAACATTGACCCTCGGTAACAGTCGCAGAAAAGTGTCGTTGTTTAACAGCTGAAGAACATTAAGCTGTTCAGGGCAGTCTTATTCTAGGGTCTTAAAATCACGACAAAGCAACAGTTTTTCTGTAACAGCTGTTTTGCAACACCAATACACTGTTGCAAACAGTCTGTATTACTTTTCACTCTTTTAATCATCTTTTGAGAAAAACACATATTTTGAGATCATGATTAATATGAGGAGCTAAACCCCATTGCTGAGGCGATAGAGGAAGCTATTTTTCCAAAAAAGTGGTATATTTTTATCTTTTTATTTGCAATAATTATATGATTATTTTCCTTGAACTATTATTGAATATGATTTTTATTTGAGTGATTGTGATCTATTTTGATGGAGTATGCTTGTTTTAAGACTTTTGATGCTTCATACTTGGTATTTACAATTATTACTTTTGAAAATCTACTTGTTGCAATATTTTAGAATCAAATTAAACAAGAGAATTTCATAAATATAAGTATTGGTTTAATCACTTTGAACTTGGAAAATAGTGGAATCTTAGCCTCAGTGTTTCTTTTAGTATTGATATCATCTTTGATTGAGTTTGTTATAATTTTTAGTGAATTTTCTATTTTAATATTAGAATTTAAGTCTAATTAATATCCTTCACAAGTCTGAGAATCGAACCACTTTTACCATTATCTACAAATCACATCACAGTTCCGGGCCAATTTTCGGCCTCTCAATTTACTCTTTTCCTTTGAAAATTCCTAACATACATCTACCATAATCAAATCATTCATCTGTTACTTCTACACTAGCAAGATCCCCTTCTGTTCTCTTCTCTGTATGTTTTTGATTAATTCACATCACCATGTGCCTGTAATTCTCAATTGCAACCCCATCTCTTGTAACAACAATATCAATCTGCAGCACCAAATCGCTTTCTATTGTTCTTGGAAGCAGCAACAATGAGATTCAATTTCATTTCGATCTGATTTCAGTCCATCTTCATCTGAAGTTCATGGCAACAATCATCACTATCCATCTCTGATTCATTACTTTTTTCGATGTTCAATTTCAAATCTAAAACCCATGTTTTCAATTATTTCACAAACTCAATTGCTAACTAAAACCCATCTTAACTTCCACCAGGTACCAAAATTTCGTTTCAGTTCTTCAATTAGCTTGAATAAATCCTCGTTGTGTCTCATTAACAACAAACTCTTCGTCTTATTTTAATCTCTTCATCCTCTCACTGATTCGAACAGACTTCTGGTCTTTAATTCCTCTTTCATCTCTCAATTTCTCTGCATCCCAATCCAATCTTTGGCAACATCTTTTCTCTTCAATCTTTAATCCAACATCAGATCCCCTTTTCGATCTCTCTGAAATATAGATGCGGCTGCTGTATTTTACTCTTCTCAAAATTCAGCGTAGAAATGATTGAGAAGTTATCTTCTCGATTTAGGTTGTAATAATTGGATTAAACCAACCCCTAGTCCCAGATAAGGGCTATCCAAGTTATAAACCCCTTAACATAAGTTGTCCTGTCTTTAATACTTCTCCAAAAGAGAGTTGCCCCTTAACATTGATTCGGCTCCCAATGGTGTTCGACTGGTGAGCCGACAACTTTTCTCTTCTTGTGCAATTTTGGATGATTTCTTCTTCTTTTCTTATGCATGACTCCAGAGTACCTAATCAAAACACACGTAAAATACATAATTTACAAGAAAAATAACAAAGAAAGCATAACCAATAGATAATAATTAACGGTGTATTCTACACCTATCAAATTCCCCCACACTTGGACTTTGCTAGTCCTCGATCAAATCAAACTAAAACTTGCAACTTCAAAGCTTTCCAGCGTCCCAAGCATCCAAAGAGCTATGAGGACATAGAGTTTTTGCATGCTAGTAATAAGAAGTTAGAAATACTAAAGAACATATTCTCATTCTTAAATGTTGAGTGAGAAATAACCACATCATAATGAGAGAACGCGTGTTTGAGAGCGATCAATAAGCATTTCCCCTCGACTTCTGCCTCACCAAAATATGATAATTGCACTCAACAGGATGACTTTTTTATGGGTCTCACATGTGTGCAGGTAGGAATGAAGAGAGAAATCCTACAACACGTTGAATGGTGGGAAGGAAAACTTCCGAAATATTTTAAAAACCCACATCTTTTACATTTTGAAAAACCATTTTTCTGATGATCTCTAAGAAAGGAAATCAACCACTATTATCGAGGATGAGATTACTTACTCACCTTCACATCCGATAGCAATGATGATAATACCACTCTCACAACATCCAATAGAGATGTCTTCCACTCCTCGTCTTCATCTTCTTGGTCTTCGTCTTCGGCTTCAACTATTGATGATAAATGCTCGAACTTCGTATTCCTTGACAATTTGTAACTTTTTACCTTAAATCCTTGTCGCTTGAAACTTCCTTATAGATTTTTCCTTCCCCACGGATTATTAAATAAAAAAAAACAAAAATAATAAAAATTTCTCTTGTCATCATTTTTTTTTTTCATTTTTTCATTTTTTCTTTTTTTTTTTTTTTAAAAAAAATTTCCATTTTTTTTCTCTTCTTATAAAGACGAGAAATAAAATACAAAACAAAGTGAAAATAAAACAAACCATAGCCATGGGAAAAGTACTTTACCGCTTGATTCTTCACAACTTGTATCGTCTCGAAATCATAAACTTCAATAATTCTCACCTTTTACTTTTCTTTGCTCTTGTAAATAAGTCTTCAACTTGGATATAAAATTATGCTCATTGCTATGTAAGTCTTCAACATGTATATATAAAAATCCGCTCATTTTATGTTGCTTTACTTGGATATGAAATTTACTCTTTTCTTGTTTCGTTGCTTGTAAACCTTGAACTTTTTCAACTTTCCTTGTAGATTTTGATGTCGCTCCCTTGTTGATGATGATGGTGTTTCTATGGATTCGTTGTTTTCGAGAGAGAGAATGGTGCTAACTGCAAATCGAACTATAAGAATGAGGCTTTCATCTATAGACGTCACCCTCATGATTGACAAAATTAGCACTCAAGAGATCAAAGATTAGTGCTTTTATTGGTGGGAGGTTGGGTAGCTCACCATTCTACCTGGAATTAACGTACGGTGATACACACTCAAAATAAAGCTCTAGTTATTTATAAAGAAATCTGGTCGGTGCCTCGCATGATATAAATAGGGTAGTCTCCACTAATGATTGATCAGCAACTCTAATAATGCATGTCTCTCTACTCCTAACTTGCATCACCGGTATGATTAAATCCATTATTTAACACTCTAACAAGCAAGAAATCCGAACGTAGTTCCCTAACACTTCCAAGTTCAGTTATGTCGGTCAGAATTCTCTATGTAAACATACCTAGAAGTATGGTAGTGACTCTAAAATCTCTAAAAGTTGGAGGTTTTATGCAAAAAAAAAATTTAATATGCTTAACCACTCCCCCACACTTAAACCTTACATTGTCCTCAATGTAATTGAATCGTCCAAGTAAAGTCAAGATGGGAAATCCTAGTATGATATGGAACAAGAAAAAATAAATAAACAAAATAAAAAGAAAATAAAAAGTAAAATGATAAGAAATACAAAACCTATGGGTTGCCTCCCATTAAGCGCTTGTTTTAAAGTCAACGGACCGACTTAGCTCTTGCTTCACATTACTCCTCCAGAGGGAGTGAATCTTCAAATTAAAGTTCATCCACATTCACATATGAGATATTCTCGTAGTATGGCTTCAATCTATGGCCGTTGACCTTGGAAACCGAGTTGTCTTTAAGACTAGTAATTTCAACTGCACCATAAGGAAAAACATTAGTAACAACATATGGTCCAATCCAACGGGACCTTAACTTTCTAGGAAATAGTTTAAGGCGAGAATGATATAAAAGGACTTTTTGTCCCACTTCGAAGCTTTTACGAGAAATCATCTTATCATGAAAAAGATTGGTATTTTCCTTGTAAATACGGGCACTCTCGTATGCATCATTATGTATCTCCTCTAGATCATTTAGTTGTAACTTCCTTTGCTTCCCCGCTTCGTCATACTCCATGTTGCACTTCTTTGTCGCCCAATAAGCCTTATGTTCAAGTTCAACCGGAATATGACAAGCTTTACCGTAAACCAACCGATATGGAGACATTACGATTGGTGTCTTGTACGTCGTTCTATACGCCCAAAGTGCATCATTAAGCTTAAAGCTCCAATCTTTCCTTGTAGTATTCACCGTTTTCTCAAGAATGGACTTGATTTCCCAGTTTGAAATTTCCGCTTGTCCACTAGTTTGTGGATGATAAGGCATACCAATCTTATGTGTAATGTTGTACTTCTTGAGGGGAGCGTGGAAAGACTTCTTGAAATGTGAACCGCCATCGCTTATCACCACTCTTGGTATACCGTGCCTAGTGAATATGTTTTCTCTTATAAAATCACAAACAACTTGAGAATCATTAGTTTTGGTGGCTTTAGCTTCCACCCATTTCGAAACATAATCCACCACAAGAAGTATATAAAATTTTCTATTTGAATTGACAAAAGGGCCCATAAAATCGATTCCCCACACAAAAAAAATCTCAACGGTGAGGATTGGTGTGAGTGGCATTTGATTTCGAGCACCTAGATTGCCCGTTCTTTGACACCTATCACACGATTTACAAAAAACATGTGCATCTTCAAACATGGTGGACCAATAAAATCCACTCTTGAGAACTTTGAGAGCGGTACGTTTAGAACCAAAATGGCCACCACAAGCAAGAGTGTGACAAAAAGAGATAATAGATTGAAATTCGGAATTAGGAACGCACCTTCGTATCATTTGATCCACGCCATATTTCCATAAGTATGGTTCATCCCACACATATTGCTTGGCTATCTTCTTAAGTTTCATCTTTTATAAGTTAGATATTGTATTAGGTACCTTCCTTGTCACCAAGTAATTCACTATATCCGCGTACCAAGGTGTAGAATTTTCTAAGGACAAAAGTTGTTCGTCCGGAAAGCGGTCTTGTAATGGAAGTTCTTCTTGAGACATAACAAGTCTACTGAGATGATCCGCAACGGTATTCTCCACACCTTTCTTGTCTCGAATTTCTATGTCGAACTCTTTTAGCAATAGGATCCATCGGATTAGCCTTGGCTTAGCTTCTTTTTTCTTTATTAAGTATTTAAGTGTGACATGATCGGAATATACAATAACCTTTGTGCCCACCAAGTATGATCGAAACTTTTCCAATGCAAACACTATAGACAATAACTCCTTCTCCGTGGTAGAATAGTTGATTTGTGCATCATTAAGGGTCCTCGATGCATAATAGATAACATGGGACAATTTGTCCACTCTTTGACCCAAAACGGCTCCAACCGCATAATCACTAGCATCACACATTAATTCAAATGGAAGATTCCAATCCGGTGATTTGATAATTGGCGCACTTGTCAACATTGCCTTCAATTTGTCAAAGGCATCCTTGCATTCCTTGTTGAAGTCAAAAGGTACCTCTTTTTGTAATAACTTGCACATCAGCATGGAGATTTTGGAGAAATCCTTGATAAACCGCCTATAGAAACCTGCATGGCCAAGAAATGAACGGATTTCCCTCACCGGAGTGGGATATTGTAAGTTCCTTATTAAATCTATCGTTGACTTGTCCACTTCGAGCCCTCGAGAGGACACGATGTGACCAAGTACTATGCCATGGTTTACCATAAAGTGACATTTCTCCCAATAAAGGACGAGGTTTGTGTCTATGCATCGTTTAAGAACTAGTTCAAGGTTGTCTAAACAACTATCAAAAGAATTACCATAAATACTGAAATCATCCATAAATACCTCGATGATGCGCTCCACATAGTCCGAGAATATACTAACCATGCATCTTTGGAAAGTAGCCGGTGCATTGCAAAGACCAAACGGCATCCGTCTATATGCAAACGTTCCAAACGGACAAGTGAAAGTGGTCTTCTCTTGGTCCTCCGGTGCAATAACAATTTGGTTGTATCCCGAATAACCGTCCAAGAAACAATAATGAGAATGCCCCGCTAACCGCTGCAACATTTGATCAATGAAAGGTAAAGGAAAGTGATCCTTTCGAGTTGCGGAATTAAGCTTTCTATAATCAATGCACACTCTCCAACCGGTTTGAACTCTTGTAGGAACAAGTTCATCGTCTTGATTTGTAACAACTGTAACACCGGACTTCTTTGGTACCACTTGTACCGGACTAACCCATTTGATATCGAATATTGGGTAGATCACCCCCACACTTATCAATTTGAGTATCTCTTTCTTCACAACCTCCATCATGGGAGGATTAAGCCTACGTTGAGCATCACGTACCGGCTTCACGTTCTCTTCCATTAGAATTCTATGCATGCACACGGATGGACTAATGCCTTTGATGTCCGCAATTTTCCACCCAATAGCCGTTTTGTGCTCTTTCAAAACTCTAAGCAAACGGTCTTCTTGTACCGGTGTGAGGTTCTTTGCAATAATCACCGGAAGCTCATCTTCATCTCCCAAGAAAGCATACTTCAAATGGTACGGAAGTGGATTCAATTCTATCTTAGGTGCCTTCACAATAGATGGTATAAGTAATTCATCATCCATGGGTAAAGAAATATATGAAACATTACCCTTTTTAGCTTCTTGCAATGCTGTCAAGGCACCACACATCTCCACCAATTCCTTGGAGATTTCAACATCCAAATTACACAATCCGTGGACGTCCAATTCAATGCTCTTTTGCAACACCACCTCAAGTTCGTCCTTTTGACTCAATTCCACCATTTGTTGCGCTAACGAACTAACCACATCAATGGAGTAAGAGGAATGCACATCACTGGGTAGCGCATGGCTTCAAATATTTTAAAGTGTATTATATCCTTATCGAATTCCATAGTAAGTGTACCCTTTTCAACGTCAATCTTCGTCTTTGCGGTCTTCATAAATGGCCTCCCAATAAGTAAAGAAGTAGATGACTGATTCTCAATGTTGTCGATATCTACCACGAAGAAATCAACCGGAAAAATTAGCTCATTCACTTGCACTAGCACGTCTTCTACAAGTCCCTTAGGATATATGTTAGACTTGTTTGTTAATTGGATAATAACTCTTGTCTCTTTTAAAGGTCCAAGATTCAAGGAGTCATATATATCGGCCGACATTACACTTATGGAAGCTCCCAAGTCAAGTAAAGCATGTTCAAACCTTTTTGTACCAATAGTAATTGGCACCGTGAAACCACCGGTATCCGTGCACTTTGTAGGCATCTTCTTCAGTAGCATAGCCGACACACTCTCGCCAACTTTGGTAATTTTATTATCAAGCAACCTATCCTTCTTTGTGCATAATTCCTTCATGAACTTAGCATACCTTGGCATTGTCTTGATGGCCTCGATGAATGGGATGTTGATTTCGATCTTCTTGAAGATATCCATGAGTGCCTTGTCTTGAACTTCTTTCTTGGATTTAGCAAAACGACTAGGAAAAGGAGGTGGATTAGTGAAACTAGGAACCGTTTCCTTGGATTGGTTGGTAGGTGTTGGATTCTCCTTTGGTGCGACTTCCTCTTTGTCTTTGACTAAATCTTTTCTAGCTTCTTCATGATGACTTGGACTCTCTACTTGTCTTCCACTTCAAAAAGTAACCGTATTAACATTCTCTCTTGGATTCACAAATGGTTGTGAAGGAAGCTTTGTGGATGCTTGATATTTCAATAGATGCACATCGGTCGCCAATTGTCCCATTTGGTTTTCCAAAGCCTTAATGGCCGATTCATTCTTTTGTTGGCTTTGTTGGCTTTGTTGTAACATAGAAGTAAGACCTTGCATGCCTTGCGTTAACACATTGAGTTTGTCATCACTCGAAGAATCACACTCCTTGACTTATTATGGTTGGAGTTGTTGTTGAGGTTGGAAGCGTGATTGTTGGAATCCACCTTGTTGCACATATGGATTAGAATCCGCCGCTTGCTTGTTCGCATAACTAAAGTTGGGATGATCCTTCCAACCGGGATTGTAAGTATTGGAGTATGGATCGTACCTTGACCTTTGATTTGGATATAAAGCATTTACTTGTTCGGTCTCATCATCTGGAATAATTATCGCGGCCATTCGTTGCATTACCCTTTCCATGCTCCCCATCCTTTATTCAAGGTATGATGATGAATCACTAACTTCATGCACTCGCCTAACTATTGGTTCTTCACTTGTGTAGAATTTTTGTGAGTTCGCCGCCATACTCTCAATCAACTCGGTAGCTTGGGCCACCGTCTTGTTCATTAGTGCACCACCACCCGCGGCATCAAGAAGAAATCTGTCACTTGGTTAGAGAGCTTCGTAGAAGTATTGGAGTATCATAACGTCACTGAATTGATGGTGTGGACAGATTTCCAGCAATCTCTTGTATCGCTCCCAACACTCATACAATGACTCCCCACATTTTGCTTCATCCCACAAATCTCCTTGCGAATTTGAGTAGCTTTTGAGGCAGAAAAATATCTCTCGAGGAAAAGTTTCTTCATCCCATTCCATGTGGTGATACTTCCGGAAGGCAAATAATACAACCATTCATTATCATTGTCCGCCAAAGAGAACAAGAAAGCTTTCAACATTGCTCCATCCGCATTAGTCTCCGGTGGAACCATGGCCATGACTATGGTAGAGAAGTCCATAAGATGCTTATTTGGGTCTTCATTCACCATACCATGAAACTTTGGTAACTCTCTAATAAACCCCGGCTTGATCTCGAAGGTTGAGTTAGTTTGGATACACCATTGTTATGTATCGAGCTTGTGAGAAGCTAGATCCTTGAGTGTACAATCAGCCATTTTTTCTTCGTCTATATCAGAACCTGCGAACTCACTAGATGAAGAACGAGGAAGCGGAGTGTTAACCGCTCGAAAGAGGTCATTTAGTTGAGTGCCGGATCGAAGACGTATAACAATTGGACTCGGTCTGCCCTCTTTAAGCATTCACCAAAGATATAGTACCTGAAACAAGATTCTCGAAAACTAAGTTAGATACGATACAGAATCTAACAAAGCAAGAATAAAGAAAAAAGAAAAATAAAACAACTAAAATCACCCGCTGCTCCCCGGCAGCGGCGCCAAAATTTGATGTGTGTCGTAACCACAACAAATTAATTAATGTTTTTCCACCTAACTAACAAGTAATATAGTATAGTCAAGTTCGTTCCCACGAGGAGCAAGAGATTTTTAGTTGTAAAGTTGTCACGAAAAGAGGGGGGTTTGGTTTTGAAAACCAAAAGAAAATAAACAAAGCAATTAAAAGTGTATGTTGAAACCAATAAGAGAGATTAGATCAAGGAATCTTTCTTCGTTGCAAAACAATAAATAAAGTTATGTTCTTGTCCACTTTTTATTAGTCACAGATTATCACCAACCGCAGGTAAAGCAGTTAGCTCAGTGCTAAACCCCTAAATCCCTAGTATCACCGGATACGGAAGTTCTCGACTACCAGATTATATTGACCAAACCACCTAGTACTAGCTCATTCAAGATGTAATTTAGTTAAACGCATTAATATTTATGAATTTATTAGGTTGATATTAGTAGTTAGACTCTTAGCTCAAGGTCTACTTGCTAAAGTTGTTTTCACACACAATTGTTCCACGGAATCCCTCCGCAAGGTCTCGTGTTTGCTACTTGTGTAAAGAGTCAAGAAACGATTACTTATCCCCTAACTTTCACTAGCTTTAGATCAATTAACAAATCAATTTAGTTGGCCACCTAAACATTCTATCAATCAACCATGAATGTACAAACATTCCTATTAGTAAAAACAAACGATAATCATGTGAAAAACTTCAAAGTAGATTTAAAAACAAAACTCAAAACATGTTAAGAACTAGGAATTCATCCTCAATCAATAAGAAAATTAGCTAATCATAGTTTGGAGTTCACACAATAATAATAATAACTAAAGAAGAAAGAAAAACTTATTGAAAAGATGTTGGTTGCTCCTTCCTCCAATCCTTGTGCACTTTAACTCCTTCTCCAAAGTAGGTGTGTCTGTAAAGTTATAGAGAACTCCTTTATTTATAGGCTTCAATGATCTCCAATTCTTGTAGGAAAAGAATCCTCATTCCATAATGACACCACTTTCCCAATTTGAGCCTAATTCCAATTTTAAGTCCAATTCTCCAAATCTTCCAAGTTTCCATCCAACTTCCAAATCTAAGTATTCACACCCATGAGAATAATCCACACAAAAATATGTAAATTTGGGTTGCCTGAAAAGTCCTCGAGATCACCGGAAATCCGCCTGAAAAACCGTCGTCGGCTACCTGAGTTATGCTGCCATCAACGGGATATTCTGTCAAGATTCTGTCAGCTATAACGGTCAATATGGTCAATCCATTGGTCAGCAGTTCAAGGAAGAGAGAGTGAATCAACTGGTCTTAATCAGGACTGAGTTGGCTTACTCGACTGACTCAACGATTTAGGTTTATCGAGTCACTGAGTCGACTCATCAGATGGGAGATTCAGACAGAGTTTCATCTGTTTCAGGGAAGTTCCGGGCCAATTTCCGGACTCTCAATTCACTCTTTCCCTGCGACAATTCCTAACATACATCTACCATAATCAAATCATTCATCTGCTACTTCTGCACTAGCAAGATCCCCTTCTGTTCTCTTCTCTGTATGTTGTTGATTCATTCACATCACCATGTGCCTGTAATTCTCAATTGCAACCCCATATCTTGTAACAACAGTACCAATCTGCAGCACCAAATCGCCTTTTATTCTTCTTGGAAGCAGCAACAGCGAGATTCAATTCCATTTCGATCTGATTTCAGTCCATCTCCATCTGAAGTTCATGGCAGCAATCATCACTATCCATCTCTGATTCATTACTTTCTTCTATGTTCAATTTCAAATATAAAACCCATGTTTTCAATTATTTCGTTTCAGTTCTTCAATCAGCTTGAATAAATCCTCGGTGTGTCTCATCAACAACAACCTCTTCCTATTCTTTTAATCTCTTCATCATCTTACTGATTCGAACAGACTTTTGGTCTTTAATTCCTCTTTCATCTCTCAATTTCTCTGCATCTCGATCTAATCTTTGGCAGCAGCTTTTCTCTTCAATCTTTAATCCAACATCAAATCCCCTTTTCGATCTCTCTGAAATATAGATGCGGCTACTGTATTTTACTCTTCTCAAATTCAGCGTAGAAATGATTGAGAAGCTATCTTCTCGATTTAGGTTTGTAATAATTGGATTTAACCAATCCCTAGTCCTAGATAAGGGCCATCCAACTTAGCAACCCCTTAACATAAGTTGTTCTGTCTTTAATACTTCTCCAAAAGAGAGTTTCCCCTTAACATTGACTCGTCTCCCAATGGTGTGCAACTGGTGAACCGACAACTTTGTTTTTCTTGTGCAGTTTTGGATGATTTCTTCTTATTTTCTTATGCATGACTCTAGAGTACCTAATAACTTAAAAACACACGTAAAATACATAATTTACAAGAAAAATAAAAAAGAAAGCATAACTCAAAAATACTCCAGAGTACATATTAACGGTGTATTCTACACCTATCAGGTACGCCGAACCGACAAATGATGTATCTTTAATGAATGTTGCAATAGTCGCTCCAGTGGTTCCTCATAGAGGAATAGATTCAACCCATTTGGTAAAGTACTCCAACGTGGTTATGATATACTCGTGTTGCTTTGACGATAGTGGATTGATTTTCACGATAATATCAAGTCCCCAGCTATAGAAAGGCCACAGACTACTTACTGAATGAAGGAGAGTACAAGGCGTGTGAATGAGATTCCCATGAGTTTGACATTCGTGGCATTTTTGAACAAATGTTGTTGCATCATCCTCCATAGTTGGCCAGTAATACCTTTCATGCACCTGAAGAAATAACTTCTTCTTCCATTGGTGTTCACCTTCATGTGACTCTTTCAACATAGTCGGGATTTCAGACTTTTCCAAACATAGTAACAGGTCTCCTCCAAAGATCTTGCGGTATAGGATTCCCTCATGAAATACGAATCTTTTTGCTTTTTGCTTCATCTTGGCTGCATCATTCTTGTTAGCAGGCAGCACACCGTCGCGGAGATAGTTGATGTATGGTTCTCGCCAGTCCCCAGCATAACTAATGTTAATAACTTTCAATTAATGCATTGGCGCTTGACAATTGGAGAAATACCCTTGGAGCGTTCGAGATTGGGTCTCCATATCTGGCCAGTAGTATCCGAGGCGTTGAAGACGTCGGTAAAGAGTCATCACTAAAGTTTTCCCAATGATTTCACCATGAACGTGGTTAAGTTGTAGTTGTGCTTCTTCATCTCCAAGACATCTCGACAGGGACCATCTGAGTTTCTGTTGTATAACACTTCATGGATCCTGAAGAAGTTTTTTAGGGTTTTAAGGCTAACCTTTCCTTGAGAAAGCGAACTGTTAAGTTCTTGAATAATCGGAGTTCTCCAATCGTTTGTTTCAGTATCTTTGGGTTGTGAAAGTCATGTTGATGCCATGGTCCGTATCTTCACCGTCAAAGTCTCTTCCAAACCTTCGAATTGCAATTTCGAAGCTAATATAACTAGGCAATCGGCATGCTTGTTGTTATTTCGGCCAATATGAATTATGGTTGCATCAGCGAAGTAGTTCAATAGATTTTACGCCTCAGCTCTATAAGGGGATAGTGTTACCTCTTTGAGTGAGTATACTCCGTTCATCTGGTTGACCAACAGTTCGGGTCGCCTCTTACTTCCAGGTGTGTGGCTCCTGCTTGTTTGGATAGTGACAGTCCTATGAGAAAAGCTTTGTATTCTGCTGAATTGTTGGTGCACTGAAATTCCATCTTGAACGAATGTGAAAGGACTTCACCAGTTGGAGATACTAGAACTATACCTGCTCCCCCAGTATTAATTCTAGGGGTAGCAGAACCGTCAAAATATAATAGCCACGCTTCTTCCCTGACAAAAATGATTTCTGGAAACTCTCCAGGAAGGTCTTCATGGAGCGCAGTAGAATCTTCTCCCAGGAACGCTGCTAGCAAATCTTCCACTGCTTGTCCTTTAATAGCCCTCGGAGGAGTGCATGTTATGTCGAGCTCCGACATTTGGAGTATCCATTTAGCCGGCTTACCTATCAATGACGGTTTTGAGAGCAAGAATTTGACAGCATCGGCCTTAGCTATTAGCACCATTTTGTTTGACAGCAGATAGTGTCTGAATTTCTGAATAGTGTGAACTAGGGCTAGGAATGCTTTTTCCGCCTTAGGATACCTGAGTTCAGCATCTCTTAAAGTACGACTGAAGTAGTATATAGGGTGTTCGACCCCTTCGTCATCTTCTTTAGCAAGGAGGGATCCAACATCAGCATCGCTGAAAGCAGTGTATAGAAACAACGATCTTCCTTGTATGGGAGATTTCATAACGGCCGTTGATGACAATATTTGTTGGATTTTCCGAAGGGATTCTTGATGCAGTGTGGTCCAAATGAAGCTCGCTACCTTTTTCATTGGGGTGAATGAAGCGATAAGCTGAGCTAAACCAGGTATAAAACGCCAGTTATAGTTTACCTTGCCCTTGAAGCTCTGGAGTTCTTTCACAGTTTGCGAAGGAGGCATTGTGAGGATAGCCTGGTCTTGGTTGGGTCAACCTTGATTCCTTCAGCAGTTACTTGGAATCCCAGAAATTTTCCAGAAGAAACCCCAAAAGCACATTTTAAAGGGTTCATCTTCAATTTGTATTTACGACACATTTCAAACTACCGTAAAACGTCTGTATGGGATGCTCGAGTTTTTGATTTGACTACTATGTCATCTACGTAATTTTTAACTTGCTTGTGCATCATGTCACGGAAAATTGTAGTCATGGCGCGTTGATAGGTAGCACCAGCATTCTTTAAACCGAAAGGCATCACAGTATAATAAAAATTTCCGAGAGGAGTTCGAAAATCTTTCTTACTTGCATCGTGCTCATACATCTTTATCTGGTTGTAGCCGTTGTATCCATCCATGAAGGAGAACATGTCATGCACGTTGGTAGCGTCTACTAGCATGTCAATGTTGGGGAAGCACATTTGCCAACCAGGTAGGGTGTTGAATGGGATTGATCAAGACGGAGGCTAGTAACTTCTGAATCTCAGTCTTGATTTGTTCTTCAACATCGTGCATGAACTGTCTTGGAGATTTCTTGACTGGCTTGGATCCAAGTATTATATGTAGATGATGAGTGACCAATTTTTCATCTAAGCCTGGCATTTCCTCGTATGTCCACGCGAACATGTCTTGATACTCCTTAAGAAGGTTCATAAGTTTTGTACGTTCATCTGCACATAGAGCCGAACTGATTGAGACATTCCTTGGAGCCTCTTCATTCCCGATGTTGATGATTTCGAGTTCATATGTAGTGGAGTCGGTGCCGTCTTGCAACTTCCGTGGAGCGTCTGGTAATTCTTCTTCTTGTAGCTCGTCATTATGGTTACATTCTACTGGGCGTAGAGATTTTGCAGTAGTCTCCCATATTAATTGCTAACAACGAAGCCAATATACAATTTTCCCTTTTGCATCACGATTCACCACAAAAGTACGCTCCCTATTGGTATGAAGATGAACCGAGTTTTTATTAGATGAAGGAGAATGGATGTTCCTGTCAGCAAAGGTGCGCCGCGGGATTCGATCTCCTTGTTTAGTGATGCTAGACGGTCTTCCTCCTCGATCGACGTCCATGTAGGGAGTGGAGTGCAATAAACCTTGTTTAATGAATCTTGTGAGTTTTCCTTTGGCTCAAAAAGTTCCACGCCACAAATTGGCGCATAAGGAGACAGTGCTGTAGGTATGCGAATGACTTCTTCATTCAGCATATTTTTCAGGCACTGGTGATATATTGAGGGGATGATCCTATTGTCATGAAGCCACAGTCTTCCCAGTATCATGTGGTAGTCTGGCTCCTTCTCCATTACCTCGAATTTCACCTTCGACTGGACAGGTCCTACTGATAAATTCAGATAGATGTACCCATACGTGCTAGTTTGGTTTCCTTCGAAATATGTCATCACAGTAGGTTGTCGTACAAACTTTTTTTGCCGAACCTTGGTTGTTCTGAGAGTTTTAAGAGGAACAACATTTGAGGATGCTCCCGTTTCGATTAGAGCCCTTTTGAACTCTGAATCTTTGATGCGTGCAATAACATGCAAGGCTCTGTTATGACCCTCTTTTGCCATCATGTCGTCTTCAGTAAATGTAATATTGTTTACTGACATCTCTGATGTTCTTGAGGATTTTGGACGGAAGGAGCCAACCGCGTGTCTAGAGCTATCTGATTGATTACAGCAAACGTCTCCGCTCGTTGATCTTTGGAGAGGTGTAGAAGCTCATATAAACTCTCCACTAGAGAAGCTGCTTCCTGGTCCACCGGCCTCTTTTTGGTAGTGGAACTGTTGACTTGAGGGGTTAGACCTCAGTGCTGGGATTTCTGGAGCAGAGGCGCCACTCAAATATGATGTCAACCTGACAAGGAAATTAAGTATGTTGTTTATCGTCTCTTTCATCAGGTCCATGTTCCTTGTGTGGATCTCCTGTACCCGTGCCAACTCGATCAAGGTTGGGATTTCTTCATGGGTCATGGGATCAGATAGAGCGTTGGAAGGAGGAACATTACCATTCAGAAGATTCTGACCGGAGTTTTGAGTAGTTGAATTATTCCTAAGACTGACCATCTCAAAAATTGAGGAAATTGAAATGATATTGAAAATTGATTTCGCAACTGAGAGATCAATCTCCCATTGTGGTCTCTAGTTGTTTTGGGGTAAAAACTGATTCTGCTGGAAATGGTAAATTGGGTGTGCCGCCGAAAAACGAATTTAAACCCTAAACAAAGTTTAGATTCGAGAGATCAATCTGTACAATTCTGGCCTAAAACAAGAAATGGCCATTCCAGTCTTGCTTTGGTCACAAAATGAAGGAGAAGGGTTGATCTTAGAGAGGGAAGCGAATAAGGTGTTAAGATCAGAATGTTGAATTATGAAGGTGTGGCTATTTTATGCCTTGTATCAGAATGTGAAACTTTCTTGCGGAATGTAAGCTATAAGTTCTTGATGCTTTTTGGATACTTGTGTTGATAACACCTGTTTGTTGAAATAGGTTGAAAACCTGTTTATACAAGCCATGGTTGAATGCACCCTGATCCCATAGGAAGTGGAAGTAGTTGAGTGATGGAGAAGTGGGGATCGTGTAAAACGTTGAAAACCACGTCCCTACTATGAGGGGAAGACTGGTCGGTTTACACCCACTACTTCTCTGCTGCCACTAACTGTCCGCCTTTCCTGACACTTTCTTATAATGGGAGTGTTGAACGCTGCAAGTTATAGACCGCCAGACCAATGCCCTGATGAACATCCTCCAGTTTCTGACATGTTTGATGTCTCGAGTACTTTTGCAGAAAAATATGCAGCAGGCTGCTGAATGGGTCTTGCATGAAAGACCTAATTATTCTGACCAATCACGCAAAAGTTAGGCGGCGGGCAGTCATATATGACAATCCAAGTTGTGAAACTTGCGCAAAAAATAACATGCAATGCTCTTAAGTTGAATAAATAAGTTATTCATGAAATTGATATTTATTAAATATCGTTTGTCATCGATGCATATAAAGCATCGCTTTTAAGCAAGCGGCTCAAAATAATCGATGCTCATGAAGCATCGTCTTATAGAGCCTATCTTGGTTAGTCGTGAAACTCAATGTCTTAAAAGGAGCGCGGTCGACCATCTTTGGGTAGCTGCTAGGAGCCGCACGAGGATACCAAGGGAAAGTCGATCAGCCCTTGTGGAAGGGGGCGACCAATCATCACTACGGCACCTTATTGGTCACTCTGAATTAAATCAAAGCCGGTCAATTTGCCTAGCCAAGTTGGATGGCTGAGATGATTTGCGGTAGTTGCATACTGTCGTTGATTCGATTCAAGGCTTTTAAAACCGCGTGACTGGCGCACTTTTGCTGATCGGTTTGTGGCATTGTTGGCGTATTTGAAGCAATGCGATTGGTCGGAGCTATTATTGAGATGCCACTGAACATGGTCGCGCCTTTTCAGTTGATTGAAACCAGATCCTGACCGGTCGATTCGTCTAGCGAAGTTGGACGGGCGAGATTGCTTTGCGACAGTTATGTACTGCCGTTGGTCGACTTGAAGTTTTGAAGCCGTGTGACCAAACTATTTTGAGCTACGGGTTGAGGCGTTAGCTGCCGGATGGGGACAATTCGATCGGCTGGGGATGAAGGAAAGCCACCGATGAGCATATTGGCACTTCATTGGTCGGCTAAAATTGTATCTGGGACGGTCAACTCGGCTAGCGAAGTTGGACGGCCGAGATCGTTTTGCGACAGTAATGTGCTGCCGCTAACATAAATTAGGGTTTTAAAAGCCGCACAACTAACCTTCTTTGAGCAATCGGTTTGAGGCTCTGCTTGCAGGTTGGGAGGGTTCCGATTAGCCGAAGTATTATTGGTCCCACCAGTGGACATGATGGTATTTTTTCGGTTGCGTTAGGAGGTGTCCACGTTTGACAAATCAGCCGGCCAAAGCGTACGGTCGTGATCGTTTTAAGACTGACATGGGAAGCTTATATTCAATTCTTTAAGGAATTAGGTGTGTCGACCAGCCAACTTCCAACTTTAATTAAAAGTGTAGGCTGCGCATTTAGAAAAATTTGATTGGTCGGTGGAAAAGAAGGGGCATGAGGCAGCAATATGGTGCGTGGCCAGTCAACCATGGGCAGCGCCTGCTAGGGAAAACCGGTCGGCCAAGTGGCGTGGCCGCGCCTCCTTTTGTTGTTGTCTTTATTTGTCGCAGTTTCTCTTAATTTCTTGTTTTCCAATTTTTTATAGGATGTTTCTCATACTATCTCAATGATGGATGAATTTCCTAGTTTGCCTAGGTTTGGTCTCAACCATTTGGGTTAGAGATATTGTGCAGGCCGCAAAAACCTAATTTTTGTAAATTAATAAAATTAGGTTAGAAAGATGAATTTTGTGAGCTGACACAAAATCAATCAATTTCAGGTGAATTTTGTGCGTTTATACAAAATCACTAATTATGTTTCAGAGGGCAGCATAACTTTGCGTGCTTTTAATTGAGTACTTTCCTGCACATATTCATCCTGACACTTCGGGAAATTCATGCTACTCAGCTGCGAGCGAACATTAATTTCCATGTCATGTCAATATCAAAAGTTCATCTGGGGAACACATATAATAAATACTCGACAGGCCATGCATTAATGAGTAATGCAAGTGGAAGATAAAATTTATAGAATATTTGGGATTGTTTCTACATGCACCATTCTAGATAAATTTCATATATAAATTTACTGAATTTCCCAATACATATGTAAGTAAATTTAAATGGCTTTGTTTCTTTGCAGAAAGATAGCACATTAAATACAGGGTTTCACAATTTTAGCCTTGAACTAAAAAACCACCATCAACATGGGTAAAAACTGATTCTACTAGAAATGGTAAATTTGGGTGTGCCGCCGAGAAACGAATGTAAACCCTAAACAAATGTACTGCATAGGAGTACTTTAGATTCAAGAGATCAATCTGTACAATTCTGGCCTAAACCAAGAAATGGTTGTTCCAGTCTTGCTTCAGTCACAAAATGAAGGAGTAGGGTTGATCTTAGGGAGGGAAGCGAAGAAGGTGTTGAGATCAGAATGGTTAACTCTGAAGGAGTGGCTGTTTTATGACTTGTATCAGAATGTGTAACTTGCTTGCAAAATGTAAGTTATAAGTTCTTCTTATGTTTTCTGGATACTTGTGTAATAACACTTCCCCCTATTGAAATAGATTAAAAACCTATTTATACAAGACCACGTCCCTACTATGAGGGGAAGACTTGTGGGTTTACACCCACTACTTCTCTGCTGCCACTAAGTGTCTGCCTTTCCTGAAACTTTCTTATAATGGGCATGTTGCACGTCGCACGTTGTAAACCACCAGACCAATACCCTGATGAACATCCCCTAGTTTGTGACATGTTTGATGTCTCGAGTATTTTTGTAGAAAAATATGCAGCAGGCTGCTGAGTGGTTCTTTCCTGCAAGACCTAATTATTCTGAATAATCACGCGCAAGCTAAGCGGCGGGCAGTCATATGTGAAAAGTCAAGTTGTGAGACTTGCCGCAAAAAATAGCATATAATGCTTTTAGGTCAAACAATTAAATTATTTGTGAAATCAATATCTATAAAACATCGTTTGTAATCGATGCATATAAAGCATCGCTTTTAAGCAAGCAGATCAAAAGAATTGATACTCATGAAGCATCGTTGTATAAGTTGTCTTGGTTGGTTGCAGAATTTAATGTCTTAAAAGGAGCGCGGCCGGCCATCTTTAGGCAGCTTCCAGGAGCCTTTCAAGCGGGCCAAGGGAAAGTCTATCAGCCCTTGTGGAAGAGGGGTGTCCGGTGATCACTCTGGCACCTTATTGGTCGCCCAGAATTGGATCTAAGCTGGTCAATTTGGCTAGCAAAGTTGGACGGCCAAGATGATTTGCGGCAATAATCAGTTGTTGTTGAATTTTCTAATACTTATGTAAGAAGCGTGACTATCCTGCTTTGAGAAACTTCTAGGAATTATACGAGCAGGTTGAGGATGGGCCGATCGGTCCATAAAGGAGAGGGGTGGACGTTGATCCTGGCGACATCTCATTGGTTCCCCGAAATCATATCTAGGACGGTCGATTCGGATGGCGAAGTTGGCGACCGAGATTGCTTTGAGGAAGTTATGTGCTGCCGTTGGTCGACCTTGAGGTTTTGAAGCCGTGCGACCAAACTATTTTGAGCTAACGGTTTGAGGCGTTAGCTGTGGGCTGGGGGAAATTCGATTGGCCAGGCTTGAAGGCAAGCCGCCGGTGAGCATACTGGCACTTCATTGGCCGGATAAAATTGGATCTGGGACGGTCGATTTGGCTAGCCAAGTTGGACGGCCGAGATCGTTTTGCGACAGTAATGTGTTGCCGCTAACATAAATTAGGGTTTTAAAAGTCGTACAACCAACCTTCTTTGAGAAATCGGTTTGAGGCTCTGCCTGTAGGTTGGGGGGGCTCCGATTGGCCGAAGTATTAGTGGGCCCACCGGTGTGTATGATGGTGCTTGTCCAGTCGCGTCAGGAGGCGGCCAAGCTTGAAAAATCAGCCGGCCAACACGTGCGGTCGTGATCGTTTTAAGACTGAAATGGGCATCCTATATTCGATTCCTTAAGGAATTAGGTGTGATGACCAGCCAACTTTCAACGTTAATTAAAAGTGTAGGATGCGCATTTAGTGTGATTTGATTGGTCGATGGGAAAGAGGGGCCGGCAGGCAGCAACATGGGCATGGTCGGCCGAAGGTAAGGCGACGCAAGCCAGGGAGAATCGTCTGGCGAAGTGGCGTGGCCAAGCCCTCTTTGATGCTTCCTTTATTTGCCGCAATTCCTTTTATCTCTTGTTTTTCTAAGCTTTTGGTAGGATTCTTCTCCTACTAGTCCATGGTGTATCGATTTCCTAGATTGCCTAGGTTTGATCTCGACCAATAGGGTTCGAGATATTGCGCAGGCTGTAAAAAACCTAGTTTTTGTAAATTAATAAAATTAGGTTAGAAAGATGAATTTTGTGAGTTGACACAAAATCAATCAATTTTTGGTGAATTTTGTGCGTTCATACAAAATCACTAATTATGTTTCAGAGGGCATCATAACTTTGTGTGCCTATAATTGAGTACTTACATGTACATCTTAATCCTGACACTTCGGGAAATTCATGCTACTCAGCTGCGAGCGAACATTAATTGTCATGTCATGTCAATATCAAGAGTTCAGCTGAGGCATAGAATAAATAGTTCGATAGGTCATGCATTAGTGAGTAATGCAGGTGGAAGATAAAATTTGTAGAATATTTGGGATTGTTGCTACATGCACCATTCTGGATAAATTTCATATATAAATATACTGAATTGCTCAATACATACGTAAGTAAATAGGCCTAGGCACTCATCACTTTTAAATGGCTCTGTTTCTTTATAGAACGAAGGCACGTTAAATACAGGGTCTTACAATTTTAGCCCTGAACTACAAACCACCATCAACATTAAGTCCCATGCTAAGTACGTAATAATGACATCGTTGCGGGGTAAGTACTAGATGGTGACAGATAAAAATTCACGAGAAAATTTTAAACAGATGATACTAGGATATAGGCTAGCTGGGTCTTTAAGCAATATACGTTTAATGAAGTATCAAGGCATGTAGTGATCGTCCCCTTATTAGACGCCAATCAGTTCCAGGTGGATGGGCATATAGTCGGTTGATATCCCACATCTAAAGCCTCTATACACGGCAGATAAAGAGTCCTTTCCTTTCCCGGATCTTGTCGACTTGCTGAATATAAAAGGAAGCACCCGAGTCCTTCTTTTCACACTTATAATCACAGAGCTGCACTTCTCTTCCTTCCAGGTACGTGCTTTGTATTCCCTTGTAGTTTTTTATCGTTCACCGTGTCAGTTGTTGGCATAATGTAACACTTTTCTGCAGTATATGATGGGAACTCCTGATGATTATTCCTCTAACTCCACAAAAAAGAATTTTGAAGTTGACAAACCCAGGATGACCGTATTCGAAGAGGTATTGGCTAAAATAGATCGTCCGTTTCGTGAAGTTGCTCGGGCTATACAGGGTATGCCCCTTGCACATCTGAGCATCGTTCGAGAGAATGTTCAAGCTTTCCTGGCTTCAGGTAGCATGGAGGAAAAGTGGAGACGCAATGAAGCATTTCAGCCACCGAGCGCCCGGGCTAAAAGATTTGTTGCTCGATTAAAACGACGGAGGGTGGAACATGCATCTCCTGGGCGAACATGATCTCCTAGATAAACATGATCTCTGGGCGAACATGATCTCCTATTTATAACGGCGTCATAATCCTCGACTTTGATTTGGACGAACCAGAACATCCTCAAAAGGCGGTTGGAGCTGTTTTTGAAAAGAATGTCGAAGCATCTTCCGAAGAGTATACAGGAGCGGCCTTTGAAGAAGATGTTGATGCGGCTTCCAAAGAGAGCTCTGATGAAGGCGGCATTATTCCTTGCGTTAATGCTGATAACTAGATTTCCCAATTTTTGATTTTATTTTGTAGATAAGCATCTTTTCGTAGCTTGCAGATGCTCTTCTGATATTTTGTAGTTTTTTGCTTCAGTTTGCTGAAACCAAGACTTCTTTGAATAATAATTCTTCAATATTCAGGATGCTTACATGATTTTATGTTTCCAGTCGGATGAATGAAACCTTCACAACTGAGAAATCCGAAAATTTAGATGTAACACTCTTAGGTAGGGTTACGGTAGAATCTCCGCACGCAATATTCATTCTTTGAATGTCACAATTAGCACCTTGATTTTGAAATTCAATCCCTTCCCAATTTATTGAGGTGATGTGGCAGACAGGAAGATGGCGCATAAATGGCGATGGTCGACAAGACTAGGAGAACCGTGCTTTCTTTTCATGTGAATGGATATCACTTCCACAATGATATTTAACACATGTAACCCTAATAAAAACAACTCAAAGTAGGGTAAACAACAATAATGATTGAGGATTCGGCCGCGAACCTGTAACTTTCCATTCGATATTCCCCTTGCATATCACGTGTGTTGTTTGATGAGTTCTATACATCATCCAAGTATCCAGAGTTGTATTCCCAAACATGTATAAGAAGCATGCACACATTGCCATAACTAAGAAATCCAAAATCCATGCTTGTTAGGTGAAGAGTCTTTATCTCCAATTGATGGCATGTGTAACGTACGTGATGGGATGAGCCGTTTCTGAAGAAGTAGTCGCAATCTGGGAGTATCACGTGTGCTAACTTCATATTCACTGTTTCCTGGTTCCGTGAAGAAATTTCCAAAATATGAAAATTGCAGACGACGAAACTTCTTCCAGAGATCTCGTCGGCAAAAAAATGTGGTGGTTGAGAGACTGTCTCATCATTGTAGCAGGCTGCTCTTCGGGATATGAAAGGTGCTTGCTCTAAGAAGAATGTGCTTTTGCTTGATGATTTCCCTTGAATAGCTTGTTCTTTCTTTTCCTTTACATATTCCCCTCTTCGGTATTCTTTTGAAAGATATAAGATGTCTCTTTCATGGTTTGATTTTTTTCTGGTTTCGAACTAATGGGTAATGGTTTCATGAGGATTTTGAGTTCACTCAATACTTTTCCTTGAAATGATTCAGTAGTAAAAAAAATGAAAGGAAATGATTCTTCGATTAACTGATAAATTGAAACCCTAATTATGAATGCAAGCAGTGCAATCATTTTGAAGGAATTACAAATAGTGCATGAAAAGGGAAACTGCTAGAGAAAATACTAAAAAGAACGCTGGAGGAAAAGGCGGCACGATATCTTAGGTATTGAAGGGTTTGAGCCACCGGGCGTGCATTACTACGCCTTCTTGCTTGTCAGTATTGATGAGCTTGCAGTAACCTCCCAAGATAACTTCAGCCACTAGATACGACTTGTCTTTTCCTTCTGCGGAATCGGGCGGAACAGGTTGAGCAGCAATCCTTACTATCATATCTCCAACTTAAAATGGGTTTGGGCATTGCACAACTACTTGATTCTTAGATTAATTATCTTTGACTGAGACATCTTCTAGGCACTTGATAAAATATTTGAAAGGACCAGCATCCCATTCACATCTCCTAGTGACATCTGGGTTGATAATCGGATCGAGTCCCCAGGCTTTGACGGAAGGAGGAGTAACTGGTTTCAAAAAGGGTTGTTCAATAAGACTTACTTGTGTCCGGAATCTTCAAACAAATGTTGATGTGCTCTCTCCAGATAGTTGTGTCACATTTGCGAGTTGTTGATACGACAACAAATAATCTTCAGGATTGGATGGCTTGTTGGAGACCCTTTCATATATAGACACTGGCAAAGGAAATACTCCTGGCTTTGCTTTGTTATCATGTATCCATGAGCGTCCCAGGACCATATCATAATTTGGGTATTCTTTAACTATATGAAGTTTGGCGTGTGTTAGACCATATCCTACCTTGACTTCAAGATTAATGTACCCGTAACCTTTTTTGGATTCTCTTTCTAAGTTTTTTATTACGGTTGGGCAGTGAACAACTTCCTCCTTTGAAATCCTTGCAGCTCTCAGAGTCTTGACGGTAACCATGTTGAAGTCAGAGGCCGCGTCAATCAGTGTGTTGTCAAACTCGACATATTTCAGGTGAGTAGTGGTTAAGAGTTCCAATTACATTTACCAGTCGTACCTTCCAAGAGAGGCTGAGATTTCGGGGTAGCTTCTCCAACTGAAAAGAATCGCCTCCCCGACACAACACGGTTGAGGGCCGCAAATATATCTTGGCGCTGCGCCTTAGAGAAATAAAAACCTCATACACATGCTCCATCATAGATTGCACAGTTTTGTGAAAAGAATCCCCATAAAACATGCATCTTCTGACAGGAAGAGGATCTCTGTGAACTCCTTCAGTGCCTAGCTGAAGTTCTCCTGCATCCACCTACTCTTTGAAGATGCGCTTCAATTTGTTGCAGTCACTGGTTGGGTGATTAACGAATCTGTGGTAACGACAATATTTGGGATTTTCCATTTCTTCCTCGGTTGGTGGACGTCTGAGAGGAGGTAGCTTGATGGAATCATCTTGAATCCATGCTTCTAGGAGTTCGATTACCTCCTCAATCGGAAATGTGAAGTTTAGAGCATCCTCTCCCTCTCTTGTTGATGTGCATGCGTCTTAGTCACATCCTTCCGGGGTTGAGCTGTCTGCTACGTTGGTGCCGCATGTTTGGGTTGTTGTTTTGCAGCTGGCGCTTTTATCTTTCCTCCTTCACTCACCACGCTTACAGAGGGTTGATTTTTGCATTGTTTATGGATGAGACGTCTGTTCCTTCGAGTCTCACGTGCATCTTCATTCCTGGCGGGCCTGGTTCTTTCCAGCAAGGCTGGTACTGTTGTAGCCGACTGCTTCGCAGCTTCATGAAGTTCAAAGAATGTCTGGAAGTGCAGGTTCTCCAGTAAAGCGCGATAGACGAGTACCATGCCACTAATGCACAATTCCACCAATTGATGTTCAGTCACATTTGGATCATGACAATCTAGTGCCTGAATTCTGAATCTCTTGACATAATCATTTGGATATTCATTTTTTCGCTGAAACATCCTTCCCAAGTCTGATAAAGTGATTTTCTCAGACACAAATAAATGTAGAAAGCGGTGACCATCTCGCGCCAATTGTCTATGTTGTTTGGTACAATGTTATTGTACCAGGTATACACTCTTCCAATGAGTGATTTTGAGAATTCTTTCAGGCGAAGGACGTGGTTGTATCCATTCTCTCCTAGTGATTCCAAAAAACGCGAGATGTGTTCACGAGCGTTACCAGTACCGTCATAAAGGGAGAACTTGGGAGAAGAATATCCTCTTGGAAGAGGAACTCTTTGCACATCAGGAGGATAAGGAGTTTGATGCTGATGAATAATAGCTGGATTTTCCTTACCTCGATTATGGAGAAGTCGTTCCAGGTCCTCATGTGTGATAAAATTGGATTGTTGATTCCTTTCTGATGGTCGTTCAGGAGCTACACGAGTTCTTCATCCATAAATACATTCCTTGTTGAAGTAATTGCACCAAGAGTCATGAAAGTGTTACTTTTCTGATCCATTCGGGGTTGGCGCGGTTCTCGTCGTAACGTTTCTGTTAGTGTCTTGAGAAAATTGAGTACCTCCTTCTGAGTTGTCGCAATGTCCGTCTGAGCTTTGGTGAGACCTTCTTGTATATCCATTTAATCGACAATGGTAATGGGAGGTTGGTTTCCTCTAGCTCCTTCGGCCTCCCGTCCTGACGAAGAAGTGGTAGCAGCTTCGATCGGAGGTGTCACGCTCGAAGAAATATTAGGATTAGCAGCGGCTCTGGTGATAGGAGGCGTCACACCAGAGGGGATGCTTCTGGCGCTGTTGTGTTGGTGCTAGAGGATATAACACCTTGAGATGTGTTGACTGTGCTGGCAGGCGGTACAATGGTGTTAGCATCGGAAACAGTGGCGTCAGGAGTATTATCAGCAGCAGCATCAGGATTGGTAACTGACCCAGACCTAAGATCCACCATCTTGAAATTGAGAAAATTAGAATGAAAATTGAGAAATTGATTTCACAAATGAGAGATTAATCTCCCACTGTGGTCTCCAGTTGTTTTGGGGTAAAAACTGATTCTTCTGGAATTGTAAATTTGGGTGTGCCGCCTAGAAACGAATCTAAACCATAAAAAAATGTACTGCACATGAGTACTTTAGATTCGAGAGATAAATCTGTAAAATTATGGCATAAACCAAGAAATGGCCGTTCCAGTCTTACTTCGGTCACAAAATTAAGGAGAAGGGTTGGTCTTAGGGAGGGATGTGAAGAAGGTGTTGAGATCAGAATGGTTAACTCTGAAGGTGTGACTGTTTTATGACTTGTATATATGAGAATGTAGAACTTGCTTGCAGAATGTAAGTTATAAGTTCTTCTTCTTTTTTCTGGATACTTGTGTTAATAACACTTCCCCATATTAAAATATATATAAAAACCTATTTATGCAAGTCATAGTCGAACACACCCTGACCTCACAGGAAGTGGAATTAGTTGAGTGATGGAAAAGTGAGGATCGTGTAAAATGTCGAAGACCACGTCCCTACTATGAAGGGAAGACTGGTCGATTTACACCCACTACTTCTCTGCTTCCACTAACTGTCTGCCTTTCCTGACACTTTCTGATAATGAGCATGTTGCACGCCGCATGTTGTAAACCACCAGACCAATTCCCTGATGAACATCCCCCAGTTTGTGACATGTTTGATGTCTCGAGTATTTTTGTAGAAAAATATGCAGCAGGATGTTGAGTGGGTCTTGCCTGCAAGACCTAATTATTCTGAATAATCACGTGCAAGCTAAGCGGCAGGCAGTCATATGTGACAAGTCAAGTTGTGAGACTTGCCGCAAAGCATCTCTTTTAAGCAAGCAGATCAAAAGAATCGATACTCATGAAACATCTTTGTATAGAGCTTGTCTTGGTTGGTCGCAAAACTTAATGTCTTAAAAGGAGCGCGGCTGGCCATCTTTAGGCAGCTTTCAGGAGCCGTTCGAGCAGGCCAAGAGCAAGTCGATAATCCCTTGTGGAATAGGGGCGGTCGGTGATCACTACGGCACCTTATTGGTCGCTGCGAATTGGATTTAAGCTGGTCAATTTGGCTAGCAATGTTGGACGGACAAGATGATTTGCGGCAGTAATCGGTTGCCCTTGACTTTACTAATACTTTTGTTATCATCGCGATTAGCCCGTTTTGAGCAACTGCTAGGAATTATACGAGCAGGTTGAGTATGGGCTGATCGATCCATATAGGAGAGGGGCGGCCGGTGATCATGGCGGCATCTCATTGGTTCCCCGAATTCATATCTAGGCCGATCGATTCGGCTGGCGAAGTTGGACGTCCGAGATTGCTTTGCGGCAGTTATGTGCTGCCATTGGTCGACCTTGAGGTTTTGAAGCCGTGTGACCAAACTATTTTAAGCTAACGGTTTGAGGCGTTTGCTGCAGGCTGGGGGCAATTTGATTGGCCAGGGCTGAAGGCAAGCCGCCGGTGATCATACTGGCACTTCATTGGCCGGCTAAAATTCGATCTGGGTCGGTCGATTTAGCTAGCCAAGTTGGACGGCCGAGATCGTTTTGCGACAGTAATGTGCTACCGCTAACATAAATTAGGGTTTTAAAAGCAGCGCATCCAACTTTCTTTGAGCAATCGGTTTTAGGCTCTGTTTACAGGTTGGGAGGGTTCCGGTTGACCGCATTATTAGTTAACCCACCGGTGTGTATGATGATGCTTGTCCAGTCGCGTCAGGAGGCGGCCAAGCTTGAAAAATCAGCCGACCAAAACGTGCGTCCGTGATCGTTTTAAGACTGACATGGGAGCCAATATTCGATTCCTTAAGGAATTAGGTGTGACGACCAGCCAACTTCCAGCTTTAATTAAAAGTGTGGGTTGCGCATTTAGTACGATTTGATTGGTCGATGGGAAAGAGGGGCTGGCAGGCAGCAACATGGGCATGGTCGGCCTACGGTACGACGACACAAACGAGGATGAACCGGCCGGCGAAGTGGTGCGGCCGCTCCCTCTTTGCTGCTGCCTTTATTTTCCACAATTCCTTTTATCTCTTGTTTTTATAAACTTTTGGTAGGATTCCGCTCGTACTAGTCCATGGTGGATCGATTTCCTAGCTTTCGTAGGTTCTATCTCGACAAATAGGGTTCGAGATATTGCGCAGGCTGCAAAAAACCTAATTTTTGTAAATTAATAAAATTAGGTTAGAAGGATGAATTTTGTGAGCTAGCACAAAATCAATTAATTTCTGGTGAATTTTTTGCGTTCATACAAAATCACTAATTATGTTTCAGAGGGAAGCATAACTTTGTATGCCTCTAATTGAGTAGTTCCATGCACATCTTAATCCTGATACTTCGGGAAATTCATGCTACTCAGCTGCGAGTGAACATTAATTGTCATGTCGTGTCAATATCAAGAGTTCATCTGGAGAACATAGCATAAAATAAATACTTTGACAGGCCATGCATTAGTGAGTAATGCAGGTGGAAGATAAAATTTATAGAATATTTGGGATTTTTGCTACATGCACCATTCTAGATAAACTTCATATATAAATATACTGAATTGCTCAATACATGTGTAATTAAAGAGGCCTAGGCACTCATCACTTTTAAATGGCTCTGTTTCATCGCAGAACGGCGACACGTGAAATACAAGGTCTTACAATTTTATCCCTGAACTAAAAACCACCATCAACACTCCTAAAACACAGGGATACTGACGATTCTCATAACGAGAATATGCCACAGTGCTTCAAGTGCAAAGGTTTTGGTCATTTTGTAAATGAGTTTCCGAATCGTAGAAAATACATTGGAAAGAAAGGTCTTGCTGAAACTCTTGATGAAATGTCTGATCACTATGATTCTAATGAAGACGAAAAATCAAGTGTTGCACTCCTCTGTGAAAATATTGATTTTGATAATTGTAGCAATACGTACATCAACCTCGATATTCTTCCGGGAGTAACTTCAACCACTTTATAGGATAAAATGGATTTATCTTTGTCTACTGAAGATTCTATTTCTAATTTTTTTGGTTCTACCGTGTGTCAAGCAGCTTGCACAACAATGGCGTCTGAACCATCCTCTATATTGACATGTTCTTATTGTACTCCCAAGGGTCATGAACTCTCCAATTTTTTCATGTACAAACATAAGATAAGAATAGAAAATAGATTAGCAAACAAACTCAAATTTGTTCAGATTTCGTCTAAGGTATGTAAACTTATCTCTTCTCCGAAGAAGTTAATTTTGTTAGAGCATTGCTCGGTCGAACTCGCATGAGTTTCTATCTCAAGCATGTTTGTCAATGTTAGTGATCAAAACTATAAGTCTTGATTTATAGTCTATAATAGCTAAGTCTCGGACTAGGATAGAAAGTGTAGTTGAGCTCAAGGACTTCATGGCGATTCATCATACAAGTAGAAGAACTACTCAATGAACCTGTGGAACTTCTCGACAAAAAGATATGTGAATACTTGAACTTATCTATTACTCAAAAGTCTATCTACTCTATCTCCTACTCTTTGAGACAAGAAGTCGTATGCTATATATAGACTTTGATTATACACATTTTTTATTTAGAGCCGAGTGTACCTTGCCTATCTATATCTCGAAATATGAGTTGGTAAGCTTTTCGCTTTAACCAAATTTATCTTTACCATGTGACAAAAGCCATGATATGTTTCAATCATCATGAAAATTGCTTTGACGAGAAATGGTGTAACTGTATAACGTCCTCTAAGAATGTTTCAGTGATTGAAATGAGAGTTTAGATTACATAAACAATGGTGGACATAAGCATTGTTGTGGAAACACATTTATGTAAAAGTCCTATTCCTTGAACCAAAGTTTGCGAACTTAGTTGATCAAGAGAACCGGAAGAATGGCGTGAGCCAAGTCCGCGAACTCAGTCCGCGAACTGCCGAAGTTCTCAAACCCGAGATTTTTTGCCTGAGTTGACAAACTACTTGCGTGAAGCTAAGTCCGCGAACTCAGTCCGCGAACTGGAGAAGTTCTCATACCCGAGAATTTCTGCTGGAGTTTGTAAACTCTGCCCGGTAACTTAAGTCCGAGAACCTAGCCTGCGAACTTGAGAAGTTTATATACCTGAAGATGATTTATGAACTTAAACTTAAAAAGACTAAGTAATGAAGTTTGCAAACCGTGGCTATAATGATTCTTGAACTGATTCAAGTGAATCAAATCATCTTTACTTCAATTGTGTCTTGTGTAGTACATGAGATTTCCTTGCAATTGAACAACTCTCTAACTAGTTCATTTGAACTATTAAGGTGAAGAAGAACGTGGTTGATATGGAATGCTCATATGGATAACCTTTTGGTTAACTATTGTTGAACCAACAGGTGCATACGTTTGGGTACGGTTAACAAACCTAGAAGCGTGCATTGTCAAGTGTGTGTAACAAGCTAAGTTTTCGATCTAACGGTTGAGAATATTAGCTTGAATCTAAATCAGGTTTTCATCTAACGGTGGATATTGATTGCTTTGTTACCAAGGTAACTTAATTGCAAACCCTGATTTGAAAGACTATATAAGGGGAACTCTAGTATCTGTGCAAAACTAATCCCCATACCTCACGTGTGATACTAGTTTGCATACTACAGTCGGTTCTCCTTTAACCTTTGGTTTTCTTCTTCTAAAACCAGGTTAACGACTTAAAGACTTCATTGGGATTGTGAAGCCAGACCGATACTACTTTTATCGTAGTTGTGTGATCTGATCTTGCATCTTCTATCGTACGAGTACAATCAGATTGATTGACTTGAGATTGATATCTCTGATAGGCAAGATATAAAAAGTAATCACAAACATATTCATCTCATTATTTGTGATTCCGCAACATCTTGGTTCGCTATCATACGATTAATATTTTTGTGAGGTGCTTGATAACTCTAGGCTGTTCTTCGGGAATATAAGACCGGATTATCAATTGGTTCCTGTTCAACTTGATTATTATCAAAAGACGGAACAAAACCTTTTAGGGTTTATCTGTGGGAGACAGATTGATCCTTTGGTAGACTTGTCTGTGTGAGACAGATTTGATTATTGTTAAGTCTTCGACTTTGGGTCGTATCAACTCTTAGTCATGGGTGAGATCAGCTAAGGGAATCAAGTGTGCGGTATCCTGCTGGGATTAGAGGCGTAGGGAGTACAAATGTACCTTGGATCAGTGGGAGACTGATTGGGGTTCAACTACAGTCCAGTCCGAAGTTATCTTGGAGTAGGATAGTGTCTGTAGCGGCTTAATACAGTGTGTGTTCAATCTGGACTAGGTACCGGGGTTTTTCTGCATTTGCGGTTTCCTCGTTAACAAAATTTTTGGTGTCTGTGTTATTTCTATTTCCGCATTATATTGCTTTATCTTTATAATTGAAATAATACATGTTGTGTGTTGTAGATCATCAATTAGAATATCCAACCTTAGGTTGTTGATTTTCTTTGATTGATCCTTGGATATTGGTCTTTGCTACCATCCAAGTTATTCCTTGTGTTTGATTGAAGACTCGTTGATTTCTATTAGCTCGAGTAAATCAAAACAAGAGAGAGATATTAACTCCTTGAGATACTTTTACCTAGATTGAGTCTGACTGAATAGTTGATTCTCTAGAAAGTATTTCGGAGTTAGTCCATACGGATTGCTAAGCGAAATATTGGGTGGTGTTGTTAGACCCCCGTTTTTTCAAATTTCCAAAGGAAAAATTAGACCACTATAGAAAATAATACGGTCTAAACAGTTTGTTAAAAAAGGTTCTAAGAATTCCGTTCAAGAAGGTTACGGACAGATTGAAAAAGCAGGGGTCTAACAACCTCACCCAATATTTCGATTAACAATCCGTATGTACTAATTCCAATATACTTTCTAGAGAATCAACTAGACAGTCAGACTCAATCTAGATAAAAAAGTATATCAAGGAGTTAATATCTCAATCTCTCGATTTGATCTTTACTCAAGCAAATGGAAATCTGCGAGTCTTTACTAGAGAGATAAACTTGGATGGTACCAAAGACCAATATCCAAGCGTTAATCAATTTGAATCAACAACCAAAGGTTGGATATTCTAATTGTTGATCTTAACGCACAACCTGTGATATTTCAATTATATAACAAAATATAATGCAGAATACAAATAACACAGACACCAGAAACCAGGAAACCGCAAATGCAGAAAAACCCCGGGCCCTAGTCCAGATTGAACACCACATTGTATTAAGCCGCTACAGACACTAGCCTACTACAAACTAACTTCGGTCTGGACTGTAGTTGGACCCTAATCAATATCACACTGATTCAAGGTACAATTGCGCTCCTTACGTCTCTGATCCCAGCAGGATACTACGAACTTGATTCCCTTAGCTGATCTCACCCACAACCAAGAGCTTCTACGACCCAAAGTCGATGAATTTAATAAACAAATTTGTATCATATAGAAAAGTCCACTATGATAGATATATCTGTCTCCTACAAATAAACCTAAGAGTTTTGTTCCGTCTTTTGATAAAATCAAGATGAACAGGAACCAATTGATAACTCGGACTTATATTCCCAAAGAACAGACTTGAATTATCAATCACCTCACAATAATCTAAATTGTATGGTAGCGAAACTAGATACTGCGGAATCACAAACGATGAGACGAAGATGTTTGTGATTTCTTTTTATCTTAACCTATCGGAGATATAATCTCAAGTCAATTATTCAATTGAACTCGTACGATAGAAAATGACAAGATCAGATATGATATCTTTCCCTAGATATCTTTCCCTATCGAAGATATAATATCTTTCCCTAGATATTGCGCGTCCCCAACGTATCTCCTTCACCAATACCGTAGGCACACATATGCACACACTTGGTTTCCGGCACATGGATTTATATACTAATGTGCGAACACACTATATATGCTTATATCCATAGTTGGTTATGTAATCTCAACTCTACATTTCAATCATTGAAACATTCTTCTATAATGTTATAACAGTCGTTATTCACAATTATCGTCATCAAAGTTATTTTCAAGATTGAAACGTCATCATGACTTTTGTCTCGGGTTAAGATGAAAAGTGGTTAAAGCGAAAGCTTACCAACACATATTTCGAGAAAAAGATAGGCGAGTAAACTCGGCTTGAAATAACAAATTTGTATCTATGAAAACTATCATACTTATACGACTTTGTCTCAAGAGTAGAAGATAAAGTAGATAGACTTTTGAGTGATAGATAAGTTCAAGTCTCCACATACCTTTTAGTCGGATGAAGTTCCACTGGTTCCTTGTGTAGTTCTTCGTCTTCGTAAGATGACCGCCATGGAGTCTGGAGCTCAACTATACTAAACTGTCCTAAACCGAGACTTAGTTATAATTAGTCTAGAAATCAAGACATATAGTTTTGACAACTAAACTTGAAAAACACGCTTGAGATAGCAACGCATGCGAGTTCGACCGAGCAATGCTCTAATAATCTCCCCCTTTGTCAATTTTAGTGGGAAATCTATCAATACATATGGATTACAAAATAAATAAAACTTTGTAGCTTCTCGTCCACATGCTTGATCTCCTTGGTGCTTCAACATTACTCGAAAACTTCGTCTTTTCCAAGTACTCCCATGATTCCATGGATGTTCAATTCAGCATCATAGCTGTTGAAGATCCGTAGCCATAACAATGAGAAAACAAAAGCTCTTGATCATTGTTATACAGTGTCATAGTATTATTACACAGTATCAAAGTTCTTATATCACAACTTCGACAACAATACTATGGTGATATGTATCACTCCCCCTTAGTCAATACTTTCATCTCAACATGAAAACCATTCCCCCTTACATAATGATCCATAAAACACGTAAACCATATGTATTTGTAGTGTGAACTACATATTAATTCTCCCCATTTTTGTCAATAAAATTGGCAAAGGTACGAAAACGGGATCCTAATGAAATTTCCACGGAGATGCTTCAAGACCAAAGAAAAGTACATATCAACTTGTTTAGATGCAATCATAAAGCCGAAGCTAAATGCATTCATCAAGGAGTTTATAAAGATACAAGATAACCCCTAAAATATTCCACAGCCGCACTCCCCACAAAGATATGGAAATTAAGCGCAAGTTCAAAAGAACTCTCCCCCATTTGATGTCATTCCCGAAAGAACAACAAGAGCGACCTTACTTTTACAAGAAAAGAAGGATTTCTTTGGACCCCAAAAACCATTAGGAAATGATTTTTTATCCAAAATTTCTCAATCAAACTAATCACAAGAGAATCCATGATTAATTTAATCGGAATACTCAACCAAATTAATCACAAACGAATCTATGATTTGTTTAGTTGGAAATTCACACATAAGAAAACTTATGAAGCCGCTCAGTATATACATAAAATATGGATCAGGGAAGATAAATACTGCGGAATATACAAAGATTCATTATATCTTCATCACTATTTACACAATGACATACAATAGACATAATCTTTGTAAACAAAAGATTTTAACCTATCTTCCATCAAACAATTGACATAATAGGATTAAATTTTGTTTGTAAAAAGTTCATCGATCTTGTATCAATACATGCATATCGACATATGAAAGAGATAACTTTTGACATCGTATGGGACAATAATAGTTCACGGACGCAAACACACATAACCCGTAACATATTGCAATATATAAAACCATAAAGGTTAATACTACAAACATCATCTTCCAAATCACTTTAGAATTTTAAATAAATAAATCTAGAAACATTGCAATATGAAAACGTTAGACATAGCTATGTGTACTCACAATAATGGCTATTCCAAACCCTAGTTATCCTTCTTAAACAAAAACAAGAATATATTTCTATTAAGAAGTTTTACTAGAAAAATCTATTCCAGACGGGAAATCAACGCTCGAACACTTTCAAGTTCCTCATTGGCTTCCTTTAGTTTGATCTTCACAAACTCGAGATTCTTAAAGGCAATAACAAATTGATCATGCACGACTTCAAAATATTTAAGAAGATTTCCTACCGGTTGTGATGACATCTGGACTGGTTGTCTGTTTTCATGATGAATTGCATTATAGCAATTTATAAGAACAGGGTTCTCATAAAACTCAGCAATGTTGTTTCCTTCATCCTTGACTTCCTTCATGCTTTCATCCATAGTTTGCACCATTATCTCAAGAGGAACTATTGTCTTTACCGTACGAGTATATATCAATGAAGAATTTCATGATATATGTATATATATATATATATATACATGTTCAAGACACATATAATGGAACCCTAGGGTTACTCATTTAAGCGCCGATAATGGGCCAGGTATGCAAACGTTTATGGTTATGAACCGGGTTATAAACCGTCTAAGCAAAGGAGCCTTAATTCAAAAAGGCTTTGTCATAGGATTTTTTTTTTAAAACAAGACAAGATTTTCTCAAGAGTTTAGATAGATCAACTAAGCTTTATTAAGAAAAGAAGGCCATAACAGAATTCTTCATAGAAGGAATCAGTTCTAAAGAATCAGACGAGTATTACAACAACCATTTTTTGTCAAGATAAGTTGTATCTTGAACTCTATGTTCTGCTAAGGTTGATATGACAATGCACCCTTAGTAAGTTGGTTAATTTGTAATCTGAACATGTAGCTCATCATAGTTTTTCTTCTCTAGGATACAAGGAGAAATTGAGGAAATATTTTCGAAAGAATTATTACATGGAGGACAAGTCATACCTGAAGATGCTTTCTTCCTTAATCTTTTAATTTTCCGCTTGAGATTGTTTATACTGGTCCTTAGATCATATGCATAATTATTAATGTGAAAGTAATCAGAGCCTGATACTTTAGAATCAGTGTGATCCTTGCCAATGGATGATATTCCTTCCTTGATTGAACCATCCTTCTTCTTTTGGCGTCTTTTTCTGTTTACTGGAACGTCAACCAACTTAGTTGTCCAAATGACTTTCTTTCCTCTAAAATTGTAGAAAGAGTTAGTATCATTCATATAACTAAGAGAAGACTTATCACGGTGCTCTTTTGAATTCGAGGCACAAATGTTCTCAGTGTAAGAGAAACAGGTTTGATTACTTCTTTCGACATCCATATAAGAATGTTATGAAGTTTTTCATTCCTTAGCCGAAAACGACATTTCCATTCAATATGACCTTTGTTTCCACAATAGTAGCAGTTAACGGTCATGTTTTTAACGGTTATCCTATGCCCTTCCTTTGAAGTATGACAATCTTTCTTTATAGAAGCATCAGCTGTAATAGATGAATTTTCACATAGTGAGTTATTACTAGCACATACAAAATTAATCTTTCCAATGCTTGGAGCGTCTATTTCTTTATAGCCCAGACCACGTGTATCACAATATTCTTTACATGCTCCTAACATAGAAGATAATTTTGTAGAGATAGTATTGAATCTTTTCAGATTCTCTTCCAGTGATTTTACCTTGTTGACAGCTGTAGATAGGTCATTCTTCAATTTTTTTTCTTTGGCAAGAAAAATACATTCTCTGTCATTGTAGTAAATTTGTTGAGAGTCATACTTTGCCTTAGTTTCAACAAGCTTTTCTTTCAGCACAAATGGACTCTTCTGAAGTTTTTCACATTCAGCAACCTTTGAATATACTTCTTCAACACGATCTTTAAGGATTGATTGTAAAAGCTTATAACCACTATCATATCCTTTAAAGAGTTCTTTTAGTTTCCTGTTTTCACGACAGAGAGGAAACAGATATTCTGCCAGGTAGGCAGTTAATCCCTTTTTTTATGATATCGTCAAAGAGTATAATATACTGTGAGACTTCTTCATCAATACTTGGTCCCTCGTCTGAGTCACTTTCATCTGAAAGTTCATCCAATTGTTCATCTAGGCGATTTTCCCAGTTAACATCGGTTTCTGACAGAGGGGAAGATATGATAGATTTCTTGGAGGTCTCAGAACTCTTATCATCATCAAGAGGATCCTGATCTGGTTTTGTGACGACAGAGATATCACTACTGTCCATAGAGTCAGATCGCTACAAACACAGAATTTTGAGGTCTTGAACGTGTTTGCCTGCTCTGATACCAATTGGAAAAGCGGGGGTCTAACAACCTCACCCAATATTTCGATTAGCAATCTGTATGGACTAACGCCAATATACTTTCTAGAGAATCAACTAGACAGTCAGACTCAATCTAGATAAAAAGTATATCAAGGAGTTAATATCTCAATCTCTCGATTTGATCTTTACTCAAGCAAATGGAAATCTACGAGTCTTTATCAAATACTAGAGAGATAAACTTGGATGGTACCAAAGACCAATATCCAAGTGTCAATCAATTTAAATCAACAAGCAAAGGTTGGATATTATAATTGATTGATATTAACGCACAACCTGTGATATTTCAATTATATAACTAAATATAATGCGGAGTAGAAATAACACAGACACCATAAATTTTGTGAATGAGGAAACCGCAAATGCAAAAAAAATCTGGGACCTAGTCTAGATTGATCACCACACTGTATTAAGCCGCTGCAGACACTAGCCTACTACAAACTAACTTCGGTTTGGACTGTAGTTGAACCCTAATCAATATTACACTGATTCAAGGTACAGTTGCGCTCCTTACGTCTTTGATCCCATCAGGATACTACGCACTTGATTCCCTTAGCTGATCTCACCCACAACCAAGAGTTGCTACGACCCAAAGTCGAAGACTTTAATAAACAAATCTGTATCACACAGAAAAGTCTACTATGATAGATAAATTTGTCTCCCACAGATAAACCTAAGAGTTTTGTTCCGTCTTTTGATAAAATCAAGGTGAACAAGAACCAATTGATAACCCGGACTTATATTCCCGAAGAAAAGCCTAGAATTATCAATCACCTCACAATACTCTAAATTGTATGGTAGCGAAACTAGATATTGCGGAATCACAAACGATGAGACGAAGATGTTTGTGATTTCTTTGTATCTTGTCCTGTCGGAGATATAATCTCAAGTCAATTATTCAATTGAACTCGTACGATAGAAAATGACAAGAGAAGTAGTTTCGTATGGCTTCACAATCCCAGTAAAGTCTTTCAGTCGTTAACCTACAGGGTCTCGAGAAGAAACCTAAGGTTAAAGGAGAATCGACTCTAGCAAAACCAACTAGTATCACACAGGAGGTGTGGGGATTATTTTTTCCAGTTGCTAGATGTCTCCTTTATATAGTTTTCAAATGATGGTTTGCAATCCAAGTTACCTTGGTTTCCGGCACATGGATTTATACACTAATGTGCGAACACACTATATATGCTTATATCCATAGTTGGTTATGTAATCTCAACTCTACATTTCAATCATTGAAACATTCTTCTATAATGTTATAACAGTCGTTATTCACAACTATCGTCATCAAAGTTATTTTCAAGATTGAAACGTCATCATGACTTTTGTCTCGGGTTAAGATGAAAAGTGGTTAAAGTGAAATCTTACCAACACATATTTCGAGAAAAAGATAGGCGAGTAAACTCGGCTCGAAATAACAAATGTGTATGTATGAAAATGTTGCTCGTTTGATGAATTATTGGTATCAGGACCAAAACAAATATTAATTTAAAATACTGGTAACTGAACGGAGTATGATTAATTAGAATGTGTATCATGGGATCAATGTAAAATTATTAGTGTTTGAATCTGCTCAGAATTATGTTTTGCTGAGCTTTGGATCCAAAACCCTAATTTTGATCAATTGCTGATCAATTGATGATTTATTGAAAATCAACCATGGAGTGAAGGAGTGACCGGATACATGGGATGATGAGTCGACCATGTAACACCCAGATGCTCGAGTGAGCAAAATACCAAATTCTCTTGAAGACCAGTTGGTGAAAAGATGATTAAATGTTGGTTTAATCATTTATTCAAATAATGTTCGTCTGAACCTTAGGTGATAAAACCTAATAAATTATGAAGAGATGAAGGACCGAAAAAGAGGTCATGAAACCATCCCTGGTTGGTCACGGGATATACTGACGATCATTTTATGAAATTCCAAGTCGTTTGGAAGAGTTCTGGACCTAATGCGTGCAATTGTGCAAATTAGGTCAAATTGTGAAAACGCGTGGGACCAGCTCCTTGCAAGCCAAACAACCAACCTTGCTCGGTCAAGGTAACATGTTCACGTCACCAAAGTGTCTTTGTCTCAGTCCTGAGAATTTTGATATTTTCTGATGTGCGTTTGAGCAACATTTTGAGAAAATATGAAGAAATCAAGGATTTTGCTGAAACTGAGGAAACTTCATAAGATGAAGGAAATAATAATAAAATGAAGGAATCATGAAGTGTGGGACCGGCTATGTCCAAGGCATGGCCAGCCGGCCAATGAGCTTGGTTCCATGGCACTTTTCCTAATTTTATATTATTTTCATGATTTTAGGGAAATATCATGAAATCAAGGAGTTTGTTGAAATCATGGAAGTGAAGGAGTTTCCATGAGATGAGGGAAACAAATAATATTAATAATAATAAAACAAGGGCGTGTGAGACCGGCTTGGGCATGGTCGGCCGGCTAGGGCCCGGTCCTGTGAGTCTCCCCTAATTTTATATTATTTTCATGATTTGAAGGAAATACCATGAAATTAAGGGATTTCCATGAGAAGATGGAAATAATTAATATTACAAGGAATTACAAGGTGTGGGACCGGTCACGGCTAGGGCATGGCCATCCACGGTCTCGTGACACCTTTCCTAATTTTATGTAAATTTTGTATAATTTCCTTAATGTGAAGAAAATAGCATGAAAGGAAGGAGTGTCATAGGATTAAGTAATTTCCATGAGATGATGGAAATAATTAATAAAATAAGGAATTATAAGGTGTGGGACCTGTCACGGCTAGGGCATGGCCGTCCGGCTAGTGACCATGGTCCCGTGACACATTTCCTAATTTTATGTAATTTTTGTATAATTTTCTTGATGTGAAGGAAATACCACCAATTGAAGGGATTTGCTCAAACGAAAGGATTTTCATGGGATCAAGGAAAATAATAAAATATGGTAAAATAAAGGAAGGGGCGTGGGACCGACCACGACGGTATGACCGGCCGGCCAGTGGGCTTGGTCCCCTTAGATGCCTCCTTTTAAATATTTTATTATTATTATTTTCTCCATGATTTCATCGTTCCTTCATGTAATTGAATGTTCGTTCGTGCATTCAGGTGCTCGATAGTGCATTCGTTTCCGAATACACTTGCACCATTCCCTCGGGGCTTACTCGATGGTGGCTCAGATCCCCGTACGTTGAATATTTATTACTAACCCATGGAATTCTGCTGGGAATAACCATAAATTGAAGTAACGAAATATTGTAACGTAGAATATTTTCTAGGAATTCAATTGATGAATCTTGCGACTAGAAATAATTAATTGGTGGCTCTATAATAGCAGGCATGTTGTCTAGGAGCATTATAATTATTCGAAAATCGAGGTATGAGCTAGATGAAGCAGAACGCTGGATTTGAACATTTATTCTGTAAAGTCAGGGAACATTACGACGTCCTGAAGACGTAGTTCTCTATACTAGTAAGTAATACATCTAGGCGCCGTCCAATCATTTCGATTCTTTATAGAAGTGATTACTGAAATTGCTCAGTTAATGAAATATGTCGTGGTATCAGCTGAGAGACTGCATATATATGCTCTGAGAAGTAATATACTCGACCAGAGACTTCTGATGATATTCTGAGAGGCAATACACTCGATCAGAGGTGTGGCATGAGCTTTCACACTTTAATGAGAGATAATTCTCAATGTTCGTCTGAGTGTTGTATCAGGAACATGTAAGGTTATAATTTTACCCTTTGTTAAAAATCCACCATCAACATTAAGTCCCCTGCTTAGTGAGGGACATTCATGTTCCTCAGTCAGCACAGAATGGTGATTTTTAGTTACAGACGAAATAAGTAATTGAACTTAAGATAGAATATTACCGGATTTTTGACTGTATGAACGAGCCACGATTTGAACAAAGACTTCAGTAACCTAATGGATTACCCTTTGACGAGCAAGAATTGTTGCAGCACCGCTGATTTGGTGATGGAACCTTGGTCGATTTAGGATTCACGGGCCCAGGCCCAAAAGCAAATCCTTATGGAATTAGGTTTTGGAAATAGAATTTGGTATAAAAGGGATAAAACACCTTCTTTTTTTTTTATTTCTCCTTCAGAAGACCACCACCTTCATCTCTTCATCACCTTCACACTAGCAGGGAGAAGCGGAAAATTTTGCCGGAGTTTCCACCGTCCAGCCGGAGCAGCCACTGTCCGGCCGGCGCCTACAGGTACGTGAATTTATTTTATTTTTTAAAATTTGTTTTTTGTTCATGAGTTATTCATCATAAAAAGCATATGCGTATATACATAATTTTGGATGTGAGTTTTATGAAAAACCCTTGTTTTAGGAACTTACGTTCGTTCGATCTTTAGTTTAAGAAACTAGCAATAATCCCTGATTTAGAAGAGATTTTATTTTAAATAGACCTGTGTCTAATGATCAAATTTTGTTTATGAGCTTTCATGAGAACCATAATTTATCTTAAAGGCGTGAGCTTTCACAAGAAATAGAACAAACCCTCGTTTCGAGGACAGACGATAATACGAAGGAAAAGTTTTTTTTCTATACATGAAACCGTGACATATTTCATGATAGAAAAGTATATTATATACTTTATTTACGTGAGTTTGTTCGCGTTAAAATTTTTGAAAATTTTGCATGAATAACTCACATTTTATCACTTTGTTAAAATCAAAGCATAGGTTTCAAACAACCATTGAAGTTAGAAAATTTATTTATGATGAAATATTGCCTGGGTGTGAGTTTTATAACTTAGTTGTGTCTGTTCACACTATGAAAATTATGTTCATGATTTATATGGAAAATCATGTTTCAATTTTCAAATAATAAGGCTTCGTTCGTTTTCGCAGGTTTCAAGGAACGAGCAAATTTTGGGGCGCTAACTCTTATATCACAATCACGGCGCTAGTGGAATTGTAAATAGGTAAGATTTAAGAATTACCATTTTCTTAGATGTTTTGCGTGTGCATAATTCCATCATCTTGTCGAAGTTTGCATCTCGTATGGATGATATACTGAAGTAGAGTATTGTGTGCATGTTACAGATACTTCGCAAGGATGTCTGACCCTCAAGAAAATGATGTCTCCAGAGATGATGCATGCATGGATGAGACTTTTGTTGAAGTAGAAGGAGAAGAAGAAGCACCTAGGATTAAGAATATACCGAATATATAGGATGCGTTCTTTGTGGCTCAAGGTCCTGAAAAGCGTCTCAGAACTCCAGCATTTCATTTTCTGATAAATCCTAGAGAGGTTACTCAGAGAAATTGGTGACTCCTCAGGCAACTATTCGGTTATGTATTGAACGAGGATATTTTTGTGTGTCAATCATAGAATTCAAGCTTTCTCGACGTCCTTTAGAAGAAAAATTTGGATGGGAAAGGTATATGTTGGGATTTCCTCGTATTTGAGCTGTGCTGCATGATGCACAAATAACAAGAGCTATCCAAGCATCTGGAGATTTTTTCATTTTTCATGATGTGCGAGGTATGGTAGCTCTACTTGATCGCTGGTGTATTCCAACTCATACTTTCATATGCAGATGGGGAGAGTTCACCATCACCTTAGAAGACGTAGTTGCTTTGTTGCATCTTCCGATCACGGGTAACCTTCCTGAAAGTCTTTCAGTGGAGGAAACATCAATCTTTAACATCTTGACAGCCGCAATGGAGGAGATTAATAAGATATCCAGCAGCAAAGGTTATTATGCTCACTGTTTAATACATTGGTGGCCGAGAGATACTCCTCTTAACTGGCATATCGACGATAAGTTATATATTGCTTCTTTCTTGTGTTTATGGCTGTCCAGAGATGTATTTGAAGATACTGGAAATTTGTTGAAGCCGTTCGCGGTTCCCTTTGCCATTAAGATGGATCAGGGTAAGAAAATCCCAATAGGTAGTCTGTTTTTAGGTTCTTTATACTCTAATTTAGACTCCTTGATCATAGACTCCAGCGTCTCGAATGGCTTTATAAAGATTGAATGCTATGCCAATACGATGTTTCTTCAATCTTTGATGTGGGAACGTTTCAAGAATTATGCACCCATTCCACATACTATTTTGCAAGGACTGAATGTTGATGCTCGTCATGTTTTCTCTGAGAAAGACAATGCCAGGAACATGCGCTGGTCTACAAAGAAGCCTTGACTCAAAACCCGCTTCATTGATGTGTTAGACCGTGAATCTGAATTCAACTTCCGTCCATGGGTGTCAATTCCTCCTCATATTTCTCAGTTGACAACTTTCAATGCTGAAGAGAGTATAACTTTGAAATTTGGTGCTGATTTGAGTGACGACGAGAGGTCTTTTATGCTGATTTGCACTCCTGGTTACCTGATATCAACAATACATGGAGAACTCTCGGTGGAAGAATATTATAATGATAGGGAAGCTCGGAAAATGGGTATGGATCAGTGTGTTCCGACTTTTCGGAGAAGGAAACCATCAGTTGAACATCTCATGTCCCGTTTAGACCGCACATATGTGGAAGGAAGTGAATACTGGTTCCCTAGCTCTGAGCGAGTCACATATGTAACTCCAGGTTACATAAACTTTTGGGATCAAAAACTCGAGAGTTTACTTGATTTCGTGAGAGTTGATCAACCTTTGGCGAAGGAGCCTCCTTCTGCTGAGATGATTGATACTCGACCAAGGATGGAGCATTTCCCTCGTGGTGATAAGCGGAAAAATCTCCGGGATGTTCACAAGTGAGTATTCTCTGCATAATCTTCATAAAATTATGATAATTGTGTTTTGATCATTGCATCAAAAAATTTCACATGACGGTCGTTAACGTAAACCTCGAATCGATGTAAACCTCTCAGAAACTGAAGTAACTGTTCATGGCGGAGAAGGCAGGAGCAAGAATTATAAATTATGTTCCAATACCATAAAGTCCGCAGTTGTTTCTTTGGTGAGTTGTCGGTACTTCTCTTGCTGTGACTTCTTCTCGTCCGTATTATTAGGATAAGAAAACCAATATTTGCTATTCCGTTGTAGAACTTCATTCCATCGAGTATTGACGGTCTTCGGTTCTCTGCTGCTGGGCAGACAGTTTCTGACTTGAGTGATGAACAAGAGGCCGTAAGTATTTCTTCGTATAACCAATTATGATGTTTTGTAGACAAAATTCTAATTGTTGAGAATATATACAAGAGTATTTCATCTTGGAGGTGGAGAATACCGATGATGTTCGTTCATCTTCGAAAAATGGCGATAAAGAAAATTCCCAAAGCCCAACATCGAATGAAAGCAATGGTGCTCTTGATGTTGATACGGGCAATTCAGGTTCTTTGAACGCTTCAGAGATCACCCAAGTAAGTATCTCTCTTGCATTTTATCGGTATTAGTATAAATTTCTTGATTTATGACTGAATGAATGGGAATTCATGTGAATATAGGAAAAGTTTTGCCGAAATACGTCACCAGAAATTCCAGAATTCAGCCCTTTAGCAAAAACGTCATAAAATCTTCATCCGATGTCGGATTTTTATGATCTACCCATGTATCTTCATGCCCAGAAAATTTCCAAGCTTTAACCTAGAAGATTTTTAAGTTTTGAGCACGTTTAGAGGTCGAAATCGACGAAACAGTAAACTTCTAGGAGACTTTCAGAAGATTTTCAGCTGTCATGTAGTCCAATGTTTTGTTCACATATTTTTACTCGTTCATCCAGTTGACATGAAATTTGGATATGTTGTAGATAACATCCATACGAATATAATGGTATATAACTAGACCTTAGAATCTTCACCAATTGCTCCCAGTTCGTTGTTTTGTACAAAATCCTCTCAGACGAGCTTGTTGTAAAACGAGTTTTCATGATTTTCACGCTAGTTGCTCGTGTCTTGAATGAATAATGATGAAATTTGATGATGTTAGACCACTTGTATGATGTAGTTTATGATTCAATTTGGTTTCCATGTTTAGATTGCTCTAATCTCATGTAATCTTCGTATTAGGTACTAAATGCCGAAGTTGAGAATAGTGGAACCAATAATGATGATTAGAACAACCCTGTGGTCATTGATAAAGGTAAAACCACCTATGCACTTCAAGTCCATAAGGGGATTGATATTGAAACCATTAAGGAAACTGAGACTTCAATTGTTGTTGCTCCAATGGCGGAAGAAGTCGAACCACGAGTGGAAGAAACTGAAGAAATTGTCGCCCTGACTATAGAAGTTGCTCCAATAATTGAGAATCGTATAGTGGCGCATGAATATCTAATTGCAGGGATTTCTTTTTATCCCCCATTTGATGCATCACTCCCATACCACAAACTAGTTGGTGGATTCAGCATTCCTATTGGATATGCCGACTTGTACGAGAAGATATGGAGGAAATTTGGTCATATCATCGTTACCAGAGATCCCAAGCGTGCTTATTCTTTAACCATGCAAGTAATTGTTATCGTGCGTGTTGTAAGTGATATATGCGCTAGGGCCAGAAATACTGTTACTCCAGATGTACTCTTTGATTGCGAGTTCAATTTGGAGAATTCTGAGAGACTTGGCTTCAACGTGAAGTGGCTTCGTAAGAAGATAGATGCTATCAAGGACTCATGTGAGAATAACATACCCTTTCCCAATGATGTTGTGAAGGAAAAAGAAGACAAGATTGCTAGGCTGGCTGAAGAGCTGAACATGGAGAATGCGGCTTTACAAGTCTTGAAGGATGCACAGGAGCGAAAATCTTTCTTTGCTGATTTTATTTGATTTCTTTTTCATAATATCTTGAACTTCTGAGAGATGTGAGGTTTTATTTTTTGGTTTTGGATAAGTAGATGATTGAGGATTTGATAGGTATTTTCTTTAAGTAAGATGAACTGAATTTTGATAAAGTGCTGAATTCAAATATTGAATGCAATTATTGCAAACGTTTTGGAGAAATTGAAATACAATGAAAGAAAATCCTAAATGCCAAATCCAGACGTCATGAATGTTCAAACGCCCAGTACCTCAAATGCCCAATAATTTCAGGTGTTAAATGCTTTAAGCCAATTCTCGTGTATCACTGGCACGAACCTGCCATCCGTGTTGATCATCCTGTAGTATCTTCCAACTATGGATTTAGCAACCACGAAAGGTCCTTCCCAGTTGGAGTTTCTTGCAGAATTAATGTTGCACTTAGTTGCTTTGAGAACTAGGTCTCCTTCATGGAATTTTTTAGGCTTGGTCGTCCGCGCTTTGAATATCTTCTGTTGATTCGGAATTCCTCGTGCGGTGGGATTCCATGGCTATGGCACATATGGACAGTCATGCAAAGGGGAGTATCCAGAGTACTGTCTTTCATGCTGAGCCATGTCTTAAGAAATAAACCTTTTGATAGAATGCTCAGTTTGAAGAAGCTCTGTGTTCAACCATTTGGTGTAATATTGCCGTGGTGAGGCTATCCACTCATAGCACTTTGCGACGGCTAAGTTGTCAGTGGTAATAAGTCCCCGGACCAGGGAAACATGATTAAACATTGGTAGTATAGGTGCATGAAGGGGAATCAGACTTTCCTAAGTACGGAACCTTTTGATGAAAGATTGTGCACTTTCTCCAGGTTTCTGTGCTAATTCCACCAAGGATTTAACTTCCTCCATATGCTCGAATGATGGAGTATTTTCTATTTCGTCTAAATCAAAGCTTTTTTCAGCCGAAGGCATTAGAGTCACCTTTCCAGCATGAATCCAAGGTCGTCCAAGAATCATGTCAGACCGAGTTTTCTCTGACCTTGAGGGTGATATAGCCGTATGCGTTTTTGAGTGTCCCTTCATGATCTCTGATTGACATGGGAGCATGCGTAGCTTCTTGTCGAGTAATATCAGCGGCTCTGAAAGTTTTCAAAGGAATGATGTTGATGGTTGTGCCAACATCAACGAACACTCTTCTGAATTCATTTCCTTTGAGATACACTGTGGTGAGCAGTCCCCAGTCATACATTTCTTTGTCAATGACTGGAGGCACAGGTTGTACTTCTGGGATCAGTAGACGTTTCCCAGATACTATATGATTCCAAAGCCGTGAACATGTCTCCCCTTTGATCCTTCGACAGATAAAGCAATTAAAAGACATGTTTGATCAACGACTGAACTGCTTCTTTAACTGGTTGTTCAGATATGGAGAAAGTCCTGACTGGAAGAGGGTCCCTGTGTATGCCTTCAGTCCCCAAGTTAAGTTCCCCTGATTCGACCTTTTCGTTGAATATGCGCTTCAAGACCCTGCAGTCACTGGTGGGATGATTGACGAACCTATGAAAACGGCAGTAGCGAGGGTTCTCCATTTCCTCTTCAGTTGGTTCTTTTCTGACATATGGAAACTTGATCGCACCATCTTGAATCCAGGAATCCAGCAGTTCAATGACCTCTTCAATGGAGAGAGGGAAGTCAGGTTCCGCTGGATCTGTGCTTTGGGTCGGAGCTTGTGCGTCTCGGTTTTGAGTACCCTTTCTTGGTGCTATAGGAGGAGATGAAGATGCAGGCTTGCGCTGCGGTTCGGCTTTCCATTTGCTCCCTTCTGCAACAGCATTTGTGGAAGGCTGTAGGTTGTACTGTTTGTTGATCAGACGCCTGCTACCTCAAGTCTCTCGCGGTTCCTCAGCTTTTGTAGATTTTGCTCTTTCCAGTAAAGCGGGTGCAGTAGTCGCTGATCTCTTTGCTGGTTCATGAAGTTCTGAAAATGTCTGGAAACGAAGATTTTCCAATAAAGCTCCGTAGACCGGGATCATGTCGTTGATGCACAAGTCTACAAGTTGTTGCTCCGTGACGTTTGGATCATGACAGTCCAAGGCTTGGACCCTGAATCTTTTCACATAGTCATTGGGATGTTCATTGATTCTCTGAAACATCCTTCCAAGATCAGAGAGAGTGATTTTCTCTGAAACAAAGAAGTATTTTCTGTAGAAAGCATTAATTATTTCTCCCCAACTTTTGACAGACCCTGGTGCGATATTGTTGTACCAGGTATATGCCTTGCCTTTCAGAGATTTTGAAAATTCCTTAAGGCGTACAACATGGTTGTGCTCATGTTCGCCCAACGCTTCCAAAAACCGAGATACATGTTCTCGAGCATTGCTTGTTCCATCATAAAGAGTGAACGTTGGAGATACATAACCTTTTGGTAGAGGAATCCTTTGTGTGCAGGGTAAGGAGGTTGGTGACGATGGACATATGAAGTTTTTTCTTTCCCTCAGTCTTCCAAGAGGCGCTCCAAGTCTTCACGAGTGATGAAACTGGATTGTTCCTTCGCTGGCAGATTGTATGTAGTTTTATTTCTAGGAACTTCTTCATCATCTACTTCATGGATTGGAGTGACTTCAGGATCAGCTTCTGAAGATGTTTCTTTAGATTTTCCTTTCTCCTGATTTTTCTCTGACACCTTGTCTGTAAGAGTCTTGAGATAATTGAATAATTCCTTCTGAATGGCAGCCATGTCAGTCTGTTTCTTGGTCAGAGTTTCTTGCACCTTCATGAGATCGCCTATGGTAGGCGGATTTTCTCTGACTTCTTCAAGATGCCGGCCAAATAGGGGATGACTTCCAGTGTTGGGCTGAGGAATAGTAATGTCACCACCATTATTGGAAGCAGAAATGGTTTCTAGAATACCATCATTGTTATTGTTGCTAGTGCTAGCGTCATTTGCATTTGTAACTAACCCAGACCTAAGATCAACCATCTTTGTTAAAATTGAGATTGCATCCGAGAGAATGATCTCCCACTGTGGTCACCAATCTGTAGATGGGGAAAAACGATTTGCTGGATTTTATGGAATTGAGGAGATGACCGCGCGGAGGAGAATCCTTGAACCAAGCTAAATGTTTAACCTCACACAGATGCACTGCAAGAAGGGAGCGCTTTAAGTTCGAGAAATCAATCTGTAGGACTCCGGCCTAAACCAAGACAATGGTCATTCCATAGTCAATTCGGTCACAAGAGAGGATGGGTCGATCTGTAGGAGGGAAGCTGAGAAATGTGTGAGATCAATGGTGATCAAGGATTGTTGGTTTGTTGTGTATTTTGCGTGAAAATAGTTTCTAATGATTGAGTTTACTCAGTTGAGAGTAATTGCTAAGACGATGAGTTCGTGTAGACGAAAGACTGTCTATCGAGAATTGTCTGTTTTCTAGAACTATTTATATTGCAAGAGTAGAAGACACCTTGATCCGATTAAGTATGACAGTTGCTGAAGTCGAAGAGTGGGAAAGTGGGAAATCGTGTAAAACCATTTTATCATCATGCGGAGGTTTGGTTGATTGTCCACCCACTACTTCATTAACTCCTTCAACTGCTTACACGACTTAGTCACATTCTCATCGTGGATGAACACACGTGTTGTAGGCCGTCAGACCAAAACCCTAGTTAATATCCCCCATGTGACACGATTGATGTCTCATGATTGTGGCAGACGTGTATTTAGTTAATCAGTTGCTGACTTTATGGGAAGATGAGTCCTCGTATTGCTGAGTCAAATGTGATTTGCAAATGTTCTAAGACTCATGAATTGAACGTGTCTGTTGATACAGAGGTATAATTCTCGAGTAAATGTTGATAGTTAAGGTGAGAAAATATTACTCATTCGATGAATTGTTAAATATTGATAGTTGAAACAACATTCCTTAGTCTGAGCAAATATTGCTCGTTTGAGCAAATGTTGCTCCTTTGATGATTTATTGGTAGCAGGACCAAATAAAATTATAATTTAAAATACTGGTAACAGAACCGAGTATAATTAATTAGAATGTTGATCATGGGATCAACGTAAAATTATTAGTGTTTGAATCTGCTCAGAATTAGGTTTTGGAGAGCTTTGGATCCAAAACCCTAATTTTGATCAATTGCTGATGAATTGATGATTTATTGAAAATCAACCACGGAGTGAAGGAGGGACCGGATACATTGGATGATGAGTCGACCATGTAACGCCCAGATGCTCGACTGAGCAAAATACCAAAGTCTCTTGAAGACCAGTTGGTGAAAAGATGATTAAATGTTGGTTTAATCATTTATTCAAATAATGTTCGCCTGAACCTTAGGTGATAAAACCTAATAAATTATGAAGAGATGAAGGACCGACCAAGGGGTCATGAAACCGTCCCTGGTTGGTCACGGGATCGACTGACGATCATTTTATGAAATTCCAAGTCGTTTGGAAGAGTTCTGGACCTAATGCGTGCAATTGTGCAAATTAGGTCAAATTGTGAAATGCGTGGGACCAGATCCTTGCAATCCAAAGAAACAACCTTTTTCGGTCAAGGTAACATGTTCACGTCACCAAAGTGTTTGTGTCTCAGTCCTGATAATATTGGTATTTTCTTATGTGCGTTTGAGCAACATTTTGAGAAAATATGAAGAAATCAAGGATTTTGCTGAAACTGAGGAAACTTCATAAGATGAAGGAAATAATAATAATAAAATGAAGGAATCATGAAGTGTGGGACCGTCTATGGCCAAGGCATGGCTGGCCAACCAATGAGGCCGGTCCTATGGCACTTTTCCTAATTTCATATTATTTTCATGATTTTAGGGAAATATCATGGAATCAAGAAGTTTGTTGAAATCAATGAGTTTTCTTTATGTGAAGGAGTTTCCATGAGATTAGGGAAACAAATAATATTATTAATAATAAAATAAGAACGTGTGGGACCGTCTTGGGCATGGTCGGCCGGCTAGGGCACGGTCCCGTGAGTCTCCCCTAATTTTATATTATTTTCATGATTTGAAGGAAATACCATGAAATTAAGGGATTTCCATGAGATGATGGAAATAATTAATAAAATAAGGAATTACAAGGTGTGGGACCGGTCACGGCAAGAGCATGGACGGCCGGCTAGTGACCACGGTCCCGTGACACCTTTCCTAATTTTATGTAATTTTTGTATAATTTCCTTGATGTGAAGGAAATACCACGAATTGAAGGGATTTTCTCAAACGAAAGGATTTTCATGGGATCAAGGAAAATAATAAAATATGGTAAAATAAAGGAAGGGGCGTGGGACCGACCACGACGGCATGACCGGCCAGCCGGTGGGCTTGGTCCCCTTAGACGCCTCCTTTTAAATATTTTATTATTATTATTATATTCTCCATGGTTTCATCGTTCCTTCATGTAATTGAATGTTCGTCCGTGCATTCAGGTGCTCGTTAGTGCATTCATTGCCGAATATACTTGAACCATTCCCTCGGGGCTTACTCGATGGTGTCTCAGATGCCCGTACGTTGAATATTTATTACTAACCCATGAAATTCTGCTGGGAATAACCATAAATTGAAGTAACGAAATATTGTAACGTAGAATATTTTCTAGGAATCCAATTGATGAATCTTGCGATATAAATAATTAATTGGTGGCTCTATACTAGTAGGCATGTTGTCTAGGAGCATTATAATTATTCGAAAAATCGAGGTATGAGCTAGTTGAAGCAGAACGCTTGATTTGAATGTTTATTCTGTAAAGTCAAGGAACATTGCGACGTCCTGAAGACGTAGTGCTCTGTACTAGTGAGTAATACATTTAGGAGCCATCCAATCATTTCGATTCTTTACAGAAGTGATTACTGAAATTGCTCAGTTAATGAAATATGCAGTGGTCTCAGCTGAGAGACTGCATATATATGCTCTGAGAAGTAATATACTCGATCAAAGACTTCTGATGATATTCTTAGAGGAAATACGCTCGATCAGAGGTGTGGCACGAGCTTTCACGCTTTAATGAGAGATAATTCTCAATGTTCGTCTGACTGCTGTATCAGGAACATGTAAAGTTACCATTTTACCCTTTGTTCAAAATCCACCATCAACAATTTCTTTGTTTGATCAATAAAAGAGGGTTAAAATCGACAATTCTGCCTTCTTTAGGGTTGTAAGTTGTGCGTACGTGAATCCTTTTTGTTTATAAAGGTTCTGTAACCCTACATTCTTGTTTTCCTTTTCAGCAAAAATTCTTTTTTATCACAAGATTGCTTGTTGAGTCTGATTTGTGAATTCCTCCCACAATCTCATACTTGTATGGAGAATCCAAGCATTATGTCTTCTGATGGAAAATATGTTAATATGATTGTTAAGCCATCAATCATGAAGGAAATAGCTAAATTTCCTATTCCATCAACTTTGAAATGAAAAAGAAGGAATGTGAGGAAACCAAGAGTTGTTCCTTCAAATCTTTAGAAGTTTTCTGGTGTTCTTGAAAAGTTGATTTAAACAAAAAAAAAAGAGATTCAGCAAATAAAGGCTATTGTTTTGAGGACTCTCGAAATTCAGAAGGCCTTGGTTCGGCATCAGTATAGAAGGTTTGTTAGAAATGACTCCTTTCTTCATGAACCTTATGTTCCAATGGCTGTTGACGAAAAGGAGTTCGGGGACGATAAAGAATTTTTTAGAGGCCTTAATGTCTAGGAAACTTCTTATGAGAATTTATTCTTGTGCTTTAATAAGGATAACTAGGGTTTGGAATAACAATTATTGTGAGTACACATAGCTATTTTTAGAGCATTGCTCGTTTGAACCCACTAGCGTTGGTATGTCAAGTTACTTGTCAATTTTAATTGCCAAAATGCATTCTTGATTTAGCATACTAAAGATAGTTTCGGACAAGATTAGGTCTAAGAAGTTGAATCGAAGCTATTCTTAAAAGATGAAGATTGAAGATTGAAGACTACAAGAATACATCAACAAGTACTTCATCAACAAAGGTATCTTATTGATTTCATTTGGATTCTTGTTCAATTCTACCTTTCTAATCTATCAAGATAAATGCTCACTTTATGGAACAATTCTTATGACGGTAAATGTACATTTATGTATATATACTTGAGGTTATTTGATTCATGACCTTGGAGACAATAACCTTTATCCTTATAAAGAATCTCATGTTATAGTGAATGAGCTTATGAATCCAACGATCCAAGAATCACTCAATTCCGAGTTATAACGATGAAGTTATGAGTGATTTATTAAAGTTAGTTAGTAGGAAATAATTCATGGGCTGTTTGTAACAGTTCATGGACTTGGGCCAAATTACGTGACTAAAAACTATTTTTGGTCAAGTTGGTGATGTTTCCTTGTCTAAGCAAGATGGATATTAATCCAAACATATTTGATTACCATATTAAAGTGTTTGTGATAACTTTTAATTCCTGCCTAAGTTAGAATGTGATTTATTCACATAAATAAATATTTTCTAATTAATTATGTATGCATATATTTGTAACTTAGGAAAGACTCCCATATTTAGGAGAGTCTTGAAAAAGGAAAATAGCTTTGCTTAGCTTCCAAGCTATTGTTCATTATAAATAAAGGGTTCGTGAGTTCACACGTTTTTCATCCCTTTTAGAAAATAGGCGTAAACTTTGCAGGTTGTGTCCATGTCTTCTGTTCTTCGTGAACAAGAGTGAGATAAAGTCTTTGTATTGGGGATCACAAAGCCAAGTTGAATTAAATCTTCGTGATTGATTATACAACTTGTAATCTAGGTTTTTCACCTCTTGTCTATTCTAAGGTTTTCTCTTCTAATATAAAACCATTCAAGAGTTGTTGATCATAAACCCTAAGTTTTGATAGATTTCAGTTTCCGATCGTATACCAACCCTTGTTAGTCGAAATCGGAGACTAGAAAGAAAAACTTCTATTGAGGCATCTCGTGAAATCCTGGAGAAGTTTTAAACAAGATATCTCTAGATTTATTCTAGTTGTTCTTGTTGTAGAGTTATTAGGTTTCTCTTCCTATTTTTGAAGAGTATAATAATACCTAATCTACAAGTTTTTTTTGATATTATTTTTACCTAGTAATTATTTTTATCAAAATAAACACAAGATTTCCAAAACCTTGATTCATATCCAAAGGGAAATCAAACCGTTTTTTTGTGCAAACAAAATATCGAATCGTATCAATCGTTTTGTGGTATATTCTAAAGAGAGCCTCGGGTTCTGCTAGAAGATTTGTGTGAAGAATTTCTAAAGAGCCGGCAAACACGCTAAGACCTCATAAGTCTGTGTTTGTGGCAATCTGATTCTATGGACAGAAGTGTTATCTCTATAAACGTACCACCAGTCTTCGATGGCACGAACTATTTATGGTGGAAAATCGTTATGCGTTCTTTTATCCAAGCGCGATATTTTCAATCATGGGTTCATATATTTAATGACTATAATCCTCCATTAGTTATAGTAGACGGTATAACTGTTGAAAAGGATATTGTTGATTATGATGATCTTGACATTGTTGCTGCAAAGCAAAATTCTGAAGGATTAAATGCTACCATCCATGCCATTACCCTAGATCTTCAGCACCATGTTACTACATGTAACAAGTCTAAAGATGCTTGGGATATCTTAGAAACCGTATTCGAAGGAAATGCCGCAAAGAAAGAAGCAAGGCTTCAAAATCTAGCTTCTGATTGGGAAAACCTTCGCATGTATGATGATGAAACCTTTGATGAGTTTAACCAAAGACTTTCTCGAATAGTTAACTCCTCGTATTCATTGGGAAGAACTATTCCGGAGAAAGATATTGTGTGCAAAATTCTCAGGTCTCTACCATCAAGATACGAGTTTAAGAAACATGCCATTGAAGAAGGAAACGATCTTTCTACACTCTCCGGAAACACTCTTGTTGGAAATTTAAAGATCTTTGATAATGAACACGCATCTATAAAAGAGGTGATTTCTCTTAAAGTTGCAAACAATTTTGAGTCCTCTAAGGATAAATCTGGTTCGACGGATACTAAGGATGTTACTCCATGACAATTTAGAAAACTCTTGAGAGACAGGAAAAATAGTTTTTCTAAAGGTGCAACATCTCCTAATGATGATGTACAATGCTATAACTGCCGTGGTTTCGGGCACTTGTCTTCAGTATGTCCTAGCTAGAGCCGTAGACAATCGGCATATGCAGCAGATTTGCCTACTCTTGATGATGGACCTGAATTTTATAATCCCCAAGAGTTGGCTGGCGAGGTTGCATTAGCTTCTGGAAAAAAATTTGCGGGATACTGATTCTGATTCTGATTCTGACGAAGAAGTGTTCCATGTGGATCCAGTTTCTAATAACCTTCTTAAAGAAAGTCATAAAAAACTCTCGAAAGCTGAAAACACCATTTTCAGTGAGAAAGTTAAATATGACATACTTCTTAGTCGGAATAAAAACTTGCAAGACCAACTTGATTCTAGTGGTGCAAGAGATTATCTCAACGAAATACGAAAGCTTAAAGAAGAAATTGCCGAAGGTCGTGATCGGGAAATTATTCTTCAAGCAAATCTAGATAACTTGGAAAACAATGATATAAACTTGTTATTTGATTCAGAACGATAAGATCTCAAAGTTCAATGTGAATCATCCAAGAATGATCTAGTTATTGCGCTTAATAAGTTCAAAAGTTTGGAAGAAGAAAACTCGAGCTCAAAAGAGAGTTTGTCTAGAAATAGCAACTCAGATAAATTAACCTCGATATTGGGAGCATGTAGAATTCATCGTGATACACGAGGATTAGGCTATGAAGGAATAGACGCTCCCAGTATTTGCAAAGAGGTAAAAAATTTGTCAAAGCTAAAGTTTCTTCCCAACCAAAACCTTCCACGGTTGACAAAAGTAAAGTATCTCTACCAACTGCCGACAACGAAAAGAGGAAATTCTGTCAAGCTCCAAACCAAGTACATACACATTCAGGTAACACTAAACATAACATTTTCCATTCTACTAAAAATTGTTTTTATTGTGGAAAACAAGGTCACTTGAAAAGGAATTGCAGATTTCTTAAACGAGATAAAACCAGATCTGATTCTGTTAATAAAACAAGATCTAATGTTCCAAACTGGAGAAAAACTGTGTCTCATAATATCAGTTCCTTCAGTATTCCCCCCAAGAAGATTCATACTATTATTGGGAGAAAAGGAAATACGTTGCTCCAAAAGCTACTCAGAAATGGGTACCAAAGAAGATCAATAAAGCAACAAGTACTATTAAGAAGAATCTCCCAGACAAGAGTTTGACAAGGGATAACATCTTAAAAAGGTATGGAACAGTTATTGAAAGTTTCAAGGAAGTTGTTAAATTCCTAGAGTCTATGCATGATTTTGTTTCGAATACCTGTTGTGAGCAAGATTTTGCTCACCTCAACACAACCTGATTTTGTTGAAAGTGCATCCTCACCAAAAAGCCCTAATAAATGCGGTGAGGATTGCAAAAGAATTGGGGCGCACATATTATGTTAGGAAATTTCTGAATATATGGAATAATTTATTGTTTCGAGCTGAGTTTAACTCGCTTATACATTCCCCAAAATATGTGTTGGTATGATTTGGCTTCAATCAAGTTTATCTTTACCTAGTGACGAAAGTCATGATATGTTTCAGTCACTTTGAAAATTGATTTGACGAGAAATGGTGTAACAACTATATAACGTCCTATAAGAATGTTTCAATGATTGAAATGATAGTTTAGATTACATAAACAATGGTGGACATAAGCATTGTTTTGGAAACACATATGTGTATAAGTCATATTCCTTGAACCAAAGTTTGCGAACTTTGTTGATCAAGAGAACCGGAATATGGCATGAGCCAAGTCCGCGAACTGCCGAAGTTCTCAAACCGAGAATTTCTGCTGGAGTTTGTAAACTATTTGCATGAGCGAAGTCCGCGAACTCCATACGCGAACCCAGTCCGCGAACCGGCGAAGTTCTCATACCCGAGAATTCTGCTGGAGTTTGTAAACTCTGTCCGGTAACTTAAGTCCGCGAACCTAGTCTGCGAATTTGAGAAGGTTATATATCTAAAGATGATTTCTGAACTTAATCTTAAACAGACTAAGGAATGCAGTTTGTAAACCATGGTTATAAAAGTTCATGAACCAATTCAAGTGAATCAAATCATCTTTTCTTCAATTGTGTCTTGTGTAGTACATGAGATTTCCTTGCAATTGAACAACTCTCTAACTAGTTCATGTGAGTCAATTGAACTAGTTATGGCGAAGAAGAATATGGTTAATATGGAAGTGATCATATGGATAGATACCACATGTATGAGTCTTAATTACCTAACTTGATTTGTGATTGAAATTCTTAAATTTAACATGTTAGAAGCAATTATCAAAGCCATGGATGTTGGTTTTTATTGTCAAAGAAACATTTTTCATACACTTATGGTAACCATTGTTGGTGTTAATACTTGTGGAAAAGGTTATTCTTCCTTCTAAGTATATCAATTCTTGTTTATACAAGTTTGTATCTTAGAAAAGATGATCACAATACTTGATCTTCATGATTACATATTGTGTATTGTCACCATGAGATAGTTCTAAACTTTTTAAGTAACACGATCTCATGCGATACTTTCAATGATTGGTTCTTAAATCATATCTCCTTGTAGGATTTCTAAAATCCAATATAAATCCTTCTCTATGAAAGGTCACTCTTGTTGTTCTTTAGGGAATGTCATTTATGGGGGAGAGCTCTTAAATGAACTTGTGCTTAATGGTCATATTTTTGGTAGGGAGAAGCGGGTTTGAAACATGTAGGGGTTACTTGCATATTAATAAACTCCTTGATGAAGTCACTAAGTTTCGACTCTGTGATATCGTCTAAACAAAGTTGATATATTTCTTTCTTTTAGTGATGAAGTGTCTCCGTGAAAATTTCATGAGGATCCGATTAGTTTTCGTACCTTTGCCAATTTATATTGACAAAAAGGGGGAGAATCAATGTGTAGTTCACACTACAAATACATATGGTTTACGGATCATTATGTAAGGGGGAGTGGTTTTCATGTTGATACGGAGTATTGACTAAGGGGGAGTGATACATATCACTGTAGTATTATCGTCAAAGTTGTGATACAATGAAACTTTGATGTTGTGTAATAATACTATGGTGGATCTTCAACAAGTACAAGATGAACACACGAAGAGTTGAAGAACCAAGAAAATCAAACTTGTCATTTTTGCTTTTAACAAGTACAAGCCATATGTAAAATGGTTTTGTCACTAAAATTGACAAAGGGGGAGATTGTTAGAGCACTGCTCGGTTGAACCCACTAGCATTGGTATGTCAAGTTAGTTGTCAATTTTAGTTTCCAAAATGCATTCTTGATTTAGCATACTAAAGATAGTTTTGGACTAGATTAGGTCTAAGAAGTTGAATCGAAACTATTCTTAAAGGATGGAGATTGAAGATTGAAGATTGAAGACTACAAGAAGACATCAACAAGTACTTCATCAACAAAGGTATGTGATTTATTTCATTTGGATTCTTGTTCGATTCTACCTTTCTAATCTATTAAGATAAATGCTCACTCTATGGAACAATTCCAATGACGGTAAATGTACATTTATGTATATATGCTTGAGGTTATTTGATTCATGACCTTGGAGACAATAACCTTTATCCTTATAAAGAATCTCATGTTATAGTGAATGATCTTATGAATCCAACGATCCAAGAATCACTCAATTCCGAGTTATAGCGATGAAGTTATGAGTGATTTATTAAAGTTCGTTAGTAGGAAACAATTCATGGGCTGTTTGTAACAGTTCATGGACTTGGGCCCAATTACGTGACTAAAAGCTATTTTTGGTCAAGTTGGTGATGTTTCCTTGTCTAACAAAGATGTCTATTAATCCAAACATATTTGATTACCATATTAAAGTGTTTGTGATAATTTTTAATTCCTGCCTAAGTTAGTATGTGATTTGTTCACATAAATAAATATTTGCTAATTAATTATTTATGCATAATATTTGTAAATTAGGAAAGACTCACATATTTAGGAGAGTCTTGAAAAAGGAAAATAGCTTTGCTTAGCTTCCAAGCTATTGTTTATTATAAATAAAGGGTTCGTGAGTTTACACATTTTTCATCCTTTTTGGAAAATAGGCGTAAGCTTTGCAGGTTGTTTCCATGTCTTTTGTTCTTCGTGAACAAGAGTGAGATAAAGTCTTTGTATTTGGGATCAGAAAGCCAGGTTGAATTAAATCTTCGTGATTGATCATACAACTTGTAATCTAGGTTTTTCACCTCTTGTCTATTCTAAGGTTTTCTCTTCTGATATAAAACCATTCAAGAGTTGTTGATCATAGACCCTAGGTTTTGATAGATTTTAGGTTCCGATCGTATACCAACCCTTGTTAGTCGAAATCGGAGATTAGAAAGAAAAACTTCTATTGAGGCATCTCGTAAAATCCTGGAGAAGTTTTAAACAAGATATCTCTAGATTCATTCTAGTTGTTCTTGTTGTAGAGTTATTAGGTTTCTCTTCCTATTTTTGAAGAGTATAATAATCCCTAATCTACAAGTTTGTTTTGATATTACTTTTACCTAGTAATTGTTTTTATCAAAATAAACACAAGATTTTCAAAACCTTGATTCATATCTAAAGGGAAATCAAACCGGTGTTTTGTGCAAACAAAATATCGAATCGTATCAATCGTGTTGTGGTATCTTCTAAAGAGAGCCTCGGGTTCTGCTAGAAGATTTGTGTGAAGAATTTCTAAAGAGAATCGGTATTATGCTAGGAGTTTCACAAGTGCTGAAGAAGGTATTACATCTAGTCCGAATAGGTAGTAGGAAATTGGTGTAACAACTTATAATCAGTGTATGTTTATTCTGGAGTAGGTCCGGGGGTTTTTATGCATTTGCGGTTTCCTCGTTAACAAAATTCTGTTGTTTGTGTTATTTCTTTTCCGCATTGTATTTTATTTACATAATAGAAATATCACAGGTTGTACGTTAAGATCAATCAGTTCTTGTATCCGGCCTTAGGGTTGTTGAGTGAATTGATTGACACTTGAACATTGGTCTTTGGTACCGTTCAAGTTAATCCTCATATATTCAATCTGGCTCGCAAATCCCTATTTGCTGATTGCGGATTGAATCAAGATATAGAGATATAAAACTCTTTGATATACTTTTTATAGATCGAGTCTAACTGTCTAGTTGATTCTCTTGAAAGTATATTGGAGTTTTCTATTCAGATTTCCAAACGAAATATTGGATGTGGTTGTTAGACCCCCGCTTTTTCAGCTATTGCCAACGATTTACATCTTGCAATGTTTTTAAATTTATTTATTTAAATTCTAAATTTTATTTGGAAGATGATTTTGCAATATTAATTTTTATGGTTTTGTATATTGCAACTTGTTATGGGATATGTGTGTTTGCGTCCGTGAACTGTGATTGTCTCATATATTGCTCAAAAGTTAAGTCTATCATATGTCTTTATTGATAAAAGATAGAATGAACTTTTCACAACAAAAGTTAAGCCTATTATGTCATTATGCAAATATTGATGAAGATAGGATGAACTTTTGTCTGCAAAAATTAAGTCTGTTATATGTCTTTCTGCAAATATTGATGAAAAATAGAATGAATCTTCGTATATTCCGCAGTATTGGTCTTTCCCTGATCCACATCTTTGTATAAGTACTATGCGGCTACATAAGTTCTCTTGTGTGAGCTTTTCCGATTAAATTAATCATGAGTTCTGTTGTGGTTAATTTAATTGAGTTTTCTGGATACAAATTCATGTTTCATGTGATTTGTTAATGTCCAAAGAAATCTTTCTTTTCTTGTAAAAGTAAGGTCTCTCTTGTTGTTCTTTATGGAATGACATTTAATGAGGGAGAGTTCTTAATTGGACTTGTGCTTAGTTGCCAAATCTTTGTGGGGAGTGCGGCTGTGGAATATTGTAGGAGTTTTCTTGTATCTTTATTAACTCCTTGATGAATGCATTTAGTTTCGACTATATGATTGCATCTAAACAAAGTTGATATGTTTTCTTTTGGTCATGAAGAATCTATATGAGAATTTCATTAGGATCCCACTAGTTTTCGTACCTTTTTCAATTTATATTGCCAAAAAGGGGGAGAATTAATGTGTAGTTCACACTATAAATACATATGGTTTACGGATCATTATGTAAGGGGGAGTGGTTTTCATGTGAGATGAAGTATTGACTAAGGGGGAGTGATACATATCACTATAGTATTGTTGTCAAAGTTGTGATACGATTGGACTTTGATGCTACATAATAATAATATTATGACACTGTATAACAATGATTGAGATCAACTATTTTCTCATTGTTTTAGCTACGTATCTTCAACAAGTAGGATGCTGAGTTGAACACTTCAGAATCACTAGAGTACTTGGATGTGACGAAGATTTCGAGTAATGTTGAAGAACCAAGAAAATCAAGCATTTGGATGAGAAGTTACTGTTGATACATGAAAAATAATACCCCTTTATGGTATAAGGGTACCCTTAAGAGGACAAGTAAGTCTAGTATGAGACATGGGAACTTGGGGATTAAGCCCAAGTCCAATAAGAAAAGACCCATGAGGAAAGAAGGACAAGGAAGCGATTAATGAATAAGGAGGAGGTTATGCTAATAAATGGCATTAGAGGTAATTAAGGAGGTTTAGGACATGTGTCATGATGACATAAAAGGATGGGCTTTTAGGAAAGTATATATAAGAAAGGACAAGGTGCAATGGAAATGAGAACTCTCTCTCTTACCATTCCTAGCAAAGTGAGGTCATTTGGTGGGACTAGAACGGGTAGAACCAAAACTAAAATCACCCATCAATATTTGGCAACCACACCTGGAAACTCGTGCCTAACTCACCATGACACATCTTGAAGGCGCTAACTCAGGCGCGATAAGAAACCAAGCGACCGAGCATCCTATCAACCTCGACGAGGTGACAATGGAGGATGATGACAGCGAAGAAGAAACACTGGCACAAGACGCTATCGAACATTTTGCAGGACATGGACCCAAAAACAGAGAGATAGTAGCAACACAAGGGAAGAACACACGAGTGGCCCAGCTACCAAAACTTATGTCACCAGCCCTGCAAGACATGCAAAAGGAACTAGACGAGCGCTCACGAAGAAGGCAGGAGCTGGAAGACTGGATAGCACAAGTAGCAGTAGAAGGACAAAACACTCCCAAAGAAAAGACAAAAGGCGAAGAGAACCAAAGCGACAAGGCAACAACGATGTCACAGGAAGAAATGGCAAAATACTTGCAGCAGAATTATAATGTGGTAAAACAGACAACCATTGCCATGTAAGTAGTCCATACCCGGAGAACATACAAGAATACCTATACCCCCGGAGACTACACTTCCCCAAAATTCAAGACATATGATGGACATGGGAATGCACGAGGGCATCTCAGCCGATTCCTATCAACAATGAATGTTAGAGCCTCTGATGGAAAATTGTGCCTGAAGGAGTTCCCCAAATTGCTCACAGGCACGGCATTCACCTGGTATGATACCTTAAAAGCGGAAAGTGTAGATTCCTGGCCAACCATGTCCACACTCTTTCTCAGGAAATTCTATTCAGCCAAGAGGAAAATCACAGCAATAGACTTGAGAAAGAGCGGCAACGTATGGGAGAAAAAATAGGAAAGTACGTCTTACGATTCTGGCGCCTGACACTAGACTGTCACGAAGACATCAATGAGGAAACCCTCGTCGAAATTTTTGTGCGAGGAATGATCCCAGCTTTCAAGGGGAGCTTGATCAATTTCAGATTCCAAACCTTCGTTGAGCTAGAAGAAGCAGCTGAGAGAATCTCCGATTGTGTAGAAGAGATTCCCATGGACCCTGCTTGGATCCACACAATCAGTACCATATCTGAGGCACCACGCAATGTAAGACCCAACACTAACAGAGAGAAGAGAGACCAATTCCAAACCGGAAGTGGGAGCCAGGGAAGAAACGGATGGACTAGGCGAGACTCAAACCCACCAATACCCATGCCCTGCAGCAGGGACCGCGCAATCGAACTACTGAACCAGTGGGTTAATGGAAAGGAAATCCGGCTGCCCCCGACAGTAGTAGACGTCAACAAAATGGACAAAAACGTGACCAAGTACTGTCACTATCATCGGAGGTTGGGACATCCAACGGAAGAATGTTTCGCCATAAGGAGCATATTCAAATGGAAGTGCGCCTCTGGAGAGGTCGAGGGATCTAGGCAAGCTATTGAGAGTGACCTCTTTCCTTGACACTAAAGCAAAGAAGGAGGAATAGAGAGTATTAAAGATAAACTACAAATATAAATTGTAAACAATCTTCCCCTTTTTTACGGTAAGAATAAATTCTCTTTTTGGCATTTAAATGCAATGTGATGAAAAAGGTCACATCGACTGACAAATCTACAAAAGGTCACGGGAATGCCAAAGGCGCCTGATTGACTGACAAATCTACAAAAGCCTAGGGGTATTCCAAAGGCTCCCGGTCGGCTGACAAATCTAAAAAAGGTCACAGGAATGCCAAAGGCGCCTGATCGACTGACAAATCTACAAAAGGTCACAGGAATGCCAAAGGCGCCTGATCGACTGACAAATCTACAAAAGGATACGGGTATGCCAAAAGCGCCCGGTCGGCTGACAAATCTACAAAAGTTCACAGGAATTCCAAAGGCTCCTGATTGACTGACAAATCTACAAAAGGCTACGGGAGGCGTCCGGTCGGCTGATATATCTACAAAAGGTCACAGGAATTCCAAAGGTGCCTGATCAACTGATAAACCTACAAAAGGTCACAAGAATGCCAAAGGTGCCTGATCGACTGAAAAATCTATAAAAGGACACAAGAAATTCCAAAGGCGCCTGATTGACTGGCAAATCTACAAAAGGCTACGGGTAAGCCAAAGGCGCCCGGTAGGCTGACAAATCTACAAAAGGTCACAGGATTGCTAAAGGCGCCTGATCGACGGACAAACTTACAAAAGGTCACAGGAATGCCAAAGGTGCCTGATCGACTGACAAATCTACAAAACGATACGGGTATGACGAGGGCTCCCAATAGGCTGGAAAATCTACAAAAGGATAGGGGAATGCTAAAGGTACCCAATAGGCTGATAAAAATAAAAATAGGGAGTAGGCGCGTTCCATCAATGCCCACCCATCCTACCGCATCCTTCTGATAAAATAAAAAGGGGAGTAGGCGCGTCCCATCAACTCCCACCCATCCCACCGCATCCTTCTGATAAAAGAAGAATGGGAGTAGGCGCGTTCCATCAACCCACCGCATTCTTCTGATAAAAAGAAAAATGGAAGTAGGCGCATTCCATCAACACCTACCCATCCAACAACATCTTTCTAATAAAAAGAAAAGGGGGAGTCGGCGCGTTCCATCAACGTTCACGCCATCGCACCACATTCTTCTGATAAAAGAAAGGGGGAATAGGCGCTTTCTTCCAACGCCCAACATCCCACTGCATACGTTAAAAAAAAAGAGAGAAAGAAAGAAAGAAAGAAAGAAAGAAAGAAAGAAAGAAAAGGGAGGGGTAGTAAGCGCGTCACAAAACGCTCCCCCAACCCCATCTATACCTCTCCAAAAAAAAAAGAGAGAACTATGAATGGTCGTTGCTTCATGAAACCAAGAATAACGAAGAACACCAACAACAAACTAATAATTAATCAAACACCATAACAATATCCCATATTTGATAATAAAAAAACAAATGACAACACAACAAACATATCCTCCGAAAAACAAGGGTCCAGCATAACCAAAGGAAGACAAAGGGAAAGACAACACAAAGAGGAAGCGCTTTAAGCAGGCTGAAGCTTGGAAAACTCCTGTTGCTTCTCCTCAAGCTCGCGCGAACCGTCTCCTCCGCGGTCTCGGCTCGTATCACTTCATCGTTAGCTACCCCAACATCAGCAAATAACAGAGTCAACACCTCATTCTTATTAGCAGTCTCCTCAGAACGCTTCTCTAGCTCCCCCTCTAGCTTAGAAATCTGACTCGCAAGCCGGCCACAAGGGTCATTCCGACTCTTCGCCTTTGCCAACAACTCTTCTAACCACATTATTGGAAACTGAACGTTGATTGCGGAACGCACGGCAGTCTCCCAGACGCGCATTGTTGTCGCGCCAATAGGATCATCTCCTACACGCGAGAGTTGATCAGCGATTTCCAAGAGATTCTTAGTCATATAGCACAAAACGCGAACGTCCAGAAGACCCGCCTTCGCCATGTGACCACCACCATGCACGCTCCATAATATCTCTATAAGCGGCGGCAAAAAACGGTCGGAACCCAAAAGCCGTGAATGAGGGTGTGAGTGGCAGGGTCTACTCCAGCCTCGGCAGCACTCACCACCAAAGGGAAACGAAGCTGCACGTCCTCGGAGTTTTCTGGCACCACGGGGATAGCTGGTATGTCATAAACAGGAACATCAGTCTGCTTCTCCAAAGGAGCAGATGAACCTCTACCATCCGTCCGAGCACGTTTACCAAACTCATCGCCACTGGGGACTACACGTCGCGTGCCGTCCATGTCAGGCTTAACAGTCTCCTTACGCTTCTTACCCATATCCTAGCGCCAATGATGAAACTTTAGCAAACAAACGAACGGAAGCACACAAAAAAAGAGAGACATGGAACTAACCTCATGAGTCGACAAATCGGGAGGGATATTAGCGAATTTAGGACGAGACGTGGAAGAACTAGAAGACGACTCAGAGTCATTAGTAGAACCTGAAAAATGAGAGATGACCACCATTGCGATAAACAACTTAGATTTTATTTTTTATTTTTAAAAAGAGAGAGGGGAGAGGGAAAGTAAGAGGAAAGAATAATGATAAAAACGAAGACACGTATTAAATAAGAGGTTACCAGCAGGATCATTAACGGTTGGTGCCACGTGAGATGAAGACCCACCGAAAACTGACCGACTGGACCAGACAGGATCATTTATTGTAGCACGGCTCTAGGGACACCAGAGGTTCGCCCCTAACACGGACAATTTCAGCCCGAAAAGGATGAACTGAAGATATGTGAAGGCGCGGAGATACCCAACCAGAACCCTTGGGAAGACTAACCCCAAGGTCCCTCAACTAGTCTACAAACGAAGAAGTGGGACTGTTACTCACGCTCCTAGGAGGTTGTGACGCGCTCCTCCGACGACCCTACTGTGGTTGTAAGGACGAGATGTTAGCACAAGGGCGCAGAGCAGACAACTTAGTTGCATCTCGCCTAGCCTTCTTTGTGAGGCTCTTCTCAGTCCAATCACTTTCAGGCATGTTCAAGCACTCATCCATTACATAAGATGGGGGCTTCCACCCCACGCGATTGAGATAAGGAGCTTCTTGAGAAAGCAACCTCCACTACTCATTTTATCAAAGAGAAAATGGGTGACGATAAATAATAGACGAATGTAGAACGAAGGGAACAACAAGTACTTGTGTTGTAAGGGGATTAGAAGTTGGCCTTGACACCTCTATCCGTGGGGGCTTACGATCGGAAAACGATTTTGATCCCTTCTTTGGCTGTATGGGATCATGACCCTCAAGAGGGGCCCAAGAAGTTACTATGAGCTCCAAAGGGCGACCTTTAGTGGTTGGAATGAGACGATATGCAGCAGCTACGGCATCATCAAGTTTAATCCGACCAGACGCATGAATCACTCGAAGGTCTTGAATAGACATGTACGATGAATAGACGATTTGCGCAAAAGAAAATTCAAGGCCCGGTGACGCATGAAATCATGGTACTTATGGGCTCCCTCAGTAACTTCCAAAGGGTGCTCAGGGACAGGCTATCTGAACGAAAAGTTGACCCCTCGATCGGACAAACGTGTTGGTTTGAAGACAAAACGATCGAAACTGGCGACGATATCCTCAATATCATAGCTTCCCCAAGGAAGAAACCTACGAGGAATTCCTTGCTCAAACCCAACTTGCCGAGCCGCACGATCAGGGTTGTAAGACATGGAGATAAACTTGTCAGCGTGGAAACCGGGGAGATAGCCAGGTAACACGGCCATTACCGAATAAAAATTTACCGCCGCCAAAAGCTTTATCGATTCTAGCTTTGTATCAAAAGGCGCAGTAAAGTCATAATGTGCTGGACCCGACCGACTGTCTTGATAAGGAAACGGTACAAAGTCTTTAGCTACGTCCAGATGCTTGGCAATATCTCCCTTGGGGACTTTACCCTTGAGATGCCAAAGAGCCATCCGCGGGTAACCATAAACAACTGGAACCCTCTTAACCGAGCCATCATCCTGCCTAACATCTTCTTAGCAATGAATCACTAGTTCATTAGTTACAGGCGCGTATGGGTAAACATGCTTCCAAGATCAGGCTTGCATAAAAGAAGCTGGGATGTAAGTCTCGATCTTATGAGATGAACCCACTGTCTGAAGGTCGTGACAGAACAAATCTAGATGACGATATAAACGCCTAAGAACATCGGCGCAAGCGGGAAAGAAACGCCACGAGATATCAACACCACCATTGGCACAAGTTCACTCTTGATTATATCTTGGGGATTGTACTCAAACACATCATGACAGAGCCAAAACAGGATGAAAGCGGCCAATTCCACACGGGGGTTTTTCTCTTTCCATTCGGGGGGAAGAACCTTCCCATCTACCAACCGCGGAGCCCAATACTTGATCCAAAGAGGGAAAGAAGCGCGGCGGTTGGTCTTGGTAACCCACTCAGGACCGGCCTCTGTTGAAGAAGCTGACGAACCATGAATCTCCTCATGTGCACGAAAAGAGCTAGCAAGCAGTCGCTCACCCACTGGATGTGTCGAAGGAGTTTTTTTTTCTCCTTAACCCATTTGGCCTTCCCTTTTGCGGCAGGCAATGACGCCTCTTTCTTGCTCATGCCGGCAATCTTATTGTCTTCGCCATATTTTGATGGCACATGGTCCTTCCTCACCAGTTCACGCCGGGAAGCGTCCTTACAGTTCAACAAATATGTGCACAACGCTTTATCCTCATCGTCCAGTGCTCTGTAAATGGACGCCTCGTCATACGAATGACTACCATGAATAGGCAACCCTATAAGGGTGACTACATCCTCCAGAACAATGGTTGCTTCCACCACGCCGTGAGAAGGGTATGGACAGGATGAGCCCAGCGACAAAAGAGTCGTGTTATGTCGCGCTTACTCCTTTTCACTTCCCGTTTGAGAGATGAATTTACAGCTTCGTCAATAACTGCTTCATGAAGGGCGGCCGCGTGACCAGGGTTGGAACATATGTAAGATGCCCAGTGTGGCCATATCGGATGGGTCTTTGACTTGGAGGGAATATCGATGACAGGAAGATCGACGATGAATAGCCATCTGCGGCACTGTTTTAAACGCAAAAGCATCCATTCCTCGATTCGGGTTGCATAAGCCACCCGGGGGCAGAAGGATAAGGTAATACAGGAGGATTTAGAAGGCGAGATACCAAGATATCATCAAGAGGAAAAACGCACTTACCTCCGTGGAGCTCCCTCATCCTTAGCGCGCGTTTCAGATTGGGTCCGCTAGTAAACTCCGCGATCGTATATGACCTACCATCCGCTGGAGGAGGTAGGAGAATTTCATCTTTCTTCGAGTATTCGGTCTCCTCAGAATCTCTGCTCATGGCTCCTTCGGACTCATCAGATTCTTCGGACGAACTACTAGTAGATGATCACTGTCGTATGCGTCAAAAATAATATTACTTTCTCACTACTCAAAATATAAAATATAGCAAGCGCAAGAAAGGATCGTTCCCACAGAGAGGTCTTGGGTTGTCAATATATTTCGGTATCTTATAAGTAACAAGGGGATTTTCTTATTTTTATAAACTAAAATAAAGTAAAAGCAAACAAAGAAATAAACACGCAAATCAAGGGTGTGAAAATATTGGGTAAAGGTTTCATCTTCAAGTAAACAAGTTTTTGAATATATGAATAGAATTCGTATTTAATCTCGCTATCATCAAAAGCCCTAGAATACCTTATTGCAAGAATACTCCGTAAATTTCCTAAGTTATCAACACACAGATTAAAGCTGCGTATGTGAATTCTACCTAAAGAATAACCTAACGCCTTGCGATAATTAATTTCAATTCCTAAGAGCATTAAGTTTCAGAAATAGGCTAATCAATGCAGTTGTCACACATTGCGCATGACAACTCGGATAAAGGTCAAACTCTACATATGATTATAAGAGTGTATCGCTACAAACCGTAATCATATCATGCTACTCATATTCAAGGTTATCGCTCGATGATGAGCCTTAAATTATCTATAGATATGGATGTGAGTTCAATCAATTCTAGACTTAACTAAACAAACATTCAATCATATCGCAATACATCAATCATGCAATTATTATACGCATTAGAAATCAAACGATAATATTGAGAGAAAACCATTTCATAAAATCAATAACTTGGTTGCAAAATCCAACTATATCTCTAACCAATAATAAAACTTGGTTACTTGTGTTTTTGGAAATCATCATATAAAGCAAAGAAGAACTATCATGTGAAACCTTAGAATACAATAGTAGAAGAAGAGATATAAGATAGATCCTTCTTTTTATATACTTTTTGTGCCTTTACTTCTCCCAAAACTAAGTCACGCCCACTGCCAATAAGTCTCTGACAGCCCATCATCCAAGCCCAATCTAAATAGGTCCATGTAGAATTCACTAAGCATGTCAGTCTTATGGAACTGACAAGGCATTCAGCTCACCACCAGCTAACTGTAATCCATAATTCTTCTTCCCTGCAGTTCTTGCAATTCAATTCAGGTCACACATTCCATTCTTCTTAGCTTCAACAGCACAGCAAATGCATTTCCTCAGCCCTCGGACCAACAACAATACCAATCCTTGCAATACCAGCTCATTCATCCACTTAAGCTTCAGTTCGACAACCTCATTCTCACCACCTTAACTCATCTGCAACATAACCATTAATCCATCTCATCAGCACAACCAACTTATCTGCTTATAGGCTTCACCTGCAATGCTTTTACCCGCAATTCCCTTCAATACAGACCAGCACAATCTCAGCTTTAACTGCAACAATTCAATTCCTCCATCATCTCTTCCAATCACCGGCACAACCATTGTGCATCACGGACCCAAGCCAACACCAGTTACAACTCTTCAAACTCATCCACTAGCCCGGCAAACTGCACCATCAATGTACAGCTTCAACCATTCCTTATCACTCTCTGCTACAACACAGTACAACCCAGACTCCATTTTAGCTTCATTCCACCAACCTAAGTACCAGCACCGGATACTACCATCTTTTCTTTTTGCTTCTCTGTTCAAACAAAGATCAACTCCATCTAGGTCACAGCCAGCACACACACAACCTGCAATCAACCGATGTAACTGCAACCTCAGTACCACCTCCCATGAACATCAGCAGCATTAACATTTCTTCTCTCAATATCAACCCACACTGAAATATGAGACCAACAGCCCCAACAATGCCAAATCAACCCCATTAGATTCACCATTTCAACCCATTCTATCTCATGTCCTTTGCAGTTCATACACTCCACTGCACTTCAGCCAACCAACACCATCTGCAGTTTTTGCTCAATTCTCAAGAAGCAACTCCCTCACTCATTTCTCTTCCTCGTATCAAACTTGAACAGACCCATCAATCTGATTCAAGCTCTATCTTCTTCAATTTCATCTCAATACAACCGAACCCATGAATTTCTTAATTAGCACTACCAAATCAACAGCAGAAAACCTTAGATTAATTCCTTCTCAAGCTTACAGCCACAAATTCATCTCACCCTTTGAATCAGTATCAGCTTCTTCTTCTCTCGAATCTAAGTCAAATTCAATCCCTAATCGTTCAATCATTATAGACCCAAATACTCTTCGTTCATCATATTTAACTGCTGCAACATCAAATTCAGTTTAAACCATCCTTTCTTTGCCTTCTTGAACATCGAAATCATCTTCTCAATCTTGAACCAAAATCACCAGCAGTTCACTCCATTTGCAGCTGAATAAAATAAAAGAAATGAAATGTTGTCTGAAACAACCGAGTTCAACCTAACTAGGTCTATTAGTATGGGACGGCTATCAACACCCATGGGTGTTTTTAGCAATTCTTATTAGGCTCCAACTGGTTGTCCCTTATCCTTGACTGGGCTCCGGATATCACTCGCCTGTAAATGACCAAATCACCCTTCATGCTCAAAATGGATTAGTTTTACTCCTTCTGCTCCAAATGACTCCAAAACACCTATAAAACTCAAAAGCAAACATAAGATACATATTTACAAGAAAACTGGTAAAGAAAGCATAAACAATAGATAAAAACACCTATCAGTAGAACTACTAGACATGGCGAGTATATGTGTATATTCAAGAGGAAGGAAGAAGAAGAAAGATAAGGGAAAAACAAACCAACATGTCTATATATAAGGAGCCTCAAGGCCTGAACGTGGCGGTTATGCAGAGAGAATGGTAACCGGCAATAACTGAAAAGAAGAGGGACTGTTTGCACTATGAAAGAAGGTCAAACGCCGCCCATGATCATGGAGTCAATAAAGGGGAAGGGGATCCCCACCCCGACTTCTTACAAAAAAAAGGATGGCGCTCGAAAAATTCTATGACTATCGGGTCATTTAACAATTGACCAATAGTCAGGGGACTAATGTTGATACATGAAAAATAATACCCTTTTATGGTATAAGGGTACCCTTAAGAGGACAGATAAGTCTAGTATGAAACATGGGAACTTGGGGACTAAGCCCAAGTCCAATAAGAAAAGACCCATGAGGAAAGAAGGACAAACAAGAGATTAATGAATAAGGAGGAGGTTATGCTAAGAAATGGCATTAGAGGTAATTAAGGAGGTTTAGGACATGTGTCATGATGACATAAAAGGAGGGACCTTTAGGAAAGTCTATATAAGAAACAAAACTAAAATCACCCCTCAACAGCTACGAAGTTTATTTATTTTTTAATCCATATGTATTGATAGTTTTGTCACTAAAATGACAAACGGGGAGATTGTTATAGCACTGTTCGGTCGAACTCGCAAACGTTGCTATCTCAAGCTTGTTTGTCAAGTTTAGTTGTCAAAACTATAAGTCTTGATTTCTAGTCTACTTATATCTAAGTCTCGGATTATGATAGAAAGTGTAGTTGAGATTAGACTTCACGGCGTTCATCGATTGAAGACGAAGAACTACTAAGGGGAGCTTGTGGAACTTCATCAACAAAAGGTATGTGGAGACTTGAACTCATCTATCACTCAAAAGTCTATCTACTCTATCTCCTATTTGAGACAAAAGTCGTATAGCTATATTGACTTCGATTATACACATTTGATATTTCGATTTGAGGTTAACTCTCTTACATATTTCTCGAAATATGTGTTGGTAAGCTTTCACTTTAACCAAGTTCATCTTATATTCTTTATGAAAGTCAAAAGATGATCATGTGAAAATCTCCTGGTAAGATCTTACATGATTTGTGTGAGACAGTCATTTGATAGACTCAGAATGTTTCGTATTGATAATTCGATCACTTGAAAATTGCTTTGAAGCTAATAGTTTGTGTGAGACAGCTATTGTCGTCTTCTAAGAATGTTTTAATGATTGAAATAGGATTTTAGAATAATAGTTGATGAACTTGGTTATTTTTTCTTGATTATTTGTTCTTAACTCCCATTTCAATCATTGAAACATTCTTGGAAGACGACAATAGCTGTCTCACACAAACTATTAGCTTCAAAGCAATTTTCAAGTGATCGAATGATCAACACGAAACATTCCGCGTCTACATCAAATGACTATCTCACACAAATCATGTAAGATGTTACCAGGTGATTTTCACATGATCATCTTTTGACTTTAGTCAAGAATATAAGACGAACTTGGTTAAAGCGAAAGCTTACCAACACATATTTCGAGAAATATGCAAGCGAGTTAAACTCAGCTCGAAATATCAAATGTTTATAATTGAAGTCTATATAGATATACGACTTTTGTCTCAAATAGGAGATATAGTAGATAGACTTTTGAGTGATAGATGAGTTCAAGTATCCACATACCTTTTGTTGATGAAGTTCCACAAGCCCCCCTTAGTAGTTATTCGTCTTCAATCGATGAACTCTGTGAAGTCAAATGCTCAACTACACTTACTATCCTAATTCGAGACTTATCTATAAGTAGACTAGAAATCAAGACTTATAGTTTTGGCAACTAAACTTGATAAACAAGCTTGAGATAGAAACACTTGCGAGTTCGACCGAGCAGAGCTCTAACAATCTCCCCCTTTGTCAATTTTAGTGACAAAACTATTAATACATTATGGATTACAAAATAAATAAACTTTGTAGCTTCTCATCCAAATTCTTGATTTCCTTGGTTCTTCAACATTACTCGAAATCCTCGTCACTTCCAAGTACTCCAGTGATTCTGAACGTGTTCAACTCAACATTATAGTTGTTGAAGATCCTTAGCTATAACAATGAGAAAACATCAGCTCTCAATCATTGTTATACAGTGTCATAGTATTATTACACAACATCAAAGTCCAATTGTATCACAACTTTGATAACAATACTATGGTGATATGTATCACTCCCCCTTTGTCAATATTTCATCTCACATGAAAACCACTCCCTCTTACATAATGATCCGTAAACCATATGTATTTTTAGTGTGAACTACAGATTAATTTTCCCCCCTTTTGTCAATATAAATTGGCAAAGGTATGAAAACTAGTGGGATCCTAATGAAATTCTCATAGAGATTCTTCATGACCAAAAGAAAACATATCAACTTTGTTTAGATGCAATCATATAGTCAAGAGTGTATCACAGTGTGACAGTTAAGGGCTGTCCTTTTGGCTGCCATTATTAATTCTGTGAGTGTATATAGTTATTTCTGTTGCTAGCTATTTGGTAGTTGTTGTCCATTCGATTTAGTCCACACGTCCCTCATCTGTTGGGCAGGATTAGGGTTAATGATTGGACACTTAAATGTGTAAGAGAGGCTTATTTTCTCTCGTCAGAAAATTAATGAAACTCAAAACCTTTGGCTGCGTTTTGATGAACACAGATTTGTCTCAATCCTCACGGATTTGAGATTTATCCTTCACTTTTATCACATTTTCATTCTTCTTGATTGTTAATCTGTTGTGTTATCACAACAATTGGCATCAGAGCCGTTCCAATCCACTCAAATTACATCCATTTTTTTTTTATAATGACAATCAAAGAAGTAAACGATAAGGTAGAAGCAAACACTACTTCCATCGCCAAACTACAAGAATATTTCACTAGCTTCTCCTCAGATCTGACTTGTAAGTTCGATTTACTTCTCCAGAAGTTCAATTCAATACCAGAACCGGCTAGTACTTCTCATTCAGACCTTAATAGAGCTAATCGATTTTTGAATCAACATCAAAATCACTACCAACATCATCGTCTTCCTAAGCTGGATTTTCCAAGATTTGACGGCGATAATCCTAAAGCATGGATACAAAAGTGAAAAAGTGGGGGCCTAACAACTCCGCCCAATATTTTGCTTAGCAATCTGTATGGACAAACTCGAATATACTTTTAAGAGAATCATCAACACTCAATCAATTAAAAGTATATCAACGAGTTTATATCTCTCTCTTGATTTGATTTACTCAAGCAGGAACTGCGAGTTCTAATCAAATGCAAGGAATAACTTGGATGGTACCAAAGACAATATCCAAGGATCAATCAATATCAATCAACAAACAAAGGTCAGATTTCCAATTGATTGATTCAAACGCACAACCTGTATTATTTCAATTATAAAGATAAAGCAATATAGTACGGAAATTGAAATAATACAGACACCAGAAATTTTGTTAACGAGGAAACCGCAAATGCAGAAAAACCCCGGGACCTAGTTGATAAGCATGTATATCCTACATTTTATACCCATATTTATATTAGCTATGATACAATATTTTAGTTACTAATACTATTTTAGTGCTTTTGTAGAAAGTACAAGTGAATTCGATCATCCAGCGAATAAATAGCAAAATGTGAGACTTAATGGTGTTTGCGACGAAAATGGAAAAATGTGGTTGTCCTGGTACTTCCATATATCAGCAACAACAATGATGAAATGTGGTTGGCCTGATATTTCCATGTATCAGAAACCACAATGATCAATTATGCTGGCCTGGTATTTCTATATATCAGCAGCACTTATTATGCTGGCCTGGTATTTCCATGTATCAACAACCACAATTATGAAATGGGGTTGGCCTGGTATTTCCATATATCAGCAACCACAATGATTAAATGAGGTTGGCCTGGTATTTCCATATATCAGCAACCACAATGAAAAAAATGACAAAATGTAGCTGGCCTGGTATCTCCATATATATCAGCAGCATAAAATTGTTTCATAGGCGAGGCACAAACGCAGCAAATGAATTGAAATCAAAGTGGGGTTGGCACATGCAAACTGAAAATGGGAGTATTTTATCTTTCTTACTTTATTACAAATATATTCCACCGGGAAAGATAATTTATTTGCCATGTGAAGAATTAATTGAGGAATATTTACACGTCATATTGTTTTGGAAATAAAGTAACTCTTTCTTCATTTGGGAGATTTTGGAAATAAGGAGAGATTATTATTTTATTGGAAGAACGAGGTGGCAATACTATTTGGGGAAAGATACTGATGACGACATCAACTTGCATGCAAGATATTTTCATAGAATAATTTATTTTGATTCTTTGATTAATGAAATAAAAGAAAGGGAAGGTTATAAGAAGGGGGTGGACTATTTTAAAGGAGAGCCCGGCCACAGGGCCGTAAGTAGAGAAGGGTTTTGAAGTTTTGTTTTCGATTCTTAATTTTTCATTAGTTAGAGTTTGATTTTAATATGTTTATGGCTTTTGAGAAAGCCATGTCTAGCTAGAGTCATGTTAGGGTTTAGGTAGAAACTAATTTAATTGTGTAAACTCTACATTTATATGCTCAATAATGATATGAATGACTAGTAGTTTTTCTTCATATGACTTGGTATTTTATTGTTCGTGTGATTTTATTGATTATTTATGCTTTTCAATTGATATGGCGTGCTTCGGTTAAGTTCTTTGACGTGATATGCTTTAGGATTGATAGGTAATGCTTTAGAATCACTACCCATGAAGCGAAGAAATCACAGCGGAGAAACAATATTTGAAAATGCATGGAATACATTTTTAATGACTAGTAGAATTTGCATAATTAATTGGTGGAAACCGAAAATCCTAATAACCCACTCTCATTTTGTTTCCTGTTAGAATTATTATTATTTCATTTTGTTCCAAATTTCTGAAAATCGTTCAAACATCATCTTGTCGATTAGTTAGTTTTGATATTAATTAGTAGTACTATTTCACACTCCTCGTGGAACGACCTGTACTTGCCATTGTTCTGCTAGTTAGACACCGTGCACTTGCAGTATTTTATTGTAGGTTTCCCAACCTACCAAGTTTTTGGCGCCGCTGCCGGGGAGTGGTTGCATAATACTCTCTGATTGATATCTTGTACATAGTTTATTTTTTTATTTTTTTTTATTTTTTTTCTGTACATAATTTATTTTTATTTTTCTTTTAGTTTTCTTTTAGTTCTTTTTACGCAGTTTGCTTGGAATTTTCCAGGTACCTTAGTTTGAAGTGCTACCAGCGAAAAGATGCACTCGCAAAGCTTTTGCAAGAGCCACTTGGAAGATCCACTAGAGGTTTGCTTAGCTCATTTTGGGTATGATTTTGATGATGATAGTGTTATATGTGAAGTCAATGCCTTATTACTCCACACCACTGCTAGACACTAATAAATGGAAACCCAAACTAGAACCTCTAATTTTATCAAAGTCTCGACTAGTTCTATGAGACGAGAAAGCTCTGACCTTGACCCTTAAGTCATTAAGTTCTGAATTTTTTTGTCTTGATGATATTGATAATGAAACCGTTTTAAATGATAATGGGTCTATGAGTCGTGATATTATTGCTCCATTGAGTTATTATTCCGCGAATGAATTTGAACCAATATTAGCTGCGGAAATCATTTCAGCTGATTTAGAGAGTGCTCTTGGAATAGAAATTGTCAAACAATCTGAACTTGTTGCTTATGGGAGTGATGTAATTTGCACTTATAATTTTCTAGTGGGAATGAATTTAAACATCTTTCTGGAGGTTTATAGTATTTGCAGGTTCATATTTTCAGCTGACCGGATTAGTTGGGATGATCCTCAACTTTTTAGACTCTATATATATGATTGGATGTCTACTTTGGGGTACCAACGTCACCTTGTTGAGACTACATGCTATTGGCAAGTTGGGAAACAAATACATTTCGCTTCATGTGAGTCAACCCATCAGATTTGTTCCCTCTACTCTATCTCTTATTTTTATTGTTTATTTTTGTATTTCCCACCTTAATTTCTACGTTGGATGACTCAATTACATTGAGGACAATGTAATGTTTAAGTGTGGAGGAGTGGGTAATTATCCATATTTTTGCAGGTTTTCACTTTTCTTAGAATTAAAAAAAAATCAATTACATAATTTTGCTCGAGGACTAGCAAAATATAAGTGTGGGGGTGTTGATAAGCATGTATATGCTACATTTTATACCCATATTTATATTAGCTATGATACAATATTTTAGTTACTAATACTATTTTAGTGCTTTTGTAGAAAGTACAAGTGAATTCAATCATCCAGCGAATAAACAACAAAATGTGAGACTTAATGGTGTTTGCGACGAAAATGGAAAAATGTGGTTGGCCTAGTACTTCCATATATCAGCATCCACAATGATGAAATGTGGTTGGCCTGGTATTTCCATGTATCAACAACCACAATGATCAATTATGTTGGCCTGGTATTTCTATATATCAGCAGCACTTATTATGCTGGCCTGGTATTTCCATGCATCAGCAGCCGGGTTGGCCTGGTATTTCCATGTATCAGCAACCAGAATTATGAAATGGGGTTGGCCTGGTATTTCCATATATCAGCAACCACAATGATGAAATGAGGTTGGCCTGGTATTTCCATATATCAGCAACCACAATGAAAAAAATGACAAAATGTAGCTGGCCTGGTATCTCCATATATATCAGCAGCATAAAATTGTTTCATAGGCGAGGCACAAACGCAGCAAATGAATTGAAATCAAAGTGGGGTTGGCACATGCAAACTGAAAATGGGAGTATTTTATCTTTCTTACTTTATTACAAATATATTCCACCGGGAAAGATAATTTATTTGCCATGTGAAGAATTAATTGAGGAATATTTACACGTCATATTGTTTTGGAAATAAAGTAACTCTTTCTTCATTTGGGAGATTTTGGAAATAAGGAGAGATTATTATTTTATTGGAAGAACGAGGTGGCAATACTATTTGGGGAAAGATACTGATGACGACATCAACTTGCATGCAAGATATTTTCATAGAATAATTTATTTTGATTCTTTGATTAATGAAATAAAAGAAAGGGAAGGTTATAAGAAGGGGGTGGACTATTTTAAAGGAGAGCCCGGCCACAGGGCCGTAAGTAGAGAAGGGTTTTGAAGTTTTGTTTTCGATTCTTAATTTTTCATTAGTTAGAGTTTGATTTTAATATGTTTATGGCTTTTGAGAAAGCCATGTCTAGCTAGAGTCATGTTAGGGTTTAGGTAGAAACTAATTTAATTGTGTAAACTCTACATTTATATGCTCAATAATGATATGAATGACTAGTAGTTTTTCTTCATATGACTTGGTATTTTATTGTTCGTGTGATTTTATTGATTATTTATGCTTTTCAATTGATATGGCGTGCTTCGGTTAAGTTCTTTGACGTGATATGCTTTAGGATTGATAGGTAATGCTTTAGAATCACTACCCATGAAGCGAAGAAATCACAGCGGAGAAACAATATTTGAAAATGCATGGAATACATTTTTAATGACTAGTAGAATTTGCATAATTAATTGGTGGAAACCGAAAATCCTAATAACCCACTCTCATTTTGTTTCCTGTTAGAATTATTATTATTTCATTTTGTTCCAAATTTCTGAAAATCGTTCAAACATCATCTTGTCGATTAGTTAGTTTTGATATTAATTAGTAGTATTATTTCACACTCCTCGTGGAACGACCTATACTTGCCATTGTTCTGCTAGTTAGACACCGTGCACTTGCAGTATTTTATTGTAGGTTCCCCAACCTACCAAGTTTTTGGTGCCGCTGCCGGGGAGTGGTTGCATAATACTCTCTGATTGATATCTTGTACATAGTTTATTTTTTTATTTTTTTTTTATTTTTTTTCTGTACATAATTTATTTTTATTTTTCTTTTAGTTTTCTTTTAGTTCTTTTTACGCAGTTTGCTTGGAATTTTCCAGGTACCTTAGTTTGAAGTGCTACCAGCGAAAAGATGCACTCGCAAAGCTTTTGCAAGAGCCACTTGGAAGATCCACTAGAGGTTTGCTTAGCTCATTTTGGGTATGATTTTGATGATGATAGTGTTATATGTGAAGTCAATGCCTTATTAATCCACACCACTGCTAGACACTAATAAATGGAAACCCAAACTAGAACCTCTAATTTTATCAAAGTCTCGACTAGTTCTATGAGACGAGAAAGCTCTGACCTTGACCCTTAAGTTATTAAGTTCTGAATTTTTTGTCTTGATGATATTGATAATGAAACCGTTTTAAATGATAATGGGTCTATGAGTCGTGATATTATTGCTCCATTGAGTTATTATTCCGCGAATGAATTTGAACCAATATTAGCTGCGGAAATCATTTCAGCTGATTTAGAGAGTGCTCTTGGAATAGAAATTGTCAAACAATCTGAACCTGTTGCTTATGGGAGTGATGTAATTTGCACTTATAATTTTCTAGTGGGAATGAATTTAAACATCGTTCTGGAGGTTTATAGTATTTGCAGGTTCATATTTTCAGCTGACCGGATTAGTTGGGACGATCCTCAACTTTTTAGACTCTATATATATGATTGGATGTCTACTTTGGGGTACCAACGTCACCTTGTTGAGACTACATGCTATTGGCAAGTTGGGAAACAAATACATTTCGCTTCATGTGAGTCAACCCATCAGATTTGTTCCCTCTACTCTATCTCTTATTTTTATTGTTTATTTTTGTATTTCCCACCTTAATTTCTACGTTGGATGACTCAATTACATTGAGGACAATGTAATGTTTAAGTGTGGAGGAGTGGGTAATTATCCATATTTTTGCAGGTTTTCACTTTTCTTAGAATTAAAAAAAAAATCAATTACATAATTTTGCTCGAGGACTAGCAAAATATAAGTGTGGGGGTGTTGATAAGCATGTATATGCTACATTTTATACCCATATTTATATTAGCTATGATACAATATTTTAGTTACTAATATTATTTTAGTGCCTTTGTAGAAAGTACAAGTGAATTCAATCATCCAGCGAATAAACAACAAAATGTGAGACTTAATGGTGTTTGCGACGAAAATGGAAAAATGTGGTTGGCCTAGTACTTCCATATATCAGCATCCACAATGATGAAATGTGGTTGGCCTGGTATTTCCATGTATCAACAACCACAATGATCAATTATGCTGGCCTGGTATTTCTATATATCAGCAGCACTTATTATGCTGGCCTGGTATTTCCATGTATCAGCAGCCGGGTTGGCCTGGTATTTCCATGTATCAGCAACCAGAATTATGAAATGGGGTTGGCCTGGTATTTCCATATATCAGCAACCACAATGATGAAATGAGGTTGGCCTGGTATTTCCATATATCAGCAACCACAATGAAAAAAATGACAAAATGTAGCTGGCCTGGTATCTCCATATATATCAGCAGCATAAAATTGTTTCATAGGCGAGGCACAAACGCAGCAAATGAATTGAAATCAAAGTGGGGTTGGCACATGCAAACTGAAAATGGGAGTATTTTATCTTTCTTACTTTATTACAAATATATTCCACCGGGAAAGATAATTTATTTGCCATGTGAAGAATTAATTGAGGAATATTTACACGTCATATTATTTTGGAAATAAAGTAACTCTTTCTTCATTTGGGAGATTTTGGAAATAAGGAGAGATTATTATTTTATTGGAAGAACGAGGTGGCAATACTATTTGGGGAAAGATACTGATGACGACATCAACTTGCATGCAAGATATTTTCATAGAATAATTTATTTTGATTCTTTGATTAATGAAATAAAAGAAAGGGAAGGTTATAAGAAGGGGGTGGACTATTTTAAAGGAGAGCCCGGCCACAGGGCCGTAAGTAGAGAAGGGTTTTGAAGTTTTGTTTTCGATTCTTAATTTTTCATTAGTTAGAGTTTGATTTTAATATGTTTATGGCTTTTGAGAAAGCCATGTCTAGCTAGAGTCATGTTAGGGTTTAGGTAGAAACTAATTTAATTGTGTAAACTCTACATTTATATGCTCAATAATGATATGAATGACTAGTAGTTTTTCTTCATATGACTTGGTATTTTATTGTTCGTGTGATTTTATTGATTATTTATGCTTTTCAATTGATATGGCGTGCTTCGGTTAAGTTCTTTGACGTGATATGCTTTAGGATTGATAGGTAATGCTTTAGAATCACTACCCATGAAGCGAAGAAATCACAGCGGAGAAACAATATTTGAAAATGCATGGAATACATTTTTAATGACTAGTAGAATTTGCATAATTAATTGGTGGAAACCGAAAATCCTAATAACCCACTCTCATTTTGTTTCCTGTTAGAATTATTATTATTTCATTTTGTTCCAAATTTCTGAAAATCGTTCAAACATCATCTTGTCGATTAGTTAGTTTTGATATTAATTAGTAGTATTATTTCACACTCCTCGTGGAACGACCTATACTTGCCATTGTTCTGCTAGTTAGACACCGTGCACTTGCAGTATTTTATTGTAGGTTCCCCAACCTACCAAGTTTTTGGTGCCGCTGCCGGGGAGTGGTTGCATAATACTCTCTGATTGATATCTTGTACATAGTTTATTTTTTTATTTTTTTTTTATTTTTTTTCTGTACATAATTTATTTTTATTTTTCTTTTAGTTTTCTTTTAGTTCTTTTTACGCAGTTTGCTTGGAATTTTCCAGGTACCTTAGTTTGAAGTGCTACCAGCGAAAAGATGCACTCGCAAAGCTTTTGCAAGAGCCACTTGGAAGATCCACTAGAGGTTTGCTTAGCTCATTTTGGGTATGATTTTGATGATGATAGTGTTATATGTGAAGTCAATGCCTTATTAATCCACACCACTGCTAGACACTAATAAATGGAAACCCAAACTAGAACCTCTAATTTTATCAAAGTCTCGACTAGTTCTATGAGACGAGAAAGCTCTGACCTTGACCCTTAAGTTATTAAGTTCTGAATTTTTTGTCTTGATGATATTGATAATGAAACCGTTTTAAATGATAATGGGTCTATGAGTCGTGATATTATTGCTCCATTGAGTTATTATTCCGCGAATGAATTTGAACCAATATTAGCTGCGGAAATCATTTCAGCTGATTTAGAGAGTGCTCTTGGAATAGAAATTGTCAAACAATCTGAACCTGTTGCTTATGGGAGTGATGTAATTTGCACTTATAATTTTCTAGTGGGAATGAATTTAAACATCGTTCTGGAGGTTTATAGTATTTGCAGGTTCATATTTTCAGCTGACCGGATTAGTTGGGACGATCCTCAACTTTTTAGACTCTATATATATGATTGGATGTCTACTTTGGGGTACCAACGTCACCTTGTTGAGACTACATGCTATTGGCAAGTTGGGAAACAAATACATTTCGCTTCATGTGAGTCAACCCATCAGATTTGTTCCCTCTACTCTATCTCTTATTTTTATTGTTTATTTTTGTATTTCCCACCTTAATTTCTACGTTGGATGACTCAATTACATTGAGGACAATGTAATGTTTAAGTGTGGAGGAGTGGGTAATTATCCATATTTTTGCAGGTTTTCACTTTTCTTAGAATTAAAAAAAAAATCAATTACATAATTTTGCTCGAGGACTAGCAAAATATAAGTGTGGGGGTGTTGATAAGCATGTATATGCTACATTTTATACCCATATTTATATTAGCTATGATACAATATTTTAGTTACTAATATTATTTTAGTGCCTTTGTAGAAAGTACAAGTGAATTCAATCATCCAGCGAATAAACAACAAAATGTGAGACTTAATGGTGTTTGCGACGAAAATGGAAAAATGTGGTTGGCCTGGTACTTCCATATATCAGCACCACAATGATGAAATGTGGTTGGCCTGGTATTTCCATGTATCAACAACCACAATGATCAATTATGTGGCCTGGTATTTCTATATATCAGCAGCACTTATTATGCTGGCCTGGTATTTCCATGTATCAGCAGCCGGGTTGGCCTGGTATTTCCATGTATCAGCAACCACAATTATGAAATGGGGTTGGCCTGGTATTTCCATATATCAGCAACCACAATGATGAAATGAGGTTGGCCTGGTATTTCCATATATCAGCAACCACAATGAAAAAAATGACAAAATGTAGCTGGCCTGGTATCTCCATATATATCAGCAGCATAAAATTGTTTCATAGGCGAGGCACAAACGCAGCAAATGAATTGAAATCAAAGTGGGGTTGGCACATGCAAACTGAAAATGGAGTATTTTATCTTTCTTACTTTATTACAAATATATTCCACCGGGAAAGATAATTTATTTGCCATGTGAAGAATTAATTGAGGAATATTTACACGTGATATTTTTTGGAAATAAAGTAACTCTTTCTTCATTTGGGAGATTTTGGAAATAAGGAGAGATTATTATTTCATTGGAAGAACGAGGTGGCAATACTATTTGGGGAAAGATACTGATGACGACATCAACTTGCATGCAAGATATTTTCATAGAATAATTTATTTTGATTCTTTGATTAATGAAATAAAAGAAAGGGAAGGTTATAAGAAGGGGGTCGACTATTTGAAGGAGAGCCCGGCCACAGGGCCGTAAGTAGAGAAGGGTTTTGAAGTTTTGTTTTCGATTCTTCATTTTTCATTAGTTAGAGTTTGATTTTAATATGTTTATGGCTTTTGAGAAAGCCATGTCTAGCTAGAGTCATGTTAGGGTTTAGGTAGAAACCAATTTAATTGTGTAAACTCTACATTTATATGCTCAATAATGATTTGAATGACTAGTAGTTTTTCTTCATATGACTTGGTATTTTATTGTTCATGTGATTTTTGATTATTTATGCTTTTCAATTGATATGGCGTGCTTTGGTTAAGTTCTTTGACGTGATATGCTTTAGGATTGATAGGTAATGCTTTAGAATCACTACCCATGAAGCGAAGAAAATTACAGCGGAGAAACAATATTTGAAAATGCATGGAATATATTTTTAATGACTAGTAGAATTTGCATAATTAATTGGTGGAAACCGAAAATCCTAATAACCCCTCTCATTTTGTTTCTGTTAGAATTATTATTATTTCATTTTGTTCCAAATTTCTGAAAATCGTTCAAACATCATCTTGTCGATTAGTTAGTTTTGATATTAATTAGTAGTATATTTCACACTCCTCGTGGAACGACCTGTACTTGCCATTGTTCTGCTAGTTAGACACGTGCACTTGCAGTATTTTATTGTAGGTTTCCCAACCTACCAAGTTTTTGGCCCGCTGCCGGGGAGTGGTTGCATAACTCTCTGATTGATATCTTGTACATAGTTATTTTTTATTTTTTTTTATTTTTTTTCTGTACATAATTTATTTTTATTTTTCTTTTAGTTTTCTTTTAGTTCTTTTTACGCAGTTTGCTTGGAATTTTCCAGGTACCTTAGTTTGAAGTGCTACCAGCGAAAAGATGCACTCGCAAAGCTTTTGCAAGAGCCACTTGGAAGATCCACTAGAGGTTTGCTTAGCTCATTTTGGGTATGATTTTGATGATGATAGTGTTATATGTGAAGTCAATGCCTTATTAGACTCCACACCACTGCTAGACACTAATAAATGGAAACCCAAACTAGAACCTCTAATTTTGTCAAGTCTCGACTAGTTCTATGAGAAGAAAGCTCCGACCTTGACCCTTAAGTCATTAAGTTCTGAATTTTTTGTCTTGATGATATTGATAATGAAACCGTTTTAAATGATAATGGGTCTATGAGTCGTGATATTATTGCTCCATTGAGTATTGTTCCGCGATGAATTTGAACCAATATTAGCTGCGGAAATCATTTCAGCTGATTTAGAGAGTGCTCTGGAATAGAAATTGTCAAACAATCTGAACCTGTTGCTTATGGGAGTGATGTAATTTGCACTTACAATTTTCTAGTGGGAATGAATTTAAACATCTTCTGGAGGTTTATAGTATTTGCAGGTCATATTTTCAGCTGACCGGATTAGTTGGGATGATCCTCAACTTTTTAGACTCTATATATGATTGGATGTCTACTTTGGGGTACCAACCTCACCTTGTTGAGACTACATGCTATTGGCAAGTTGGGAAACAAATACATTTCGCTTCATGGAGTCAACCCATCAGATTTGTTCCCTCTACTCTATCTCTTATTTTTATTGTTTATTTTTGTATTTCCCATCTTAATTTCTACGTTGGATGACTCAATTACATTGAGGACAATGTAATGTTTAAGTGTGGGGGAGTGGGTAATTATCCATATTTTTGCAGGTTTTCACTTTTCTTAGAATTAAAAAAAAAATCAATTACATAATTTTTGCTCGAGGACTAGCAAAATAAAGTGTGGGGGTGTTGATAAGCATGTATATGCTACATTTTATACCCATATTTATATTAGCTATGATACAATATTTTAGTTACTAATATTATTTAGTGCTTTGTAGAAAGTACAAGTGAATTCGATCATCCAGCGAATAAACAACAAAATGTGAGACTTAATGGTGTTTGCGACGAAAATGGAAAAATGTGGTTGGCCTGTACTTCCATATATCAGCAACCACAATGATGAAATGTGGTTGGCCTGGTATTTCCATGTATCAGCAACCACGATGATCAATTATGCTGGCCTGGTATTTCTATATATCAGCAGCACTTATTATGCTGGCCTGGTATTTCCATGTATCAGCAGCCGGGTTGGCCTGGTATTTCCATATATCAACAACCACAATTATGAAATAGGGTTGGCCTAGTATTTCCATATATCAGCAACCACAATGATGAAATGAGGTTGGCCTGGTATTTCCATATATCAGCAACCACAATGAAAAAAATGACAAAATGTAGCTGGCCTGGTATCTCCATATATATCAGCAACATAATTGTTTCATAGGCGAGGCACAAACGCAGCAAATGAATTGAAATCAAAGTGGGGTTGGCACATGCAAACTGAAAATGGGAGTATTTTATCTTTCTTACTTTATTACAAATATATTCCACCGGGAAAGATAATTTATTTGCCATGTGAAGAATTAATTGAGGAATATTTACACGTGAGATTATTTTGGAAATAAAGTAACTCTTTCTTCATTTGGGAGATTTTGGAAATAAGGAGAGATTATTATTTTATTGGAAGAACGAGGTGGCAATACTATTTGGGGAAAGATACTGATGACGACATCAACTTGCATGCAAGATATTTTCATAGAATAATTTATTTTGATTCTTTGATTAATGAAATAAAAGAAAGGGAAGGTTATAAGAAGGGGGTGGACTATTTTAGAGGAGAGCCCGGCCACAGGGCCGTAAGTAGAGAAGGGTTTTGAAGTTTTGTTTTCGATTCTTCATTTTTCATTAGCTAGAGTTTGGTTTTAATATGTTTATGGCTTTTGAGAAAGCCATGTCTAGCTAGAGTCATGTTAGGGTTTAGGTAGAAACTAATTTAATTGTGTAAACTCTACATTTATATGCTCAATAATGATATGAATGACTAGTAGTTTTTCTTCATATGACTTGGTATTTTATTGTTCGTATGATTTTATTGATTATTTATGCTTTTCAATTGATATGGCGTGCTTCGGTTAAGTTCTTTGACGTGATATGCTTTAGGATTGATAGGTAATGCTTTAGAATCACTACCCATGAAGCGAAGAAATCACAGCGGAGAAACAATATTTGAAAATGCATGGAATACATTTTTAATGACTAGTAGAATTTGCATAATTAATTGGTGGAAACCGAAAATCCTAATAACCCGCTCTCATTTTGTTTCCTGTTAGAATTATTATTATTTCATTTTGTTCCAAATTTCTGAAAATCGTTCAAACATCATCTTGTCGATTAGTTAGTTTTGATATTAATTAGTAGTAGTATTTCACACTCCTCGTGGAACGACCTGTACTTGCCATTGTTCTGCTAGTTAGACATTGTGCACTTGCAGTATTTCATTGTAGGTTTCCCAACCTACCCCTAGTCCAGATTGAACACACACTGTATTAAGCCGCAACAAACACTAGCCTACTTCAAGCTAACTTCAGACTGGATCATGTAGTTGAACCCCAATCAATCTCCCACTGATCCAAGGTACAGTTATGCTCCTACGCCTCTGATCCCAGCAGGATACTGCGCACTTGATTCCCTTAGCTGATCTCACCCACAACTAAGAGTTGCTACGATCCAAAATCGCAGGCTTTGACAATAAACAAATCTGTCTCACGCAGACAAGTCTATCAAAGGATCACTCTGTCTTCCACAGATAAACCCTAAAGGTTTTGTTCAGTCTTTTGATAATAATCAAGGTGAACAGGAACCAATTGATAATCCAGTCTTATATTCCCGAAGAACCGCCTAGAGTTATCAATCACCTCACAACAATCGTAATCGTACGGTAGCGAAACAAGATGTTGCGGAATCACAAACAATGAGACGAAGATGTTTGTGATTACTTTTTATATCTTGCCTATCGAAGATATCAATATCAAGCCAATCAATCTGATTGTACTCGTACGACAGAAGATGCAAGATCAGATCACACTACTACGATAAAGTAGTATCGGTCTGGCTTCACAATCCCAATGAAGTCTTTAAGTTGTGAACCTGGTTTTAGAAGAAGAAAACCAAAGGTTAAAGGAGAATCGACTCTAGGCAAACTAGTATCACATGTAAGGTGTGGGGATTATTTTTGCACAAAACTAGATGCCTCCTTTATATAGTCTTTCAAATCAGGGTTTGCAATCAATGTTAGCTTAGTAACAAAGCATTCAATATTCACCATTAGATGAAAAACTGATTTAGATTCAAACAATATTTCTCAACCGTTAGATCGAAAACTTAGCTTGTTACATACACTTGACAATGCACGCTTCTAGGTTTGTTAACCGTACCTAAACGTATGCACTTGTTGGTTCAATAATAGTTAACCAAAAGGTTATCCATATGAGTATTTCATATCAACCATGTTCTTCTTCGCCATAACTAGTTCAAATGACTTCAAATGAACTAGTTAGAGAGTTGTTCAATTGCAAGGAAATCTTATGTGCTACACAAGACACAATTGAAGCAAAGATGATCTGATTCACTTGAATCGGTTCATGAACTTTTATAGACATGGTTTGCAAACTGCAATCCTTAGTCTTTTTAAGTTTAAGTTCAGAAATCATCTTTAGATATATAACCTTCTTAAGTTCGCAGACTAGGTTCGCGGACTTAAGCAACCGGGCAGAGTTTACAAACTCCAGTAGAAAATCTCGGCAAAAGACCTTCTGCCGGTTCGCGGACTGGGTTCGCGGACTGGTACTCACGCAACTAGTTTGTCAACTCCAGCAGAATTTCTCGGGATTAGAAGTTCGGCAGTTCACGGACTTGGCAACAAGCCATTCTTCCGGTTTCTCTTGATCAAAAAAGTTCGCAAACTTTGGTTCAAGGAATAGGACTTATACAAAAATGTGTTTCCACAATAATGCTTATGTCCATCATTGGTTATGTAATCTAAACTCTCATTTCAATCACTGAAACATTCTTAGAGGAATTTATGTAGTTGTTACACCATTTCTCATCAAAGTAATTTTCAAAATGATTGAAACATATCATTCGTCACTAGGTAAAGATAAACTTGATCGAAGCGAAAAGCTTACCAACACATATTTCGAGATATATATAGGCGAGGTATACTCGGCTCGAAATACCAAATGTGTATAATCCAAGTCTATATATATATAGCATACGATTTCTTGTCTCAAAGAGTAGGAGATAGAGTAGATAGACTTTTGAGTGATAGATAAGTTCAAGTCTTCACATACCTTTTGTCGAGAATTTCCACCGGTTCCTTGAGTAGTTCTTCTGCTTATATGATGAATCGCCATGAAGTCCTTGAGCTCAACTACTCTTTCTATCCTAGCCCGAGACTCAGCTATAATAACTAAAATCAAGACTTATAGTTTTGATCACTAACATTGACAAACATGCTTGAGATAGCAACGCATGCAAGGTTGACCGAGAAATGATCTAACAATCTCCCCCTTTGTCAATTTTAGTGACAAAACTATCAATACATATGGAATACAAAAACGATAAAGAAACTTTAGTAGCTCCTATTCCACATGTCTAATCTTCAACATTCCTCGAAATCTTCATCACTTCCAAGTACTCCAATGATCCCAAAGGTTGTAAGTTTAGCATCATCGTTGTTGAAGATCCGTAACTATAACAATGCGAAAGCATCGGTCTCGATCATTGTTATACAGTATCATAGTACTATTACACAGTGTCAAAGTTCAATTGTATCACAATTTTAACAATAATACTATGGTGATATGTATCACTCCCTCTTAGTCAATACTCCATCTCACATGGAAACCACTCCCCCTTACATAACGATCCGAAAACCATATGTATTTGTAGTATGAACTACATATTAATTCTCCCCCTTTTTGTCAATAAAATTGGCAAAGGTACAAGAACGGGATCCCAATGAAGTTTCCGAAGGAGACGTTTCATAGACTAAAAGAAGAATACATACAAGGTAATTTAGATGCAATCATAAAGCCGAAGATAATTGCATTCTTCAAGGAGTTTAAAGATACAAGATAAACCCTCTAATATTCCACAACCGCACACCCCTCAAGATATGACCATTAAGCACAAGTTCAAAAGAACTCTCCCCCATTTGATGTCATTCCCGAAAGAACAACAAGAGCGACCTTAATTTCAAAAGAAAAGAAGGATTTTTATTGGACACTAAAAACCATGAGATTGATTTTCTGTATCCAAAAACTCAATCAAATTAATCACAAGTAAACCATGATTAATTTAATCGGAATACACAATCAAATTAAACACAAGAAGTGATCAATTCAATTGATTGTGCTCAACATAATAAAACTTATGAAGACAGGAAAATACTCAACTAGACTAATTACAAGAGATTCCATACTTAATCTAATTGGAATACATAACCAAACTAATCACAAAAGTAATCAATTTATTTTGCTCGACATAAGAAAGCTTATGGAACAATAACTAAATAACCAAACAAGATGATTAATTTAGATCAATATGCTCGACATAACATATCTCACGGAACACCAACTAAGCTAATAAAACAACTTGGTTGTATAGTGCTCAACATAAGATGCATTACGGAGCCTCATAGTAATATGGATCAAGGATGATCAATACTTCGGAATACACAAGGATTCATTCTATCTTCAATCACTATTTGCATAACGACAATTAATAGACATAATCCTTGAAAAAAAAGATTTTAACCTATCTTCCATAAAATGTTTGAAAATATAGGTTTAACTTTTGTATTTGTCAAAAGTCTATTCATTCTTTTACCAGTACATGAATACCGATCACAAACGACTTTACTTTTGACAGAATATGGGACCTTCAAGTTCACGGACGCAAACATACATATCCGATAACAAATTGCAATATAACAAATCATAAAGATTAATACTACAAAAACATCATCTTCCAAATAGTTTTTAGAATTTAAGTAAATAAATCTAAAAAACATTGAAGATGAAAAACTTGGACATAGCTATGTGTAAACACAATAATGCTATTCCAAACTCTAGTAATCCTTCTCAAAAAAAAAGAATAAATTCTCATAACAAGTTTCCTAGGCACCAAGACAAACTCGTAATGCACATATAAGATGATTTGTCCTTAGAGGGTAGAATCAATCTTTTTCGCCCGTATTTACACCAAGAATATCTACCAAAGGCGTATAAAAAGATTTACTTAAAAAGGAAGAACATACAAAGTCATTAACGACCATGCACCATAGTTCACAAAAAAATGATTGTGAACACTCAAGAATCCCATAGTAATGCGTGTTACTGCCCATTCTTGAACTTCCTTCTTTGTGATTCACCAACAACATTCTTGTAAAATCTACAAATGAGCTTAGAATAGTATTACTCCAAGAATCCAAGTGCCCAAGTCCAAGAGAAGTGGAACAAGTGCGACGAGACGGAGCAAAACACTCAAAAACAAGAGGTAGGACAAATACCAATCTTAACTCATCCAAATTCAGAAATTATCATCTCCAATTTGAAGATAATTTAAAGAGGAAGAGAATTCAAAAAGAATGAGGTCAATCCGAGTTCCTACGAAGAAGTTACGGCCAAAACAAGTTTACCGAATATCGACGTCAAGTATGCATACGGGTTTGCAAACGAATTTTCGTATCCTGGAGCAGTATGCAGACGGGGTTAGCGAACTTAAACCCCTGGATTTTGGTTTTAAATGATGTTATGCATACTTGGTATGTGTACCATGAAGTCCAAACATCCCGAACTAATGTTTTCAAACCTAAACATTTAAGAACCTTAAGCACATATCAAGTTAGGTAGAAATGAACGATAATCAAGGTACATGGATCATTATAAGTACTCAAACAAGTAATAAAAACATAAAACTTGCTCAAGTTTATAGACATACCTTTTTAGAAATGTCCACTTGAATTCTACAGCCTTACCGAATATAATCGGTGCGCCCCAGTTGTTGTGCTTCCCTCACCGTATACATAGCAGGGCATTTCTTGGTGAGGATGCACTTTCAACACAAACAAGTTTTGTTGAGGTGAACAATGTCTTGCTCACCATGGCACCAAGACATAGTTTCTTTCCAACAACTCTTAAATCTTGTAGTGTTGAGAAACACCCAAGGAACTGTTTTTATAAGTCTATCAAAGAACTTCAAGAGAACCCAAAAAGATTTTTGTTTCTGATTTCTTGTTTTCCAACTTATAAAAAGCAGTTTCCGCAGATAGTTTCTAGTACTGCGAAGGGAAACTCTTTTGATAAAAAGAGACGTCCTAGATTCTTCATAAAAGAAGACAATACTACTATCTTTATAGGAAGTATCAGGAATTGAGCAATGAATCAATTCATGCTTTGAGGTGATACACTCAGATGACTGAGATTTAAACTCCTCTTGTAATTCGTTTAGTTTATCACAACTAATTGGAATACGCGGAGGAGGAGCATTGCTCTCACTGATTAGTAAATCAATATCAACCTCAACATGAATATTATTCATCATAACTTGATTTATCATGTAAAGAGATTCTTGCTCTTTCTGGAGGTATAACTCAACATCAAGAGATAAGCTCTCAAGCTTCTTTTCAATCCCTAAAAACACTTCAAGGGATTTTAAACCTGGTGGAGGTTTAGATAGAATTTCTCTACAGATTTTATTAAATCAGTCATGGAAGAGAATTCTGAAATCCCTGGATCTGGTGGTGCATTTATTGAGATAGCACTACTGTCCATAGAGTCATATCGCTACAAACACAGACCTGTAAGGTCTTGAATGTGTTTGCGTGCTCTGATACCAATTGAAAAAGTGGGGGTCTAACGACACCACCCAATTTTCGCTTAGCAATCTGTATGGACAAACTCGAATATACTTTTAATAGAATCAACAAGACTCAATCAATTAAAAGTATATAAACGAGTTTATATCTCTCTCTTGATTTGATTTACTCAAGCAGGAACTGCGAGTTCTAATCAAATGCAAGGAATAACTTGGATGGTACCAAAGACAATATCCAAGGATCAATCAATATCAATCAACAACCAAAGGTCGGATTTCCAATTGATTGATTCAAACGCACAACATGTATTATTTCAATTATAAAGATAAAACAATATAATGCGGAAATTGAAATAATACAGACACCAGAAATTTTGTTAACGAAGAAACCGCAAATACAGAAAAACACCGGGACCTAGTCCAGATTGAACACACACTGTATTAAGCCACTACAGACACTAGCCTACTCCAAGCTAACTTCGGACTGGACTGTAGTTGAACCCCAATCAATCTCCCACTGATCCAAGGTACAGTTATGCCCCTGCGCCTCTGATCCCAGCAGGATACTGCGCACTTGATTCCCTTAGCTGATCTCACCCACAACTAAGAGTTGCTACGACCCAAAATCGCAGGTTTTGACAATAAACAAATCTGTCTCACACAGACAAGTCTATCAAAGGATCAATTTATCTCCCACAGATAAACCCTAAAGGTTTTGTTCCGTCTTTTGATAATAATCAAGGTGAACAGGAACCAATTGATAATCCAGTCTTATATTCCCGAAGAACAGTCTAGAGTTATCAATCACCTCACAACAATCTTAATCGTATGGTAGCGAAACAAGATGTTGCGGAATCATAACCAATGAGACGAAGATGTTTGTGATTACTTTTTATATCTTGCCTATCAGAGATATCAATCTCAAGACAATCAATCTGATTGTACTCGTACGATAGAAGATGCAAGATCAGATCACATAACTACGGTAAAAAAGTAGTACCGGTCTGGCTTCACAATCCCAATGAAGTCTTTAAGTCGTTAACCTGGTTTTAGAAGAAGAAAACCAAAGGTTGAAGGAGAATCGACTTTAGCATGCAAACTAGTATCACACGTAAGGTATGGGGATTAGTTTTGCACAATACTAGATGTCTCATTTATATAGTCTTTCAAATCAGGGTTTGCAATCAATGTTAGCTTAGTAACAAAGCATTCAATATTCACCGTTAGATGAAAACCTGATTTAGGTTCAAGCTAATATTTCTCAACCGTTAGATCGAAAACTTAGCTTGTTACACATACTTGATAATGCACGCTTCTAGGTTTGTTAACCATACCAAAACATATGCACTTGTTGGTTCAATAATAGTTAACCAAAAGGTTATCCATATGAGCATTTCATATCAACCATGTTATTCTTCATCATAACTTGTTCAAATGACTTCACATGAACTAGTTAGAGAGTTGTTCAATTGCAAGGAAATCTTATGTGCTACACAAGACACAATTGAAGCAAAGATGATTTGATTCACTTGAATCGGTTCATGAACTTTTATAGCCACGGTTTGCAAACTGCATTCCTTAGTCTTTTTAAGTTTAAATTCAGAAATCATCTTTATATATACAACCTTCTTAAGTTCGCAATAGGTTCGCAGACTTAAGCAACCGGGAAGAGTTTACAAACTCGAGCAGAAAATCTCGGCAAAAGACCTTCCGCTGGTTCGCGGACTAGGTTTGCGGACTCGTACTCATGCAACTAGTTTGTCAACTCCAGGATAATTTTTCGGGATGAGAAGTTCGGAAGTTTGCGGACTGAGTTTGCGGACTTGGCAACAATCCATTCTTACGGTTTTTCTTGATCAACAAAGTTCGCAAACTTTGGTTCAAGGAATAGGGCTTATACATAAATGTGTTTCCACAACAATTCTTATGTCCATCATTGGTTATGTAATCTAAACTCTCATTTCAATCATTGAAACATTCTTAGAGGACGTTATATAGTTGTTACACCATTTCTCGTCAAAGCAATTTTCAAAGTGATTGAAACATATCATGACTTTCGTCACTAGGTAAAGATAAAATTGATCGAAGCGAAAAGCTTACCAACACATATTTCGAGATATATATAGGAGAGGTATACTCGGCTCGAAATACCAAATGTGTATAATCCAAGTCTATATATATATATATAGCATACGAATTCTTGTCTCAAAGAGTATGAGATAGAGTAGATAGACTTTTGAGTGATAGATGAGCTCAAGTCTTCACATACCATTTTGTCGAGAAGTTCCACCGGTTTCTTGAGTAGTTCTTCTGCTTGTATGATGAATCGCCATGAAGTCCTTGAGATCAACTACACTCTCTATTATAGTCCGAGACTTAGCTATAATAGAGTAGAAATCAAGACTTATAGTTTTGATCACTAACATTGACAAACATGCTTGAGATAGCAACGCATGCGAGGTTGACCGAGAAATGCTCTAACAAGAAGAGTGAAAGATATTTTGAGTTCAATGATATTGAGGAACACAAGAAGGTGAATATTGTTGCAATCTACCTAGAGGGTAAGGCTGAAACTTGGTTTTTAAATTTTCAGGTTAATAGACATAGAATTACTTGGCAAGATTTAGCTATACATCTGTGTGCTCGATTTGAAAACCATGTTGAAGAAAAAATTGTTGGCAGTTTTAATAAATTGATACAAACTTCTTCTGTGGATGACTATTATGAAGAGTTTGAGATGCTCAAAATACTGATGTTGAAAATGAATCCTACGCTGAGTGAAGAATACTTTGTTATGAGTTTCCTTAGTGGGTTGAAAGATGAGATTGGCAAAACTATTTCTATGTTTCATCTAAAAACCTTAGCAGATGTTTTTTCACTTGCTAGATTACATAAACAAAAAATAGCTCTAGCAGCAGCTACCACTAAGCCATTTACTAGGTCTTTCAACAATTCCTTCAATCCCAACAGGCAATACTCTTATATTAATTTTCAACCCAAACCCATTGTCACTTCTCCAAAATCTTCTTCCCTTACTCCTGAATATTATAACAACCCTCCCACCAAACTCAATTTACAAACTCCTAAAATTAAAAGGCTTACACCTGAAGAAATGAATAGAAGGAGAGCTCAGGGATTATGTTATAACTATGATGAAGTATATAAGACATGACACTTTTGTAAAGGAAAGCAGAAGATTTTCATGCTTCAGATGGACACTGCTGAATCCCCGGAAACTGAGGAGGAGGAAGAAATTTTTGAGGAGACTACTGAATCTCGAGTTCAATCTGATGCTGAAATTTCATTACATGCTCTTACAGGCACTGCTACTGGTGACACAATTAGAATTCCTGGCATTATCAAGGATAAAACAGTTTCTATTATAATTGATTCATGCAGCACTAGCAGTTTCATTGATAGTGCTTTAGAAAGTTCACTACACTGCCTTATTGAATCAACTGATCCAATGGTAGTCACAGTTGCAAATGGGGAAAAAACTTTCAGTACTGGTATTTGCCCACAGGTTACTTGGACCACGCAGAACAACAAATTTGTGGAAAATCTCAGAGTCTTACCATTGGGTGGTTGTGACATTGTGCTTGGGAAAGACTGGCTCAGAACTTTAGGTGATGTTCTTTTTAACTTCTCTAAGTTGTGCATTTCCTTGAAGTACCAAAACAAGAAAATTACACTACAGGGTACAACACCAAAGTATTAATTGTCCATGATGAGCAGTGATGCAGTCAGCAAATTCTTTGCAACCAATTCTCATGGCTTGGTGGGTCACTTATACTCCATATCTACCTCCATTATACCCACCCCCACACCTCCTAAAATACTTCATTTACTTCAAGAGTTTGATGATATTTTTGCAGAGCCAAATCAGCTACCTCCTCAGAGGAGTTTAGATCACAAAATTCCTTGACAACCAAACTCACTCCCTGTGAATCAAAGAGCTTATAAATGCCCCTTTATACAGAAAGATGTAGTAGAACAATTTGTCAAGGAGATGCTCACCACTGGCATCATCCAACCTATCCATAGCCCTTTTGCATCACCAATACTTCTAGTCAAGAATAAATACAACACATGAAGATTATGTGTTGACTATAGAAAACTAAACAGCATTACAGTCAAAGAAAAATTTCCCATACCCATTATTGAAAAATTATTGGATGAATTAAATGGAGCTATTGTCTTCACAAGAATTGATTTGAGAGCTGGATATCATCAAATCAGAGTGCATCTCTCAGACATTTTCAAGACAGCTTTCAGGACACATCAGGGCCATTATGAGTTTAAAGTGATGCCATTTGGACCCACTAATCCTCCAGCTACATTTCAAGCTTTAATGAATGAGGTATTTCAACCTGCATTGAGAAAATTTATTCTGGTCTTTTTTTATAATATTTTGATCTACAGCAAGAACATGTCTGCACATATGGAGCATCTCAAGTTTACCTTCTCATTACTCAGACAACATAAGATGTATGCAAAGATATCTAAATGTTGTTTTGGCCAATCTTCCCTGGAATATGTGGGCCACATTATAACAGTTGCATGTGTTTGTGCTGATCCAAGTAAAATTGTTTGTATGCAATCTTGGCAAACACCCTCCACTCTAAAAGAATTAAGAGGATTTCTTGGCCTTACTGGCTACTACAAGAAATTTTTCAAGAATTATAGGGAAATTAGTAGACCTCTCACTGACCTTCTTAAGAAGAATTATTTTCTATGGAGCCAATCTGCTACTACTGCTTTTTAGAACCTCAAAACTGCAATGAGTAACACTCCTGTATTGGCTCTACCTGATTTTACAAAGCCATTTGTAGTTGAGAGTGATGCTAGTAATACTTGCATTGGAGCAGTTCTACTCCAAGAAGGGAAACCAATTGCTTACTTCAGCAAACCACTAGGCCCAATAAATGCAGCAATTTCCACTTATGAAAAATAGCTTCTTGTTATAGTTCTGGCTGTGCAAAGTTGGAGACAATACCTACTGGAAACTAAATTTACTATCAAGACTGATCATCAAATCCTCAAATACCTACTGGAGCAAAATATCACCACAACATTCCGACAAAAATGGTTAATCAAACTCTTAGGGTTTGACTATGTTATCCAGTACAAGAATGGAGCTGAAAATACTGTTGCTGATGCTCTTTCGAGAAGACCCTCAGATGTTGCTGCTTATAACTCCATAACCACTTCTACTCCAAATTTGGTTCAAGATGTCACCAGCAGCTACATCAATGACTCCAAGGCCAACCAGCCGATATCTCAACTTCTTCTAAATCCTGACAGTGCTCCACATTACACTTACACAGAAGGAATTTTGAGGTACAAAACTAAACTTTATATTGGAACTTGGGGAAATGTAAGACAATCATTATTAGAATCTTTACATGCTTCTGCAATTGGAGGCTGTTAGAGCATTTCTCGGTCGAACTCGCATGCGTTGATATCTCAAGCATGTTTTTCAATGTTAGTGATCAAAACTATAAGTCTTGATTTCTAGTCTATTATAGCTAAGTCTCGGACTAGGATAGAAAGTGTAGTTGAGCTCAAGGAATTCATGGCGATTCATCATACAAGCAGAAGAACTACTCAAGGAACCGGTGGAACTTCTCGACAAAAAGGTATGTGAAGACTTGAACTTATCTATCACTCAAAAGTCTATCTACTCTATCTCTTACTCTTTGAGACAAGAAATCGTGTGCTATATATATATATAGACCTGGATTATACACATTTGGTATTTTAAACCGAGTATACCTCGCCTATCTATCTCGAAATATGTGTTGGTAGGCTTTTCGCTTCGATCAAGTTTATCTTTACCATGTGACTAAAGTCATGATATGTTTCAATCATCTTGAAAATTGCTTTGACGAGAAATGGTGTAACAACTATATAACGTCCTCTAAGAATGTTTCAATAATTGAAATGAGAGTTTAGATTATATAACCAATGGTGGACATAAGAATTGTTGTGGAAACACATTTATGTATAAATCCTATTCCTTGAACCAAAGTTTGCGAACTTTGTTGATAAAGAGAAACGGAAGAATGGCGTGAGCCAAGTCCGCGAACTGTCGAAGTTCTCAAACCCGAGAATTTCTGTTGGAGTTGACAAACTACTTGCGTGAATCTAAGTCCGCGAACCGGCGAAGTTCTCATACACGAGAATTTCTGTTGGAGTTTGTAAACTCTGCCCGGTAACTTAAGTCCGCAAACCTAGTCTGCGAACTTGAGAAGGTTATATATCTGAAGATGATTTCTGAACTTAAACTTAAAAAGACTAGGGAATGCAGTTTTCAAACCGTGGCTATAAAATTTCATGAATCGATTCAAGTAAATCAAATCATCTTTGATTCAATTATATCTTGTGTAGTACATAAGATTTCCTTGCAATTGAAAAACTCTCTAACTAGTTCATTTGAAGTCATTTGAACTAGTTATGGTGAATAAGAACATGGTTGATATGAAATGCTCATATGGCTAACCTTTTTGTTAACTATTGTTGAACCAACAAGTGCATACGTTTGGGTACGGTTAACAAACCTAGAAGGGTGCATTGTCAAGTGTGTGTAACAAACTAACTTATCGATCTAAAGGTTGAGAAATATTAGCTTGAATATAAATCAGGTTTTCATCTAACGGTGAATATTGAATGCTTTGTTACTAAGCTAACATTGATTGCAAACCCTGATTTGAAAGACTATATAAAGGAGACATCTAGTATTGTGCAAAACTAATCCCCACACCTTACATGTGATACTAGTTTGCATGCTAGAGTCGATTCTCGTTTAACCTTTGGTTTTCTTCTTCTAAAATCAGGTTAACGACTCAAAGACTCCATTGGGATTGTGAAGCCAGACCGATACTACTTTTATCGTAGTTGTGTGATCTGATCTTGCATCTTCTATCGTACGAGTACAATCAGATTGATTGGCTTGAGATTGATATCTCCTATAGGCAAGATATAAAAAGTAATCACAAACATCTTCGTCTCATTGTGTATGATTCCGCAACATCTTGTTTCGCTACCATATGATTAAGATTGTTGTGAGGTGATTGATAACTCTAGGCTGTTCTTCGGGAATATAGGACAGAATCATCAATTGGTTCCTGTTCACCTTTATTATTATCAAAATATGGAACAAAACCTTTAGGGTTTATCGGTGGGAGACAGATTGATCCTTTGATAGACTTGTCTGTGTAAGACAGATTTGTTTATTGTCAAAGCCTGCGACTTTGGGTCATAGCAAATCTTAGTTGTTGGTGAGATCAGCTAAGGAAATCAAGTGCGCAGTATCCTGCTGGGATCAGAGACGTAGGAGCATGAATGTATCTTGGATCAGTGGGAGATTTATTGGGGTTCAACTACAGTCCAGTCCGAAGTTAGCTTGGAGTAGGCTAGTGTCTGTAGTGGCTTAATACAGTGTGTGTTCAATCTGGACTAGGCTCGAGGTTTTTCTGCATTTGCGGTTTCCTCGTTAACAAAATTTCTGGTGTCTGTGTTATTTCAATTTCCGACTGTATTGTTTTATATTTATAATTGAAATAATACAGGTTATGCGTTTGAATCAATCAATTGGAAATCCAACCTTTGGTTGTCGATTGATATTGATTGATCCATGGATATTGGTCTTTGGTACCATCCAAGTTATTCCTTGCATTTGATTAGAACTCGCAGTTCCTGCTTGTGTAAATCAAATCAAGAGAGAGATATAAACTCGTTGATATACTTTTAGTTGATTGAGTCTTGTTGATTCTCTTAAAAGTATATTCGAGTTTGTACATACAGATTGCTAAGCGAAATATTGGGTGGTGTTGTTAGACCCCCGCTTTTTCAATTGGTATCACAGCAGGAAAACACGTTCAAGACCTTACAAGTATGTGTTTGTAGCGATATGACTCTATGGACGATAAAATCTCTATGAGCGCCTCACCAGGAATAAACCACAATCTCAGGGAATGTTCTAAAACCCTGTCCTTTTCAAAAGGAATATTGATAAAACTTTGAGAGATCCCTTATGGAAAAATGCAATGCATGAATAGTTAACTCAGTTCCAAGGACAAGAATTATGGAATCTTGTATCTTGTCCTCCAAATGAAACGGTAAAAATTCTTGATCATAATTTTGTTCAAACCTTTGTATTCAATGTTGTTTCCGACATAAGTGAAACTTCTAGCTTGTCTTGGGATGATGAATGTTGCTCTAATGGTGATTGGTTTGATAAACCATTAATGATAGAAAGAATCAAAGAATTTGTGAAAAGAAGCCTTAGATGTGACATAATCTTTTGTCAGCATTTACCCCTAACGATTCTGTAAAAGAAAAATCTTTAAGTGTCAACGAGTTGAATACGTCTGATTGATGATGAACCCTCAGCTCTTGCAACCGAAACATCCTCATACTCGAGTCCTGATTCAGAATTTGAGTCTGACACAAAGATTTCTGAATTCTTGAATAGAGAGGTTCTTCAAGAAAATCTTCAATTAAAAGCTTTATTGAAGAAACTAGAATTATTAATCCAGGTGAAAACTCTTGAGATAGATCGTCTCAATGATGAACTCACAAGAACCATTGCTCTAAAGGAAAAAGAGATTAACACTCTTAAAGATGATCTACAAAGATTGTCTGGAAGCTCTGACAAAATTTCAGCAATGCTATTTGGTCAGAAGTCTTTTGAAACACAAATGGTTTAGGATTTAAAGGAAAAACTGCTGGCACTGTCATCCCTATTGCTTCTATTAATCATGGATTAAAGGTTAACAGTTGTGATAAACAGAAGGTACTTCGACAAGACAAAGGATCTCTGATGTTTTTGTTCTGTGGAAACGCAAATCATGTTCAAAGCACGTGCTGGAGATTCAAAAGGAGCAATAAGAAAATCACCAAACTGCAGAAGAACATGGAAAAAATGAATCTGGATAATCAACAGGGAACTCATAAAACCAGTGCTTCCAGATTCAGAAGAGATAGGAAATTTGTTTACACAACAAGCCTTGGTAAACCACTATGTGGAAAACAAGGGGAGCGCATAACGTCTCTGTCTAGTTCCAGAGACGTTCGCATCCTCATCTTTAACTTGAGAAAATGGGGTGTTGCGTCTTTTTGGCTCAAGTATTGTATTTATTTTTTTAAGAAAATATTCTCCTAACAATATAGATAATGGATCACTAAACTACAGAAGACTTGTTCTTCTAGGGTTTAGACATTCATAAGTCTGTCTTTATTCTTTTGTAGACCTTCTTCTTCCTAAAAATACAGTTTCATGGCTCCTGTGACTAGAGGTATTACAAGTAGGGATGCAGTCGAGGCAGAAAAAGTGTATTTGTGTAAAGGAATTTCCTCCTCAAGGGTGAAGAAAGTGAAGGCTACAAACATTGGAGAAGGTTCTTCCTCTAACTGTCTCTTATCTATTTGTCATTCTGATAATGATGTTAGAGGCATGGTGAAAGCTTTTATCAACAAGAGAAATAATTTAAAATCTCAAATTGTTTTCTCTTTGGAAAAAATAACTCACTATGAACAAGTGTTGTCTCTAACCAAGAACACCTTGCGTGATCTAAAAAGAGAACTCAGTGAGTTAACTGATGTTTCTGAAGACTTAGAGGAATTGAATGATCCCATTGAGAAGGAATTCTCATTAGAGGCCTTGAGAAATCTCTATGTTGCCTAGTATGTCTTATTTTTTGTTTAGTTGGAAGAATAACTAGTGCTATGAATAGCAATGATTGTGACTACACATAGCTATTATTTTTCATCTTCTTGTTCTTTTTTAGGTTTATTTGGTATTAAATTCTAAAAATATTTGGAAGATGATGTTTTTGCAGTATTAATCTTTATGATTTGTTATATTGCAATTTGATATGGGATATTTGTGTTTACGTCCGTGAACCATGTTTGTCCCATACTTTGTCAAAAGTAAAGTCATTTGTGATCGGTATTCACGTACTTGTAAAAGAATGAATGGACTTTTGACAAATACAAAAGTTAAGCCTATATTTTCAAACATTTGATGGAAGATAGGTTAAAGTATTTTGTTTTCAAGGATTATGTCTATTAATATCGTTATGCAAATAGTGATTGAAGATAGAATGAATCCTTCTGTATTTCGCAGTATTGATCATCCCTGATCCATATTTTGTGTATTAATGTGAGGCTCCGTAATGTATCTTATGTTGAGCACTATACAACCAAGTTGATCTTTTAGCTTAGTTGGTGTTCCGCGAGATATGTTATGTTGAGCATATTGAACTAAATTAATCATCTTGTTTGGTTATTTAGTTATTGCTCCGTAAGTTTTCTTATGTCGAGCAAAACAAATGAAAATTAAATTGATTATTTTTGTGATTATTTTGGTTGTGTATTCCAATTAGATTAATTATGGGTTCTCTTGTAATTAATCTATTTGAGTACTTTCATGTCTCCATAAGTTCTCTTATGTTGAGCAGAATCAATTGAATTGATCACTTTTTGTGTTTAATTTGATTGCATGTTCCGATTAAATTATTCATGGGTTTACTTGTGATTAATTTAATTGAGTTTTTTGGATATAGGAAATCATTCTCATGGGTTTTGGTGTCCAATAAAATCCTTATTTTCTTTTGAAATTAAGGTCGCTCTTGTTGTTCTTTCGGGAATGACATCAAATGGGGGAGAGTTCTTTTGAACTTGTGCTTAATGGTCATATCTTGAGGGGTGTGCGGCTGTGGAATTTTAGAGGGGGTATCTTGTATCTTTAAACTCCTTGATGAATGCATTTAGCTTCGGCTTTATGATTGCATCCAAATTAGTTGGTATGTATTTTTTTCCTTTTGTCATGAAATGTCTCTCGGAAATGTCATTATGATCCCGTTCTTGTACCTTTGCCAATTTTATTAGCAAAATGGGGGAGAATTAATATGTAGTTCATACTACAAATACATATGGTTTTCGGATCATTATGTAAGGGGGAGTGGTTTCCATGTGAGATGGAGTATTGACTAAGGGGGAGTGATACATATCACCATAGTATTATTTTTGAAGTTGTGATACAATTGAACTTTGACGCTATGTAATAATACTATGACACTGTATAACAACGATTGAGAACTATGTTTTCTAATTGTTATAGCTACGGATCTTCAACAGCGGTGATGCTAAACTTACAACCTTTGGGATCATTGGAGTACTTGGAAGTGACGAAGATTTCGAGGAATGTTGAAGATTAGACATGTAGAATAGGAGCTACTAAAGTTTCTTTATCTTTTTTGTATTCCATATGTATTGATAGTTTTGTCACTAAAATTGACAAAGGGGGAGATTGTTAGAGCATTGCTCGGTCGAACTCGCATGCGTTGCTATCTCAAGAATGTTTGTCAATGTTAATGATCAAAACTATAATTCTTGATTTCTAGTCTATTATATCTAAGTCTCGGACTAGGATAGAAAGTGTAGTTGAGCTCAAGGACTTCATGGCGATTCATCATACAAGTAGAAGAACTACTCAAGGAACCAGTGGAACTTCTCGATAAAAAGGTATGTGAAGACTTGAACTTATCTATCACTCAAAAGTATATCTACTCTATCTCCCACTCTTGAACTTATACACATTTGGTATTTCGATCCGAGTATACCTCGCGTATCTATATCTCGAAATATGTGTTGGTAAGCTTTTCGCTTCGATCAAGTTTATCTTTACCATGTGACGAAAGTGATGATATGTTTCAATCATCTTGAAATTTTCTTTGACGAGAAATGGTGTAACAACTACGTAACATCCTCTAAGAATGTTTCAATGATTGAAATGAGAGTTTAGATTAAATAACTAATGGTGGACATAAGCATTGTTGTGGAAACACATTTATGTATAAGTCTTATTCCATGAACCAAAGTTTGCGAATTTTGTTGATCAAGAGAACCGGAAGAATGGCGTGAGCCAAGTCCGCGAACTGTCGAAGTTCTCAAACCCGAGAATTTCTGATGGAGTTGACAAACTACTTGCGTGAATATAAGTCCGCGAACCGGCGAAGTTCTCATACCCGAGAATTTCTGCTGGAGTTTGTAAACTCTTCCCAGTAACTTAAGTCCGCGAACCTAGTCTGCGAACTTGAGAAGGTTATATATCTAAAGATGATTTCTGAACTTAAACTTAAAAAGACTAAGGAAAGCAGTTTGCAAACCGTGGCTATAAAAGTTCATGAACCGATTCAAGTGAATCAAATCATCTTTGCTTCAATTGTGTCTTGTGTAGTACATAAGATTTCCTTGCAATTGAAAAACTCTCTAACTAGTTCATTTGAAGTAATTTGAACTAGTTATGGTGAGAAGAACATGGTTGATATGAAATTCTCATATGGCTAACCTTTTGGTTAACTATTGTTGAACCAACAAGTGCATACGTTTGGGTACGGTTAACAAACCTAGAAGCGTGCATTGTCAAGTGTGTGTAACAAGCATAGTTTTCGATCTAATGGTTGAGAAATATTAGATTTAATCTAAATCAGGTTTTCATCTAACGGTAAATATTGAATGCTTTGTTACTAAGCTAACATTAATTGCAAATCCTGATTTGAAAGACTATATAAATGAGACATCTAGTATTGTGCAAAAATAATCCCCACACCTTACGTGTAATACTATTTTGCGTGCTAGAGTTGATTCTCCTTTAACCGTTGGTTTTCTTCTTCTAAAACCAAGTTACGACTTAAAGAATTCATTGGGATTGTGAAACCAGACCGATACTACTTTTATCGTAGTCGTGTGATCTGATCTTGTATCTTCTATCGTACGAGTACAATCAGATTGATTGGCTTGAGATTGATATATCCGATAGGCAAGATATAAAAAGTAATCACAAACATCTTCGTCTCATTGTTTGTGATTCCGCAATATCTTGTTTCGCTACCATACGATTAAGATTGTTGTGAGGTGATTGATAACTCTAGGCTGTTCTTCGGGAATATAAGACTGAATTATCAATTGGTTCCTGTTCACCTTGATTATTATCAAAAGACGGAACAAAACCTTTAGGGTTTATCTGTGGGAGACAGATTGATCCTTTGATAGAATTGTCTGTGTAAGACAGATTTATTTATTGTCAAAGCCTGCGATTTTGGGTCGTAGCAACTCTTAGTTGTGGGTGAGATTAGCTAAGGGAATCAAGTGCGCAATATCCTACTGGGAACAGAGACGTAGGAGCATAACTGTACCTTGGATCAGTGGGATATTGATTGGGGTTCAACTACAGTCAAGTCCGAAGTTAGCTTGGAATAGGCTAGTGTCTGTAGCGGCTTAATACAGTGTGTGTTCAATCTGGACTACGTCCCGGGGTTTTTCTGCATTTGCGGTTTCCTCGTTAAAAAAATTTATAGTGTCTGTGTTATTTCAATTTCCGCATTATATTGTTTTATTTTTATAATTGAAATAATACAGGTTGTGCGTTTGAATCAATCAATTGGAAATCCTACCTTTGGTTGTCGATTGATCCTTGGATATTGGTCTTTGGTACCATCCAAGTTATTCCTTGCATTTGATTAGAACTCGCAGTTCCTGCTTGAGTAAATCAAATCAAGAGAGAGATACAAACTCGTTGATATAATTTTAATTGATTGAGTCTTGTTGATTCTCTTAAAAGTATATCCGAGTTTGTCCATACAGATTGCTAAGCGAAATATTGGGTGTTGTTGTTAGACCCCCACTTTTTCAGAGGCCATTCTGGAGTACAAGTCACCTCTGTCAGAGCAAGGAACTATTATTATTGGAAAGGCATGCACAAGGACATAATACTTTTTGTCTCTCACAGTGATGTCTGCCAGAGAAATAAGAGTGACACAACCAATGCTGTAGGGATACTTCAACCCCTCCCTATCCCAGATCAGCCATGGCAGCATATCACTATGGACTTCATAGAAGGCTTGCCTGTCAGAAATAAAAAGAGTGTAATTCTTGTCATTGTGGACAGACTCACCAAATATGCTCATTTCTTGTCTCTTCAGCACCCTTACACATCAGCTTCAGTTGCTCATACCATCCTCAATGAAGTGTTAGAATTTTTGGCAAGATATTTTAAGGCCTTGGGCACAAATCTCAACCTCAACACTGCATATCATCCCCAAACAGATGGCCAGACTGAGAGGTTCAATGCTTTCTTAAAAACTTATTTAAGATGCCTTACTAGCCATAAACCAGGAAAATGGGCCAATGGATAGCTCTTGCAGAATTGTGGTACAATACAAGTTTTCATACAAGCCTCAAGATGTCTCCATTCCAAGCACTTTATGGGTATGTGTCTCCACACCTTGCATTTCCTCCTTCTGTCACCACTTCTGTTGATGCCTTTGAAACATATTTGAAAGAAAGAAACTCCTTACTGGATATTCTTAAGGAATCACTCCACACATCTCAAGCAAGAATGAAGATTTATGAAGATCAGTCTATAAAAGACAGATCTTTTGAAGTAGGTGATCTGGTGTATCTCAAACTACAACCATATAGGCAAGCATCTCTATCTCTGAGAAAGAATTTCAAATTGTCCTCAGAATTCTAGTGGCTTACAGGTTAGAACTACCCTCCCATGCATGCATACATCCAGTATTTTAAGTGTCCCAACTCAAGAAACACATTGGGCTCAAGCACACTCCAGTTCCAAACCTGCCCGTGGTGGATCATGAGGGTGCAATAATCATGCTGCCTGACAAGATTATCCAAACAAGACAAGTTCTACAGGGTAGAAGGATGGTCAAGCAGGTTCTTCTACAATGGACAAATTATTTTCCAGAAAATGCCACATGGGATGCTCTATCTGATGTTAAGGCGCATTATCCAAAATGAGGACAAGGATTCTTTTGAGGAAGAGGCGATGTCACAGTGTGACAGTTAAGGGTTGTCCTTTTGTCTGCCATTATTAATTTTGTGGGTATATTTAGTTATTTCTATTGCTAGCTATTTGGTAGTTGTTATCCATTCGATTTAGTCCACGCGTCCCTCATCAGTTGGGCAGGATTATGGTTAGTGATTGGTACTTAAATGTGTAAGAGAGGCTTATTTTCTCTCATCTGAAAGTTAATGAAACTCAAAACCTTTGGCTGCGTTCTGATGAACACAGATTTGGCTCAATCCTCACGGATTTGAGATTTATCCTTCACTTTTATCACATTTTCATTCTTCCTGATTGTTAATCTGTTGTGTTATCACAACAGAGTGTTAGCCTTAACATATGATCTTGGTCTCACAACTTCTTGTGATGTCCAAACAAGAACATCATGAAGTTTCTCATTCCTTATACGAAAGCGACATCTCCTTTCCAGGTGACCTTCGTTTCGCAATAATGACAAATATAAGGAACGGTCTTACTGATAACCACGTAAGTGCGACACATTTTCACCTATAAATACATTAGTTGGGACTCATTTTATCACTAATAAACTTGTTTGTAGGTATTTTTGGGGAATAAACATTTTTAAAAGAATCAGCTCGAAAAGTTGTTATTTGCACCCGGAGGACACGTGCTATTCGAACTCTCGTTATTGGTTAAGGGGCAGCTCAATTACTAAGGGGTGCACAGTTGCTAAGGGGCAACCTATTTACTATTCACACCCCATTTCTGTTAGGGGGAGTACCTTTCTTCACGGGAAGACTGGTTTTTGGCGGGAAAATGTTCTTTGTTCCTGCGTTATTTTGTGAGAGAAACGGGAGGAGATTTAGTCGGATTTATTGGTTGTTATGAAATGGTAATGACCTGTTTCACTAAAATAGGGAAGATATGTGCCCCAAATTCGATTAAAAAGGAAGGAAACGTGAAGATTTCATAAAACGGGGAAGTGGGTTTACACGAGATTTTCTGGGAAGATTTTTGCACGAGATTTTCTCTAACTTCTTCGACCTTTTGGATTGAGATTAGCCTGTCTTAACAAAACAGGGAAGGTTTTTGATCCATGCACGTTAAAGAGGAAACATTTCTCTTAGTTTTCATAAAACAGAGCGTATATATAGCTTGGGGATTTTTCTGATCTATCTTTGGAAGTTTGACTCTGTTGGACAACTAATATCTTCGTAATGAATGTGCTGGTTGGGGAGAAGTTATGTAGAATCGATAAAAAAGGAAGAGAAAGTACGTGGAGAGCAAAACAGAGGTGTGGTGTTCTCGGGTTTTATCCCTTTTCCAACGAGTTGGTTGAGATATTTTTGGGGATGGCGTGTGTCTGCAGCGTTTGTAACCTCATCTGAGTCGTGTATTCATTTATTTGGGAAAGTTTCAAACACAACAGATGCGTGAAGAACATAAAGAAGGAAACAATACCCGTGAAGAATAATGAACTTAATGACAAGATATTTTGAAGATTCAAGGGGTCTGTCGAGTATAAATAAGGTGATGGGATGTCTGAGAAAATTATCGAGAGTTTGGGGAGAAGAATAGAGAGTTGCAGAGCAACTTCTCTGCTTCTACAGAGAAGAAGAAAACAGACGACTCAGTAGGTCTGTCGTTTTAAAACTGTTACCTTTTCTGGTCTTAGTGACAGTTTTTCTACGACAGTTTCCGAATATTGTTTACCGTAACAAGTGCTTAAGTTATAACGGGGCTTTTGTAACGGCTGACAGCCGTTGCAAACTCTCTATTTATAGTCTTTTCTCTTCTTTTCTTCATTGTATGCACCAAATGAGCTATAAAAATATCTTTTGAGAGTGTCTACAATATGAGGAGTTAAACCCCTACACTGGGTCGACGGAGGAATCCGAATTTCATACATGGGTGAATTTATTTTATTCTCAATTTGACTTTTGCACTAATTAAAATAGAATTATGATTTTGATTAATTAGTTATCATTTTATTTGATGGGTCATGCTTGCTTAAATGTTTGATGTCACATGCTTACGATTTATAACTAATATTTTGAGAATCTACTTTGGAAAATAAGAGTCGATGTTATTTTATTTATTGAGCGATAATTGTTGAGAATGAATAATTGAGCCTTATGATATGAATTCGGTGAAATCCTAGACCCAGTAACTCTCCCTTTCTTATTAAATCTATAAATTTAATCTTCACAAGTCTTAGAGTTCGAATCTTATTACTACAACAATTAAAAAATCACAACACTTACCCGGATTCATGTGTGTGTTTTTTTGAAGTCCGGGAACTATAGCATGCATACTCGTATGCGTACTGATTCAACTGTGTTCGGTCAAGAACGACAGTATGCGTACCCGTTTGCATACTGGCGAACAAGACCAAGTCCGGGAACTTAGGTATGCGTACCTATTTGCATACCTGAGCGGGTTAAGTTCTAAAATCGGTTGTGTATGTTAACATACTCATGAACAAATACATTTATATAATAAGGAACGCAATCTTTGCAAACCGTGGCTATAATGTTCATGAATTGATTCGAGTGAATCAAAACCGATTTTGCTTCAATCGTCTCTTATATACTTCTATAAGAATATAAATAATTGAACAACTCTATAACTAGTTTCGTTTGAGCCATTTGAACTAGTTGTGATTGAAATGAACAAGGTTGATATGAAAGTGCTCATATGGATAACTTCGGTTAACTATTGTTGAGCCAACCAAGTATACACGTTTAGGTACGGTTACCTATATCTAATGTAGGTACATTTCATTTGTATGTAACAAGCTAAGACAATCTAATGGTTGAAAGATATTAGCTTGAGTCTAATAAGGTTTTCATCTAAAGGTGAATATTGAATGCTTTGTTACCAAGGTAGCATTGATTGCAAACCCTGATTTGAAGACTATATAAGGGAGATCTCTAACAACTGGGAAACCCAATCCCCATACCTCATGTGTGATACTAGTTGCGACTAGAGTCGATTCTCCTTTAACCTACGTTTTTCCTAAAACCATTATAGGTTAACGACTTAAAGACTTCATTGGGATTCTGAAGCCAGACCCAATTATTTTCTCTGTAGTTGCGTGTTTTGATCTTACTTTGTTCTATCGTATTGAGTACTATCTTCTTTAAGTTTTTCTCGGGATTTAATCTCCGATAGGTAAGATAAAATGTAATCACAAAGTGATCGCTGTCGTATGCGTCAAAAATAAATTACACTTTCTTACTACTCAAAATATATAATATAGGAAGGGTAAGAAAGGATCGTTTCCACAGAGAGGTCTTGGTTGTCAATATATTTTCGGTATCCTATAAATAACAAGGGGGGATTTTTCTGATTTTTATGTAAAGAAAATTAAAATAAAAGCAAACAAAGAAATAAACAAGCAAATCAAAGATGTAAAGATATTGGTTAAGGATTTCGTTTTCTTTCACTAACATGCTTTCTAACAATAGCTAGAATTGATATTTAATCTCTCTTTTATCAAAGGCCCTAAGATACCTTGATCGCAAGTATATCCCGCAAATCTCCTATTTTCATCAACAAACACATTAAAAGATGCGAGTACGAATTCTACCTTAGAGAACAACCTAAGGTATAAAATTACTAATCAAGTTTAATTCCCTATATGCATTAAGTTCTATGAAATCAGACCAATCAAATCAATCGAACGTGTAAAAGCACTAATCCGATTTAACAAAGGTTATGGCTCACTTGTGACTACTATGATGTATCACTACAAGCAATAATCACAATTATGCTTCTTGTAATCAGGAATCTATCACTTTTGCGTATAATAAATCCTAATCTAGCAATAGAGATGAAAACAAACTCGATTGATTCTAGACTCAACCAAACAAACATTCAAATCATGTAACAATATTAATGGTGAATCATAAACGATAATATGGAGACAAAACTAATTCATTGCATAAAAACCCATATTTGGAAATCCAACTTATTCCTCAAACCAATAATAAAACTAGGTACTCATAGCATAGGAGTTCATAACAAGAAGGAACAGAAAACCTATCATGTTTCTAAACCCTAGAACAAAAACTAGTAGAAGAAGATAAGGATCGATCCCATTATAAGTGAGATGTCTTCTTTTTATAGCTTGTGTTCACCTAATTTAGGTCACGCACCCATCTGCCAAACGTTAGTCGCTCAAACAACCCATGAGTGAATCCCAATTGGAGCAGGTCTAGGTCCATTTGAGTCGAATCGGAAATCATTGAGTTAACTCGCCTGGCTCCTACTCCGGACGAGTTATATCTGTAGTTGATCAATTCCGGTCGATTCCAGGCCATTACAATCCTTCTTCCCAACAGTTTCATCCTAATATACATCTAAACTTCCTATTCCTTCCTCAGCCAATTACAATCTCTACTTCAGGCCAGACTATTCACAATCCAGTACCACCAATGCTGCAGCTTCCAACATCCCTTCTCATTGAAGTTCTGTACAAAACAAACCATATTGATTCACCTGCACCTTTCACAGCATTGCCCTATAACTCTGCATCACCTGCAACCGCCTCAAGCCATTATCACTGTATTCTGCAACTCAGCCGAACACGACAGCAACATAATTCTATCTGCTACCTCTTGGCAGTTCATTCCACTTCAGTTCAGCTCAAACACCTGCTACTTCATCCTCATTTCCACGGACGTTGCACCTGCGATTCACCAATCACTCAGCTTATTCAACTGCAGCACCTTCTGCTCTAACTTCACAGCTCAGACAAGAGGCTTCAATTCAAACCTTGCAAACACCCATCACCAACATCTCAAACTCATATGGTTCACCGTTAAATCAACTGCAGTAGCTTCTTAACTTCAATAGCAACATCAGCTTCAGGTTCAGACTCCCAATAAACTCACGGTATCGAAAATCTTCACTGTAATTTCCCTTATTATTCTTCTCAAATCCATGAGCATCATCTCAAAACCCTGGCTTCCATTTCAATCACCAATTTATCTGTAGCATAAACCTAACTTCAATTTGTGTAGATACAACCCAGAATTCACCAACTATGACTCAAACCTTGCCCAATTTCTTCTGCCAAATCTAGAAACAGCTTCAAACCCTAATGTCGATCAAACTAAACTCAAATCTGAGTTTAACCCATCTGTAATTCATCTGTATCTCGTCTTTTGAACTCTGGATCAGCTCCCAAATCTTCATCTCCGTGAAACCCTAAGTATCAACAGCAGCAACTCATGTTCTTGCCTGAATTCTGAACACCAACATATCCATCATCTTCTTCTTTCACCAGCCCAAAAATCCCATTAGTTCTGCAGCATCAGATCCACCAGTCTCATGTCAACTTCATTGCAGAATACACCAGGTACAACATACCCATTCCACAACCTCAATCCATTTGTAGCTCAAACAAATCCCATCCTCCAATCTTCACATAACAGTAGCAGCAACACCTATTTCCCTTCAGTCAAGCCCATCACTACCTCACGAACTGCAATTTTATTGTCTCCAGTACCTGCACTTGCATTTCCAACTTCACTGCAATATAGCACCAACCGTTACCCTCAGTTCATACTGCCTAGCCATCTCATTACTTGTAGCTCAAACCACTGCGCCAACTTCAACTACAATCCATGAACATTTGTACAAAACTGCAACAACAAACCCATTAGCTCAAGCATCACTTCCATGTTCTAACTGTAGTTTCTTGCTTCAAACCCCTATCTGACTTCGACTGCAACCTCATCTCTGATTCAATGGCATGTCCATCAGTTCATCTGAATCTTAACACAATACCACCAGCTCCTGCATATCAGGTCAGCTTCAATAACACAAATCATTATCAGTTCATAGTTCAATCACCACCGCAAAGACAACCTCTTTCTCAATTTCTTCCTCAGACTCAAACCCTACAATCTACAACAACCAACCATTACCTTGTCCAACTGCAATTGCTTCAACTCTTGTCAGCCTAGCCAGTTAATCCACCAACTTCATTTCCAGTTCACTGACCATCACAAGCAACTACCACTATCTCCATTAAATGCTCATATACAGATTCCTAAACCCATTTTATATGACATTGATTTCATGTGACAAACCACAGCATCCACTGCTCACTTCCCTTACTTCAGATCCATCATAACACCAGCTGCAACTGCCACTGCAATTCCCAGTTCATCCAGGCATAACAGGCTTCAAACATTCAATCCATTTTCTGTAGCTCCCAACTTCAGTTGCATTCTCCACTGTAAACCAGAGCCAACCACCTATCTCCATAGCTACCACCTGCTGTAACGACAACGCTACAGTCTCGAGCCAACAACACCAAATCCAGCTTCAGTAGTAGCACCAAACTCTCATCTTCCATGTACTAACCAGCATGACCCATGGCATTTCATCTCATTATCCAACGCAGTTTCCTACTGACTTCCATTCTTAGTCTTATTTCAGCTCGGCTTGACTGCAATCAACTCATCTCATTATTCTTCTTATGCAATACTCAGACAAAAGCCAACACCACCAGTTCTTCTTATCCTTCTGGTATTCTCCCATTTCATCTCCACACACACAGCAGCATCATTATCCTGTAGTTCATAACTTTCAGCTCTAGTTCCTTGCATTTTCTCAATTCCGCAACAACCCCAAGTTATCACCACATTGCAACTTCATGTAACTCCATCAACTCCAGTTCTAACAGTTGCACAAAGCTGCAAGTCTTCAAAACTCCAGTCTCTCAATGAACACAATCAATATCAGCACTTCAATTATCTCCTCCTCAATTTCAACCGAAATCAGCAAAAAATATTCACCACAAACCCTTACTGCATCTTCAGAAACCTTTGAATCTCCTCTGACCTTATATTCCAGATCCATTCTTGAATTAATAATCAATTGAACTCCAACCTATCTTCTCAGATTCATCGTCAACCATCTGTTCTTCCCTGTTGATGTCGAAATAACCACTAGCTACAAATTCAATTTCAAATCCCATCTGTGTTTCTTTCTTGACTTCAATTCATATCCAAACCCTTTAAAAATCTCTCGAATCCTATTGCGTTCTTCAGTTGAGTTATTGATTAGTCTGAATTTGAAATCTCCTCTGAGCCTTGGATCCGTCGAACCTGTCAGCGTGAACCTCTCGTTGCCGTCTGTGTTGTAAGAGCAGAAACAAAATTGTGCTGCTCTGAATCTGAGTCGACCTGAATGAGGTCTAATACCCTGGAACCGATATTGGTACCCTGCACTTCTGGATAAGGGTTAACCTCTTCATATAAGTCTTGTCGGTTCTAGAGAACTGACAGTTCATTCTTCGTTCCTTGCGCTCCACATAGCCTGCTATAACTCGCAGCTGATTTGATCTTTTTGCGCTTTACGCTCCAAATAGATGGTTTCACCTTCTTTTGTTCCCAAAGACTCCATTGCACCTAATAAACTCAAAAACAATCATAAGATACATAATTTACAAGAAAACTCGCAAAGAAAGCATAAATACTAGATATAAAAGTAGGTGTTTACAACACCTATCACAAAGCTCTTCGTCTCATTCTTTTTGATTCCACAATATCTTGTTCCGCTACCATACGGTAAAGATCATTGTGAGGTGATTGATATTACTAGGCTATTCTTCGGGAATATAAGTTCGGTGTATCAATTGGTTCCTTTTCACCTTGATTTATCAAAAGACAAAACAAAAACTCGTAGATATTTCTTTGGGAGACAGATTTATCTATTCAATAGACTTTTAGTGTGAGACAGATTTGTTTATCAAATCTTTGACTTTGGGTCGTAGCAACTCTTAGTTGTGGGTGAGATCAGCTAAGATTGGTTAGGGCTCAACTACATTCCAGTCCGAAGTTAACTTTAGTAGGATAAAGTCTGTAGAGGCTTAATACAGTTTGGTATTCAAATCTGGACTAGGTATCAGGGTTTTCTGCATTTGCAGTTTCCTCGTTAACAAAACTTCTGGTGTCTGTGTTATTTCTTTTCCGCATTATATTTTCTATATAATTGAAATATCACAGGTTATGCGTAGTTCAATCAATTTGTGAATTCAACCTTTGGTTGTTGATTGAAATTGATTGACGCTTGGATATTGGTCTTTCGTACCATCCAAGTTATTTCTCTTATTAATCCGGCTCACAGATTTTTATCTGTTCGATTGCAGATTGATTTGAGAAATTGAGATATAACTCTTGGATATATTTTCCTTGATTGAGTCTAACCGTCTAGTTGATTCTCTTGGAATTATATTGGAGTTAGTCCATACAGATTGCCTAAACGAAATATTAGGTATGGTTGTTAGACCCCCGCTTTTTCACAAATAGATGGAAATCAGCGAGCCTGATTGATATGAGAAATAAATTGGACGGCACCAAAGACCAATGTCCAAGTGTCAATCAAGTTCTATCCAACAAACAAGGTTGGATTTATCAACCGATTGAACTACGCACAACTTGTGATATTTCAATTATATAAAAATATAATGCGGAAATTAAATAATACAGACACCAGAAGTTTTGTTGACGAGGAAACCGCAAATGCAAAAAAAACCCGGGACCTAGTCCAGATTTGAACACCATATTGTATTAAGCCGCTACAGACTCTAGCCTACTACAAGTTAACTTTGGACTGGAATGTAGTTGAGCGCTAACCAAGTCTAACACCGATTAAGGTACAGTCACGTTCCTTACGCCTCTAGAACCACGTCAGGTTCTGCGCACTTGATTCCCTTAGTTGATCTCACCGACAACTAAGAGTTGCTACGACCAAAGTCGAAGACTTAAAACAAACCTGTCTCCCACAGATATGTCTATTCTTTATTCGGTTTTTGTTCTGTCTTTTAATAAATCAAGGTGAACAAGAACCAACTAATAATCTGGTGTTATACTCCCGAAGAGCATCCTAGAAATACTAGTCAACTCACAATAACCCAACTGGTTAACATGAAAAGTTATTGCGGAATCACAAGAGTCTGAGATGAAGAACTGTTGTGCTTACTTTTTTTTTATCTTACCTATCGAGTAAATATTAGAGAAGATAAAACTCGATATAATAGAACAAGTAAGATCAGAATACACAACTATAGAGAACATAGTTGGATCTGGCTTCACGAATTCCAATGAAGTCTTCAAGTCGTTAACCTATAATGGTTTTGGAAAAACCTAGGTTAAAGGAGAATCGACTCTAGTACGCAACTAGGAACACACATAAATATGGGGATTAGGTTTTCCAGTTTCTAGAGTTCTCCCTTATATAGTCTTTCAAATCAGGGTTGCGTTCAGTCAAAGCTAAGATAGCTTAGTAACAAAGCATTCAATATTCACCATTAGATAAAATCCTGATTTAAGATTCAAGCTAAGTCTGCTTAAAAATAAAGCAATCAATCTCCACCGTTAGATTTTCTTAGCTTGTTACACACAAATGAAATATACTTTAATTTAGATATGGGTTACCGTACTTAAACGTGTATATTGAGTTTGCTCAATAAAATTTAACCGAAGTTAGCCATATAAACACTTTTGTCTTAGCCGTATTCATCTAACTCTTTAGATAAAATATGAAGATCAATAAATCATGAAAGATAATCAACTGAATCTAATTGTGTTTCAAATAAGTTGTTCAATTTTTCACTATCTCATAGAAATATGTATGAACAAATTGAATCAAAATCAGTTTGATTCGTAATCGGACAAAGTACTTATACAAGAATCGATTCATGAACATTAAACCACGGTTTTCAAGGATTGCATTCCTTAAATCATATATGTTTTCGTTCAAGAGTATGAGAATCATACATGACCGATTCTAAAACTTTCACCACTGTGTTCACAAACCAGGTACGCGAACAGCAGCTCCGTACCTTGGCCTAGTAAAGCGTTTGCAAACCCGGTTCGCGAACAACCTTTCGGACCCAACTCAGGTAAACCTGTTCACATACTAGGTACACAAACAAGAGTTCCGGACCTTCTCAGGCAAATCCGTTTGCATACTAGGTAATCAAACAAGATTTCTGGACCTGAATCATCACAATACAGTTCGCATACTAGGTATACATACCGTGTTGCACCCAGACATAGGTAATTTTTCTAAACTCTCATTTCAATCATTGAAACATCCTTGGAAGACAAAAATGGTTGTCTCACTCAAACCATTAGCTTCAAGTAATTTTCAAGTGATTAAATTATCAATACGAAACTTCCCAAGTTAACATCAAGTGTGTTAGAACATAGCTCGTTTAAACCCACCAAGCATTGGTATGTCAAGTTAGGTTGTCATATTTTAGGGAACCAAAAATTATTTAAGAGTCGCTAGATTATGTACTAGAGACAACTTCGTATAGGTTATACTCGAAAATCTAGGATTATGAGACATACAAGTATTACTCGAAGACCTGAAGAACGTGAAGAAGTAACGAGCTACAACGACGACATCATCCTTCCTCTTGAGGTTAGTAATATTGACTTGAATTGTTTCATTCCTAACTTATATTTCAAGTCGTGCTATATTGAAAACATAACTGCGAAGCTGTGAATTGTAATCTAGTAGTGATACATGATCATATGATCATAGACTCATAGTGTTAAGGAATTAGAATACGAAGTATAACGCTTATCTTTTGAACTTCGTATATATGACATCGACATAATCATATGAATGTCATTGTGATTATGTGTATGGGAAAAAGTGAAGAATTCATCCTAGGAAACAATGTTTACGTTTGTTTAAAAGAAGTACATTCATGAACTTGTTTTGTGAATCAAAAGGGAAATCGCCAGGCTTATTGGTATTGTTATTCATTGCATATCTTTGGATTACCAATATGTGTAAGTTAGTAGAAACGATCATAACTTGTTATATATCTTGGTATAACTAATCACAGTGCCTGACTTATGATTTGGTATGACTAGTTTTTATTAGTTAGTGTAACCGACCCTAAGTAAACACCTGAGATGGTATGATCAATATTTGAATTGGTGTGACCGATCCTAGTAATTGGTGTGACCGATCACAAAAGAATTGTGTAGTCGATCCTTGTATTGGTGTAACCGGTCCTAGTAATTGGTGTAACCGATCCTAGTAACTTGTGTAACCGATCACAAGCAATACCATGAGTATATAATAACCGGTCCTAGTAATTGACTTAACCGATCCTGGTAACTGACGTAACCGGTCCTGGAAACTTGTGTGTTCGATCACAAGTAATCCATATTAAGGTAGAATAGATCCTTGTGACTGGTAGAACCGATCCTTGTGATTGGTGGAACCGATTGAACCCATGATTGTGATTTGATAATTGATCAATCACAGAGTTGTCTTGGAATACAGATGAACCAATTCTGAACTTGTTTTGGAAGTGTGGTATAATCGATTCCAAGATTGTAAATATAAAAGAGGATTTACAAAAAAAAGATGTCAACATACTTTGAACATGAGCAATAACTCTTATCTTTTATTGTTCAAAGATATTCCTTAATATCTTAAGGAGATCCCGGTCCGAAATAAATTAAGAATCTTTTAATTAAGGTTGTTAGCTTTATATTCTTTAATTACCAGCAATTAAATGCATATCTCTAGAAAATAAAAATTAGTAATGTTACTGATTGGAGACTTTCTATTGAGAGATTCCGGAAATATTTGACAAAGCATTTCCAGGAATTATGAAAACTGATTTTGGGCATTTATTGCATATCTTGAGAATATTCGGTTTTGGAAATTCCTTGGTGTCCAAACTTCCTTGGTCTATAAATACCTAAGTTTGCATCTCTAGAAAATTATCCTAAGAGCCAGGCAAACTTCATCTTTTTGTTGTTTCTGGTGGAGCCGTCTATCTGGAGAGGAAAGTACCCTAATTAAGCGAAATCTCTTACGAACGCTCGTTTAAAGACTTCTGTGGGATCAAGAATCTCTACGAGTACCGTTTGTGGGAAAATAGTTCATTGCAGTTTATTAGTTTTTGATTGATTTGATTGACTAACAGTTGTTGAACTTTGATTGCACATAGTTTGTTTATTCTTGAGAATATTCTCTTCTGATATAAGATTCACTTAAACTAGATCGAAGTGTCGACGAGAACTTTAGAACTTTTTGTAGATCTAAAGACATCTTGTGATAATCCATTGTTAACAGACTCCGTTATGTGCGTGATTGATCACAAGAGATTCAAGTGGTGTTGAGCAGGTTTAATTGAAGATTAAAGAAGATTTGAAGACGAAGAAGATTTCTTATTGGTTTCTTATATCTTTGTGTAGAACAAGCCTTAATTGGATGGGATCCAACTAGAATCGGATTTATTCGATTGATTAGTTGCGTGATATTGACATCGCTTTATAGTTTCTTGTTAGATTGATTGATTGCAAATATAAACTCTGCTGCTTCGATAGTTGTTGGATAGATTGATCTAACCAGGAAAAGGAGTTTATTAGTTTAAACGAAAGAGCCTTTGCATATGACTCGAGATATCTTTATATGGAAAGAATCAATAGAGTTGTTACCAAACAGATTTGTTGTTCCTTTACTGTTTGGAATACGATCCAAAGGAATTTTTCAAGCGCGTGCACTTATTGAATGTCGGAAGCGCAGGGATACTGAAGAAACTAAGTGAACTAGGTTTAGTTGTTTGGTCTCAATTATACGAAGTTGGTTTAATTCTGAGAGTATTCAATTCTGGACCTGGTCCCGGGTTTTTCTGCATTTGCGGAATCACTATAGCTGCTTAATTCTGAGAGTATTCAATTCTGGACTTGGTCCCGAAGTTTTTCTGCATTTGCGGTTTCCTTGTTAACAAAATATTGTTGTGTCATTTAATTTTATTTTCTACAATTATAACTGTTGTTATTATAATTTAAAGTAAATTACACAAACATTAACTCCGTATTACTTGATAGTGATCCTATAGGGTATGATTAAGTCTGAACCTATTATCAAGTAATCACACTTTGATTGTTTTATTGTCTCGGTCTTGTATCCATAGACGATCACACAAAGTGTGAATACCGATTTGTCGTATTGTCTCGACTTTGTCCATATACAATCACTTTCAGTAAGAGGACTTATAGGTGGATAGTTTAAAGATTGTGGTGTATTTAGGTACCCTCGTATTTTCAAAATGATTTTCTCATATAAATCATATAAGATGTTCAAGTTAATTTTCACATGATCATCTTTGATATTAATATTTAGTTTCAAATAAATATATTGTTTCCAATTAAACTCATCAAGAACACGATGAACATAGCTAAAGCAAAAAGCTTCGAACACATATTTCGAGAAATAGATAAGCGAGATAAACTCGGATCGAAATATCTGTTAGAGCACAACTCGGTCGAACTCTCAAGCGTTGCTATCTCAAGCTTGTTTGTTAAGTTTAGTTGCCAAAACTATAAGTCTTGATTTCTAGTCTATTTATAGTTATGTCTCGGATTAGGATAGAATGTGTAGTTGAGCTTTAGACTTCACGGTGTTCATCGATTGAAGACGAAGAACTACTAAGGGGAGCTTGTGGAACTTCATCAACAAAAGGAATGTGGAAACTTGAACTCATCTATCACTAAGAAGTTTATTTCTATTCTATATCCTATTGAGACAAAATTATTATAGCTATATAGACTTTATATAATACACATTTGATATTTCGAGCTGAGTTTAACTCGCTTACATATTTTTAGAAATATGTGTTGGTACTTTCCCTTTAACCAAGTTCATCTTTATTCTTGACGAAAGTCAAAATATGATCATGTGAAAATCGCCTGGTAACATCTTACATGATTTGTGTGAGATAGTGAATGTTTCGTATTGATTTCTTGATCACTTGAAAATTGCTTTGAAGCTAATAGTTTGTGTGAGACAGCTATTCCCGTCTTCCAAGAATGTCTCAATGATTATGGAGTTTAGAACGATTAACCATTGATTAGATATAGCACAGTAAGCGTACTTGTATGCTAACCATTGCAAGTTATTCCAAGTTCGGGAACCATAGTATGCATACCCGGCGTACTGGTTTGATAGTTGAAGTCTGGGAACTTAGTATGCATACCCGTATGTGTACCGGCTTAAAAGTTCAAGTCCGAGAATTCAACCGAGTTTGTTCATGTACGACAGTATGCGTACCCGTTCGCATACTGGCGAACGCAGACCAAGTCCGGCTAATTAGGTATGCGTACCCGTTTGCATACTTGAGTGGGTTAAGTTCTAAAATCGGCTTATTCATGAACAAATATATTTATATAAAAAGGAATGCAATCTTTTGCAAACCGTGGCTATAATGTTCATGAATTTATTCGACTGAATCAAAATTGATTTTGCTTCAATTGTGTCTTATATACTTCTATGAGAATATAAACAATTGAACAACTCTATAACTAGTTTCATTTGAGTTAGTTATGGTTAAGATGAATATGGTTGATTTGAGAAATTGAGATATAACTCTTGGATGTATTTTCCTTGATTGAGTCTGACTGTCTAGTTGATTCTCTTGGAAATATATTGGAGTTAGTCCATATATATTGCCTAAATGAAATATTGGGTGTGGTTGTTAGACCCCCGGTTTTCAATTGATATCAAAGCAGGCAAACACGTTTAAGACCTCATAAGTCTATGTTTGTAGCAATCTGACTCTATGGACAGAAACGTTATCTCTATAAACGTACCACCAGTCTTCGATGGCTCGAACTATCTATGGTGGAAAATTTCTATGCTTGCCTTTCTTCAAGCGCGTTATTTTCAATCATGGGTTCATGTAGTTAATGGTTTGATCCTCCGGTTGTTACAGAAGGTGATGTAGTTGTTACAAAGGATTATGATCCTGCTGAGATTCTCGCTGCAAAACAAAATTCCAACGGATTGAAGGCTATCATCTATGCCATTACCCCAGATCTTCAGCACCATGTGTCTATGTGCACTAAGTCTAAAGAAGCCCGGGATATCTTAGAAAAAATATTCGAAGGAAATTCCTCTGAGAAAGAAGCTAGGATTCAAAACCTAAATTCTGATTGGGAAAACCTTCTTATGGATGATGAAGATTCAGTTGATGAGTTTAATCACAAAGTATCTGAAATTGTTAATGCATCTTTTGCATTGGGTAAGACTCTTCCTGAAAAGGACATTGTGATGAAAATTCTCATATCGTTACCAGACAAATACAATTCTAAGAAGCATGCCATTGTTGAAGGAAATAACCTTGAAATACTTTCCAGGAACTAACTCATTGGAAAGTTGAGAGTTCTTAATCATGATAACAACACAGTCAAAACATTCGCGTTCAATGTTATGACCAACTCAAGTAGTCCTCCTTACTTGTCTTGGGCTGATGAATGTTGTTCAAATCATATTGATCCTGACAGGTCATTGATTTTACAAAAGATCAAGGAAACTATGAGAAGAAGCAAAAGATCTGAGGGATATCGTTCTCCCTGTAATGCTTCAGATGATTCAATACAAAGAAAATCATTTCAGTTGGTCAATCCGCATACTTCCAAAGTTTGCACAGAAATTTCAGCTTTCACAGCAGAAACTTCCTCTAACTCAAATTCTGATTCAGAATGCGAGTCTGACACTGAGATTTTTAAATTCTTGGATAAAAATGAAGAAATTCACCAAGAAAATCTTCAATTGAAAATGAGTTTGAAGAAACTTGAATCATCACTGCAGGTGAAAAATCTTGAGAGTAACTGTCTTAGTGATAAATTCACCAGAACCCTATCCTCAAAAGAAAAAGAGATTAATACTCTTAAGTGTGACCTGCAAAGGTTATCTGGAAGTTCTGACAAGATTTCAGCAATGTTATTCGGCCAGAAGTCTTTTGGAAACACAAATGGTTTAGGGTTCAAAAGCAAGACCATGAGCACAAATAATTCCTTTACTCCGGCCGGTTATGTAACTGTGAATATTAGAAGTTGTGATAAACATGAGCCAAATCTACAAAACGAAAATTCATCTCTGAAGTGTATGTTTTGTGGAAATGCAAGTCATGTTCAAAGTAAGTGTTGGAAATTCAAGAGGAACAACAAATGAATTGGCAAACTTCAGAATGACATGCAAAGGATGAATCTGGTTTTGGGTAATCAACAGGGAACTCCTGATGACAAAAAGAAGTATAAGAGAACCAAAGTCAGACAAGGTAAGAAAGTTGTTTATGCAACAAACCTTGATAAGTCACCAGGTGACACAAGATGTGAGCATTATGCTCACTCCATCGCTATTTAATTACAGTGATGTTTGCATCCTCATTATTAACTTGAGAATATGAGAATTGCATCAAGGTTTCTCAAGTCTTGTATAGTTGTTAATTTCTTATCCTTGGCAGTTTAAGATTATTTAATTAAAGATTTGAAATTTCATATTTTCTTATCAAAAATAGATAATGGATCGTGAACCATGAATACTTTGTCAAAGTTTTTGTTTAGGGTTTACTTATCCGGCATTGCTATTTATATTCATTTGTGATCAAAATGCCCTTCACTCCTTTCTCTTTGAAAGATACCGTTTCATGGCTCCTAACGAGAGGAACTACAAAAAGGGATGTAATAGAAGCAGTTAATGTGTATCTTTGTGAAGGGATCCAATCCTCGAAAAAGAAAAAGGAGAAATCTATAAATGACGAAATTCTTCATGTATCTGTTTTTTGTCTATTTGTCTAGATAATAATAACTTTAGGGCTATGTTGAAAGATTTCATCAGCAAAAAAGAAATGATTTAAAATCTCAAATCATGTTCTATTTGGAAAGAATATATCACTATGAACAAATGTTATCTATGACAAAGAACAGCTTGTGTGAACTAAAAAGAGAACTTAATGAGTTAACTGATATTTCTGAAGATATGAAGGAATTAAATGATCCCATAATCAATGAGTTCTTCAATAATGAGAAGGAATTCTCAGTAGATGCCTTGAGAAAGCTCTACAATGTCTAGGAAACTTCTTATGAGGATTTTATTCGTGTATTTTAAGAAGGATAATCAGGGTTTGGAATAGCTTAGTTTGTGATTACACATTGCTATTGCCAACGCTTTTCATCTTGCAATGTATTTAGATTTATTTATTTAAATTCTGAAGTTTATTTGGAAGATGATTTTGCAGTATTAATCTTTATTGGTTTTATATATTGCAAAAGTTGTTATGGGATATGTGTGTTTGCGTCCCTGAACTATGATTGTCCCATATATGTCAAAAGTTAAGTCTATTATATCATTATGCAAATATTGATGGAAGATAGAATGAACTTTTGATTACAAAGATTAAGTCTATGGTATCATTATGCAAATATTGATGAAAAATAGAATGAATCTTTGAATATTCCGCAGTATTGATCTTTCCCTGATCCACTTCTATGTGAAAGTACTGTATGGCTCCGTAAGTTCTCTTATGTTGAGCATTTCTGATTAAATTGATCATGGATTCTCTTATGGTTAATTTAATTAAGTTTTCTGGATACAAATTCATGTTTCATGTAATTTGTTAATGTCTAAAGAAGTCCTTCTTTTCTTGTGAAAGTAAGGTCACTCTTGTTTTTTTTTCGTGAATGACATTTTATGGGGGAGAGTTCTTTTTGAACTTGTGCTTAATTGCCAAATATTTGTGGGGTGTGCGGCTGTGGAATATTGTAGGAGTTTTCTTGTGTCTTTATAAACTCCTTAATGGATACACTAAGTTTCGACTATGTGAAATCATAGAAACAAAGTTGATATGTTCTCTTTTAGTCATGAAGTATCTCTATGACAATTTCATTATGTTCCCACTAGTTTTCGTAATTTATATTGACAAAAAAGGTGATACTTATTGTGTAGTTCACACTACAGATACATATGGTTTACGGATCATTATGTAAGGGGGAGTGGTTTTAGATGAAGTATTGACTAAGGGGGAGTGATACATATCACCGTAGTATTATTGTCAAAGTTGTGATACAATTGGACTTTGATGTTGTGTAATAATACTATGACACGGTATAACAATGATTGTGAACAATTATTTTCTTATTGTTATGGTTTACGGATCTTCAACAACTATGATGCTGAGTTGAACACGTTCAGAATCACTGGAGTACTTGGAAGTGACGAAGATTCCGGGTAATGTTGAAGAACCAAGGAAATCAAGCATTTGGATGAGAAGCTACAAAGTTTATTTATTTTGTAATCCATATGTATTGATAGTTTTGTCACTAAAATTGACAAAGGGAGAGATTGTTAGAGCAATGCTCGGTCGAACTCGCAAGCGTTGCTATCTCAACCTTGTTTGTCAAGTTTAGTTTCCAAAACTATAAGTCTTGATTTCTAGTATACTTATAGCTATGTCTCGGATTAGGATAGAATGTGTAGTTGAACTTTAGACTTCACAACATTCATCTATTGGAGACGAAGAACTACTAAGGGGAGCTTGTGGAACTTCATCAACAAAAGGTATGTGGAGACTTAAACTCATATATCACTCAGAAGTCTATTGCTACTCTATCTCCTATTGAGACAAAAGTCGTATAGCTATATAGCCTTTATATTATAGACATTTGATATCTGGAGCTTAGTCTAACTCGCTTACATATTTCGAGAAATATGTGTTGGTAAGCTTTCCCTTTAATATTTATTCTTGATGAAAGTCAAAAGATGATCATGTGAAAATCGCCTGGTAACATCTTACGTGATTTGTGTGAGACAATCATTTGATGTAGACTCAGAATATTTCGTATTGATCTATTGATCACTTGAAAATTGCGTTGAAGCTAATAGTTTGTATGAGATAGCTATTCCCGTATTCCAAGAATGTTTTAATTATTAAGATGGAGTTTAGAACGATTAACCATTGATTTGATATAGCATAGTATGCGTACTTGTATGCTAACTGTTGCAAGTTATTCCAAGTCCGGGAACCATAGTATGCATACCCATATGCGTACTGGTTTGATAGTTGAAGTCCGGGAACTTAGTATGCATACCCGTATGCGTACCGACTTAAAATTTCAAGTACGGGAATTCAACTGAGTTTGGTCATGTACGACAGTATGCGTACCCGTTCGCATACTTGTGAACCCAGACCAAGTCCGGCTACTTAGGTATGTGTACCCGTTTGCATACTTGAGTGGGTTAAGTTCTAAAATCGGTTTTTTCATGAACAAATACATTTATATAATAAGAAATGCAATCTTTTGCAAACCATGGCTATAATGTTCGTGAATTGATTCGAATGAATCAAAATCGATTTTGCTTCATATGTGTCTTGTATACATCTATGAGAATATAAACAATTGAACAACTCTAGAACTAGTTTCATTTGAGTCATTTGAAAAAGTTGTGATTAAGATGAACAAGGTTGATATCAAAGTGTTCATATGGCTAACTTCGGTTAACTATTGCTAAGCCAACTATGTGCACACGTTTAGGTACAGTTACTCATATCTAAATGAAGTCACATCCCATTTGTGTATAACAAGCTAAGTTCGATCAAACGGTTGAAAGATATTAGCTTGACTCTAATCAGGTTTTCATCTAACGATGAATATTGAATGCTTTGTTACCAAAGTAGCATTGGTTGCAAACCCTGATTTGAAGACTATATAAGTGAGAACTCTAACAACTGGGAAACCTAATCCCCACACCTCATGTGTGATACTAGTTGTTAGAGCACTTCTCGGTCGAACTCGCATGCGTTGCTATCTCAAGCATGTTTGTCAATGTTAGCGATCAAAACTATAAGTCTTGATTTCTAGTCTACTATAGCTAAGTCTCGGACTAGGATAGAAAGCGTAGTTGAGCTCAAGAACTCCATGACGATCATCATACAAGACGAAAAACTATTCAAGTAACTGGTGGAACTTCATCGACTAAAAGGTATGTGGAGACTTGAACTTATCTATCACTCAAAAGTCTATCGACTCTATCTCCTATCTTGAGACAAAAGTCGTTTTGCTATATAGAATTTGATTATACACATTTGCTATTTCGAGCCGAGTTTATCTCGCTTATCTATTTCTCGAAATATGTGTTGGTAAGCTTTCGCTTTGGCAAGTTCATCTTTACCTAGTGACGAAAGTCATGTTATGTTTCAATCACTTTGAAAATGGCTTTGACGAAAAATGGTTTGTGAATAACAACTATATAATGTCCTCTAAGAATGTTTCAATGATTGAAATGGGAGTTTAGATTATATAACCAATGTTGGATACAAGCATTGTGTGGCAACACATATATGTATAAGTCTTTATTCCTTGAACCAAAGTATACGTACTTTGTTGATCAGGAAAACTGGAACAAGAGCTGTGAACTCAATCCGCGAACTGGTGGAGGTTCTCATCCCGAGAATATCTGCTGGATTTTTTGAACTCTTTCCGGGAACTTAAGTCCGCGTACTTGAGTTGGTTATATCTAAAGACGATTATTTTTGAACTTACATTTATATTATCTAAGGAATACAAATTGCAAACCGTGGCTATAAATTTCATGAATCGATTCGAGTGAATCAAATCGTTTTTACTTCGATTGTGTCTTGTATAGTTAAATAAAATTTATATTATTGAACAACTCTCTAACTAGTTCATTTTAGTCATTTGAACTAGTTATGGTGAAGAAAAATATGGTTGATATGAAAGTGCTCATATGGCTAACCATTTGGTTTAACTACTGTTGAACCAACAAATGTACATGTTTGGGTACGGTTACACAAACCTAAAATCGTGCATTTCATTTGTGTGCAACAAGCTAAGTTTTTGATCCAACGGTTGAAAGATACTAGCTTGAATCTAATCAGTTTTTCATCTAACAATGAATATTGAATGCTTTGTTACTAATCTAACATTGATTGCAAACCCTGATCTGAAAGACTATATAAGGGAGAACTCTAGCCACTGGGAAACCTGATCCCCACACCTCCTGTGTGATACTAGTTGTATTATCTAGAGTCGATTCTCCTTTAACCTTAGGTTTCTTCTCGAGACCCTGTAGGTTAACGACTTGAAGACTTCATTGGAATTGTGAAGCCAGACCGATACTACTTTCTTGTAGTTGTGTGATCTGATCTTGATGATTCTATCGTGTTGAGTACAATCGTAACGATTGGCTTGAGATTGTTATCTCCGATAGGCAAGATATAAAAGTAGTCACAAACATCTTCGTCTCATCTTTGTGATTCCACAATATCTTCTTTCGCCGCGTCGATTAAGATTATTGTGAGGTGATTGATAATTCTAAGTTGTTCTTCGGGAATATAAGTTCGGGTTATCAATTGGTTCTTGTTAACCTTGATTTATCGAAAGACGGAACAAAAAAACTTGTAGGTATTTTTTTTTGGGAGACAGATTTATCTATTATCGTAGACTTTTTTGTGTGATACATATTTGTTTATTAAAGTCTTCGACTTTGGGTCGTAGCAACTCTTAGTTGTGGGTGAGATCAGCTAAGGGAATCAAGTGTGTAGTATCCTGCTGGGATCAGAGACGTATGGAGCGCAACTGTACCTTGGATCAGTGTGAGATTGATTGGGGTTCAACTTCAGTCCAGACCGAAGTTAGTTTGTAGTAGGCTAGTGTCTGTAGCGTCTCAATACAGTGTGTGTTAACCCTGGACTAGGTCCCAGGGTTTTTCTGCATTTGCGGTTTCCTCGTTAACAAAATTTTGGTGTCTGTGTTATTTCTTTTCCGTGTTATATTTTGTTATATAATTGAAATATCACAGGTTGTGCGTTAAAACCAATCAATTAGAATATCCAACCTTTGGTTGTTGATTATATTGATTGATACTTGAACATCGGTCTTTGGTACCGTTCAAGTAATTTCTCTTGTATTCAATTAGACTCGCAGATTTCTATTTGCTTGAGTAAGAATTGAATCGATAAAGAGAGATATAACTCTTTCATATACTTTATTAAGATTGAGTCTAGTTGATTCTCTTGAAAGTATATTGGAGTTAGTCCATACATATTGTTAATCGAAATATTGGGTATGGTTATTGTACCCCCACTTTTTCACTAGTTGCGACTAGAGTCAATTCTCCTTTAACCTAGGTTTTTCATAAAACCATTATAGCTTAACGACTTATAGACTTCATTTGGATTCTGAATCCATGCCCAACTATTTTCTCTGTAGTTGCGTGTTCTGATCTTACTTTGTTCTATCGTATTAAGTACTATCTTCTCTAAGATTTTCTCGAGATTTAATCTCCGATAGGTAAGATAAATAGCAGTCACAAACATCTTCGTCTCATCGTTTGTGATTCCACAATATCTTGTTTCGCTTCCATACGATTAAGATTATTGTCAGGTGATTGATAGTACTATGCTGTTCTTCGGGAATATCAATTGGTTCATGTTCACCTTGATTTGTTAAAAGACGGAACAAAAACTCGTAGGTATTTCTGTGGGAGACAAATTTATCTATTCAATAGTCTTTTCTGTGTGAGACATATTTGTTTATCAAGACTTCGACTTTGGGTCGTAGCAACTCTTAGTTGTGGGTGAGATCATGCGTAAAATCCGGCGTGGTTCAAGAGGCGTAAGGAACGCGACTGTACCTTAATCAGTGTGAGATTGGTTAGGGCTCAATTACATTCCAGTACGAAGTTAAATTGTAGTAGGATAGAGTTTGTAGAGGATTAATACAATATGGTGTTCAAATCTGGACTAGGTCCTGGGGGTTTTCTGCATTTGCGGTTTCCTCGTTAACAAAATTTCTGGTATCTATGTTATTTCTTTTCTGCATTATATTTTTATATAATTGAAATACCACAGGTAGCACGTAGTTCAATCAATTGATGAATCCAACCTTTAGTTGTTGATTGAAATTGATTGACGCTTGGATATTGGTCTTTGGTGCCATCCAAGTTATTCCTCATATTAATCCGTCTCACACATTTCTATCTGTTCGATTGTTTATTGATTTGAGAAATTGAGATATAACTCTTGGATGTATTTTCCTTGATTGGGTATGACTGTCTAGTTGTTTCTCTTGGAAATATATTGGAGTTAGTCCATACAGATTGCCTAAACGAAATATTGGGTGTAGTTGTTAGACCCCCGTTTTTTCAATATCAAATGTGTATAATATAAAGTCTATATAGCTATACGAGTTAGTCTTATTAGAGCATCCACAGTGGGCGAGTATAACCAAATTTATGGGATGAGATCGTAACACAGTGGGACGGAGTAAAGATCAAATTTGGACCAAAGATCAAATTCCAGACCAAATTTGGTCGCGACCAAATCCCAAATCCTAATATAGTCGGGCGTAAATTTAAAGTACGCTTGTTGCTGGACGGACACCCAACCATCCGCCCGTTCACTTACTCATCAGGCGGGCACCAAACCATCCGCCCCATTCAAAATGAAATTCATCAGGCGGACACCCAATCATCCGTCCGTTCACATTTCGTCAGGCGGAAACCAAACCATCCGCCCCATTCAAAATGAAATTCATCAGGCGGACACCCAACCATCCGCCCGTTCACTTACTCATCAGGCGGACACCAAACCATCCGCCCCATTCAAATTTCGGGCGTAAACCAATTTTACGCCCCATTCAAGCGTACACCAAATTTACGCCCGTTTTCGTGCGGTGATTGATTTTACGCGCGACCAAATTTGGTCTTCTCCCCATAACGTCACAGTACAGATTAAACTCATATTTAGTCTTTTTTTTTGGTCTTTGATCTTTGCGTTTAGTCGTACCATTGCAGTCGCTCTTAGAACATAGAAAAGAATATACTTCTGAGTGATGGATAAGTTTTAGTCTTCACATAACTTTTGTTGATGAAGTTCCTCCAAGCTCCTTAGTAGACTTCGTCTTCAATTTGCGAACGTCGTGAACTCTAAAGCTTAACTGCACATTCTATCCTAATCCGGGACATAGCTATAAGTAGACTAGAAATCAAGTATATAGTTTTGATCAATTAAACTTGACAAACAAGCTTGAGATAGCAACGCTTGCGATTTCGACTGAGCAGTGCTCTAACAGTAAACATTTTTATTTGTTGATGTCAATTGGATTGGGTCATACGACTACATTCGGTAGGTTATGTATTTTGTACCTCGCGATTTTGGGTAATTTTGATCCTGCTCAAAACCGACTACGATGAACAAATACAACGCGCTGATTATCAAGAATCAACAAGTATTTTGTCCAACAACCCTGCCGACTATGGGTTATATAGAAACCAACAAGAATGAAAGCTTAATAGTAGTTTTTTCTTAACACGTACAACTGACTTTTTGCAACTTTGTAATCTATATTTTCTTTAAAAAAATCATTTTAGATTTGGTTAAAAAATTCTCTGTCATCCCTAACACACAATTTCTCTGTTATAGCTCTAATTCTCTAATACTAACTATAACTTAATCTACTAAATTTATCTAACAAGTAATACAATTAATTAACAAGAACTAAGCAAGAGCTTTTTTTTCCATTAACAAATATAGGAGGGCATGGAGTTTTAGGAATTATTTTTGAATAAATTTATTTTGTCTTATTCAATATGGTCCAGTTTAACCTTTTTTTTTCTTTTTGAAAAGAAAATTATATTAAAGAATTTTTTTTTTATAAAGGCATTCACAAGCCTAAGAACATTTTAAACACAACATCCGCATGTGTAAAACAGTATCCCACGTATAGATGACTTACAAAAAAAATCTTTAAACACATCCTTATCAGATTAACAAACAATTAAAGTTCATCAACCTCCTTAGATCTACCACCAAAAATATCTTTGAACCATTAGCTTTACCACCAAAAGTCCTACTATTTATTTCCTTCCACAAGTGCCACATAGTGACATAACTTGCCATTGAGATTGTTAAGGATCCAAGCATCATACCATTCCCGAAATATTGGAGCACATACCTAGGAGATTTTGAAAGTCTTGATAAAGTAAGATCATAATTTCCGAAATGTTGGAGCACATACTTAGAAGATTTTGAAATCCTTGATAAAGTAAGTATACGAATTAACTAACATACAAGGTTGTATCGCATATTCAATCGTGAATGATAGATTCATGGTCCATTTTATTTTTCCTTTAGAATTTAAAAATAAGAATATGTATATAGAATAAATGTTGTGTTACTTGTGTATGTGATTCCAAAAAAACAAAATAATGTCATGTATTATGAGAAATGCAACTCGTTCAAAGAAGTATCTATATAAATGTATTATAAGTTCATAGGTACCAAAAAACATTGCGCAACCAAAGGATGGCATGACTATCTAAGTGTGAAAGAGGATAGGAGTTCGAGTCCTTCCTGGCGCTATCTTTTTCGTATTTAATAGAAGAAATTTCGTAATCAAAATCGCATACAATATTGGAATTTTTACAATTATGAGGAAGATTCGATTCTCATTCCGAGTCAACTCGAGATGAAAAAATTAAACACGAGTCGAATAACCTTGCTAACATATGATCTGCAGTATCTTCCCCACTCAAACAAAATAAACAAAGATCATTTTGCACATTGATTATTCCTTAAGATAATATCTTTCGTAAAAGGAGTAGTTTGCGCTACTCATCATAATCACAGCCCTTTCCAATATTTATTGATCTTCTTTGTATAAATCTTGATCATCATCATGTCATAATCGATCGCCTTCAAAGATATGCTTCTCATCCGAATCCAACATAAGAGCACAAAAGCTATATAATAAAGTGCACTAATGACGATTAAAACTAGAATTATTACAAGGCATGAAATAGCCATTGGATACACAAGAATGCCAACGTAAAAATAAATTCTGGAACCTAAATCAGACTGTGATTTTTATTGAAAGCAAGAAAAGTTAACTGTACAAACCCAAATTTACTCGGAAAATCTGATATATCAGATTCAATCCGAGTAAATCTAGGTACGATAAAGAAGAAGATTTTGGAAAACTAGTTTTGGATAATTTTTCTAGAGAAAACGGTTATGGAGAAGAGAGAATGCATACTGTTTTATTATTGCGAATATAATTAAGCACAATTCTTATGGGATAGGCAAATCTCCCACTATGGACCGACCAAAATAGAAAAAAGTATGGGTAAATTTATTGGTTTGCCCATTGCAGTCAATAAAGAACCACACGTTTCTTTGTACAACGCCTGGATAAAGTTTACCCGCGTGGATGAAATTTGGTCGCTGGCAGATAGAGTTTGGCCACTCGCAGATAGATCTTCCCGCCTAATATTCTGACAATATATTATCGTATATGATATTCTGAATTTGCTAGTTTATTAATTTTTATATTTTATTATATCGTTATTTGTTTTATCAATTAAATTATCAGCGGGACCTACTTTTTTTAATTTTATATTTTTCAAAAGAAAAGTATAGTTTTTAGAAGAAACTAGATGAGAGCCTAATAATAAGTTAGGCTATGCTTAAAAAAAAAACAAATTGGGCTCCAACAACCTTTTAAATAGCTAAACCTAATCTAGTAAAAAGAAAATTGCGCACCTTAATATTAGCATCATGCGTAGTTATATAATTTTCCAATCTTAACAAAAGCTCTACGGTTTCAAAACCAAGCTTACCCAAAATAATAAACTCCAAAGTACCAAAACTATAATCATAGGCTTTACATATATCAAGGTATTTGCTCGTTTCATGCTCCACGACTTTAATCAAACAAGACTCGGTGTAAAAGCTTCTACACTACCCCTGTCACATCCAAACAAGTATCGATACCTTCTTCCAGATTTTATACGGGGTATTAATGAAACCATTAGTCTTTTTCTTTTGCTGGGAAAAACCACATGACATTAACTTAAAATAAAATTACAAAATCATTAGTTGGATCTTAAAAATTGATGTTTTTTCATCTTGCTGTAATTTTCCAGCACGTATGTCCGCTGGGCAAAAAATTTTACACTCCCTCAGTCCCGAATTAATTGAGTTATTCATAGTTTGGACAAGTATTAAGGCAAGGAGAAAATGAGAGTATGTTTAAGTGTTTTTCTACAATTATACCCGTACGGATAATAACTAGTAAAGCTTAAAAATGATTTATCTCTTACACTATATCACGGTTTTTCGCAAACTTTATACCGTTGAAAAACATTTTAAAACACCTAGATAATAAATAAAAACATGACTATGAAATTATACGTAGTGACAATAATCAATCAGGTAAACAAATCCCCCCATTTCCAATAGGGATGGTCATGGGGCGGGTAGTGTCAATCCCAGTCACTGCCCCGTTCGTAAAAAAAATACCCATCCCCGCCTCGTTACCCATATGAATTGGGGCGGGGCAGGTATGGGGAATACCCATATAGGGTGGGTTTCCCATGGATTACCCGTAACACTGAGTTAATACATAAATTTGATTATAATCAAAACTTAAATATGATTCAAACAAAAATAATAAGGTAAGAACGACGCATTCTGGAATCTTAAATTCAGCAATTTATCTTAAAGTGACCAAAAGAATCTGTTAATGACTTATTAGTTTTTCTGTTTTTTCCTGTCCCGTTCTATCTTCGTCCACGTTAACCATTTCATTATCTGCTTCATTTTCTCTATTTTAACTTTTAGAGAATGTGTTTGATCTCAAAAAAAAGAACGAAAGTGATGAATGTACAAGAACGATCGAGAATATGATAAATGAAAGAAAGCTCGACTAAGTGGTGGAAGTAAAAAAATTATACACATTGTTGCATAAAATTCTAAACCCCTAACTTGTGAAAGATACGGGGCGGGGACTTTGAATCCCATCCCCACCCCATCCCCGTAGCTTAGTTTTCGGATATTACCCATACCCGATCCCATCTCCATTTGTGCGGTAAAACCCTACCCAAACTGGGCGGGTACCCACGGGGATGGGTTTGGGTGGGTCAAATGGCCATCCCTAATTTCCAACGAACTTGAACTCTCCGATATGTTCAACTGGGGGAGATCAGGCTAGAGTTTCCGCGAGTCTGTAAAATGGAAACAATGACAAATAATTCAGTTATTGAAGATCGACAACAATTCGGAACTTCTTCACATAGAAGTTTACATGAAGTTCGAAGGTCCTTAAGCGGGTTGAATTCTAGGGTTCCTCGTCAAAGACCAGGTTCATTCTCTATCGGGGATATGATTTCTTCAATTGTTTTGTTATCAAAGTAATTCCTTATGCCTTTGTTTTGGTTTGAAATAGCTGAACAGATTCATATGTGTCTGGTACGTGAAAGTTTTGTTGTAGTTGTACTGAATTAAAGATTCTTTTGTCAGGTTCAAGAAAATTAGAGTTATGGATTAGGGTTTGTATGTATTAATTTCTTTTTCTCTTTTGTTGTTACCAATGAAACTTGTGTTTTTGTGTATAAGCTGTTGTTGTTATGTGCAAGTAGATATGAAGAGAGTGAAAAGAGTAAGGTTTGCAGAGACTGAAGTTGATTGTCCAGTAATTGGAAAACGTAATCCTTATGCACTACCGGCGAAAGAAGCCCTTCCTCCTACTTGTGAGTATATTGTATTTCAAACAAATTTTCTGAAATTTGTTGGGATGTGCAGATTTTTTTTTTGAAATAATGTCTTCTTATTTGAATGGCAACTCTTTTTTTTTTTTTTCTGAATGAGGAGGTGATGTGCAGTTGAAGAACCAAAAACATCAGAGTATGCATTTTATAAGAAACTTCGTACAGATGCTGATGGTAGTTTCAACTCGTATACACAGAAGAAACAGGACACTGCAGAAGCAAATAGACCTGTTAGAGGTAGGTTCCTAGAAGATCTTATCTTTGTTGCTTATTGCCTTTATGTTTTTCAGTGGTGAGATTGATATGTGATATGACTCTTATTGGGGCATCGGCACTATATCTTCTATGCAGAGCCGAGCAACACACGCAATCCTGTTAAATTTGATGATCTGAGAAGGTCTTTGATGCCTGTTGCAATGGTTACACCAATTAAAGTCGGATCACCTCAGATGTCCCGGCCATCTCTGTCATTACCAGGGGAGTCAAGGAACTCAGGTATACACCATTTTTGGATAAATTTCAATACTTGTTCATTTTCTCAATGAAACAGCAGTTTTTTTTTCCTTTTCTTCTGTACTACAAATGAGCGATGGTGCTTCTCTCACTAGTAACTATTTCGTTCACCACAAATATTAGTATGTATAGACCTTCATTTTTCTCGTTTAATCAAAATGTCGAATCGTAATGCATGACATTTGATCTATAGTCTTTAGTACCACATGCTGTAACTGTAAATGAATCTCGCAGTAAAGATTGGTTGATGTGGTTGTGACCAACAATTGGGCATTTCTAGTCCCGATAATCTTCAGGCAATAATAGCGTGTTACAGCTGTACTGTACCGAGTTGGAATTTTTTATATGGCGCGATGTTTTGTTGGTGTAGTACGATTGGTTTTTGTCGCACACACATCTGGGCTGCACTGCTGCACTTGTTAAGTACTCTAATACCTTCAGCGATACAGTACTGTGCATTGGTATTAATATAATATTGGGAATGTACAAGCCTTTTCCAACAAACTTGTTGTCAAATTTCAGGGGCTCAAAACAGAAATGTGGAAGTCTTTGCAGCAAAGAGGAAGAAATTACTTCGTTGGGCTTTGGAATTCTCATCTAGTGACATTAGCCAGTGCCACTCAAAAGGGTTAGACACAAGTTCATTAACTGGATATGTTGTCTTCTTTGTCCCCTATTAATTCTTGACCAAAATTTGCTCAGGTACGATTTGGTATCAGTTCTCCTACAACGGCTAATTCCTGAGAGCAACAAAACTGCAAGCATGGTATGTTTATCCCTCGAGTTTGCACGGTTTATTTGGTCGTACGCTTAGAAAAACTACTTGCAAAAAAGTACCTGTCTGGTGATTTTGTTGTGCTCCCTGTCATCAACTTTGATACTTGTAAGGTTCATGCTGTAGCAGATTTGTTCTACTCAAAAGACAAAGCATCCAGTGTCGACCACCAAGTCTCAGTTGCTTGCCCTGGAGGAGCTTCCTGAAAGCTCATCTTCGCCTGTGAATTTTGTTCGACCTTTTGCTAAGCATTGCATAGAAAATGGTTTGTCAAACTGTTGGTCCAACCAGTTTAGAGAGAACATTTTCATGCAGTTGGATACTAAGAATTCTGGTTCTCCTTTAGCTCAGCAGGCCAACAAATTTCACCTTCAGTGTCGAAAGAGATACTCTGATGATTTTACAGGTGATAAAAGACGTAGAAGTCTGCAGATAATGAGGGAATCCGATTTTGATCTTGATCTTATAGATGATAGAAAACTTGGAAGTTTGCAGATGCGAAGGGAATCAGATTATGATATTGACTACCTAGATAGAAAAGAATTATTCAGTGGATATGGACATCCTTCACTAAAGCAATCTAAATCGGACTTCTCAATCCGTGGAAACCTGCATTCATTCTGGGATTTTTCAGAGAAGCAACTTGGCCTTAGTAACAAGTCAAGCTCCAAAGAGTTGGATGCGCTTTATGATCTAAATGAACCTCTACTTAGAAGTGAACAATGTACTCAATATTTGGGTTACTATGACTATGATTGGGGAAATGAACAATATCTTTCTTGCAATTCTCCAATCACCATATTGGATTGGAGTCCCACTTCAAGTACTTTATCAGAAGATTATAACTGGACAACTTCAAACCTGCGCAACTGAGCTGCAGTCTTCATCTGTTTTTTTCCCTTTGTGAGGGTACAGGTTTTCCTTTGTTGGACTCCTACTCAGAAAGCTATCCTCTACCTGGTTTGGGAAGAAGCCAAATCAATGAAAACAGGAACTGTCAAGTTGCCATCTCGCATCATTTCCCACCGATGAACATATCTTTCAACTCCCCCATTATCTTTCTTTTACAGAGAACATTAAGATGAGTGGTGACTGCATAAACAGAAGTATCTTACACTCTCCGTGTGGTAACGTCAGATTCATGAGCATGGGTTTTAGGGATACGATTTTGCCAAATTTGGAGAAACTGCAACTACCCTCTGGTGTTAACTTCAATTATGAAACGAAGGGATTATCAGCCATCGGTTCTGTTGAAGAGTATCCCTCACCAGGCCAATCTGATTTACAACTGGTCGCGTAGGATACAAAAGGTCTATATTCTTCCTCACATATGGGAGCCATGAATGATATGTGCCTGGAAGGCTTAAGCCACGAAGCAGCATTTTGTCACAATGATGAAGATATAATAGATACCCATGACTACTCCCCCATTGGTTTCAAGTTTTCTCTGAACGCAGAAATGGCCTGTCCGAGGCTGCTTGACAAATCAAGATGGATAGAAATAGAAAAAAAAATCTCCAAAAAAATAAATAAATAAAAATAGAAAAAAAATAAAAAGATGGATAGAAATAGAACCATTAGAAACGTCTCACGACTATTGGGGATAAATATTCATGTCACCACCTTGTTCTGCTTCTGGACTTCTTGTGCTTGGACAAATATCATCTTTGGGTTGGACTGCACAGCTAGCAGGTACTCTCAGTTGTTGATATTGCCACCGAGAACTACCCACTTTTTTGCATAATTTGATATACCCAACTTTCTCCACCAGTTCAGTTTCTGGAGAAAATGGTTGGCTAGGGTGATACCTTTGTTTTTTGATAGGGTTACAGTACTTGCTTGTATTTTGGTCAAGCTAATAATGACTGTTAGTTTGTATTAATTCATGCTTTAATAATAGTGCACATTGTCAGTAGACTCAGTACATGTATAGGCCCTTGCCTTAAGTTCAATGCTAAAATGAGGTGCGACAAAACAACCACATGCCTAGAATGCAAACGTGTCAAACAATCATCTTCAGCAGACAATTTGAAACGGATTTTCTCGCTTCTGCATATAGTTTTAGTAGGTTATGGCCCGTGCCATAACGGCACGGGATTTGATTTGTTATCTTATTGCTGTGCTATTCAACATGTTTGATTTACGTCATATTAGAATAGAAAAATAGTCCCTAACCTAATACTACTCCCAAAATATGCATTCAGGATTTTGATTCATCCCAACCTGCCTACGAAAGGGCGCTGGAGAACCACCAAACCACTTGTAATTTTTATGCTGATAATATCCCGCCAAAGATCTCCAAAAAAATATCCCGAAAGGAGATCAGTGGTATTTGGGAGCAGTTCTAGCATCTCGATCAGTAAAGGTTAAAAGTGGGACCACAATAGGTCCTCGGTACATCTAGCATTTCCGATTATTATCACCTCCTAAAATGTAGGAGTTTCTGTCATTGATACAGATATATGTTACCAAGTGTTAATGGCTTTTACATCTGTGGGATTTATTGCAGTGGCGTAGCATAGATTTTTCAAGGAAAACTAATTCAATGGACTCTGTTATAAGGTTAATTAATTATGTACACTTCCCACTTCATTGTTTTGAATGCCTTTCAAAGGCGCAAAATACAGCTCATTTAGATTAGTGAGTCTGTTGCACACTAATATACACTGGTGCTGGAATATACACTGCTCAGTTGCTTGTGTCAGAAAAACCTATTTTCAGAAACGCTCCTCATATAGTACACCCATATAAGTAGAAACGTAGGTTTAATATTCCAATACTTGTGGATCACTTTTTTCTAGTCGTATGAGCTGACCATCTATATTTTGGAACCTACCTTATTTCTTTGGAAGAGGGTCTACTGATGCAGTGATCAGAACTAATACTATAAATATTGAAATAACTGAAAGCACGCAGGAACCCTTGCCAATGATATTTGTAATTGTCAAATTTTGTTATAAAGTGTTTGTAACCCACACTGCTTAATTTGATTGATAATCGCAGGAACCAAATGCACATCAGCATCATACGGGCAAGACTCCTCTGGTTCCACCAACACACACGTCTAGACCAAACATGAATAAACCTTAATTTTACTGAAAAAATTAGTCATCGTCAACAAATAGTCCTAAAAGGGAAAAATTAATCATAAAAGACCAAGCCTCCGCCAAAATCACCAGCAAGAGCACCAATATTTTGCATCCCAACTTGACCTGACACAATGGATACCTATAAGGCACGAAAAAACCATAAAATTTGGTCAGCTAGTAAAACACAGTTGTATATGGGGTATGACGACCCTTCCTAAAATATTCATTTGATCATTTCTAATCTAATTTAGGGCTCTCCTCTTGCTTCAATTATGCTCAGTAGGTGTACATGGCTTCGCGTTACTATTTTTGATTAGTTTTTTTTATTATTTATAAAACACATTAGCCTACCTTGATGATCATCCCTGCAATGCATATGGAGAATGCACCAGAAAGCTGCAAGAATCATTTTGTCCTCTGGGTGGAATGTTTCTATTTGAGCAAGAGAACCGCATCTCCCCAACCAAATCTGTTAGGTATTTCCAATGAGCCTGCAAAGTGTGCGAGGAACCACTTCCATGGTAGAAATATCATCATATACTTGATGGTATAATCGATTCACTTCCCATCATTGGTCACCTAAAAATGGTATTAACAACTCCTATTATATTTTTTTAAGGATCTCACATTAATAAAAATAATCAATCAAAATTAACCCGTTACTCAAAATACCCAACAATTCTCTCATCCCAAAAATGTTAAAATGAAATGTGAAAGTTGTGCGATAAAGAGGTACCTATTACCTTGGCAATTGGGTCAACCTCATCACAGCTTTTAAGCACCGCTTCTTTGTGTGGAATCGTACAACTGCATATCAAATGAACTATATTAATTAACTGGTTAAGAAATATATTTTAGATTGTCGTTGGATCGTATTAAGTTGCATGTATCCAGCTAATCAATCAGCAGATGCATTTGTCACCAAAAACTAACGACTGCTACTTTGAAAATGTAAGTTATATATATTGAGTACCATTGTGTGAAAAACTGCATTGATTTTCATCTGATTAACATATTTTAATTTTGCTTCACTTTGAAGACAACTTCTAAGTGAAACAACTAACAACTGCGCTTACCACATATCAAGCTCCATCCTACATTCAGGATACGACCCTTCTACATCCTACTTCGGTAACAAAATATATATTATATAGCTATAACTAATAAAAGACTAAGCTACTCGCACGCATGAGACCGATAGAGGCCACTGCTTTTCCTTGGCGCCTTGTGGTATATGGGAATTGCACTAACAGTCTTCTCATCACTATATCCAAGGACATATTGTGTCTGGAAGCCCACCAAAAAAATCTGGTCATACTAAGATAAACGGAAGGTAGATAAGAATATCAATCCAAACAACACAAAATTTAAAAACAAAGAAGTGGATATATATAACTGCAAGAACTAAAGCGGTCATATAGTGTATAAAGGCAACTCGAGAAGACCTCAAAATATCAAAATACAATCGAAGCAGGCAAGAGAGAAAGACAATTCGGTCCAAGCATAGAGTTTCCATTCAGGGAATGCACGGGTTATTATGATAATCTCTCCCTTTAATTCTTTTTGTCATTTTTTTCCCACATAATATAATTTTAGAGGGAGTAGTACTTATATAACTCACTTGATAGTTATCAATTTACCATTTCCCTATTAATCTGGTCTAACTGTTTTCGTGGGACAAAAGTAACAGAGTTTCCAGAAGTTGGTGGGCTTAACTGTAGTGTCATTCTACCAATCACATTGCCAAAACTGAAAAATATATCATTTATCAAAGACAACGACTTCAAGTTATGCTAGTAGAATAATCTAATGAAACCCGAGATAAAATAACATCTACCAAGTAATAGTAACATAAATATTTTGCATCAACAGGGGGAAACTAAACTTATAAATGACATAGAATTTAAGCAAGTACCTTCTCATTGAAAAATTCTATGCACATAAACTTTTTTACAACTAATCGACAAATACGTACACATACAACAAAGAACATCAAGGCCAATTAGTATCATTATCTCGGAAAAAAATCTAAAACATTTTATGAAATTCACTAAGAATTATTCTTACCTCAGGTCAGTTCAATCATCTTCCATGATGCTTGTGTATCATTGTAATCTTGATATGGATGCTTAATTCGAAGGAAAACCTAAATTGGCTTACCTAGAAAGAACATACCGCCTACCGGTGGAAAAGCTATGATGAGAATATGAGAGATGAAATCGATATACTTTTGTTCAACAGTTAAAAAGAATCGAAAACAGTACTTTCCAGGTCATTTTAAAGGTCGCAATCTTCAATCGGATTCCAAAAACTCTGAAAATATCAGTCAAAACCATGAATGAGTTCCTCACAAAAGGTGCAAAATCTAGAGGTATATAAACTTAAACAAAAACTTGATCAAAGCCCAAGTTTTAGAAAGAACAAAATCATGTAAATATGATGGACAAAAAAAAAATACATAAAAAAACCCTAGCATCCTATTTAGAAATTAAAAGGAAAATAAAAAATACACACCAATTTCGCCGACGCCGAGCACCACAACCTGCAACGAAACAATACTCAACCAATTGGAAAAAAAAATCATTACTGAATACCCTTGCTAAATTACAAATTAAAAATTCATGTAAGAAATTGGTTAATTAACAGCTAAAAAGTAGAGATCAATAGAAAACCTAGGAAATAAATCGAATTGAATTAAGAGAAGTAGTGAGAGTAACGAAAATGAAAGGATCATCGAACTTTTTTTCTTTTCTTTTCATACAGACTATTTATAGTGTATAAAGAATAATGCCTCTAGTGAAACGGCTGAAGATGAATGAGAGAGTAATAATGGTAAGGAAAATGTCTGTTGAAAACTAATAAGAGTAATGAAGAATAAAGCCAATCAGAAGTGTTTCCGGAGGGTCAAAATATGAAGATCGATCTAGACCGTCTTTTATCAACTCAAAATGTAAATTCCCATCCACATGCATCTAAGAAAATCGTATAATGTTGGCTCAATCTGGACCGTCCTTTATATATCTGAAATGCAGACAACCGTCTATATGGAAAAACACCATTGTCCCTTATAATATAGACTAGGAACGGCACGGGATTTAATTTATTCTGGTGTTGCCGAATGATTGTTTCTTATCGTATTTCGACATATGTCCAGTTCAATCTAAATCCAACGTCATTACATTGTGTCATTTTTTCCTGGTGTTGTTAGAATTTACTTTTTTACATACGTACGGTAGACACGCTGCTCAAAACGTTATTTTAATGATGATCTCTAATAAACAATCACCTATTTTGACTTAAATTTGTTCTTTTTTTAGTTGGTTGAAGCATACTTAAATTTGTTTTGAATGCATAATTTGAGACTAATAATTAACCAAAAACATATAAAGCTAATAAATAACGAAATTGTGGAATTTTACTTAAATATTTGTAAAATATGGAAACATCAAAATTGAACGACAACAACTTTTACATGATTGCTACCCATACTATTCCAATACCTTTAAGTTCTTTGAAACTTTGGAATATAAGTTCTAAAAATTGTATACAGAGAGAAAAAGAATATAAGAGATGTGCATATGCTGGTGTTCATGTTCCCAAAATCCAACATGTCGCGGTTCCATATACACTTTTTCAATTTTTCCTATGCGTACAAAAATATAGGATTAACATCCAACTTACTTCAGAAATCAAAGAGCATACATGTATGCATACCATTTTGTACATAACCTTGAAAGGAACATTAATGATCGATGACTACAGGAGGCCAAATTTAACCTATGTCTAACCAACTATTTAAGATAACCCATTCCATACCGAGAATGATTGTTGATATCTGTATAAGTGGATTGCTGTTAGGAAAATCTTTCATCGAGATCAACATGCCAACGATCAAACGGAAAAAATTATTTACAAAAGCATGAGTTCCAATAGTTCACCTGTATAATTTGAGAAAAAATATCGGTTCCACATTATATTAAAAAGACATGAAATTTAATAGCTTATTTAAAAGAGTAGTTTGAAGTGAGACTGCTGCAACGACCAAATGAAAGAGAAATTAATTTTTTAATATAATATGGTAGTGTTGTTGGTGTTCCAAACTTTCTCCAGTTGCATATCTATATTCATTATGAGATAGTGTTACCAATTAACTTTTATAAGGAAATACTGTTCCTAAGGAAATTCTTCATGACTATCGTACAGGCTTTCTAATTTGTTACAATATTAAAATAAATTACTCAAAATAATTGATCTCAAACGACTAATCTATACGAAAGTGACACACCAACTCAACATGATCTTATCCCGATTGAATCATAGGCACTTGAGAATAAAAAAAGGGTAGGGAACTAAGTACGATACCGGAAAGAGATATAAGATTTGGTTTTAGTCTCATTAAATAACATGACATATGCCACCATCATTTTACCATGAACATGAATCATCAAGCACCAAAATCCCAATTCATAATCGATGTTGCTATTGGACACTACCAACATATTTTTCATAAAATATTTTCTAGCTTTTCCTTGTTCAGCGAATTCCCAACAAACAGATTTTACAGAACGATATCGGTATAATTATAAGGTAACACACTAATAACACAAACTCTGACTTTCAGTTATCCTGTAAAAACTTAAATATAAAGACTGTTGATAATTGATAATATCTTATTTCGAAGTACATGGATAGAGAGTTAAAAGAGCCAAATGATATGAGAAAACTTACAATTCTACAACCTCCTTGTTCATGTCAACATCTGTAGACCTTCTGTCAAAATATTCACATAATTGATAATTTAGATTTGCTCCTACCTCTGTGGTGTTATACCGAAGCTGCTACACTTCCCCCACTCCCTTCCCCCATTAGGTGTCATGGTTCTTAGCCCTTGATCCCTGGATTGATATTAACAGGGGGTCATTATTATTGGATTTAACCAATAGATGCTTGATACATAGGCGGGGAAAAGAATTGGGGGAAGGGAGCAGGGTATTATATTATTTTCGGTGTTATACAAAACTGAGCTTAAAACTTATTGAGAATTGTATGAACTGAACATATAGTAGGTCCCTCGGAAAAAATACCGAATTTTTATACTTTATCCGAGCTCACTTGGTATTAAGGGTCTAAAAGTAGCTTGCAGTGAGACCAACAGTACAGAAACGCGAATAAACCTTTCACCCGACCTTATATATATCGGGAAAACGAATATGACCTTGCGCAAACCCCCTAAATAACATGTTAATAATAACGATATCCTATATTATACTTCGTGAGCATTGCTACAACCGACTCTAGCAATGCTAAATTCACCCGGAATACGTAACGAAAAGATTTTTACCAAACCTCAGTGTACGAATCAAATACTGGTATTTACCTCGACATAGAAAACCAACCTGTGTCCCTTCTCCCTTGCTTTAAGTGGTATTTCATTTCCGAAAAAGTTTCGATGAACCTGCAAATTTAAAAAATTGAAATGATAATACAGCTAAATGCAAAGGTAAGTTTTAAAATATTTTATGAACTAACTTAAAATTCAGAAATTAATTAGATTGCTAACAAATCTAACTCAAGTAAGAAAAGAACTAAAATCATCACACACACACCAGAACAACAAATACAATAAATGAAAAACAGCCAAAAAACTCCAACTTATCAATACAACAAAAATGGACCAAAGATTGTAAAACCAAGAGTGCCAAAGTAAACGAAGGACAACAAAGTAAGACTAATTTATAAATGTTTGAAATTTCATTTTTGTGAAATCAAATTAAGAAAATCAAAGAACCTAATCGACGAATGGATCTCCTCTATAATTATTCACATTACAATATAATACCTTAAAATAATTTGTGCAGTTGAATACAAAAAATGTCTATTTTTTGGTATTTGGTTCGTAGAATCAACTTCCATTTGCCCATATTCGAGGTCTACAGAAGGTGAGAAACTTTAGGTTAGCTAAAGCAGGCAAGATTGCTGTAAACACAAAAAGAAGTATGATGAAATAAAAACTAATTCAACTGGTAGTGCTCACGTATTAACACTTCAAATGAGACTTGGAAATCATACCAAAAAGTAAATTTACAGGATTAAGAATAACATATAGAACTTGAAAAATAATCAACCTTTATAATTCTTGTGAAGAGGAAATGGGATGCACAAAATCAAATTCAAACAGAACTTAATAATCTAAAATAAAATTAATTGGGAAAAAATAAAAATATTCACCATACAAATTTAAAAATGAAATTCTAATTCAAAGAGCAGAGAGAAATACAAACATTAAGTTGAAAACGCTGCAACTACTGCGCTTTAATACCATTTGATGAATCTAAGCTAATTCATCTGGTAGTGCTCACGTATTAACACTTCAAGTGAGACTTGGAAATCACACCAAAAAGTAAATTTACAGGATTAAGAATAATATATAGAACTTGAAAAATAATCAACCTTTATAATTTTGTGAAGAGGAAGTGGGATGCACAAAATCAAATTCAATTAGAACTTAATAATCTAAAATAAAATTAATTGGAGAAAAATAAAAATTCACCATACAAATTTAAAAATGAAATTTTAATTCAAAGAGCAGAGAGAAATACAAACATTAAGTTGAAAACGCTGCAGCTACTGCGCTTTAATACCATTTGATGAATCTAATGAGCGCTAATCTAATCTTTACACAAATTAACCCTAAAACCACAAAATAAAAATCAAAAATCTGAAACATTTCTCAATAACCCAGATTTAAAAACACCAATTGGATGAAAAGAAATTTTGATGAAAATTAATAAAATATAGAAAAAGTATAAACTATAAGAGAACAAATATAATAACTAACCGTCTTTTCAATATGCAGTGGATGATAAAAAGATCTTCTTTGGTAGAAATATATTACACATTAGAGAAATTGAAATATTATGGGCATAAGAAGATCTTTTAGTTATTTTTTTTTTGATGAAAAAAAGACGATGAAGAAGATGAAACAACATAATCATTTTTTTTTGAAGCATGAATTAAGAGGGAGTTTAATTTATAATAAAAGAAACGGTTTCACATTGAATGTGAAGAATAACTCCAAATAAATGACATTGGGAAGGTGAAGTGGAGATTGAAATGTGGCTCGATCTGGACCCTTGAAATGTAGATTGAAAATCTTAAAAACAGTGTCTCAATCTCAACCCTTCTTTATATGCTAAAAATGTGAAATATATGACTCGATCTGAACCGTCCTTTATATGTCAAAATGTAGATAACCGTCCATATGGGAAAACACCATTGTCCCTTATAATATAGATATTACGTATTTACGTTATTATTTGGAAAAAGTAATGCCGAAGAGCGAAGATCCCAAATATACTTGGAAATATTACTGAGAAAATTTTGTCTACTTCCGTATGTATTGGAGAGAAATGCATTTCTTCACGTGAGGTGTGCTTGACAAATCAAATGGGGACACGGTTAGTTTTCATTTGTCTACTAAAAATAGTTGATTTTAAAATTGTATTTTGAATATTGAAATCCATATCATGTTGTCTTTATGTTTTTGTTTTTTTTTTTGAAACAAGGAAATTTATTAAGAGAATTACGTGACGACATGGTTTATATCCTCCAGAAGTTGAACATCAATGTTACTTGGAGGCGAAAGAATCCAAACACCACTCATTCTCTCAATTCTAGCCGACTTAGATAGAAGTATAGTTATCTTATTCATCTCCTTCGGTATATGCATACACTTCCAGGAGTTAAATCTACTAAAAAAATATTTTATTTCAGCAACTAAGTTATGTAATATTCGGTCTATATTATAACTATCCATGTTAACCGCATCAACCACAATCTTCGAATCTAACTGAAAATCAACGTCACTGTTAACCGCATCAACCACAATCTTCGAATCTAACTGAAAATTAACGATGGCCAGGTGAAGTTCGTTAGCCCATCTGACTGCTTCCAGTAGTCCTTTACATTTTGGTTGATCGGCTCCCCATGAATCAACTAAGTAGAAGCTTTTTGTTCCCCTGAAAGCCCCTGCAAAATCACGGAGTATTAGACCAAGACCACCAGAATTATTTATATGATAAAATAACCTTCACAATTTAAAGAGGGAGTGTCAATGGGAGGACGCAGACAGTGAAGGTTAGTTCTATTCATCTTAGAAGCTGGTCTGATTAGTAGTACTACTGTGTTGGTCAGCCATATACTTATTGCAGCTAGAGATTATAGCCTGAGGGGATATAAAACTTCCTTGAAAGACTTTGTCACATTTGTGAGACCAAAGGCGCAATGCGACAATGGCCCTATTCACTAGCACTGATTTTTTAATTTGGTTATCTAAGCAATCATCAAACCAACTGCAGATCCAGTCTGTTAGATCAAGAAGAGGGACATTCTGAAGACCGAGATCTAAACCAAACATCCTTAGACAAGCTTCAATCCATCAAGATATGAGTGGGGGTTTCAAGTTGGGAAAAGCATTGAGGACAAGAAGCATCAGGGATACTATGAGTTAGTTTATCTCTTGTTGGAAGAATGTCCCTGATGCATTTCCACAAGAACTGTTTTACTCTTGGTAGCATGTTGAGACTCTAGAGCTTCTTGAAAAATTTCTTCATTCTTGAACTAACTGTTGAAGTACCATTCTGACCCTCAAACATCTTTTTATATGCAGACTTGACTGAGAACTTGCCATTCTTTTCTAATAACCAAATATATATGTCTTCATAATTCTGGTAGATTGATGTATTAAGAATAGCTACTGTCTTTAGGTTTTGTGAAAGAAAGTACAATAAACTATAACATCATAAGAATATCACGTGCATTTACAAACAACGTTAGAGGTTACATCACAAAGACACGAAACTTATCAAGAATAAACGAATTTGGTTGGAACTTGTTATCATGTGTTGGATGTTTACGGTTTATGCGAGATATGAGTTACTCCCTCCGTTTCAGGAAAAGAGTTACTTTTCCAATTTGCACAATTTTTAAGGCAAGTTTGTGAACGAGTAACTTTTTAAATTATTTCCAAAACCACCCTCAATAAAAACCCTCAAAAAACCATTTAATCACCACAATTGCCACTATTATCATTAGTATGAGGAAGGATTTTTGGATGTTCAACCTATTATAAATGAATTTTTGTTAAAGGGAGAGCAAAAAGCGATCCGAAGAATGCGAAAATCGTAATCAACTCAGTATTACCACCTGTTCAGCATAATCTTTTTAACTCGGACCAAAAAACCCTTCCAAAATACGCTCATTGAAGTCACACACCCATTCTCCAAATATGCCCGCTACCATCTCCATCAGTTGCTCCGGCGACGCCGACCAATTAATAAAAAAGTCTACACCACCAACGTTACTTCCTCTTTTCCAACTACCGACAATCCTATCAAGCGAAACAACCAATTTGATCTCTTAGTAGCTTTAATCACTATTCATTTACTACCTAAAGCTTTCATAAATAACTCGATTGAATAAACTAATAAACCCATCTTGAAAAAACCTAATTTTAGGTTTCTGAGCTTTTTCTACATTGGAAGAAAATAATATACAATAGGAGCAAAAGAAAGAAGGTACCTGCTTTGAGTAACGAAAGAAAATGATAACGGAGGGATCGAAAGGGCAAATGATTGACTTATAGTATTCAAGTATTTTCTTATACACATCCGGTCAACAAATTATTCGTGGTCTTCAGAATTCTGTCACAGTTATGATTTATTAGGTTTGTTTGGGTAGATAGTCTTGATTCAAATGGAACTTCATCGCTAGTCGCTATTTTATCTGTTTTTTTTTCTTTAAGAAACCCGCTATTTTATCTGGTTGAAGTGTTAAATTATGACCTTTTTGTTTGTGAAGGATTTTTCTTTTAAACTAGGTTAAATAGCTTTTTATTCGCAAAAAAAAAAGGATTTTACAATATAAACTAGGTTAATTAGCTTTTGGTTATCTACTAACATAGTTTTAGTCTCTAATATCAGTATTACTTTTTTTGCATGTTTTTTCTTTTGGATTTTGATTAAAGATTTTTTTGTTTTGATTACGTTGATCTCAAACCTAAGATCGCTAGGTTTTGAAGTGATGATACGGTGATGCTGAAGAATTCTTTTTGGTTTCTTTATTGTCCGTCACTGGTGTTCATGGCGGTGAACATATTTGGACAATGGGCATGAGTTACATATGCAGTCAGTGGGCGTATTTAGAAAGGGTATTAAAGTCTGGGTTAGAAAGATTATTCTGAATAGGTCGTAATACTGAGTTGACTACGCTTTTTACACTCATCGAATTGCTTTTTGCTCTCCTTTTAACAAAAATCTAAATGAATGTATCACTTGTGTAGATACAAAATTTAAAAGGAAAAGTAACTCTTTTCCTGAAACGGAGAGAGTACTTTTTTTTTTTTTTTGAGGCAGATATGAGTTACTTAATAAACTATCCCTATCTTAATCCTGCAGTTAATTCACGTTTCTTCATGATTTTAATGATTTTGCTCCCCTAAATTATTGCAACCCCCATTGAAATTTTCTACGTTTTTCGTGAAAATAAATTATTTGGTTTAGGTAGAGGAATAATAATAATGTGGGGCATAAAAAAATTAAAAAGGGAAATGACATTTGGTGTTGAGTCTTTGGCCTCTCATTTCTTCTTTGTTGGACTTTCTCTCAGTTGCTCTGAACATTGTCCCAGCTTATTATTAGTCTTTTATAAGGGGGCTACTTCGGCAGAAGGTTTGGGTGGTGTTAGTACCTGATTCTTATAGGCTCCCTAATTTTCATAGGACGACCAATGAGAAAACCAAATTAGGTCTTTATCATGCATAGGTGAGAGCTTATTGTGTGGGCACATTGTGTATTGTTGATTTTCCGATGTTCGAGTTACATCGTTTTTCACATATGCGAGCTGATATTTGACTCAGGATCACTTGATTTTTACCGGTATAAATTTGCATAATTCACGTGGGGTGATGTAATGATGGTTTAGACGGGAATCGAACTGTTATCAAACAAGTCATATTTTGTCTTATTTTTCACATTCCATAACAAAATGAGCACGGTGTTTACAAGGGTATCAGGTTTGTTAGGGATGGTACCAATGCAAAAATCCAACAGTCATGATTGTATAGTTTTATACGGATTGGTACCAGTCCTAGTAAAACTTGTATCGCCTTCAGCAATCATGAAAATGAGGCTCATGATATTGCAACTATAAAGAGGTAAACCAGTGGAACTGTGGAAGTCTGGTGCCGGTGTTATAGTTGATCGGTTGATTTGGGTTAGGGTAGTGCAACTGTAGCTTAAAATTCTTCAAGATGATCATAAGATGAGCCCTCCTTTACTATTCTGAATCTGAAGTCCCTTGATCAATTAACTACCATAACCACGATCATTTATGATAATCGCCCATTCATGACCTAGTCACAGAAGAACCACAATTAAAGAGAAATCATGGGCCAAACTACAAGGGACCTTTTTCCCCTTCAGTGTGACCTCCCTTACTATTATGAAATCATGACTCGAATATTAACAACAAGTCTTATAATGGGATGCAACCTTTGAAAATAGTAGACGAGGTATGCAGAAGTTTAAGTGTAAGAGCAAGTCTAATAACGGAATCTAAGTTATTCCAAGCTTCGGAAATTGAGGTCATCCATCCTTCTACAACACATGTTTTAAGGTTTTTTTGGAAGAAAACTTGGAATCCAAGGTATTCCAAGCTCGAAATTATGCGGAATGTCAAGTTTAAAATCTTCCGAAATTGAGGTCATTCATCCTTCTCCAACACATGTTTTAAGGTTTCTTGGAAGAAAAGCAGAAGCATTAGCAATATAGAATTCAACAGAATGCGCATTGGAGCTAAATATTCAACATTTCAAGCTCAGAAAGGACTGCAGGGAAGTTGTTAATTTTTAAACAACAAGGCATCTAGTTGTGAGCAGAGGACGAGTACAATTCTCAAGGATGTGATTTCTCTTTGGAATCTAGTTAGTTTTGTATATATTAAATATGTAAACAGAGATTTCAATGATGAGGCTGACAAACTTGCCAAGTAGAGCCGTACAAATATTATTTTTTTGTTGTAGGTAATGATCCGCAACTTAGTCTTCTGAAATGCAAAGTAATGGGCTTCTAAAGGGTGAAAACTTCATGTTGTATAACTTACAAGTTTAATATATTTTCTTTCATTAAAAAAACATCATGCCTTTTCTTATTGTATTGGCCAGAAAACTTTAAGTTGTTAGCCAGAAAACTTCATATAATTGTTTTTACAAAGTATGGGAAGGTGCACAGTGAATTTGTTGGAGAAACCGTATTAATCAAGTAGAACGCATTCTTGACTCTTTAAAAAAAGACAAAAAATTGATCTTTGTTCTGAATACTGTTCTTTTACCATCATGCCTTTTCTTACTGAAATCAGAGCCACCATCCTTTTTGAAAGGGTACTTGAACTTATTGGAAGAAAAGTACTTTTAAAGGATTTGTTTTCAAATGTTCATAATGAAATCATTTTTCATGCTGTTAATTGTGCATTTTACAGAGATTTCCATGATTACATGAGGGTACCCAAAAACACCAGAATCTTTTAATTTCAACTTATAAGTCCGATATCTTGAGTGATCGTCTATGGAAAAAGTCGAGACAATGCGATAATAAGATATTTACTTGAAAATAGTTATGGTACTTAATCCGATTGACTATAAGATCAATGTCAAGTAATATGGATTAACGTACAAGTGTATTTACTTTATTATAACTAAACAATTATAATGCAAAAGTAAAGTAAATAACACAAACAAGATTTTGTTAACGAGGATACCACAAATGTAGAAAAACTCCGGGACCTAGTCCAGTTTTGAATACTCTCATAATTAAGTCGCTATACAAAGAACAAAATCCAACCTCGTATAGTTGAGACCAAGTAAATTAGCCCTACTTACTTAGTTTCCTCAATATGCATGTGTCTTCGACCATTTGGTCAGCACGTGAATCATAAGATAGAAATCACTATCTTGAATTGCTTTACCCAGTAAAGTATTATGTACTCAAATCCTTTTGATCGTATTCCAAACAGTAAAGAAACAAATATGTTTGGTAACCACTCTATTCAATCCTTGGTAAAAGATATGTTAAGGTTCTTATGTTTAATCTAATAAACTCCTTTATGTGGTTAGATCAATCCGAATAATTAAATTACGGATCCGCAGTTAAACAATATAGAACTGAAAGATAAACTATTAAATGATGCCGATCTTACACAACTAGCAAGACAAGTTTATCAAAGATAAACAAGATCTAGTTGGATCCCAGCCGATCAAAATTTGTGCCAAAATTCACAAGATACGAAAACAAATTAGATAAATCTTCTTTGTCTTCAAATCTTCGATTATCTTTAAAGTACCCGCACACAAAAACTTGAATCCTCTTGTAATCAATCACGCACATAGCAGAGTCTGTTAACAATTGATATCACAAGATGTCTATAGATCTAACAATATTTCTAAAGATCTTGTTGATACTTTGATATAGTTTGAGTGACCCTTATGTCAGAAGAGAAGGCTCTCAAGAATAATCAAACTAGGTGCAATCAAAGTTTCAACCACTGTTGGTCAATCAAACCAATAATCAAAAACTAAACTAACAATGAAATTATCTAGTTTCCCACCAACGGTACTCGTAGAACTTCTTGATCCCACATAAGTCTTTAAACAAGCGGCCGTAAGAGATTTCGTCTAAGTAGGGTACTTTTCTCTCTGGATAGACGGGTCCACCAGAAACAACACGAATGCAGTTTTCTTGGCTCTTAGGATAGTGTGCAAGAAATGCAAACTCAACTATTTATATACCAATGTTGTTTGGACAACAAGAAAATTCCAAAACTGAAAATATTCTCAAGGTATGTAATAAGTACCTAATTTTGGTTTTCCTATTTCCAATTTATGTCAAAAAATATTTCCAGAATCTCTCATAATAAAAATCCCAATATTAGTTCAGCACATTACTAATATTCATTTTCTAGAGTTATGTTATAATTGCTGGAAAACAAAACATAAAGAATTGAAAATCTTAAATGATTCTCAATATTTCAGTTTGGTTCACCTTGAGTATCAAGGAATATCTTTGAAAAATTAATTAAGAATAAGAATTGTGCACATGATCAAATTATGTCGACATCCATAACTTTCCTATCTTAGCAAACTCTAATTCCAAACTCACACAAAACCGTGAAGTAATATGCGAACTTGAGATTTGGTTTTGCCGTTAGGATCTGTTCTACCATGACACCTAACATAGGTTAAGTTTTGGTTCTACCAAGTCTCCAATATAAGTAGGAATCGGTTCCACCACTTTTCCTAACATAAGTTAAGAAATTGGTCATACCAACTTACTGAAATGGGTAGGGATCAGTTCCACCATGGTTCCCAACATAAGTTAAGAATTTGTTATACCAACTTCCCAATATAGGTAAGGACTGGTTCTACCTAGACTCTCAACATAAGATTAAGAATCGGTTATACCAGCTTCCAAAGATAGGTAAGGATTGGTTATACCTTGATTCTCAACATATGTTTACGAATCGGTTATACCACATATCCTACCATAGGTATGATTCGGTCATAAAAGATAGTCATGAGAAACCGGACCTACATACCTATTGATTTCCTTTCGATTACAAATAAGTTCGTATATGTACTTCCTTTAAACAAATGTTATAAAATATTGTTTCCTAGGATGAAATCACACATATATCCCATATACACAATCATGTAACAAGTTACATAGATTGATGTCGCACTTACGAAGTTCAAAAGATAAGCGTTTTACTTCGTAATTTAATATACTTCCTTGACACTTTTCTAGAATACAAAACAAGTTTTGGACAAGTTAGGCAAGATAAAGAGTAGCCAAGATTTATCTAGGAAGAAGATAAATATGTGGTCATGGTTTGTTGAAATTAAACATTATAAAGTGTTTAATTAATTCCTCTTAATAAATGATTTATTAATTTTTTAGTATCTTCATAAATATTCTCTTAATTAATCCATCATAACATATTTTCATCAATAAATAGTTTTGATAAAAATTATTTCAATGGATAATAGTGGTGGTAGCGCAAGAAGTAATGGGCGGTGAAAGCGATGGCGGGTGTGAGTGAGTGGTGGTGGAAGAAATTGTGGAGGTGGATGGTTTTAGTGGTGGTGGGTGTTTTTTTTTGCTGAAACAAAAAAAAAAATTCTTTACATGACGGGTAACATTGTACTGTGAAAGAAGTAGTTGGTTATTTTTGACATGATTAATAAAGGTAGGTACTAAATGACACAATTAATAAAGGTAGGTACAAAATATTTCGAGGATGGTACCAAATCATATATAAAAAAAATGATCATGAACATTGGATCAAATGTTCCCCTGCTATCTTTGGTACGATCATGTGAATCATTGTTTCTAGTATTAAAATAAAATTAATTGCAATATAAAAGAGAATATAGCAAAAAAATATAAGATAATAAATTAATTGACGACCTAAGTTTGTTCAACCTAAACTTTATACATGACATTTGCGATGAATCGCCCAACATCCTTCGAGGGATGCAGTGGTTTGTGGTGCTGACGGGTATTGGTGAGTAGTAGTATACTATGCTAACTTTGTGCCGCTACAAAACGTGTAACACTATAAAGTGAAAGATCCGTTTGATCGTATTAATACTAAAATAAACTCGATTAAAATACATGACAAATAATAAAAGAAAAATGTTGGGATGTCACATTATGTAATAACTACTGTAAATTACATATTTAGTATCAATATTTCTCCTTTCAATAGATAAATCTACGGTTGTAGTATTAAGATCCCGTAAGTAGTGCTCAAGTTGGCTCTTGGGTTTCTCAATGATGATGAATACATTGAAACGCTCCCTCTCGATTTCTCCAAGGAAAACCGAAGCATTCTCAAAAAAAATAAAATAATCAATCGAACAGCAGTTAGATGGAGCGCCATCACTACCACTATAAACTTCTTTGAATTGCTACATATCCAATGAACTTTCCACATATTCATTTGGTGATTTCGTCCTATCGTAATTCTTGATAAGGCATGCAATTAAAATTATAATGGTGATTTTTGAAGGTATTTTCATATTCTGAAACTCTATTATAAGTTTTTTTTATGCAGGTATTGGTTCAACTTAGGTTCCTCTATGTTTTGTATTAAGTTGATGATTTTCTGAATTTGAATACATATTTAGATAACACAATTTCATACATATAAGGTATTCTCTTTGTAACACCGATGTTATTCTCTCCGTTTTACCCATTGACACTATGTAATAATCCGGATCTGTAGACATTATTTGACCAATGTTGGGGTATTTGTTTAATCTCAACGCTGGTTAAACCTAATGTATTTTCTACAAATCGAAGGTGATAGAATTTTGTGTCGAATTTTACTCTGAAAAAAATGATATTTCTTCAAAAGGTTAGTTGAATTTATATAGACACGAACATCAATATGACTATATATGTTCTTTAGTGTTCCAAATTACTTGAGTAACACTAAATGTGAGAACGTCACTCATGCACTACTTAGCATAATTGATGCAAAAAAAAAATTATCCATGAATTTTTTCAATTTTTTCCTATCATTTTATGTTATCAATATAATTGAGGAAGGATCTTGCACATGTTCTAATTTACTTTTAGAAGTTTATTGTTCATCTCACACATGTATATCTCAGTCTTCCAATATCCAAGAGTTCTCCAGTTTTATAATAATCTCACATTTTTTTTGACTCAAAAAGGGAAAATTTTATTGAAAAAACCAGTCCATCACTAAGGAAGTTATGAAAACTGGTGAAAAATACAAGACAACCTATGCAGTTGCCATGAATCTTAAAAACAAATGTAAGCTGAAAAATCAGAAAAAGCTAATGAATCACAGCCTCCCAATTAGACAGAGCCATATTCAAAGTGATGCCTTCAAAAATTGAAGTACCCACACACCAGTTGTAAATGAATTCCTTTACAGTGTCCTTCATATTCTCCACTGAATTATACTTACCATTAAAAACCCTTGCATTTCTTTCTAACCACATTGCCCACCAGATTGCAAAAGGAATGATGTCCCAAATCTTGGTTCTCAGACACAAATTCCTTCTTTTTTTCTTCCTCCACTCCCAGATAGTATTCCTTACAGTTTCTTGAAAAACCCATTGCAGATTATAACTCCCTAAGAAATAATACCATATCTCTCTAGTTACTTCACAATGCAAGAACAAGTGATGATTTGATTCTGCACTTCTTTTGCATAAAAGGAAGCCATTCACATTATAAGAGTTCCTTAAGGTATCCATTGTTGGAGCAGCATCATAACATAGAGACCAAACACAAAATATTACTTTGTATGGAATTTTTGGATTCCAAACACACTTATAGGGAAACACCATCAATCCTTCATCCTATAATGATTTGTAGCACTCTGAGTCAGAAAAAGTCTTTGTACCATTCTGCCATATCCTGTGATCTGCTCCAACTCCATAATTAAAAGTAGACAGCAAATCTAACAAATGAGCAATGTCTTCAATTTCAAAATCCTTGATACTCCTGCAAAAAGCAAACTTCCAACTATCACCTGCATTCCTATCAATCATATCCTGGATTGTAGCATCTTGTAATCTGCTTAAACTGAACATAAATGATTTTAAAGATTGGCCATTCAACCAAACATCCTTCCAGAAAAGACACCTATCACCACTGTTCACTTGAATGCGCATATTTTGCTCCACATGATCTTTACTCTTCAATATTCCTGCCCATAAACTCTTTCCCACAGCCTTATTAGTTATGTTTGGGAGGAAAGCCAACTCATTTCCACCAAACTTGTGATAAATAATCTTTCTCCACAAAGCATTCTCTTCATTACCATACCTCCAAATCCATTTAGCATGTAAAGATTTGTTCATCAGTCTAATTTTCTTTATACCTGCACCTCCACCTTCCTTTGGTAAATTCACCTTTTTCCAACCTACCCAACCTTTCTTAGGTTTCTTTTTAATTGAACCCCATAAGAACTTTCTCATTATTCTCTCCATTTGGACAAAAATAATAGTCTATAGTAGGGAAAATATTATGGTCTTTGCTTCACTCTGTAAAGTCTTAGTTATCACTAATTTTGGAACCCATGAGTTCATAAATGTCATGGAATTGGGTTGGTAGGTTAGGCATATTTATTGTTAGATAAAATATTTTCTTTGAAATTTAATATAACGGTATAATGAAATAGTCATCGAGAATAATATCTATTTTATTTTATTTGTAATTTTCATGTTAGGACGACATTGTTACTCTGGATGAATATTAAATAGAAATAACATGCTTAAGAAAAACAAAAAGGTAACTAATTATTTTCCTGGACGAAACTTTTTTGAATATCAAAACTATTAGCCATGGAAAAAATAAAATAAACGGAACGCAAACAATGTCGAATCAGAGAAAAAGACATCTCATGCCGTTACGGCACGGGTTAAGCCCTAGTATCATAATAAAATGACCAAGTCTAATACTAGAGTTTCATATTATATAACTTCGAATGTTATGGTTTCAATCAAAAGCGACTTGAAAGATACGTTAGGGATGAAAACAAGTTCAAGTCAATATTGTTGGGAAACCGAGGTTATGTTAATCTCGAACCGGCATGTTTCCACAGAAGTCAATTCCATGAAAGACCCTTCTTTAGATAACTTAGCTCGAATCTGTCTCTTACATCTTTAGATTAGCATGATCAAATAATACTAACACGAATATATAATCGATAAGATAATATACAATCACACACGACAAAAATATTACGTGGTTCACCTTTGTAGGCTACATCCACGGCTAAAACCACCCCGAGAATCTTCATTATCATAACAAGTTATTACATCGACGCGCTTCATGTAATCAACTAGTTATATAACCCACCAGTGGTAAACGTTAGAAACAATAAGACATATTACGAAGAGTTTACCTCTTCCTTTGTTCTTCTTCTTCCATAAACTTCTACCGCCATGGTTGCTTCGACTTTAGACAAGAACATGAAGAACATCATGAATTCTAGCTTCTTCCACATGAACCCTAGACACCCTAGATTTCTCTCATTCCCGCTCTCACTACAAGTCACTATTCTCACATAGGTTTTGCCCCATCACCAACCATTATAGGACACAACCGTTGTGACTCTCGATCACTCTCGTTCTTGAGAGGATTCTCCAAGAGAATGAATTTCTACTCACAATATAAGCCCTCTTATATAAATAGACAAATCCTTGCTCTCCAATTCTTAAAGAACTTATAAGAATAGTCTCATACCTTAATTAGGAAACCCTAAACTTGGAAAACACTCCTAAAAAACGTCACACAAGTTTCTTAATCCAAGTAAACCTTGTAGACATTCCAAATCCGAAACTGCCATTTAACCACGGTTTTGACAGCATTAGATCACTGTTTCTGCTTCAAAAACTATCACCTAAAGTTCAATTTCATCCATATAGATTTGTATAGGATGATGTCTTCGTTGTAGTCATTACTTCTTCACTTATTCAGATCTTCAGAGTAATACTTGTAAGTATGAACATTCTTAGACTTTCTAGTCTAACCTAAACAAAGTTGACTCTAATAATTAATCAAGCAACTCCGGGTGTGTTTTGATACTAAAATATGACAACCAACCTTGACATACCAATGTTTGGTGGGTCCAACCGAGCCATGCTCTAACAACAGATGATTAGGTATCACAAGGCTAATCTAATAATGTTTGAAGCAAATCTTGAAGAAATCTCTGACTGTGAGAATGACAAAGATATATAAGATTCAGTTCCTATGAGAATAGTCTAATCAATTATTTATTTATTTCAATATTTGTGTAAAGTCTATTCAAACTATCAATAATATGAATGATTAAGCTTTTATTTAAATCCTTTATGTCATTCTTTGTGATAGTTTTGATTGGATAGCTCGTTGTGAATGAATATCTTTTATGCTTTGCTTTCGGTTGTAAGATGTTATTTCGGTTTTCACTAACCCTAATTTTCGATCTCATATTATGGTGATCTCTTATGATTTGTGTAACTTTTTGATTTAGCGGGATTAAGTTCTAGACTTTTAAGGTAGGCTTTATCAAAGGATCATGAGGAGATACTGATTAACTCATGTGTGAAAGTCACAGTGACGCTCTTATCAATTTATATTTGCATAATTTGTGTATTTAGCATAATATGTGAGTTTCAGTTTAGGATTTTACTATTGGCACGTAATAGCTTAAACCGCTTTCAACCTTTTTGTGGTAAAGGTTCACTAGTACATACTGGCCCTTTTGCAACGCCAATTGGCGTTTCCGTAGGGGTTTAGTCACTCCAATTTGGTTTGGACTTGGTATGGTTTCTGCTTTCGTGGTCTTAGGTATGATGGTGTGGTTTTAGGTAGCTTATAGCCACGCCTGCCTTGTGTGTCTATTTCTTCATGAAATAGACACGCCAGAGCCATATAGGCGTTGATATTTGGTCAAGAAGTTGTGGATGGGGAAAAACGGTTTGCTGGTTTTTTAGGAAAGTGAAGAGTCGAGCGTACGATCGAGATTCCTCAACCGATCAAACTGCTGAACCTCACACAGATGCACTGCAAAGGGAGTGCTTAGATTTGAGAGATCAATTTGTAGGACTCCGGCCTAAACCAAGAGAATGGCCGTTCCAGAGTCAATTCGGTCACAAAGAGGGAGAGGGGTTGATCTGTAGGAGGGAAGCTGAGAATTTTATGGGATCAATGATGATCAAGGATTGTGGATGTGTTGAAGGTTTCTGCAATAATGGTGAACTGCTGAGTTCGAATAAGTTCTGGTAGATTGACGAATTCTTGAGAGTAGTTACTCGATAAATTCTATGTTGACAATTGCTGATATCTAGTGATCATTCGTTGTTTTCAATCATGGATTCAGAGACTTATTTATATTGTCAGAGTCGTGAACACCTTGATCCCTGTAAGTGTGACGGTTTCTTGTGTGAAAGAGTGGGAAAGTGGGAGATCATGGTGAAACCAGTTCCAGGTCGTGCGGAGACTTGGTAGATCATTCACCCACTACTTTGCTAACTTCTTCAACTGTTGCACGACTTACTCACATTCTATCATTCTGGATGTATCCACGTGTCGTAGGCCGCCAGACCAAAACCCTAAGTGATATCCCCCATTTGTGACGTGATTGATGTCTCACGAATCGTGGAGTCTGCATGACAGGCGTGTGTTTAATTAGTCACGTTGACTGATTTACAGAGTCTAGGTTTTGTTGAATTGAGCATGAATGACGAATTGCTCAGTGGAACATTCGAGTAACTGAGCAAGTGTTGCTCGACGAATTACTGGATATTGATGGTTGGACCAGTATTCAATCAATTGAGCAAGTATTGCGAATTACTGAATATTGATAGTTGGGAAATTGAGCAAGTATTTCTCAATTCGACGAATTACTAAATATTGATAGTTGGATCAATATTCGAGCAATTGAGCAATTGCTCAATTCGACGGATTACTGAAAAATTACTGAATATTGATAATTGGATCAATATTCGAGAAACTGAGCAAGTATCGCTCATTTTAGCAAATTACTGATAATTTACTGAATTTTGATGGATTGAGCAAGTATTGCTCAATACAGCAAATTATTTAGGGATGTCGTGACCCAGTAAAAATATTAATTAAAAAAATATTGCTAGATTACCAAATATTATATAATTAATCCGCGTGTTGTTTGCTGGATCAACATAAATTTTTTCAATGTGTGAACATGCTCAGAATGATAATTTGTTGAGCGTTTGTTCGAAACCCTAAATTTTGATCGATTACTCATTAATTGACGGATTGTTGAAAATAGGTCATGAGCCAAGGAGGGAGAGACCACACGGGACTATGGACGTCCATGTGATTCCCAATTGCTCGGGTGAGCGTACACCAGGGTCCCGAGTTGACCGTTGGTGAAGGAATGACGATTAAATGTTGGTTTCACCATTTATTGAAATAGTGCTCGATTGAGCATTAGGTGATAAAACCTAATTATGAAAAAGTGAGGGACCAACCAAGAAGGCATGGAACCGACCCTTGAGGATGTGGGACCGACTGATGGTCGATTGAGCAAATCCCAAGTTGTTTGGAAAGAGCTTGTACCCAATATGAGTAATTGCGAAAATTAGGTCAAAATTAGGAAAACGTGTGGGACCGGATTTTCGCAAGCCCTAGGGATGACCCTGGTCGGTTAAGAGGGAATGCACGTGTTACCATGGTGTCCGTGTTTCCGTACTGAGAGTTTCAGCATTTTTTGATGTGCGTTCGAGCAACATTTTGAATTTTCTGAAGAGTTTCATCTTCACTGAAATTCTTGATTTTTGCAGGAATGAGCATGTATGCTCAATTGATCAATATTTTATAAATATCAAAATAGAAATATTTTAATATTCTTTTCGTGAGTAGCCTAGTTGGTCATGGGACCATGTTGACTTTTGGCTTTTTCATGGTTTGAGCAATATTTGAGAAAATATGGCGAAACCATGATTTTTGCTGAAACAGGGAAGTTTCACAAGATGAAGGAAATAATAATTTTTGAAAGATTAGGGATTGCAAGGTGTGGGACCGGCCACGGCTAGGGAATGGCCGGCCGGCTAATTTTCCCGGTCCCACGACTCTTTTTCCTATTTTTATACTATTACTTTTCATGAAACCACGAAAATATGGAGAAACCATGAGTTTTCCTCAACCAAGGAAAGTTGTTAGAATGGAGGAGTTTTCATGGGTTCATGAAAACAACAAAAATAAGGAGAATAATGGAGGAAGCATGGGACCGGCCACGGCTAAGGCATGGCCGGCCGGCCCATGGGCGCTTCTCCATTATTTTAATGTTATTATTTTCTCTCTCCCGTTTTGTGCAGGATTTCTCATTTGTCCATATTTTGGATGCTCGTTCGCGCATTTGGGTGCTCGTTCGTGCATCATGGTTGAGTACACTTGCACCATTTTATGGGACTGACTCAGGAATAGTTCAGATGCCCGATTGCTGAGTATTTATTACTAATTTATGAAATTCAGTGGAGAATGATTCATGAAATTGAGCAATAAAAGTGAGTAGTTTATTTTATCAATTCATAGGATCAGTCGTGGATTCGACCATGAATTTGGAATAATAATAAAATAGGTATTACCATTCCATGGGATCGTGAACTCGACCACATATTCAGAGTAATAAGATTGGTGGTGATATTACCATTTCATGAGATCAGCCGTGGCTTCGACCATGGAATAGGAGTAATATCTATTACCATTTCAAGAGATCAAGCCGTGGATTCGATCATGATATCGAAGCAATACATTTATCTATTACCATTCCATAGAACCAGTCGTGAGTTTGACCATGGAATAGGAGTAATAAGATAAGATAGATTATTTTCTAGGAATCCAGTGGTGGATGTCACGGTAGAATTAATCTATTGCAGAAGGGATATTAACCAGTTAAAGCGTCATACCCATTCTGAGGTGCATAGTCAGGAAACCGCGGATGTTTGCCGAAGTCCTGAAGATGTTATTGCTCTCAATCTTAGGAGAACCGCCTAGGTCTATACACGGTCTCTCTACATAGTCAGGGAACAGTGAGTGTCACCGACGTCCTGAAGGCGTTATTGCTCTCAATCTTACGGAGAACCGCCCAATTATGTTATTCTACATAGAGGGCATGATGAAATGCGAGCTATCAAACGCTCATCTAGTGGAGGCCTTCCGAAATGCATAATCATCATGCCTTCGTAAAATATGAATCATCACATGCATGAAAGCCGTGTCAGAAACATGTATCATGATTTTATCGTTTTGACCTTTGTTGAAAATCCACCATCTACATTAAGTCCCCTGCATAGTGAGGGACAGTCATGTTCCACAGTAAGCATTAAATGGTGATTTTCCATCGATGAGATCAACGGTTTGAACTCAGTCGTGCAAAGGTACTTTCATAATCCTCAATTTACTCCAATGGTGTCATGTACGAGCAAATGTGCGGGTGAGAACTCTGATAGTTGATCGGGTGCGATTCTGTGAGTACGAAAAGATAAAGCATCACTGATTTGGTCGGTCAAAAGGCCAATTTTGGTCGATTTAGGATTTATGGACCCAAGCCCAAAAAAGGAATCCCATGTTTTATTAAGTTTTGGAAATAAAATTGATATAAAAGGAGGAAGCCCTAAAATTCTTTTATTTTTTGGTCGACCAAGAACTTCATCTCTTCACCACCTTCACGTTAGTAGCAGCAGGAGGGGGAGATTTTCCGCCGGACTCAGCGTCGCGACCGTCACTGACTTCCGATCAAGTTCCGGTCGGTGCCGACATGTACGTCCGACGATTTTTTTTTTTTTTGCTGTGTGTTTTCATGAATTTTCCATGAGTTGTTGAAAACAAAATTCCATGTGTGCATGTATGCATAGGTTTTATGAAATTTGTTTGTTTTGAAATACGTACGCACGTTCGTTTAATAGTTTAAGAAATGAGCAAAAAATCTCTAATATGAAAGAGACACATATATTATTGAATAGACATGGTCTAAGTGCAGTAGAGAAAATTTTGTTTATGAGGGTTCATGAAAACCCAAATTTATTTTGAAAGCACGAACTTTCACAAGTACTTTTAGGAACGTAGGTTCGTTCGTAGTAGAAGCAGTAAATAACAATCTTTAGAGTTAAAGGAATTTTGAAAAAACCTGTAGTTCATGATAAAATTTATGCGTGAACTTTCAAAAATTTGTTTGGAACATATAGACTTTTACAAAAATAGTAAAGACCCTCATTTTATAGGCGAATGCTCATATGAGCAAAAGTTTTTTTTTTTTTTTTTATATATATGGTACGTGAGTTATTAACACACAATTTTTTTTTAAAATTACATGACCTGTTCACGTTTTGTTTTTAAAAAAAATCAAACTTTGATTTATGGAAAATTGCTGAAAGCAAACAGTATTTGGTGAATTCGTTAACTCGTAAAGTGCGCATGAGTTTGGTGATTTTATAGTGTGTGTTCACGTAAAAATCAGCGAATGTTCATATGGAAGGTTATATGGATCATTCATGGTTTCATGAAAAGTCAGGTGTTTGACTTCAAATTTTGCTCGTTCTTGCAGGTTTTAAGAAGCAAGCAAGTTTTCAGAGTTTTACGTTGTTATCACTAAGTTCGTGAAATTGTAAATAGGTAAGAGTTGAGGATTACCACTTTCGTTATGAAATCAATATTAGGATATCTGTAATCATGTGCTTCTGATTTGGTTCCATACGATGGTGACTTCCAGCAGTAGCAGTGATTCTGATTATTATTATTCTTCCAGCTCCTCTGAAGAAGACTCCAAAGCTTCCGCAGTCAAATCGTGATCTAAGAAGAATCATGCTAAGTGAACGACGCCTAGCATGCCTCTTAATGACTGGAGAGTCACTTATGATGAGCTCATGAAGAGAAAAACCGAGGATGATAGGTTGGATGATCATCAACGAAGAAGGGACCGAGTCCGGTGTAGAGTGCTAGCAGCTGAGGAGAAACTTCAATCTCGAGCCGATGGTTTACCCTCTGACTCTGATGCTTCGAAAGATGAACCCGTGTGGGTGCCGTAAGATCGCAAGATTAATCCAGACCGGCGTACCAGGGAGATCGAGAGACTGGTCAAATCTAACCTTGAAGCTGAGCGTAAAGAAGAAGAGTACCAGGACTCATTATACAGCGATCCTGATATTCATCCAGACTTCGTCAATGGCCCTGATAGTGATTCCGACGAAGAGCTCGAAGAGGATTCCGCAAAAGACGATGATGATGAATATGATAATTCTGACAGATCTGATGGCCCCGATGAATCTGATGAGTAGTCTTGTTCATGAACCTCTCTGGGATTATTTGTTTTTGCTGAAGTAGATATTCTCTTGTTATTTGTGCAGTTTTACTGTAGCGACGTTTCTTTAGAGATTATTTTTTGAATCATAACCCCTCGTCGTATCGTTTTCCAAATATTCTTCATATCTCCGGCTGATGGACCAATGTCCACGTGGACAATAATCATCCACGAAGTGCAACTATATGAACTGTCTGAGAAATACGAGGTCTGCCAGATAATCAATCTATAGTCGTAATGTTGACTACACCTGAATGGTCAGTCCCCAGTATTGTTATGCTTCTCCCATTCGTCATGCCTCTGATTCGAGATTTAGGGTTTCAGTAGAAACCACAACAACTTGTTTACCCGTTATGGGATAAATATCCACGTTTCGACTTGCAATTCCTAGGGTTTCTTACACAAACAGTCCATCATCTCTTGCCTTTGTATACTATCAGAAGAAATTTGATCACGATCATACCTCTCATCACCATGTCTGGAAGCAGTGTTTCTTCAAGAAGTGAATCTCGCGCAGAACGTGTTGCGGCAGTATCCGTTTCGGTGAGTTACACATTTTCTCTTATCTCCGTTCAATCAGGGTGATTGATCAAAAGAAAATAATTTATCGCAGGATAATCAGAACAATCAGTATTCTTCTTGTAGTTTGAGACCCAAACGGATTGTTAAAGCTCTTTCCCGATATAGGTCGGCTCATGCTGAAGCTGGAGCATTCGTAAGTAATTCCATAACTTCTCAACTGGAGTTTTACCATGCTCGATATTCGATAAAACTAAATATTCCTATACTTCATCGCATGTTGATGTTCGTGTTTTTGCCGATGCTAGCAAGAGGAAGAATGGGAAATCCGTGTTCGTGGTCGACGTTAGCAACAACCGTGTCGACGAAGAACCTACTGATTCCGTGGAGGCTGGGGATAGAGTTCACGCTCACGAATACCCAACATCTTGACTCCCATTTGAAGCTCCCATGATCAACAATTGCCCGAATAATGAAGTGGTTGGTGGATTCGTCATTCCCAAGTGTCACGCGCCCCTGTATACCAAAATTTGGAGAAGGTACGGGCGTATTGCTACGACCGAAGTATGAAAGGGCTTTCTACCAACCCTCCTGACTACAGTTGTATGGTTGTTACTGATCATTAAAGAGATGAACCGGATGCATCTGCGAGATGTTAAGAATCATGAACTCCACAAATGGGACGAGATGATTTCAAACTGTGAAACCCTGCAGTTTAACATAGGCTGGCTTCGTCATAGGCTCGAGATGATCAAAATTCACAAGGCGGAGGCTGCTGCTGATGCGATTTCTGCGACCACTGCCATATTGGAGGAGGAAAAGACACTTTCCTTGGAGTCAGCAAGAGTTGAGAAGGCGGTTCAGGACTTTAAAATGAAAACCAAAAATTTCCGGAAAAAACTTGACAGGGTTTTCTATAGAGATTATCCTCTTTTGGATGGTTTACTATGAGTGAGCGTTGGCGAGAGAATTTTTTTTTTATGTAGGTCTGAGATTTTGTTTTGAATAAAGTGGATGATTCAAAAATTCTTGTGAGATTCACAAAATACTTGGAATTTTGAATGAATGAGCATACTGCATACTCTTTTGGAGAAAACGGAAATTACATTTAGAAATTTAATACTTTAAGTATCGTTCAAGCATAATATGCCTTGAGCCACTTTCCATTGATGATATTTCCTTCGACTCCTCCATTAACATCTAAGATTTTGTAATATCCGCTAGATACTGCCTTGATAACTGTATAAGGCCCTTCCCATTTAGGAGAGAACTTGGGGGCGGACATGTCTTGCTGGATATGTTTTGTTGTTTTCAAAACCAAATCTCCTACTTGAAATGTTCGAGGTCTTACCATTTTGTTGTATGCCTTGGAAATTCTCTGTTTGTAGGTTTCCACATATTTTTCTACCTTAGCCCTTCTCGATTCAAGCATATCTAACTCAACAATCCTCGAGTTAGATACTTCGATTTCATCCCATTGCACTCCACTGTACGCCGTGATTCTTGCAGAGGGAATCTTGATCGCAGCTGGGAGGATAACATTAGTGCCATAGACAAGAGAATATGGTGAAGTCCCAATTGAACTCCTTGGTGCGGTACGGTAGGCCCATAAATCCATGTGTAATTCCTCATGCCACGTTCGTGGATTGTCATGAACTATTCGACTGAGAATCCGGATCAAGGTTTTGTTGGTACTCTCCGATTTTCCGTTTCCTTGGGGATAGTATGGTGTGGAGAAAATCTGTTTGATCCCATATTCCTCGAGAAATTCCGCAACATGTTTGTTGGCGAAGGGAGTTCCATTATCTATAATAATGTGTTTAGGAATGTCAAATCTGCAAATGATATATTCTTTGATAAAAGCTGCAATTGTGACTCCAGTGGTGTTTCGAAGAGGAATAGCTTCAACCCACTTGGTAAAATAGTCAGTTGCTGTAATGATGAATTCATGTTGCTTCGAAGATGCTGGATTGATTTTCCCGATAATATCCAGTCTCCAGCTGTAGAAGGGCCATGGACTGCTCACAAAATTTAATGGAAGACAAGGAGTGTGAATGAGGTTACCGTGAACCTGGCATTGATGACATCTCCGAACATAGGCGGATGCATCATCTTACATGATTGGACAATAATATTTATCATGAATTTGGAGAAATAACTTCTTCTTTCCTTGGTGTTCACCTTCGTGCATCTCTTTCAAGATTGTAGGAATTTCATGTTCATCCAAGCATCTCATGAGATTCCCACCAAAGCTTTTGCGATACAACATCCCTTCCAGGTAGAAAAAACGCTTGTATATTTGAATGAGTTTGATTGCTCCCTTCTTCTCCGATGGAAGATCGTTGTCGCGAAGATACTTTATGTAAGGTTCTCTCCAGTCTCCAGTGTGATGGATTGTTATAATCTCCAAATGACGAGGCGGTGTTTGGCAATCGGGACAGGATCCTTGCAGCATCCTCGACTGAGCTTCCATGGAGGGCCAATAGTAACCAAGCCTTTGAAGTCTTCTGTAGAGTGTGACCACTATGGTTTGCCCACATATTTCCTCATGTATCCGTTTGAGTTGTTCACTGGTATCTCCGAGGCATCGTGACAGGGATCCATCAGGATTGCGGTAATATAACGCTCCGTGCAGCAAGAAAAGGTATTTCATCTCCTTGAGACTAATTTTCCCCTCCGTAAGAGAATTGCTCAATTCATAAATGATGGGCGCCCGCCAGTCGTTCGATTGAGCATCTTCGACTTGAGTAAGTCAGGTAGATGATACAGAGCGCCTTTGTACAGTGATGGATTTCTCGAATCCTTCAAATTACAGTTTGGATGCTAGAGTTGATAGACAATCAACATGTATATTGTTGGTATGGCCGGTATGGACAATTGTTGCATCAGAAAAATGAGTTAATAGTCGTTGCGCCTCGGTCCTGAATGGAGCAAGTGTTATTTCTTTGAGATAGTATACTCCATTCATTTGATAGACCATCAACTTTGAGTCTCCTCTGATTTCTAAGTGCTTTGCTCTGGCTTTCTTGGCTAAAGATAACCCTAGGATAAAAGCTTCATATTCTCCTGAATTGTTGGTGCAGTGAAAATCCAGCTTGAACGAATGTGAGAAGACTTCACCGGATAGAGATACTAGCACAATGCCCACTCCACCATTATCATTGCTCGGAGTGGAATATCCATCAAAATATAGTAGCCATGTTTCTTCTTGAACGACTGAAATTTCTGGAAACTCACCAGGCATTTCTTCATGCAACATTGTGACGTCTTCTCCAGGGAAAGCATCAAGTAAGTCTGCGACTGCTTGTCCTTTGATTTCTTTTGGAGGGACACACGCTATGTAAAATTCTTACATTTGAAGTATCTATTTTGCTGGTCTCCCGATCAATGCAGTTTTTGACAGTAAGAATTTTATGGGATCAACTTTGGCCACCAGCACGACCCTGTTTGATAGTAGATAATGTCTGAATCTCTGAATTGCATGAACCAATGCTAGACATGCCCTTTCAGCCTTTGGGTATCGGAGTTGGGCATCCCTCATTGTGCAACTGAAGTAATAGATTGGACGTTCTAAACCTTCTTCATCCTCTTGAGCCAGGAGTGCTCCAATGACGACATCGCTGGAGGCTGTATAAAGTATCAGCGGTCGTCCTTGCACTGGAGATTTCATGACAGCGAGTGATAGTAATATTTGTTGTATTTTCTGAAATCCTTCTTGTTGAACAGTTGTCCATGCAAAATTTGGTCCTTTCTTCAACAGAAGAGTGAATGAAGCAATGAGTTGAGCGAGTCCAGGAATGAAACAAAGGATATAATTGACTTTGCCCATGAAACTCTGGAGCTCTTTTCACAGTTTGTGCAGGAGGCATGGTATTAATATCTTTTGTCTTGTCTGGATCAACCTTGATTCCTTCTGCAGTAACCAGGAATCCGAGAAACTTTTCGGAAGAAACACTAAAAGCGCATTTTAGAGGATTCATCTTTAGTTTGTCTTCCCTGCATCTTTCGAAGACTTGTCTTAGGATGTCCAGGTGGGATGTCCGAGTCTTCGATTTTACCACCACATCATCAACATAGTCCTCTACTTGCTTGTGCATCATGTCATGGAATATTACGGTCATGGCTCGCTGATAAGTGGCTCCTGCGTTCTTCAAGCCGAAAGGCATCACTGTGTAGTGGAAGTTTCCAATGGGAGTCTGAAATGCAGTCTTGTTAGCGTCATGCTCGTACATCTTGATTTGGTTGCATCCACTATAACCGTCCATGAACGAGAACATGTCGTGACTGCTGGTTGCGTCGACGAGCATATCAATGTTTGGAAATGGAAAGTCATCATTCGGGAAACACTTGTTCATGTTCCTGAAATCCACACATCATCGAATCTGGCCATTTTTCTTCTTAACTGGGACAATGTTCGCCAGCCATGTTGGATGTTGAATGGGATTTTTGAATCCTGTTGTTAGTAGTTTCTGGATTTACACCTTGATTTGTTCCTCAACCTCGTGTATGAATTTCTTGGGCGGTTGTTTGATAGGTTTGGAACCGGGAGTGATGTGCAGATGATGAGTGACTAATTTATCGTCCAGGCCGGGCATCTCTTCGTACGTCCAGGCGAAGATATCTTTGTACTCTTCAACACACCTATCAATCCTTATCGTTCCTCAGGTGAGAGAGCAGAACTGATTAGAATTGGCCTTGGGTTCTCGTCTGTTCCGATGTTGATAGTTTCAAGATCGTCAGTTGTGGAATCTGTGCCATCTTGCAGCTGTCGTGGTGCATCTCTAATTTCCTCATCGGGTGATTACTCACTCTGGCATGATTCTTCAGGGCGGGGAGACTTTTCATAGACCTCCCCTGTTAATTGCTAATCCTTAAGATGGAGATAAATGACTCTCCCTTCTGCATCATAATCAGTAATAAAGTTGGACTTTTTATGAGTCGTACCTTGACCCTGACGACGCTTGAGTGGTGTAATAGACGACTTGACGGATTTAGCATCTATTGATGATGGTTTTTCAGCTTTCTCAATATACTTCCAACTTGGGAGTGGAGTATTGCAGATCTTGCTTGGAGGTTCGGGGATGCTCTTTGGAGGTTCCAGGAACTCAGCATCATAAACTGGAGCATAAGGAGACACCAAAGCTGGGATGCGGACAATTTTGTTGTTGAACAAAGCCTTCATACACCGTGGTACTTTGAATGAACAACCTTATTGTCGTGAAGCCATGGTCTTCCGAGTATCATGTGATAGTCAGGGTCTTTCTCGATCACATGAAACTTGACAGTGGATCGAATTGGACCCACTTTCATATCCACATAGACATACCCGTATGTGTGACTTTGGCTTCCTTCAAACCCGTCATCAATATGGGATGATGAACGATATTGCTTTATGAAACTTTGGCTTCCTTGAGAGTCTTCATAGTGATGACATTCGTGGAGGCACCCGTGTCGATGAGAAATCTCCTGAATTTGGATTCCTTAACGGAAGCAGTTACGAACAGGGCTCGGTTATGGCCTTCCTCCGCCATTCGGTATTCCTCAGTGAAGGTAATGTTGTTGATCGAAAGTTCAGATACCATGGACACTTGTTCAACCACCAGAGATGATGGAACTATTCGCGCGTCAGATGATATTTTGTTGAGTGCGGCAAACTTTCCGTGCGCTGATCTCTGGAGAAATGCAGCAGTTCACATAGATTCTGGATCAAATGTGCAACCTCTTGTTCCACCGGCTTTTCATATGTGGTGAACCTGTTGGCTCGAGGATGATCATCGGTCGAGGGATTAGCCATCAGCGTCAGAGTTTCTTGAGCAGGAGCGCCACTCAAGTCTGATGTCAGTCTGACAAGGAAATTCAATATGTTGTTCAGCGTCTCTTTCATCAGATCCATGTTCCTTGTATGAATCTCCTGTACTCGTGCCAGTTCGATCAAGGTCGGGATTTCCGCGTCTGCAGTTCCATTGGAAAGAGTGTTGGAAGGAGGAACATTTCTATTCGAAATATTCTGACTAGAATTCGAAGTAGTTGAGTTATACCTAAGACCAACCATTTTTGAAAGTTGAGATTGCAACCGAGAGATTAATCTCCCACTTTGGTTGCCAATTTTTGGATGGGGGAAAACGGTTTGCTGGTTTTATAGGAAAGTGAAGATTCGAGCGTACGATCGAGATTCCTTAACCGAGCAAACTGCTGAACCTCACACAGATGCCTGTAAAGGGAGTGCTTAGATTTGAGAGATCAATCTGTATGACTCCGGCCTAAACCAAGACAATGGTCGTTCCAGGGTCAATTCGGTCACAAAGAGGGAGATGGGTTGATCTGTAGGAGAGAAGCTGAGAATTGTGTGGGATCAATGATGATCAAGGATTGTGGATGTGTTGAAGGTTTCTGCACTAATGGTGAACTGCTGATTTCGAATAAGTTCTGGTAGATTGACGAATTCTTGAGAGTAGTTACTCGATAAATTCTATGTTGACAATTGCTGATAGCTAGTGATCATTCGTTGTCTTCAATCATGGATTCAGAGACTTATTTATATTTTCAGAGTCATGAATACCTTGATCCCTGTAAGTGTGACGGTTTCTTGAGTGAAAGAGTGGGAAAGTGGGAAATCGTGGTGAAACCAGTTCCAGGTCGTGGGGAGACTTGGTTTATAATTCACCCACTACTTTTCTAACTCCTTCAACCGTTGCACGACTTACTCACATTCTCTCATTGTGGATGTATCCACGTGCCGTAGGCTGCCAGACCAAAACCCTAAGTGATATCCCCCATTTGTGACGTGATTGCTGTCTCACGAATCATGGAGTCTGCATGACAGACGTGTGTTTAATTAGTCATGTTGACTGATTTAGACAGTCTAGGTTTTGTTGAATTAAGCATGAATGACGAATTTCTCAGTGGAACATTCGAGTAACTAAGCAAGTGTTGCTCGACGAATTACTGGATATTGATGGTTGGAGCAATTGAGTAAGTATTGGGAATTACTGAATATTGATAGTTGGACAATTGAGCAAGTATTACTCAGTTCGACAAATTACTGAATATTGATAGTTGGATCAATATTCGAGCAATTGCTCAATTCGACGGATTACTGAAAAATTACTGAATATTGATAATTGGATCAATATTCGAGCAACTGAGCAAGTATTGCTCATTTTAGCAAATTACTGATAATTTACTGAATTTTAATGGATTGAGCAAGTATCTCTCAATTCAGCAAATTATTTAGGGATGCCGTGACCCAGTAAAAATATTAATTAAAAATATTGGTAGATTACCAAATATTATATAATTAATCTGCATGTTGTTTGCTGGATCAACATAAATTTGTTCAAAGTGTGAACATGCTCAGAATGATAATTTGTTGAGCGTTTGTTCGAAACCCTTAATTTTGATCGATTGCTCATTAATTGATGGATTACTGAAAATAGGTCATGAGCCAAGGAGGGACCGACCACACGGGACTATGGAAGTCCATGCGACGCCCAATTTCTCGAGTGAGCGTACACCAGGGTCCCGAGTTGACTGGTTGGTGAAGGAATGACGATTAAATGTTGGTTTCATCATTTATTGAAATAGTGCTCGATTGAGCATTAGGTGATAAAACCTAATTATGAAAAAGTGAGGGACCGGCCAAGAAGGCATGGAACCGGCCCTTGAGGGTGTGGGACCGACTGATGGTCGATTGATCAAATCCCAAGTTGTTTGGAAAGAGCTTGGACCCAATATGAGTAATTGCGCAAATTAGGTAAAAATTAGGAAAACGTGTGAGACCGGCTTTGTGCAAGCCCTAGGGATGACCCTGGTCAGTCAAGAGGGAATGCACGTGTTACCATGGTGTCCGTGTTTCCGTACTAAGAGTTTCAACATTTTCTGATGTGTGTTCGAGCAACATTGTGAATTTTCAGAAGAGTTTCATCTTGACTGAAATTCTTGATTTTTGCAGGAATGAGCATGTATGCTCAATTGATCAATATTTTATAAATATTTTAATATTCTTTTCGTGCGTAGCCTTGTCGGTCATGGGACCATGTTGACTTTTGGCTTTTTCATGGTTTGAGCAATATTTGAGAAAATATGGAGAAACCATGATTTTTGCTGAAACAGGGAAGTTTCACAAGATGAGGGAAATAATAGTTTATGAAAGATTAGGGATTGCAAGATGTGGGACCGTCCACGGCTAGGGAATGGCCGTCCGGCTAAGTTTCCCGGTCCCACGACTCTTTTTCCTATTTTTATACTATTATTTTTCATGAAACCACGAAAATATGGAGAAACCATGAGTTTTCCTCAACCAAGGAAAGTTGTTAGAATGGAGGAGTTTTCATGGGTTCATGAAAACAACAAAAATAAGGATAATAATGGAGGAAGCATGGGACCGGCCACGGCTAAGGCATGGCCGGCCGGCCCATGGGCGCTTCTTCATTATTTTAATGTTATTATTTTCTCTCTCCCGTTTTGTGCAGGATTCCTCATTTGTCCATATTTTGGATGCTCGTTCGCGCATTTGGGTGCTCGTTCGTGCATCATGGTTGAGTACACTTGCACCATTTTATGGGACTCACTCAGGAATAGCTCAGATGCCCGATTGCTGAGATTTATTACTAATTTATGAAATTCAGTGGAGAATGATTCATGAAATTGAGCAATAAAAGTGAGTAGTTTATTATTATCAATTTATAGGATCAGCCTTGGATTCGACCATGAATTCGGAATAATAATAAAATAGGTATTACCATTCCATGAGATCGTGGATTCGACCACAGAATCGGAGTAATAAGATTGGTGGTGATATTACTATTTCATGAGATCAGCCGTGATTCGACCACGAAATAGGAGTAATATCTATTACCATTTCATGAGATCAAGCCGTGGATTTGATCATGAAGTCAGAGCAATACATTTATCTATTACCATTCTATAGAACCAGTCGTGAGTTTGACCGTGGAATAGGAGTAATAAGATAAGATAGATTATTTTCTAGGAATCCAGTGGTGGATGTCACGGTAGAATTAATCCATTGCAGAAGGGATATTAGCCAGTTAAAGCGTCATACCCATTCTGAGGTGCATAGTCAGGAAACAACGGATGTTTGCCGAAGTCCTGGAGACGTTATTGCTCTCAATTTTACGGAGAACCGCCTGGGTCTATACACAGTCTCTCTACATATTCAGGGAACAGTGAGTGTCACCGACGTCCTGAAGGCATTATTGCTCTCAATCTTACGGAGAACCACCCAATCGTTCTTCTATATAGAGGAGGGTCTCTGTCATGTAGTCAGGGAACAACGAGTGTCACCGACGTCCTGAAGGCGTTATTGCTCTCAATCTTACGGAGAACCACCCAATTATGTTATTCTACATAGTGGGCATGATGAAAAGCGAGGTATCGAACGCTCAGCTAGTGGAGGCCTTCCGAAATGCATAATCATCATGCCTTCGTAAAATATGAATCGTCACATTCCTGAAAGCCGTGTCAGAAACATGTATCATGATTTTACGGTTTTGACCTTTGTTGAAAATCCACCATCTACGGAAGTACTTAAGTTCATATGGCACTTGGCGTGGCCAATGGTACCCATTAGACACGCAAATTTGCTTTTTGGCGTGGCCATTGGTTCTCCTATGGACACACAACTTGTATTTGGCGTAGCCATTTTTTACCATACAGACACGTAATTAATATTTTGGCGTAATCATTATTTACCATACATACACGCAATTTGTGTTTTGGCGTAGCCATTGGTTATCCAATAGACACAACATATAGGTTTAACATGGCTATATGTTATGTTTAACCAAGCTAATTTCAATTACCTTCATCCACGTGGTTATATTAGGAACCGTTGAATCTCTTTTAAGATGATGCAATATTGACCGTTAAATTAGATACATCCTACACCAGCCACATGTAACGTTGTGAGCCGTTCATTGGATATCCTATAGACATGCCATATAGATGACTATATGTGATATTTAGTCACTCCATACACCGTGTCTATATGTGATATTTAGCCACGCCAATTTAATCTTGTGTGCATTTACCTTCATCCACGTGGATATATTAAGAACCGTTGAATCTCTTTTAAGATGATGCAATATTGAACGTTAAATTAGATGCATCCTACACCCTCCAAATGTAACGTTATGATTCGTTCATTGGATATCCTATAGACATGCCATATAACGTGGCTATATGTGATATTTAGACAAGCCAATTTAATCTTGTGTGCAATTACCTTCATCCATGTGTCTGTATTAGGAAACGTTGAATCTCTTTCAAGGTGATGCAATATTGACCATCAAATCTGATGCATCCGACACCATCCACATGTAACGTTGTGAGTCGTTTTTTGGATATCCTATAGACACACCATATAGCGTGGCTATATGAGATATTTAGCCACGCCAATTTAATCTTGTGTATAATTACCTTCATCCACGTGGTAGTATTAGGAACTGTTGAATCTCTTTTAAGATGATGCAATATTGACCATCAAATTAGATGCATCCTACGCCGTCCACATTAATGTTATGATCCGTTCATTTGATATCCTACCGACACGCCATATAACGTGGCTATATGTGATATTTAGCCGCGCCAATTTAATTTGTTTAACGTGGCTATATGTGATTTTTATCCACGTCAATTAATCTTGATTGCAATTACCTTCATACACATGGCACTAACTGAGACGTTCATTTTTTTTTCTAATAAATGCTTTCTACACTGTCCACCTGGCACTATCCCAATCGTTCATTTGGTACCAAATTCTCTTATATTTTAGAAATTGTGGTTAAATATGAAATTCATATTGTTATTAATCACACAGTAAAATGTTTAGATTTGTTCTAAAAGTTTGCAAAAGAAAATATTAAAGAACATTTATCTAAAAATCATCAGTTTTTCTTCAACTTTTTTGATGGTGGTTTATCTGCACTTAATGGATCAGGTTGTGACATTCTCAATGCGCCAAACCTTGTTTTCCTATGTTGCTCATCTGGAAGTTGGTATGCATGCTCTACATTTTGTACATATAACTTTTTCCGCACATTTTTAGGCTTCTCAGGAAGCATTTCAGAGGCTGCATGACTCCCGGAATGTTGATTGATTGTTAGGTGCTTCTCATTCCGTTGATCATCTGCTAGGCTGGTAGGTGTTCTTAGATCACTGTCCAATTTATTCTCAGAATCTAAAACTAGTTCTGGTTGCTTATGAGGTTTTCCATGCTGTGGAGTTTCCTGCAGCAAGAGATTAAATGTATTATATATAATAAAATCCAAGGAGAATTCGTCTGACTGCCGCACCATTTTTCACAACTGACGTCCATAATAAAATCCGTAACCAAATATCTTTATTCAATAGATCAATTTTCTAATTTATACTGGCATTCATGTTCCATTTAGTTGTTAATATATTTTTATCTCAAACTTATTCTTTAATGAAACTCACGATTTACGTAAAACAATATATATATACTTGATTAACAAAGCAAAAGATCTAAGAAACTAACCTTGTCATCAGAGATGGTACACTTATCTTTCGGCCATCCCACAAAACTGTTTTCATCTTCGTATATTGTCTTAAAGTCACCACTTGGTTCTGTTAACACGAACAATGGCTCGATAACCTCAAGAATATTGACATCATAACAGTTACTAGGAAGATCTTTTCCATGTATTTTCTGATGAGGCACCGTAGGTAAAATACTGCCTCTAGGAATGATGTTTTCCCTAGATCCATGCCAAAAGTCGTATTTTGCTTCCTACAGAAATTACGACATATGAACATCATATATAAAGAGAAGACGCTAGAATCAGCAATATAGATTTATAACCAAGAAAAAAACATACTACATTAGATGTCTTATCCATAGGTTCTCTCATAGATGTGCACGAGTTCTTCTTAGATCCATCAGAAGGGTTGCTACGTGTAGGAGACTTCCATAGAGAAGTAGTTGGTTGGGAATTACTGGTAGAAATATGCATAAGATTAGAAGAATGCTACTTAGTTACTTTTGAATGTTACACATATTTCTATTTTTCTAGGTTCTCTAATTTACACTTGGATCGGTGATTCATATAATTGGTATCATCTTTGTGTCTCATATATCCTTCGTAATTAATACGAACTAGATAGACTGGTTTATGTATATTCGACTTACAAATCAAACAAGCCAAGCAACTAACCTTAACCTTAGGAGGCTCGGTAAACTGAACACCACACTCTGGCCAAGGAATCGTTTTCCCAACAGTTTGTCCTAATGTTTCTATACCAGCAAATCATACGGACAGACAAAAATTCTCCTTTATTACTTCCTCAATCAGGATTTTGTGGAAATCAACCTCCACCCCATCATTTCCATGTAATTGTTGTTTTACTTTTAACAAAAAAGCTTTACCTCTAGCAAGGATGTTTTCCTTAGACTGGTCAAAAAGGTTGCAACTTCTACCCTGCGGAAATATATGGCATATGAACATCTTCAAGCGAAAACTTCAAAACAAATTGAGATTTAAAATGCATGTAAAAATAAAACAGATACCAGAGAAACTTCTTTAGTTATCGTGATCTCAGATTAGCTCCGATTAGGTGGAGCTTTTGATGTCACATCCAGAGTATATTTCCCAGAATTTTGTTGACTTACCTGCAATAGTAGAGTAATATTCCATATTCGGGTAAAAAATATACCAAATTCCACCGTGAATGCAAAGACACAAATAAATTGAATAGGTAACAAATATGCAGTGATTGAATTATGGCACATTGTACAACTAACTCATAATCAAATAGGTAACACATATCGGTCTATAAAGTTCTCCAAAATACACCATAGCATCCGTGATTCATATAGTTGATAGCATATTTGATACTCATATGATCTTAAGATCATGTAACTGGTTTAAAACACATACCTTCAGAACTTTTTCAGATATTACAATACGAGATTGGCTTTGGTTGAGTAGAGGCGGTGATTCCACATCCTCGGAATGTTTTGGTTGACTTACCTGCATCAGAAAATTGAAATGAAATATGCACCTTCCTTTTGCAGTGAAACCATTTAAGCACAATGCACAACTAACTCATAATCATATAGCTAACCACATATCTCGGTCTATAAGGTTCTCTAAAATATATCATATAGCTAACCACATATCTCGGTCTATAAGGTTCTCTAAAATATACACTAACGTCCGTGATTCATATAGGTGATAGCATATTCATCTTTAATATCAAACAAGCTATATATAAAACTGGTTTACGCAAAAACATATCCAATGAGTTAATAAAGCAAACAAGCCAAACAACCAACCTTTTGATCCAAGATGGTTTGATTTAATGGCCAACAAATTTCAGCATCACAAACATCTTTTAAAGTTTTTATCCCAGATTTGCCTGCGGGTAATTTGATGGTTTCATTTAGTACTTCATTAACCCAGACGTTGTAGCATGTAACTGAACCAATCATTCTTGACTTCAATTTAAATATTTCCGTCTTTTTAGAGTAAGTTGTACCAATGAAAACGATATTGTCCTTTTCTCCAGAACAAAGTTTGCATCCTATGCCCTGTAAAAACACATGGCACATGAGAGATAATAAATGGAATATTAAAAATTTAAATGCGTTGAAAAACAATACTGTTAGAGCACTGCTCGGTCGAACTCGCATGCATTTCTATCTCAAGCATGTTTGTCAATGTTAGTGATCAAAACTATAAGTCTTGATTTCTAGTCTACTTATAGATTTCTCGGACTAGGACATATATTGTGTAGTTGAGACTTAGACTTCACGACGTTTATCATTTGAAAACGAAGAACTACTAAGGAGAGCTTGTGGAACTTCATCGACAAAAGGTATGTGGAGACTGAAACTCATCTATCACTTGGAAAATCTATTTCTACTCTATCTCCTATATTGAGACATAAGTCATATTACGATATAGTTTTCTATTATACACATTTGAGATTTCGAGCTAAGTTTAACTCGCTTATATATTTCTCGAAATATGTGTTGGTAAGATTTCATTTCGACCAACTTCATCTTATATTCTTGATGCGAGTCAATAAATGATCATGTGAAAATTTCCAAGCAACATCTTACATGGTTTGTGTGATACAATCATTTGGTGTAAACTTGGAATGTTTCGTTATGATTATTTCAATATCTTGAAAATTGCTTTGATGCTAATAGTATGTGAAAAAGGCTACTGTCATCCTCTAAGAAAGTTTCAATGATTGAAATAAGAGTTCAGAACACTTAACCATTATTGGATATGTCATGTTGTGTACTCTTGCACATATATAATCCATGTCCAGGAACCATAGTATGCGTACCCGTACATGTACCCGTTGGCTTGAGAAAAATCCGGGAATAATTATGCGCACCCGTTCATGTACTTGCATAAGGTTCATGTCCAAATATTTCTGCTGGAACTGGAAGTTCGCGTACCCGTTTACGTACTCGCGAAACCCAATTTTGGTCCGGATATTTCAAGTACGCGTACCCGTTTGCATACTTGAAGGTTAAAGTTCTAAAATCGGTTATGTTTATGAACTTAAATATTTACAAAATAAGGAATGCAATCTTCGCAAACCGTGGCTATAATGTTTATGAGAATATAGCAATTGAACAACTCTTTAACTAGTTTCATTTGAGTCATTTAAACTAGTTATGGTTAAGATGAACATTATTGATATGAGAGTAATCATATGGATAACTTCGGTTAACTATTATTGAACCAACATGGTGTACACGTTTAGGTATTGTTACATAAACCTAAATGAGGGTACATTTCATTTGTGTGCAACAAGATAAGTTCGATATAACGGCTGAAAGATATTAGCTTGGTTGAATCAGGTTTTTCATCTAACGGTGAATATTGAATGCTTTGTTACCAAGGTAACTTGGATTGCAAACCCTGATTTGAAAACTATATAAAGGAGAACTCTAGCAACTGGGAAATCTAATCCCCACACTTCTGTATGTTAATAGTTGCATAACTAGAGTTGATTCTCCTTTAACCTTAGGTTTCTCTCGAGACCCTATAGGTTAACAACTTGAAGACTTCGTTGGGATTGTGAATCCAGAGCCAACTATTTTCTCTGTAGTTGCGTGATCTGATCTTGCTGTTTCTATCGTGTTGAGTACAATTAGAATGATTGGCTCGAGATTAATATCTCCGATAGGCAAGTCAAAAAGTAATCACAAACATCTTCGTATCATCGTTTATGATTCCACAATATCTTGTTTCGCTAGTCGATTAAGATTATTGTGAGGTGATTGATAATACTTGGTTGTTCTTCGGGAATATAAGACCGGTTTATCAATTGGCTCCTGTTCACCTTGATTTATCAAAAGACAGAAAAAAGATCATAGGTACTTTTGTGGGAGACAGATTTATCTATTCCAATAAACTTTTCAGTGTGAGACATATTTGCTTATCAAGTCTTCGACTTTGGGTCGTAGCAACTCTTGGTTGTGGGTGAGATCAACTAAGGGAATAAAGTGCGTAGTATCCTGCTGGGATCAGATACGTAAGGAATACAACTGTACCTTGAATCAGTGTGATATTGATCAGGGTTCAACTACAGTCCAGTCCGAAGTTCATTGGTACTAGGCTAGTGTATGTAGTGTGTTCAAAGATGGACTAGGTCCTGGGGTTTTTCTGCATTTGTTGTTTTCCTCGTTAACAAAATTCTGGTGTCTGTATTATTTCTTTTCCGCATTATATTTTGTTATATAATTGAAATATCACAGGTTGTGCGTTGTATCGATCAGAAAATCCAATATTTGGTTGTTGATTGAGATTGATTGATCCTTGAACATTGGTCTTTGGTACCGTTTAATTTTACTCCTCTTATATTCAATCGGGCTCGCAAATTCCTATTTTATTATTGCAGATTGAATTGAGAGTTAGAGATATAAACTCTTGTATATACTTTTCTTTAGATTGAGTCTGACTGTCTAGTTGATTCTCTAGAAAGTATATTGGAGTAAGTCCTTTCAAATTGCCAAACGAATTGTTGCGTGTGGTTGTTGTACCCCCGTATTTTCACATACATCAATCGTTACATTTTCAGATGGCACATTCTGAGATTCCCCCGTGGATGGAGGATACAAAGACTTCTTTTTTGATACTAAAGACGCCGAGGATTCAGTAGAAACGGTCGGCGTTTTAGTACAAGGAGAGTCTCGCTTCGCAGACCCTTTCATGCTTTCAGATGACCTCTCCAGACCGGATTTCCCATGTTTTTTTTGGAAGTTTCTTAACTGATTCTGAACTTATCTTATTCTTAGATCGATAGGAGGTGTTGCTAGGTCCAACATCCTGTGATTGTAGTTGAACACATTGTTAGAAAAAATTAGATATTGTATGCCAATTTTTAAATAAGTTACACAATCTAATCAAAACTCAGTTCACTTACTTCTCCTCCAGACTTGTTGATATTGTTTCTCAAAATGTTCGCAAGGAAAAAATTAGATAATCTCTTAATCCTGTGTATCCTCCTCATCCCATAAGATGTGGAAACTTGGATCGTGATATTGCCTCTTTTTTCTTCTCCGAATTTTCCTTGCAGAGGAAATAAAAATAATTTCATTAATATGCTAGGATAGACAATAAGAACGAAACACAAATTAGAAAAAGCAATGTGTATTCCGTACCTTAAATTTGGGTGATTGTACATAATCAAGGAACTTTTCCCAGCTTTCTTGGTCCACTCCCGTTCTGTACTTTTTGGGGACAGTTCTTAGTATGTTCGGTCATTCCTTAAAGGGTTTTACATGATTTTTGTACAATTTCCTTCTGAAATCCCGCAGTTGATCAGGTAGACGATTCATGATCACTCCCTTCATCCACCGGGGAACCTCAAAATGAAGCTGCAATAACATCTAATGTATGTTAATCACAGACTCACTGTTAGACAACAAAAATGACGAATTGATAACCACATATGCATACCAGAAGTTCCGCCCACATATTTTCTTTTGTTGTTGGAGGGACTTCCTTCCAACACAAATATTTTAAGCCAACCATACTACGGGCCAAATAGCCTAGGTAACCACTGAATTCAATTCTATTGCCACCAAAAGGTCGGAACATACTGTCAAAAATACATATTCCATTTTTTGGCATTATATTAGGAGAAGTATTTATTCAGCTTCAACATTCTTGTCATTCCCCTCTCTTTTGTAATCTCTGTTGTAGGGTCTTCTTCTTGTGGCTGCTTTTCTGCTTCGGGATCTTTTTCCATTTTTATTTCTTCTACCACTTCGAAATCATTTTCAAAATCGTTTGACTCTGGAAATCATGGAAGCAACATATGAAACCATGTGATGTTTAAGTAAAAACAAGTAAGTACAAGATTTCGAACATTACCAGTTGCTTCTTCATATGTACCGGTGGTCATAAAATTTTCACCATCTTCGTTATCTGATTTTACAATGTCATTACAATTCTCATCTAACCCCATTGTGTCTTCATCAAAATCCCCATCATCATATGGTTCCCTCCATTGGTCATCCTCTGGGGACCTGTTGTAATCATCATCTTCTCCCATAACATAAACTTTGTAGGTACGTGCATCTCAGTTAGGAATTTGAGCTTATTTTGGAATCTATTAGCTAAACCTAACAGGATAGGCAACATGTGTTACACCTTTTTTGTATTATAAGAAGAAAAAAAAAACATGAACTCAGTGGTGCATGTAAATTGAGGCTAAAAAATCATTTTAACACACAAAATCTCCTCATGAATATTGTGTTATCCACAAAGCGAAAGGTACCGTTTAGACGGTCTTATATAACTTTTTGTTACAAAAGCCAAGAACACTAAAGCACCAGATAATGATTATTTAGCTTGAAGATGATAGTCAAATTGGCCAACTAGAAACATGGTATTATTAAAAGTGTCAAATTAAAATGCAGACGTTACAGGCTCGCCAAGTAACAGAGACTCAAATGATTATATCTTGAGAAGCCTTGTATATATATGATTGACACAACATCGTCGATCAAAGTAGAGTTATTAGCTCTCAATCAAAATCCAACCCAAACAATAAAAAAACTCTAGAAAACAATTAGCATCGGTAAGTTTATTTATTTATTTTGTAAAACCTAACTAACTAGTAAAACCTAACTAAGTAACATGAAAGAAAGATCCTTACCTAAATCTTAAAATAGATGATGCATGTAACTTAAGCCTAAAATATTATTGTTGTAACAAATGAAATCAAATCTCATCGTACAACCCGTGATTGTCATTAACTTGTTCTTTGATACAACCAAATAAAAACCCTAATCATGCTTTAACTAGTAAACCTATAAGATCTAACATCTGATTCTATGAGATCAAACAAAACATCTAACATAAATTTCGATAATGGGTTGTAGAAATATTACGAGCAACAACGATCGAGTTTAAAGAGGTAGATTCCTTGTAAATATTAGAGATAGTAATAGAATAAAAACCCTAATAATGCTTTAACTAGTAAACCTATAAGATCTAACATCTGATTCCATGAGATCAAGCAAAAAATCTAACATCAATTTGATATTCATTCGATAATGGGTTGTAGAAATAATACCAACAACAATGATCGAGTCTGAAGAGGTAGGTTCCTTGTAAATATTAAAGATAGTAATTAATAGAATTATGATTTCATAAGAGAATGAATCGAGTAATAGAAACTGAACATGGAAGAAAGTAGATCGAACTCAACGTGGAAGAAAGTAATAGAAACTGAACGTGGAAGATAGTAATTAATAGAATTATGATTTCATAAGAGAATGATTTCATCCCGCCCACCCGCCACTCAAAAGGTATTTGGTGTTTCCTTTTTTGTTTCCAAATTTTTGATGTGTAACCAATATGGTTAATTTCCTTATTTTATCAGATAATATACCATAGGCAGTTATGATAAAATTGTTTCCCAAAATTTTCGAAATTTAGTTTCCTATATCTAACCAAATCGAGAAGAGGCCATAGAAAAAAATTAAGAAATATATTTCGAAATTATACTTTCATGTTTCGAATAATATTTTCCTTTATAATTTTAAGCTGGGTAGTCTCCTGCATTATTCTTGTTTTATGGAGGAAACATATGATTTTGAATTATTAGTGGCACCTATGTAGGAAACGAATTATTCTAATCATACAATAGGCTACTAAAGAGAAAGAAACTAAACCCATCCATTTTCATGTTCATCATTTCCGGAAAACATAAAAGTTCAATGTGAACCATTCATCACATAAATGTCAACCTATCTATCAGCGAAAATAGCCTGCATCTATTGCAGTACTTAAAAAAGAAATACAACCACCACTGAAAAACAAACTGGTCAGACAAAATGCTTTATATTTAAAAATATGTAAACTAAAAGTTCACACATCAAAAACACTGTTTAAAAAGCAAATAACTTGTTAGATGAGTCTGGTTCTTTATCATATTAGTCTGGTTCCTCATTCTCATCAAAATCCACGCAAAGATCATTATCGTTAACATCGTCGTATAGCAGTACTTTTCTTACAATAGCATTTGTTCAAACTCGTATTTTTGTTAAAAGTATTGGCAAGGAGATAATAAGATAAGACCTAAAGTGATAAATTTATTCTTATTGTTTACATGGGGAAACAATTGTATTTTTCTACATTTCCGCTGTTCTTTCAGCTAATTATATTTATTTTTCCAAAAGAATGCACACCTCATAAATAAATAAATTGGCAAGAGTATATTGCATTCTGTAAACTCTGTGAACTTGTAAATAATTATCTGATTTATTTCATGATTCCAATAACTAAATAATAAAAGAATTCATAAACATCACCTTCTTCTAAATGACAAAGTTAGCAAACGAAACAAGAAATGAAAACAACTTTCAACGCGTCCACAAAAATAAATCCATAAATCAAACCCTAACAAAAAAAACATATAAAATGAACCATCCCTAATATCTTCAAACAATTCTTTTCGCAATACAAAGGTGAACGTGATCACTCCAACCAGCAGGCTTGGGTGCCTTGTCATCCTCAGATTTGCCATTTTTTGCTTCATCAGGCTCCACATGCTTGTTAAGATCATGCTTGTTAACTTTTGGATCCTCGGGCATATCTGGAACATCAAAATCTTCAACAATAATTTCAATAATAGAAGCAGGAACATCAGCATTCACAGTAGGAACATCAACATTCTCAACACTACTGACTACAGAACTGATTGCAACATCCAGAGGAACACCAGGAATAACATCAGCATAAGCAGGAACATCATCATTCTCAACATTACTGACTACACAACTAATTACAGCGTCGATAGGAACACCAGGAACAAAAGTTACTTCGTCCATAATAATAATAATCCTCAATTTACGAGGACCAGCAATTAGTCGAGGAAATTTTTGGATCCCCTCGTCAGTTTCATCTCCACGGTCCCTCTTAGCAAAGCTCATTTTCCTCTTAATACTCTATGTTTTTTCTATGATTGGTATAATTTATATATATTTCTAAGGAAAATCCTAATTTTTTAGGTTTTCCATCATTATCTTAAATCACCTATTCTTTGGTATTTACACCGAATATTGTAGCAACATAATGAGATACGGAATGTATATTTTCATGTTTATCTTCCTTTTTAATCTAATATACATTACGAACATAACAAACTAAAATAAATCATGATTTCATGAGATATGGAATGAATATTTTCATATTTATCTAATTTCCTTTTTAATTTAATATACATTACGAACATAACAAATTAAAATAAATCATGATCTCATGAGATATGGAATGAATATTTTCATATTTATATAAATTTACTTTTAATCTATTATACATTACGAACATAAAAAACTAAAATAAATCATGATATCATGAGATATGGAATGAATATTTTCATATTTATCTAATTTCCTTTTTAATCTAATATACATTACGAACATAACAAACTAAAATAAATCATGATATCTTAGGAATACCCAAATAATTTTTCTACTTTTCAACTAATTACATAGGTCGGTTGAGGTGGCCTGGCCGGCTGGACCATAGGTGTAACGCAAAAAAAAAAAAAACAAAAAAACCCAAAGGATGGCTAGTTTAATAATGACCCAAAATTTAGCGGAAACACTATCATGTTGATAAACTAAATTTACATTTCAACATAGAAAAAAAATCCAAACACCAAAAAAAAACACAACTACAAGGAAAAAAAAGCTACATAGATAACCCAAGGAATAAATTGTACATTTTAACATAGAAAATAATTCAAATACCAAAAAAAAAACACAAATACAAGAAAAAAAGCTACATTGATAACCCAAGGAATGTGTTACTGGCATTGACATCATGAGTACACGTTTCCGATTGTCCACCAAAATTCTTCAATGAGGCCGCGCTCCTCATGTGAGGAATAATTGGACCCCTTGTTTCCCACGGTAGTATCCCCCAAATTTCTGTCCAAGTTTTGGTGAGTGTATTGTAACCCAATAAACGCCTATTGTGCCACAATAGGAGGTCGTTGTTATTTCCAAAGGCTATCGGGTCATAAGTCGGGCATTCATCCTCTTCCAAGAAAATGCTCATCTTATGATTCCAATTCCATTCCCCGCCAGGTGCCCATGTATGAATATTTTCTTCGGAAATGGGAGCCCGGAAATCTATTCGGGGATGATCAACCTCCTCATGGATGTAGTAAAATAAAAGGCGACCTCTGAACATGACCATCCCAAGTGATTGGTAAGAATCTATCCAAAATTCACTCCCAGGAATATGATGCGGGGGTGGCGAATGTGGATGGAACGTCTCAGTGTCCAAATTGAAAGATACTATGCCAATATCCTGCTGACAGCAATCCTTCCAAAAAAATACAACCATGTGCGTACACACCTGAACTCCGAAAAGTATAAGGAATCTCCCCTGCTATATTCCTCCATCCCCTCTTGTCTCCTAGAGTGTGTATTTGAACTTTACCATCCATGTGAATTCAAACTACCTTGTACTCATTGGTACATTAATAGTAGCCGAAACCCCCAATTACGTTGTATCGTGGATACCACGAAAGTACTTGATCTCGTGCATTTGGGACGTATAGTTGTGGCATATGGAGGCGCTCACCATTTTATGGATTCATAACATAAACAAGATCTTGTATGACGTGGTGCGAAACATAAAAACATAACAGACCATTGCAAGATCCAACTATTGGGTACAACTTAGTCCAATCATTATAGGTTCCATCATTCGGGGAGTCGTGATTGTTGGCTGTTAAGATCGGGATGAAATCTTCCTTACTATAAAAGAGTCGGGTAACTTTATTTTTCTCCATTCTTGGCGTGACACCAAAAAGGAATCCAATTCTTTTGTCCCCAAGGATAGTATTTCATTCTTTGCATATACATTTGCTTGCTAAAACGCTTTTTACAGTTTGGAGGCATTGTTGTATCTCGGTAGTTAATTCCGACAACATATCCATCACTATTTTACTGATGAAAGATTATCAATTTTTTTTTACAAGTATTTAGGATTTTCTTATTGTAGAATGCTACAAGCAGATGCGAGTGAAGCTTATATATATATACATCCAATACACCTGTTGGCGAATGGTCGCGTCCTTAATGACCAGCCATCAGTCTAGGACATTTTTGAATCCTCTCGTCAATTTCATATCAACAGTCCCTCTTAGCAGAAGTCATTTTCCTCTCCCTCTTAGCAGAACTCGGTTTTATCTTAATACTCTATGTTATTTTTTTTCTTCTATGCTTGGTATAATTTGGAAAATTTAATTTTTTAGGTTTTCCATCATTATCTTAAATCACTATTCTTTGGTATTTACACAAAGTATTTCAATTTTCATATTACTAAAAAACGAGATATTGTAGCAATATAATGAGATGGGTGAGATATTGAAGCAATATAATGAGATATGGAATGAATATTTTCATGTTTATCTAATTTCCTTTTTAATCTAATATACATTCCGAACATAACAAACTAAAATAAATCATGATCTCTTAGGTAATACCCAAATAATTTTTCTACTTTTCAACTAATTACCTAGGTCGGTTGGGGTGGCCGGACGGCTGGACCATAGGTGTAAATAAAAAAAAGAAAAAAACCAAAGTTGGCGATGTAAAGACCCTCAAGCTCGTCAACGCTATTAAACTAATCAAGAGACTATTAGCCGATAATAACTCGATTAGTTTAACACGAACGTTAATTGATAGGAATTAATCTGACAACGGTATAGATACGAAACTAGTACCGTTGAATAGGTCTCAAAAGTTACGCGGAATGGACTACCCGAGCGTATTATTCGGATATCGGACGAAGGAGATATCATTGGTTTAGTATGAAGGGTAAAATCGTTATTTCATGGAAAATGCTATTGATGCAACACAGACACGTTGTGGATTCCCGTTATCAAAGCAAGTGCGTGTCCTAGTGTTCTCCTTTGGGCCTTATCTCCTCGGAACCGATCGAAGAAGATATTTTCTTCTTATATTTTCTTTTATCTTCTTTCTTCTTCTCTTTCTTTTTCCCTGATATTCTTTTCTCTGCGTGTGATTGAGAGTTGGCTCTAGAGAGAGAGAGAGATATATACAATCGATGAATTAAAGAAGATGAATTAGAAGATGTTGATGAAGATATGAAGGTGGTGTTGATGTTGATTAACTCTGAAGAAGAAGAAGATTAAGTTTTCGTTGTAAATCGAAACCAGGGTTTCGATTTAGGTTCAAGATATGGAGGAATTGGTTAATTGAAAAAGGAGTTGGGTACTTGGCGATGAAGAACAAAGGGGTTTGGTGTTCTTGTGAAGTTCTGAAGCTGATTCGATGATAATTCGAAAAGTTAGGGTTTTTGCAAGAATTCAAGGATGAATTAGAAGATGAAATTGATGTATTAAGAAAGGGATTTGAGATGAATATTGATATGATTGGATGAATTAAAGTTTGAGTTGAGGAGTAATTCGAATTTGATGAAGTTAGGGTTTTGGAGTCGTTTATGAAACTAGGGTCTCTTAGTAGATTGGTTCTTAAGTTTGAATTGGTGGTGAACATGAAGAATTAAGGACTGAATTTAAGTAATTGAAGAAGGAGATGGAGTTGAATTGATTTGTTAGAATCAAAAGAAAGAAGGGGTTGGTTTTAATTTGGTTGAGACAAGCTGTTTGAGGTAATTATTCTTCATTGTTAAATTAGTAATGTTTGTTTACTTTCATTACTGAGTTTCTGAGTTTGTTTATTGAATTAAGAACTGAGCGGAGCTAATGGTGCTGGTGGTGTTGAATATGAGGTTGTGGTAGTGTTATTTAGCTTGCACAGGACTTGGAAGAATAGTTTAGTGATGTTTGTGTTTGGTATTTGATTGTATGGCTTGGATGTGGTGATGGAATTATACTGAGTTGAATCTGAAGTAATTGTGTTGGTAAGGATTCAATTTGATTGCATAAAACTTCTGGAGTTGAAGTATTAGATGAATGCTTAGGGTATTTTGGTGGAATGGGTATTTCAGAATTGTTGAGGTTGTTCAGTTTAAGGGTGTTGTAGTTAAAGCTGAGATATGACAGGTGTGTTGATGCCATGGCAATGCAGCCACAAATGTTGCTGATAGATGGTGCAGGCAGGGAAGAGGCACAAGAGTTGGATAAATGGAACTGAGGTGTAGTTGGGTTTATGATGTTGTATTTTGAATGGAAGTCCAAGTTGAGATGTTAATAATGATAATGATGGAGAAGATTAGGTGATAGATGTGGTATTATGGAGTGCAGGGAAGGGGTTAGTGGTTTAACGTTAAACTAGAGATGATTATGAACTCAAAATTTGGTTGTTATGGAATGGAGTTGTGTTGGTTGTAGGTGCAGATTGTAAACCTTGTGTTATTGTTGTTATGTGGATTAATATGTAACTAGCTGAGTGTAGAAGGAGTGTGCCTTGGTACTGCAATTGCAGGTAAAGCTTGTTTTACAGTTGTATATTGAATTATTGAATTTTGTTTTCATAAATAGTTATGTTTTGATCATATGAATAGAATCAAATAGGTTGTATTCTTGTAACTGCTATAAGATTAGGCTATTAGTCATCCCAGTCAGTCTAGATGACTTGTCTGACTCAGTATCTGACTGAGTTGAATCATGTTGACTCACTGAATTCCCTGTGTTGACCTGAGTTGACTCGTGTGACCAAATTGTTGACCACTTGACCATTGACCCTGGACTTTGACCTGACCTTGGACGTTGATTGTTAGTTGACCCTTGACTGTTAGTTCGACCGTTAGTGACTGTTAGTTGACCTTGGTGGACTTGGGCTTAGGGAAGTTTTCTTAATTAGACTCTTTGGACCTCTTGTGGTCCGAATTTGCATTTGAGTACTACTACAAAGTTGTAGATGTTCGTAAGACTTGGATCATATAACCAACCTAATTTAATTAGTAAACCTTAGCTATACTGAAGATAGAGAATAAAAATGTGTAGAATCATAAATGGGCTTAGAACCATTAATTAGACTTGTATGATTCTTGTGTGAGCCATTTTGGCTAAATTCTTAGACTTTTTTTGTGATTAACAGTTAGTCTATATTAACATCGATCGATTCAAAGGATGAAGAAGTGGATCATGGTCCTCGAGGTAGGCGTGACTTGTCATCAAAAGAGGTGGGAATTTATACTTAACTCTATTGTGGTTATTGTTGTTTTCCTTTACAAAAGTTATGTTTAACAAATTCATGCATTGTCTGGTTGTGCTTTCCATGCATTTGTTTAACTTTGAATTACGAAAGTTCTGTGTTTTTTTTTTAATCTTTCCATTGCTTGGAAAGGAATTGTAATGCTTTGTTTGTCTTTATGGATTGTTTGGGAAATAAAAATTTCCATTTGATTGTTTGGAAATGAGAATTTCCATCTTTGGTATATAGGATACTGCTCCTTCATTTATATCTACATGAATTCGAGCTTTTATGCAATCACTAGATGCGGGACGAGTCACCATATAGCTATCTAGGTGCAGGACGAGTCGCCATTATTATATATTATTTGGAAGGAGTTAGTTCCATATACATGATTGTTTACCTATGTGAAATTTATTGCGCTTTAACGTTTAGGGAAAACATGAATTGTTTTCAAATCATTTTCAATGATTACATGAAAGTTAAATGTTAATTCCTACGGGGCACCCCTTTTAGGGATGATGTGCTCACCTATTCCCACTTTCAGTTTCAGAGGAAGATAAGAGTTGCACAGAGGAAGCTTCGAGGAGTTGATTTCGTTAGTTGGTTAACTTTTGCTATGTTTATTATGTTGTATATTGTATTTGTAAACCAAATGACTATTGTATATATCATTTGAGAGAAGTTCTTGTATATATATATATATTTCTGAGCGGGGCCAGTTTTGGGTTAAGTTTTGTGGCATATTTCTTAATTGAGTGTTTAAGTAATTGAATTAGATTCGTAGTGCCTATTTATTTAGTTAAACTTTTGGATTAGTCAGCTGCTAGCTTTGGGAGCGCTACAAGCTAGTTAAACAATGACCCAACATTTAGCGGCAACACTATCATGTTAAAAAACTAAATTATACATTTCAACATAGAAAAAAATCCAAACACACACACACACAAAAAAGAACACAACTACAAGAAGAAGAAGAAAAAAGCTACATAGATAAGAACACCAAATTGGGGGATACATGGATTATGTGTCGGCATGGTTTTTTTATGCTGCCGGCATGGTCGATGGATTGCCGGCATTGAAAAACCATGCTGGCACATATCCCCCAATTAATCCATGTATCCCCAATTGATTGTTCATAGATAATCTAAGGAATAAATTGTACATTTCAGCATAGAAAAAATCCAAATGCAAAAAAAAAAAAAAAAAAGACAACTACAAGATAAAAAAAGCTACATAGATAACCCAAGGAATGTGTTGGTGGCATGGACATCATGAGTACACGTTTCCGATAGTCCACCATAATTCTTCAACGAGACAACGCTCCTCATGTGAGGAATAATTGAAACCCATGTTTCCCACGGTAGTGTCCTCCAAATCTTCGTCCAAGATATGGTGAGTGTATTGTAACGCAATAAACGCCTATTGTGCCACAATAGGAGGTCCTTGTTATTTACAAAGGCTATCGGGCCATAAGTCGGGGTCATTCATCCCCATACTCTTCCAAGAAAATGCTCATCTTATGATTCCAATTCCATTCCCCGCCAGGTGCCCATGTATGAATATTTTCTTCGGAAATGGGAGCCCATAAATGTATGCGGGGCGGTTCAACCCCCTCATGGATGTAGTAAAATAAAAGGCGAACTCCGAACATGAGCATCCCAAGTGATGGGTTAGAATCTATCCCAAATTCAGTCACAGGAATATGATACAGGGGTGGGGAATGTTGATGGAACATCTCAGTGTCCAAATTGAAAGATACTATGTCAATATCCTGCGGACAACAATCCTTCCAAAAAAATACAACCATGTGCGTACACACCTGAACTCCGAAAAGTATAAGGAATCTCCCTTGTTATGTTCCTCCATCCCCTCTTGTCTCCTAGAGTGTGTATTTTAAATTTACCATCCATGTGAATTCGAACTACCTTGTACTCATTGGTTGACAGTAGCCGAAACCCCCAATTACGTTATATCGTGGATACCACGAAAGTACTTGATCTCGTGCAATTGAGACGTATAGTTGTGGCATGTGGAGGTGCTCACCATTTTCTGGATTCATAACATATACATGATCTTGTATGCCGTGGTGCGAAACATAAAAACATACCAGACCATTGCAAGATCCAACTATTTGGTGCAACTTAGTCCAATCATCATAGGTTCCATCATTCAGGGCATCGTGATTGTTGGCTGTTACGATTGGGATGAAGTCTTCCTCTCTATAAAAGAGTTGAGTAACTTTATCTCTCCCCATTCTTGGCGTGACACCAAAAACGAGTCCAATTCTTTTGTCCCCAAGGACAATATTCCACTTTTTTCAAACACATTTGCTTGTAAAACGCTTTCTGCAGTTTGGAGGTGTAGCGCCCCCAAAGCTAGCAGCTGACTAATCCAAGAGATTAACTAAATAAAGAGGCACTAAGAATCTAAATCAACTAATTAAAGATTCAATAAAGAAATCTGCTTCAAAACTTAACCCAAAACTAGTTTCACTATGAGATATATAATACAAAAACTCCTCTCAAATGATAAATATATAATAGTCATACGATTTACAAAAAGAATATACAACATAATACACATGTCCGAAGTTAACCAACTAACGGACTCAACTCCTCGAAGCTTCCGCTGCGCAACTCTAATCTTTCTTTGAAACTGAAAGTGATAAAGGGTGAGCATATCATCCCTAAAAGGGGTGCCCCGTAGAAATAATATTTAACTTTCAAGTAATCATTTGAATGATTTGGAAAACAATTCATGTTTTACCAAAACACTCAGCCAATTCACAGAGGTAAACAATCATGTATATGGAACTAACTCCTTTTTCAAATAATGCATATATTGGTGTCGAACAATTCCTTACACACCTATTAGTTTATATTAGTGTCGACCAATTCCTTACACACCTATTACACATAAAAGCTCGAAAGTAAGTAGATATAAATGAAGGAGCGTATCCTTTATACCACAGATGGAAATTCTCATTTTCCAGACATTCAGATGGAAATTCTTATTTTCCAAACAATTCATAAAGACAAACAAAACATTACAATTCCTTTCCAAGCAACAAAAAGATTAAAAGAATCAATAGTAGTTTTGGAATTTAAAATAAAACAATGCATGGAATACACAATCAGACAATGCATGAATTTGTTAAATTTGTAAAATAAAAACAACAATAATCACAAAAGAGTTAAATGTAAATCCCCACCTCTTTTGATGACAAGCCACGCCTACCTCGATATCCACAATCCACTGGATCATCATTTGAATCGATCGTTGTTAATATAAACTAACTGTTAATCACACAAGAACTCTAAGAATCTAGCCAAAATGGCTCACACAAGAATCATACATTTCTACCTAATGGTTCTAAGCCCATTTATGGTTCTACACCTTTTTATTCTCTATCTTTAGCATAGTTAAGGTTTTCTAATTCCATAGGGTCGGTTCTATAGTCCATTTGATAATTCTAATGAATATCTACAACTTTGTAGAAGGAACCAAATGTGAATTCGTACCATAAGAGGTCCAAATCATCTAAGTAAGAATACATGGTACTAAGCCCAAGTCCATTAATCCATCCCATCAATTTAAGGCCCAGTCTATTTGGTCAACAAACAATCACTAACAGTCACAAGGTCTACTAACATTCAATCGTTAGTCAAAGTTCAAGGTCAAGTCAAGTCTGGTCTACTGAATCCAAGGTTCACTGAGCCATTCTGAGTCAGACCGATTCAACTCAAGATAACAGGGTCAACTCGACTCAGTCATATTAACTGAGTTAGCTAAACAAAACTGAATCATAGTGAATAAGATCAATCAGACATGACAAGGGTTCTTCTCACACAAGTGCACTCTAACTCTACGAGCTAACTCAAGTTCAACTTCAATCTAATAATGCATTAATTCAATCATTAAAATAAACTTCAAATCTCAATTATATTTACAAATTATGCCTACCTGCAATTGCAGTGGTTACAAGCTTTTCAACAATCTAACCTTTCTTCAACCTACCAAAATCATTCTCAGTTTAACTTACTCTCTCTCAACTCAATATACAACAATACTCTACACCATCATTAATTTAATGGTCTTCCACCACTTCAACCTAACAACTACAATCACCTGTAACTTCAACTCCATATCCCCTGCCACTCCAACAATACCAAGTCTTCCCTGCATTCTACAACACCACATCAGCAACATCACCACTACTACCTGTAATATTCATCCATCCAACCATTCAAAATTTACTCATTCACTACACAACAACCCAACAGAATCTCAACTCCACCTTCATCTCAATCCATACAATTCAAGACCACACCATCACCAACACTATATCAGTAACATCTTAATTCCATGAAAAACACCATCTGCACCACTGTAACACACAACACAACTCCAAATCTCAACCATTGTTCTGTATCCAACAGTTATAAGCCTACACCACCAATTAGCGTTCAAACTCCAAAACATTTCAACTCAAACAGCCTTGCACAACATATCTCAGCTCATAATAACTTTTCACTTCAATTACCCTTTCTAAAACAATCTTACTATCAACTTCATAAACAATCACATAGACTCAAATATGAGTTGAATAATTTAATCTACTTGGTTGAGATAAGGACGACCAAAAGAATGCTAAAGGCACCCGAAAACTTGATACAAGCAGCTAAGGCGGCTAACCTACAAGATGACTATTTTTCCCTTCAACAAATTTGATGATTACTTCTTAATGTAGTATCCGATTGACACGTTCGAGTAGTCCATTCCGCGTAACTTTTCGATATCTATCCAGCGGTAGTAGATTCGTATCTAGGTCGTTGTTAGATTAATTTCTATTAATTAACGTTCGTGTTAAACTAATCGAGTTATTAGCGGCTAATACGTCTCTTGACTAGTATAATAGCGTTGACGAGCTTGAGGGTCTTTACAGGAGGCGCTGTAGTATCTCGGTAGTTAATTATGACAATATATCCATCACTATTATACCGATGAAAGATTATCAAAAAAAAAAATGACTAGCATTTAGGATTTTCTTAATATTGTGGAATGCTACAAGCAGATACGAGTAAATCTTATATATATATATATATATATACATCCAATACACCTATTGGAGAATGGTCACGTCCTTGATGAGAAGGCATTATTTGAATGGTCGCGTCCTTAATGAGCAGGCAAGTAGTGCATACTTGCACGTTTTATCTTAAAAGCGGTTATAACTTATGCCACGAATTTAACCTAGCTACAAATGGATTATTATTTAAAAAGGAAAAAAAATCTAAAGGATACCATTATGTCATGAAGTAGGTATGAAAGGACATGACATTTTAGTAGGGTTTTATTACCCTACTATTACTATCTAGAATTTTCTTTGAATTCAACCGCTACAAGCGTCTCTTGGGAATAGGTCTCAGAAGAAAAAAGAAAAAAAAAATAAATGTGAAAGAGGAATTAGGGATTATATTCATTTTCCAGAGAGAAAATTAAGCCAAGAGAAGAGAAGAAGAAAAAAAGTTTTATAGATAACAATGGCTCCAAATAACCCAGAAAAGGGGAGTGGTTCCAAACCATCAAAAGGCAAGACCCCAATGACAGAGGAAGAAGTTGATAAGGAGGAGTGCTTGAAGATAAAATACGTGATGATGAGGTTCAAATTGGCAGTATGTGAAATGGATTTGGAGCAACTAGAGAAAGCTAAGTACTATATATCTAAACAAGAAGCAAGATTGAGTAAAAATAAGAAGAAAGAAGAGGCAAGAAATATGAGAGAAGAGGAAGAAGTAGGTTTGCAGAACAATAACCAAGATGATGATATGGATATGTTGTGGAATGAGTTTTATCATGCAAATTCATTATATGAGGCGGAAAATGAAGAGACAAAGAAGAGAAGCATAGAGAAAGTAAAAGATGAAGAATACCCAGAAGAGTTTTTGTTGTTGTTGGAGAAAAAGGAAAGGAAAGAAGCAGTGTTTGAGAGGAGAAGATGGTTTAAGGCTAGAAGAGCATCAATTTATGCAGGAAGATATAAGGATTATGCAAACCCCCTTGAGGCTGTGAATGAGATCAGTATAGAGGATGAGTATCAGGCGTCTTATCACGAACAACACATGAAAATGATGTCATACTCAACATAGTGACTTATTCTGAAACTGATATGAGATCGGAGAGGGAAAGGTCGGTTTACGACTCCGAGTGATGGCCGGCAACAGGTAAGACTCTACCAATTCCAATTTTCTTATAGCTGGTGGAATTTTTGGGTTAAGTTGCTTTAATGGAAATGATGATACAGAGTTTGCAAATGGTTACACAAGTTACTATTTTGAAGAAATATGTATCATCAAAGTACAGAGAAAAATTGGAATTAAGAGGGGTCTAATAGGAAATTGTGGATGATTGAATCTTGTTTTGTTTTTTTTTTGGAATTTATGTTTTAGGTTTAGGATTAATTTTCATATTTTTTCTAATGTTAATGAATGAATGGTGTTGGACTTGCTTAATGACTGTCTAACGGATTAATTTTATTGCTTAATGACCGTTTTCTTGTGTATGATTGAATGGTGTTGGAATTGGTTGCATTGTCAAACTCAATCTATGATCAAAGAACTGGATATATAGAAAGCACAAGTATAGTTTTGAAAACAAATGGCTACTTTGAAAAATAACTCATAATAGCATCTCACTACTGAATAGATAATACATTGCATATACACACCTAACTTTATTACACAAATTTGACATTGTATCGAAATCACAAAGGATTGTTGAAATTACATAGACTCTATAAGACTAGAGTCCATCAAGGGGAAGGGGTCTTCCTGGATTTCATTTGAATTGTAAAAACTATCTGCGACTCTCATTACAGCTACTTATACACCAATTCAGTAATGCTTACCTCCTGGAATTAGAATACCCATCACAAAAACATCTTAATTTATACATCGACATTGGTTGATAATAGAAAACAAGAACTATCCCTAAAATACAAAAGTGTATTTACAATGGTACCTTAATTTATGTAACTCTTTTTTAGCCCCTACATTTTTAGGTTAAGCGAATTAGGTGTTTGGTATTCCTTACCTCCTTACAAGTACATCAAATATTTCAGTTTCCGTATCACTATAAATATGGCAGAAAATAGATAATGAGATATATATATGGAATGAATATTTGATATTTATCTTCTTTTTTTTTAATCGGATGTAGTTTCTGAAAATACAGAACTTAATAAATAATTATTTTTTTCGGCCACCATATCTAATTGTCAACATAAGGAGTTTTTCTTTTTCCTGAAAATCGCTCTTGTTTTTCGATCAGAATGAACTGCATATCCTGTTGCTACCAATTTATTGCTATGGGTCCTAAAACTGTTAGATACAATTCATTAAGAAAAACCCTAGAAGACGATTTTAAGATCTCAGATTAAGATGTACGAGTTCTTCAGCCTATACTCGGCGTGTTCATAATCTACATGAGGAAGCATGCAGATTATTGGCGTTTGCGTGAGATTAATGCATTTTATGTCGACGAACATTGCGTGGAATTGGTGCATGGGGAAAGTAGATGTTGTTGTCCCTTTGATCGTGATTTTTTTGATCACCAACAACAGGTGAATATACTTCAAGAACGAGTTGATCGTCTTCAAGAACAATTGTTTCGTGATATTAACCACTAGGACGTGGCATTTATAGTTCGTGATTCAAAATGAGACTAGATTGAAAAAATAGGTTTCTTATTGATCAAAATTTATTATAATTCTTAGTTATTTATTAATAAAAAAGACGTAGTAACACAATTCTGGAAATTAAAATGATGTGTTACGTATGTCTCTAATTTGTTTTGCCCATTTATGTTCTGGTTTTGCGTTTTGGTGTCAAACACCAGTTTCAAATCTATAATTCGTCTATAAAAATAATCCCTATTAGTTACGTAAACAACATTTTTTTTCGACTTCTCAAATCCCCATCAGTTACAAAATCTTTTTCATGCGTGTGCATTTTCACGAATATCATCATTGATTTATCTATCAATCATCATACCTTTTGCATCTCAAATTCTCACTTGGATGATAGATAAATCAATGATGATAGATAAATCAATCATCATTGATTTATCTATCAGTAATGTAGTTTTTTCTTTTTCTCTCTTGGATTTACTTTTATGAAAACATAAAAGTCTCCCTATAGATTCGCAAAATTTATAACCATAAATTAATACAACCGGAATACAGAAATGCCTCCCTCTATACCAAATTGACCACCATAAAAGAAAGTCCCACTCTAAATTCAGGGAATATGTTTAAAAACATTAACTCCATCAAACAAAATACCAACCATTATTGCCAAAAATAAGACCAAGTCCAATTCTTCAAATTTCAAAAAAAAAATTTAGTCCAGACAAGATACGGAAAAAAATAATCAAAGATGAGAAATAGTACTATGATAAAAATAAAAAAAAAACTACATTACTCTGATCAAAACAACAAACTACATTACTCTGATCAAAACAACAACAAAAACGCTACACAAGGAATATGTTAGTGGCATGGACATCTTCAGTACACGTTTCTGACTGTCCTCCAAAATTATTCAATGAAACGGCGCTCCTCATGTGAGGAATAACTCTAACCTTTACCCATCTTGTCTCCGCGATTTATGTCAAAGTTCTGGTGAGTTTATTATAACGCGCTAAACAGCGGTTGTTCTGCAATAGGATGTCGTTGATATTTCCCAAGGCTATCATCTTATAACGTGGCCATAATAGATTCCACGGCCCTTCCAAGAAAATTCTCCTCTTAAGTTCCCAATTCCATTATACACCGGGTGCTCGTGCATGAATATCATTATCGGAAATGGGTGCCCAAAAATCAATCCGGAGTTCATAAATATGATTCAGAGGTGCCGAATGTGTATGAAATGTCTCATCGTCCAAATTGAAAGATACTATCTGAATATTGTCATAAAAATAATGATTTATCCAAAAAAAATACAACCATGTGCGTACACACCTGAATCCCGAAAAGTAAAAGGAAAATCCCCAATGTTCCTCCACCCCCTGTTGTCTCCTAGTGTGTGTACGTCCACTTTACCATCCACTTGAATTCGAACTACTTTGTATTCACCTGTATGTTCACAGTAGCCGAAACCCCCTACGACGTATCGTGGATCCCAACTAATTTGTGGCGTTGGTGTTGGATCACATATTTGTGGAAGATGGAGGTGCTCACCCGTTGTTGGATCCATAATATCAATAGGATCATGTATGCCATGGTGTGAAATATAAAATCATATCAGATCATTGCAATATCCAACGATTGGGTGTGACATGTTTTCATTATAGGATCCGATATTCCACGTACCATTGTTTCCAAATAACATCTGATAGAAATCTTCAATCATCTTGTTGTAATCTCAATTTTTTCTCTGTAGAAGAGTTTTGTAACTTTTTATTATCTCATTTTTTTAGTGAAACCGAAAAGGAGTCCAATTCTTTTGTCCTCAAAGACAGAATTCCACTCTTTGCATACACATTTTCTTGCCAAAATACTTTCTGTAGTTGGGAGGCGGTTTAGTATCTCGGAAGTTAATTCCGACAAAATTTCCATTAATATTACTGGTGAAATATTTTTTTTTTTTTAAATGTAGAAGCATTTAGGATTTCTTTTTTGTAGAATGCTACTAGCAGATACGAGTAAAGCTTATATAGACATCCAATGGATGCAATATGCGTCCCCACACAACACACCTGTTGGAATTTTCACGTCTCTTTGGTGTATCAAAATCTATTCGGTTAATGTACCCCGTAATACGAAGGGGTGCGAACCATTACACCGTTTGGTGTTCCATAAATCCTCTTTGTATTGATTAATATTAATCAGAACTAGTCATAAAAATCGAAGGTGACCAAACTTGTGGTACAAAAACCCCGTTCAAATGTTGGGATCCATTAAAACTCCATCTTAAACAAAACTGATACAAAAACCCTAAATTTTTAAAAATTGATACAAAAACCCCAAATTTCAAAATTGGTTTCATCAAATTTTATGATGCAACCAAAATTGGTTTCATCATATTCTTTGGGTTTTTGTGTTACTTTTGTTTTTTTGGGGTTTTTGTGTTACTTTTGTTTTGGTGGACTTTTTGTGGATGGATAGTGACACCTTTGGGGTTATAACTCGCGGACCGATAATTAATTAAATAGATAAATATTTATCTACAGAAATAAAAAACTTTATTGCGAGACTCCCAACCAGCTTCTTGTAAAAACTTTATTTTGCTCGTTCTTTATAAATAAAGTTGTTTTTTAAAAAAAAAATTAAAAAATTAAATGAATTAAAGTTAATGTACAAAGTGGCCAATGGTCGCACCTTAATCAACAGGCCTTTAAAAAAAATTCATGATCCAAACAAGAAATGAATATTTTCACGAGTTTGTGTGAGATTTATAGTGCCAAAAATAGAACAAAAAATGGTTTTATTCCAGTTTATCAACATTCTATTTATGTGTCCATTGCAAATTTAAAAATTAAGGTTATGACCATAGTATATTAATCTTTTGAAGACAAGAAATTAAGGTTATGACCATAGTATATTAATCTTTTGAAGAAAAAAAAATTATCCCAATATATATTTTTGTAGCCAATCATAGCTGTAATTTATGGTGTTGACCAATATACGAAAGCCAATAGAGAATTTGGGCATGGTTAGCGCTTGGCTGGAGGTTTTAAACTATATTTTGTTTGAGTGGTATTTTTTGGTTAAAACTAAATTATTCACCATCCACGTTAACTAAGTCATGCAATGACAAGGTTCTTAACATGGCTAGGTCTAGGTGTGAACGTGGGAGTGTGTGTAGATGGGGAAAAACGATTTGCTGGTTTTTACGGAATTGAGGAGACGACCGTGCGGAGGAGTCTCCTTGAAGCGAGCGTAATGTTTAACCTCACACAGATGCACTGCAAGAAGGGAGTTCTTTAAGTTCGAGAGATCAGTCTGTAGGACTCAGGACTAAACCAAGACAATAGTCGTTCCAGAGTCAATTCGGTCACAAGAGAGGATGGGTCGATCTGTAGGAGGGAAGCTGAGAAATGTGTGAGATCAATGGTGATCAAGGATTATTGGTGTGTTGTGTATTTTGCGTGAAAATAGTTTCTGAATGATTGAGTTTACTCAGTTGAGAGTAACTGTTAAGACGATGAGTTCGTGTAGACGAAAGACTATCTATCGAGAATTGTCTGTTGTTTCAATCATGATTCAGAGACTTATTTGTATTATTAGAATTGTAAACACCTTGATCCCATGAAGTGTGACAGTGCTGGAGTCAAATAGTGGGGAAGTGGAAATCATGTTAAAACCAGTTGCTCATCGTGCAGAGACTTGGTTGATTTTCTACCCACTACTTTACTAACTCCTTCAACTGATTGCACGACTTTCTCACATTCTCATCGTGGGTGAACACACGCGCCGTAGGCCGCCAGACCAAAACCCTAGTTAATATCCCCCATGTGACACGATTGATGTCTCCTGATCGTGGAGTCTACAAGGCAGACTTGTATTTAGTTAGTCAGTTGCTGACTTCATGGGACGATGAGTCCTTGTATTGCTGAGTCGAACGTGATTTGCAAATGTTCTAAGACTCATGAGTTGAATGTGTCTGTTGAGACAGAGGTATAATTCTCGAGTAAATGTGGATAGTTAATGTGAGCAAATATTTCTCATTCGATGAATTGTTAAATATTTATAGTTGAACTAACATTCCTTAGTCTGACCAAATATTGCTCATTTGAGCAAATGTTGCTCGTTTGATGAATTATTGGCAGCATGGCCAAATATTAATTTAAAATACTGGTAACTGAACCGAGTATAATTAATTAGAATGTTGATCATGGTATCAACGTAAAATTATTAGTGTTTGAATCTTCTCAGAATTATGTTTTGCAGAGCTTTGGATCCAAAACCCTAATTTTGATCAATTGCTGATCAATTGATGATTCATTGAAAATCAACCACGGAGTGAAGGAGGGACCGGCTACATGGGATGATGAATCGACCATCTAACGCCCAGATGCTCAAGTGAGCAAAATATCAAAGTCTCTTGAAGACCAGTTGGTGAAAAGATGATTAAATGTTGGTTTAATCATTTATTCGAATAATGTTCGTCTGAACCTTAGGTGATAAAACCTAATAAATTATGAAGAGATGAAGGACCCACCAAGGGGTCATGAAACCATCCCTAGTTGGTCCCGGGATCATCGACTGACGATCAATTTATGAAATTCCAAGTCGTTTGGAAGAGTTTTGGACCTAATATGTGCAGTTGCACAAATTAGGTCAAATTGTGAAAATGCATGGGACCGGCTCCTTGCAAGCCAAAGAGACAACCATGGTCGGTCAAGGTAATATTCTCACGTCACCAAAGTGTCCGTGTCTCAGCCCTGAGAATTTTGATATTTTCTGATATGCGTTTGAGCAATATTTTGAGAAAATGTGAAGAAATCAAGGATTTTGCTGAAACTGAGGAAACTTCATAAGATGAAGGAAATAATAATAAAATGAAGGAATCATGAAGTGTGGGACCGGATATGGCCAAGGAATGGCCAGCCAATGAGCCCGGTCTCATGGCACTATTCCTAATTTTATATTATTTTGATGATTTTAGGGAAATATCATGAAATCAAGGAGTTTGTTGAAATCAAGAAGTTTCCTTGAAGTGAAGGAGTTTCCATGAGATGAGGAAAACAAATAATATTAATAATAATAAAATAAGGGCTTGTGGGACCGGCTTGGGCATGGTCTGCCGGCTAGGGCCCGGTCCCGTGAGTCTCCCCTAATTTTATATTATTTTCATGATTTGAAGGAAATATCATGAAATTAAGGGATTTCCATGAGATGATGGAAATAATTAATAAAATAAGGAATTAAAAGGTGTGGGATGGTCACGGCTAGGGTATGGCTGGCCGGTTAGTGACCACGGTCCCTTGACACCTTTCCTAATTTTATGTAATTTTTGTATAATTTCCTTGATGTGAAGGAAATACCATGAAACTGAGGAGTTTCATAAGATTAAGGAATTTTCATGAGACGATGGAAATAATAATTAATAAAATAAGGAATTACAAGGTGTGGGACCGGTCACGGCTAGGACATGGCCGGCCAACTAGTGACCACGGTCCTGTGACACCTTTCCTAATTTTATGTAATTTTTGTATAATTTCCTTGATGTGAAGAAAATACCATGAAACTGAGGAGTTTCATAAGATTAAGGAATTCCCATGACACGATGGAAATAAAAATTAATAAAATAAGGAATTACAAGGTGTGGGACCGGTCACGGCTAGGGCATGGCCGGCCGGCTAGTGACCATGGTCCCGTGACACCTTTCCTAATTTTATGTAATTTTTGTGTAATTTCCTTGATGTGAAGGAAATACCACGAATTGAAGGGATTTTCTCAAATGAAAGGATTTTCATGGGATCAAGAAAATTAATAAAATTTGATAAAATAAAGGAAGGGGTGTGGGACCGGCACGACGGCATGACCGGCCGGCCGGTGGGCTTGGTCCCCTTAGACGCCTCCTTAAATATTTTATTATTATTATTATTATTTTCTCCATGGTTTCATCGTTCCTTCGTGTTTTGGAATGATCGTTCGTGCATTCAGGTGCTCGTTAGTGCATTTATTGCTGAATACATTTGCATCATTTTCTCGGGGCTTACTCGATGGTAGCTCAGACCCCCGTACGTTGAATATTTATTACTAACCCATGGAATTATGCTGGGAATAACCATGAATTGAAGTAATGAAATATTATGCGGAATGAAGAGTATTTTTTCTAGGAATTCAATTGATGAATCTTGCGACTAGAAATAATTAATTGGCGACTCTATACTAGCAGGCATGTTGTCTAGGAGCATTTTAATTATTCGGAAATCGAGGTATGAACTAGCTGAAGCAGAACGCTCGATTTGAATGTTTATTTTATAAAGTCAGGGAACATTGCGACGTCCTGAAGACGTAGTGCTCTATACTAGTGAGTAATACATCTAGGAGTTGTCCAATCATTTCGATTCTTTATAGAGGTGATTACTGAAATTGCTCAGTATTTATGAGATATGTTGTTGCCTCAGATGAGAGACTACACATCTACATATACTCTGAGAGACAGTATTCTCAGTCAGAGATTCTTGTGGCATGAGCTATCATGCTTCTATGAGAGACATGAGCCTCAATACTCATTTGATTGCTGGATCATGAGCATGTATAATTATGATTTTACGATTTTAGCCCTTGTCAAAAATCCACCATCTACATTAAGTCCCCTGCTTAGTGAGGGACATTCATGTTCCTAAGTCAGCACTGAATGGTGATTTTCTTGTTACAGTTACAGAAGAAAATAAGTAGTTGAACTTAGTCGTAAAATAAGATGTTACCGGATTTTTCGATTGCATGAACGTACCATGGCTTGAACGAAGATCCCAATGGCATGACAGAGCGTCGTCTAATGATCTTAAATTGATGTAGAACCGCTGGTTTGATGATGAAACCTTGGTCGGTTTAGGATTCCCTGGCCCGGGCCCAAAAAGGAAATCCTTATGGAATTAGGATTTGGAAATAAAATTTGGTATAAAAGGGATAAAACACCCTTTTTTTTTATTTCTCCCTCACACGACCGACCACCACCTTCATATCTTCATCTTTTTCACACCTGAGCAGAGGAAGAGAGCAGAGAATTTTTGCCGGAGCCGCCACCGTCCGACCGTCGCCGCCACCGTCTGGCCAACTTCCGGCCGGCACCGACAGGTACAAATTTTTTTTTCCAGAAGTTTCATGAGTTTTTCATCATAAAATTTATATGTGTATGTACATATTTATGGATGTGAGTTTTATGAAAACCCTTGTTTTAGGAACGTACGTTCGTTCAGTCGCTAGTTTAAGAAACTAGTAATAATCCTGATTTAGAAGAGATTTTATTTTAAATAGACCTGTGTGTAATGATAAAATTTTGTTTATGAGCTTTTATGAGAACCAAAATTTATCTTAAAGGTGTGAGTTTTCACTAAATTAGCATAAACCTTCGTTTCGAAGACAGATGTTCGTACGAAGGAAAAAAAAAATTATTATTATGAAACCGTGACATGTCCCATGAAAAATATATGACATATTTTATTTACGCGAGTTTTCTCACGTCAAAGAGAAAAAATTTGAAAATTTTTACGTGAATAATTCACGTTTGTATTATCTTGTTAAAATCAAAATATAGGTTTCGAGCAACCCTTGAAGTTAGTCAATTAATTTATGATGAAATATTGCCTTGGTGTAAGTTTAATAACTCAGTTGTGGCTGTTCACACTATGAAAATTATGTTCATGATTTTATGGAAAATCAGGTTTCAATTTTCAAATAATAAGGCTTCGTTCGTTTTCGCAGGTTTCAAGGAACGAGCAAATTTTGGGGTGCTAACTCTTACATCACAATCACTGTGCTAGTGGAATTGTAAAGAGGTAAGAGTTGAGAATTACCATTTTGTAGTGAATCAGCATATCCGTAATTCTGTGCTCCTGGTTCCAGACAATGGTGACTTCCAGCAGCAGCGATTATGATTATTACTATTCTTCAAGCTCTTCCGAAGAGGATTCCAGGACTTCTGTAGCCAAAGCTCGAGCCAAGATGGATCATGTTAAGGAAATGAAACACAACATGCCTCTTTGATCGGTTGTCAAATATAATTTCACTTTCTTACTTAACTACAATAATATAGTAAGTGGTAGGAAAGAGTTCATATCCACAGAGAGGCTTTTGTTGTTATGTAATTTTCAGTTTCTAAGATAACCAAGGGGGACTTTTGTTTTAGCAAAGCAAATAAAATAATTGAAAGCAATAAAGAAAATTTGAATAATCAATAAGGAGAAGATATTGGTCACGGGATAGTATCATTCACAAACATGTATTTTCATCAATGACTAGAATTGATATTTTAATCTCGCATTTATTACAAGTCCTAGGATACCTTGATCGCAAGAATATCCCGCTAATTCCCTAATTTCATCACAACCACATTAAAAGATGCATATGTGAATTCTTCCTAGAAAGCAACCCAAAGTGTAAAAGTACAATTTTAAGTTTAACTCCCTAAAAGCTTTAAGATTTATGGAATAAGACTAATCAAAGCAAACAAACGTGTAAATGCACTAATTCGTTTTAACCAAGGTTATGATTCATATGTGACTAGTAGGATATATCACTACAAGCACTACCCACAATTATGCTACTTAAAATCAGGGACAAACAACTTTTTCGTATTGAAAACCCTAATATGGCTCTAGATATGAAAGTAAATCGGATTGATTCCGGACTCAACCAATCAATCAATCAAATCATATGATAAAATAAACCATGAATCATAAACAATAAAGTTGAGACAAAACTAATTCATAGAATCAAATAACATGCTTGAGAAATCAACTTTTATCCCATAACCAATAATTGTATTTAGTTACTCATAATAATGGAGTTCATCATAATCATAATCAATAAAATAAAGAAGATGAAAACAAACGAAATCAAACCCTAGAAGAAGTTCTCTCCAAAGCTCCAAATAGAAAATAATACGTGATACCCCTTCTCCAAGTTGTAGAAGTCTTTCTTTTATAATCCTTTGCTTCCCAAAATTAAGTCTAGTCTTAAAAGTCCATTAGATAAAAATTCACCAAGCCCAAATGTGAGAAAAACCCATGTAGAAATTCTGCCAAAAATATGCCGCCGGAAAACTAGTGAAAGTGCCGGAAGTTGGACGGAAAGCAGCTCAGGTGACCGGTAAAGTCAAACCGGTCACCAGTCAAACGAGTTAACTCGGGTCAATTGGAAAGTCAGGCCGAGTCAGGTGATTCAACTCGTTCAGACATAACCTGAGTCACAGTGCTAACTAGGCGGACAGGTCTAGTTGGCCAAAGCCTGAGCCATTGCCAGGCTATAATCCAACGTTGCACCATCATTACAGCTTCTTCCCTGCTTCAGCAGTAACTTCTCTTGTAGTCCAATATACCAACTCAAGCCATCCAACCCTCACTTCTGCAACATAACCACTGCCTGCAGTTCATACATAAACAATTTCAGAACAACCCCTGCAACAAGATCCAAACTTCTGCGACTTCGAACACCAACTCAACTTTAGCACCTTCAAGTCAACACACTGCACCAGGAATCAACCCACAACAACACTGTTATTCTCAGTATTTCGCTATTCATTCTCTGCAACTGTGACAACATCTTTGAATTCCACCACCAGAACAAGTCTACATCACCAGTTTCCGTCGCAACTTCATGTAACAAACCTCAGCTTCCTCTATGTATCAATCTGAACACCATCAACTGCAAAACAACCACCCATCTGCCGCCCAAATCAGTCAGGCACAACACCATAAACTCAGCCCATTCACTGTAATTCATCTTCTCGACCTAGCAACACCGATGTATCATATCTTGCAGCAACAACCACTTTCTCCATCATTGTTTCGCTAGCAACAGTTTACTACTACCAACCTACGACCATCTGAGCCATAAACCAAATCCTTCACTGTCTCGGTCATACCAAAGCTGCGACTGAAACAAGCCTAAATCACTCAACACTGCACAACTTTCACATTTTATCTGTAACATCAACTTCAGTTGCAACCATCCACCAGAACTATACAACATTTTTCTCAAAGCAACAACACTGCCTAACTCAAGTGAACACACACACTATGCAGCTTCATGTCACTCTCTGTTGCGGTTCAAAACCACCATACCCGAAACTCCATCTGTTATCCTAGTTCATATATATTAACATTACAACCTGCAATTGCCTGTACCTGCATCTTCTTGCATCATCTGTAGTTGTAATCAAATACCTGCCCTAACATTCATCTAGACTGCATCACTGGTTCACTGCAGTATCACCAGTTCAGTCCCATCTCTATCTCCAGTCTTCACAGTAAACCAATACTTCCAAGAGCATCACAGCACCATGTCCCATTCTTTCCATCTGATTGCAAATGTTCCAGCCATCAAGTAGCATCAACTTCAACTCATTTATCTCGCAGCTCAAACCATCGTTGTAGCTCCTCTTTCAATGACTTCATTGCAGCACCAGCAAACTGCTTCAACTCCAGCTCTACACTGATTTGAACTCATTCAATCTCCAACTGCAATTGCATATCTTGCACAACTCACTGTCCATTGCAATCTCACCAGCTGCGACTTCCCTTTACTTCATTACAGTATTTCAATGCCACCACCAGTCTGTAACCCGTTACTGCAGTTCACATTGACTCAGCATCCATCATCAGCTCTATCAAGCCAAAAGCTCCACTTACTCCAGCCATCACCCTATAATCTTTGGCAGAACCCATGACCTGCAATGTCCCAGCTGCAACAACAAATTCTTCTTCTTGTTCACTGAATTCATTCTTCAACCACCAGCAACCCTTCTCAGACAACAACAAACTTGTGGTAGAGCTCATAATCACCATTAATCTGTCATGAATCTCTCATCTCAGTAGCATTCAATAACTCTTCGCAGAAACCACCAAAAACCCATTTTCTTACCTTGTCCTAATCATTCATCTAAATCTGCACGAAATCTTCGACCAACAACATCTCATCTTCATCAAATTCCATTCAAACTCTAATTTCGACCATTTCCCACTTCCCTGGCTTCAGAAACTCATCATATCTTCTCAGAACTTCAACTTGAATACAAACCCGTGATAATCCACATCTTCAGTTGCAGAAACATCCTCAAACCATTTGATTTCTTCTCGATTTACTACTCAGTTATTATCAGTTCTTCAAATCCTAACCAGTATCCAGATTCAGAAACCCTTGTTTCCTATTTCCATCACAGAATCATTCTCAACTTCTCCACAATTACGAATTTCAGCAACTCAATCAACCATTATCGTCTTCTAATTCCCTTGCATCTCTCGACCTCCATAGCAACAGATCTCTCTCAATCCCTATGAAAAGCCGCAGCCATATTTTCTCTGAATTTTATGACTGAGTGTAATGAACGCAGAAAAACACTTCTCTTGATTTTAGGTCTTGTGTAGGAGTGGGAATGGATACATCCACCCATGGAGAGTAGATAAGAGGTAACCCCATTTATTTGGCCTGTCAGTTGCGCAGAACTGACGGTTCATTCTTCCGCTTCATAGCTCCAACTACCACTCGCCTGTGAATTGACGATTCCGCCCTTTGTGCTCCAAAAGCGTGCTTTGTATCCTTCCTTGAATTCTTTCACCAACGGCATCCGCCTCTTACTTCTCAGATTCACTTTTTCTCTTCAATTTCAATTCATCACTAAAGCAGTCTTGCTTTTCAGATAAAAATTGCATCACTAAAGCCGACATACTTTTCAGAAAGAGATGAAGAAATGAAAGCAAACAATAAGAAATAATCCACCTCCACAGCATTTGCACCTGAGATGAGACTTTTGGGTTGCTTCTTCTTCTTTTGTTCCAAATGACTCCAAAGTACCTAAACACTCAAAAGCAAACATAAGATATATACTTTATAAGAAAAATAGCAAAGAAAGCATAAATACTAGATATAAAATTAGGTGTTTTAGACACCTATCACTCTTAACGACCGTAAAGTTACTTGTGATGAACTCTTGAAGAGAAAAGCCGAGGATGCAACATTAGCTGATTATCGACAAAGGAGGAACTGATTCCAGCGCAGAAGGTTAGCAGCTGAGGAGAAACTTCAATCTCGTGCTGACGGTGTAGATTCGGATTCGGATGCTTCGGAAAACGAACCCGTGTGGGTGCCACGAGAGTGCAAAATTAAGCCACATCGGCGTACCAGGGAGATTGAGCGATTGGTTGAAGCTGACCTCGAAGCTGAGCGTAAAGAAGAAGAGTACTGGGATATGATGTACAACGATCCTGATGAGAGACCGGACTTCTTCAATGGCCCTAACAGTGACTCTGAGGAATAAACTAATGAGGATTCTTCGAAAGACAATAATGATGACGAACCTGATAATTCTGACAAATCTGACGATTCCGATGAATCTGATACATCTGACGATTAGTCTTGCTCGCGAGTCTTTCTGAGATTATTTATTTTCCGTTGCAGTAGATATTTTCTGGTTGTTTGAGCAGTTTGGCTGTAGAGATGTTGCGTTAGAAATTATTTTTGAACAATAATCCCTTATCGTATTTTTTGCCGAATCTTCTTCACATACAGCTGAATAGGATGTACCAATATCCATGTAGACAATAATTATCCACGAAGTACAACTATACGAGATGGCTAGGAGACACGCGGCCCTCCAGATCATCAATTCATAATTACAACGTTGGTTACATCCGAAGTGTCAATCCCCAATATCGTCATGTTGAACATGCCTGAACTGTCAGTACCCAGTATTCTCGCACTTCTTCTATGTTACCAGATACACCCTGATTCGAGAATTAGGGTTTCAATAAAAACCGCAAGAGATTTGACTATCCGCTATAGGATAAGTATCCAGACCTTCAATGTTTAGGTTTTTCTATTTAAATGACACATCGTCTTCTGCACCTGTGTATTATCGGAAGAAATTTTGATCACGATCATACCTATCATCACCATGTCTAGCAGCAATGCTTATTCTCAAAATGAACATCGGGCAAAGCATGATGCAGAAGTGTCTGTCTCGGTGAGTTGAACGTTTTCTTCCATCTTCATTTGATCAGGATGACTGATCAAAGAAAATAACTTGTTGCAGGATAATCATAGAAATCAGCCTTCTTCTTGTGGTTTGAGACCCAAGCGGACTGTTAAGGCTCTTCCCCGGTACAGGTTAGCTCGTGAAGCCGGAACATCCGTAAGTAATTCCATGACCTCTTGAATGAAGCTTTATCACGCTATCCAATTCTTATTGAAATTGAAAACTTCTTCATGGCAGGTTGATGTTCATATTATTGTCGACACTAGGAAGAGGAAGAATAGGAAGTCCGTGACCGTGGCTGACAATGACAGCAATCGTGTTGATGAGAACTCTACCAATTCCGTAGGAACTGGAGTTAGAGTTCACTCCCCTGAGTACCCAACAGCTGGACTCCCGTTTGAAACTCCCATGACCAATATTTTCCCAAATAACGAGGTAGTTGGTGGATTCGTCATTCCAAAATGTCATGCATCTCTGTACGCAAAGATTTGGAGAAGGTACGGGCACATTGCTACAACAGAAGTGTGAAGAGACTTTCTGCCGACCCTCTTGACTATCGTCGCTGGATTATTACCGATCATCGAAGAGATGATCAAAATGAATCTGCGAGACGTCAAGAATCATGAGTTGCATAGATGGGATGTCATGATTTGGAATTGTGAGACCTTGCAATTCAACATAGGCTGGCTTCATCATCGTCTTGAGATGATCAAAATCGACAGGGCAGCGGCTGCTGCTAACGCGATTTCCGCTACAACTGCTATCTTGGAGGAGGAGAAGGCACTTGCCTTAGAGTCGGAAAGGGATGAGAAAGCTGTTCAGGACTTGAAAGCGAAGACTAAAAACTTTCAGAAGAGGCTTGACATGGATTTCTATAAGAGTTATCCATTGTTGGATGGTTTGCTCTGAGTGAGTATTTGAGAGGGTTGTAGGTTTCTTTTGGTAAGGTAGAATAACTGACAATATGAAGGAATTTTGTTCAATTACTGAATGTATGATGAAAAAATGAGCACTTTGCACACTCTTTGAAGGAAAATAAATTAAATTTTGAAATGTGTTTGAATGATGATAAAAGATTAATTTTCTTGTTGTTGATCAGGCGTAATAGGCCTTGAGACATTTGTCGTTGATTATATTTCCTTCTACTCCTCCATTAACTGCTAAGATTTTGTAGTATCCGCTGGACACCGATTTGATGATCGCATATGGCCCTTCCCATTTTAAAGAGAACTTGGGAGCAGACATATCTTGTTGAATGTGTTTTGCCGTTTTTAATACCAAATCTCCTACTTGGACTGTTCAGTGTATTACCATTTTGTTGTAAGATATGGAGATCCTTTGTTTGTATGCTTCCACGTATTTTTCTGCCTTAGCCCTTCTCGACTCAAGCATGTCCAGTTCAACAATTCTTGAGTTGGACACTTCGGCTTCATCCCATTGTACTCCACTAGTTTTTGCAATCCTTGTTGAAGGAATTTTGATTTCTGCTGGGAGTATGGCGTCGGCTCCATACACGAGAGAGTATGGTGAAGTTCCGATCGAGCTCCTTAGTGCAGTCTGATAGGCGCATAAATCCATAGGAAATTGTCCATGCCACGTTCGAGGATTATCATGAATTGTTCGGCTGAGAATTCGAATCAAAGTTTTATTGGTTCTTTATGCTTGTCCGTTTCCTTGGGGATATTACGGTGTAGATAAAACTTGTTTGATGCCGTATTCCTCGAGAAATTATGTCACGTGCTTGTTGGCAAAAAGAGTTCCATTGTCGGTGACAATGTGTTTAAGGACACCGAATCTACATATTATGTATTCTTTGATGAAGGCTGCAATCGTGACTCTGATGGTACTTCGAAGAGGAATAGCTTCAACCTATTTGGTGAAATACTCAGTTGCAATGATGATGTATTCATGCTGCTTTGAAGATGCTGGATTGATTTTCCCGATGATATCCAGTCCACAGCTATAGAAAGGCCATGGACTATTCACAGATTCAATGGGAGACAAGGGGGGTGGATGAGATTACCATGGACTTGGCATTGATGACGCCTCTGAACGTGCGCAGATGCATCATCTTCCATGGTCGTCCAATAATATTTCTCATGAATTTGGATAAATAATTTCCTTTTTCCTTGATGTTCTTCATCATGCATTTCTTTTAAAATTGTCGGGATTTCATGCTCATCTAAGCATATCAGTAAGTTCCCACCAAAGCTTTTGCGGTATAAGATTCCATCAAGAAAGACAAATCTTTTAGCTCTCTGAATGAGTTTGATTGTTTCTTTCTTTTCCATCGGCAATTCATTGTCCCAAAGGTACTTGATGTAAGTTTCCCTCCAGTACCCAGTGTGATGGACTGTCAAAGCTTCTAAGTGATGAGGAGGCGTCTGGAAATTGGGACAAGATCTTTGCAGAATTATTGATTGAGCCTCCATGGAAGGACAATAACATCCCATCCTTTGAAGATTTCTGTAAAGTGTTACTACCCATGTCTGTCCACAGATTTCTTCATGTATGTGTTTGAGTTATTCGTCCGCTTTGTCGTTTCCGAGGCATCGTGATAAAGACCCATCATGATTTCGATTGTATAACGCTCCATGAAGCAAGAAATAATTCTTTAATTCCTTGAGACTGACTTTCCATTCTGAAAGAGAACTGCTCAGTTCATGAATAATAGGGGCTCGCAAATCGTTTGCTTGAATGTCTTCAACTTGATCAAGCCAGGTTGATGACACAACACGCTTTTGTACTGTGATTGTTTTCTCCACTCCTTCGAATTGCATCTTGTAAGCAAGAGTCCCAGGCAGTCAGCACGCCTGTTGTTAGTTCGTCCAGTATGGACAATCGTTGCATCAGCAAAACGAGTTAATATCCGATGTGCTTCAGTTCTGAATGGGGCGAGTGTGATCTCTTTGAGAGAGTATGCTCCATTCATTTAATTGACCAGTAGTTTTGAATCTCCCCTTATCTCAAGGTGTGTTGCTCCTGCTTGCTTGGCCAAAGACAAACCTAGTAAGAAAGCTTCATATTCTACTGAATTGTTGGTGCAATGGAAATACAACTTGAAAGAGTGTGAGAAGACTTCGCCAGATGGAAATATTATCACTACGCCTGCTCCTCCAGTGTAATTGCGAGGGGTGGCGGATCTGTCAAAGTATAAAAGCCACGTCTCTTCTTTGATAACTAAGACCTCTGGAAACTCTCCAGGAACATGTTCATGTAACATTGTTGCATCTTCTCCTGGAAAAACAGCGAGTAAGTCTACAACTGCTTGACCTTTGATTTCTTTAGGTGGTACAAAAGCTATGTCAAACTCCGACATCTAAAGTAGCCACTTTGCTGGTCTCCCTATCAAGGCTGGCTTTGATAGTGAAAACTTTATAGGGTCGGCTTTGTAAATGAGTACGACTCTGTTGGATAGCAAGTAGTGCCTGAATTTCTGGATTGCATTTACCAATACTAGACATGCTCTTTCAGATTTTGGGTATCAGAGTTGAGCGTCTCTCATCGTACGGCTGAATTAGTAGATCGGACGCTCGATACCTTCTTCATCTTCTTGAGAAAGAAGTGCCCCGATAGCAACATCACTGGAAGCTGTGTAGAGTATTAGTGGTCGTCCTTGCACTAGAGATTTCATGATAACAGGTGATAACAGTATCTGTTGTATTTTCTGGAATGCTTCTTGTTGGGCGGTTGTCCATGTAAAACTCGCTCCTTTCTTCAGCAAAGGGGTGAACGAGGAAATGAGTTGAGCGAATCCAAGAATGAAGCGTCGAATATAATTTACTTTTCCCATAAAACTCTGGAGTTTTTTTACAGTGCGTGGAGGAGTCATGGTAGTAATGGCTTTCGTCTTGTCTGGATCGACTTTGATTCCTTCTGCAGTGACCAGGAATCCTAGAAACTTTCCGGAGGAAACACCAAAAGCACACTTCAGAGGATTCATCTTTAAATTGTATTCTCTGCATATTTCAAAAACTTGTCTCAGAACCTCCAGGTGGGATGCTCGAGTCTTCGATTTCACCACCACATCATCAACAGAATCTTCCACTTGCTTGTGCATCATGTCATGGAATATAACAGTCATAGCCCGTTGATAGGTAGCACCTGCATTCTTTAATCCAAATGGCATCACAGTGTAATGAAAATTCCCAATGGGAGTACGAAATGCAGTCTTGTTGGCATCATGCTCGTACATCTTGATTTGGTTGTATCCATTGTAACCATCCATGAATGAGAACATACCATGACCATTGTTGCATCAACGAGCATATCAATGTTGGGTAAGGGAAAATCATCCTTCGGACAACATTTATTCAGATTCCTGAAATCAACACAGCATCTGATTTGACCATTTTTCTTCTTTACAGGAACAACGTTTGCCAGCCATGTTAGATGTTGAACTGGTTTGATGAATCCTGCTGCTAGTAGTTTCTGAATCTCGACTTTGATTTGCTCCTCGACTTCGTGTCTGAACTGCCTAGGCGATTGTTTGACATCTTTGGAGTCGGCAGTGATGTGCACAGATGATGAGTGACTAATTTGTCGTCTAGACTAGGCATTTCTTCGTACGTCCAAGCGAAGACATCTTGATACTCTTTCAACAGATTTATCAGTTCCGTCTGTTCCTCTGGTGACAGCGTGGAACTAATTAAAATTGGCCTTGGATCATCCTCCGTCCCTATGTTGATTGTTTAGAGATCATCAATGGTGGAATCAGCGCCGTCTTGCAATTGTCGTGGAGCATCTTGAACTTCTTCGTTGAGTGATGGTTCGCTCTGAGACTATTCTTCGGGGCAGGGAGACTTTTCATCGTTCTCCCCTGTTAATTGCTAATCTTTGCGTCGACAGTAGATGATCCTCCCTTCCGCATCATGACTGTCTATGAAATTAGATCCCGGAGTTGAGACATGATCCTTACAGCACTTGATTGGTGTAACAGATGACTTGATCGACTTCGCACCTGAGGATGATGGTTTGTCAGCAACTTCTTCAATTGACTTCCATCTTGGTAGTGGAGTACTGTAAATCTTTTTTGGAGGTTCGGGGATGTCCTTTTGAGACTCAAGGAATTCAGCATCATAGACCGAGGAGTAAGGAGATGATGAAGCCACAATACAAAAAATTTCGTTATTGAGCAGGTCCTTCATGCATTGATGGTATGTCGAAGGAACCACTTTATTGTCTTGGAGCCACGGTCGTACGAGTATCATGTGATAATCAGGCTCTTGTTCGATCACGTGAAATTTGTCCTTTGACTGAATAGGCCCTACCTTCAAGTCTATGTATGCATATCCATATGTATGGATCTGGATTCCTTCAAAACCTGTCATCAAGATGGGATGACGAACAATTTTACTTTGTGGGAACTTGGTCTCTTTGAGAGTCTTCATATTAATAATATTTGTAGAAGCGCCCGTATCGATAAAATTTCTCTTGAATTCAGAGTCTTTGACAAAACCAGTCATGTACAAGGCTCGATCATGCGCTTCATCTGTCATGCGGTCTTCTTCTCCGAACGTGATATTGTTGATCGAATTCTCAGACATCATGGATGTTTCTTCAACTGCTAGACATGACGGAGTTAGTTGCACGTCTGATGATATTTGGTTGAGTGCAGCGAACGTGTTTGTACGTTGATCCCTTGAGAAGTGTAGGAGTTCACATAGATTTTCAATCAAGTGTGTGACTTCCTGATCCACCGGATTCTCGTACGTAGTGAAACTGTTGGTTTGAGGAGCATCAGTGGTAGTAGAGCGTTCCACCACTTCTGCTCCGAAAAGTCTTGTCAACTCTACCATACATTTGAATAGTTCATCGATCGCTTCTTTCAATCGATTGATGCTCCCAGCCAAGATTCCTTTCCTCCGTGCCAATTCAGCCAATGATGGGATTTCCACGTCGGATGCATCAATAAAGGGAAAAGGAGTAGTGAAGTAAGGATGACGAACATTACTAGTGTCGTTCGAACGAGCATGAGGAGCGTCACCATTTGAAATACTCTGGTTAGGATCTGGAGTTTCTGAAGTATACCTAAGACCGACCATCGTGAAAACTGAGATTACAACCGAGAGAATGATCTCCCACTATTGTCGCCAATCTGTAGATAGGGAAAAATAATTCGGTGGTTTTTACGGAATTAAGGAGACGACCATGCGGAGAAGTCTCCTTGAACCGAGCGAAATGTTTAACCTTACACAGATGCACTGCAAGAAGGGAGTGATTTAAGTTCGAGACATCAATCTGTAGGACTCCGGACTAAACCAAGACAATGGCCGTTTTAGAGTCAATTCGGTCACAAGAGAGGATGGGTCGATCTGTAAGAGGGAAGCTGAGAAAGGTGTGAGATCAATGGTGATCAAGGATTGTTGGTGTGTTGTGTATTTTGCGTGAAAATAGTTTCTCAATGATTGAGTTTACTCAGTTGAGAGTAATTGTTTAGACGATGAGTTCGTGTAGACGAAAGACTGTCTATCGAGAATTGTTTGTTGTTTCAATCATGATTCAGAGACTTATTTATATTACTAGAATTGTAAACACCTTGATACCATGAAGTGTGACAGTTGCTGGAGTCAAAGAGTGGGGAAGTGGAAATCAGGTTAAAACCAGTTGCTCATCGTGCGGAGACTTGGTTGATTTTCTACGCACTACTTTGCTAACTCCTTCAACTGATTGCACGACTTTCTCACATTCTCATTGTGGGTGAACACACGCGCCTTAGGCCGCCAGACCAAAACCATAGTTAATATCCCCCATGTGACACGATTGATATCTCGTGATCGTGGAGTCTGCAAGGCAGGCGTGTATTTAATTAGTCAGTTTCTGACTTCAGGGGACGATGAGTCCTTATATTGCTGAGTCGAACGTGATCTGTAAATGTTCTAAGACTCATGAGTTGAACGTGTCTGTTGAGACAGAGGTATAATTCTCGAGTAAATGTTGATAGTTAATGTGAGAAAATATTGCTCATTCGATGAATTGTTGAATATTGATAGTTGAACAAACATTCCTTAGTCTGAGAAAATATTGCTCATTTGAGCAAATGTTGCTCGTTTGATGAATTATTGGTAGCAGGACCAAATATTAATTTAAAATACTGGAAACTGAACCGAGTATAATTAATTATAATGTTAATCATGGGATCAACGTAAAGTTATTAGTGTTTGAATCTGCTCAGAATTATGTTTTGCAGAGCTTTGGATCCAAAAACATAATTTTGATCAATTGATGATTCATTGAAAATCAACCACGGAGTAAAGGAGGGACCGGCTACATGGGAGGATGAATCGACCATGTAACGCCCAAATGCTCAAGTGAGCAAAATACCAAAGTCTCTTAAAGGCCAGTTGGTGAAAAGATGATTAAATGTTGGTTTAATCATTTATTCGAATAATGTTCGTCTTAGCCTTAGGTGAGAAAACTTAATAAATTATGAAGAGATGAAGGACCAACGAAGGGGTCATGAAACCGGCCCTGGTTGGTCACGGGATCATCGACTCACGATCATTTTATGAAATTCCAAGTCGTTTGGAAGAGTTTTGGACTTAATACGTGCAGTTGCGCAAATTAGGTCAAATTGTGAAAATGCATGGGACCGGCTCCTTGCAAGCCAAATAGCCAACCTTGGTCGGTCAAGGTAATATACTCACGTCACCAAAGTGTCCGTGTCTCAGCCCTGAGAATTTTGATATTTTCTGATGTGCGTTTGAGCAACATTTTGAGAAAATATGAAGAATTCAAGGATTTTGCTGAAACTGAGGAAACTTCATAAGATGAAGGAAATAATAATAAAATGAAGGAATCATGAAGTGTGGGACCGTATATGGACAAGGCATGGCCGTCTGGCCAATAAGCCCGGTCCCATGGCAATTTTCCTAATTTTATATTATTTTCATGATTTTAGGAAAATATCATGAAATCAAGGTGTTTCCTTGAAGTGAAGGAGTTTCCATGAGATGAGGGAAACAAATAATATTAATAATAATAAAATAACGACGTGTGGGACCGGCTTGGGCATGGTCGGCCGGCTAGGGCCCGGTCCCATGAGTCTCCCCTAATTTTATATTATTTTCATGATTTGAAGAAAATATCATGAAATTAAGGGATTTCCATGAGATGATGGAAATAATTAATAAAATAAGGAATTAAAAGGTGTGGGACGGTCACGTCTAGGGTATGGACGGACGGCTAGTGACCACGGTTCCGTGACACCTTTCCTAATTTTATGTAATTTTTGTATAATTTCCTTGATGTGAAGGAAATACCATGAAACTGAGGAGTTTCATAAGATTAAGGAATTTTCATGATACGATGGAAATAATAATTAATAAAATAAGGAATTACAAGGTGTGTGACGGTCACGGCTAGGGCATGGCCGGCCGGCTAGTGACCACGGTCCCGTGACACCTTTCCTAATTTTATGTAATTTTTGTATAATTTCCTTGATGTGAAGGAAATACCATGAAACTGAGGAGTTTCACAAGATTAAGGAATTTCCATGAGACGGTGGAAATAAAAATTAATAAAATAAGGAATTAGAAGGTGTGGGACCGGTCACGACTAGGGCATGGTCGGCCGGCTAGTGACCACGGTCCCGTGACACCTTTCCTAATTTTATGTAATTTTTGTGTAATTTCCTTGATGTGAAGGAAATACCACGAATTAAAGGTATTTGCTCAAATGAAAGGATTTTCATGGGATCAAGGAAAATAATAAAATATGATAAAATAAAGGAAGGGGCGTGGGACCGGCCACAACGGCATTACCGGCCGGCCGGTGGGCTTGGTCCCCTTAGACGCCTCCTTAAATATTTTATTTTATTATTATTTTCTCCATGGTTTCATCGTTCCTTCGTGTTTTGGAATGATCGTTCGTGCATTCAGGTGCTCGTTAGTGCATTTATTGCTGAATACATTTGCATCATTTTCTCGGGGCTTACTCGATGGTGGCTCAGATGCTCGTACGTTGGATGTTTATGACTAACCCATGGAATTCTGCTGGGAATAACAATAAATTGAAGTAATGAAATATTATGCGGAATGCAGAGTATTTTTCTAGGAATTCAATTGATGAATCTTGCGACTAGAAATAATTAATTGGTGGCTCTATACTAGCAGGCATGCTATCTAGGAGCATTATAATTATTCGGAAATCAAGGTATGAGATAGCTGAAGCAGAACGCTCGATTTGAGTGTTTATTCTGTAAATTTAGGGAACATTGCGACGTCCTGAAGACATAGTGCTCTATACTAGTGAGTAATACATCTAGGAGTCGACTAATCATTTCGATTCTTTACAGAGGTGATTACTGAAATTGCTCAGTATTTATGAGATATGTTATTGCCTCAGCTGAGAGACTACACATCTACATATACTCTGAGAGACAGTATTGTCAGTCAGAGATTCTTGTGGCATGAGATTTCATGCTTCGATGAGAGACATGAGCCTCAATACTCATCTGATTTCTGGATCAGTAGCATGTATAATTATGGTTTTACGATTTTATCCCTTGTCAAAAATCCACCATCTACAGTGTGACACCATGCTAGAGGCACATTGTGTCAGTTAGATTGGAATTAACCACGGTTATGAGACTCTAGAATTATGCTAGGATTATAAGTTACCGAGGGGTCATGTGGAGTTGTTGCGCATGTCTTTGAGTAGGCATGAATTACCGAGGGAATTACACAAAAAATAGAAATTTGTTCAGAGAAGATTAGGCATGGAAAACCATGGAGAGAGAGATACTTCATATACCTACAGGTTTGGCAAGAGTGTCGCCAAGGCATGCACATTAGAGAAGAGTACATGATTATGATCTATTGTAATTAGATTAAGCATATACATACTCAATCAACATGGTGTTGTTTTTACGCAATTTTTTCATGCAATTTTTCCGTATTTAAATAAATCATGTATACACTTAAATCAATGTGGTGTTGTACGCGTATATGAGCATATATTTATCGATATGGAAACTGTTATATTTTGTTTACTTGAGAGTGATATGCGGAATACAATTGTTTGAGGGTTAAAATGGTTTCTTCTAGTTTTGGTAAATTCGTGTGTGTGGATGAGAAACGAGTCTAGACCCTAAACAATGTACTGCACGGGAGTACTTTTGATTCGAGAGATCAATATGTAAAACCCTGGCCTAAACCAAGAAATGGACGTTCCAGGCTTGCTTCGGTCACAAAGTGAATGAGAAGGGTTGGTCTTAGAGAGGGAAGCGAAGAAAGTGTTGAGACCAGAATAGTTGATTCTAAAGGTGTGGTTGTTTACGACTTGTATCAGAAAGTAGAACTGGCTAGCTGAAAGCTATCAGGTGATTTCTGGATACTGTGTTGCTCCCTGACTAAAACTTGTGTTTTGGTGGAAATAGGTAAAACCTATTTATACAAGTCGTAGCAAAACATACCCTGGTCTCGTATGAAGTGATTGAGTAGTGGAAGAGTGGAGTAACGTGTAACGTCAGAATTTATGCTTCCATGATGAAGGAAACATTTACAGCATTACTTATTGCCATTACTAACCGCCCTTCTTCATGACACTTTCTTGTAACGGGCGTATTGCATGTCGCATGCTGTAAACCGCCAGACCAATACCCTGATGAGTATCCCCCAGTTTGTGACATGTTTGATGTCTCGAGTGTTTTCGTGGAAAACATGTAGCACTTTTCTACGTGTGAAAGTTAAAATCAAGAGGCTTGCTGCAGGAAAATAGCATGCGATGCTATTAGGCTTGTCTTGGATGGTCACCTGAAACTTGCCACAATCCTTCCGGCTCGGTGGCGAACTTTGATGGCTGAGATTGTATCTCATGATGAAGGGTAGCCGTTGATTATGGCTACCTTCTGTTGGCGCCTGGTAATGGTGCAATGGATCCTTTGGTGCATGCCAGCGGCATTGTAGCATGGCTGGAATGGATCGTGCATGTCAGTGGCACGGTGGTGCAAGTGGCGCCTGGCGTAGCCATGGACACTATATTTAGGCGGCGGGTCGCCTAAAGGTTGCCACAAGTCTGGCAATTTGGTGGCAAACTTGGGTGGCTGAGATTGCATCTCATGGGGAAGGGTAGCCATTGATTGTGGTACCTTCCGTTGGCGCCTGGCAATGGAACAGTGGCGCCTTTAGTGGATGCTAGCGGCGTTGCGGCATGGTTGGAATAGTTTGTGCATGCCAGCGGCACGATGGTGCAAGTGGCGCCTGGTGTAGCCTTGGCCGCTGGATTTTGGGCACGTTGGTGTTAGATTCGAACGTGGTGTGGCAACATCAGTTTTAATGGCCACATTGATCCCCATGTTCTGTGGAGCATTGTTTGGCTCGGTTGGCGCGACAACTTTGCCTAAATTAGGGTTTGGCATGTCTAACCCTAATTATCCTATATGGCATGTAGTATGCAGTAGGTGGCACGTTTGGCATGTGCACTTAGCATGCCTTTTTGGCTTGTGCGATTGACATGCTTTTGGCATGTTCGGCATTCCGTTTGGCATGTGCGCCTGGCATGCGCGTTTGGCATGTGCGCCTGGCATGTTTGTTTTTGGCATGTTTGACATGCCGTTAGCATGGTTTTGGGAAGCCAACTTGGTAGGGTAACCTTTTGACACAATTTCCACCCTTTTTAAAGTTGTGGAAGGTTTAGAGCAACTTGATTGGTCAATGAAAGAAAGGAGCCGGCCAAGTATGGGTGTGTCCACCCTTTTGGTGCACGTGGCAGGTTTAGTGCGACCTGATTGGTCGATGGGAAATAGGCCCGACAAGTATGCGCCCAGCCACAACTTATTTGTGTGTGGCGAGTTTAAGGCGACCTGATTGGTCGAGGGAAATAGGGTCGGTTTAGGATGGGGCGTGGCCAATGGAAAATTGCGCCGGTTGGCCTAAGGCATGGCCAAGCCTCTCTTTGTTGCTGCTCATATCCCGCGGCTCCTTGTTTTCTGATTCTGGGCAAGATTTTGCATCTGCTAATCCATGACGGATTAATTACGTAGTTTTCCTAGGCTTAATTTCGACAAGAAAGGTCTGATATACTACGCAAGGCGCAAAACCCCAACTTTTGCAAATTAGTCAGTATAATTGACTGAATTCTATGTGTTGACACAGAGTTCTTTTAAGTTCGTTGCCAGAGAGCAGCATGCTTTCTGATTGAATACCTTATGCAAAGACCTTATCCTTGATACTTGGAAAGTGAAAAATACTATAACCCCCTACTATATGGGTTGAATATAGAGAAGCCCCACAAAATGGATCCTTCTCTATCAACTCCATTATTTCACATTTTGATATTTCTAGGCCCATAACTTTAGAATTCATGGCCTGTAAATAAAAAATTTACTTCATAATACCAAAACAGCCCTTTAGTATATATAGTTATAAAACTAGGCGTAGATTTCATTTTTGTTTTATTTTTATTTTTCAGTTTCTCTCTCTAATTTTCTTTAGCGCTCTCTCTCGGATGAAGAACCAGTCCGAGAAACAATTCCTAATCGAAATTCTCAATGAAAAAATGATTTCGAAACTTAGATCTAAGATTTTGCAAACAAATATCCTGATTATCCAAACAAAAATTCTACATCAACATCACTTTCTCTCTCTGGTTTTTGCTCCGAAGAGTATTAAGGTTTTCAGTTTCAAATCGTCAACGTCGTAGTTTAACGGAGAAGAAGAAAACGAGTTTAGCTTCATCGATTTCAGATGACGATGCTTATGGATCTTCGTTGATGATTTTGATTGAATAGCTCAATGAACTAATCGATTGAAATAAATAGATTTGATCTACGTCGATTAAATATGGATTTTTCAGTTGATTCGAAGATATCTCAGGAATTTATTTAATCGATTTTTGTTCAATGGATTTACAGATCTGAATGATTTGGTTCAAATTTATTTAACAACTGATCATCAATCTACGAATTATTGATTCTAGTTTGTTGTTTCAAAGCTACTCCATGTTAGGTTTTCTGATTTGAAGTTGTTGTTGTTTCTTTTGATTTCTGAGATCAAGAAGAATCATCACTGTTTCGGAAGAATAGCAACAGAATCAAGGTACGATTTGTTTTTTAGTTGTTGTTGTTGTTAGTAATTATTCTCGTTTCGATTTTAGTTTCATTCTCCACTACTATTAGTTGTTTTTTAGTTGTGGTGGTAGAGGTGGTGGTATTGGAGCAGGTTTGAAGGAGGATTTTGAAGTCAGTGGTGGTGTTTTTCAGAATTGATGAATTGAAGGAGATGATGAGAAGATAAAGGATAAACTATTTTAAGTTTCTACTACTGGTGCTAGTGGTGACAGGTAATTAGCTGATTTCACAAGGTTCTCTTCTTTTTTAAATGTTTATGTTTTTTTTGTGATCAAGGTTAACTTGTTCTGATAAATTTACTACGGTAGCATCCCTGTCAATGATTGGTTTTTACTGTTGACTTATGCATCCTTGTAAAGGTACTATATGGATTTTGTAATGTATATCAAAGGGTCAATGCTTTCCGTTGAATGAATGTATATCAAAAGGTAGTATATGGATATAGGTCTGCACATTACATCTGTTTAACTGCACATTAGACAAGCCATATGCATGACAGTTTGCACATTTAACTAGCATTGGCAGACTATATATGTGTAACTAGTAGTTACACATCTAATCAAATGTGTAACTTCTAGGTACACAAGCTAAATGAATGTGTATCTACTAGTTACACATGCAAATTAGATGTGTGACTTATAGTTACACATGTTAATTTGATGGTATATGCATATGTAACCTAATATGAAACTTCTATCTAACTGTAACATTTTTAATTTTACCTTCTTTTTGTAGAGTCTGTAACTCTGTAAGGGTGAACTATTAAGTTTTGTATACTTTCTCTAGTTTATTCAGTTATGAGATAGATTTGACTATTCTGTGTCCATTGGTTTTTGATTTTTGGATGTCCTGTTTTGTTCATTTGTATGAGAAGTGTTCTAGCTGCTATGGTACTGATATCATTTGCTTTTCATGTAGTTACTAAGAAGGCTGACCCCAAGGTGCTGGCTAACAAAGCTTCCAAGGCTGTCAAAGCTGGAGCATCAACCATTAAGAAGAAGGCTAAGAATATCTGCACATCAGTCATATTTCACAGGCCAAAGACATTGCAGAAGGCAAGGAATCCCAAGTACCAATATATTAGTGCACTACCAAGGAACAAGATGGACCATTACCAGATCCTGAAATACCCACTCACCACCGAGTCCGCAATGAAGAAGATTGAAGACAACAAGAAGAAGAAAACAAGGATGCTTTCAAGAAGATGTACAACATCCAGACAGATAAAGTGAACACCGTTATCAAGTAAGCCTTCTTGATTACTTACGACTAGCTACTTATTTTTCTTGAAAGGTAGTATATGGATATAGGTCTGGAATGGTTTCACTTAACTCATACATCTGTTTAACTGCACATCACACAAGCCATATGCATGACAATTTGCACGTTTAACTAGCATTGGCAGACTATGGATGTGTAACTAGTAGTTACACATGCTAATTAAATATGTAACTTCTAGGTACACAAGCCAAATAAATGTGTATCTACTAGTTACACATGCAAATTAGATGTGTAACTTATAGTTACACATGCTAATTTGATGGGATATGCATATGTAACTTATAGTTACACATGCTAATTTGATGGGATATGTTATAGTGGTTATATTTATGAAATTGAGAAAAGAACATCAAGTCCTAGTAGTAGGGAGTAGTAGTGGATGCAGATTAGACTAATTAGATGCAGGTTATACTTATAGTTACACATAATAATTAGATGTGTAATTTCTAGTTACACATGATGATTGTATGTGTAACTTATGCTAATATGCATGTGTAACTATTGTTTACATGTGTAACTACTGATTACACATGCATTTTGTTTTCCTGGGTTCATATCTATACCCTGCTGAATCAGTTGTGTGATCATTTTTTGCGATATTAATGTGCTAGCACAAGGTTCCCAGGTGTTTGTATTATTCTGCCAGTATAATTACTGTCTGAAGCTTTACTTTCTGTTGCTTAAAATGTCCTTCGTCATCGATAATATGAAAATGGCTTAGGTACATCTAGACTAGCGTTGTAAAACGTCTTTCTGTTAATACAGTGCTAACAACGTCTTTCTGCTGAAGCAGTGATATCTTAATTAAGAGCTTCTCATTCACTTGCAAGGTTAACTGTATTATTTTATGACTGGTAATTGCTTGATAGTCACCTCTCGTTTTTGCTAGTGTTATTCATTTAGAGATGGATTTGCTGATTTTATGTTGACATATCTAAGTCAGATGCATGTGTAACTCCTAGTTACATAATTCAGATGCATGTGTATCTGCAAGTTACACATGTTAATTAGATGTGTAACTTTTACTTACACATACTGATTTTGGGTACACATATCAATATGTATGTGTAACTCCTAGTTACACTAGTCATATGCATGTGTAACTGCTAGCTGCACTAGCCAGATGAATGTGTATCTCCTAGTTACACATGTTATATGCATGTGTAACTCTCAGTTACACAATTCAGATGCATGTGTAACCGCTAGCTACACTAGTCAGATGCTTGTGAAACTGAAATATACATTGTTTTATGTACTGTTCATTTTAATCGTATAAATACTGATTGCTTGTTGTTATATTTCAGGTTTTAGATAACTTCATAAAAGCTAATTGCTTAAACGTGGTAATGGTCTCGCTGGAACTGGAGTTGACGCTGAATACACAAGTCAGATGCATGTGTAACTCTCAGTTACACTAGATAGACACATATGTAACTCTCAATTACACTAAACAGATGCGTGTGTAACTTCTAGTTACACATGCTAAGAAATTATTGTAAATGAATATTAAAGTAATAACTTTTTTTTGTGTTTTTTTTTTGATGTCTATTTATTTGCATATATATACAAGTGTAACTTTGCATTACACATATCATAAGGATGTGTAACTTCTGGTTACACATGCCATATGCATGTGTAACTTCTGTTTACACCTTCGCACTGTATTTTAATAATTTCGGGCCTAGATTTAATAATTTTGGGCCTAGATTTAAATTTTATTTAATTATGGGTTTGGCAATATTCATAAGGGTATCAAGGTCTTTTAATAATTCGGGGCCTAGATTTAAACTTCTTTTAATTAAGGGCCTCATATTATGGGTTATCCATGGGTGGGGCCTGAACCTAATTTTCCCACTTGGAAATTCGTCCTACTCTGCTGCGAGTGAACACAAATTGTCATGCCATATCAACATTAAGGGTTCAGCCGGGGAACATAGCACAGAAAGCATTCAAAGAAACTTATATTAATTGAATGTAGGCAAGGTGCCAAAATTTACAGAATACCTGGGATTGTTGCTAGATGCACCATTTTGGGTAAATTTTATGAGAGAATATTGAGTTGCTTAATAAGTGTGACAGTGAAGAGGTTAAACACCCATCACCTTTACACGGCTCTGTCTCTTTACAGAGTGTCGGCCTATTAGATGTAGGGTTTTACAATTTTAGCCCTGAACTAAGAGCCCTCATCAACATTAAGTCCCCTGGTTAGCACGTAACAGTGGCATTGTTGCGGGGTAAGCATGAGATGGTGACAGACAAGGATAAAGTTGAAACGGCAAGTCACGAAGATATTTCCAGGAAAGTTTGGGTAACCTTTGGAAGGAGGTATGAAGAATCTGTGATATTTGCATTACCGGCTTTGCGTAACTCTGGCTTTGCCACAGGGTGTTGGCGTCAACGCTGAAACTTTGGCTACTGATTGGCAGAGATGGCACTGCGATTTGGTCCGTGGAACAGGAGATTGATAGCTAGGCCACGGAACGTGCGGAGGTGACGCTTCAATATTGACCGTGCGGAGATGGCGCTGCAGATCTTAGAACGGTGGATGGCGCGGCTTTGGCTGGGTCACAGAACGTATGGAGATGGCGCTTGGCTTCAGTCAGTGAAATGATGGAAACTGGATTCAGATCGCGGAATGGTGGAAACTAAACTTAGAACTTTGGCTACCAAACAGTGAGGATGGAGCCGGCTAGGTCACAAGATGGGTGGAAATAACACGGCTTTGATCACAGAGTGCTGGAGTCATGATGCTTGCTTCGAACGGTGAGGATGACGCTATTTTGGTTGGGATGCAGAACGGTAGAGATGGCTGCTAACTTGGACGCGGACCTCTGGCATGTGGCTCGAGCGCGGACTGTTGGCGCTGGCATGAAGCGGCAGAGATGGTTGCTTGAACGCGGACTGTTGGCGCTGGCGTGAAGCGGCAGAGATGGCTGCTTGAACGCGGACTATTGGCGCTGTCTTGGACACGGACTGTTGGCACTATCTTGGCCGCGGACTGTTGGCGCCATGGAGCGTTGCCTTCTCGGGCCCGGTTGCCTTTTTCTGTGCATAGCTCAAACAAGAAACCTTCCTCCACTCGAACTCCAAAATGTGTTGTGTCTATAAAAGGCGTTACCTATCCTTTCTATCTCGTATTATTGTCTTTGTTTCCACGTCTTGGTGTTAGCGGCAAAGCAGTAGCAATAAAGCAGGCGAGCACTTTTCAGGTACGTATCCCAGTGTTTCTTTTTTTGCTTGCTCTTTTGTATTGGTGTAAACCCTATCCATAGGTATATCTTCCATAAATTTGTAAAAATACTTCAATATGAGTGATTCCTCTTGGCTGGTAATATTGTGGCATGTAATAGCGTTAGCCACAATATTAATAACAACGAAGCTAAATATTATGCAAAGCGAGCACGCATGGAAGAGTGGCCTCCATTGGATCCTTCCTCCATAAAACCTAGCTTTAGTTGTTGTTGTTTTTTTGGCCGTGAGCATCATTCCAGCGGCAAGGAACAGTCTTGGCCAAAAACATGTTTCCCCGTAGCAAGACATGTCTTTGCGCTGATTAAGCATCAGTCCCCATTCCCTTTGGTCGTGAGTGCCATAACATGTGAACAAAGAAAGTTTTCCCGTAGAAAACTTGTGGTTGGTTTTTTGATCATTGTATCCAATTTTTATGACAAAATCCTCACGCATGGTTTTTCTTCAGAGTAGTAACCCTTTTCCTGTTTTTTCTCCATTGTAGTTATTCCAAAAGTGAAAAGTAGCGTAAGAGATTCTTATTAAGATGTCACCTGGAAACAGTTCTTCCATCGTGCCGAGAAATTATAACAACTCCAAGGACACGCCGAGTATGGATAATGGATTCTTCACAGAATCTTGTACAACTATAATGACGCATCCCAGTCATGTGGCAACTTTTCTGACCAGCTTCGAGAACGAAGGAGAGGTTTAGTCGATTTCACCATTGCGTGTGATACAGTTTTGTCTCCAGAGGAAAGAGTATCCAGCTTCTTCTATCGAGTTTAAAATATGCCAAAGCCCATTGCGCTCTTTCGAAGGATGGATGAGATTCTAATTCGTGACCACTGTTGTAGTATTAATTTTGCGGTAAATAAGAATTCGTTGCTCGGACTTGAAAAGATTTTTAAAACAAAAATATATACAAAATTTGTCACAGGATCAAGAGACACTGGGACTCAGGATTCCACCATTAATCATTCACAGGATTCATATATTTATTCCAAATAGTTATAGCTCAAATAATAAGGACTCTCATTCTTGCCAAGGTAGATTTTTAGAAGATTAACTGTAAATCGAAAGCATGGAATATCAAAAGCACTATGACCAAGCATAAACCATCAAATGAAATGACAATCAATTAAGAAAAATCATAAAACGATTAATAAAAAGTGCAAGTAGTCAAAAAGAATTAAATGTAATTATCATATGCGTGAAATATGGCTCCCTCCATCATCCCAGTATTGGGGTTTAGTTACTCATATTAATCATATTCTCAAAATACATTTTTATAGCTCAAAAAGTTGATTAAAAGATGAGAAAATGCTAAAACAAAGATTTGCAACAGTTATAAGCGTTACAATTGCGTTGTATAAAACAAAACTGAAGTGTAGTAAAGAACGATACAACCTTAGTGCTATAAACAGCGACACAACTGAACTGCTGCGGGTACTGTTGAAGAACGACGCTTCTGGAGCGTCAGTTCTTCATCTTCTTCCTCCTCCTCGAGCGCAGCAGGAGAGATTTCTCCCCTTCGCTTCTCTCGGCTCCAAAACTTCCCCAGACTCTCGACAAAACTTCTAAGACTCAAAGGAAAGTTATTTATACGTAATAGCTCCACAAAATCTTCACGGAATCTTCTCGTTAATCTCCACAACACTTCCGTATCTTTTTCCAAATATTTTTTCTTTTTTTACGCGTTTTCTGAGCTGCCCAATCTTCTCTATTAAATAGGATCAAATCCATATAGTCATACGAATATTTTGTTTCCAATTCTTCACGTAGTTTCCCGTCAGTTTCCAGAAACCGGACCCAACAGTATCCCTAAAATATCGTCACTCCCTGTTTAAACTTTGATCTTCTCTAACGGATTGTTCAGCCCAAGTTTCTCGATTCTATCACTTGCATATGGTCTGTTTAGCCTTACCAGTCCTAGACCAATCGATTTCCCCGATCTCTCTCAAAACTGCCTAGAAATCAAATCCAAAACCATGCAGACGTGATTGACTTTTTCCCGCCAATTCTGTTATTTGAATTTTGAGAAGGTAAGCCCCTTATCCTCTGATGGGGTGCGAATAGTAAGTTGGGCTGAAATATAATTCATGGGGTGGAAATAACCAAATCTTGGGTGCCTTTAGTAATTTTTCTGGGATGTTTTCCGGACTTTTTCGGGCTTCCTCCGGGGTATTTCTGGGGTACTTCCGGTATACTGTCAACGGAGCTCCAAACGCCATATTTTAGCCAATTTCGCCGCAAAACCTTATTTTTCCAAAAACACCTACAAATAAATAAAACATCATAATAAGTACAAACTCGAGCACAAATATTATATACAATTGGGCTATATTAGACACATAAATGCGTCTATCAAATACCCCCAAACTTATTATTTGCTAGTCCCGAGCAAATCAAAACTACAAAATAAAATCCTAACTCACTAGGTGTCCCTAGTGACCGAGTTAATCTCGGGAGGGTTTACCCGAGGTGTACCCACAAAACCAATACTCCAGACCCTAGCTATCTATGTCGAACCTTGGAAGGCACTAAAGAATCTCCTTGGTTGGCTTACAATCACTGACTACAGGAGGAAGTACCCTGATGCGAAATTCCAATTTTTGTACACGAGTTTACACTCAAGCATACTAAAATTCATATAAAGTGACAGAGCTCTACTTAGATAGTTGCACTATGGACATCATATTCGGAGTCAAACTAATCATATGGATAGAAAAAGGAGATGAAAATAGAAAAATGTAGATGGTTTTGATGTTAACCAAATGATCGATGTTTCACATATCTGTCTGAAGGCCACTGCCAGAATGAACCTATCCTAATGGACTGAGATGCCGGTCTGACTAATATCAACACAACTGGCATATAAAAGGGAACCAGTGGTCAATAACTTGAATCTAGATCAACAAACTGGCAAATACAAGGGAACCAGCAGTTGACTACACAGAACAATAACCATTTTTTTTTAACTTAACGGCATGAATAGATCTTTTTGATCCAAGCGCATGCTTCTTGTCAGCAGATTACACGATAGTTCCCACGGGTCCTGCATTCCACGCTTGCTTTGGCGACGGAAACAGGGAAAACACACGCATATTGCTATCCAAGTGTTAATACTTATTCCGATTGGTCTAACTGGTCCGGTCTTTCTTTTTTTTTTAGTAACTCAGTCACTCTAATTCACCCTAGCAGTGGTAACAACTTGAATCGTGTGCCCCACCTAATCACTTAGAGAAACATAGTTTAAAATGAAAAAAAAAAAAATGAAAAGGACTCAACAAGATATGGTGCAACTATCATGTTATTTCTAACACCTGAGCTCTGTGCTTTTATGAATAGACTCTATAGATGTTTCCATCTAATCAGATTGGTTTCTCAACTCCTACAACCAAGATGCTTCCATCCACTTAGATTAGTTAGTGAAAACCTTAGTAGGCATAAATTTCTAGGCTCTGGAGTTTAATAATTGCAACTAAAAAGTTTCTCCCATACCCCCAAACTTAAATCTAACATTGTCCTCAATGTTCTAAAGATGAAACTAAAAGCATGAACAAGGAGAAACTGTTACCAATGAAGCAAAAGAGATAAGGAAAGATATTACCGTGTCGCATGAATATTGGGTTACCTCCCAAGAAGTGCTAAGTTTAAAGTCTTCAGCCAGACTAAGCAGGGATTTGTCACCACGTAGAATCATATAGTAACAGTCGAAATAATTGTGGGTCTTCAAAACTAAATAGAGATGACCAAAGGAAACTGCAATGAACCAAGAAAGTGAACAAGACTAGCATGCCCTTACTTAGTTTCCTGATTAAGAAATTTATATCTAATTGTGGTTCAGGTTCAGGTTCTATGAAAGGGTCTAAATAGAAAATTTTCATTGGCTGCGTTTCTTCATAGGTGGGATCCGAATCATTAGGTCCTAGAGTCTGGAAAAACTCAAATATGATCTTAGAAGCGCACAATAATAACCTAAATAACTGAGGATCCTCTAAGTCAGTAAGATTTGACTTACATAATTGACCACAATGAGAGTAGCGGTCATTCTTAAGCAAATGTGTCGATTCTAATTTCCTAAAGCATTTAGGTTTAGTCTCACAACTTAATATTCGACACATTTGGAATATAAACGTTCCCACAGTTGGAAGAAAACTATTTGGTAGGAAAACAAAGTCAATCTGGGGATCATATCCTGGGCAAACCACATCAACCAGAGGATGGGTTTCTAACGATTGAACTTCTTCCTGGACATCATTAGGTTCGGGAAAACGAGTATGAAGGTAATCTTGTAAAATTGTCGAGGAAGAGATATCAAGTCCTAAGTGAAGGGACTTTCTGAGAGTTAAAGGTAAGGCACTAGGAAGGTGATAATCACCCCCAAACTTAGAGTTTTCAGTGTCTCTAGATAGACTAGTTACAATCTCCCTAATTTCTGGATCATTAGATTCTTGAAAATGGTCAATTGATTCTTCTAATTTATTATCAGGTAGTGCATCTTTACTCATCTCTACGGGTATATCTTCTTCATCTAATACTATTGTTTCTAAGTCTCTAGACTCTAAAACAGTATTTTCAGAATAAACCCGTTCCTCTAAACCACTATCGGCTTCGTAATCAAAAGGAAAAACTACATCGTCTAAAACGGTGGTATCCCTAATCAAATCCTCGTCCTTTTGAATAGGTGAATAATCATAAAAATTATTTGGATTTGAACTAGAAATAATATAATCATTATAAAGCTCAATTAGATTAATAGATTCCTGATCACTATGCCTACATATTTCAGATTCTTCATTACTAATATCCTCATCATCATAATAGTACAAAGATGATTGAACCTTATCTAAATAAGTAGTGTCTTTTATTCTAGCCTCGTCCTCTAAATTAGGCAAATATTCACTATTGATATCAAGGGTAGAATTAGAAAACCCTATTTTGGAAATTTAGATTATTTCGAGCAGCATTAGCCCACTGTTCATTTTCTGCTTCTAGACGTGCCTGAATTTCACTGAGCATAACACTTATACGTTCACCACTCTCGTTTATCATCTCAGAATATCGTGTACACTCTTCTTTTGAACTATTCATTGCAACTAAACGTTTATACGTCCTTTCAATCCGTTGTTGGGTCTCTTCTAGAGATGGAACAGGTTCAGAAATATCATAATCAGGACTAGTTTCCAAAAACGAGTAACCAGTACTACAGTATTCCTGATTTTCTTTCTCGTAAGACCAATTCTCGTGTGGATAGTAATTGGGCTCACCATGGTATGAACCATAACCTTGAAAAGGTTGGCGTTCCCAACTACTATTCCCACCATGGTCATAAAAATGATGATGTCCATATTCAAATTCAGATCGATACTTATTGTATTGGCTTCTGTCATACCAGTTCGACATTCTTAATTACAAGGGAATTCTATACAATCACAAACAAGGATGACTCGACCAAATCAAACCTACTGATTTCTAGCAAACAAAAAGCATGATGGCTCCACTTAGATTGTTTCTAGACCAGCTTCTAATCCTTCGAAAGGGAATTCGTTACAATTTAAGAAAACCCCTCTGGAATCAATCCGAGTCAAAGTAAGTTGAATTGAGGCGAGGGAAGCTCAGTGGAGCTTTGATACCCAAGGCCTCGCCGCTATCACAAGGCGGCGCAGTCACGCATTCAACTCACAGAAACCATCATGAACTTCGAGGTGTGCTTAATAAAGTAACCAATATCCTTCGAAATTTTTTCCTAATAAGCACGTTACCCTATCGGTCTCGTTCTAGTCAAGTTTTAAGCTTGGGTTCGCGTTAGGTTTCGTTTTCCTAAGGCGAGGGAGCGGTGATGAAATCCGAACCCTTATCTTGTATTGTCCAGGCCTTTCCCTTTACTAGGAATTTAAAAACAGTCCAAATTCGTCCTCAATCAATGAATCACCTTAAGGAATACAGTAACTCGCTTACAGGAGATTCGCGAGTGTTTCGATGGACTTACCTCCCGTACCAGACGGGGGATGAACCATTGAAGTCGACTCAGGCCACGACTCCTATGTCATGTACGAACCCGAGGGGCCGAGACGATATAGTAATCGTCGTCCTTCCCTGCACACAGTTTATATATAATTTTTTTTTTTTAATTAATAATACCCTTCCGTAGGGTATGAAAAATAATGTCCCAAAATTGAAATTCCAAAGTCCATAAAAAAAAAGTGCAAAAGAAAAAATAAAGTCTAAGAAAAATAAAAAGTCTAAAAAAATAAAATACAAATATCTCTTTTTTTTTTTTATTCTTTTTTTTATCAAAATAAAAAAAATAAAAATCTTCTTCTTTCGCCCCTTTCGCTTTGCCTTTTACTCCAGTCTTTAAGTATTCATCAAAAACTTTGGCAAAATTTTCTTTCGCTCCAACTTCCAAAATCTGAAAGAAAAAGACAAAAAACCCAGAAACGTAAAGAAGAACAAAAATAATTAAAAATAAATAAAAATAAATCTATACACAAGTCTGCGTCGGCGGCGCCATTTTGTTGTAGTATTAATTTTGCGGTAAATAAGAATTCGTTGCTCGGACTTGAAAAGATTTTTAGAACAAAAATATATACAAAATTTGTCACAGGATCAAGAGACACTGGGACTCAGGATTCCACCATTAATCATTCACAGGATTCATATTTATTCCAAATATTTATATCTCAAATAATAAGGACTCTCATTCTTTCCAAGGTAGATTTTTAGAAGATTAACTGTAAATCGAAAGCATGGAATATCAAAAGCACTATGACCAAGCATAAACCATCAAATGAAATGACAATCAATTAAGAAAAATCATAAAACGATTAATAAAAAGTGCAAGTAGTCAAAAAGAATTAAATATAATTATCATATGCGTGAAATATGGCTTCCTCCATCATCCCAGTATTGGGGTTTAGCTACCCATATTAATCATGTTTTCAAAATACATTTTTATAGCTCAAAAAGTTGATTAAAAGATGAGAAAATGCTAAAACAAAGATTTGCAACAGTTATAAGCGTTACAATTGCGTTGTATAAAACAAAACTGAAGTGTAGTAAAGAACGATACAACCTTAGTGCTATAAACAGCGACACAACTGAACTGCTGCGGGTACTGTTGAAGAACGACGCTTCTGGAGCGTCAGTTCTTCATCTTCTTCCTCCTCCTCGAGCGCAGCAGCAGCAGCAGGAGAGATTTCTCCCCTTCGCTTCTCTCGGCTCCAAAACTTCCCCAGACTCTCGACAAAACTTCTAAGACTCAAAGGAAAGTTATTTATACGTAATAGCTCCACAAAATCTTCACGGAATCTTCTCGTTAATCTCCACAACACTTCCGTATCTTTTTCCAAATATTTTTTCTTTTTTTACGCGTTTTCTGAGCTGCCCAATCTTCTCTATTAAATAGGATCAAATCCATATAATCATACAAATATTTTATTTTGTTTCCAATTCTTCACGTAGTTTCCCGTCAGTTTCCAGAAACCGGACCCAACAGTATCCATAAAATATCGTCACTCCCTGTTTAAACTTTGATCTTGTCTAACGGGTTGTTCAGCCCAAGTTTTTCGATTCTATCACTTGCATATGGTCTGTTTAACCTTACCAGTCCTAGACCAATCGATTTCCCCGATTGAATCTCTCTCAAAACTGCCTAGAAATCAAATCCAAAACCATGCAGACGTGATTGACTTTTTCCTGCCAATTCCGTTATTTGAATTTTGAGAAGGGAAGCCCCTTATCCTCTGATGGGGTGTGAATAGTAAGTTGGGGTGAAATATAATTCATGGGGTGGCAATAACCAAATCTTGGGTGCCTTTAGTAATTTTTCTGGGATGTTTTCTGGACTTTTTCGGGCTTCCTCCGGGGTATTTCTGGGGTACTTCCGGTATACAGTCAACGGAGCTCCAAACGCCATATTTTAGCCAATTTCGCCGCAAAACCTTATTTTTCCAAAAAGACCTACAAATAAATAAAACACCGTAATAAGTACAAAATCGAGCACAAATATTATATACAATTGGGCTATATTAGACACATAAATGCGTCTATCAACCACGTCAATGCCAATCTGGTTACAGCGTAAATTATGAATGCTGTCATGGCGTCTGCAACACTTCAGATTAGGAAAGACATTGCAGGTCTGATCGCTTTCGTCTCTAGGTGGTGTATGGAGACTCATACTGCCATATGTAGGTGGGAGAGAGATGACTATTACTTTGTAGAGCGTAGCCGTCCTATTGAATCTTTCAATATTTGGGAATCTTGATGGCGTCTTGTCCAAGGAGGAAGAGGAAATGCACGCTACTCTGGTTAGGAAGTCGGAAGAATATGTTTGGAAAAACAATGAGGAAAAGTGCTTTTATACTTGGTGGGTGTTTGAATGGTTCCCCAAGGAGCCGGAGCCGGCTATGGTGCTGGACGATACGCCCCATGTCGCTGCATTCTTAGCCTTGTGGTTATCCAGAGATATTTTTGATGATGGTTATGGCAGGAAAGAAATAAGACGGAATCTCATCAAGTTTGCTATCAAATTGGCGAAAGGCGTGGCTCTTCCCATAGGCAGCTTGTTCCTTGGCTCCTTGTACACCCACCTGGATTGCTTGGCAGCATACATGTATGCTTCTAATGGATACATGAAGGTGGACTCGTATGTCCATGTCGTATTTCTCCAAGCATGGTTATGGGAGCATTTTAAGCACTACGCTGCTAATCCAATAACTTCACTTCCTGACACATATGGCGGCTCTAGGATACTTCGTTGGTCTAAGAAGCGTCCAAGACCTAGATCAAAACTCGTCGATTTTCTCGACAACGTGAATGCAATAAACTTCCGTCTAGGCTCCGGTCCATGCCTCAATAGTTCAGCCAAACACTTTTTCTTCCGCCCCGGACATAACATTGCATTCTGATGGAGTGGATATAACCGTTGGAGAGGTCATATTCATGCGAAGTTGTATACCCTAATACGTACCATCCTTTTTCAAGGAATTTTTGGAAGCGGTCCCATATAATATTGACAGGGTCGCTCGTCATATGGGCTTTAATCAGGGGGTTCCATTCTGTCGTCCATCAATGCCTCCAGAAAAACTGTTGCCAGTTGTTTTTGATAGCAGTGCCCTGGAAGAACATAAGAGTCTTCCCTTTCTGCTTTCAGGGAGAAAATCGGTGGCAACCCCTAAGTATAATGCTTTCTGGCGGGGAGATTTCCTTTATATCCAGCAATTCGTGCAGAATGTTATGACAGGTCCACGCGGCAAGCCCTCCTCGAAGGTTTTGGCGAAGCACGGGTTATTGAGATTTCCTTCTCCGTGTAAGCGGAAATCTTCTAACTCAAGTGAATACAGTCCCCAGAAAAATGAGCGAAGGTCGAAAAGTCGTGCAGGCGGCTTTCAATCGGCTTCGACAGCCCTGGTGACCTTCATCTCTTCAAACATGCAAGTACATATGATTCTCTAGATGAATTGTGAACATTCCGGATTGTTGCCAATGAAAATCTTTTCTTCTTTTTACTCAGGGTCTCGACAGTTCAAACACCTCCGCCAAGCTTGCACGTGGTCAGGGAATGACCTCTGAAGAAAAGTCTGGTAATACTTAGCCTTCGGCCAATGAGGAGGAAAATGAAAAAGAAGAAGAAGATTTAGAATCCATTGATGATGGGGAAAGCACTTCAGAGCGCAACAACGGGTCCTCTTCTAGTTCCAGTGCGCCCATAGATAAGTCGGGGAGTTTTCACACTATTTCCTTTGGGACTTATTTATTTATTTGGAGAAAATATTCAATTAGTGATATCACAGGAAGAAGTCGCTTCTGAAAATAACTCTGAGATGGAGATTCATGTCAATGAGGATATAATTGTGTCTCTAATCATGGAAACCGTACCCGCTGGTAATCTGGAGATGTAGATTGATCGTCGCTGTTGTTGTGTCCCCAATGGTGGAAAACGTTGTTGTGACGACATGCATGATTGTTCCCAAAGAATCTTTGCTAGTTGCAAATCCAGCAGCAGGTGTTGTTTTCGATCCTCCGTTTGAGGCTCCTTTTGAGGGTCACGTGTTGATTGGAGGATTCAGTGTGCCAATAAAATACGCGGAGCCGTATACCAAAATATGGGAAAGGTATGGACATATCGCTGATGTAGTTATTATAGTGGTAGTAGAGTTCGTTCAACTCGGACTTGTGTAGACTCGATTCTAGACTTAAACACTAATTCTAATAAATATACACAAAAATATGGTAGCAGTATCGGGAGAAACTGGGACTTAGGATTCCAACAAACTCATAATATAAGGTTCAAATATTAATTCTTTTAATAATTATAGATCAATAAAGACATGGACTCTTATTTTTGCCGAGGAAGATTCTCAAAACATTAGTTGTAAATCCTAAGCATGGGACATCAAAACATCTAAGTAAGCATGACCCATCGAACAAGATGACAACTTATTAAGCAAAATAATTATTCAATTTTAATTAGTTCAAAAGTCATATAAGAAAAAATATAATTACCCAAGTATGATATTAGGCTTCCTCCGTCATCCCAGTGGTGGGGTTTAGCTCCTCATATTATTCACGTGCTCAAAATAGGTTTTCATAGCTCAAATAGGTGAAAAACAAGAGAAAACTAATAATTCTGGAAGTTTGCAACTATATACAGACGTCACAGACTAACTGTTACAAATTGTTACAGAGAATTAACTGAAAAACTGTTGCAAGGAGACTGTTATCTAAATAGATAGAAAAGATGACAATTCCTGAAGAAACTGTGATCTTTTCTTCTTCTTCTTCTTCTTATTCTTGATCAAACACGCTCTGCAACTGTTGGTTTTCTCTGCAACTACTCCAAACGACCCCTAAAGACTCGATGCTCCTCCTGGGACTCGTATCAACCCTTTTTATACATAACAGGGTCCAAAATCCCGAGAAATCTTCCACTTTCCTCCTCCAAAAGTCTCGGACTTTTGTTTCTCATTTTATTCTCCTACACGTCTCTGCCTTGTTAAATTCTTTCCTAAACTCCGTCCAAACTTGATAAAAATAATTCTTGGTGAATATCTTCTCCATACCTTCACGTACCTTCCATATATATCCACTATTCCCGGAAATATTCTTTCTTTTGTCCCGTGAAACCAAGAAAACCCGAGACCCTGTTTAACTCAAACTCTGATGATCTGGTCCAAGATTTTCGATTAGAACACCCATTCAATCCCTTTTTATCCCAAAAGAGTTTATCCAAAGCAAAAACAGCGATTGAATCTCCCTACAACTGGCCCAAAACTCGAAACAAATCCGAGAAAGTTTCCTCTCCTGTTTTGCTTCAACACGACTCTGCAACCAACTCTGATCGATCAGAAGACATACATCAGGCCTGTTATGATCCAACAGGTCCATCCCAACGAATATTTGTGATTGAATCTCATTCAGTCACATCCAAGTTTCGAGTCCAAACTCTGCCAGCGCTGGTTCCATTTTCCCGCCAGTTTCTTAATTCAAACGGTGATGAAGAAGGGTATCCCCCTATCGTCTGATGGGGTGCGAATATCACTTTGGGTGTAAATAGTAGATTGGGGTGAAAATAATGAATGGGTACCCCTTAGAAAATGAGGTTCCCATTATCCAAACTGAGAGCCCAAATAGTAATTTTCTCCCACGAGCGCAAATACCGCTTTTCGAGCCAATTTTCCTACAAAAGCTTATTTCTCCGAAAACACCTACAAAAACATAAAATAATCAAATAAGTATAAAATCGAGCACTAACAATACACATAATTGAGATTATATTAGACACAAAAATGTGTCTATCAGATACCCCCAAACTTATTATTTGCTAGTCCTCGAGCAAATCAAATTTAGAAAATAAAATCCTAACTCACTGTCGCAGGCATCGTCGGTTGAATTTAGTGTATACAACAAGCCTTTAAACCCCTGGGTGTCCCTAGTGGCCGAGTTGTAGTCTCATAAGGGCTTACAAGAGATATACCCATAAAACCTTTACTCCAGACCCTAACTATCTACGTGAAACCTTGGAAGGCACTAAAGAATCTCCTTGGTTGGCATACTTATTAACTACAGGAGGAAGTACCCTGATGCGAAATTCCAATTGTTGTACACGAGTTTACACTCAAGCATACGAAAACTCATATATAAGAGATGGATATAGAGAAAAAAATAGATGGTTTTGATGTTGACTAGGTGAACGGTGTTTCCCATATCTGTCTGAAGGCCACTGCCAAAACGAACCTATCCTAATGGACTGAGATACCGGTCTGGACTAATATCAACACACTGGCATATACAAGGGAACCAGTGGTCGATAATCCTAACTCTAGGTCAACTCAGCTGGCATATACAAGGGTATCAATGGTCGACTTTATTGAATTTATTCCGGTTGGTCTGGTCCCAAATTATTTTTTTCTCTTTTTTCATTTTTCTCATTTTTTTCTTTTTTTCTTGGTATCTCAATCACTCTATCTCACCCTAGCAGTGGTAACAACTTGATTCATGAGCCCCACCTAATCACTTAGAAAAACATATTTTAAAAAGAAAACAAAATAAAAACAGAAGTGAAAAGGATTCAACGAGATATGGCGAAACTACCATGTTTTTTTTCTAACACCTGAGATCTGTGCATTTATGAATAGACTCTTTAGATGTTTCCATCTAATAAGATTGGTTCCTCAACTCCTACAACCAAGATGCTTCCATCCACTTAGATTGGTTAGTGTCATCCTTAATAAGCATAAATTTCTAGGCTCTGGAGTTTATTAATGCAACTAAAAAGTTTCTCCCATTCCCCCAAACTTAAATCTAACATTGTCCTCAATGTTCTAAAGATAAAATTTAAAGCATGAACAATGAGAAACTGTTATCATTTGAAGCAAAAGAGATAAGGAAAGATATTACCGTGTTGCATGAATATTGGGTTACCTCCCAAGAAATGCTAAGTTTAAAGTCTTCATCCAGACTACGAAAGGATTAGTCACCTCATAAAATCATAAAGTAATAGCCGAAATATCTATGGGTCATCTAAACCAAATAAATCTACCACCAATAAAAAGAATCTGCAATATGCCAAGAAAATTAACAAATAAAGCACACCCTCGTCTAGTTTCATGTTTAATACAACTATATCTAGTTGTGGTTCGGGTTCAGGTTCTATAACTGGGTCTAGATAAAATATTTTCATGGGCTGCATTTCCTCATAGGTTAGATCCAAAGTATCAGTTTTAAGAGTATGGAAAAACTCAACTAAAAACTTCGAAGCACATAATAATAACCTGAATAATTTAGGATCCTCTAAGTCAATCAAATTTGACTCACACAATTGACGACAATGAAAGTGATGGTCATTCTTAAGCAAATGTGTCGATTCTAATCTCCTAAAATACTTAGGCTTAGTCTCAAAACTTAATAATTGACACATTTGAAACTTATATGTTCTCACAATTGGAAGAAAAATATTTGGTGGGAAAACAAAATCAATCTGGGTATTATAGCCTGGGTAAACCACATCAACCAGAGGATGGGTTCTAATAACTGAACTTCCTTATGGACATCATTAGGTTCAGGAAAAAGTGTCTGAAGATGATCTTGTAAAATGGTAGAGGTACATATGTCAAGTCCCAAGTGAGGGATCTCTGTGAGAGCCAAAGGTAAGGCACAAGAAGAATGATAATCACCCCCAAACTTAGATTTTTGGGTTTCTATAGATATACTAGCTACAATTTCCCTAATTTCTAGATCATCATAATCCTGAAAATGGTCAATTGCTTCGTGTAGATTATACTCAGGTGATGCATCCTCACTCATATTTAAAAGCTCTACGAGTTCATCTTCTTCGTCTAAGACTATTGTTTTTAAATCCTTAGACTCTAAAATAATATTCTCAAAAATAAACTCGTTCCTCTAAATCATTATCGGCTTCGTAACTACGAAATTCTACATCGTCTAAAACGGTGGTATCTCTAGTCAAATCCTCGTCCTTTTGAATAGGTGAATAATTATTAAAATTATTTGGATTTGAACTAGAAATAATATTATTATTGCAAAGCTCAATTGGAGCAATAAATTCCTGATCACCATGCCTACATATTTCAAATTCTTCATCATCACTATCCTCATCATAATCATCATAATAGCATGAAATTTTTTGAACCTCATCTAAAAAAGTAGTGTTACCAATTCTAACCCCGTCATCCTGATTATGCAAATAACTATCCTCATTTTCAAGGGTACTATTGGAAACACTAAGATTATTTCGAGCAAAACTGTTCTGGGCCTCTAACAACATCTTTTGAGTCGCCTCACATGACTTCCTTATGGTATCGTGACTCAACTCACATGACTTCCTTGTGTTATCGTGTATAAAAGATTCACTCATAGGTGCCTTTTTTTTATTCATTTCTAACACAAACCTATTTGTATTCTCAGTTAATTGATTGAGAGACTCTTCTAGAGGAAAAACAGGATCAGAAGGATCATAATAAGGACTAGTTTTCAACATTTTCATTATATTGTCCAAAGACGAGGAACTGGAACTATAATACTCCTTATTTCCTTGCTCGTACGATCGGTGCATGTGTGGATAGTAATTGGGATCACTATGGTATGATCCATAACCTTCAAAAGTTTGATGTTCCCAACCACTATTTACACTATGGTCAAAGTAATGTCCATTTTTAAAATCAGACGGATATTCATTGTATTGGCTATTGTAATACCAGTTCGACATTTTGTTGCAGGGGTGTGAGTTGTCAAATAAAACTCACTGACAAGGGGATTCGTGGGTGGATAGAGTCTTACCTCCCGTACCAGACGGGAGATGAACCGTTGAAGTCGACTCATGCCACCGAATCCGATGTCAGTGTACGAACCCGAGGGGCCGGGACAGTATCGTAACTGTCGTCCTTCCCTGCAAACAGTTTTTATTTAATTTTAAACCCTTCCTTAAGGTTTAATAATAATGTCCAAGTCCAAAACAAAGTCCAAAAATGTAGCACCCCCTAAGCTAGCAGCTAACTAAACCAACAGATTAAGCTAAATAAAGAGGCACTATGAACCTATAATCATTTATTTAAACATTCAATTAAGAAATTTGCTACAAAACTTAACCCAAAACTAACCCCGCTCAGAAATATATATATACAAGAACTCCTTTCAAATGATACATATACAATAGTCATTTGGTTTGCAAATAAAATTTACAACATAATAAACATAGCAATATTTAACTAATTAATGGAGTCAACTCCTCAAAGCTTTCGCTGTGCAACTCTGATCTGTCTTTGAAACTGAAAGTGGAAAAGGGTGAGCACAGAGTGCCCAGTAGGAATAACATTTAACTTTAAAGAAATCATGAGCAAGATTTGGAAAACAATTAATGTTTTCCCAAACATCAGTGACTAAGTCACTGGAATGCATAAACATGTATATGGACAAACTCCTTCGTCAAACAATGTATAATATGGTTGTGCAATTCCGAACTCGCAAATCCACACCTAATCGTACATATGGATGTCGACAATTCCGAACTCGCAAACTGTCGACCGATATAAGCATAAAAGTTGAATTCATATAGATATAAATGTGAAGGAACGTATCCTATATACCATATGTGGAAATTCTCATTTCCCATAACAATTCATAATGACATACCTTACTAGTCCTTTCCATTTCATGGAAAAATCCAAAGAATCGACAGAATTATCATAATGCAGTTTATATAAAGCATGGAATGCATGACAGACAATGTATGAGTTGATAAACATAAACTTTTGTAAAAGAAAACAACAATGGTTTCAAAAGAGTTAAAGTATTCCCACCTCTTTTGATGACAAGCCACGCCTACTTCGAGATCCACGATCCACTGGTTCATCCTTTGAATCGATCGTTGTTAAATAGACTAACTTTTAATCACACAAGCACTCTAAGAATTTATCCAAAAGGATCATACAAGTCTATTCTATGGTTCTAAGCCCATTAACTAAGTCTTATGAACATCTACAACTTTGTAGAAGGAACCAAAGACTAATTCAGATCATAAGAGGTCCAAAATATCAAACTAATGAAACTAACTCTAATCTCAAGTTCACTAAACTCGGCCCAATAATCTAAAGCCCGATCCAACAGTGTTAACTAACGGTCAATAACATTCAAAGGTTTAATTAACGGTAAACGTCCAGTCAAGGTCAAGTCCTGGTCCAATGGTCATGTCTAAATCGTTCAACTGAGTCAACTCGGGTCAAGACAGGTAACTCAGTGGGTCAATACGATTCAACTCAGTCAGATTAACTGAGTCAGCTAAGTCAGACACTGACTGGGATGACTAATAGGCTAATTCTATTGCTGCTACAAGAACACAACCTGATTCTATTCATTTGATCACTACATTCATTCACATAGAATTATACAATTCAATATACAACTGTAATCTAAGCTTTACCTGCAATGGTAGTTACAAGCTTCCACTGAAGAGATTCAACTCAACATATTCATCTAACCATCATTCCTATAACTCAGTCACATAACATCTAATTCAACTTCTTCAAGTCATAAGGTTTGTCTTCACTACAACTTAACTCTTCCCTGAAACAGAATCCAAGTTCTTGCAATACAACTGACCCACTTCAGTTTTCAACTCTTTCTTCTTCCCTTTTGGATACAGCTTCCCAGTTCAACAATATCAATACCAACATCAGTTCCACTGTTGAACAATGAACACCAAAGTCTCAATTCCGCTTATATGCTTCACGAGGCAGTAATATTGTAAATTCACATCCACTAACAATTTCACCTACACAACCAAATTCAATCCATTCAAAACAACACCACCACCTTCAATTCCATCTCCATCCAATCACCATCTCACATTCACCAGATTGAAATCCTACAACCACTACAACCACCAAAGTTCCTAACAATCTAACTAAACTAAGACATAACTAAGACCACATCTCTTCTTATTCAGTTCACCACAAATTCTGCTCCAACACTATCCCCTCTACTTTCTCAAGTCAAACACAAACAACAAGTACCTGCAAATAAGTCATCCATATCAGTAATTCATACAAATTCCTTGCCAAGCCATTCTCTCAATCCATACCAGATTCTCTGTAACACTATGTATTTCAGCTAGAACTATAATTCTAGTTCATATCTCTTCAATTCCCAATTCAATAACAACTTCAATATAAAGAACCAAATAACTTTACTAACTGATAGAAACAATTACCTCAAGACAGAGTTATTGAAGTAATTGAATTAACCTCTTCTTTGGCTTGATCTGATTCAACACCTCATCTAAACTCAGAAACCATTAAACCTCCATCTCATTCAGATTCCTTCAATACTAGTCTTATCCATGTTCCATCTATTTCTTCTTATCCAAAATCCTCAAGGACAACCCTAATTTCTCTTCCTAATCATTCACATGAAAACCCTAATTTACTGATTCACTCCTCAAACAACTTTACAGCCTCAATCAATCATCAACTACGAACAAACCCATCACCAATTAATCTTCCAAACCTTCAATTTCATCTTTTACAACCTCTCTAAATTTATTACAACCCTAACTCAATGATTCTTCATCAAAACAATCAAACCCATCTTCTATTTTTCTCAAACATTATCTCCTTCATCTTAAATTTCATCTTCCGTAGTTTCTCTGAGTTTTTGTTACAAACCTTAGATCTTCGATTCATCACTGAATCCACTAAAAACAATTGATAATTCTTCTTCCTTGTTCTAATAATGAAACCCCATCATCTACTGCTCGATTTCATCATCAATTTCTCACAAACCCTCAATCAACTCACGAACCCTAACTCTCACGTTTCTTTTCTCCATTACAGATCACAACGATACCATCTTCTTCTTCAAAATTAGCATAATCATCAAATCCTCATTCCTTTATAGATCCTCACGATTTGATTCTCTCAATCACACCTTAATTTCGTCTCTCGATCTTCAGCAGAAGAAGAACAAGAAAGAAGAAAGAGAAGAGAAGCAGGGAGAAATAGAAAGAAAAAGAAGAAAGAAGAAGGGATAAGAGAAAACATATTTCTCTTCGATCGGTGGAGATAAGACCGACCCAATTTGCTGAGACACCTACTCACTTCGACACGTGCAGCCATAAGGGTAATATCCAAAATTACTTTTTTACCCTCCGAGACAAATTGATAAATCTTTTTCACCCAGTATCCGAAAGATGCTTGCGAGCAATTCATTTCGCATAACTTTTCGAGATCTAACCGATGGTACTAGTTTCGTATCTAGATCATTGTTAGATTAATTCATATTAGTTATCGTTCGTGTTAAACTAATCCAGTTATTATCGGTTAATTCTGCACTTGATCGGTCTAATAGCGTTGACAAGCTTGCAGGTCTTTACATTCTCCCCACCTTGTTTATTTTCATCCTCAAAAATCAAACCATCCTTATGGTCTTCAGAAACTCCCTACCTTATAGAATAATCCCATCTCCTGTCTAAGCGCAGACAACATAAAACGAAGCACAAACCTATATGGCTTTCTACAAATATTTATAATTTGTAGCTCTAGGTTCAACTATACTGATTTAATTCTATCCAAGAATTAAGTCTAAATTTCTTACATGAAGCTCTATAAAGGAAACTATGCCTTTTAAATTTGAATTCTCTACACTAACTTCTATTTCAGTAAGTTACTGGTTCTAATTACGAGGGAAAATATTCTATAAGCTTCTAAATAAAATTCCGGATCTATATGTTCATTATCAGAAGCAAGCTTTCCTTCTATGCCTAGTGATACAAGAATGCAGTTTCCCTGTCTAGGTTCGCGACGCCTGACAATGCCTACCTATGTAACAAGTATCACAGGAACACAGAATTACCAACCTCACTATTCCCCAGTGCTGGATTAACTAAGTATTAGTTTATTAGAATTAATTAGTCCCTAAACTATTATCATAATTGGTTTAAGTCTTATAAATTTACTTCATAAAATATTTAAATAGTTCACATCATTTTTAAGCAATTTAGTCATCAAAATTTATTCTATTTTCATTTATTATTTATTTATTTTATCAATACAAGTAATCTATATTCGATTCATGTCAATTTTTAATGTTTGATATTTTAACTTTGTTGTACTACCGTATAAATTTTAAATTCATGTACTCTTTAAAAATAACTTAATGTTATATCCGTTATCCAAATGTTACTATTATTGTTTCCATTATATCTATTTGTTTATTTCATTATGTGACGTGATATAGGTAAACAACCGCTAACAATTTGATTGTTGTTTGGTATTGATATTTTATTATTATGATAACATTTATTTTTTTATTTCTTAGGCCGATACAAGTTAATCGTAATTAATTAATGCCAAGTTTAATTTTATTATCAATATAGATTTGATTTGATCTAACTTTATTCCTTAAATTTTATATTATTGCTAAGTCTTATGATTTTATTCTCACGTAAAGATTGATATAACAGATTTTACTTATTCATATTAAATTCGTATACTACATCTTGCTAAATATTGACATTGGTAATTTAATATTATTTGAATTTTTGAGTTTGCGTAAAATCATAATATATCATAATATTCTTTAGATTTTTGCTTATCCTATTAATATATGAATTTATTTTCTTTTATTTATGATCTTACACTAAACATCCGAATACTATTATTATTACTTCATGTATATTTGTTTCATTTTAAAGATTTATAGAATCATTTGTTAGACTAAAGATAATTGTGGTCTTCAAGATTACTAACAAGTTGAGTCTTTTTTATTTTATGCATTATATCCTCACCTTCTTATGTCTAACGCCTAATAAATATTATATTAATTATCAAATTTAAACGCAAAACATACACTTATAATTTTTCATTAGTTTAAACCACAAGGCTTAGTTGTAGATAAGCATTAATAATTTTCCGTAGCCTTCGAATCATATTTATTATTTTTATCGTTATATATCTTTAATGAAATTTTAGTTTAATTAAGTTCAATATGATACTAATTGATAAATGCCAGGGTTACTTTATTAATTACTATTATTATCAACTTTAGTTGTTAATATAATATTTTATTATTGACATTGATGGTTGAACTATTATTCTAACTACTCTTACAAAAATTATTAAGTCCCAAAATATCATTAACATTTATGTAATTAGAATTTATAAGTCGACGTGTTCAATAAGGCGTAAAAGAGAACAAAAAAAATCTAAGTCCCAAAATATCCTTTTATAGCACTTTTTCTTCCCTTGTAGCTTCACTCCAAATCTGAAAAGAATCTAAAAATACCAAAGGCGTAAAAGAGAACAAATAAAAAATCTAAATAATAAAAAAAATCTAAAATCTAAAACCTAAAACCTAACACAAATCGGCGTCGGCGGCGCCAAAAATTGATGTAGTTATTATAGTGGTAGTAGAGTTCGTTCAACTCGGACTTGTGTAGACTCGATTCTAGACTTAAATAGTAATTATAATAAATATATACAAAAATATGGTAGCAGTATCTGGAGAAACTGGGACTTAGGATTCCATCAAACTCATAACATAAGGTTCAAATATTAATTCTTTTAACAATTATAGATCAATAAAGACATGGACTCTTATTTTTGCCAAGGAAGATTCTCAAAACATTAGTTGTAAATCCTAAACATGGGACATCAAAATATCTAAGCAAGCATGACCCATCAAACGAGATGAAAACTAATTAATCAAAATCATAATTCAGTTTTAATTAGTGCAAAAGTCATATAAGAATTAAATATAATTACCCAAGTATGATATTAGGCTTCCTCCGTCATCCCAGTGGTGGGGTTTAGCTCCTCATATTATTCACGTGCTCAAAATAGGTTTTCATAGCTCAAATAGGTGAAAAACAAGAGAAAACTAATAATACTGGAAGTTTGCAACGACATAAGACGTCACAGACTGACTGTTACAAATTTTTACAGAGAATTAACTGAAAAACTGTTGCAAGGAACTGTTATCTAAATAGATAGAAAAGATGACAGTTCCTGAAGAAACTGTGATCTTTTCTTCTTCTTCTTCTTCATGATGATCAAACACGCTCTGCAAATTTTGGTTTTCTCTGCAACTACTCCAAACGACCCCCAAATATTCGATGCTCCTCCTAGGACTCGTATCAACCCTTTTTATACATAACAGGGTCCAAAATCCCGAGAAATCTTCCACTTTCCTCCTCCAAAAGTCTCAGACTTTTGTTTCTCATTTTAATCTCCTACACGTCTCTGCCTTGTTCAATTCTTTCCTAAACTCCGTCCAAACTTGATAAAAATTATTCTTGGTGAATATTTTCTCCATACCTTCACGTACCTTCCACATATATCCACTATTCCAGGAAATATTCTTTATTTTGTCCCGTGAAACCAAGAAAACCCGAGACCCTGTTTAACTCAAACTCTGATGATCTGGTATAAGATTTTTGATTAGAACACTCATTCAATCCCTTTTTATCCCAAACGAGTTTATCCAAAGAAAAAACAGCGATTGAATCTCCCTAAAACTGGCCCAAAACTCAAAACAAACCCGAGAAAATTTTCCTCTCATGTTTTGCTTCAACACGACTCTGCAGCCAACTCTGATCGATCAGAAGACATACATCAGGCATGTTATGCTCCAACAGGTCCATCCCAATGAATATCTTTGATTGAATCTTATTCAGTCACGTCCAAGTTTCTAATCCAAACTCTATCAGCGCTGGTTTCATTTTCCCGCCAGTTTCTGAATTCAAACGGTGATGAAGAAGGGTATCCCCCTATCGTCTGATGGGGTGCGAATATCACTTTGGGTGCAAATAGTAGATTGGGGTGAAAATAACTAATGGGTACCCCTTAGCAAATGAGGTACCCATTATCCAAACTGAGAGTCCGAATAATAATTTTCTCCCACGAGCGCAAATACCGCTTTTCGAGCCAATTTTCCTGCAAAAGCTTATTTCTCCAAAAACACCTACAAAAACATAAAATAATCAAATAATACACATAATTGAGATTATATTAGACGCAAAAATGTGTCTATCAATCGCAACAACTAAAAAGATCACCAGCCGATACGCATTGGTTAAGCGTGTAGAAGAAGCCTTATCCTCAATTCATGACATGTGCAACGTGACCGGCCACACTATTTCAGGAGATGTAATTTCGAGATGGAAGTTTCACCGGGATGTGTACGTATACTTTGAGTTCAACATCTCTTGGTTCTGTGAAGGTTTTTTCGAGATCCAAAAGTTGTAGGCTGAAGCGATCGAAGGTCCCTCTGCGGATGTGATCAACCAACAGAAAGCAGAAGTCGAAAGGTTGTCTCAGGAGTTGAAGCTGAAACAGGCGACTCTTCAAAGCGCGGAGGATGCTTTCTCCAAGAAGAACGAACCATTGCTGAACGATTTCCCTTGAATATCTTCTGTCTTCTGAACTTCCTTTTCTTACTTTTTTTTTTCTGGAAGGCAAAGAAACGCCTAGTTCCTGGTTTGATTTTCTGGTTTTTTGGATTTAGTAGACGATTGCTTTTTGTGAGGGTTTTTGGATTATTTTTTGGAATGAATTATTACTTTTAATATAGTGGCACCCTGATCGCCGTGAGCAGCACAATTATTCCAGAAAAGCCGCGAAACCATGAATGTTGTATTGAAGGGAAAATATGGGATAATGTGAAATTTGTGATAACATGGTCATCGACTTCCATTGTAAATGTGGAAACTCAGACAATAGATCGTGTAAACGTTGTCTGACAAAACTTACTCGCTTTTAGAGTTTTTTTAACAAAACTGGATCTTCATAGCACAAATCCGACCTTTGTGGTGACGTCGTCCTGGATGTAAGAAGTCCCCAGTCATCCTTCATTGTCTGAGCAAATTATCTTCAGGTCGCTTTGTATCAGAAACTATCAAAAACGGCGCCATGTCTCGGTTTGGTACGTATACTTGAGGAGGAGACTTGCCGGGTGAGTCACAGTATGAGCTCTCACTAGTGTTTTTAGGGTTTGTTGCTAATCCGTACCTGAGTTCTACCATCTTGAGATCAGTATTGAAAAATGGATTTGGAAATTGGAAATTGATATTGCAACCGAGAGATTAATCTCCCACTGTGGTCTCCAATTGTTTGAGGGTGAAAACGGTTTCTGCTGGTTTTGGTAAATTCTTGTGTGTGGATGAGAAACGAGTCTAGACCCTAAACAATGTATTGCACGGGAGTAATTTTGAATTGAGATATCAATCTGTACAACCCTGGCCTAAAGAAACAAACATATGTTCCAGTCTTGCTTCGGTCATAAAGTGAAGGGGAAAGGGTTGGGCTTAGGGAGGTAACCGAAGAAAGTGTTGAGACCAGAATAGTTGATTCTGAAGTTATGGTTGTTTACGACTTGTATCAGAAAGTATAACTGGCTAGATGAAAGATATCAGGTGATTTCTAGATACTGTGTTGCTCCCCTGACCAAGACTTGTGTTTTGATGGAAATAGGTAAAACCTATTTATACAAGTCGTAGTAAAACGTACCTTGGTCTCGTAGGAAGTGATTGAGTAGTGGAAGAGTGGAGTAACGTGTAACGTCAGAATTTATGCTTCCATGATGAAGGAAACGTTTACACCATTACTTCTTGCCATTACTAACCGCTCTTATTCATGGCACTTTCTTGTAACGGGCGTATTGCACGCCGCACGCTGTAAACCTCCAGACCAATACCCTGATGAGTATCCCAGTTTGTGACATGTTTGATGTCTCGGGTGTTTTCGTGGAAAACATGTAGCACTTTGCTACGTGTGGAAATTTAAAATCAAGAGGCTTGCCGCAGGAAAATAGCATGCGATATTATTAGACTTGTCTTGACTGGTCGCCTGAAAATTTCCACAAGCCTGCCGGCTCGGTGGCGAATTTTGATGGCTGAGATTGTATCTCATGATGAAGGGTAGTCGTTGATTATGTCTACCTTCTGTTGGCGCCTGGTAATGGCGCAATGGCACCTTTGGTGCATGCCAGCGGCATTGCAGCATGGCTGGCATGGATCGTGCATGTCAGTGGAACGGTGGTGCAAGTGGCGCCTGGCGTAGCCATGACCACTAGATTTAGGCAGCGGGTCGCCTAAAGGTTGCCAAAAGTCTGGAAATTTGGTGGAAAACTTGGATGTCTGAGATTGCATCTCATGAGGAAGGGTAGACGTTGCTTGTGGATACCTTCCGTTGGCGCCTGGCAATGGCACAGTGGCGCCTTTAGTGCATGCTAGTGGTGTTGCGGCATGGTTGGCATAGTTTGTGCATGCCAGTGACACGATGGTGCAAGTGGTTCCTGGTGTAGCCATGGCCGCTGGATTTTGGACACGTTGGTGTTAGATTCAAACGTGGCCTGAAAACATCAGTTTTAATGGCCACATTGATCCCCATGTTCTGTGGAGCATTGTTTGGCTCGGTTGGCACGACAACTTTACCTAAATTAGGGTTTGGCATGTCGAAACCCTAATTAGCATATATGGCATGTAGTATGCAGTAGGTGGCACGTTTGGCATGTGCACTTAGCATGCGTGTTTGGCGTGTGCGATTGGCATGCTTTTGGCATGTTCGGCATGACGTTTGGCATGTGCGCTTGGCATGCGCGTTTGGAAAGTTCGGCATGTCATTTGACATGTGCGCCTGGCATGCGTGTTTGGCATGTGCGCCTGGCATGCGCGTTTGGCATGTTTGGCATGCCGTTTGGCATGTGCGCCTGGCATGTTTGACATGTCGTTAGCATGTTGGAATTGTTTTGGGAAGCCAACTTTGTAGGGTAACCTTTTGACACAATTTCCACCCTTTTTAAAGATGTGGCAGGTTTAGAGAAACTTGATTGGTTAATGAAATCAGGGAGTCGGCCAAGTATGGGCGTGGCCACCCTTTTGGTGCGCGTGGCAGGTTTAGTGCGACCTGATTGGTCGATGGGAAACAGGGTCGACAAGTATGGGCCAAGCCACAACTTATGTGCGTGTGGCGAGTTTAAGGCGACCTGATTGGTCGGGGTAAATAGGGCCGGTTTAGGATGGGGCGTGGCCAATGGAAAATGGCGCAGGTTGGCCTAAGGCATGGCCACGCCTCTCTTTGTTGCTGCTCCTATTGTGCGGCTCCTTGTTTTATGATTCTGGGCAAGATTTTGCATCTGCTAATCCATGGCGGATTAATTACCTAATTTTTCCTAGGCTTAATTTGGACAAGCAAGGTTTGATATACTGTGCAAGGCGCAAAACCCCAACTTTTGCAAATTAGTCAGGATAATTGACTGAATTCTATGTGTTGACACGGAGTTCTTTTAAGTTCGTTGCCAGAGAGCAGCATGCTTTCTGATTGAATACCTTATGCAAAGACCTTATCCTTGATACTTGGAAATTCGTGCTACTCTGCTGCGAGTGAACACAAATTGTCATGCCATATCAACATTAAGGCTTCAGCCGGGGTACATAGCACAGAAAACATTCAAAGAAAATTATATTAATTGAATATAGGCAAGGTACCAAAATTTACAGAATACCTGGGATTGTTGCTGCATGCACCATTCTGGGTAAATTTTATGAGAGAATATTGAGTTGCTCAATAAGTGTGCCAGTGAAGAGGTTAAACACCCATCACCTTTACACGGATTTGTCTCTTTACAGAGTATCGGCCTATTAGATGTAGGGTTTTACAATTTTAGCCCTGAACTAAGAGCCACCATCAATAACAACTAAATTAGGTAATTGGAGATAATGCTCCTAACCTAAAAAAAAAATAGGGTTTTTCATATATATGTATGTTATTAAAGAGGTCGTACAAACCACACCAACATAAAAGATAGATTGATATATTAGACGAATAAAATGAGTTCCAATAAGAACAATACCGAGAGGATTAAAACAATTCCTTCGAATGAGCCTGTTGGTGAAACTGTTTCCCGCACACCAGAAATACCCAAGGAGACACCTCTAGAAGAAAAGGTACTTGAAGTTCCAGCACATCCTGCTAACGCTGCAACACGAGTAGCAGATGCGATGGTTTTAGTTGAGCAGATTATCAAAGAAACTTTTGAATAATGTGGTTTTTGTTTTTAGAAATTGTTTATTTTGATTAATTTTAAAAATATATAATTTAGGATGTTGGTATTATTTTGCTTCGTTTAGTTTTAGAGTGAATGATATAAAAATATTGGTTCTTTAATACATTCTCATTGTGTTCAAATTCTTTGCTTGATATTTGTTTGTTAATCAATCAATTTTAGTTTACTCGTCAAGTTAACACGATTCAGTTTTCCGTAATATACCTTATATAACATAACATAAACCCTTATGATAGTTATCAGTTTTAATTTTAATTTAGCCACAACCAAAATGGAAGAAATATTCCAATAATTTATGGAAAAACTGGACCACAATGGATCTTGGAACCAACGCTAAATTTGGGTCAAGCCAACCCAATGTGACAGACATTTTAGAAAAAATAAAATAATCTTCTCTATATTATTTGGCAAAACAGAAAAATAGGAGTACTGAAGAGCTCTATATTTTCTTTTGCATGTACCCAAGAAAGCAACAAGATACTCATTATGACTACCTAGATCTTCTTCTTTTGCATGCACACAAAAAATAAGATACTCATTGTGATTGCGTAGATTAGTGGAAGTGAAATATGAGAAACTGAAGCATAATGATGATTGATAGAAGCAGTAGCGTGGTGATTGACAAAATACTGCTTTTGAGGAGAGAATATACTCCACAAGGTATGATAACACCCATAACCCTATCAGTAACCCTGTTAAGAGCAATTATTCCATACAATCAACCACTTTTATCTAAGCTAATATATATATATATATATATATATATATATATATATATATATTTTTCCAAATAATATGGTCCCAAATTTTACCAAAAATAAAATGTTAATAAATTAAAAAAAAAAAGGAAAATGTTTTACTAAACAATTAATAAATTCAAAAAAAAAAAAGACTTCATTGCTATGAACAAAGATACTGCTACATTTAAGAATAATACTTGTTTAGATAGTCAAAAGTGTGAGAAGCATATAGTTAGGTTGTTTTCTTTCTCTGCTTTATTTCTTGTTACCAAAGAAAGTAAATTAAAAAAAGTGTGAGAAGGTTATACCCAAGGCGGGAAATGTTTTTTAATTTTTTATTGTTTTTAATAAGACCAAAAGTTATCAGATCTTGTGGGGTATACAATACTAGCTCTTGTTATAGTATTTCTCTACCATAGGAATGTACCCCCGAAATCCAAGAATCAATCGTAGGAATGTTCCATATATATACTCCTAGTATTTAGTGATGGGGTTGGTATTTAGGACAGGGTCCCGCAAGAATATTCTGCACAAATTGTTAAAGTAGAAATGATCAAAGATAAAAAAATACCACTGGAAACTATTTATTATTGTACTAGTTAACTCCTTTATTACTAGTTCCTTGGATATAATAGTATCTTTTCTTTACTATAACTGAGTCAACTACATTGCACTATTTTACTCCCAATTCACATATTCTTAGAAACAAAATAATATTGCACTATTTTACTCCCAATTCACATATTTCCTTAGAAACAAAATAATAAATGATTAATATAATACTAGCTAGTGCCTTGGAAGATCATAAATGCTTTTTGGTGCAATTTTGTTGATTAAAATCCCAATTCATATTCTTAGAAGCAATTCTAGCTAGCTCTTACAATTAAATTTGTATTAAAAGAAACTGGATCAGTATTTATTTTTTTAACTAGTTGCCGGTTAATGCGCAGATTTTTCACCAACATAATTTTGTTGCTCGCCGAATTGCGAACTAGGGCGTTAATGATATCGGGATAGAGAGAGACCCCTACAAGCTTTCTCCAATTAAGATAGCACGGGTCTCGTAATGAACATAGTTAATATCGGTCGTAGCGGCCGATAGTATAGGATTTTATCATGTTTCGGCCTTTAATCTGGAAGAAACATGAAATATCAGCGATACATGGATATCCGATAATATCGCATTATTGGTCATATCGGACCGATCGGCCGATAATATTGAAAAGGATGTTTGGGGATGTTAGGTTATCAGGTAAAACTAGTTTATTTGATTGGTTGGCATTATGAATTCATGAACGACTATGATTGGCTTCGTCGACAGGACTCGATATCCAAGTTTTTTATTAATGTCGCTCTTGGACATGGCTTATTCAGTTAAGCCAATTTTTATTTCGATGTCACGATCTTAGAGAGTATAGTCCATCCAAATCTAAGTTTCCGGGAGTATTTCCACTAAGATAAATTGATTGATGGTAATTTTCCATTTTTACCGATGTCACTCTTAAACGAGCTTGTAAACCAATTTTTATTTCGGTGTCACGATCTTAGCAAGTATTTATCGTCCAAATCTAAGTTTCAGGGGAATATCTCCACCAAGATAAACTGATTGATGGTAATTTTTCATTTTTACCGATGTCACTCTTGGACGATCTTCTAAAACCCTGATTTTTATTTCGATGTCACGATATCTTAACAAGTATATTTCATCCAAATCTAAGTTTCCGGGGAGTATTTCCACCGAGATAAATTGATTGATGGTAATTTTCTATTTTTACCGATGTCACTCTTGGACGAGCTTGTAACCAAATTATATTTCGATGTCACGATCTTAGGTAGTATTTATCGTCCAAACCTAAGTTTACGGGGAGTATCTCCACCAAGATAAATTGATTGATGGTAATTTTCAATTTTTACCGATGTCACTCTTGGACGAGCTTCTAAACCCCTGATTTTTATTTCCATGTCACGATCTTAGCAAGTATTTTTCATCCAAATCTAATTTTTCGGGGAGTATTTCCACAGAGATAAATTGATTGATGGTAATTTTTAATTTTTACCGGTGTCACTCTTGGACGAGATTTTAAACCAATTTTTATTTCGATGTTACGATCTTAGCAAGAATGTTTCTTCCAAATCTAAGTTTCTAGGGAGTATCTCCACCGAGATAAATTGCTTGATGTTAATTTTCCACCCATTTTTTTTATTATATACTATTTATTTATTTCCCAAAGCTATACTTTTTCACTAGCCAAGTTATCATGCTTGTACGTGGCTAAGCTAGAGGTTGAATATTAAAGTGAAAACGTGTGTCAGGGTATAAAATACGCAAGGAAGGGAGAATAGTACTCCGCTTTTTCTTTTATAAGTCTTTCTCTAAACTGAAGTTAGGGTTTCAGTATCAAAAACTGAACTTAAGGTTTCAGTATCAAACCAGACAAAATGATCAGGACTGCTCTAGTAGTTTCTTTCTTCCGATTTCTTCTCCTGGATGAAGACAAATAGATTGTTGGTTATTTTGGTTGCAAGTTTGTTCCTTGTTTTGGATATGTTGATTTTGACCAGTCTGATGTCGATGATGATGATGATGTTGTTGACGATGAAGAAGAGGAGGACGATGAAGAGGATGATGAGTATGATTTTGAGGATGAGGATGATGATGATGAGGAGGAGGAGTATGATGATTTAGATGATCCAAAACACTTTTTTTCGGTTTGGCCAGCGCTTGTGGATGAAGATGAAGACGATGATGATGATGATGATTGGCCATAGAAAAATGTGGTTACGATTGTCCACAACGGCAGTGAAGAAGAAGGGGATTCTCACTGATGTAGTCCTCTGTTTTCATGGTTCTGCTATGCAAGAATGGTATTCAATCACATCTTGATCCATCATCTTTTGTTTAGTTATATATATATTTTTCTTTTCTTTTTCTTTTTCTTTTGTGTTATTAGTGTAATCTTATGTTTTTTTTTGGATGTTTAATTAGTCTGTTTGTAAAGCTGCTTGGAAGTGTAGTTTTTGAAAAAGCGGGGGTCTAACAACACCACCCAATATTTCGCTTAGCAATCTGTATGGACAAACTCGAATATACTTTTAAGAGAATCAACAAGACTCAATGAATTAAAAGTATATCAACGAGTTTATATCTCTCTCTTGATTTGATTTACTCAAGCAGGAACTGCGAGTTCTAATCAAACACAAGGAATAACTTGGATGGTACCAAAGACCAATATCCAAGGATCAATCAATGACAATCAATAACCAAAGGTTGGATTATTATAATTGATGATCTAAACACATAACCTGTATTATTTCAATTATAAAGATAAACCAATATAATGAGGAAATTGAAATAACACAGACACCAGAAATTTTGTCAACGAGGAAACTGCAAATGCAGAAAAACCCCGAGACCTAGTCCAGATTGAACACACACTGTATTAAGCCGCTACAGACACTAGCCTACTCCAAGCTAACTTCGGACTGGACTGTAGTTGAACCCCAATCAGTCTCCCACTGATCCAAGGTACATTTTTACTCCCTACGCCTCTGATCCCAGCAGGATATTACGCACTTGATTCCTTAGTTGATCTCACCCACAACTAAGAGTTGCTACGACCCAAAGTCGAAGACTTGACAATAAACAAATTTGTCTCACACAGATAAGTCTATCAAAGGATCACTCTGTCTCCCACAGATAAACCCTAAAAGGTTTTATTCCGTCTTTTGATAATAATCAAGGTGAACAGGAACCAATTGATAATCCGGTATATTCCCGAAGAACAGCCTAGAGTTATCAATCACCTCACAACAATCTTAATCGTATGGTAGCGAAACAAGATGTTGCGAAATCACAAACAATGAGACGAAGATGTTTGTAATTACTTTTTATATGTTTCCTATCGGAGATATTAATCTCAAGCAAATCAATCTGATTGTACTCGTACAATATAAGATGCAAGATCAGATCACACAACTATGATAAAAGTAGTATCGGTCTGGCTTCACAATCCCAATGAAGTCTTTAAGTCGTCAACCTGGTTTTAGAAGAAGAAAACCAAAGGTTAAAGGAGAACCGACTCTAGTATGCAAACTAGTATCACACGTGAGGTGTGGGGATTAATTTTGCACAGATACTAGAGCTCCCCTTATATAGTCTTTCAAACAGGGTTTGCAATTAAGTTACCTTGGTAACAAAACGATCAATATCCACAGTTAGATGAAAACCTGATTTAGATTCAAGCTAATATTTCTCAACCGTTAGATCGAAAACTTAGCTTGTTACACACACTTGACAATGCACGCTTCTAGGTTTGTTAACCGTACCCAAAATTATGCATTTGTTGGTTCAATAATAGTTAACCAAATGGTTAGACATATGAGCATTCCATATCAACCACGTTTTTCTTTACCATAACTAGTTCAAATGATTTCAAATGAACTAGTTAGAGAGTTGTTCAATTGCAAGGAAATCTCATGTACTACACAAGACACAATTGAAGTAAAGATGATTTGATGCACTTGAATCGGTTCATGAACTTTTATAGCCACGGTTTGCAAACTGCATTCCTTAGTCTTTTTAAGTTTAAGTTCAGAAATCATCTTCAGATATATAACCTTCTCAAGTTCGCGGACTAGGTTCGCGGACTTAATTTACCGGGAAAAGTTTACAAACTACATCAGAAATTCTCGGGTATGAGAACTTCTCCGGTTCGTGGACTGAGTTCGCGGACTTAGCTTCACGCAAGTAGTTTGTCAACTCCAGCAGAAGTTCTCGGGTTTGAGAACTTCGGCAGTTCGCGGACTTGGATCACGCCATTCTTCCGGTTCTCTTGATCAACAAAGTTCTCAAACTTTGGTTCAAGGAATAGGACTTATACATAAATGTGTTTCCACAACAATGCTTATGTTCACCATTGGTTATGTAATCTAAACTCTCATTTCAATCATTGAAACATTCTAAGAGGACGTTATGCAGTTGTTACACCATTCCTCGTCAAAGCAATTTTCAAGATGATTGAAACATATCATGAATTTCGTCACATGGTAAAGATAAACTTGGTTAAAGCGAAAAGCTTACCAATTCATATTTCGAGATGTAGATAGGCGAGGTATACTCGGCTCGAAATACCAAATGTATATAATCAAAGTCTATATATATAGCATACGACTTCTTGTCTCAAAGAGTAGGAGATAGAGTAGATATATTTTTAAGTGATAGATAAGTTCAAGTTTTCACATACCTTTTTGTCGAGAAGTTCCACCGGTTCCTTGAGTAGTTCTTCTACTTGTATGATGAATCTCCATGAAGTCCGTGAGCTCAACTACACTTTCTATCCTAGTCTGAGACTTAGCTATAATAGACTAGAAATCAAGACTTATAGTTTTGATCAATAACATTGACAAACATGCTTGAGATAGAAACGCATGAGAGTTCGACCGAGAAATTCTCTAACAATTTTTGTGAATGTTTAATATTTACGGATGCAATATTTTCTTTAGATTCCAAGTGCATATGTTGTTTAATTCATGTCCATTGTTCATCTGTTGGAGTATCAATCTTTTGACAAAACACAATGAATGAGTAATGTGTTTAAGGGGGCTTGATTTAGAGATTTGGATCTGAAGAGTTAGGGTTAACCATGATTTTGTTGTGGCTTTCCTGTTAAAGTGATATGATCATGAATATGATAAGAACTGTATATTGAGTCTGTGTATCAGAGATGAGAAACATAGCCAATTTTTTCATAAATTGCAATGCCAAATCTGACAAACTGAATAAAAAAAATATCAGAATTGAGGGAACAATTGAAAGTAGGCCTTTGATTGCTACATAATTTTGCTTACATGTTAGTAAAATTAGCATACTAAGAATAACAGTATAAAAAACCATTTTCCAGCTATAACAAAAATTGAATTTAGTCAATGCTGACGAGTGTTCAGCCATAAATTTGCTTGTCTTGGTGGCTTCACAGGTTCTTATTCATTGAAATCATTATCCAAATGGTCACCATAGCTTTTCTCAAATGCATCCCAAGAAGCAAAACCCTTATGAGGAGGATCATTTTCAACATGCTTACTTGGAGGAATAATACCAAGATTCATATTATGAACTAATTCCCATTCTTCATCGACATACTCTTCTAGTATATCACCAATGCTTTCCACAAAGTCATCCCATGAAGAAAATCCCTTCTGAGGAGGAGGAAATTTTTTAACAAGACCATTGGCAGGAACAACAAATTTCTCATTAGAACTCATCTTCTCAATTCCTTCTTTATTTTACTTATGAATGAGGTATCTAATTTCTTATTTCTAGGATCCAAATCTAGCTAAATACACACACATGTGTGGGTTATGTGTATGTATTAAGCCACACACTTGTATGTTGTTTTTTTTCTATACATATCTAGTATGCAAATCTAAATATAGTGTGTGGGTTATGTTTACCATGAATATAACAAACGAAAATCAAGGTGATATATGGAAAGTGTGATTTTGCGGATTTTGCAAGACCCAGCAGAAAAATATTGTATTAGGATTGTAGGGTTAGACTGATTTTCAGTTCTAATTAGACGCCTATGATCTTGCTGAAACCCTAAAGAAATCTCTAAATATCCTGACACGTTAAGCATTCATGGTTAAACGTATTGTTCCTTGGCAAAGCACGCCTATTCAATTTCTGACACAATTTTTCCAACTACATTATTATTATAATCTTAATTGATTTTTTGCAAAATTCATAGACACCAGCACTTGTTGATCATGCACGGTTTACCAGGGTTTACACGTTTGCAGATCCAGAAGAGCCAGCACCTGTTGACAGGCATTACGTGACGCTGGTGTATTGCAATATCTTGATTTGATTAATCGGCACAGTAGTGTATTCCTGACATAATTGATTAATTAGTTAATAGATGGGCCATATCTTGAACTGTAGCATGGTTTGGCTCATGCATCATGCCATATCTCAATACCTTAGTCCCTGACCAACAACTAATCCGGTCTATTAGTGGAACCACAAAAATCTACCAATACAACGCCTGAGACATAACTCGTTATCATTTCATCGAATTCCATTCATTTGAGCCGCACAAAACTTCATCAATAATAACGAAAGAATCGATCAACTATTCTGTGAAACATCGAATTAAGGATAGATTTAAGTTCAATCGATGTCTCATAAAAGTATTGACACTGATTCATAATCTTGGAAATTCAAATATGGGTTATCTTCATCTAAGGTATTTCCTATTCATTCATTTGGGGGTTTCTTGGAGATTCATCTGCAGAAAACTTCATCAACAACAATGAATCAATTGATTCTTCTGTGAAAGATCGATCAGGCCTAGATTTAAGTTTAATCGATCTCTCATAGAAGTATTGATAGTGATTCATAATTTTGGAAATGAAAATCTTGGTCATCTTCATCTAAGATATTTCTTCATTCATTCATTTGGGGGTTTAATGATTTTACAAATTGGACGTTACACACTACTGATTTTGAATGGTACAATTTCTGATGGTGATTATGAACATCTTTATCTTTCATATTTTAGGTTTATTTGTATGTTGCTGTGAATTTTATCATGTTTTGAGAATGTTTTGGTGATTATGAACATCTCAATTGCATACTTTATGCCTCCACCAATTGTATCATGTTTTGAGAATTTTTCATGCTTTAGGTTTATATGTCAGTTGACTGATGATTTTAAACTCAGACATAGTATTTGGTTGTAGGATGTCAGCATTGGTGAATAAAACTTGTATTCTGTTTTAAGAAGCAGCACCTCAGGAGTCTTTGTGATTTGTGTTCACTGTCAGATTGTAGAATTAAATTAGGTGTGCACAAGGCTCCACCAAGTAGTGTTTATGTCTATTATGTGCTAGTAAATTTTAGACATGTATTTGATAGAAGATATAAAGATCAAACATATATCGATGTTCGTAATTTGTCCTTTTGCCAGATTATAGAATTAAGACTAGGTGTGTATATGCCTCTCCTTCAAGTGAATTAGATTGGATAGAGAATCAAAGATGCAATTTCAAACATGTCGCACCTTATACGAACACAGAGCATTGCAGGGCAACTATTAAGAAACACTTGTTTTCAATACATTTTAGTTTTGTACATGTTCCAGTTCTTTGATTGTAGTTTTAGTTTCTAGAATACATCCTGCATCTCCAACATTATCGACACACAATCGTCGGACATTATAAATAAGCTGACTTCATCATATTGCATTTAAAAAGTTACAACCGTTCTGTTCGTTCAGTGTTAAGCAACATTTAGCAGCAACACTATCATTTTATATCCAGTTACGTGTTCATAAACTAAAACATACCCAAAACATTAATGCAAAATTGGTCTGACATTTAAAAGTATTCACCATCTTACCCACAAAAAATCCAAATGCCAAAAAGAAAAAAAAAAGCAAAATAAACATAACATTCCCCTGCATTTTCAGTCTCCATTGCCAGAACGAAAAAAGAAAACATGATTCAATGACTTACCATTTGCATTAGACCCCTCTCCATTTGAATTCTTCTCTGTACTTTGATAAAGGCTACTTCTTAACCATTTTTTAACATTATATCATCATTTCCATTCGAGCACTTACCCAAAAATCCACCATATCTCTACAAAAGAATTCAAATGTCGATAAGGCTTACTCATTGTCATTACCCATCACTCGAAATCAGAATCATCAGATTCATCTTCCTCCTCGTCTTCATCTGCATCCTCCCCTTCTGAATTGGTCTTTTGGGCCAACACTGCATCATTAATCCCAATTCTCCCATCTTCGTGAAATTCCTCAATCATCTCATTTATGACCGAAAAAGTGGGTGTATCACTTTGATACCCAACAAAAACAACAGTCTCTTCATCTTCGGAAGTAGTTGCATCACTGTCGTGCAGCCCATATTCTTTCTTCATTACTGCATTAATCTCAGCCATTTCGGCCAACCTCATCTTTTATCCTGCACTACCCAGAACTTTTCCTCCTCTACTTCATCTATGAAAATATCGAGACGACGCTTTTTTTGCGAAATCTGTACCGGTTTTTCAACTGGTTTCTCTTCTGCTTTGTTTTCATTCATTTTTGCATGCATATCTTCCCATAGAGTATGGAGTTCAATGTCATATAACAAGTCATTTACTCTTTTTTGTACTTTCTCCAGATCATCCTTGGTCATCTGCCCAATCATCTGCATAGTGGCTGATAGCTTTTCACGTCTTTATTTCTCTTCTAACTCTTTCAATAGTTGCTCTTCACTCATGGGGGATTTACCCTTTCGTCTGCGTTGATCATCATCACCAGCCATTTTGATTGATTTGATTTAGAAAAATTCAGTAAAAAGTAATCTCCCACAACAAATATCTCTCTGAAATTATTTTCTCTCTGACCCTTTGGTTTTCCTGTTAATCCCCTTATAAACTACTCTATCAGGAATAAACTATAAATTCTTGGAGGGTCACGCCTATTCCCAAGAGAAAGCTTTAATCGAACACGTACCCTAGTCTAAATGGTATCTATTCTAAACCACTATGTCATAATGACGTGATAAACCTAGGTAAAATGGAATTAAAGTAGCTTTAACAACTTGAGAAAAAAGAAAATTTTTTATTTCCTTCTCTTACTTGCGCGGGAGAAAGACTGGAAGAGGCGAAATAGATAAACCCTAGGTAAGGAAATAGAAAAAAAAATTATTTCCTTCTCTTAGCAGATTAAATTCGAACTTACTTGTTTAATTTCATGAATGGGGGATGTTTTTTCTTAATTTGAAATTACTATCTCTATGGTTTCAGGTATATACATTTCCTAAAACTAAAATCGTTTTCTATATCTTATCTGTGATGGAAATTGTGGAAGCACATCGATATTGTTTGGGTTTCTTTTTCTTTTGTTCAGGTCTTTTAATTTTTTTATGACCATAAACCAATTTAGAGAGAGTTCATCTAGAGTATTCTATGATAAATTCTAACAATAGGATTGTAATTTTGGGTTTGGGTTCACATGGATGATCACGTTTCCTTATGATTTCCTTATTGATTTCTGTTAGACACTATTAATTGGTTAAAACAATGATGTTTTGTATGAATTTTGTGATGGAAATTAAGTAATTTAGTTTAGGTTGAGTTAATTTTTGTTAGTAGTGGGTTTTAATGGATTTGGGAATTAGCTTTTGTTGCTGTAAGGAGTAAAAGTTGTATTGTAGATTAGGCCGGCGTTGTTATAGAGCCGGAAAGGAGAATCTGTTACTGTATTCTCTCAAAAAACAATTTCTTCACTTCGAAACAGTGTTCTATCATGCTAAGCAATTGGTTTAACAGGGGAGAAGGCGTATTTGAAACTCGTTGTTCGACCTGCAATGCACGTGCTCTCCACTTGTATCCTATTAGAGAACCTACTCATTCTCTACCTCCACATACAATAAATGGCATCGTCTGACTCCGCGGAAGATTTGGCAATCACCAGAACATGGTACACAGAAAGACGAGTTCTAGATCGCTCCTCGGTTGAGACCTTTCGGGCGAAGATACATAACAAATTTAGGCACGATTATGGGAACCCGGAAAGAAGAAGTTTTCAACAAATCAAGGATAGGCACGAAATCATCCTAGATGCGGTAGTTGAGTTTTTTTTATAATCAAACACCAGATCTCGCACGCAAGCCACCTTAGCTTATCCCCTCAACAACTTGTACGTATCTTTATGGTTTATTCGACACAATCCATTTTTTTCTATTTTTATGTAACCAAATAAGTTTGTGTGTTATTTTTGTAGCACGAAGCCGTGAAAGCGCGCTACTTAGAGGAAAGGGGGGAAGCATTCACGTTTGATGAAAACGTTCACTTCATAGTATTCAAAGTTACGGGGAACCACCAGCTATGGAGTACCACCAGCACTCAATGGTGGGTGAATCGCACTTCATACTCTTATTTGGCTTCCAGATAGGAAAGGTCAATTCTCTGTTAAGAGTGTATATAGTGTGTTGTCTAGTCCATCTAATACTTCTGCAGGTACTAATTCTGTTTCTCCACAGGTATGGAAAGCTTTGTGGAAGTTAAATTATTTTTTTTTAAGTGCTTAAAAGATATAGTCCCAACAAGAGATAAACTAGCTAGATATAAAAATAATATTAAATTGCATTGCAGTTTGTGTAATCATCCTTTGGAATCCAGTAATCACCTACTCCTTGAATGTGGTTATGCTAGATCTATTTGGTTGGTTTTAAATATCAATGTTAGTAATATCAATGTTAGTAATATTATGGTACAACATGGTTCATTTAGGAGTTGGATTCTCTCTTGGAAATCTGCTGGAAATAATATTACCTTTGGTGCAGGAATTACTAGACATGAGATTATTAAATTACTAATGGTTTCAGTTTGGGCTATTTGTAATGATAAATGTTCAAAGATTTTTCAGAACATAACTCCAAATAGGACAATGTCAATGGATGGCATTGATAAACTTGTGTCTCTTGGAACTAATCTTGTTTCTTATACTAATGGGGTTGTGCAGGTGCTAAGATGGAAACCTTCTGATAATTTTTATCTGAAACTAAATTTTGATGCTTCTTTTAAGTCAGATTCATTATGAAAAGACGAGGGTACCCAAATACACCACAATCTTTGATTTATCCACCTATAAGTCCTTTACCGAAAGTGATTGTCTATGGAAAAAGTCGAGACAATACTACGAATCGGTTCACACTTCATATGATTGTCTATGGATACAAGATCGAGACAGTACGAAAACAAGATATCTTGCGTGATTACTATGGATACAAGATCGAGACAATAAAACAACGAAGTATGATACTTTATAATAGGTTCAGACTTAACCAAACTCTATAGGATCACTATCAAGTATATTCGGAATTAACGTTTGTGTATTTTACTTCTAATTATAATAAAGACAATTATAATTGCGGAAATAGAAAAGTAAAAGACACAACAAGATTTAGTTAACGAGGAAACCGCAAATGCAGAAAAACCCCGGGACCTAGTCCATAATTGAATACTCTCATAATTAAGTTGTTATATAAAATCTAACAAACTTCGTATAGTTGAGACCACACAACTAAACCTATTGTTCACCTAGTTTCTTCAGTATCCCTGCGCTTGATGGGTGTCGTAACCACAACAAATTAGTGAATATTTTTCCACTTAATTAACAAGTAATATGGTGGTAGTTAGGTTCGTTCCCACGAGGAGCAATAAGTTTTAGTTGTCTTATATTGTCACAAAGGGGGGGTTTTAGTTTTAGATTTTATAAAGAAAAATAAAAAAACAAAGCAATTAAAAAGATAAAGTTGAAATCAATAAGAGAGACAAGACCAAAGAATCCTTCTTCGTCTTAAAACAATGATTCAAGCTATGTTCTTTTCCACTTTTTATTAGTCACGGATTACCACCAACCGTAGAATAATACCCAGATCAGTGTTATCCCCAAAATTCCTAGTATCACCGGATACAGAAGTTCTCGACTACCAGATTCTATTTACCAAACCACCTAGTAGTAGATCACTCAAATGTAATTTTGTTAAACGCATTAAGATTTATGAATTTATTAGGTTGATATTAGTAGTTATACTATTATATCAAGGTCTACTTGCTAACGTTGTTTCCACATAAAATTGCTCCATGGAATCCCTCTGCAAGCTCTCGTGTCCTCTACTTGTATATAAAGCCAAGAAACGATTACTTATCCCCCAACTTTTACTAGCTTTATATCAATTAACAAATCAATTTAGATGCGCACCTAAACGACCTATCAATCAAGCATAAACATTCTTATTAGCAAAAATAAACAATAATCATGTGAAAACTTCAAAGTATATTTTAAACAAAACTCAAAACATGTCAAGAACTAGGAATTCATCCCAAATCAATAAGAAAAACTACTCATGTTTTTGAAATTCACACAAATAATTAAAAGAAAAGTTTTAAAAAGCAAACAAAAACACACGTGTTGTGTGTAGAAGTGTGTATAGAAAATTAGAGAACTTCTCTATTTATAGGCTTCAGTTTGGTTGCAATCCTCTTAGGAATAGGATCCCTTTCCCATAATAATTCCACATTCCATATCCTTGTCTTTGTAAAATTCTTTCATCTTCTCTTTCCAAATTCAATCCCAATTGTTCAAATTCTTCATCCATTTCATTCTAAGTCTTCACACCCATGAGAAAAGTCCACACAAAATTCTCCATAAATTGGTTCGCCGGAATATTACTGGTACCACCGGAATCCGGCCAGAAAAGCAATGCAGGTCATCTGGATATTCTAATCATTCGACGGAGTATTCCGTTATTCTACTGTTATAGTTAACCGTCAAACTAACGATCAACAGTTAATCATTTGGGTCAAGGAAGGAGGAGTCAGCCGAGTTAGCTTGTCTTACTCGGTCTAATTGGCTGATTTATTGTGTTAAGATGGCTCATCGTAGTCACTGAGTTGACTCGTCGGTGACTGAATCCGACAGAGTTCCGTTTGTTTCTCCGACATCTCTAGGCCAAATTCAGGCATTCTTTCCTGCACAATCCTAACATTCATCTATAGTATCAATCACATTCATCTTCCCTGTATAATTCCTGCTATTGCAAACTGATAACAACACCACCAATCTTCTTAAGCCTCTTTTCTGTGTGCTTAATTCATTCGCAACCAACTCAAATTTTATCTTTATCTCCATGTTTATCATGGAAGCATCAGATTTCTTCTAATCTCAACAGCAACAAAAATCTTCAATCCCCAGCAATCATAAAAACCCATATTGTAATTTGAGCAAAAGCACATCTTTTCCTTCTCAATTATTCTCTTTGATACCAACAGAAAATCATCTTCTTCCCTGTACAAGACCAAACCCTAACAGGAAATAATTCAACTGCAACAACAATTCTTTCATGATCAACTCCATTACTCATTACAGAATCAGATCCAACGTCCAATTTCGACAGCAATCTTCTCATCTGCTTTTGCTTTTTGTGTAAAACCTGCAGATCCCCTTTTAAACTTCTAATTTCTTGATTCGATTGAACAATATCGAAACCCTATCTTTTTTTATCTCGATCCGTTTATGTTTTCCATTTCTCTGCATCTCTCAAGAATAATAAAACCTTCACTTCTTCTCGATCTCTCAAGAACACCCCACTGCTGCATACGATCCACCAATATAGGTGCCCTGATTAACTTCATGGGTGCCTTTAACACTCTCAATTAAAACAAAACTTGCCACCTTTTAACCATGGCTAGGCTCCCAACAATGTTCACTTGTGAAATGACCTTTCAGCTTAAATTGGATGATTTCTTTTTCTTTTCTTCCGCATGACTCCAGAGTACCTAATAACTCAAAAACAAATGTAAAATACATAATTTACAAGAAAAATAGCAAAGAAAGCATAACCAACAGATATTAAATCAAGGTGTATTCTATACCTATCAAATTCCCCCACACTCAGACTTTGTTAGTCCTTGAGCAAGTTAAACTAAAAAAAATACATACAACTTTATTTCGTCGAGGGAATGGTTAAACTTAGCATGTATAACAAGCCTTTAAACCCCTAGGTGTCCCTAGTGGACGAGTTATAGTCTCGTGAGGGCTTACTAGAGATATATCCACAAAACCTACTCCAACTTCAAAGAGTTCCAGCGTCGCAAGCATCCAAAGAGCTATAAGAACATAAAGATTCTCAATCTAGTGTCAAGTAATCATAAGTACAAGAGAAAATTCAAATACATAGTGCGATTAATCGAAGAAAGTGTGACCGGTCAACCTATGCCATAATGAAATATTTCAGGTTTTAGAGCGACCAATAGGCATTTCGCCTTGACTTCTTCCTTACCAAAAGGGTTTTATGAAATTGCACTCAAAAGACACACTTTTATTCTCACATGTGTACAGGTAGGAATGAAGAGAGAAATCCCGCGACACGTTGAATGGTAGGAAAGAAATCTTCCGAATAATTTCTGGAGACCCCACAAAATCGTGGGAAGTAAAAATCTTTTTCTGATGACCTCTACTATAACCGAGGATGAGATTGCTTACTTACGTTCACATCCGATTGCCAATTATGATAGCATCACTCTCACGGTATCCAATAGAAACGTCTTCGGCTCCTCGTCTTCATCTTCTTGGTCTTCGGCTTCGGCTTCAACTATTGATGATAAGTTCTTAGACTTCGTAAATCCTTGACAATGTGTAACTATTTTGCTTAACTACTCGTAGCTTGAAACTTCTTTATATATTTTTCCTTCCTCACAGCTTATTAAATAAATAAATAAAAACCACAAATAACAAAAATTTCTCTTGTCTCATTTTTATTATTTGTTATTATTATTATTTTTTAAGACAATAGAAATAAAATACAAAAATAACAATGAAAATAAAACACACCATGGCCATGGGAAAAATACTTTACCGCTTGATTCTTCACAGCTTGTATCGTCTCGAAATCATACATTTCAGTAATTCTCACCTTTTGATTTTCTTTGCTCTTGTAAATAAGTCTCCAACTTGTATGTATAGTTATGCCCATTGTATTGTAAGTCTTCAATATATATACAAAAATCTTCTCATTGTATGTTGCTTTACTTGAATATAAAATTTGCTCTTTTGTTGTTCTGCTGCTCGTAAACTTTGAACGTCTTCAACTTTCCTTCGAACCTGAGATGCTCCACTTGTTGATGATGATGGTGTTTATATGGACCCACTGTTGTCGAGAGAATGGTGCTAACTGCAAATTGAACTACAAGAAGGAGGCTTTCATCTATAGACGTCACCCTCATGATTGAAAAAATTAGCACTCATGAGATAAAAAATAGTGTTGAAATTGGTGCGAAGTGGGGTAGCTCATCATTCTACCCGGAATTAACGTACGGTGACACATACTCAAAACAAAGCTTTTTTTGTCATCTACAAAAATTTTATGATTGGTTTCCTCCCATGCAGCGCTTGTTTTCACGTCGTCGGCCTGACTTAGCTCTTGTAAGATTCATTCCCCACATACCAACAATCTGAAAATTTGGGGATCCACCCATAGTACATGTTTTGCACATAATAGCTTCATACAAATATTAGCACAAGAAAACAATAATGATGTTATCGCTCGATAGAAATTTCCCCCACACTTATTCTTGTCCACACTCGCAAGTGTATAAAGAACATAGAAATTGGAAATTTCTACGGATTCCTCTTAGAAAACCTGCATAGTTTTAGCATCAAGTGTTTCCAATGGTGGATATCTAGAAACAAAATCATTCAAAAAATACTTTCTAAGCACATACATTCAAACCAATAAGAGGTAAAGGAAAAGGATTAATATGCAAAGGGTTAGACAAACCCTGCAAAATCTCTTGTATTACGGAATCATCTCGCTCCTTAAAGAACTCTAGTGGATTACTTACCTCTTGTATATCGTGGTCCTCTATCAAATTTTGCAACCATTCTTCGTTATTTTCTACCTTAACCAAAGTCTTGGCATCATTATAATCATTAAAATATTTTGCAAGCTCAATTGGGTCTTCCACAATAACATTCAATTCAGTTTCAGATTCATTTTCATTCATCATCTCTTCAAGATTTTTATCATCGGAATCAGGCCATTCCTCTCTCATAAAATCTTCTTCGGCATAAATCTTAAGATATTCTTGTGAGTTTGTTACATTGTGTATAACCATGGTTTGGTCATTCCAAGGCTCCTCCTGTTTAATATGCGAATGATCATTATTATGATCCGGAGTTGGAATAACTTCATCCTTGTTACAAGGATTTTCAAAAGGTTGAAAATCATCATCATAACCCGTAGAATAACGTTTATCACGCTCCTTTCTTAAAGATCTTTTAGCTTTAATAATTTCTTCATCTGATACTAGGCCTTCATCGATCAATTGATAGAACCTTCTCTCAAGTTCCCTCAAACTAGGTTGTCGTACACCAAGGAGATCACAAATAGGTTTAGATACACCATCACAAGCCTTAATTGGTGTAAAACTCTCAACTTCCCGTTCATGATTAGAGGATAAGGGATCAAGGTATTTCTCCATACTATGTGTGTGTCGATCAACTTGTTGTGTCAGACGCTTTATCTTAGTACACATATCTACAACACTAGGACAAATATGATTAGAAACATAACTATCCTCCCCTCCTAGTGATTGTTCACTTACATACCTACCATAAGAAGGTTGATATGTATGAGAATAACCAAAAGGGTACGCGGAATATTGTCCGTAACCAAAAGATTGGTTTACGTTATACCCCCCGTATGGTTGGTAGTTGTCATATGATTGAGATTGAAAACCGTATTGATTGTTTTAATATGCTTGCTCTTGTCCACCATAAATGGAAAACTGGTACCTAAAATAAAAATTCTAGAAAAAAAAGTTAGAAACTAAAATAAAATCTAAAAACAAAAAGAAAACGAAAAGAAAAAGAAAAACAACTAAAGCTGCTTCGCTGCTCCTCCGTAGCGGCGCCAAAATTTGATGCGTGTCGTAACCATTTCCACTTAATTAAAAAGTAATATGGTGGTAGTTAAGTTCATTCCCACGAGGATCAAGAGGTTTTAGTTGTCTTATAATGTCACAAAGGGGGGTTTTGGTTTTAGATTTTATAAAGCAAAATAAATAAACAAAGCAATTAAAAAGATAAAGTTGAAATCAATAAGAGAGACGAGACCAAAGAATCCTTCTTCTTTGCAAAACAATGATTCAAGTTATATTCTTTTCCACTTTTTATTAGTCACAGATTACCACCAACCATAGAATAACAGCTAGATCAGTGTTATCCCCAAAATTCCTAGTATCTCCGGATACGGAAGTTCTCGACTACAAGATTCTATTTACCAAACCACCTAGTAGTAGATCACTCAAGATGTAATTTATTTAAACACATTAAGATTTATGAATTTATTAGGTTGATATTAGTAGTTACACTTTTAGATCAAGGTTTACTTGCTAACGTTGTTTCCACACACAATTGCTCCACAGAATCTCTCCGCAAGGTCTCGTGTTTTCTACTTGTGTAAAAAGCCAAGAAACGATTACTTATCCCCCAACTTTTACTAGCTTTAGATAAATTAACAAATCAATTTAGTTGCGCGCCTAAACGACCTATCAATCAAGCATAAACATTCTTATTAGTAAAAACAAACGATAATCATGTGAAAACTTCAAAGTAGATTTAAAACAAAACTCAAAACATGTCAAGAACTAGGAATTTATCTCCAATCAATAAGAAAAGTAGCTACTCATGTTTTTGAAACTCACATAAATAATTAAAAGAAGAGTTTTGAAAAGAAAACAAAAACACAAGTGTTGTGTGTGTAGAAGTGTAGTAGAGTGTATAGAAAAGTAGAGAACTTCTCTATTTATAGGCTTCACTTTGGTTGCAATCCTCTTAGGAATAGGATCCCTTTCCCATAATAAGTCCACATTCCATATCCTTGTCTTTGTAAAATTATTCCATCTTCTCTTTCCAAATTCAATCCCAATTGTTCAAATTCTTCATCCAATTTCAGTTCTAAGTCTTCACGCCCATGAGAAAAGTCCACACAAAATTCTCCACAAATTGGTTAGCCAGAATATTGTTGGTACCACCGGAATCCATCCATAAAAGCACTGCAGGTCATCTGTATATTCTTCTCAGTCGATGGAATATTCCGTTATTCTACTTTTATAGTTAACAATTTAACTGACAGTCAATAGTTAATCACCGGGGTCAAGGAAGGAGGAGTCAACCGAGTTAGCTTGTCTTACTCGGTCTAACTGGCTTATTTATTGTGTTAATACGGCTCATCATACTCACCGAGTTGACTTGTCGGCAATTAAATCCGACAGAGTTCCGTTTGTTTCTCCGACATCTACAGGCCAAATTCAGGCCATTCTTTCCTGCACAATCCTAACATTCATCTATAGTACCAACCACATTCATCTTCCCTGTATAATTCCTGCTATTGCAAACTGATAACAACAACACCAATCTTCTTAATCCTCTTTTCTGTGTGCTTAATCATCCACAACCGACTCAAATTTCATCTTTATTTCCATGTTTATCATAGCAGCAACATCGGATTTCTTCTAATCTCTCCCTGTAAATCAACAATAACAAAATCTTCAATCCCCAGCAATCATCAAAACCCATACTGTAATTCGAGCAAAAGCACATCTTTTCCATCTTACTTATTCTCTTTGATACCAATAGAAAATCATCATTATAAACTTGGAAAACGGAACACAAAGAAGTAATTTGAAGAAATATATCTTCTCTAGATTATGAACAAGAAAACGATTATAATTCTCTCTTATTTACGCTCGCAATCTCTTTAAACATGGATCAACCTTAAACTGTTTTGCTAAGCTTGCTTTACAATAATTAATTGTTTCCAGAGTTCTGCTCTGCGACTCAGCGACTGAATCAGAGATTTTTTCTTCAACTTTTTTTCGTTTTCAGAGTACTTTCTTCATTAATGCAGGTGAATTCAACGTTTAATTTCAGTTATTGGTGGTGATTTTTATTACATTCTTTGCCTGAATAAGGATTTATGTTGAGTTTTTCGATTATTTTGATTGAACTCGATTTTTATCAAACGATGGAATCTGGATCGATGATGAACAATAATAATTTTAGTTTATTTTCTTCTGAATCTAACGAGAAGAGAGTTGAGAATGTAATTTCTTCAGTGGTTCCATCTATACATTTCGGATGAGGATATAGATGAAGTCTAAATGATTGGAAATTTAGTTTAATTGGGAGACTGGATTTCGTCAAGATGAAATTTGTTGTTGCTGAAGAATCATTGAAAAAACAATGGAAAACATTAGGTAACTATCAATTAATCCCTCTTGGCAAAGGTTTTTTCATCATTAAGCTAGCAAATGAAGTAGACATGAAATCTATCTGGAATGGGTTTTGGAAAGTGGAATCTTAAATACTTAAATTGAGACTTTGGGAACATAATTTCAATCCTGCTGCTCAGAAATCAACTTATGCATTTGTTTGGGTTAATTTTCCATGCTTGGGAATTGAGTATTCGAAAGAAAAAATACTTGTCATTGGGTGATGCCACTGGAAGAGCTATAAAGGTAGATGAAACAATTCTTAAGAGGGAAGTAGGGTACTTCTAGTGTTCTAATTGAAGTGGATTTAGCAAATAATGTACCTCATCATGTTTAATAAAATCTAAATATGGTAGTTTTGATCAAGAAGTACAAATTCCTAAATTACCAAGTTTCTGCAGCCATTGCAAAGTGGTGGGACATTTAGTTACTAAATGCAGAGTGATGAGAAAAGAACCACTACAAAATGAAGTTGTTGAAGTAAATCCCAACATAATACAAAGGAGGATTTGGAAGCAGAAAGTGAAGAAACAACAACAACATATTGGGTTTGATATATGCTCTACCCAAAAATCTCAAATGTCAAATGAAGTTGAGAATGGGAACTTTAGAAATACTATTCAAGTAAATAGTATTACTCCAAAGGAGAAATAGTCATTAATCCATTAGGAGTTGCTAAGTGATAATGAGGATATTGATGCAGTTATACCTCCTTTAACTAATAGTGGTAAAAGTCAATCTTCTGGTTTTTCTGGAGCTATAGATTCTTCAAAGGAATTTCTTGTCTTATCTGTTGAGAAACTACTTGATATAGAAAATAGTATTCCTCCTAATCTGGAAAGTACTAATACTTATAAGAGTGGCATAGAGGATGATAATTTAGTGACACAAATAAATGTTAGTGGAGCTGAAGTACAATTTGGTGAATTTACTGCACTTGGTTCTCCAAGTAAATTTCATGTGTTGGTTGATGTGGTTGAAGAACAGTTAAGTGTGAGTAAAGAAAAATCTGAGAAAGTTACAACTGATTTGAGAAAGTCAATTAAAGGTAAAAATTCTGGTAGTACTTCTCTTATACCAACTAGAAAACAACCTGCACGAAATTTAGTTAAGAATAATAAAGGAGTGAGAAGTCCTGGAACTTCTCAAACTAATTTACTTTAATGAGAGTTATGTTATGGAATATCAGAGGCTTGAAAAGAATTAGAGCCAAAGATAAACTTAGAAATTTAGTGAATCAATTCAATCCTTCTTTACTTTGGATAGCTGAACCTAAAATTAGAGTTTTTGGTAATTATGTTAAGAATTTGAGGTTGCCTGGTATGAATCAAATGATAATTCACAATGCTTGCGATGGTAATAAGGCAAATATTTGGTTATTCTGGCACTCTTCTCTTTCTACTCCTACTGTTATATCAGCTACAAAACAAGCAATAATTGTTAAGGTTGGAGAAGTTCTTGTCACTGGAATTCATGCAACTTGCTTAACTGTGGATAGAAGAGAATTATGAGATGAGTTGGATAAGATACATGAAATGAATTATCCTTGGCTTGCCATTGGCGATTTTAATGCAGTTTTGAGTAGTGATGAAAAATTTGGTGGTAGAAGACCTTTAAGAATAGCCATGCAAGATAGAGATTGTTTAAATATTTGTGATCTAGTACAAGCTCATAAATCAGGTATACAATATTCATGGTGCAATAATAGAGTTGGGAAAAAGAGAATTTTGTATGACTGGGATAAGGATTTTTTTAATGTCAAATGGCTGGAAATATTTGATGGTTGTCAGTTTAAGGTGGGTGTTAGAGGGACTTCTGATCATGGACCCATAATGGGAAATACAGTAGGGTTCCTAAACCAACTAACATTCCTTTTAGATACCAAGTTGTGTGGACTTCTCATCCTAATTTTCTAAAAGTGATTCAGAGCTCATGGGAAGAAAATATTAATGGTAATCCTGCTTTTGTGTTTATGGCTAAACTAAAAAGATTTAAAGAGTTTGTTAAAAAGTGGAATTGGGAAGTTTTTGGTGATTTAAGAGTAAAAATGACACAAGCTGAAAAAAGGTGAACAATGCAGCAATGATTTCTGATGCACATCCTAAGAATGTTGAGCTACTAAATCATCTAATAACTGCTAGAGGGAAGCAAGAAGTAGTTTCTCAAAAATTTAATGAACTTATGAGAGCTAAGGCTAGAATCAAATGGGTAAAGGAGGGTGGAGCAAATACTTCATTCTTTCATACTTCTATGAAGATTAGAAAATCTCATAACAGTATAACTGAACTGGAGGATGAAACTCGAAATCTGGTGACTAATCAATCTCAAACAGCTGATACTTTAGCTAAACATTTCCAAAAAAAATTTGAATATCAACCTGTTAGCATTGATGAAAGTATTTTTGAGGTAATTCCTAAGGCAATATCTGAGGAAGACAATATTTTTCTAGATTCAATTCCCTCTTCTGCAGAAATCAAAGAAGCTGTCTTTGGAATGGATGCAAATAGCTCACCAGGTCCTGATGGATTTCTTGGAAGTTTTTACAGATTTTCCTAGGATATTGTTGGCCAAGATTTAATTACTGCTCTTCAATACTGTTGGAATTGTAGATTTATACCAAGAGGTATTAATTCAAATTTCCTGTTTCTACTTCCTAAAGTCTAAGGTGCAAAAAAAGTTGAACAATTTAGACCTATAGGACTTGCTAATTTCAGCTTCAAGATTATTACAAGAATTATAACATCAAGAATTAGCTCTTTGATTGAGAAAATAATATCTTGTTAGCAAGGAGCATTCATCAAAGGCAGAAATATTCATGAAAAAATTGTTTTAGCTTCTGAGATGGTGAATGAATTAGATATCAAGAGGAGAGTAGGAAATGTAAGTTTAAAATTAGATATTACACAAGCATATGACTCATTGAGTTGGGACTTCCTCTTTAAAACTTTAAAACACTTTGGATTCTCTGATGTTGGAATTAGATGGTTTAGAATTTTGTTTGAGTCTGCTAAAATCTCAGTATTAGTAAATGGTGGACCTTGTGATTTCTTTAATATGAGAAGAGGACTTAGACAAGGTGATTCCTTGTCACCAGTTTTATTTGTGATGGCTGAAGAAGTGTTGAGCAGGGGTATTTCTAATTTAGTACATGAAGGAAAGATTATGACAATGGTTAACAGAAATGGTTGTCAACCTTCACATCTACTATTTGCAGATGACATTTTTTTTGTTCTGTAATGGGCAAAAAAAATCATTGGAGAATTTAATGAAGCTTCCACTAAAATATCAAAATGCATCAGGTCGGGTAGTAAACAAAATGAAAAGTAAATGTTTTGTTGGTGGAGTAACTGAAAGCAGAAAAAAGTTTATAGCTAAAAGCTTACAAATGGAACTTTCTAAACTTCCTGACAAATACTTGGGAGTGATATTGAATCCTGGGAGAGTAAAGAGCTATCAAGTATGGGGAATGGTGGAGACAATACATAAAATGCTAGATGGCTGGATGGGAAAAATATTGTCTTTCTCTGATATATTAACTTTGGTGAAGTTTGTGTTATGTAGTATACATGTCTGTATATAAATGTCCTAAAACTGTCATAAAAGAATGTGAAAAAATTATAAGAAACTTCTTATGGTCTGAAGATCCTGCAGTTAAGAATCTCATTACAGTGAAGTTTGATGAAATTTGTGCTCCAATAACAGAAGGTAGACTTGGAATTAGAAGATTTGAGCTTGTGAATAAAGCCCTTCTCATGAAACTACTCTGGAAGATGGAAATAGAAGATGTAGAATGGAAAAAATTTATGAATGCAAAGTTTAAGGATAAAAATGGTGCATGGATAACATATCATAAAAAATCCTCAATATGGCCAGGCTTAAGATGGGTGATGAATGATGTACAAGAAGGGAGTAAATGGCTGGTAGGGGATGGAAATGAAATTTCAGTTTGGAGAGATAAATGGATCAAGGAATATGCTCTAAATGATGTGCATGCTAATAATGAATTTGTTACACAACACAAGGATATGAAAGTCAGTGATTTGATAGTAAATGGTGAATGGAATGTACCTGCAGAAATGGTCAATTTCTTTACTATAGAAGACTTAACAATCTTTGGTAATGGGAAGGACAAGCTAATATGGACAACTAATTTATCTGGGGAATTTTCAGTTAAAAATGCAGTCCAACTCATCAGGAAAAAAAATATCCTTGTGTTACTTGGGAAAAACAGGTATGGAATTCCACTATACATCCTAAAATTTTAACTAATTTGTGGAAAATACTTAGGGGAGCATGTGCAACTTAGGAGAATTATAGAAACAAAGGATTCCACACTGCTTCAAAATGTTATTTATGTGGGAATGGACATGATACAATGGATCACATACTATGGTATTGTGATTTTAGTGAGAAAATTTGGCACTAGCTAGGCGGAATGTATAAATTCTTGATTCCTTATAACTTCATGGAAGTATTGAAGTGTGTCCAAGGGAAAATTTCAGCAGTGAGAGAAGTTTGGTTTATAAGTGCTTTTATTGTAATGGTGGAACTATGGTTTGCTATAAATAGAAGCTGCTATGATGAAGAAAAACCAAACTTAGTGAATTTCAAACAGAGAATAATGCAATTTTCAAAAGAAAGCAGTGTAAGGATGAAAGGTAAAATCAGAGTCCTTTATATGATATGAGCATCATGATAACATTTGGTATCAAAGGAGAGAAAGTTAATACATCTGAAGTGAAAGAATGTATCTTTAGATTCCCTGCACTCAACCAAGTACTCATATGCTGTGATGGAGCCTCCAAAGGAAATCCTGGTATTTCAGGGTATGGATTTGTTGGTAGGAGCAGTACTGGTGGTTATCTTGGTGTAGTGGCTGGAGGTTTGGGTTTGGTCACTAATTACATTGCAGAGGTGATGGATCTAATTTGAGCAGGTGAATGGGCTATTAGAAGATAGTTTATGAATGTTTGCTTTAGCTTGGATTCAAAGGCAATACTGAAGGCTTTCAGCTAAGGGAAAATTCCTTGCATAGTAATAAATATACGGAGAAGAATAATGGAAAGTCTGCATAGAATTTCCTTTAGACATTCTTTTAGGGAAATAAATTTCTCAGCGGATCAAATGGCTAAGAGAGGTGCATTGCTTAGGAGAGGAGAAGTGGAGATATATGAAGAGAAACCAATGCTTTTGGGAGCTCTGGAATGTGAAAATCAATCATATTTTCGTTTTTGCTAATAATTTTTGGGCTTGCTCCTTAACTGGGCCTATATTTACTAATCTTTCATTATATGATTGAGTTTAGTCACTTCTGATGGGCCTGTCTGGACAGAAGATTTTTGTACATCAACTTTTAGTTGTTTTTTTGGTAATAAAATGCATATGATTAAGCAAAAACAAACAAAAAAAAAACAACAGAAAATCATCTTCTTCCCTGTATAAGACCAAACCCTAACAAATTCAATCTCTTTCGTTCATCGAATAACTCAAGTGCAACAACAATTCTTTCATGATCAACTCCACTACTCATTACAAAATCAGATCCAACGTCCAATTTCGATAACAATCTTCTCATCTGCTTTTGATTTTTAGTAAAACCCACAGATCTCCTTTTTAAACTTCTAATTTCTTGATTCAATTGAACAACAACAAAACCCTATGTTTCTTTATCTCCATCCGTTTTTGTTTTCCATTTCTCTGCATCTCTCAAGAACAGTAAAACCTTCACTTCTTCTCGATCTCTCGAAATCAGTAGCAGCAGCCGCTGCTTTCCTTTCTTATTTTCAGGTGTAAATGATTGAAGGAGAGGATATTTCTCGATTTATGAATATGTTAGATTTGGGGTTAGATGCCACTGCTGCATACGATGCACCCAATACGGGTGCCCTAAGTAACTTTGTGGGTGCCTTTAACACTCTCAATTAAAACAAATACTGGCTACCCTTTAACCATGGCTAGGCTCCCAATAGTGTTCACTTGTGAAATGACCTTTAGACTTAAATTGGATGATTTCTTCTTCTTTTCTTCCGCATGACTCCAGAGTACCTAATAACATAAAAACAAATGTAAAAATACATAATATACAAGAAAAACAGCAAAGAAAGCATAACCAACAGATATTAAATCATTGTGCATTCTACACCTATCAACGCTTCCGACATTCAATAAGTGGACGCACTAGAACAATTCCTTTGTATCATATTCCAAACAGTAAAGGAACAACAAATCTGTTTGGTAAAAACTCTCTTGATTCTTTCAGATGAAGATATCTCAAGTCATGTGAAAAGGCTCTTCCGTTGAACCAATAAACTCCTTTGCCTAGTCAAATCAATCTATCCAACAACTATCGAAGTAGAAGAGTTGAGATTTGCAATCAAACAATATAGAATCATACAAGATACTATAAGATGATTCCGATCTTACACAACTAATCAAATGAATAAATCCGATTCTAGTTGGATCCAAGCCGATCAAGGTTTGTGCACACCAAAGATATAGAAACCAAATCAGAAATCTTCTTTGTCTTCAAATTTTCAATAAACACCGCACAACACCACTTGAATCTCTTGTGATCAATCACACACAGAACAGAGTCTATTAACAATGTATTATCACAAGACGTCTTTAGATTTACAAACAGTTCTAAATATCCCGTCAATACTTTCAAGGATGCTAATGGGGGGGGACCGAATTCTGGGGGGTGTACCAAATTTTGAATAGGACAAAACAGTTTTTCATATAAAACAAAATAGCTTTTGCCTTGGGCTTGGTACACCCTCAGAATTCGGCCACCCCCATTAGCAATCTTGGATACTTCGATCTAGTTTGAGTGAATCTTATATCAGAAGAGAAGATTCTCAAGAATAAACAAACTAGGTGCAATCAAAGTTCAACAACTGTTAGTCAATATAATCAATCAAAAACTACAATAAACTGCAATTATCCAGTTTCCCACCAACGGTACTCGTAGACGCTTTTTGATCCCATGGAAATCTTTGAACGAGCAGTTGATGTAGTTTTTTAAGTGGTAAATAAAGTTCGTTCAACTCGGACTTGTGTAGACTCAATTTCAGACTTAATAATAGAAAACAATAAAAATAAAGAAAATATATACACAAGGTTTGTCACAATGTCGAGAGATTACTGAGACTCAGGATTCCACCAAACCTCATACCATGTGGTTCAAAAATCAATTCTTAGATAATTATAGCTCTTGTTTATTGACTCTAATTCTTTGCCAGGGTATATTTTAAAAAGATTAACTGTAAATCACTAGCATGATGCATCAAAAGCACTTAGACCAAGCATACATCATCATACGACTTCACAACTAATTAAGAAAAATCATAAAACGATTAAATTAATGCAAAAAGTCATAAAAAGAATTAAATATAATTACCACACATATGAAATATGGCTTCCTCCGTCATCCCAGTGTTGGGATTTAGCTCCTCATATTAATCATGATCTCAAAATATGTGTTTGTTGCTCAAAAGATGATTAAAAGAGTGAAAAGTAATAACACAGACTGTTTGCAACAATGTATTGGTGTTGCAAAACAGCTGTTACAATGGAACTGTTACAGAAAAGTTGTTGCTTTGTCGCTGATTTTAAAACCCTAGAATAAGACTGCCCTGAACAGCTTAATGTTCTTCAGCTGTTAAACAACGACACTTTTCTGCGACTGTCTACCGAGGGTCAATGTTCTTCAGCTGTTCTTCTTCTTCAACAGCAGCAACAACAGAAAATACCGATTAAAGCTCTGATTTCTTCTTCTCTGGCTCTCCTTAGGTTCCCAAACTCTCGACACCTCTTCTATATGACCCAAGACATCTATTTATATCAAAAATACCGATTAAATCTCTCCCAAATCTTCCAAAATCTCTTTCCTTCTCTTCACGGCCAAGTTGCGGCAATTTCTTGTTTTAGGATTTCTACGCGTTTCTGAGCTTTCCTTTTTATTCTAAACTCTTCCTTAGATAGATACAAATCTTTGGGAAGGTTTACAACGCTTTAATCTCTCTAAAATTCCTTAAAACAGGTCACACACGTGACTTTCCATATTTTATGTTGTGATAAAAATCCGTCGATTGAGCCCAGTCTAATCGATTTAAACACCCATATCAGATTCTAGACCCATAAGGAGTCTATCCTATGAAAATCAGAGGTTTAATCGACCTCAAACTCCTCCAAATCACTATTGCCAAAACTGTTCTTTAACTGCACTATTTTCCCGCCAAAAACCTGGTTTTGAAACCGTAAAGAAGATGGTGTGCCCCTTATCCTCTGATGGGGTGCGATTAGCAGATGCCTGGAAATGGTATGCCCCTTAGTAATTAGGTTACCCCTTATCCAAAGTGAGGGTCCGAATAGCAAATGTCCTCCCATGAGCGCAAAAAACACTTTTCGAGCCAAATTCGCCGCAAAATCTTATTTTTCCAAAAACACCTACAAAGACATAAAAAACCAAAATAAATACAAAATCGAGCACTAACAGTATATACAATTGAGATTATATCAGACACAAAAATATGTCTATCAGCAGTCGTAAGAGATTTCGCCTAATTAGGGTACTTTCCTCTCCGATTAGACGGCTCCACCAGAAACAACAAAAAGATGAAGTTTGCCTGGCTCTTAGGATAGTTTGCTCGAAATGCAAACTTGGGTATTTATATACCAAGGATGTTTGGACACCAAGGAACTTCCAAAACCGAATACTCTTAAGATATGCAATAAATGCCCAAATCGGTTTTCATAATTCCTGGAAATTCTTTGTCCAATATTTCCAAAATCTCACTAGAAAATCTCCAATTAGTAAATGCACATTACCAATTTTTATTCTCTAGAGATATGCATTTAATTGCTGGTAATTAAAGCATATAAAACTAACAACCTTAATTAAAAGATTTTTAATTTATTTCGGTACGGGATCTCCTTGAGTTATTAAGGAATATCTTTGAACAATAAAAGATAAGAATTACTGAGCGTGTTCAAAGTATGTCGATATCTTTTCTTTGTAAATCCTCTTTCATATTTAAAATCTTCGAACCGATTATACCACACTTCCAAACGAGTTTAGAATTGGTTCATATGTATTCCAAGAACTATGTGATTGATCAAATATCAATTCACTAATCATGGGTTTACGGTTTTAACAAACAAAGGGATCGGTTCTACCTTAATATGGTTACTGTGACCGGTTACATCAGTTACCAGAATCGGTTATATCAATTACCAGGACAAGTTACCATATTCTCATGGTATTACTTGTGATCGGTTACACAAGTCACTAGGATCGGCTACACCAATTACTAGGACCAGTTGTACCAATTACAAGGATCGATTACACAACTCTTTTATGATCGGTCACGCCAATTACTAGGATTGGCCAGACCAATTACAAATATCGATCATACCATCTTAGGTGATTATTTAGGATCGGTTATACTAATAAAAGTCATACCAATCCATAAGTCAGGCACTGTGATTAGTTTTACCAAGATACATAAACAATTATGATCAGTTCTACTAACTCACACATATTGGTAATCCAAAGATATCCAATGAATAACAATACCAATAAGCCTAGCGATTTCCATTTTGATTCGTAAAACAAGTTCATGAATGTACTTCCTTTAAACAAATGTAAACATTGTTTCCTAGGATAAAATCTTCACCTTTACCCATACATATAATCACAATAACATTCAAACGATTATGTCGATGTCTTATATACGAAGTTCAAAAGATAAGCGTTACACTTCATATCTTAATTCCTTAACACTATGATCATGTGATCATGTGTTACAACATAACTCGGTTGAACCCCAAGCGTTGGTATGTGAAGATTCGTTGTCATATTTTAGTGAACCAAAACTCATTTAAAGAGTCTCTTGATTATTTACTAGAGTAAACTTCGTATAGGTTAGCTTGAAAGTATTAGGATACGAGACATTACAAGTATTACGTGAATACTTGAAGAATGTGAAGAAGTAAGGAGCTACAACGACGACATCATCCTTCTACTTGAGGTTAGTAATATTTGACTTGAACTGTTTCATTCCCTAACGTATCTTTCAAGTTTGTGCATATTGAAAACATAACTGCGAAGCTGTGAATATTATACTCTAGTTGGACATAGTATTAAGGAATTACAATACAAAGTATAACGTCTACCTTTTGAACTTCGTATATAAGACATCGACATAATCGTATGAATGCTATTGTGATTATGTATGGGTATGGGTGAAGATTTCGTCCTAGGAAACAATGTTTTACATTCGTTTAAAGGAAGTAAATTCATAAACTTTGTGAATTGAAAGGGAAATCGCTAGGCTTATTGGTATTGTTATTCATTGCAAATCTTTTGAATTACCAATATGTGTGTTTAGTATAACCGCTCATAACTTTTTTATGTATCTTGGTAAAACTATTCACAAGGCCTGACTTTTGTAATGGTATGACTTTTATTAGTGAAACCGATCTTAAGTAATCATCTGAGATGGTAAGATCGATATCTTGAAAATGGTGTGACTAAATACTAGCCATTGGGTAACCGGTCCTAGTAAGAGGTGTGACCGATCACAAGAGAGAGTGTAATTGATCCTTGTAAGAGGTTTAACAAGTTTTAGTAAGTTGGTGTAATCGATCCTATAACTTGGTCAACCAATCACAAGTTTTACCATAAGAAGTGGTAACCGATCCTAGTACTTAGTTAGCCATTTAATGGTAACTAGTGTAACCGATCCTAGTACCCACTTGGAGGTAGAACCAAAACTTTATTGAGGCAGAACCGTGAAACCCATTAATGGTGATTTTATATGATAATCAATCACATAGTTCTTGGAAGTCAGATGAACCAATTCTAAACTTGTTTGGAAGTGTGGCAAATCGGTTCCAAGATTTTAAATATGAAAAAGGATTTATAAGTAAAGATGTCGACTGATAAGCACGTAAGTGCGATACTTTTATACCCATATTTATACTACATAGGTCTCGATATTCCGCTAATAATTATATTTTAGAGCTTTTACAGGAACTACAAGTAAAATCCGTCCACCCGGAGAATAAACGGCTAAATGGCTAATTGTATAAGCTAATTGGCGTTTGCGATAATATAACTCAAGGGAAGGGAAGGACGGCTAACACACCAGGATCACCCGCTTGGCTACATTTCTTCATTGCCAGGGAGTAGGGGTGAGCATAAAAACCGGAACCGCGGATTTGACCCGTATCCGTCCGCAAAATTGCGGATTTCACCCAAACCGCAAAACGTATGGGCCGGACACGGATGGGATTCTCAAATCCGCACGTTTTAGCGGTTTGGGTGCGGTTGAATATTGAAAACCGCGGATTCACCCGCACCGCATCTGACTCTGCTCCATTAGCTATAAGCCACTAAGCCCAGCTAATTGAATGTGATGTCACTAAGCCCATATCAAAAATGGATTGCTTATTTGCTTCTTAAGCTTGATGTCACTAAGCAAGCAGGCCCAACATGGGAACTGGATCGAACCAAAGAGCCGAGACTCCGCTGCTCAATGAGCAGAGATGTGATGATGAGTTGGGAATTTGAGTTTTCTTCTTTTCTTGCTTGACGGTTTTTTTTTTTTACCAAATCCATGGTTAATCCGCAACCGGTCCGTACAATCCGCGGATGTAAAATCCGCGGATGATTGGGCCGATCACGGTTTGATTTTTCAAATCCGCAATTTGGACGGTTTGGTTGCGGGTGACCCGTAATCCGCAACTGTCCGTCCGTTGCACACCCCTACGAGGGAGTTACAAAGTTGCCTATGTAAACGAGCCCAGCCCACCAACAGCTAGAGAGAAATGGATACATGGCCAGTTCCTCCACTACAATTGTCTATGGAATATTATCCTCTTCTTCAAAGCAAAAGAAATCTGCATTTCTTATCAAACAGAGATCTTGTTTTAACAGCAGTTTTATCGAGTGGGAGCGGATGGTGCTGTGATTGAATTTCTGGAAGTTGTTTCATGCGAATTTGCAGTAATCTTGGCATCTCGATGTGACAGCAACAAGGAAGTGAAGATGGGCGATTGCTGGTGATGTTTGGTGGTCTGAAATGTGGGTCTGATTTGGAATTTGAGAATGAAGAAGAAATTAGGGGGTTCTGTATGCTATCTAAGCCTGGATCAAAATTATATCTCGTGGTATTCGATTGAGAATAAATTGGCTTGATTATAGATGTGAATTAGGTCTGAATTTTGGGAGTTTTCGACATACATCGAGAATGGGTTTAATTGGGAAGTGGAGGTGGTGCAGAATTGGTGTAGTTAAATGAGAAAAGAAACTTCAGAGAGTTCAAATACAGTGATAGTGGCTGTACAGAGCTAGGATTTCCGATGTTGCTGCTATGGTGCAGTCTCGTTACAGTACAACAACGCAGAGAAGTCATGGTAGGTCGAGCTGATTGTAATTGGAGGAAGATGTTTACAAGTCCAGATTGAGTTTAATCTGATTTCATTGAGACCATGAAGAATAATCGATGAGTACTGGTTGTTAATGGTGGTTTCTATATCAAGCAGGTGAAGGAATTAGGATACGGGATTCAGATGAAATCAAGGAAGAAGGATAATGCTCATGGATCTCGTTTCGTCTTTGCCTGTCTGCATATCAAGGCGGTATCAGTTCATATCCTTTGAGTAACGATGGAGTTGGTTGTTCTTTGGTCGATAAAGTTGCAGGCAATGATGAATTCTTGAACTGGTGATGTTAAATGGTCTCAATGGTGTATGAGGAGACATATGTAGCTGTTGATGTTACTCAGAGTTGGGAGATGGATGCAAGTACAGGAAGAGATGCGAATGTTCAACAGCAACTTACAGTGAATGAATGGCGAGAAGATGGAGAGATGTACTGTAGGTTTGAGAGAGGGAAGATGGTGTCAATTGGCAGCGAGAATAATCGAAGTCAGTGGTGGCTATGTACTGTTCGTAGGCGAGTATGGAGATGGGACCGAAATGAAACAGCAAATGGAGTTTTGGGTTTGGGGTGAATTGAATTCTGAAATTGTTGGCTGGACTGGGTCCAGGCTAAGGAGTTGGAAAGAAGAGCAATTGGTGGTGATTGAATTAGTAGAGGAAGTGAAGATGGTCCGTTGCAGGCAGCTGAATTGGGTGTTGCTGGTGATGACTTGGTGTCTGCTATGGTTGGATTTGAGTTGTGCGGTTAGGGAAAAGAAGAAAACTGATTCCTTGATTTGTTTGCGAGTGATACCTACAAGGGAGAGATGTCCGCTGGCTGGTGTGCATGGACTGTTGCTACCGGTTTAGTTAATGGTGGTGATGAGATGGACAGTATACAAAGGATGCAGTTGCGGGACTCAGTTGCAGTTGCATGGATTGGGCCTGGAAATCTGCTAAGTCTATTTGGATGTCTTCGCAGCTCCTATTTAAAGACGAGGCACAGACTCAAGGAGATACTCCGCAATCAGGGAAGAAACTAGGGTTTGAGCATTTCTACTCGCTTTTCATTTACTTTATCATTTTCTATGGCTTTTAAGAAAGCCATGTCTAGATAAATTCCTCATTAGGGTGAAGGATGAACTTGTAGGTTTAATTTACTCATGTTCTAAAACAAGGGTTTCTACCATTTGAGCTTAATGTCATTTGTTTGAGCTTCTCTGCAATGATTTATCTTCTATTCAATTTTTCATATTTTATGCCATGTATAATCTATTGTTAGGTTGATAGAAATACTCAGTGAACCTTGTTATTGATTGTTTTATGATTATTCCAAGACTATGTATGTCATGTATACTTAGTGCTAGGGATATCTACCTTCTAGGTTGATAGCAAACAATCTTTTGTGATAGCTCTTGCCTAAAAATACTTAATGAAATATCTTCCGTGTGTTAGTAACTAGGTTTGCAACTTCGCACGAGTAAATCTGAGACCTTGTGATAGAACATAAGTAAACATAGCTTACAATGTATTCCATAGCCCTAATAATTCCACATCCTTAATTACATTTTATTATAAACTTGCTTGAATCATTTTGTTACTTTCTTAGTACAACAATCTCTGAAAATATTGAATTTTGGTTAGTCAGTCCTTGATATTGATTAGTAGTTTTCACACTCCTTGAGGGAACGAACCGTGCTTGCTATTGTGTACTCTTTTTGACATCGTGCACTTGCGGTAAAACAAAGTCGGTTTACCGACCCATCTAATTTTTGGCGCCGCTTCCGGGGAGTGGCTGCTAAGTACTCTCTGATTGATATCATTGATTTTCTAGTCATAGTTTAGGATTTATTTTTCGTTGTTGGTTTGTTTTTGGTTTTTGGTTTTTGGTTTTTCTTTTTGATTTTTCTTTTTAGTTCCTTTTCATATTTTTCTTTTAGAATTTTCTTTCCGGGTACTCTTGTTGCGACGATGAAAATTTACCGAGAGGATGTGTCCAAGCCTCTCGGAGAATACATGTATGGACCACAATATCAGGAGATTCAGGAACTAAATCGTCTCAATATGGAAATCCTTTTCAGCATTACTACGAAACTGATGATTATTCACATGAGTACCAAAGTTACCATCGGGATGATTTGTCACATGCTGAGATTTTCGACCAGAATATAGCTAGTCTGGAAAGACGGTTAGAGATGTTAGAAAACCACATGTCATATATGTTAGAGCATTGCTCGGTCAACCTCGCATGCGTTGCTATCTCAAGCATGTTTGTCAATGTTAGTGATCAAAACTATAAGTCTTTATTTCTAGTATATTATAGCTAAGTCTCGGACTAGGGTAGAAAGTGTAGTTGAGCCCAAGGACTTCATGGCGATTCATCATACCAGCAGAAGGACTACTCAAGGAACCGGTGGAACTTCTCGACAAAAAGGTATGTGAATACTTGAACTTATCTATCACTCAAAAGTCTATCTACTCTATCTCCTGCTTTTTGAGACAAGAAGTCGTATGCTATATATATATATACTTGGATTATACACATTTGGTATTTCGAGCCGAGTATGCCTCGCCTATCTATATCTCGAAATATGTGTTGGTAAGCTTTTCGCTTCGATCAAGTTTATCTTTACCTAGTGACGAAAGTCATGATATGTTTCAATCACTTTGAAAATTGCTTTGACGAGAAATGGTGTAACAACTGTATAACGTCCTCTAAGAATGTTTCAATGATTGAAATGAGAGTTTAGATTACATAACCAATGATGGACATAAGCATTGTTGTGGGAACACATTTATGTATAAGTCCTATTCCTTGAACCAAAGTTTGCGAACTTTGTTGATCAAGAGAAACCGGAAGAATGGCTTGTTGCCAAGTCCGCGAACTGCCGAACTTCTCATCCCGAGAAATTCTACTGGAATTGACAAACTAGTTGCGTGAGTACCAGTCCGCGAACCCAGTCCGCAAACCTAGTATGCGAATCGGTGGAAGGTCTTTGCCGAGATTTTCTGTTGGAGTTTGTAAACTATGCCCGGTTGCCTAAGTCCGCGAACCTAGTCTGCGAACTTAAGAAGGTTATATATTTGAAGATGATTTTTGAACTTAAACTTAAAAAGACTAAGGAATGCAGTTTGCAAACCGTGGGTATAAAAGTTCATGAACTGATTCAAGTGAATCAAATCATCTTTGCTTCAATTGTGTCTTGTGTAGTACATAAGATCTCCTTGCAATTGAACAACTCTCTAACTATTTCATTTGAAGTCATTTGAACTAGTTATGGTGAAGAAGAACATGGTTGATATGAAATGCTCATATGACTAACCATTTGGTTAACTATTATTGAACCAACAAGTGCATAAGTTTGGGTACGGTTAACAAACCTAAAAGCGTGCATTGTCAAGTGTGTGTAACAAGCCAAGTTTCCGATCTAACGGTTGAGAAATATTAGCTTGAATCTAAATCTGGTTTTCATCTAACGGTGAATATTGAATGCTTTGTTACTAAGCTAACATTGATTGCAAACCCTGATTTGAAAGACTATATAAATGAGACATCTAGTATTGTGCAAAACTAATCCCCACACCTTACGTGTGATACTAGTTTGCATACTAGAGTCGATTCTCCTTTAACCTTTGGTTTTCTTCTTCTAAAACCAGGTTAACGACTTAAATACTTCATTGGGATTGTGAAGCCAGACCGATACTACTTTTATCGTAGTTGTGTGATTTGTTCTTTTATCTTCTATCGTACGAGTACAATCAGATTGATTGACTTGAGATTGATATCTCCGATAGGCAAGATATAAAAAGTAATCACAAACATCTTTGTCTCATCGTTTGTGATTCCGCAACATCTTATTTCGCTACCATACGATTAAGATTGTTGTGAGGTGATTGATAACTCTAGGCTGTTCTTCGGGAATATAAGATCGGATTATCAATTGATTCCTGTTCACCTTGATTATTATCAAAAGACGGAACAAAACCTTTAGGTTTTATCTGTGGGAGACAGATTGATCCTTTGATAGACTTTTCTGTGTGAGACAGATTTGTTTGTTGTTAAGCCTGCGACTTTGGATCGTAGCAACTCTAGTTGTGGGTGAGATCATCTAAGGGAATCAAGTGCGCAGTATCCTGCTGGGATCATAGGCGTAGGAGCATAATTGTACCTTGGATCAGTGGGAGATTGATTGGGGTTCAACTACAGTCCAGTCCGAAGTTAGCTTGGAGTAGGCTAGTGTCTCTAGCGGCTTAATACAGTGTGTGTTCAATCTGGACTAGATCCCGTGGTTTTTCTGCATTTGCGGTTTCCTCGTTAACAAAATTTCTGGTGTCAGTGTTATTTCAATTTCCTCATTATATTGTTTTATCTTTATAATTGAAATAATACAGGTTGTATGTTAGATCATCAATTAGAGTAATCCAACATTTGGTTGTTGATTGTCATTGATTGATCCTTGGATATTGGTATTTGGTACCATCCAAGTTATTCCTTGTGTTTGATTAAAGACCCACTGATTTCTATTAGTTTGAGTAAATCAAAACAAAAGAGAGATATTAACTCCTCGATATACTTTAGTCTATATTAAGTCTGACTGTCTAGTTGATTCTCTAGCAAAGTATATTGGAGTTAGTCCATACAGATTGCTAAGTGAAATACTGGATGGTGTTGTTAAACCCCCGCTTTTTCAATTGGTATCAGAGCAGGCAAACACGTTCAATACCTTACAAGTCTGTGTTTGTAGCGATCTGACTCTATGAACAGAGGTGCTATCTCTATTAACGTACCGCCAGTCTTCGATGGATCTAATTACTTATGGTGGAAAATTGTTATGCGAGGTTTTCTTCAAGCACGTGATTTTCAATCATGGGTATATGTTGTTAATTGCTATGTTGCTCCCATTGTGGCAGATGGAGATGTAAACGTTCCCAAGAATATTGGTGAATACAGTCCTGCCGAGATACTTGCTGCAAAGCAAAATTCCGACGGTTTGAATGCAATCATACATGCCATTACCCCAAATCTTCAGCACCATGTGTCAAATTGCACAAGGTCTAAAGATGCTTGGGATATCTTAGAAACCGTATTTGAAGGTAACTCCAGTGAAAAGGAAGATAGACTTCAAAATCTTAAGTCCGATTAGGAGAACCTTCGTATGGCATATGAAGATACATTTGATGAGTTTAATCACAGAGTGTCTGAAATTGTTAATGCTTCTTTTGCATTGGGTAAAACTATTCCTGAAATGACATTGTGATGAAAATTCTCAGATCGCTGCCATCTAGATACGAGTCTAAGAAGCATGCCATCGTTGAGGGAAATAACCTTGATAATCTTTCCAGAAATACATTGGTTGGAAAGCTGAAGATCTTTGATCATGAGCAAACATCCAAAATTGGAAAGGATGTTGCCTTTAAAGCACAAAAGAACACTAAATTACTTGATAAAGGTAAAAGTGTTTACGTCTCTGTGGATGATCGGTCTGAGGATGATTTTTCGGATGAAGATCTTGACAAATCAGTCTCCTTGATTACAATACAGTTTAGGGATCTTCTATTGAAGAGAATTAAACGGTTTTGAAGAGACAAACCTAGGTCATCAGATAAAACCCACAATCACATTCCTTTTAAAAACATGGATGCTGACGAGGCTGATGACGAGGATATGCCATAGTGCTTTAAGTGTAAAGGCTTTGGTCATTTTGCAAACGAGTGCCCAAATCGTAGAAAATATACTGGGAACAAAGGTCTTGCTGTAACACTTGATGAGATGTCTGAGATTTATGATTCTGAGGAAGACAGGAAATCAAGTGTCGTTCTTCTATGTGAAAACATTGATTTTGATAATTGTAGCAATACATATATCAACCTTGATGGTTTCGATGAAGAAGAGAATCCAATCAAGTTGGAAGAATCAATTGACCCATCCTTTGGAAACTCTGGTTGTAATGTTTCATGATTTACTATGTGTCTAGCTGCGTTCACACCACAGATGCCTGAATACTATCCAAGTTTGACGTGCTCGTTTTGTTCTCAGAAGGGTCGTGAACTATCAAGATGTTACAAGTACAAAAATCAAGTGAGGCACGCCAACAAACATCAACGAAGAGCAAATCGATTGGCAAGGAAGCTTAAACTTGCTCAGAAGACTGCTGAGGTATGTAGGATTTTATCTTCGTCTAGGAAGTTGGTTTCCAAAGACAAAATAAGACCATTAGAGAAGAAGGTGTGGTCAAATTGCGTTGATAGACAGAAGTCTGAGGATTCCTCTCTAGAGGAAAATGGTGGACAAATTGTTGTTCACCGCAACACAAATTGATTGTGTTGTTTGGAAAATCTTGTCTCATGCGCCTGATCAAAAAAGATAAGATTGTGTACCACTCAGGATTTAGGAAAAGTTTTTTTTGGTTTGTGTTTCCTGTCTATCAAATAAATTTAAGGGTTATTATCGACAATTCTACTCTTTATAGGGTTTAGAGTTGGGCGTCCACGAACCTGTTTAAAGGTTGCGAACCCTACATTCCTTTTTCCTCTCTGATATCCTTTATATCTTAAGAATTCTTGATGAGATTGTGAATTCCACTCACAAAAACCAGTTGTTTATAACTGTTCTCTAAGCATCATGTCTTTGGATGGAAAAGATGTCAATATGATTAATAAGCCATCAATCAAGGAAAAAGAAAAATCTCCAGTAACTCCTTCCTTGAAAAGAAAGAGGAGGAATACAAGAAATCCAAGGGTTGTCCCTTCTAACACTCAGAAATTTTCCGATGTTCTTGATGAGTTGAAGGAAGTGAGAAAGGAGATTAGTGAAATAAAGGCTTGCGTTTTAAGATCTTTGGAAATTCAGAAAGCCCTGATTCGACATCATCAGCCAAGACGGTTCGTTGGTATTGACTCCTTCCTCCATGAACCTTATATTCCAATGGTTGTTGATGACAAGGAGTTCGGAAATGATAAGGAATTTCTCAAAGATATTGTTGCCTATTATGTCTTCTTTTTGGTTTAGTTGGAAGAATAACTAGTGCTTTAATAGCAATGATTGACTACACATAGCTATTATTTTTCATCTTCTTTTTTAGGTTTATTTGGTTTAAATTCTAAAATTATTTGGAGGATGATGTGTCTGCAGTATTTAATATTTATGATTTTTTATATTGCAATGGGCTATAGGATTGGTGTTTACGTCCGTGAACTATGTTGTCCCATATTTTGTCAAAATTAAAGTCGTTCATGATCGATATTCATGTATTGATTTAAGGATGAATAGACTTTTGACATATAGAAAAGTTAAGCCTATATTGTCAAATATTTGATGGAAGATAGGTTAAAATCTTTTGTTTTCAAGGATTATGTCTATTAAATATCGATATGAAAATAGTGATGGAAGATAGAATGAATCCTTGTGTATTCCATAACATTGATCTTCACTGATCCATTTTTTATGTAATACTGTGAGGCTCCGTAATGTGTCTTATGTTGAGCACGATATAACCAAGTTGATTAATTTTTGATTAGCTTTGTTGGTTGTTCCATAAGGTACTTTATGTTGAGCATTTTTTGAACTAAATTAATCATCTTGTTTGGTTATTTAGTTATTACTCCATAAGTCTTTTTATATCGAGCAAAACAAATGACAATTAAATTGATTACTTTTGTGATTAGTTTGGTTGTGTATTCCAATTAGATTAATTATGGGTTCTCTTGTAATTAATCTAGTTGAGTATTTTCGTGTCTCCATAAGTTCTCTTATGTTGAGCACAATCAATTGAATTGATAACTTTTTGTGTTTAATTTGATTGCGTATTCCGATTAAATTAATCATGGGTTTACTTGTGATTAATTTGATTGAGTTTCTTGGATATAGAAAATCATTCTCATGGTTTTTGGTGCCCATCAAAATCCTTCGTTTCTTTCGAAATTAAGGTCGCTCTTGTTGTTCCCTTGGGAATGACATCAAATGGGGGAGAGTTCTTTTGAACTTGTGCTTAATGGTCATATCTTGAGGGGTGTGCGGCTGTGGAATATTAGAGGGGTTGTCTTGTATCTTTAAACTCCTTGATGAATGCATTTAGCTTCGGCTTTATGATTGCATCTAATTTAGTTTATATGTATTATTCTTGTAGTCATGAAAGGTCTCTTTCGGAAATTTCATTAGGATCCCGATCTTGTACCTTTGCCAATTTTATTGACAAAAAGGGGGAGAATTAATATGTAGTTCATACTACAAATACATATGGTTTTCGGATCATTATGTAAGGGGGAGTGGTTTCCATGTGAGATGGAGTATTGACTAAGGGGGAGTGATACATATCACCATAATATTATTGTTAAAGTTGTGATACAATTGAACTTTGACACTGTGTAATAATACTATGACACTGTATAACAATGATCGAGACCGATGCTTTCTCATTGTTATAGCTACGGATCTTCAACAACGATGATACTAAACTTACAACCTTTGGGATCATTGGAGTATTTGGAAGTGACGAAGATTTCGAGGAATGTTAAAGATTAGACATGTGGAATAGGAGCTACTAAAGTTTTTTTATCTTTTTTTATTTATGTATTGATAGTTTTGTCACGAAAATTGACAAAGGGGGAGATTGTTAGAGCATTGCTCGGTCAACCTCGCATGCGTTGCTATCTCAAGCTTGTTTGTCAATGTGAGTGATCAAAACTATAAGTCTTGATTTATAGTCTATTATAGCTAAGTCTCGGACTAGGATAGAAAGTGTATTTGAGCCCAAGGACTTCATGGCGATTCATCATACAAGCAGAAGAACTACTCAAGGAACCGGTGGAACTTCTCGACAAAAAGGTATGTGAAGACTTGAACTTATCTATCACTCAAAAGTCTATCTACTCTATCTCCTACTCTTTGAGACAAGAAGTCGTATGTTATATATATAGACTTGGATTATACACATTTGGTATTTCGATCCGAGTATACCTCGCCTACTATATCTCGAAATATGTGTTGGTAAGCTTTTCCCTTCGATCAAGTTTATCTTTACATATTGACGAAAGTCATGATATGTTTCAATCCCTTTGAAAATTGCTTTGACGAGAAATGGTGTAACAACTGTATAACGTCCTCTAAGAATGTTTCAATGATTGAAATGAGAGTTTAGATTACATAACCAATGATGGACATAAGCATTGTTGTGGGAACACATTTATGTATAAGTCCTAATCCTTGAACCAAAGTTTGCGAACTTTGTTGATCAAGAGAAACCGGAAGAATGGCTTGTTTCCAAGTCCGCGAACTGCCGAACTTCTCATCCCGAGAAATTCTACTGGAATTGACAAACTAGTTGCGTGAGTACCAGTCCGCGAACCCAGTCCACGAAACGGTGGAAGGTCTTTGCCGAGATTTTCTGTTGGAGTTTGTAAACTCTGCCCGGTTGCTTAAGTCCGCGAACCTAGTCTGCGAACTTAAGAAGGTTATATATCTGAAGATGATTTCTGAACTTAAACTTAAAAATACTAAGGAATGCAGTTTGCAAACCGTGGGTATAAAAGTTCATGAACTGATTCAAGTGAATCAAATCATCTTTACTTCAATTGTGTCTTGTGTAATACATAAGATTTCCTTGCAATTGAACAATTCTCTAACTAGTTCATTTGAAGTCATTTGAACTAGTTATGGTGAAGAAGAACATGGTTGATATGAAATGCTCATATGGCTAACCTTTTGGTTAACTATTGTTGAACCAACAAGTGCATACGTTTGGGTACGGTTAACAAACCTAGAAGCGTGCATTGTCAAGTGTGTGTAACAAGCTAAGTTTCCGATCTAACGGTTGAGAAATATTAGCTTGAATCTAAGTCAGGTTTTCATCTAACGATGAATATTTAATGCTTTGTTACTATGCTAACATTGATTGCAAACCCTGATTTAAAAGACTATATAATGGAGACATCTAGTATTGTGCAAAACTAATCCCCACACCTTACATGTGATACTAGTTTGCATACTAGAGTCGATTCTCCTGTAATCTTTGGTTTTCTTCTTCTAAAACCAGGTTAACGACTTAAAGACTTCATTGGGATTGTGAAGCCAGACCGATACTACTTTTATCGTAGTTGCGGGATCTGATCTTGCATCTTATATCGTACGAGTACAATCAGATTGATTGGCTTGAGATTGATATCTCCGATAGGAAAGATATAAAAAGTAATCACAAACATCTTCGTCTCATCGTTTGTGATTCCACAACATCTTGTTTCACTACCATACGATTAAGATTGTTGTGAGGTGATTGATAACTCTAGGCTATTCTTCGGGAATATAAGACCGGATTATCAATTGGTTCCTGTTCACCTTGATTATTATCAAAAGACGGAAGAAAACCTTTAGGGTTTATCTGCGGAAGACATATTGATCCTTTGATAAATTTGTCTGTGTGAGACAGATTTGTTTATTGTCAAAGCTTGCGATTTTGGATCGTAACAACTCTTAGTTGTGGGTGAGATCAGCTAAGGGAATCAAGTGCGCAGTATCCTGCTGGGATCATAGGCGTAGGAGCATAACTGTACCTTGGATCAGTGAGAGATTGATTGAGGTTCAACTACAGTCCAGTCCGAAGTTAGCTTGGAGTAGGCTAGTGTCTGTAGCGGTTTAATACAACGTGTGTTCAATCTGGACTAGGTCCCGGGGTTTTTCTGCATTTGCGGTTTCCTCGTTAACGAAATTTCTGGTGCTTGTGTTATTTCAATTTCCGCATTATATTGTTTTATCTTTATAATTGAAATAATACAGGTTGTCAGATCATCAATTAGAGTAATCCAACCTTTGGTTGTTGATTGTCATTGATCCTTGGATATTGGTCTTTGGTACCATCCAAGTTATTCCTTTTGATTGATTAAAGACTCACTGATTTCTATTAGTTTGAGTAAATCAAAACAAGAGAGAGATATTAACTCCTCGATATACTTTAGTCTAGATTGAGGCTGACTGTGTAGTTGATTCTCTAGCAAAGTATATTGGAGTTAGTCCATACATATTGCTAAGAGAAATATTGTGTGGTGTTGTTAGACCCCCGATTTTTCAATATAAAAATAATAATCAGGTTTATAGTAACTTGTGTTCCATTGATTCACATATGTACCAAACCCAATACCATGGGGATAATTATTTGCATGAGATATGTGAACAATCATTGAATTGGCACCACAATGAGGTTTTAGACTATAGAAATTTGAGCTTGGAAGATTGCTTAAGGTTGTATACATTAGAAATTAGTCGAAAAACGTCTCAACTTCAACAGACCACTCAAAAATCCTTAGAAAACATTTAATATAAAGTAGGTCAAATGACTAAACAGTTGGAGGAGGAACAAAGTTGGTTCCCAAACCAGTCTCAATCCAAATATAATGGTACTCCAGAGCATATTGATTACTCTTCTGAAGAAGAAACCGATAATGATCAACTTGTATAAATTTTGAGTGGAAGTGAGGATATCCAAGATTCTCAAACTTCAGACAATTATGATGTAGAAGAACCTGGGTATGTAGAGGATACTACTATTAAGTTTAACGACTCAGAAGCAGTAGATTTTTATGATGATAATAAATCTTCTAATCATTTGAATTGTGAGACTTATACATGTCTCTTAGTTTAAAATGATAACGATATGGTTACTCATGATACTGTTGCTGCACTATGCGCAACTTTTGCTGATTCATCTTGTGATTCTCTGAATGTTTTTGTGAATGCTGAACAAATTGATGTTGTAGGTCCGTATTTGGTTGATTCATCTAATAGTTCTCTAGATGCATGTGGAGTTAATTGATATAGGGCAGTTAACCTGGACTGCTAGTTTTGAACCACTCTCCACTTGTTTAGCCGTTTTGCAGACTCCGATAATCCTATGCTAATTGACATTGTCAATGCATTTCATCCTCCAATGGGTAATATAGGTAACTTAACAACGAAAGTTATTTCCGCGGACCTAGACCCAGATTTCAGAGTTGTTGCTTTTGATGAACTTAAGACACTAGATATATGCTTAGGTCATACTGGTGAGTTTGATGCTCGGATGCCTATTGTAATTGTTAGTGCATTGCTTCTTCCGATTCCTAATGAAGAGAGTTTGTCCACTGAAAATATTTCATTTGAACTTGAACTAGATGTAGAGTCTGCACTTCTAATACACACTATTGAACAATCTGTATTTGTTGGTGTGAATGGTTTACTGATCCCGACAAAGTATGACCTGATTATTATGGATTATTTTGAACAGGGAATCAGTTTTGCATACGCTTGGCTGATTATAGTCTTCGCAGGCTCTTATTTGCAGCTAACCTAATATGTTGGGTTGATTACCAACTTTTCATACTTTATCTATATGCTTGGCAGGTTGTTGTTGTGTATTATCATCACTTCATTTGAGATTACTTGCTTCGCGATAGCAGGGAACAAATATCATTCGCTTCATGGGAGTCAACTCATCAGATTTGTTTCCTTTACTCTAGCTTCTATTTTTGTTTGCCTATTGCATATCACATTTTAGAATTTCCCACCTTAACTATATGTCGGATGATTCAATTACATTGAGGACAATGTAAAGTTTGAGTGTGGGGGTGTGGTTAACCATATAGATTTGTGGTAGGTATTCATTTTCGTTAGGAATTGCAAAAAAAAAAAAAAGAAAAAAAAAAGGTTACTTAAGCATATTGTATTTCATGACCAGCTGTGGAGCGGGTTTATTTTTCTTATCATATGATGACCAGCTGTGGAGCGGGTCTATAAAGATTTTTGTAAGTTATTCACTTGCATTTCATGACCAGCTGTGGAACGGGTCTATTTTTTGTTTTCTGTTCTTATTATGACCAGCTGTGGAGCGGGTCTGTAAAAAAAAAAAAAAAAGAGAGAAATTATGATGACCAGTTGTTGAGCGGGTCTTGAAGTTTTGTATATGATCAGCTGTTGAGCGGGTCTAATTTCTGTTTTGTTCGGGACTAGCAAAATGTAAGTGTGGGGAAATCTGATAAGCACGTAAGTGCGATACTTTTATACCCATAATTATACTAGTTAGGTCTCGATATTCCGCTAATAATTATATTCATGAACTGAAAGTAAAATCCATCCACCGGAGAATAAACGACTAATTGTATAAGCTAATTGGCGTTTGCGATAATATAATTAGGGGTGCACATACCCTATCCATACCCGCCAACCCTACCCTACCCGCCAGTTTTTTAACCGTATCCTACCCTATCCACTATTTGGCGGGTAGGGTGGCGGGTGAAGATTTTCTTAACCGCCAATAAACGGGTAGGGTGGCGGGTAAAGTTCGAAATTATCCTACTCTACTGGTCTTCGAGCAATTCCTACTAGGGGTGCACATACCCTACCCATACCCGCCAACCCTACCCTACCCGCCAGTTTTTTAACCGTATCCTACCTTATCCACTATTTGGCGGGTAGGGTGACGGGTAAAGATTTTCTTAACCGCCAGTAAACGGGTAGGGTGGCGGGTATAGGCCATATCCTACCCACCCTACCCGTTGTGCAGCCCTAAATATAATTCAAGGCAAGGGAAGGACGGCTAACACACCAAGACCACCCACTTGGCTACATTTAGGGGTGTGTAACGGACGGACGGTTGCGGATTAGGGGTCACCCGTAACCGAACCGTCAAAGTTGCGGATTTGCAAAATTGAACCGTGATCGGCCCAATCACCCGCGGATTTAACCTTTGCGGATCCGCGGATTGTACGGGCCGGTTGCGGATTAACCGCGGAATTTGACCTAGTTTTGATTGTACTTGTTGGGCCTAAATTCAGTTAGTGTCTTAACTTAGTTTTGATTGTATTCAGTTAGTTAACTTAGTTTTGATTCTATTTGTTGGGCCTAAATTCAGTTAGTGTTTTAAGGACTTTACTTCTTTCTCTTTGGGCCTAAATTCATTTAGTTAACTAAGTGATCAAAGAACTTCACTTCTTTCTCTTTGGACCTAGATTCATACTCAGGTAAGAAAACTTTGCTTCTTTCTACGGTTGCGGTAATCCGCGGTTTTCAAATGACAACCGCAACCGCATCCGCACCGCATGCGGATTTGAGAATCCCACCCGTATCCGGCCCATACGTCTTGCGGTTTGGGTGAAATCCGCAATTTTACGGACGGATACGGGTTAAATCCGCGGTTCCCATTTTTATGCTCACCCCTAGCTACATTTCTTCATGGCCAGGGCAGGGAGTTACAAAGTTGCCTATGTAAACGAGCCCAGCCCACCAGCAGCTAGAGAGAAATGGGATACGTGGCCAGTTCCTCCGCCACAATTGTCTATGGAATATTATCCTCTTCTTCAAAGCAAAAAAAATCTGCATTTCTTATCAAACAGAGATCTTGTTTTAACAGCAGTTTTATCGAATGGGAGCAGATGGTGCTGTGATTGAATTTCTGGGAGTTGTTTCATGTGAATTTGCAGTAATCTTGGCATCTCGATGTGACAGCAACAAGGAAGCGAAGATGGGCGATTGCTGGTGATGTTTGGTGGTCTGAAATGTGGGTCTAATTTGGAATCTGAGAATGAAGAATAAATTAGGGGGTTCTGTATGCTATCTAAGCCTGGATCAAAATTGTATCTCGTGGTATTCGATTGAGAAGAAATTGGCTTGATTTGAGATGTGAATTAGGTCTGAATTTTGGGAGTTTTCGATATAAATCGAGAATGGGTTTAATTGAAAAGTGGAGGTGGTGCTGAATTGGTGTAGTTAAGTGAGAAAGGAAACTTCAGAGAGTTCAAATGCAGTGATAGTGGCTGTACAGAGCTAGGATTTCCGATGTTGCTGCTATGGTGTAGTCTCGTTACAGTACAACAACGCAGAGAAGTCAGGGTTGGTCTAGCTGATTGTAATTGGAGGAAGATGTTTACAAGTCCAGATTGGGTTTAATCTGATTTCATTGAGACCATGAAGAATAATCGATGGGTACTGGTTGTTAATGGTGGTTTCTACATCAAGCAGGTGAAGGAATTAGGAGACGGGATTAAGATGGAATCAGGGAAGAAGGATAATGCTCATGGCTGCCGTTTCGTCTTTGCCTGTCTGCGGATCAAGGCGGCATCAGCATATCATTTGAGTAACGATGGAGTTGGTTGTTCTTTGGTCGATACAATTACAGGCAATGATGAATTCTTGAACTGGTGACGATAAATGGTCTCAATGGTGTACGAGGACACATATATAGCTGTTGATGTTACTCGGAGTTGGGCGATGGATGCAAGTACCGGCAGAGATGCGAATGTTCAACAGCAACTTACAGTGAATGAATGGCGAGAAGATGGAGAGATGTACTGTAGGTTTGAGAGAGGGAAGATGGTGTCAATTGGCAGCGAGAATAATCGCAGTCACTGGTGGCTATGTACTGTTCGTAGGCGAGAATGGAGATGGGACCGAACTGAAACAGCAGCAATGGAGTTTTGGGTTTGGTGTGAATTGAATTTGGAAAATGTTGGCTGGACTGGGTCCAGGCCAAGGAGTTGGCAAGAAGAGCAATTGGTGGTGATTGAATTAGTAGAGGAAGTGAAGATGGTCCGTTGCAGGCAGCTGAATTGGGTGCTGCTGGTGATGACTTGGAGTCTGCTCTGGTTGGATTTGAGCTGTACAGTCAAGGCAAAGAAGAAAACTGATTCCTTGATTTGTTTGCGAGTGATACCTACAAGGGAGAGATGTCCGCTGGCTGGTGTGCATAGAATGTTGCTATCGGTTCAGTTAATGGTGGTGATGAGATGGACAGTATGTAAAGGATGCAGTTGCGGGACTCAGTTGCAGTTGCATGGATTGGGCCTGGAAATCTGCTAGGTCTATTTGGATGTCTTCGCAGCTCCTATTTAAAGACGAGGCACATACTCAAGGAGATACCCTGCAATCAGGGAAAAAACAAGGGTTTGATCATTTTTACTCGCTTTTCATTTACTTTATTATTTTCTATGGCTTTTAAGAAAGCTATGTCTAGCTAAATTCCTCATTAGGGTGAAGGATGAACTTGTAGGTTTAATTTACTCATGTTCTAAAATAAGGGTTTCTACCATTTAAGCTTAATGTCATTTGTTTGAGCTTCTCTACAATGATTTATCTTCTATTCAATTTCTCATATTCTATGCCATGTATAGTCTATTGTTAGGTTGATAGAAATACTCACTGAACCTTGCTATTGATTGTTTTATGATTATTCCAAGACTTTCTATGTCATGTATACTCAGTGCTAGGGATATTTACCTTCTAGGTTGAAAACAAACAATCTTTTGTGATAACTCTTGCCTAAAAATCCTTAACGAAATATTTTCCGTGTGTTAGTAGCTAGGTTTGCAACTCCGCACGAGTAAATCTGAGACCTTATGATAGAACATAAGTAAACATAGCTTACAATGGATTTCGTAGCCCTAATAATTCCACATCCTTGATTACATTTTATTATAAACTTGCTTGAATCATTTTGTTACATTCTTAGTACAACAATCTCTGAAAATATTGAATTTTGGTTAGTCAGTCCTTGTAATCTTTTTGACACCGTGCACTTGCGGTAAAACAAAGTCGGTTTACCAACCCATCATTGACATACTTCGAACACGTGCAATAACTCGTAACTTTTATTGCTCAAAGATATTCCTTAATAGCTAAAGGAGAATCCCAGATCGAAATAAATTGAGAATCTTTTAATTAAGGTTTTTAGTTTTATATGCTTTTAATTTGCAGCAATTAAAATGCATATCTTTAGAAAATAAAAATTAGTAATGTGCATTTACTAGTTGGAGATTTTCTACTGAGATTTCGGTCAATATTTGGACAAAGCATTTCAAGGAATTATGAAAACCATTTTGGCCCTTATTGCATATCTTTGAGAATATTCGGTTTTGGAAATTCATTGGTGTCCAAACTTCCTTGTCTATAAATACTGAAGTTTGCATTTCAAACAAACTAATCCTCAGAGCCATCAAAAATACCTAGTTGTGTTGTTACTAGTGGAGCCGTTTATTCGGAGAGGAAAATACAATAATTAGGCGAAATCTCATACGACCGCTCGTTTTAAATATTTCTTTGGGATTGAGAATCTCTACGAATACCGTTGGTAGGAAATTATATAATTGCAGTTTATTATTAGTTTTCGATTGATTTGATTGACTACGGTTGTTGAACTTTGATTGCACCTAGTTTGTTTATGCTTGAGAATCTTCTCTTCTGATATAAGATTCACTCAAACTAGATCGAAGTGTCAACGGGGATCTTTAGACTGTTTGTAGATCTAAAGACGTCTTGTGATAATCCACCGTTAACAGACTCCGTTCTGTGTGTGATTAATTATAAGAGATTCAAGTTGTTTGTGTGCAGGTGTTTATTGAAGATCAAAGAAGATTTGAAGACAAAGAAGATATTTGGGTTCATAATCTTTGGTGTGCACAAAACTTGTTTCGGCTGGAAAGAGATCCAACTATAATCGGTTTATCTTTGTGATAAATTGGATTGATTAGTTGAGTAGATCGGCGTCAATATGTTTCTTTGTGATTCAAAGTATTGATTGCATAATCTTTAGAATTATTTTGGTAGTTGTTTAAAACATAGATCTAAGGACCTGACAAAGGAGTTTATTGGGATAAATGGAAGAGTCTTTTGTCAAACTCATATCACGTTGTTTGAAAAGAATTGTTACCAAACAGATTTGGTGTTCCTTTACTGTTTGGAATTCGAACCAAAGGAATTGTTCCAAGTGCGTGACTTATTGCAAGTTGGAGGTGCAGGAATACAAATGGAACTAGGTTTAGTTGCTTGGTCTCAACTATACGAAGTTGGTTTATATTTTGTATAGCGGCTTAATCCTGAGAGTATTCAATTCTGGAATAGGTCCCGGAGTTTTTCTGCATTTGCAAGTTTCCTCGTTAGCAAAATATTGTTGTGTCTTTTAGTTTTCTATTTCCGCAATTATAATTGTTTCATTGTAGTTAGAAGTAAAATACACAAACATTAATTCCTATTTACTTGATAGCAATCATATTGTGTTTGGTTAAGTCCGAACCTATTATCAATTAAACATACTTCATTGTTGTATTGTCTCGATCTTGTATCCATAGTCAATCACACAAGTTGTCTTGTTGTCGTATTTTCTCGATCTCGTATTCATAGATGATCACACAAAGTGTGAACCGATTAGTTGTATTGTCTCGACTCAGTCCATAGACAATCACTTTCGGAGAAAGGACTTATAGGTGGAAAAGTTTTAGATTGAGGTATATTTGGGTACCCTCGTCTTTTCAATTGGTATCAGAGCAGGCAAACACGAAAAGATCTAACGATCTGTGTTTGGTGCGATCCAACCTATAAGAAATGAGTCAAAGTAAGATTAAGCGAAAGCGAAAATTATTGAAAGATTCAGTTAACGTATCGCAAAAGGTCGTTAAACCCCCTTCAGAATCAGAGGTTACAAACTCTGAGTTGAAAGACATTCGTGAACACTTGTTGTCTAACGAAACTCTCCTAAGTTTGTCTAATAAGAAAGTAAAGGAACTTCTGGTTACTTTACAATTAAAGACCACTGAATGTGAAAGGCATCGTCTAGACTACGAAAAGTTGAGGGAAAATGATTCACAACAAATACAGAGTCTTAAAGACAAAGTATGTTCTAGTCTTTCTCAAACAGAATTAATTGAGAAAGATCGTGATGCGGCTCTTGAAAAAGTACGTTTGTTGGAAGAGAAACTTGTTGAATCTGATGCAAGGATTAAATCTCAACAAAAGAACTTTGAAGAGAAAGAAGGAGAATATCTCCCACGAGAAATACGTCTTGAGGCTGATCTAGCTAGTGCTCTTGATAAAATCAAGACGTTGGAAGAAGAAAATTTGGACCTTAAAAAGTTCAATGTCAGCTCAAACAATTTAACCTCAATGTTAGAAGCAAGTAGAAAGCATCTTGATACACGAGGATTGGGCTATAAGGGAATAGATGCTTCAAGTATTAGCAAAGAGGTAAAATTTGTTAAAGCTACAAATTCTTCTAAACTAGAGGCTTCCATTGAGGTAAAAGATGCTTGTATTCCTTGTAAAGAAGTAAAACCATTCAAGACTAAAAATCATGTTCAACCATACTCTTTAAGTACGACAATCAAAGAGAGCACTTCTGCTAATTTCAAGGAAGCAACAAAGTTGAACAAAGATAAGAAGAAGAAGAAGAAGAAGAAGAAGAAGAAGAAGGAGGAGGAGAAGAAGAAAAATCTTCAAGATCCAATGCAAGAGGATCCACAAAAAGGTAACATTAAAACTCAGACTTCGTATGTTACTAAGCATTGTTGTTATTGTGGTAATAAAGGGCATGTGGAATAGGGATGTAATATTCGTAAGATAAAAAGATACACTTTCTTTTGTATCAAACGAATTGGCTAAGATTGCCCCCAAAGGAACTCGGATCGATATTGTCCAAACTTTAGGAAAAATAATTATTATAATGATAGTTCAAATTTTGCCTATCGCTCGACAAGGTCATCTTATAAAAGATCCGAATATATAAAGAGAGATAACTTTGTAAATGCTAAGACAAGATCCGATGTTCTAAATTGGAGAAAATTTGTTTCGCAAAGTATTCAAAAGGACAATCGTCCTAATGGTATGAAAGAGAAAGCTGCTCATGCGAAACCCTCCTCTAAATGGGTCTCAAAATCCTCCATAGCCAAAAAGGGACCAAAAGTTAGTCACAAGAATGACTCTCAGCTGTTAATTGTTGGTGACAATAATTACAAGAGTTTTCTTGAAAGACTAAAGAGAGACATCATGTCTGAATTCTCTTGTACTAGTGGGCTTTGTGATAATGACACTCTTCATCACAAGTCAAATAAGAAAAACAAGAGATGGAACAAGAGAAAACAAACCAAGCAAGATGATTCTGTCTTAGTCACTCGTGACGAAAAAGACAAGGCTCAACTCAACACAACCTAGTTGTGTTAGAATGTGCATGCTCACCTTGGTGCTCAATCTTTTGAAAATGTGAGGAAGCACATGAAAACTGAGCACATGATCTCTCGGTTATTATATGACTAATTAACATCTTAAGGAGATTTATTCTCTTATATAGTCATACATTCTCTATTTATATTTGAAATTTTTATAGAGACGGTAATTAGGAATTTATGATGTTGATATCTACTGATCATATATGTGTACCTCTTGTTTACAAGTTAAAACGAGCCAAAAATCACTGAATTCGGACATCTTATGCAAAACTTATGTCTAAAGTTGGTATCATAACCTAGTTTGGTTAACCTGGTATCATAACCTAGTTGGTATAATAACTTGGTATCATAACCTAGTTGGTATAACCTGGTATCATAACCTAGTTGGTATCATGACCTGGTACGATATCCGGTCCTATTGATTGGTTCATACGAAGAAGTGTAAAACTGTTTTACCTATATCTTCTTCATCCGAATTCGGAATGACCTCATTCTTTTTACATTGGTTTCTGTTTGTACCATAAGTAAAATTGCCACATATTGGGCCAGAATATTGCCTGGGCCACCATTTTGCTGTCATCTAGCCAGCCAACGCAGCTCACCAGCCGACCCAATGTATATAAAGTCAACCGTCGATCAATTGTCAAAGTCAACGACTGGTCAACCGACAAATTCAATGGTCAAATCAAATATCGGTCAACGGTCGAAGCCAAGCTTCCATGCCACACTCCCATATAGTTTCCAATCATGTTGCCAGCGGTGATGCCGACCATTTCCCAGTCATGCTGCCAACTAACATCCATCTGAGTTGTCAGTCGCGCTACCAACCTGTTTCCATCCAAGTACTCAGCCGGCTTCCAGCCAGCCTCCAACCAGTCTCCAGTCAAGGCAGTCTGCCAGCAGGTCATACCAGTCAAGCTTGACAGTCACAGTCAACAACAGAAAGGAAGCATGCAGAATTAATACAGGGAGGCATGCAAGGAAACTAAATACAGTTTATAGCCAGGAGGCATGCAGGGCATGGCCAAGAGCCATGCAAGGAAACTTAATACAATTTATGCTTACATCACAATTAGGGGAAGAAAGGAATTCCGAATTGTATATATAAAGGAAATTGTAATCCTAATAGGAGGCTAGAGAAGAGGAAAAGAAGGTATTGTAATTCTGAGATCAATAAAACATCACTCCCCAAGGGGATTCATCTGTGGACGTAGGCAGATCTTGCCGAACCACGTTAAATCTGTGTTTTTTATATTATTATTCAATTCATTTTCTAACCCTAACTACACCTCAATCATCGATTCAATCGTGTTTCGTGCCCAAAAGTAATTTTTGGTACAAACAGTTTCACAATTCAATTCCCTACAAGATTGAGGTAATTGCAATACGTGATTTTCTGTTGAATATTTATGGTGTAATGCAAATTGGATTTATGGGATGTATGATTTCGATTTTCATAACCTTAATATTCGATATCATATGGTGTGAACCCTTATGGTTTGGGTGACTTTTTGGTTTAGCAGGAGTAAGTTCTAGCCCATGTTGGTAGGCTCTATCAAAGGATCATAAGGGGTTCTGATTGAAACTAATATGTGAAAAAGTCACAATGTGTTGAATCGTTTTTGGTTTAGCATAAAAGCATATGTGTTTCGGGGTTTCAACTTTTGCATCGCATTAGTTAAAACCGATTTTCTACCTTTCTCTGGTAAATGTTGGTTTTTGTTGTTGTTCTTTTGTCTTGCGAGAGGATAACAACACAACGGGGGAGAGTTTTGTCTTGAACTTGCCCTTAATGACATCTTTGGGGGTGAAGAGGAAGCGGAACTTGAGGTAACGAATTTGTTAGTTAATTGTTTTTCTGTTTAAGAAAAACATGATTTTATTGCATATATTTATTGCTTTTGCTTAAAAAAAATTCGGTAAATTGATGTTTATTCCAATATTTGTGTATGGGTGTGTGTGTGATTCAATTGTTTTCGGTTAAGAAAAACTATTGTTATCTTGCTTTATTGTTTGGTATCAATTGTTTAGGCTTACAAAATTTCGGTGCAATTGTGGAACTTTAATGTCTATGTTTGTTTCAATTGCTTCCGGTTGAGGTAAATAATTATGCAAGTTGATTTATTTGGTTTGTATGAATTTTTTATGGCTTAAAAAAAAAGGTTTTCGGTATGAATTGTTTAATCCAGTTCGATTTCGGATAACAGAAACTAAGTTAATTCTGATCTTAGTTAGACTTATCAAAGTGGAAATTTCGGTTATTTAAGTCTAATCGAATGCCTTAACAAGAAATGCTAGCTAATTAACCTAGTACTTGTTTTGTTTAAAAGTGAAAGGTCTAAGTTGTTATTTGAATAATTAGAACCCGATGAGAAAAATGGAGTTAATTCTGATCTTTATGTTGGTCTTATCGAACAAGCGATTGTATTAGTGCAATCGGTTTAGCAAAAGAACTAAGATGTTAGTCATTTTTTGATTTGCTAAACTATTAGAGAAAATTGCTTCGGGCAATTGTTTCCTTGGTAACATATCAAAACAAAATTACTTTATAGTTTCATTTTTGATATTTGTTATCAAAAATGGTGTGTGGAACCCTCGTGCTTAACTCTTATAGGTTGCAAGTCTCTTGTAAGATTTGTAAGATTCTTTCGGTTTGTCCTTTATTTGCTCGTACCTTTGTCATTTTGTGACAAAAAGGGGATAAATATATGGAGTAAAAAAGTGATTTGATATTGATTTGGTATCACTAAGGGAAAGGACAATGGTGCTTAAACGTTATATTTAACGAAAGAGTAAAGCATAGACTAAGGGGGAGTAGCATATCATATTGATACTTGTGGTTATCTTAACTACAAAGGGAATAACAAAGACATGCGGATTGAAAATCTACCTATCTTACCTTTAGGGGGAGTATTGGCTTTGTTATTATAATGTCAACAGCGACATTTAAAGGATTGAATGTATACAAGTTATTGTGTTGTTGAAACTTGGAATCAAGCGTATGTGTAATGAATTCTTGTAATTTGTTTATCCATATGATGTAAGAGTTTTGTCACTAAAATTGACAAAGGAGGAGATTGTTAGAGAGTATCTCGGTTGAACCCACCAAGCGTTGGTATGTCAAGATTGGTTGTCATATTTTAGTGAACCAAAACTCATTTAAAGAGTCGCTTGATTATTTACTAGAGTCAACTTCGTATAGGTTAGCTTGAAAGTATTAGGATATGAGATATTACAAGTATTACGTGAAGACTTGAATAATGTGAAGAAGTAAGGAGCTACAACGACGACATCATCCTTCCACTTGAGGTTAGTAATATTTGACTTGAACTGTTTCATTCCCTAACGTATCTTTCAATTCTTGCATATTGAAAACATAACTGCGAAGATGTGAATATTATACTCTAGTTAGACATAGTATCAAGGAATTACAATACGAAGTATAACGTCTATCTTTTGAACTTTTTATATAAGACATCGACATAATCATATGAATGATATTATGATTATGTATGGGTATGGGTATGGGTATGGGTGAAGATTTCGTCCTAGGAAACAATGTTTTACATTCGTTTAAAGTAAGTAAATTCATAAACTTGTTTTGTGAATCGAAAGGGAAATCGCTAGGCTTATTGGTATTGTTATTCATTGCAAATCTTTTGAATTACCAATATGTGTGTTTAGTATAACCGCTCATAACTTGTTTACGTATCTTGGCAAAACTATTCACAAGGCCTGACTTTTGTATTGGTATGACTTGTATTAGTGAAACCGATGTTAAGTAATCACCTGAGATGGTAAGGTCGATATCTTGAAATTGATGTGACTAAATACTAGCCATTGGGTAACCGATCCTAGTAAGAGGTGTGACCGATCACAAGAGAGAGTGTAATCGATCCTTGTAAGAGGTTTAACAAGTTTTTGTAAGTTGGTGTAACCTATCCTATAACTTGGTCAACCGATCACAAGTTTTACCATAATAAGTGGTAACCGATCCTAGTACTTTGTTAGCCATTTTATGGTAACTAGTGTAACCGATCCTAGTACCCACTTGGAGGTAGAACCGAAACTTTATGTTGAGGTAAAACCGTGAAACCTATTAATGGTGATTTGATAGGATGATCAATCACATAGTTCTTGGAAGTCATATGAACCAATTCTAAACTTGTTTGGAAGTGTGGCAAACCGGTTCCAAGATTGTAAATATGAAAAAGGATTTACAAAGTAAAGATGTCGACATACTTTGAACATGTGCAGTAACTCTTATCTTTTATTGTTCAAAGATATTCTTTAATAGCTAAAGGAGAATCCCGGATCGAAATAAATTGAGAATCTTTTAATTAAGGTTTTTTGTTTTATATGCTTTTAATTTTCCAGCAAATGGATATTGAAAATGCGGGGGTACAACAACCTCACCCAATATTTCGATTAGCAATCTGTATGGACTAACTCCAATATACTTTCTAGAGAATCAACTAGACAGTCAGACTCAATCTAGAGAAAAGTATATCGAGGAGTTAATATCTCAATCTCTTGATTTGATCTTTACTCAAGCAAATAGAAATCTGCGAGTCTTTATCAAATACACGGATAAAAACTTGGATGGTACCAAAGACCAATATCCAAGGCTCAATCAATTTCCAATCAATAACCAAAGGTTGGATTACACAATTGATCGATACAACGCATAACCTGTGATATTTCAATTATATAACAAAATATAATGCGAAATTGAGATAACACAGACACCAGAAGTTTTTTTCACGAGGAAACCGGAAATGCTGAAAAACCCCGGGACTTAGTCCAGATTGAACACCACACTTTATTAAGCCGCTACAGACACTATCCTACTACAAACTAACTTCGGTCTGTACTGTAGTTGAACCCTAATCAATCTCACACTGATTCAAGGTACAGTTGCTCTCCTTACGTCTCTGATCCCAGAAGAATACTACGCACTTGATTTCCTTAGCTGATCTCACCCACAACTAAGAGTTTCTACGACCCAAAGTCGAAGACTTGATAAACAAATCTGTCTCACACAGAAAAGTCTATAGAATTGAATAAATCTGTCTCCCACAAAAATACCCAAGAGTTTTTGTTCCGTCTTTTGATAAATCAAGGTGAACAGGAACTAATTGATAAACTGGAATTATATTCTCGAAGAACAACCTAGTATTATCAATCACCTCACAATAATCTAAATTATATGGTAGCAAAACTAGATATTGTGGAATCACAAACGATGAGATGAAGATGTTTGTGATTTCTTTTTTATCTTTCCCTATCGGAGATATAATCTCAAGCCAATTATTCAATTGAATTCGTATGATAGAAAATGGCAAGATCAGATCGCTCAACTACAAGAAAAGTAGTTTCGTCTGGATTCACAATCCCAATGAAGTCTTTCAGCCGTTAACCTACAGGATCTCGAGAAGAAACCTAAAGTTAAAGGAGAATCGACTCTAGCAAATCAACTAGTATCACACATAAGGTGTGGGGATTAGTTTTTCCAGGTACTAGATGTCTCCTTTATATAGTTTTCAAATCAAGGTTTGCAATCTAAGTTACCTTGGTAACAAAGCATTCAATATTCACCGTTAGATGAAAAACCTGATTCAACCAAGCTAATATCTTTCAACCATTAGATCGAAACTTAGCTTGTCACACACACAAATGAAATGTATTCATTTAGGTTTGAGTAACCGTACCTAAACGTATACACTTAGTTGGTTCAAAAATAGTTAACCAATGGTTAGCCATATGAGCATGTTGTATCCCTACAACAATTTAACACAGAAATGGAGATAGAGTGGTGAAATTCACCTCTTGAATCAAGGATTAAAGCCACAAATTCTGGCACAGAGGTGCAACCAAGTTCATTCATAAAAAATTTCAGATGTAATCCCTAGAGATAACTCTTCTTACAGCTTAAATGCAAAATGATTAAACCCAATCTAAAACAATCTGCGTTCGACACGTGTTTATTCATCAACGGTCAACACCTGACCAGTTAATAACTCGCATACCTGACCAATCGATGACGCGACTAAGTTACTAAGGCACCTGACTAACTCGGATAAGGGCATCCTTAAGAGTATTCTCTCACAGAGGGGATACAATAATTCCTACTCCTAAAGAATGTCCTTGTCCTCAAGGACAAATCTAGGGTAATGTGACTGAATATTGGTGACATCCTCCCATGTAGCATCCTCTGGAGACGAGTTGGTCCATTGGATAAGGACTTGGCGTACGAATCTGTTAGTTCTGAGGATAGATCTGTTGTCTAATACTTTCTTTGGCAGTATTATCACTTCCCCATATGTGTCGACTACAGGCAGTGTAGGAGAAGGAGTGTGTTGCAGGCCAATATGCTTCTTTAGATGGGAGACATGGAACACAGGGTGGATTCTTGAGTGAGATGGCATCTGTAGCTTGTAGGCCAATGTACTCACCTTTTGCAGAACCTTGAAAGGACCATAGTACTTTGCAGATAATTTGAAGTTCTTCCTGATGGCCATTGAAGATTGCCTGTAAGGTTGCAGCTTGATATAAATTAAGTCTCCTTCTGTAAAAGATCTCTAAACCCTTGTGGAGTCAGCATATAACTTCATCCTATCCTGTGCATGTTGCAGAGATTCTTTGATAATGTGCAGCATGTTGTCCCTGTCCTTTAAGTAAGTTTCTACAGCATCAACATAACTAGTGGCATGAGATGGAAAAAACAAATGAGGAGGTAAATAGCCATACAAATCTTTAAATGGAGACATTTTCAAGCCTCTGTGAAAGCTAGTACTGTACCACCACTCTGCAAGAGATAACCAATTGCTCCAACTGCTTGGTTTGTGACCTGTGAGGCATCTCAAATAGTTTTCCAAGCAAGCATTAACCCTCTCAGTTTGGCCATCTGTTTGAGGGTGGTAAGCAGTGCTCAGGTTCAAACTGGTACCCGTTGCTTTGAATAAATCATTCCACAATGCACTGGTGAAAATATTGTCTCTGTCAGATACTATGGAGGCAGGCAGACCATGCAATTTGAATACCTGGTTAATAAAAAGATATGCTACAGAGGAAGCTGTGTATGGGTGTTGCAGGGCAATGAAGTGTGCATATTTGGTTAATCTGTCAACAACCACCAGAATTACACTTTTCTTGTTGCTGATGGGAGGACCCTCAATGAAGTCCATAGTAATATGTTTCCAAGCATGATCAAGGATTGGCAGAGGTTGTAGCAAACCAGCAGCATTTGTGTGATCACTTTTGTTTCTCTGACAAATGTCACAGTGAGACACAAAGAGGAGAACATCCTTTTTGAGGCCTTGCCAATAAAAATGGATCTTTGCTCTTGCATAGGTGGATTGAATGCCAGAATGCCCTCCCACAACTGAGGTGTGAAGATAATGTAAGAGGTATTGTCTCACATCATTTCCAGTACCAATGTAAATCTTTGTTTTGCATCTCAAAATCCCTTCTTTGTGAGTGAAGTGCTCAAGGATTGAAGGACTGAGAAGAAGTTTAGAAATAAGCAATTGGACTTTGTCATCATTGGTGTATCTGGAGATTACCTCTTGAGCCCAAGCTGAAGTTGAAGTAGATAATAAGTTGCAGCTTGCTGTAGTATGTAGTCTTCTGGAAAGTGCATCAGCTACAACATTTTCAGCACCCTTTTTGTATGTGATATTATAATCAAAGCCTAAGAGCTTAATCAACCATCTTTGTTCCAGTGTTGTAGTAATTCTTTGGTCAAAGAAATATTTAACCCTTTGATGATCTGTTTGAATGGTGAATCAGCTCCTTTAAGTAATGCCTCCATCTTTGAAGTGCCATGACAATAGCAAGGAGTTCATTCTCATAAGTTGATATATCTCTAGCTCTTGGACCTAGTGGCTTGCTGTAAAAATCTAGTGGCTTGCCATCTTGCAGTAAGACAACTCCAATGCACATGTCACTTGCATCACTCTCAACCAAAAATGGTTCAATTAAATCAGGTAAAGCTAATATGGGTGTGCTGGTCATTGCTAACTTCAGCTTCTCAAAATCATGTGTGGCAGATGAAGACCAAAGGAATGAGTTCTTCTTAAGCAAATCAGTAAGTGGTTTACTGATGGCTCCATAGTCTTTAACAAACTTCCTATAGTAGCCTGTAAGGCCAAGGAAACCCTTCAAGTTCTTAATAGTTTTTGGTTATGGCCAAGATTGCATACATGCTATCTTGTTTGGATCAGCATAAACCCCTTCACCTGAAATGATATGGCCTAAGTATTCCAGTGAAGTTTGACCAAAACAACATTTGGATAACTTAGCATAAAGTTGACGTTGTCTGAGTAAGGAGAATGTAAACTTCAGATGTTCCAGATGCTCGGCCATAGACTTGTTGTAGATTAAGATATCATCAAAAAATACTAGAATAAACTTCCTCAAGGCTGGTTGAAATATCTCATTCATCAAGGCTTGAAATGTAGCTGGAGCATTAGTGAGGCCAAATGGCATCACTTTGAACTCATAATGTCCTTGATGTGTTCTGAAAGCTGTTTTGAAAATGTCTGAAATGTGTACTCTAATTTGATGGTAACCAGCTCTCAAGTCAATTCTTGTAAAGATAATAGCACCATTTAACTCATCCAATAATTCCTCAATAAGTGGTATTGGAAATTTATCCTTTACGGTGATGCTGTTTAAATTTCTATAACCAACAGAAAACCTCTATGTGTTGTCTTTCTTATTGACCAAAAGAATAGGTGAAGCAAAAGGGCTGCGTCTAGGTTGGATAATGCCAGAATCAAGTATTTATTTAACAAGTTGTTCAACAACTCCTTTTTGGATATAAGGGCACTTGTAGGCTCTCTGGTTCACATGAGTTGAGTTTGGTTGGAGAGGAATGGTGTGATCTAAACTTCTTTGAGGGGGAAATTTAGTTGGTTCTGCAAAGATGTCCTGAAATTCTTGAAGTAATGGAAGTAACTAAGGAGGTGTTGAGGGTTAGACATAGGATGGAGAAATGGAAAATAGATGACCCACTAACCCATGGGAGTTGTTTGTAAGAAATTTCCTGACTGCCTCACCACTCATCATTATAAGGAAGATTTAGGAGAGATGCCCTGTAGTGTAATCTTTTTACCCTTGTATTTAAAAGAGATAGATAATGTGGAGAAGTTAAAAAGGACATCACCTAAGGTTCTCAACCAATCTTATCCAAGTACAATGTCACATCCTCCTAGTGGAAAGATCCTCAAACTTTCCAAAAACTGGTGACCTTGCATGCTCCAAGTCAGCTGAGGGCAAATACCAGTGCTTACAATCTTTTCTCCATTAGTAACCGTGACTAGCATTGGCTCAGTAGGTTCAATTTGGCATTGGAGTGAGCTTGCTAGAGCACAGTCAATAAAGCTGGTAGTGCTGCCTGTATCAATCAGAATGGATACTTTCTTGTTAAGTAAAAAACCAGGAATTCTAATAGTGTCACCTGTTGCAGTTCTCGTGAGAGCATGTAAATTTCTACATCAGAGTGAACTGGTGATTCAGTTGTCTCTTCAAATACTTCCTTCTCTTCCTCAGTATCTGGTAAGTCATTAGTATCCATTTGCAGCATGAAGATCTTCTGTTTGCCCTTACAAAAGTGGCCTGTCTTGTATACCTTATCACGTTATAACACAAACCTTGAGCTCTCCTTCTATTCATTTATTCAGGAGTAAGTCTCTTAATAGTAGGTGTTGGGGACTGAATTTTGGTGGGCATATTGAAAGAGGACCTAGGAGTGATGGGAGCAGATTTAGGAGAAGTTACAATTGGTTTAGGAGAAAAATTGGTATAAGAAGATTGTCTATTATTGGTGAAGTAAGTTTGAAATGATTTTGAAAATGATTTAGTAGCAGTTGATGCAAGAGTAAGTTTCTGCTCTTGTAATCTTGCAAGGGAGAAGGCATCTGCTAGAGTTTTAGGATGAAACATAGAACTGGATTTGCCTATTTCATCTTTCAGGCCACTGAGGAAACTCATTACAAAGTATTCTTCACTAAGTGTTGGATTCATCTTCAACATTAAGGTTTTTAACATTTCAAACTCTTCATAATAATCATCCACAGAAGATGTTTGGGTCAATTTATTAAAATTGCCAACAAAATTCTCCTCAATAGGATTTTCAAAGCGTGCACAGAGATGAATAGCTAGATCTTGCCAAGTAATTCTATGTCGATTGACTTTAAAGTTTAAAAACCAAGTTTCAGCTTTACCTTCAAGATAAATATCAGCTATATTTACCTTCTTGTGCTCCTCAATATCATTCAGCTCAAAATATCTCTCACTTTTTTGAATCCAAGCTCTCGGATTCTCCCCATCGAAGCGTGGAAAATCTAGCTTAGGAAGACGATGATGCTGAAAGTGAGGTTGATGTACATATGATAAGCGAGGTTCTCCTTGAGGGTCTATGTGAGAAGTACTAGCTGGTTCTGGAATGAAATCGAATTTTTTAAGCAGTAAATCAAACTTCGAGTTCATATCTGATGAAAAGGTGGTGAAGTTATTCTGTAATTTTGCAATTGCAGCGGTGTTGGCTTCAACTTTATCGTTTACATCTATGAGAGTCATTGTAAAAAAAATTGAGAAATTTTAAGTAGATAGAACGGCTCTGATGCCAAATGTTGTATCCCTACAACAATTTAACACAAAAATGGAGATAAGGTGGTGAAATTCACCTCTTGAATCAAGGATTCAAGCCACAAATTCTGGCACAGAGGCGCAGCCAAGTTCATTCATAAAAATTTTCAGATGTAATCCCTAGAGATAACTCTTCTTATAACTTAAATGCAAAATGATTAAACCTAACCTAAAACAATCCGCGTTCGACACGTGGTTATTCTTCAACGGTCTACACCTGACCAGTTAATAACTCGCATACCTGACCAATCAATGACGCGACTAAATTACTGAGGCACCTGACTAACTCGGATAAGGTCATCCTTAAGAATATTCTCTCACGGAGGGGATAAAACAGAGCACTTTCATATTAACCGTATTCATCTTTCTCATAACTAGTTCAAATGAATCATAAGAACTAGTTGAAGAGTTGTTTAATTGCTTAGGTCTTTTTTCAAAAACAATTGAAACAAGATTGGTTTGATCCACTTGAATCAATTCATGAACAATATAGCCACGGTTTGTAAAGATTGCATTCCTTATAATTTATTGTTTTAAGTTCATGAACTACCGATTTGAGATATCACCAGCTTGAGTACACGTACAGGTATGCGTACCTTAGCTACCGGATTTGAGTTTACAAACTCAGCAGAAATTTTTGGTTCGAAAACTTCCATGAGTACGCGTACCTAAGGTGACTGGTTTACTAGTTTGCAAACTTACAAACTCCAGCAGAAATTTTCGGCATGAAAACTTCCGTGGGTACGCGTACTCAACCTGTCTCCTTCACCAATACCGCATGCACACATATGCACGCACTTGGTTTCAGGCACATGGATTTATACACTAATGTACGAACACACTCTATATGCTTATATCCATAGATGGTAATCTCAACTCTACATTTCAATCATTGAAACATTCTTCTATAATGTTATAACAATCGTTATTCACGACTATCGTCTTCAAATCTATTTTCAAGATTGAAACGTCATCATGAATTTCGTCACGGGTAAAGATGAAAATGGTTAAAGCGAAAGATTACCAACACATATTTCGAGAAAAATATAGGCGAATAAACTCGGCTCGAAATAGAAAATGTGTATGTATGAAAACTATCATACTTATACGAATTTGTCTCAAGAGTAGGAGATAGAATAGACTTTTGAGTGATAGATAAGTTCAAGTATCCACATACCTTTTAGTCAGATGAAGTTCCACTAGTTCCTCGAGTAGTTCTTCGTCTACATAAGATGATCGCCATGGAGTCTGGAGCTTCAACTACACTTGACTATCCTAGACCGAGACTTAATCATAAGTAAACTAGAAATCAAGACATATAGTTTTGATCACTAATAGTGACAAACATGCTTGAGATAACAACGCATACGAGTTCGACCGAGCAATGCTCTAACAGATATCTTTAGAAAATAAAAATTATTAATGTGCATTTAATAGTTGGAGATTTTCTACTGAGATTTCGGTCATAATTTGGAAAAAGCATTTCCAGGAATTATGAAAACCGTTTTTGCCCTTATTGCATATCTTTGAGAACATTCGGTTTTGGAAATTCCTTGGTGTCCAAACTTCCTTGTCTATAAATACTGAAGTTTTCATTTCAAAAAAACTAATTCTGAGCGCCAGCAAAACTACCTAGTTGTGTTGTTACTGGTAGAGCCGTCTATTCGGAGAGGAAAGTACCCTAATTAGGAGAAATCTCTTACGACCGCTCGTTTTAAAGACTTCTTTGTGATTGTGAATCTCTACGAGTACCGTTGGTGGGAAACTAGATAATTGCAGTTTATTATTAGTTTTCGATTGATTTGATTGACTAACGGTTGTTGAACTTTGATTGCACCTAGTTTGTTTATGCTTGAGAATCTTCTCTTCTGATATAAGATTCACTCGAACTAGATCGAAGTGTCGGCAGAGATCTTTAGACTGTTTGTAGATCTAAAGACGTCTTGTGATAATCCATCATTAACAAACTCCGTTATGTGTGTGATTGATCACAAGGGATTCAAGTTGTTTGTGTGCAGGTGTTTATTGAAGATCAAAGAAGATTTGAAGACAAAGAAGATATTTGGGTTCATAATATTTGGTGTGCACAAAATTTGTTTGGATGGAAAGGGATCCAACTATAATCGGTTTATCTTTGTGATTAATTAGATTGATTAGTTGAGTAGATCGACATCAGTACGTTTCTTTGTGATTCAAAGTATTGATTGCATAATCTTTACAATTACTTTGATAGTTGTTGAAAAGATAAATCTAAGGACCTGACAAAGGAGTTTATTGGGATAAACGGAAGAGCCTTTTGGCAAACTCATATCACATTATTTGAAAAGAGTTGTTACCGAACAAATTTGTTGTTCCTTTACTGTTTGGAATACGAACCAAAGGAATTGTTCCAAGTGCGTGACTTATTGCAAGTTGGAGGCGCAGGAATACAGACGGAACTAGGTGAACTATAGGTTTATTTGCTTGGTCTCAACTATACGAATTTGGTTTATATTTTTTATAGCGGCTTAATTCTGAGAGTATTCAATTCTGGACTAGGTCTCGAGGTTTTTCTGCATTTGCGGTTTCCTCGTTAACAAAATATTGTTGTGTCTTTTAGTTTTCTATTTCCGCAATTATAATTGTTTTATTATAATTAAAAGTAAAATACACAAACGTTAAGTCCTATTTACTTGATAGCAATCCTATTATCTTATCAAGTAAACATACTTCGTTGTTGTATTGTCTCGATCTTGTATGCATAGTCAATCACACAAGTTATCTTGTTGTCGTATTGTCTCGATATCGTATCCGTAGACGATCACACGAAGTGTGAACCGATTAGTTGTATTGTCTCGACTCAGTCCATAGACAATCACTTTCGGAGAAAAGACTTATAGGTAGAAAAGTTTTAGATTGAGGTATATTTGGGTACCCTCGTCTTTTCATCATGTCTTACTACTAGAGTATAATCATTCACATCTTCGCAGTTATGTTTTTAATATAACACGAGTTGAAAGATACGTTGGGAATGAAACAGTTCAAGTAAAAATATTACTAACCTCAAGAAGAAGGATGATGTCGTCGTTGTAGCTTGTTACTTCTTCACATTCTTCAAGTCTTCGAGTAATACTTGTATGTTTCATAATCCTAGTCTTTCTTGCCTAACCTATACGAAGTCGTCTCTAGTACATAATCAAGGGACTCTTTAAATGAGTTTTGATTCTCTAAAATATGACAACCAAACTTGACATACCAACGCTTGTTGGATTCAACCGAGCTATGATCTAACAATCTCCACCTTTGTCAATTTTAGTGACAAAACTCTTAATACATATGGATAAACATATTACAAGAATTCATTACATATACGCTTGATTCCAAGTTTCAACAACACAATAACCTTCATATATTCAATCCATAAATGTCGTTGTTGACATTTGAATAACAAAGCTAATACTCCCCCTAAAGGTGAGATAGGTAGATTTTCAATCCGAACGTCTCTGTTATTCCTCTTTTGTAATCAAGATAACTACAATAATAATATGATATGTTGCTCCCCCTTAGTCAATTCTTTACTCTTTCGTTAGATATAACGTTTAAGTACAATTTTACTTTCCTTAATGATTACAAATCACTTGTTTACTCCATATATTTCTCCCCCTTTTTGTCATAAAATGACAAACCGAAAGGATCTTACAAATCTAGAAGACTTGTACAACCTATAAGAGTTACGCATGAAGGTTTCACATGCCATTTTAGATAACCAATATCAAAACCGAAACTACAAGTAATTTGGTTTTAATATGTTATCAAGGATAAAAAATTCCGAAGAAATTTTCCCTAATAGTTTAAAAAAATGACTAAAAAACTTAGTTCCCTTGCTAAACCGATTGTACAAATACAATCGCTTATTTTGATAAGACCAAAATAAAGATCAAAGTTAATGTTATTTTTCTCATCAGGCTCTAATTATTCAGACAAATTTAGACCTTTATACTTTAGACAAGACAAGTACTAGGTTAGTTAAATACTATTTCTTGTCAAGGCATTCGATTAGACTTGAATAACTGAATCCTTCACTTTAATAAGTCTAACTAAGATAAGAATTAACTTAGTTTCTCTTATCCGAAATCGAAATGGACTAAACAAATGATCCCGTATTTTGTTAAGCCATAAAGAATACATACAAACCAAAAGAAAATTGACTTTCACAATTATTTCTCTTAACTGGAAGCAATTAAAACAAACATAGACATTAAAGCAGCGCAATTGCACTGGAATTTCGTTAAGTCAAAAACAATTGATACCAAGCAAAAAGAAAGATAACAATAGTTTTTCTCAAATGGAAACAATTGAATCACATACACACATCCATACACACATAATGGAATAAACATCAATTGTACCGAATTTTGTTAAGCAAAAGAAAAATATATGCAATAAAATCAGGTTTTTCTTAAACAGGAAAACGATTAACTAACAAATTCGTTACCTCAGATTCCGCATCCTCTTCTCCCCAAAAATATATATAATTTAGCGCAAGTTCAAGTGAGAATTCTCCCCCATTATGTTGTCATCCTCTCGCAAGAACAAAAGAACAACAACAAAAGCAACCTTTACCAGAGAAAGGTTGAATCAGTTTTAACTAATGCGTGCCAATAACAAAAGTTGAAAACTTGAAACACATAGGTTTATGCTCAACACAACTCATGTAAACACAAATTGATTCAACACATTGTGACTTTTTTCATATGAGTTCCAATCTGAACACCTTATGATCCTTTGATAAAGCCTACCAACTGGGCTAGAACTTAATCCCGCTAAATCAAAAAGCCACACAAACCATAAGGGTTATCACATCATATGAGATCGAATATTAAGGTTATGAAAACCGAAATCAAACATCTCATAAACACATAGAAATAATATAAAGCATTCAAGCACATGCTATGTAATCAGAAAAACTATCACACAAAAAATTATAAACTAATAATTGTATAAATAATAGATAGTTTTATTCAGCAGTAGACCTTACAATGATTCAAATTAATCAAAAACTGATGTCTATTTTCTTTTTCTAATTGCGAGTCTTGTGAAGATCGCTTTCGAAAATTGGATTCAAATTCTTCTGAGCACTTGCTTTTTCAGTAGAGGATTTGTTCATGTCAAACAGTTGAGAATGAAGATCAGGGATACGAAGATAAGCTAGTACTTCTTTTGAATCCTTTATCATTATCTCATGATGTCTAATACAACTCTTAACAGTAAGAATCTGTTTTTTCAGAGAATCTTGAAGATTATCATGTTGTGAGACATCTTGATTTTCAGTCATAACCGATGCACAAAGTGCTAAATCATCAAGAGATGACCCTTCCTTTACCGATTTCTCCATTGACCCAAGATAGTCTTCCTTCAGACAAGAAGAATATATATATATAAGATAGGAGAAAAACAAGGGATGATATAGTTTGGTTTATGGAAACCGAATATATTTATCCCAAAAGTAAAAGATATCGATTATGAGATCATTGTTACCTAAAGAACATATTTGCACATTCTACCAGTTTTATGCCTCCTCACAAACAGAACTGGGCAACAAGTGAGGATGCATTTTTTCAACACGGTCAGTGTATGTTGAGGTGAGGATTAATCTCACCACAAGTAACAAAGACATCCTTAGGATGATTTATAAACACAATAGATTGTGTTTCTTTGTGTTCTTTCTTACTCTTTTTATTGCAAGAGTCTGCAACTTCTTTTTGAGATCTAATAAACTCATCAACCTTCAAAATCTTTATGCCCTTGCGAAGTTCCTTGATGAATTTATTTTGTTGGATATTTCCATGGAAGATTGCAGTGTGGTTATTTTATCCACATAAAGAACTTAACATATTATCAGAAGAATTAGCTTCTGACCCTTTTGGTTTGCCAACCAATTTTTCTTGCTCAGATTTCACCTCTTGAGGTTTATCTGACAGGGGTTTCATAAGATTATCAAGTTCTAGACTTAATCTTAGATTTTCCTTGATTCCCAACTCAAGTTTTTCTAAACAGTTCATTAGGAGTTGATTAGACTCACAAGATACATCACTGTTAGATTTGGTAAGAAGTGCATTGCAGTTATATATTCCTTCATAGGGTTTTTCCTCCAGGATATCATCAAGGGTAGAGATGTAATTCTTGTTGCACTTCCGATCTCTTCTGTTAGAACATTGTTTTGCCATATGTCTGAATCTATGACATTTGAAACATTGGATTTCTACATCACCTTTTTCCTGACAAAAAGATAATGTATCAGGATTAGAATTATCTTTTAATAAAGCATCCTTAATCCTTTGTGTAAGGAGTACAATTGTTGAGTTAAGCTCTTTTTCAAACAAGTATTTCATCCTTTTGACAACGTTTCTCAGTTTGGTCCATATATACTTATTTCGAAGATTGACTTGTATTGGCTGAGATATCATATCCAATATTTAGGTTCTTCAACAGAGTTTCTTTGTCAAAGATATTTAACTTTTCTACAAGAGAGCTTCGAGAAAGTATAGAAAGATCATTGGCTTCTATTATGGCATGTTTCTTAGACTCGTATCTGGATGGTAACAGTCTGAGAATTTTGCGTACTATTTCCTTTTCAGGTATAGATTTTCCAAGAGAGAAAGAAGCATTGACAATCTCAGAAAGTTTAGATTTAAACTCCTCGAAAGTATCGTTATCATCCATTTTAAGGAATTCCCATTCATAGGAAAGAGATTGAAGACGTGCTTTTCTTTAGGAATTATTTCCTTCAAATACAGTCTCAAAAGTATCCCATGCCTCCTTAGAGGTTTCACATGACAGAACATGATGTAGAAGATCATCACTTACTGCATGTATGATGGTATTCAGACCATCAGAATTCTGTTTTGCGAGAGCTCTTTCTTCATAAGTATAGAACGCTAAGCATTTAAACTCTGTTTCTGGATATTCCACTCTTGGTCGTTCATATCCGTCTTCGATTAATATCTAGGTATTAAAATCTCGGCATTGAAGAAAAGTTCTCATAACAGATTTCCAAAATGGGTAATTTGTCCCATTAAATCTTGGTGGTACGTTAACTGAAATCGATTCATGTGAACTCGGTTTCATTTCTTATAGGTTGGATCGCACCAATCATATATTATTATATCTTTTCGTGTTTGCCTCCTCTTATACCAATTGAAAAGACGAGGGTACCCAAATACACCACAATCTTTAATTTATCCACATATAAGTCCTTTACCGAAAGTGATTGTCTATGGACAAAGTCGAGACAATAGTACGAATCGGTTCACACTTCGTGTGATCGTCTATGGATACAAGATCGAGACAATACGACAATAAGATACCTTGCGTGATTGACTATGGATACAAGATAGAGACAATATACAACAACAAAGTATGATACTTGATAATAGGTTCGGACTCAAACAAACTCTATAGGATCACTATCAAGTATATTGGAATTAACGTTAGTGTATTTTACTTCTAATTATAATAAAAACAATTATAATTGCAGAAGTAGAAAAGTAAAAGACACAACAAGATTTTGTTAACGAGGAAACCGCAAATGCAGAAAAACCCCGGGACTTAGTCCAGAATTGAATACTCTGAGAATTAAGCCGCTATACAAAATATAACAAACTTCGTATAGTTGAGACCAAGGAACTGAACCTATAGGTCACCTAGTTTCTTCAGTATCCCCGCGCTTCCGACATTCAATAAGTGCACGCACTGGAACAATTCTTTTGGATCGTATTCCAAACAGTAAGAGAACAACAAATTTGTTTGTTAACAACTCTCTTGATTCTTTCGGATGAAGATATCTCAAGTCATATGCAAAGCCTCTTCCGTTTAACCAATAAACTCCTTTGCCTGGTCAGATCAATTTATCCAACAACTACCGAAGTAGCAGAGTTTAGATTTGCAACTAAACAATATAGAATCAAACAAGATACTATAAGATGATGCCGATCTTACGCAACTAATCAATCGAATAAATCCGATTCTAGTTGGATCCCGGCCTATCAAGGTTTGTGCACATCAAAGATATAGAAACCAAATCATAAATCTTCTTTGTCTTCAAATCTTCTTTAATATTCAATAAGCACCTGCACAATACCACTTGAATCTCTTGTGATCAATCACAGACAGAACGGAGTCTATTAACAATGGATTATCACAAGACGTCTTTAGATCTACAAACAGTTCTAAAGATCCCGTCGATACTTCCAAGGCTGCTAATGGGGGGGACCAATTCTGGGGGGTGTACCAAATTTTGAATAGGACAAAACAGTTTTTCATATATAACAAAACAGCTTTCGCCTTGGGCTTGGTACACCCCCCAGAATTCGGCCACCCCCATTAGCAATCTCGGATACTTCGATCTAGTTTGAGTGAATCTTATATCATAAGAGAAGATTCTCAAGAATAAACAAACTAGGTGAAATCAAAGTTCAACAACTGTTAGTCAATCAAATCAATCAAAAACTAAAATAAACTGCAACTATCCAGCTTCCCACCAACGGTACTCGTAGACGATTTTTGATCCCACGGAAGTCTTTAAACGAGCGGTCGTAAGAGATTTAGCCTAATTAAGGTACTTTCCTCTCAGATTAGACGGCTCCACCAGAAATAACAAAAAGATGAAGTTTGCCTGGCTCTTAGGATAGTTTGCTCGAAATGCAAACTTGGGTATTTATAGACCAAGGATGTTTGGACACCAAGGAATTTCCAAAACCGAATATTCTCAAGATATGCAATAAATGCCCAAATCGGTTTTCATAATTCCTGGAAATACTTTGTCCAATATTTCTGAAATCTCACTAGAAAATCTCCAATTAGTAAATGCACATTACCAATTTTTATTCTCTAGAGATATGCATTTAATTGCTAGTAATTAAAGCATATAAAACTAACAACCTTAATTAAAAGATTCTTAATTTATTTCGGTACGGGATCTCTTTGAGTTATTAAGGAATATCTTTGAACAATAAAAGATAAGAATTATTGAGCATGTTCAAAGTATGTTGACATCTTTTCTTTGTAAATCCTCTTTCATATTTACAATCTTGGAACCGATTATACCACACTTCCAAACGAGTTTAGAATTGGTTCATTTGTATTCGAAGAACTATGTGATTGATCAAATATCAATTCACTAATCATGGGTTTACGGTTTTAACAAACACAAGGATTGGTTCTACCTTAATATGGTTACTAGGACGGCTTACATCAGTTACCAGGATCGGCTACATCAATTACCAGGACCGGTTACCATATTCTCATGGTATTACTTGTGATCGATTATACAAGTCACTAGGATCGGTTACACTAATTACTAGGACCGGTTACGCCAATTACAAGGATCGATTACACAACTGTTTTGTGATCGGTTACACCAATTACTAGGATTGGTCACACCAATTACAAATATCGATCATACCATATTAAGTGATTATTTAGGATCGGTTATACTAATAAAAGTCATACGAATACATAAGTCAGGCACGGTGATTAGTTTTACCAAGATACATAACCAATTATGATTTGTTCTACTAACTCACGCATATTGGTAATCCAAAGATATGCAATGAATAACAATACCAATAAGCCTATTGATTTCCCTTTCGATTCATAAAACAAGTTCATGAATGTACTTCCTTTAAACAAATGTAAACATTGTTTACTAGGATAAAATCTTCACCTTTACCCATACACATAATCACAATAACATTCATACGATTATGTCGATGTCTTATATACGAAGTTCAAAAGATAAGAGTTATAATTCGTATCATGTCTTGCTACTAGAGTATAATCATTCACAGCTTCGCAGTTATGTTTTCAATATAGCACGACTTGAAAGATACGTTAAGAATGAAACACTTCAAGTCAAAATATTACTAACCTAAAGAGGAAGGATGATATCATCGTTGTAGCTTGTTACTTCTTCACATTCTTCAAGTCTTCGAGTAACAATTGTATGTCTCATAATCCTAGTATTTCTAACCTAACTTATACGAAGTTGTCTCTAGTACATAATCAACCGACTCTTTAAATGAGTTTTGATTCACTAAAATATGACAACCAAACTTGAGATACCAAAGCTTGGTGGCTTCAACCGAGCCGTGCTCTAAGACATTACAAGGTGGAATAGGGCTAATGGTGAGGAATTGTGCAGGTAGATGCATTGTGGTGCAAGGATAATGCTTCAATGGAGGAATGAAGATAGGAGTTGAAGCTGAGGAGCTGGAATGTAAGGCTATGCTGGAAGCTGTTACTCTGGCAGCCTCAAAGAACTTTAATTGTGTTATATATGAATCTAATTGTGAGACTTTAATAAAATACATCAATGATCAAACCTATTATGTTCATTGGATGAATCAAACTTTGTTTTTAGATATTAAGATTTCATTAAGTAAAATTAGTAGTTGGAGATGTGTCTCAGTTAAGTGAGAGGTTAATAGAGTGGCAGATAAAATTCCTAAGAGTGTTGTCCAACTTTGTTTTTCAGAGTGATTGTCCCCAGGACATATAGAACTGGGTGGATCAAGATACTGAAGTAACCTCTTGCATATATGAATAAAATCCTCTATTTTGAATCAAAAATAAATAAATCGTTTTTTAAGGTTTACAATCAACAAGGGACAAAACACACAAATAGAGTAATGGGTTTTAGTTCACTTAATTCTAATTGGGGACATAGCTTCTTCCAGTTCTTACGATTTTATTTTTCAACCGCACCAACAAGTACTCCACTTTTTACAAAGTTTTTTAGTACCGTTATAACAACTGCAACAATACGTACTCTATTTTTTATATAATTAGCTATCATTTTGATTTATTTTCTAAATTCTGGTAAGAACAATATATTCAGGATGAAATGAATATTAATGGAATCTAACTCCGGTCTTTTAGAGCCGTCAAAGCAGAAAACTATGCAGTAGGATAACAAGATTTGACTGAGAAAATTCTTAACATAGAATGCGCAGCATGCAAATTGAAGGATCTTTACCTTCCTATTTTACCAAATTATTTACGAGATACACTTAAATATTATTAGTAAAAGTATTTCCAAATTTCCATTTACATTACATTACCCTTTTATGATAATAAATCTTTATCCTCTGTGTTCACATCTAGCGTCTTAAATCTTTACATGTTTCTACTCTTAAATCTTCTAAACCTCCCCCAAGAAAACCATATATTCCCATGTCAGTTTTGCTTCAAGTTGCGGAATAATCGGATCGACCGTGTAAGTATTTCTTTTCAGTACTGCTTTGTTAACTGAGATTGTAACTCTAATGGTCATAGTAGGGTAAATATTGTCTTCACATGAAACTGTATGTAGGTAGCTAACCTATAATTATTTGTATGATTCATATATGATACCTGAACTCAGATTGTGATTTGTGAATACTCTTTATGTACGTATTACTCATTGCAATGATAATTAGTAGTTTTATTCGGACCACAATAATATTTTCACAAGATGTTTACCGTCCAGTTATTTGAGAATTCATAATGGATCCTAGAGTAATGGGTAAATATTGGATGTATACCGATAGAACTAAACCGCGTTATCAATACGAAGTCAAAGCATTTATAGAGTTTTCTACGCATACATACCAGCAGGATATTGTGAGTGGGAAACAGAAACCAAACGATGACATAGTTAGGTTTCCATGTCCATGTGTGAAATGTCTTAACGTCTATGTGCGCAAGGAAAGTAAAGTTAGGTTTCATTTATATTCTTCTGGATTAGTTCAAAATTATACCGTATGGATTAAGCACGGAGAAGGAGATGAGTCATCAAGGTGGACACTTCTGGATGGTAATGGCAACGACGGTCCGCACTCTTATGAACCAACACATGCTGCAGAGACTATAGAAATGGTTAGTGCTTTATTAGGAGATAACTTTCCAAAGGATTCTGAGAAGATACAACGGATACTCAAAAATGCTGGGAAACCCCTTTACGAAGGATGTGCCGATTTTACAAAGATATCTGCAATGTGTGAACTGTTTAACTTGAAGAGAAAGCATGGAGCTTCCGACAAGTTTTTTAATGAACTTCTACCACTGTTAAAATCCATGCTCCCTCCAGGAAATGGGATGATGAAAAGTACATATGAATCTAAGAAGGTGATGAGAGATTTGGGTTCAGGTTACGTAAAGATACATGTATGCATTAATGACTGCACTCTCTATAGGAAGAATTACAAGGATCACATCAAGTGTCCCACCTGTGGGGAATCAAGATGGAAAGTTGACGACACCACCCAAGTGGTGAATGAAAAAATTCCGGCAAAAGTATTGTGGTATTTCCCATTTATCCCAATACTGAAACGGCTGTTTCAATCAAAGAGAATTGTCGAATATTTATCGTGGCACGACACCACCATAAAGAAAAACAAGGGTGTTTTACGACACTCGGTGGACTCACTGGCATGGAAAAATATAGATGAAAGATATCCTGTAATTCGTGATGATCCTCGAAATCTGCGGCTAGGCATTTCGGCTGACAGGGTTGACTTAAACAAAGGCATGCAAAAACAACACAGTGTGTGGCCAATTCTGACAGTGATTTACAACCTTCCGCCATGGTTGTGTATGAAGTGAAAGTTCTCCATGCTGTCATTAATTATCGATGGGGGGCCTTGTAAGGACATTGATGTTATGTTACAACCGTTTGTTGAGGATCTCAAGGAATTGTTTGAGGGAGTCTAATGTTTTGATGCGCTGAAACAGAAGATGTTTACTCTACGTGCGGTTGTTTTATGGACAATAAATGATGACCCTGCTCTCGACACTATGTGGTTGCCCCTACCAGGAACGAGACGCATGTAAGGTGTGTGGGAGAAATACTTACTATGTCAGGCCAAAAAATTGTAGAAAAGAGGTTTATACCGGGAATAGAAGATACATACAATCATCCATTCAGACTTCAGAAGGGGTTCAACGGAAAAGATGAAACTGACAAGGATCCGGAACTTATGACCCTGTCACAAATTTACAATGAGGTAAAGTCTATAAAGAATGAATGGGGAAAGGGACAGAAGAGCATTGTGGTGGAATTCGTACAGGATAACCCTGGAAGAGGTGGAAAGATGAAAAGAATCGAAAAGACCATCGACCCAATAAAGGGGAATGTGAAGGAGAAGAATACTGACAGGCCCTACTGGAAAAAGCTCAATATATGGTTCCGGCTCCTCCCTACTGGCGATATCATGTTATACACCATTGCATAGATTTCATGTAAGTCGAAAAGAATGTATGCGAGAGTATCGTTGGAACATTTTTGAACAATGAATTAAAGTCGAAAGACCACTTGGCTGCTCAAATGGACCTGAAGAACATGGGTTTTAGAGAAAAGTTGCAACCTCAGGAAAATGGCAAAGGGGGATATATATTATCGGCAGCATGTCACTCATTAAGGACAAGTTATGTGCAACATTATCCGAGATAAAGGTTTCACAAGGGTATTTTCAAACTTTTTTACCCTGGTGAATCGAAAAGATCGACATCTTATCGAAATAAAATCGCATGATTATCACATGCTAATGCAACAGTTTTTGCCCATTGGGATTAAATCAATTATGCCGCAGCCAACAAGATATGCTATTATCAGGTTTTGTTTCTTTTTCAGGGCAGTATCTAGCAAAGAAATCAAAGTGGCAGAGCTAGAAAAATTGCAGTCGGATCTTGTTGTGACGTTGTGCTTGCTCGATAAATACTTTCCTTCATCCTTTTTCGACATCATGGTTCATTTAACCGTGCATCTTACCAGGGAAGTGCAAATTTGTGGTCCTGTATTCTTTCGATGGATGTATCCGTTCGAAAGGTGCATGAAGGTCATTAAAGGGCATGTGTGAAACAGAAAGAGACCTGGAGAAAGCATTACTGAAGGGAATATTGAAGAAGAGACAATTGAGATGATCAGTGAGCAACAATAAAACATGAATGATACAGTCGGAATTCCACCAGACAAACTCAACACATCTGACACTATCTATGATTCTTATTCTTTCAGGGGAAAACCAATGTCAGGTGCTAAGTTTCCTCCTCTTGATAAGGATCTGTTGGATAAAGCGCATTTCTACGTATTGTGGAATTCGCCTGAAGTTTATCCTTGCATTGAGTAAGTATAACTAGATCTAACCAAAAAACCTCATATTTTATTTAGTTTTTGATTCTGTGTCCGAATTTCTGTAAAGATAATAACATTAATCATCGTACTGTTCAGAAGACACTAGAAATTTTGGAAGGATAAATATCTTGGTATGAAGGATGCACAGCTAGATCAAAAACATAATGAAGAGTTCGCCAAATGGTTACAAAAAGTGGTAAGAGTTTGCAGAAAATGTCACTCTTGCTATGTAACTTTTGCGTTGAGACGAATGCTAATCCTTATAATGTATTTCAGGTTGAGAGTGAGTGGGAAGACTCTAGGGAAAACTTCAATCAGGACTTAAGGTGGCTATCAATCCCACTAAATGCACAAGTAGCGATATACAAAAGATATCACATCAATGGATACCTGTTTCGCACAAAATCTAGTGATGGTCTCGTGTACCAGAACAACGGGGTTTACGTAGAGGCAACTGACACGCACATTAGAAAAGCGGGGATTACCCTTAATCAGGCGGATTATTATGGTGTTTTACAAGAGATATGGGTGTTGACATATCATTGGTTGAAAGTGCCAATTTTCAAGTGTAAATGGGTTACCAAAGCAGGGGTCTCAAAAGACAAACTTGGCTACATTTTGGTTGAGCTTGATAAGTTGGGACTCTATAATGATCCTTTCATTGTATCCTCCCAAGCTAAGCAGGTATTTTATGTGACAGACCAGGAAAATAAAAATAAAAAAGTCTATTGTGTTAGGCGCACCTACACAAAATTAGAAAGATGTTGATGATGTCGACGAGGAATTCAGTACGGTAGTTATTTGTCGAGATGAGTATCACTTGCTTCATGTATAAATTTGACCTGCAAAGGAAATCCAGGGATGATTACTATCAGACCGACATTGAGGGTAGAACTGTAAGGAAAAACAACAAATGACGTGATCCAGCTCTCCCAAGTTTCTGTTGTTGCTGCTGCTGCAATGTAGAAGACACGGCTATGTTGTTGTTGTTTTTTTTTTTTTTTTTTAATATGGTAGCCATAGGTTTATTTGTATGCATGGTAGACATAGCCAGAGTAAAATGTCTGGGTACGTGAGTCTACCAAGAAGGAGCGTTGTTATATTTTTCTTGAAGGAAACATCTTTGATTTCACAAACATGGTAGCATTTTTTTATATATAAATAAAGATAATTTCTGCTACACTAATGTCATTTGTATAAAGTTAATTTGTGCACCCTACACTGTCGTCATTACCGACTTCCTCTCCTCTGTAAGCACTTCTTCTATTTTTCCATGTGAGGGGACAAACAGTATAACCAAGATCATAGAGAGATAAATATCATGTTCATGTAACACTTAACTAAATTATTCATGTTAACTAGTATGAATAGCACGTGTGTAAATGATCTCTGAATGTCCTCCACTTGTCGCAACACAGATGACTTTCAAAATAGAAAACTCGATTAGACAAGTCACAAGAGATATAATTTGATTTATGGAGAATCGAAACGGCGGGAGGGTATAGAGTAAGAATTTTTCTCATCGAAAAGGTGAGAATGTATTGGGAATCGAACCAATTACGGTTTAAAATAATGTTTCTTTTCATCATTATCATTATCCCAATTGCTTCCATTAGAGTCCAAACCAGAAATCCCATTTCAAAATCGAGACTAAGAGGGAGACAACAATTCATCCTGAAATTTTGAGAAAAATTTGTCATCAACCCCTTGTAATCAAATTCATCAGGGAAGCATTAAATACCAAATGGGTATTCCTACAAGAGCAATATCTCTGATGCACCAGTGAGGAATGATAATTATAGCCAATTGGTTAATAATATGTCTGAGAATCAGGGTACTGCATCATCCACTTCCCGGATTCAGCAAATGCCTCATAGGGGGAGACAAGATCCTCCATTTCAGTATTGTATAACTGAACATGGAGAAAGCAGTGGTTGCGGAGGGTGTGGTACAGTTGAAGAAGAACCAATGGCTACTGAGAAATCCAAAGAAATCTTGTCTGATGTAGATTCTGATCCTGGTGATGGTGTTAATGATGAGTTCGTTGACGGGGGTGTTGGTGGTGTAGCGGCTGCCGGACCCGGACCCATTAGGACATGGAGCATGCGGGATGGCTGGGTTGTGACTGTTGAACACCCTACCAAAGGTAGGTATGTGATTAACGAGGGGGTGGTGCTTCTTGGTCTTAAATATGTTGTCGCTGGAGGGGGAAGACATGGATTTGATACTATCACTTTGCCTGCCACCTCCAGAAGAGAGCTTCTTCTTCGTGATGCTCATCCAATACCCACTCATGGAATGCCCTATACCCTGCTTCATTATGTATTTCCTTCAGTTGGAAGAGCAGCATCCAGAATAGCTGCATTTGTGGAGGCAGGTAATGGTCAGCGAAATCCAGCTAGTGCAATACCACCAACACCAGTACCAACTAAAGTACCTGCTTCTCAAACGACTGCATCTGAGCAACCATCCCCAAGGGACTAAGCGATAATTAAGCCAGGTGATAGAATGTACTCCCTCCATTTCAAAAAGATAGTCCGTTTTGACTTTGTCAAGATATTAAGAAGACCGTAGTAGTTTACATGCCTACCCTCAAGTACTTGCCTAATTTATTTCAATAAAAATGTTAGTTATAAAAACTACCAAAAATTGATATGGGATTGTAAATAGGAAATAAAAAAATAAAAGAAAATTAAACATATCCGATTTATGGAAACAATATCACCAAAGTAAAAGAGAAAATATTCAGAAAATATTGTGAACATTGTGCAGCAAAGTAGGTAAGCTAGCTCCATGGTGTTTGGAAAAAAAAGAGATGAAAAGATTAATAGATTATAGAGGTAAAAATGGTGTTTGGAAGAAAAAAAAAGAGATGAAAAGATTATAGAGATAAAAAGATTATATATTTATGGAGTATATAACCTTTATAAGGGATTTAATTTGGAACCATATACATTGTCTCCAAAAAGGAAAGAAGGATATATTTGTTTCCTTCATTATATAGATTTCATTAATATTTTAAATTGGATCCCATTGAAAAAGAATTTATAAACAAAAAAAACTTAAGGGTATATTAGAGAGTTTATTGGAAAAATATGACTATAAACAGAAGCTGGACATAATTTTGAAACAGACCAAAATGGAATAGAGGACGGTCTTTTTGAAATAGAGGGACTAGTTGTTTGTGTTTGCTAATAGATGAATGATTAGGTTGGAACATTTTTTTGGTTTTTCTTTAAGGAATTGGTTAGTGTAAATATACTATTAGCCTTTTTTTTTTGGTTTTGGGTTATACTATTTTGGTAATGATGATCATCATGGTACTGAATTTGGTTCAAATTTAAGTAAGCAGTTTGGATTTTCCTGTTAACTAGAGAATGAATGTATGAGTTGTTGAAAAAAATGATTCTTAAATCATGGTGGGGTTTTGTATGCAGATGGGTTTTTACAATGTTGGATGAGTGAATATTGTGAGTTTGGATTTGGCTATACTGATTGTTGAATCAATATCATGCCATGCTAGGATTTGTAGTAATAGGCTTGCACATAGATTTTTTTTTTGGAATTGGGCCTAAAATAGGCTTTGAATTAATCTTAATACCCTAGTTTCTACCATCTTAAACGACATTTTATATACCCTATTAATTCACTAATTCAAGTAGAGCTGGCAAACGGGCGGGCCGGGGCTGGCTTGTGACCAACCCGCGGGTTACGGGTTAATACAAGCCTAAGCTTGCGGGTTAAAATTCTTCACGGGTGGTCATTTCTCCAACCCGCGCCCGTCCCGGGTAAAGCTTGCGGGTTCACGGGAGCTCACGGGTTAGCTGGTTTTTGTTGAGTCAACTCACCAGAAATCGATTTCTGGGCTATTTCCGGCCACATTCAGGCCATCTAAAGCTCATTCCCAACCTAAGTACTTAATTTAACATTCATCATTTCATCTAATTCATTTGATTTCGATTCAAAAAATAAAAATTGCAAAACTAAACTACTTTGCAATTATATTAGAAGATGGTTCAGTATTATCAGTTTTGGACTTGTTATTTATCAGGGATCCTTCATCAGTCTTCTCTTTGTTTTTCATCTGCAACAACCATAGCTTAGTTATAATGAGAAGCTATACGGAAATTTGTTTACACTGCAATTGAGATGACAAGTCTTAACCTTTATTTCCAACTGCTTGACCGGCTTCTTCTTTACTGCTTCCTTGCTAGTCTTCATTATTGCAGTTCTACCTTGCAAAAACAGAATTCAATCATCAATGTGGCTCAAAAGCTAACAGAAAACCATCATTTCATATCCAGAACATGAACTCTTGTGCATATTATTATTATTTCAAATACTAAATAAAGCATGTGAATAATAAAAAGGAAATCTTCAAACCCATATAGCATCTCAGTCACTACTCTTTGGGTCTGGCTCTCTTTTGCAGACATTATAATTAATGACAAGACATATTTCATGGTTTCAGTTCTCTGTACGTCGATTGACACTCTTACTGGTTTACAGTATCCAACTTATACACAATATGCAGAAGTAGTTTATCTAATTCTGACTATGAAAGTCAAAATCAGTCATAAATCCACATAACAACAATCATGTAAATAGGAGATATGTCATGCATACACTATGAGAGGGTAAAACCATACAAGGCTTAATTTATGCCACAAAACAGAAAACTGGACGGAATTAGAAATGAGACGGGACTCCTCTAAACTAGTCCAGGAACATTATTTCCACCAGAAATAGTATCAAACAGTTCATGTGCATTTCAAATTATCTGCAGGATTTTTAAAAATTCAAATCCACATAAGAAATACTGACATCTCTCTGTGTGTATGCATATGCAACTTAAACATGGATTCCGGATATAGACAAATGAGATGAATAGAAATCATTTCAAATACTTATCATCAACCAAAGAAATCAAATTCAGTTGATTTGTGCGTACTTATCATCAATCAAAGCATGTTAACAAATGAGTTGATTTGCATAAATGAGCTACAGAGACAAAATCATCAAAAAGACCAAAATTATGATGAAAATCATCATGAAAATCAAAGACCAAAATTAAAGATCTAAAATCAAAAATCCCCAAAATTAAACAGGACCCAATTTAAATTTCATCATATAAACAACAAAACTTAAGTTGCATATTAAGATCTAAAGTTCTAAACATTTCTGAGAGGAAAAAAAAACCCAAAATTATACAATCCCTAACACAGAAAACTGGAACAGAAATTATTCTTAAGATTTGAGAGTATGAGAGATTCTTACCCCTTGGTGAGATCTGATTGAGTTCGAGAGATTAATCCTTTGAGTTTCTGCTGAATAGATTGAGAGATTGCTTCTGAGTTAGGGTTTTCTGATTATGGGTTATCTTTTGAGAGATTTAGAGATCGAGATATTGCTTCTGAGTTAGGGTTTTCTGATTATGGGTTATCTTTTGAGAGATTTAGAGATCGAGAGATTGCTTCTGAGTTGCAGGGTTAGGGAGTTTTTCTTTTCTTTTTTTGGTGAAGAGGGTTTTCGTTTTTAGTGGTTTTTGTGTCATTGTGTTTGTGTGACACGCGGCCTAGTGAACTGAGCCGGGTTACCCGCGGGTTTCACGGGACGGGACGGGCCAACCCGTTTCTTCACAAGCCACTAATTATACAACCCGCGCCCGTCTTGTTTAGTTACGATCCGGTACGGGTGCGGGTTTTCACGGGACGGGACGGGCCAACCCGCGGGTTTTGGCTCGGATTTCCAGCTCTAAATTCAAGCATTCACTGAGAAAATCAAAATTTACTAGCTCCTACTATATTTCAAGAACAAAGAAAAACAAACACAAATAGCTTGATTACATTCATTGAAATTGAAAGAAAACAAACTACAATTTCTACTTCTCCAACCACCTAACAGTTCAACTGCAACCTTCCTTTTTACATTCATCAAAACCAAAGTTGCAGCATTAGAAGTTTTTCCGATAACAAGACTTAAAATTAACCACAGTTACAAGTTCACTTGAGATTTCCCCCTGCTGTTTCTCCGACCCTGTCCTTACTTCATATCACTACCCAAAATTCTCTGCAAACCTGCACTGCTCCTACTAACACTATTCAAATTCAAAAAAACAAGAAAAAGAACTTACCATATCATGTCTGGAATTGAAACCCCCTTTTGCTTGTACTTCTTCAGCAACACTAAGTATCACCAACACCCCCATAAATTTTCATGAATATGCACCAATTATCTTATAACAAACAACTTACAAGACTCTCTAAGGGTTTGATAATACCTTCAGGACAATTACCAAGAATGTTCCTCACTGTCGCTGCTGCTGCCAAACTCATCCTCGTAGTAGTAGTCTCCGCCATCATCATTGCTTGAAGATGGAAAAGGCCCATTACCAACACCTTCATCTGAATCCTCATCTTCTTCCTCACTGTATATCACTACTTCATCTCCATACTCTGGTTCTCCATCAATATTCATACCTTGAATCTCCTCTCCGTCAGAATCCATATTTAAAGGTTCTGACATGGTCCAAGAAAACTTCCAAGGATTATAGTTCTTCTCATAAAGATAGCACTTGTACATTACTTCCTCAAACTGCTGCTCAGCCTGCTTTTCCTTCTCTTCATAATCAATCGAAGCATCACTGGCCTCCTCCTCCTCTTCCTCAAACTGATTCTCTTCCTCTTCACTTTCACTCTTTGTTGCACTTCTGGTTTTACCCCATGCACATCTCCAAGCACCCATTCACTGTAATTGTTCTCTTGTGCGTCGAGCATCAATAACATCACACTTTCTCATCCATAACTGAAACTATTCATCATTCTCTATTCTCAACCTTTCAAATTCTTCTCGCTTCTCTTGCTCTTTCTTCCTTATGTTCTCCTAATTCAGAAAAGGAATCAACCTTTCAATCTCAGAGCTTGATAAGGTCTTAATTGTCAACTTTGCACGTACCATTGCATCTGAATTTGGTGGTGACTCGGTGTGATTTCCATTTGTTGAACTACTAGCATTCTCTGCCATTATCTGTTTTCTTAATCTCTATTTCTATGATTTCTTCTTTTGATATAATTTCGAATAATAATCTGTTTAAAATAATGGTAGTTGATTAGCCATAAATGCTCTTTTATGGAGCTTGGTCAAGTGTCATGTCTCTTGGCTATTCACGCATTTTCAATGCCATGTGCACCCTCTTCAAAGCCGTCATTACTATGCTAAACACTATTTCCAAAGCCTAATTCTAGTCGCTTAATTCATTAGCTTTTACTCCAATTCGAACTATCATTAAGAGGTGTATTGTTAGGTCACCTTAAACAGTTTGGTTTTATATAGATACATAGAACGCATATCTATCATATGGGTTATTTCTATAGCCATTCAGGTTAACTTGGCATAACACCTTGTAAAAAAAAAATTAACCACCCAGAGCCCAAAGCCAGAAAATTATCCTACTCAAAACCCTAAATATATCTACCATCAACCTTTTTTTACCCCAGATCAATGTTTTAATTACCTTTGGAGGGTTGTGTCAACATTATCGTATCAAACCCAGAAAAGAAAAACCCCGTAATGGTTTACCAACTTCATCATCATGCTTACGTACAGATTGTAACTATCCTTTGGTCCCTATGGAGTAGCAGAAATAGCTTAGTCTTTCAAAACACTAATCTGAAACAACTAAGATGGGCATCTTAGTGGATTGATTCGTCTTGTTACCTACCTCCTTCGAGACCATTAATTCGAATGTGGGCAGAAGCTTTTTTATTTATTTTTTGAAAGTCAGTTAATGACTGTTAGGCTGGGGAAGAAAAAGGCCCTTAACATAGTTGGGCTCTAATGTGTTTTCAAAGTTGTTGTAGTAAGATGATTCGTTCAAGACTTGTGAAAGCAGATTTTAGACTTAATTTTAAATAAAAATTATAGGAAACTTAAATAAAAGTGATATGAAAAATATGGAGAAGACTGGGGCTATGGATTCCACTAATTACCAATATCAAAGTGATTTATATTTTCTAATTATAATTATGCAAATCCTTCATTCAAACTGATTCTAAATATTGCAAAAGTTGATTTTTTGGAAATAACAATTGTAAATCGAAAGTATGGGACATCAAAACCCTAGGCTAGCATGCTCCATCAATTGAAATGACAATTTTTTAACAAAAACCATTTTATCTATTTATTTATCAAGGCAAATAATCATATAATAATTGCATAAATTAAATAAACTAGAGATTACCACATTTTATTGGCGAAATAGCTTCCTCCGCCGCCCCAGAGGGTGGGTCTAGCTCATCATTGTGTAAACTTTCTCAAAATATTGATTCATGCTCAAAATTTGTTTACAAAGATGAAATGGAGAGAAAATAATGAAAATCGGGTGTTTGCAACGTTTATAATTGTTGCAAAACACTGTTACTAAGAACGATAAAAGAGAACTGATGTTGTTGTATCTCTGCGACCCTCGTGTGGATGTCGTTGTCACTGTTGATAAACGACTGCCCCTGGTGGTCTTTTGTTTTTCGTGTTCTTGGTGCAGCAGCAGAAACAGAGTTCTGAAAACTCTTGATTCACGCCTCATGAGCTCTTCTTTCGACCCCAAACTCTCCGTCCCCTCTCTCTGCAACTCCATAACCCTTTATATATCCAGTAGCACCAAGAAATCTCGCTATAACTCAAGATAATTCTCTCTTAACTCGGCCTTGATCAAAAATATTCTGGCGATATTTTCTTCCCTGATTTAGCTTCCCACGTTGTTTCCCCACGCCAAATTACTCTCAACGCATCCAGTCATTATCCAGAAGTGTTCCAACATGCAGCAGCCACGCGAAAATCTCTTGGTCACTCAAACAGAACTCGGAATGGAAAACCAACCCGTGATGCTCTGATTTCATATCTTGGGTTATCTAGCCAAATTTGATCGAAACAAACACCCATACCAGCTCTGTTAGGATATATCACAACTACCCATGAAGTTTCAGCGATTGAATCGCACAAAAACTCCTCCAAAATCCGATCGAAAAATCTGCCTGTGAATGGAAATGTTTTCCCGCCAAAATATTTTTTTGAAATGTTGAAGATGAAGTGCATCTATCCTTTTCTGGGGTGCGAATAACAGATGGGTGCCGAGGACAAATTTGGGTGCTGAGGATGAATTTGGGCTACGCATAACCTTGGGTGTCCCTTAGCCAAATCTGGGGTCCGTATAGCAAATGTCCTCCAGGGGTCCAAATAGCACTTTTTGAGCAACTTTTTCCGCACAAGTGTATTTCTCCAAAAACACGTACACAAACATAAAAACACCATAATAAGTACAAAATCAAGCACTAGCATTAGAGACACTGAGGACAATTCAGACACAAAAATGTGTCTATCAAATACCCCCAAACTTATTATTTGCTAGTCCTCGAGCAAATCTAATATAGAAAATAAAAATGACTACACTTAGCACGTGCAGCAAGCCGTTAAACCACTAGGTGGCCCTAGTGGCGGAGTGTCGTCTCCGGAGGGTTTACCAGAGGTGTACCCACAAAACCTTTACTCCAGACCCTAGCTATCTACGCAGAACCTTGGAAAGCACTAAAGAATCTCCTTGGTTGGCATACTCTCATTGACTACAGGAGGAAGTACCCTGATGCGAAATTCCAATTGTTGTACACGAGTTTGCACTCAACATACTAAAATTCATATATAAGTGACAGAGCTCTACTCAGATAGTTTCTGTACATCATAACCGGAGTCAACCAATCACATGGAAAGATTAAGCAGATGGATAAAGAGATGGTTAAAAGTGAACGGTGTTTCCCATATCTGTCTGAAGGCCTCTGCCAAGGTGAACCTATCCTAATAGACTGAGATACCGCTCTGACTAATATCAACACAACTGGCATATAGAAGGGAACCAGTGGTCGATAAAACTAACTCTAGGTCAACACAACTGGCATATACAAGGGCCCATTGGTCGACTTTATTGAATTTATTCCGGTTGGTCTAATGGTCTTGTCTCATTTTTTTTTTGTATATCTCAATCACTCTATTCCACCCTAGCAAAGGTAACAACTTGAATCGTGTGCCCCACCAAATCACTTAAAAAAATAAAAAAAATAGAAGGATTAGGATTCAACGAGATATGACGAAACTACCATGTTTTTTTTTTAATTCTAACACCTGAGCTCTGTGCTTTTATGAATATACTATTTAGATGTTTCCATCTAATCAGATTGGTTCCTCAACTCCTACAACCAAGATGTTCCCATCCACTTAGATTGGTTAGTGGAAACCTTAATAATCATAAATTTCTAGGCTCTGAAGTTTATTTGTTGCAACTAAGAGCTAACAAAAAGTTTCTTCCCCACCCCCAAACTTAAATCTAACATTTTCCTCAATGTTCTAAAGATGAAATTAAAAACATGAACAATAAGAAACTGTTACCACTTGATGGATGGAAAAAGAAATAAGGAAGGATATTACCGTAAGCATGAGTACCTCCCAGGAAATGCTAAATTTAAAGTCTTTAGCTAGACATCAAATACCTCAAAAAGGATTGTCACCTTCCAAAGTCATATATAAATAGTCGAAACAATTGTGGGTCCATAAGACCAAATAGAGCTGACACCAGTATGAGACAATTGCACTGATTCAGAAAAATGAAAAGAAGGAGCACGTCCTCATCTATGGTTTCTGTCAAGACAACTGGGTTTATCTGCGGCGCGTAATTGAAATTCATATGTGTGTCTCGATAAATAGATTCATCCGAAAAACGGGTCTCTAATACCTGGGTTACCTCCTGGACAGTATCAGGAGGATCGGGTTGCGGAGTCTGAAAAGACTCAAGTAATATCTCAGATGTACAAGGCTCGAGTCCCAAGTTAGGGACTCTAATTAGGAATATGATACAATCACAAGAACCATCACTACCCCCGAACTTAAGGTTCACATACAAACCTCTAACTATTTCTTGAATTTCCGGATCTTCAGAGTCTTTAAAATACTCAAGAGATTCTTCTAGTTCTCTACCCCCAAACTTAGGGTCATCATTATTCTCAGAATAACCTAATACTATTGCCTGAATTTTTGGGTCCATAGAATCTTTAAAATACTCAAGAGATTCTTCTAAAGATCGATCACATATCTGATCTAAGAGAATGGTTTCCTCAAAATCATCTAAAGAATCTACCAGTAAAGTGTCAATCCAATTATCCTGAACTAAAGTGCTAATCATATTCTTTTTTTCTAAATCATCGTTCTTAGAAGGTTATCTAGTAACATTAAAGACATTTAGTTCAGTGGTCATATTACCAAAGGATATGTTTATAAGCCCAGTCCTACAGTTAATGACAGCGCTAGCGGTGGCTAAAAATGGGCGACCTAAAATCACTGGGATTTGACGACTTGGGTCCTGAACAGGCTGGGTGTCTAGAACAACAAAATCCACAGGATAAATAAACTTATCAAACTCAATCAGAACATCCTCTATGACACCACGAGGGACTTTGACAGACCTATCAGCTAATTGTAGTGTCATTTTAGTCGGTTTCAACTTACCAAGACCTAGATGGGTGTATACATGATACGGGAGTAAGTTAACACTAGCTCATAAGTCAAGTAAAGCTTTATCGACCATGTGATTACCAATCGCACAAGATATGGTGGGCATACAGGATCCTTATACTTAGGGGGGGTTTGGTTCAGAAGAATGAAACTTACCTGACCAGCTAAAAAAGCTTTCATATGGACATTAAGCTTACGCTTTCGTGTACAAAGATCTTTAAGGAACTTGGCATAAGCAGTCATCTGCCTAGATGCTTCTAATAGCGGAATGTTGATGTTCACCTGCTTAAATGTTTCCATTATCTCGCTGAAAGTCGACTCCTTCTTTGTTGGGGCTAACAAATGTGGATATGGGTCTCTAGGCACAAAGGTAGACCTATCAGGAATTTATTGGGAATCCTTGGAGACTGCTTCAGTTTCCTCGTCTACGGGCTCCTCTTGGGAAGTAGAAGGTGGAACTACAGTATGTCCACTAGGCATGGCTACCTTATTGTCTACCATTTTACCACTCCTAAGGGTTGTTATTGAGTTCACATGTTTGATGATTTCTCACCATCTAAAGATATTTGATGGACTCCCCTAGGGTTGGGTTGTGGTTGACTAGGAAACTTTCCTTTTTCTCTCAATGTCTCATTTATCTGACTAACCTGGGTTTTCAACTCGGAAATAGCCTGAGAGTTATCTTGTACCATCTTTTATTTTCATATAATCCTTGTGCAACCGATTGCTGGAATTTTAAAGTGTTCAGAGTTAACAAAGCAAGAGACTCTTCTAAACTCATAATCTTCTTATCCGAAGGGTTCTGAAACTGTGCCGGAGCTGAAGGATTCTTAGTATAGCCAAAACCTGGGGGAACCTGAGCATTACTAGACTGACCTTGATTCTGGCCCTTGGACCAAGAAAGGTTTGGATAGTTTCTCCAGCCAGGGTTATAGGTTTCTGAATATGGGTCAAACTTCTGTCAGTTATAAAACCTAGTGTTGTTATAAAGAGCATTGGCTTGCTCTTCAATAGCATGGCCTTCCCAAAAAGGCTCATTTCTTCCACTACTACCACTAGAATGACCTAATTCTAAGGCTTCTAACCTTTTGGCTATAGATGCTATTTTGGCATCTGACTCATGAGATCCTTTTACCCTATTAACATTTCCTCTACTTAGAAGAATTGTTTTCTGGGGTTCCATACTATTTTCCCATTGTTGGGTCTTATCGGCGATTTCATTCAAAAATGTCATCGCTTCATCAACAGTTTTATTCTCAAACCCACCTGTGCATAAGGACTCAACCATGGTTGTTTTTGAATAATCTAAACCCCCGTAGAGGATCTGAACTAACCTAACCTTCTCCAAACCATGATGAGGACATTGAGATATCAAGTCATTGAACCTTTCTAAGTACCTATATAAAGATTCTCCCTCTTGTTGGGCAAAAGTACATATCTGTGTCCTAATAGATGATGTTTTATTCCTTGAGAAAAACTTATGTATAAAGGTAGAAGTAAGTTGGTCATAGGTTTCAATTGACTCAAAGTCCAAACTATACAACCAAGATTTGGCTTTATCTTTTAAAGAAAAGGGGAATAACCTAAGTTTCAACGCATCATCACTTAGGTTTTTAATTTTTAGAGTACTACAAACTTCCTCAAATTCCCTAACATGAAAATAGGGGTTCTCATTCTCCTTCCCTAAAAACATTGGGAGCATATGTAAAGTCCCAGGTTTCAGTTCATAATTTACCTCGGTTTCAGCTAACTTGATACAAGACGGACAAGAGGTCCTAGTTGGGTTTAGCAAAGCTTTCAAAGTTGCCATTTCTGGCACTACCAAATGACTAGGAGTACTAGGGGTACTTTCCTTACGAAGAGACAGATTCTCAAAACTGAAGTTTCCAAAAACGGGGCTCTCAAAAGAAGAGTCTTCGAGCTCCCCGCATTCACAAGAAGAACTACTAGGTTTGTCACTAATCAAACGACCTAGAGTGTTTCTTTTCCAAGCCCGTTTAAAAACTTCGGGAATACACTAGAAAAACAAAATCAAAAATAAAAGTCCTAAAAAAGAAGGGATGTTCTATGCAAACACAAACAAGGCTGACTCCACCACAGCAGACATACTGATTTCTAGCAAACAAAAAGCATGATGGCTCCACTTAGATTGTTTCTAGACCAGCTTTTAATCCTTCGAACAGGAATTCGTTACAATTTAAGCAAACCCATCTGGAATCAATCCGAGTTAAAGTAAGTTGAATAGAGGCTAGGGAAGCTCGGTGGAGCTTTGATACCCAAGGCCTCACCGGTATTACAAGGCGGCGCAGTCACGCATTCAACTTACAGAAACTGTCAAGAACTTCGAAGTATGCTTAAAAGAGTAACCAATATTTTTCGAATGACTTTCCCGTTAAGCTCGTTACCTTACCGTCTCGTTCTAGTCAAAATTTTAGGCTTAGGTTCGCGTTTGGTGTCGTTTTCCTAAGGCGGGGAAGAAGAGAACGGTGATGAAATCTGAACTCTTATCTTGTATGGCCAGTTCTTGCCCTTTACTAGGAAATTAAAGCAGCCGTTTTCAAGTCCTCAACATATATGCATACAAAGGAATACAGTAACTCGCTTACAGGGGATTCACGAGTGTTTCGACAAACTTACCTCCCGTACCAGACGGGGGATGAACCTTTGTAATCGACTCGGGCCACGACTCCTATGTCATGTACGAACCCGAGGGGCCGAGGTGATATCGTAATCACCGTCCTTCTCTACAAACAGTTTATATTTAAACTACCTTTCCGTAAGGTTTAAAAATAATGTCCCAAAATTTAAAGTCCAAAGTGCAAAAGAAAAAGAAAGTCTAAAAAAAATAAAAATCTACAAAAATAAAAATGTCTCTCTTTTTTTTTTTAATAAAAAAAAATATTCTTCTTTCGCTTTGCCTTTCACTCGAAGTCTTTAAGTATTCACCAAAAGCTTTGGCAAAATTTTCTTTTGCTCCAAATTCCGAATTCTGTAAGAAAAAGACAAAAACCCAAAAACGTAAAGAAGAACAAATAAAATAAAAACCTAAATAAAATCTAAAAACTCTAGCCTAAAGACAAGTCTGCGTCGGCGGCGCCAAAAATTAATGTGTTTTCAAAGTTGTTGTAGTAAGATGATTCGTTCAAGACTTGTTAAAGCAGATTTTAGACTTAATTTTAAATAAAAATTATAGGAAACTTAAATAAAAGTGATATGAAAAATATGGAGAAGACTGGGGCTATGGATTCCACTAATTACCAATATCAACGTGATTTATATTCTCTAATTATAATTATGCAAATCCTTCATTCAAATTGAATCTAAATATTGCAAAAATTGATTTTTTAGAAATAACAATTGTAAATCGAAAGTATGGGACATCAAAACCTAGGCTAGCATGCTCCATCAATTGAAATAACAATTGTTTAACAAAAACCATTTTATCTATTTATTTATCAAGGCAAATAATCATATAATAATTGCATAAATTAAATAAAATAGAGATTACCACATTTTATTGGCGAAATAGATTCCTCCGTCGCCCCAGAGGATGGGTTTAGCTCATTATTGTGTAAACTTGCTCAAAATATTGATTCATGCTCAAAATTTGTTTACAAAGATGAAATGGAGAGAAAATAATGAAAATCGGGTGTTTGCAACGTTTATAATTGTTGCAAAACACTATTACAAAGAACGATAAAAGAGAACTGCTGTTGTTGTATCTCTGCGACCCTCGTGTGGCTGTCTTTGTCACTGTTGATAAACGACTGCCTCTGGTGGTCTTTTGTTCTTCGTGTTCTTGGTGCAGCAGCAAAAACAGAGTTCTGAAAACTCTTGATTCACGCCTCCTGAGCTCTCCTCTCGACCCCAAACTCTCCGTCCCCTCTCTCTGCAACAACATAACCCTTTATATATCCAGTAGCACCAAGAAATCTCGCTATAACTCAAGATAATTCTCTCTTAACTCGGCCTTGATCAAAAATATTCTGGGAATATTTTCTTCCCTGATTTAGCTTCTCACGCTGCTTCTCCACGCCAAATTACTCTGAATGCATCCAGTCATTGTCTAGAAGTGTTCCAACATGCAGCAGCCACGCGAAAATCTCTTGGTCACTCAAACAGGACTCGGAATGGAAAACCAACCCGTGATGCTCTGATTTCATATCTTAGGTTATCTAGCCAAATTTGATCGAAACAAACACCCATACCAGCTCTGTTAGGATATATCACAACTACCCATGAAGTTTCAGCGATTGAATCGCACAAAAACTCCTCCAAAATCCGATCGAAAAATCTGCTTGTGAATGGAAATGTTTTCCCGCCAAAATATGTTTTTGAAATGTTGAAGATGAAGTGCCCCTATCCTTTTCTGGGGTGCGAATAGCAGATGGGTGATGAGGACAAATTTGGGTGCTGAGGGGGCTACGCATAACCTTGGGTGTCCCTTAGCCAAATCTGGGTTCCGTATAGCAAATGTCCTCCAGGGGTCCAAATAGCACTTTTTGAGCAACTTTTTCCGCACAAGTGTATTTCTCCAAAAACACCTACACAAACATAAAAACACCATAATAAGTACAAAATCAAGCACTAGTAATAGAGACACTGAGGACAATTCAGACACAAAAATGTGTCTATCAGGCCCTGTGTTGTCGCAGTTACAACCCATTTCATGTACCCAGTAATATATAGAACTGGCGTGTCTATGAAACGCCCACTATGGACACGCATACTAGCGTGTCTAATAAAACCAACTTTTTTACCACGCATATAAACCGACGTGTCTATAAAACGCACACTATGGACACACATACTTGCGTGTCCAATAAAACAAACTTTTTAGCCACGCAATAAAACCGGCGTGTCCATAAAACGCCCACTATGGACACGCATACTAGCGTGTCTAATAAAACCAACTTTATAACCACGCATATAAACCAGCGTATCTATAAATGGTACACTATGGACAGGCATACTAGCGTGTCTAATAAAACCAACTTTTTAACAACGCCTCAAGTGGCGTGATTATTTTGTTGGACACGCCACAACTGGTTAATGTGGCCATAAACTGGTCTATAAACACGCCCAATTAAAATTTAAAAGTTAACGCAACTAAACGGTGATATTTGGACACGTTACCAGCCCTGGCGTGACTGAAAGCACCTATATTAACACGCCCATAAGACATGGCGTGGCTATAGGGTATAGGTCTAACCTATAGACACGCCAAAAACAAAAAGCGTGGCATGAAAATTTATATCTGGCGTGTCTAAAGGCCACTTTTGTACTAGTAGTTGTTTTTGTTGTTGTTCTTTTGTTTTGAAGAGGAATAACAACTATCAGGGGGAGAGTTCTTATCGAACCGGTCCTTAATGATAAATATTTGTGTGGAGAGTAGTTGTGGAAATCGAGGGAAGAATTATGCTTATAATCTTTCCTGATATGAAAACTAAGTTATTCTGATCTTAGTTTGTCATGTCGAAGCGTAAGGTACGATTTTTTTAGCCAATCGTTTATCCTGTTAAGAAAACCTTGATTTTATTGCCTATTCTTTTCTTTTGCTTAACGAAATACGGTGCAATTGTTATATTTCCATTATGATGTATGGATTTCTATGATTCAATTGTTTCCGGTTAAGAAAAACTATTTCAATTCTAATTTAATTTGATTGGTATCAATTGTTTTTGCTTAACGAAAAATGGGGTTATTTGTTTGGTCCATTTAAATCCGGATAAGAAAAACTAAGTTAATTCCGATCTTAGTTTATGCTTGTCGAAATTTAGGATTCGATTATTCAAGTCTAGTCGATTCCTTGATAATAAAATCTAGTTAACTAACCTAGTTTTTGTCTTGCCTAAAAGAAGGGACAATTGTTTTAAGAATAATTTGAACCAGATAAGAGAAATTCAGTTAATTATGATCTCTTTAGAGTCTTATCAAATAAAGCGATTATACATACATAATCGATCGGTTTTCAACTAAGATATCTTAGTTGATCAATCGGACTAAGGAAAATTGCTTCGAGCAATTGTTTCCTTGATAACATACTAAACCACGATTACTTAGGTAGTTTCGATTTCAATATTGGTTATCTAAAATGGTATGTGAAACCTTTGTGCTAACTCTTATAGGTTGTACAAGTCTTATGGATTTGTAAGATCCTTTCGGTTTGCTTTTATGTTTATTCGTTTCTTTGTCACTTTTGTGTCAAAAATAGGGAGAAATATATGGAGTAAACAAGTGATTTATGATCAGTAGGAAGGGATATATGTGCTTAAACGTTATATCTAACGAAAAGAGTAAAGCATAGACTAAGGGGGGGGGGGAAACATATCATCTTGTTGTATAGTATTTCATACTAAAAAAGGTGAATAACAAAGTTGTTCGGATTGAATATTTACCTAGATGTTCTAATGTCAACAACGACATTTATTTTTGAATAGGAACATGATATTATGTTGTTGAAAGTTGGAATCGAGCGTATGAAGAATGAGTTATTTTGTAATTCGTTTATGTCCATATGTATTAGAGTTTTGTCACTAAAATTGACAAATTGGGAGACTGTTAGAGCATTGCTCGGTTGAACCCTCCAAGCGTTGGTATGTCAAGTTTGATTGTCATATTTTAGTATCAAAAATCAATTAGAGTCGCTTGATTAAATGTACTAAAGTCAACTTTGTTTAGGTTAGACTAGAAAGTCTAGGAATGTCGAGACATACAAGTAATACTCTGAAGACCTGAAGATCGTGAAGACGTATCGACTATAATGAAAACATCCTCCTTCCACTTGAGGTTAGCGATACTGACTTGAATTGTTTCCATTCCTATCGTTGCTTTCAAGTCGTTTAAGATTGAAAACATAACATGCGAGGTTATATTTAACATTCTAGTATTAGACTTGGTCATTTTATTATAATCAAAGTATCAAGGAAGAATATTTGATTATGAAGTATAATGTTTATCTTTTGAACTTCGAAAATGTGACATCGACATAATCTATGTAACTCATTACTTGATTGTGTATTAGATATATGTGTGATTTTATCCTAGGAAACTATGTTTGATTATATATGTTTAAAGGAAGTACATATACGAAACTAATCGAAAAGAAACCAATAGGCGTTTTGGTCCGGTTTTCGTTGAAAATACATTGGATGACCAATCCGAGACTAGGTAAGAACTTTGGTAGAACCAGACTTGACTTATGTTGAGAATTACGGTAGAAACGGTCCCAAGAGCAAAACCGATCCTCTATATTCACATATTACTTTACGGTTTTGTGTGAGTTTGGAATTATGGTTTGCTAAATAGGAAAGTTCCTGATGTCAACATAATTTAAACATGAATATAATTATTATCTTTTATTATTCAAAGATATTCCTTGATACTCAAGGTGATCCCAATCCGAAATATTGAGAATCTTTTAATAAAGATTTTCGATTATATGTTTTTGATTTTCCAGCAAATGAAAACATATCTCTTGGAAAATTATATTAATTAAGTGCTAAACTAATATTAGATATTTTCTAATGAGAGATTTCAGAATTACAAGTTGGATATTAGTTGGAAATTTGGAAACCGAAATTAGGTACTTATTGAATATCTTGAGAATATTTTCGGTTTTGGAATTTCCTTGTTGTCCAAACAACCTTGGTATATAAATAGTTGAGTTTGCATTTCTTGTAAATCCTAAGCGCCAGTGAAACTTCATTCGTGTTGTTTCTGGTGGAGCCGTCTATCCGGAGAGGTAAGTATCCTAATTAGGCAAAATCTCTTATGACCGCTCGATTAAAGACTTCTGTGGGATCAAGAAGCTCTACGAGTACGGTTGGTGGGTAACTAGATAATTGCATTGTTATTTAGTTTTCATTTCTTGATTTGATTGACGAACGGTTATTGAAACTTTGATTGCACCTAGTTTGATTGTTCTTGAGAGCCTTCTCTTCTGACATAAGGGTCACTCAAACTAGATCAAATAATTGACGAGGTTTTTAGAACTGTTTTTAGATTTAAAGACAACTTATGATCATCCATTTTTAACAGACTCCGTTCTATGTGTGATCGATCATAAGTGGACTCAAGTTTATGGTGTTGTTGATGGTGGTTTTTAGATTAGGGTTAGAATTGCAAAACCTTACATCTGATGTGACGTCACTCTGTAAAGAAACGGAGCCATGAGTGTCAACCTCTTCACTGGCACATTTATTGAGAAACTCAATACTTTCTTATGAAATTTACCCAGAATGGTGCATGTAGCAACAATCCCAGACATTCTGTAAATTTTGGCACCTTGCCTACACTCAATTAATATATTTTTCTGTGAATTATTTCTGTTCTATGTTCCCCGGATGAACCCTTAATATTGATATGGCATGACAATATGTGTTCACTCGCAGAAGAGTAGCACGAATTTCCAAATATCAAGGATAAGGTCTTTGCATATGGTATTCCATCAGAAAGCATGCTGCTCTCTAGCAACAAACTTAAAAGAACTCTGTGTCAACACATAGAATTCAATCAATTATCCTGACTAATTTGCAAAAGTTAGGGTTTTGCGCCTTGCGCGGTATATCAGACCTTGCTTGTCGAAATTAATCCTAGTCAAACTAGGTAATTAATCCGCCATGGATTAGTAGATGCAAAATCTCGCCCAGAATCAGAAAACAAGGAGCCGCAGGATAGGAGCAGCAACAAAGAGAGGCGTGGCCATGCCTTAGTACAACCGGCGCCATTTTCCATTGGCCACGCCCCATCCTAAACCGGACATATTTCCCTCGACCAATCAGGTCGCCTTAAACTCGCCACACGCAGATAAGTTGTGACTGGGCCCATACTTGTCGGCCCTATTTCCCATCGACCAATCAGGTCGCACTAAACCTGCCACGCGCACCAAAAGGGTGGCCACGCCCATGCTTGGACGGATCCATTCTTTCATTGACCAATCAGGTTGCTCTAAACCTGCCACAACTTTAAAAAGGGTGGAAATTGTGTCAAAAGGTTACCCTACCAAGTTGGCTTCCCAAAACCATGCCAACATGCCAAAAAAAAACATGCCAGGCGCACATGCCAAACGTGATGCCAAACATGCCAAACGCGCATTCCAGGCGCATATTCCAAATGGCATGCCAATCGCACACGCCAAACAGGAATGCCAAGTGCACATGCCAAATGTGCCACCTATTGCATACTACATGCCATATACGCTAATTAGGGGTTCGAAATGCCAAATCATAATTTAGGCAAAGTTGTCGCGCCAACCGATCCAAACAATGTTCCACAGAACATGGGGATCAATGCCATTAAAACTGATGTTGCCACACCACGTTTGAATCTAAAACCAACGTGCCTAAAATCCAGCGGCCATGGCTACCCCAGGAGCCACTTGCACCATCGTGCTGCTGGCATGCACAAACTATGCCAGCCATGTCGCGACGCCACTAGCATGCACTAAAGGTGCCACTGTGCATTGTCAGGCGCCAACGGAAGGTAGCCACAATCAACGACTACCCTTCCCCATGAGATGCAATCTCAGCCATCCAAGTTTGCCACCAAAATAACAGGCTTGCGACAACTTTTAGGCGACCAGCCGCCTAAATCATGTGGCCATGGATACGCTAGGCGCCACTTACACCATCATGCCGCTGGAATGCACAAACTATGCCAGCCATACCACAATGCCACTGGCATGCACTAAGGCGCCACTGTGTCATTATCAGGCGCCAACGGAAGGAAGCCATAATCAATGGCTACCCTTCCTCATGAGATGCAATCTCAGCCATCCAGTTATAGACTTGTGGCAAGTTTCAGGCGGCCAGCCAAGATGAGTCTAATACCATCACATGTTATTTTCCTGCGGCAAGCCTCTCAATCTTAATTTTCCACACGTAGCAAAGTGTTACATGTTTTCCACGAAAACACTCGAGACATCAATCATGTCACAAACTAAGGGATACTCATCAGGGTATTGGTCTGGCGGTTAACAGCGTGCGGCGTGCAATACGCCCGTTACAAGAAATTTTCATAAAGCAGAGCGGTTAGTAATGGAAAGAAGTAATGGTGTAAACAGATCCTTCATTATGGAAACATAAATTCCTGGCGTTACATGTTACTTCACTCTTCCATCACTCAACCGTTTCCACTACCTACGAGACCAGGGTACGTTTTGTTGCGACTTGTATAAATAGGTCTCACTTATTTCCACCAAACAACAAGTTTTGGTTGGAGAACAACGCAGTATCCAGAAATCACCTGATAGCTTTTCATTCTGCTAGCCAGTTCTACTTTATGATAAAAGTCGTAAATAGTCACACCTTCAGAATCAACGATTCTGGTCTCAACACTTTCTTCGCTTCCCTCCCTAAGACCAACCCTTATCCTTCACTTTGTGACCGAAGCAATCCTGGAACGACCATTTCTTGGTTTAGGCCATGATTGTACAGATTGATCTCTCGAATCAAAAGTACTCCCGTGCAGTGCATTGTTTAAGGTCTAGACTCGTTTCTCATCCACACACCCAAAATTACCAAAATCAGCAGAAACAGTTTTCACCCACAAACAATCGTATGGTAGCGAAACTAGATATTGTGGAATCAGCAGAAACAGTTTTCACCCACAAACGATGAGATGAAGATGTTTGTGATTTCTTTTTATCTTGCCCTATCGGAGATATAATCTCAAGTCAATTATTCAATTGAACTCATACGATAGAAAATGGCAAGATCAGATCTCTCAACTACAAGAGAAGTAGTTTCGGCTGGCTTCACAATCCTAATGAAGTCTTTCAGTCGTTAACCTACATGGTCTTGATAATAAACCTAAGGTTAAAGGAGAACCGACTCTAGCAAAACCAACTAGTATCACACAGGGGGTGTGGGGGTTAGTTTTTCCAGTTGCTAGATGTCTCCTTTAAATAGTTTTCAAATCAGGGTTTGCAATCCAAGTTACCTTGGTAACAAAGCATCCAATATTCATCTTTAGATGAAAAACCTGATTTAACCAAGCTAATATGTTTCAACCGTTAGATCAAAAATTAGATTGTCACACACAAATGAAATGTATTTCATTTAGGTTTGAGTAACCGTACCTAGACGTGTACACTTAGTTGGTTCAAAAATAGTTAACCAATGGTTAGCTATATGAGTACTTCCATATTAACCATATTCATATTCTTCACATAACTAGTTCAAATGACTCATAAGAACTAGTTGAAGAGTTGTTCAATTTCTTAAGTCTTTATGAATAGACACAATTGAAACAAAATTGGTTTGATTCACTTGAATCAATTCACGAACAATATAACCATGGTTTTCAAAGATTGCATTCCTTATTGATTTATTATTTAAGTTCATGAAGTTCCGATTTGAGAAATATAACCAGCTTGGGTACGCGTACGTGTACGTGTACCATAGCTACCGGATTTGAGTTTAGAAACTCAACATAAATTTTCTTGAAAAATTCTGTGGGTACGCGTACGGGTATGCGTACCTAAGGTGACTGGTTTAACAGTTTGCAAACTTACAAACTCAGCAGAATTTTTAGGTTCGAAAACTTCCGTTGGTACGCGTACCCAACCTGTATCCTTCACCAATACCGTATGCACACATATGCACACTCTTGGTTTCCGGCACATGGATTTATACACTAATGTGCGGACACACTATATATGCTTATATCCATAGTTGGTTACCTAATCTCAACTCTATATTTCAATCATTGAAACATTCTTCTATAATGTTATAATAGTCGTTATTCACAACTATCGTCATCAAAGATATTTTCAAGATTGAAACTTCATCATGACTTTCATCACGGGTTAAGATGAAAAGTGGTTAAAGCGAAATATTACTAACACATATTTCGAGAAAAAGATAGGCGAGTAAACTCGGATCGAAATGTGTATGTATGAAAACTATCATACTTATACGAATTTTTCTCAAGAGTAGGAGATAGAGTAGATAGACTTTTGAGTGATATATAAGTTCAAGTCTCCACATACCTTTTAGTCGGATGAAGTTCCATTGGTTCCTTGAGTAGTTCTTCGTCTTCGTAAGATGATCGCCATGGATTCTAGAGCTCAATTACACTAAATTGTCCTAAACCGAGACTTAGCTATAAGTAGTCTAGAAATCAATACATATAGTTTTGAAAACTAAACTTGACAAACATGCTTGAGATAGCAACGCATGCGAGTTCGACCGAGCAATGCTCTAACAGGTATGCTTTATCAAAGGATCATAATGTGTTCTGATTGAAACTCATATGTGAAAAGTCACAATATGTTGAATCAGTTTGTGTTTACATGAGTTGTGTTTAGCATAACATGTGTGTTTCAGGTTTTCAACTATTGCTATTGGCACGCATTAGTTAAAACCGTTGCAACCTTTCTCTTGTGAAGGTTGCTTTTGTTGTTGTCCATTTATTCTTTCGAGAGGATGACAACACACTGGGGGAGAGTTCTTATTTAAACTTGCGCTTAATGATATATCTTTATGGGGAGAAGAGGCTGCGGAATTTGAGGTAACAAATTTGTTAGTTAATCGTTTTCCTGTTTAAGAAAATCCTGTTTATATTGCATATATTTTGCTTTTACTTAACAAAATTTCGGTACAATTGATGTGTTCCATTATATTGTGTATGGATGTGTGCGTGATTCAATTGTTTCCAGCTAAGAAAAATGTGTCAATTTATTTGGCTTATTGTTTGGTATCTTCCTTATTGTTGGGTATCGAGTGTTTTTGCTTAACGAAATTCGGTGAAATTGCGGTGCTATAATGTTTATGTTTGTTTCAATTGCTTCCGGTTAAGAAAATAATTGTGCAAGTCAATTTATTTTAGTTTGTATGTATTGGTTAGGCTTAACAAAAATACGGGATCATTTGTTTAGTCTAACTGGTTCCGGATAAGAGAAACTAAGTTAATTCTGATTTTAGTTAGATGAGGATTCAGTTATTCAAGTCTAATTGAATGCCTTGACAAGAAAAACTAATTAACTAACCTAGTGTTTGTCTTGTATAAAGGTAAAGGTCTAAGTTATTATCTGAATAATTAGAGCCTGGTGAGAGAAATAAAGTTGATTCTGATCTTTATATGGTATTATCGAAATAAGCGATTGTACATACACAATCGGTTTAACAAGGGAATTAAGTTTCTTAATCGATTCGTTAAACTATTAGGAAAAATTTCTTCGGGAAATTGTTTCCTTGATAACATATTGAAACTAAATTACTTTGTAGTTTTGGTTTTAATATTGGTTATCTAAAGTGGTATGTGAAACCTTCGTGCTTAACTCTTATAAGTTGTTTACAAGTCTTTTATATTTGTAAGATCCTTTTGGTTTGTCCTTTATTTGCTCGAACCTTTGTCATTTTGTGACAAAAACGGGGAGAAATATATGGACTAAAAAAGTGATCTTTAATCACTAAGAAAAGGACAATTGTGCTTAAATGTTATATCGAACGTAAGAATAAAGAATTGACTAAGGGGGAGAAACATATCATATTGCTATGATTTGGAATAACAAAGATGTTCGGATTGAATATTTACCTGGCTTACCTTTAGGGGGAGTAAAAGCTTTTGTTATTCAAATGTCAAAAACGGCATTTATTGACTGAATACAGTGCAGGTTATTGTGTTGTTGAAACTTGGAATCAAGCGTATGTAAAATGAATTCTTTTGTAATTTGTTTTTCCATATGTATTAAAAGTTTTTTCACTAAAACTGACAAAAGGGGAGATTGTTAGAGCATAGATCGGTTGAACTCACCAAGCGTTGGTATGTCAAGTTTGGTTGTCATATTTTAGTATCAAAACTTATCTAGAGTCGCTTGATTAAATACTAGAGTCAACTTCGTTTAGGTTAGACTAGAAAGTCTAGGAATGTTGAGACATACAAGTATTACTCTGAAGACCTGAATAATGCAAAGAAGTAGCGAACTAAAACGATGACATCATCCTTCCACTTGAGGTTCGTAATATTGACTTGAACTCTTTCATTCCTAACATATCTTTCAAGTCGTGATATATTGAAAACATAACTGCGAATCTGTATATACTGTACATATTCTATAACACTCTAGTGATGTGACATGATCACAATAGTATGATCATAGTATTAGGGAATTAGACTACAAAGTATAACGCTTATCTTTTGAACTTTGTAGATATGACATCGACGTAATCTTGTATATATTGTTATGATTATGTGAACGGGTTATGGTGACGATTTCATCCTAGGAAACAATGTTTTACATTTTTGTAAAGGAAGTACATTTGTTTATCTTTTGAACTTGTTTCGTGAATCTAAAGGGAAATCATTAGGCTTATTGGTCCGTCTAATCATTGCAATCTTTGGATGACCAATATGTGTAAGATAGTAGAACCGATCTTAACTTAGGTTATGTATCTAGATATAACTAATCACAATGCCTGACTTATGATCTGGTATGACTAGTTTTTATTAATTGGTGTAACCGATCCTAAGTAATCACCATGTGATGGTATGATCGATCCTTGTAATTGGTGTGACCGATCCTAGTAATTGGTGTAACCAATCCTAGTAATTGGTGTGAACGATCACGAGTATTGTGTGACCGATACTTGTAATTGGTAACTGGTCCTGGTAACTGGTGTAACCGGTCCTAGTAAATGGTGTGACCGATTACAAGTAATACCATGTGTAGATGGAACTGATCTTTATAACTTGTGTAACCGATCCTAGTGGCTGGGTGACCGACCACAAGTGTTTCCATATGTAGGTATAACTGATCCTAGTGATTGGTAGAACCGATTGAACCCGTATATGTGATTTGGTATTTGATCAATCACATAGTAGTCTTGGAATATAGGTGAACCAATTCTAAACTTGTTTGGAAGCGTGGTATAATCGATTCCAAAAATGCAAATCCATGTAAATATGAAATAAGGATTTGAAGTGAAAAGATGTCAACATACTTTGAACATGAGCAGTAACTCTTATCATTTATTGTTCAAATATATCCCTTAGTACTCAAGGTGATCATGTGCCGAAGAATTTTTTAATTAAGGTATTTGATTTATTTACATTAATTACCAGCAATCAATGTGCATCTCTATAAAATAAAAATTAGTAATGTGCATTTACTAGTTGGAGATTTTCTATTGAGAGATTTCGAAAATTCTGGACAAGCATTTATTGGAATTATGAAAACCGAATTTTTCCATTCATTGCATATCTTGAGAATATTTTCGGTTTTGGAAATTCCTTGGTGTCCAAACATCCTCGGTCTATAAATACCTAAGTTAGGATTTCAAGCAAACTATCCTAAGAGCCAGGCAAACTTAATTTCTTGTTATTTCTAGTAGAGCCGTCTATTCGGAGAGGAAAGCATCATAATTAGGTGAAATCTCTTACGACCGCTCGTTTAAAGACTTCTGAGGGATTAAGAAGCTCTACGAGTACCGTCTATGAGAAACTAGATAATTGCAGTATTATTAGTTTTCGATTGATTTGATTGACTATTGTTTGTTGAAAATTTGATTGCACCTAATTTGTTTATTCTTGAGAATCTTCTCTTTTAATATAAGATTCGACGAGATCTTTAGAACTGTTTGTAGATCTAAAGACATCTTGTGATAATCAATTATTAATAGACTCTGTTCTGTGCGTGATTGATCACAAGAGATTCAAGTGGTGTTGTGCAGGTTATTGAAGATTAAAGAAGATTTGAAGACGAAAGATATTTCTTATTGGTTTTCGTATCTTGTGAATTTCTGTGCATAAACCTTGATCGGCTGGGATCCAACTAGAATCGGATTTATTCGATTGATTAGTTGCATGAGATCGGCGTTCTCAATATATCTATTTGAGATCTATTTTAATTGAGTGTGAATCTGTACTTGACTATTTTGGTAGTTAAAGTTAGATTGGTCTAACCAGACAAAGGAGTTTAGTAGATTAAACATAAGAGCCTTTGTCAACAACTCATCTATATATTGTAGCGAAGACTGATTAAAGTGGTTACCAAACAGATTCTTCCTTTGCTGTTTGGAATATGATCCAAAGGACTTGCTATTCACGTGCGTGACTCTAGAAGTCGAAGGCGCAGGGATACTGAAGGAACTAAGTAGTTAGGGGTAGTCTGCTTGGTCTTAACTATATGAAATTGGTTTAGATTTTGTATAACGGCTTGATTCTGAGAGTATTCAAAACTGGACTAGGTTGTAACGACCCTCAATCTCGTCAACGCTATTAGACTAGATAAGATACGTCTTAACCGCTAGTTACTCGGTTAGTTTAACACGAATATTAATTAATAAGAATTAATCTAACAGCGATTTGAATACGAAACTAGTATCGTTAGATAGGTCTCGAAAAGTTACACAGAATAGGATACTCGAACGTGTCATTCGAATATCGGACAAAGAAGATACCACCGGATTATTGAGAAGGGAAAAATAGTCATCTTGCAATTGCATGCTAAACCGATTTCAGCTCCCCTTATCTTTTTGGTCGGGTTTCTTTAGCAACTTTGGCCTTATCAACCCAATCGAGAGGATAACTCTCATTTCATCTTCTTCTTTATCTTTCATTCTTCTTTCTTCTTCCCTGTTTCTTTTCCTCTCCTTCTCTGTTCGATCTCTGAGTGTCCATGTGCTCTGTGTTTTAATCATCGAAGTAAATCATAAGTGGAAGCTATATAAACGATGATGAAGACGGCGTAGTTGTAATTTATGAAGAAGAACAATCAGAGATTGTTATAGTTTCATGTTAAATCGGTGAAGATCGGAATTAGGGTTTGACATGAAATTAAGAGTTGAACTGAGGTTATGATGGATGAAGAATCGATAGGTTGTTGTTGAGTTGATGAGGTGAGGTTGATTCAGTGGTGAATCATTGAAAAGGCGGAATTAGGGTTTCGTGGAATTGTTCAGAGAAGAGGTAGAAGTTGAATTGAGAGTCTGGAGGAATGATTTGAGATGGGTTTTGACTAATTAAGTGAATTGGGGTCGATGGTGAAGTGTAATTCGAGATTGAAGAAGTTAGGTTTTGGTGGGATTGTTGAGTGGATTTCAGAAGGAGTTGTAGTTGGTGCTGAGTTTGGTCGAAGTCTGGAAGGCAGTGAAAAGGTAAATTGAATTAGCTTTCTTTAATTTGATTATTAAGATTATGTGAAACTGATTATGAAGTTAAGAATTATAGATTGAGTTTTGCTGCAACTTGGGTGTTGTGAACTGTTGGTGTGGAAGTTGATTGAGATGAACTGGGTAAGGGAATGATGTTGTTGATGTGAATTGCAGTTGGAGCAACTGAGCTGAAAGAGAATGCGCAATATTCTGGTAATGAAGTTGTATGAATGTTTAGGATGTGGTCTGCATATGAACTGTTGCAAGTGGTATGGATTACAGAATGGTTGCTGAGTTGTTTTGAATTGTTTTAATGATAATGAAGGTGATGCAAGTGAACTGCATGGGATATCAATGACTGGAGGTAGTGGTGTTAAGGATGTTGTGAATCTGTTGATGCAGGTAAGAATTGTTAGCTGCATTGGTGGTAGTGTTGCATTGTTGTATATGCAGAATTTTCTGAGTTGAAGTATGAATGGTGGTGGTGTTAGAATTCTGAGCTTGTATCTCAGATAATGATGTTGTGTGTTAGTCTGGATTGGTTGGTGTTGATTTCAGTGGTCCTGTGATGGCAAGAAGCTGCAAATGGTAGCCGATGAAGATCCAACATTACAAGTGGATATTGTAAAGAGATTATGTTGTTATGTCTGAAGTTGTGGGTGGTGCAGGTTTGGTTAGATTCATAATTTAGAAATAGTGGTGTTGTTTGTGTTCTGAAATAGAGAGAGAGATGAAGCTAAGTTTGAGCTTGGTTTGATGGGGATTATAAAGTTGTAGATAGTGTTCCTGTGAAAGCTTAGAGCTGCAATTGCAGGTAAAGCTTAGATTACATTTGTATGTTGAATTATATAATCTTATTATAGTGGATATTTATGTTTTGATCATTGAATATAATCAGGTTGGTAGAGTTATGATATAGCTTTGAGTTTTGTCTGGTGTTGCACTTTAATGGTGCATTAGTGCTTGTGGATTATGCAACAGCTTAGGCTAGCAGCCTTTACCCTGAACATATGAATGATTTGAGTTAGCCTTGTTAACCTGAGTCGAATCATCTTGACTCACTGTGTCACTCACCTGAGTCATTGAGCAGTTGACCTGACCTTAGTCGTTGACTTTTACCATGGACTGGACTTTGACCTTTGACTGACGTTTACCGTTAGTTGACTTAGCTGATCGTTGGTTGACTAGTTGAACCGGGCCTTAGATTAATGGGCTGAGTTTATCGGACTTGGGCTTTGACCTAGTATTTCTATTTTGATGTTTGGACCTCTCATTGTCCCAATTATCCTTTGGATTTTTTTACAAAGTTATAAATATTTTTATACATATCAAATGGACTATAGAACCAACATAGTACAACTAGTAAACCTTAGCTATGCTAAAGATAAAGAATGATAGATGTAGAATCATAAATGAGCTTAAAATCATTAAATAAAGTTGTATGAGCCTTTTGGCTAAACTCATAGAGTGCTTGTATATTTAACAGTTAGTCTATTAACAATGATCAATTAAAAGGATGAACCAGTGGATCGTGGATCTCGAGGTAGGCGGGGCTTGTCGTCAAAAGAGGTGGGAATACTTTGAACTCTTTTGAAACCATTATTGTTTCTTTTACAAAAGTTTATGTTTAACAAATTCATGCATTGTCAGTTTGTGCATTTCATGCATTGTTTAGTTTGTATTATGATTGTTCTGTTGATTCTTTGAATCTTTCCGTGAATTGGAAAGGACCTGTGATGTTTTGTTGTCAATATGAATTGTTATGGGAAATGAGAATTTCCACGTGTGGTATATAGGATACGCTCCTTCATTTATATCTACATGAATTCACCTTTTATGCTTATTAGGTGTAGAACAACCCGGCATCAATATAGCTATGTAGGTGTGGAAAAACCCGGCATCACTAATATATATTGTTTGAAGAAGGAATTTGTCCATATACATTGTTTGTGCATTTCCAGTGACTTAGTCAGTTTGATGTTTGGGAAAACATGTATTGTTTTCCAAATCTTGCTCATGATTTCTTTAAAGTTAAATGTTATTCCTGCTGGGCACCCCTTCTAGGGATGATGTACTCACCCATTCCCACTTTCAGTTTCAGATACAGACCAGCGTTGCGCAGCGAAAGCTTCAAGGAGTTGACTCCGTTAATTAGTTAAGTTCTGCTATGTTTATTACGCTGTATATTCTATTTTATTAACCAAATTACAATTATATATGTATCATCTGAGAGGAGTTCTTATATAAATATATTTATGAGCGGTGTTAGTTTTGAGTTAAGTTTTGTAGCCGATTTCTTAATTTAATGTGTAAGTAATGACTTAGATTTTTAGTGCCTCTTTAATTAGTTAATCTCTTGGATTAGTCAGCTGCTAGTCTAGGGGGCGCTACATAGGTCCCGGGGATTTTCTGCTTGGTCCTGTTGTCGTATTGTCTCGATCTCGTACCCATAGACGATCACACAAAGTGTGAATACCGAATTGTTATATTGTATCGACTTTATCCGTAGACGATCACACTTTGTAAGAGGACTAATAAATTGAAACAAAAAGATTGTTGTGTATTTGGGTATCCTCGTCTTTTCAATTTCCATTATAACCTTGTGTGAACCAAAGAGAGCATGTCAATGCACTGAGTTTTTAGGAGTGGGAGGCAAGTACAAGATTCAAATATGGATACAAGGACACGTACCGGTGTAACTGCGGTGCCGGAATCCAATGGGTACACGTACCCAGTGCATACCTAGTGACGATATCGAAAAGGAAGTAGAGGCAGAAACTGTTAGAGCATTGTTCGGTTAAACTCATAAATGTTGCTATATCAAGCTTATTGTCAAGTTTAGTTGTCAAAACTATATCTTGATTTCTAGTCTACAATTAGTTAAGTCTCGTTCTAGGAAAGTGGAGTTGAGAAACACACCAATCATCATTTACGTTCTACCGTTTGAATACAAAGATCAACCGAAGCTTTAAGAGAACTTTATCAGCAAAAGGTAAGTAAGACTGAACCACCTATTTCTCAAGTTATATTCACTTTTCTATCTTCAGACGATTGTCGCATAATAATTAAACTAGCTTGCATAGACAAGAATTTCGATTTGTATCTAATTATTTAGTTTACAAATTTCTCGAAATATAATGACTAAGCTTAATGAACATTTGTCATACTTGATCAAATTCGGTGGAGAACAATTTACTGTTCGGAACCAAATCATGATTCAAGTTTATTATTCGAAAATAGCCTATAACAGTGATAAGTGTCATTGATATTGTTCAGGACTGTTTCGAATCGAATTAGAGCAATATAGAACTACTATGTTCGGAATTTGTCTGAAGTCGTATTACATGTATTCATACACGTAGAGGAGTAGCTATATATCGACTTTCATATTTGTGTGATATGCATACTTGTATGTACATCATGGGAAAATCTGTTTGTTTCGTGATCCGGATAGGTATTTATATCCGTATACAAACCATTGTGGAGCTGTGGTAATGGAACCGGATTAAACTAATCAAACCGGTATGCGAGCAAAACAAGTTCTATGTTCTAGAACCAGTTTAGTACCCAAACCGGTACTAAACTAAACGTTCTGTGAACTCCGGAACCGGCGAAGGTACAAAGTTTTCAAACCGGTACATGAACTAAAAAGTTCTGTAGACTCCGGAACTTTGAATTAGTTCAAATTTTGCAAACCGGTACGTGAACTGAAAAGTTCTATAAGAGTTCGAAACTCGGTAATTGTATAAGTGTGTAAACCGGTTTATGAACTGAGTAGTTCTGTTTTCTCCGGAACTAGGTCATGTAAGTTTGCAAACCGAAGCACATACTATGACTCAGCCGATTCCCAAATAGTTCAAGTACTTGTACTATGTACATTTACAAAGCTATCTTAGACCTAAAGTTGCCTAGGCTATGAAGTCTATATAAGGGGAACTCTTGGAAACTGTGATCTTTGAATCCTGACACTACTTTTTGGTGTATCCTAGTTGTATCTAGAGTCATCCTCTCCAGAAGCCTTTTTAGGGTTTAGCGATTACAAAAACTTCATTGGCATTCATGAAGCCAGGTCTAGTTATCTTTTATCTTGATAACTTGAGTATCCTGATCTTGATTGTTTGTAGAGCCTTGCTCCATCAATCAAGATAGATAGTAATCAACAAGTCTCTTCGTCTCATACTTCGTTGTATCCGTAAGTTTTATATTTGTAAGGTGAATAATAATCTAAGATGCACTTCGGGTTGCATAAGTCCGGATTTTGAGGATATCCAGACGTCTGTCTAAGTTGCTATCGATTTCCATCACATGGATCTATCTGTTAGAGCATAGCTCGGTTGAATCCACCAAGTGTTGGTATGTCAAGTTTGACTGTCATATTTTATTGAATCAAAACTCAATTAAAGAGTCACTTGATTATATACTAGAGACAACTTCGTACAGGTTAGGATAGCAAGATTAGGATTATGAGACATACAAGTATTACTCAAAGACTTGAATAATGTGAAGAAGTAACAAGCTACATCGACAACATCATCCTTCCTCTTGAGGTTAATAATATTGTGACTTGAACTGTTTCATTCCTAACGTATCTTTCAAGTCGTGCTATATTGAAAACATAATTGCGAAGTTGTGAATGATAATACTCTAGTACACATAGTGTTAAGGAATTAGAATACGAAGTATAACGCTTATCTTTTGAACTTCGTATATAAGACATCGACATAATCGTATGAATGCTATTGTGATTATATGTATGGGTAATGGTGAAGATTTCATCCTAGGAAAGAATGTTTACATTTATTTAAAGGAAGTACATTCATGAACTTGTTTTATGAATCGAAAGGGAAATCTCTAGGCTTATTGGTATTGTTATTAATTGCATATCTTTGGATTACCAATATGGGTGAGTTAGTAGAACCGATCATAACTTGTTATGTATCTTGGTAAAACTAGTCACAATGCCGGACTTATGTATTGGTATGAATTTTATTAGTATAACCGACCCTAAGTAATCACCTAAGATGGTATGATCGATATTTGTAATTAGTGTAACCGACCCTGGTAATTGGTATGACCAAACACAAAAGAGTTGTGTAATCGATCCTTGTAATTGGCGCAACCGGTCCTGGTAATTGGTGTAACCGTTCCTAGTGACTTGTATAACCGATCACAAGTATTACTTTCAGAGCATAGCTCGGTTGAACCCACCAAGCGTTGGTATGTCAAGTTTGGTTGTCATATTTTAGTGAGCCAAAACTCATTTTAAAGAGTCGCTTGATTATGTACTAGAGTCAACTTCGTATAGGTTAGATTGAAAGTATTCGGATATGAGACATTACAAGTATTGCGAAGACTTGAAGAAGTAAGGAGTTACAACGACAACATCATCCTTCCACTTGAGGTTAGTAATGTTTGACTTGAACTGTTTCATTCCATAACGTATCTTTCAAGTCGTGCATATTGAAAACAAAACTGCGAAGCATGAATGGTTATACTCTAGTTAGACATAGTATTAAGGAATACAATACGAGGTTTATTGCTTAACCATTAAACTTTGTAGATAAGACATCGACATAATCGTTTGAATGCTATTGTGATTATGTATGGGTATAAGGTGAAGATTTCATCCTAGGAAACAATGTTTTACATTTGTTTTAAGGACGTAAATTCATGAACTTGTTTTATGAATCAAAAGAGAAATCGTCAGGCATTATTGGTATTGTTATTCATTGCATATCTTTGAACTACCAATAAGTGTGATTAGTATAACCGCTCATGACTTGTTTATGTTCTTGGTAAAACTATTCACAAAGGCCTGAATTTTGTATCGGTATGACTTTTATTAGTGAAATCGATCTTAAGTAATCACCTGAGATGGTATGATCGATTTAATGTTATTGGTATGACCGACTCCGGGGAACCGATCCTAGTAAGAGGTGCAACCTATCACAAAGGGGAATCGATCCTTGTATGAGGTGCAACAAGGTTTTAGCAGAAAGGGGAATCGATCCTATGGACATGTGAAACACGTTTTTAGGCAAAGGGAAACCGATCATATGGACATGTGCAGCAAGTAAAAGTTAGATACCATATATATGTTGGGTACCGATCCTAGTACCTAGTCAACCGAATTTTGGTAACTAGCGTTCCTATGCAAAGTACTCACATGGAGGTAGAACCGAAACTTGTTTTTGTAGAACCGTGAAACCCATGTTTGGTGAATGAGTGTTCTTGATCAATCACGTAGTTCTTGAAATTCAGATGAACTAATTCTAAACTTGTTTGGAAGTGTGAAAAATCGGTTTCAAGATTGTAAGTATGAAAGAGTACTACAAAGTAAAGATGTCTACATACTTTGAACTTATGCAGTAACGCTTATCATTAATTGTTCAAAGTTATTCCTTAATAGCTAAAGGAAGAAAATCCCGGATTGAATAAAATAAATTGAGAATCTTTTATTTAAGGTTTTTAATTTATTTTTGGAAAATAAAACTTAGTAATATGCATTTGCTAGTTGGATATTTTCTAAGAGATTTTGGTCATTATTTGGACAAATCATTTCCAGGAATTATGGCAACCGAATCTGGAATATATTGCATATGTTGAGAATATTTTCGGTTTTGGAAATTCCTTGGTGTCCAAACTTCCTTGGTCTATAAATATCAAAGTTTGCATTTCGAGCAAACTAATCCTCAGAGACAACGAAACTATCTCAGTTGTGCTGCTACTGGTGAAGCCGCCTATTCGAAAGAAGAGAGTAACCTAATTAGGCGAAATCTCTTACGACCGCTCAGTTTAAAGACTTCTTTGGGATTGAGAAGCTCTATTAGTACCGTTGGTTGGAAACTAAACAATTGCGGTTTATATTTTGTTTTCGATTGATTTGATTGACTAACGGTGGTTGAACTTTGATTGCACCTAGTTTGTTTATGCTTGAGAATCTTCTCTTCTGATATAAGATTCACTCAAACTAGATTGAAGTTTCGACGGGGATCTTTAGACTGTTTGTAGATCTAAAGACGTCTTGTGATAATCCATTGATAACAGGCTCCGTTCTGTGCGTGATTGATCATAAGAGATTCAAGTTGATTGTGTGCAGGTGTTTATTGAAGATCTAATAAGATTTGAAGACAAAGAAGACTTTGAAGATTTCTGATTTGGGTTCATAATCTTTGGTGTGCACAATACTTGTTTCGGTAAAAGAGGATCCAACTATAATCGGTTTATCCTTGTGGTAGATTAGATTGATTAGTTGTGTAGATCGGCATCAATATAATTCTTTGTGATTAAAAGTATTGATTGCAAAATATTAACAATTACTTTGGTAGTTGATAATAAGATAGATCTAAGAACCTGACAAAGGAGTTTATTGAGATAAACAGAAGAGCCTTTTGTCGAACTCACATCACTTGGTTGAAAAGAGTTGATACCAAACAGATTTGTTGTTCCTTTACTGTTTGGAATACGAACCAAAGGAATTGTTCCAAGTACGTGACTTATTACAGGTCGGAGGCGTGAGAATACAGACGGAACTAGGTGAACTATATGCTTTTTTGCTTGGTCTTAACTATACAAAGTTGGTTTGATTTTGTATAGCGGATTAATCCTGAGAGTATTCAATTCTGGACAAAGTCCCAGGGTTTTTCTACGTTTGTGGTTTCCTCGTTAACAAAATCTTGTCGTGTCATTTACTTTTATTCCCGCAATTATAATTGTTGTTATTATAATTTAAAGTAAAGTACACAAACAATAATTCCTATTGTGTTTGGTTAAGTCCGAACCTTTTATCAAGTAAACATACTTCGTTGTTGTATTATCTCGATCTCGTCTCCATAGACGATCGCACGAAGTGTGAACCGATTAGTTGTATTGTCTTGACTTAGTCCATAAACAACCACTTTCGGAGAAAGGACTTATAGGTGCAAAAGTTTTAGTTTGAGGTATATTTGCGTACCCTCGTCTTTTCAATTGGTATCAGAGCAGGCAAACACGAAAAGATCTAACAATCTGTGTTTGGTGCGATTCAAACTATAAGAACTGAATCTAATGAATGATTCAGTTAACGTAAAGCAAGACATCAAGAGTTTTGAATTAACACTTGATGATGGCATGAACGATTCAATATCTGAAGAAATCATCTCTAGATATTCTACGAGACAAGTTAAGCTTGTTAATGATGTAGAAACTGATGACAAATGGAAAATTTGTCTAGAAGAAAGGATGGATGAAATTTTCAATGATGATGACTCAGATTTTGAACGAGAAGTAGAAGAGGATATCTCAGAATACTCTAAACTATTGAATCCTTTGAAAAATAAAAAACCGAGTTCTTCAGATTTCGTTGGTCTTATGACCCCTCTTTGTCGTGAAAACAAGAAATTGAAGAAGGTTTCTCAAGGATATCATATTGGTTACCAAATCAGTGATTCTCTTCTTAAATATCGTACTGACGATCTAAATTCTAAGAAATTAGAATGTGAAAATCTTCGAAGAGATCTCTTTTTGTCGAAAAACAAACTTGTTGAATCTGAAGCAAGGGTTAATTCTCAACCAAAGAGTTTTGAAGAGAAAGAAGGTGTATATCTCTGAGGATAAAAACATCTTAAGAATGCTCTAGCTGGTGCTCTTGATAAAATCAAGACATTGGAAGAAGAAATTTTGGATCTTAAAAAGTTCAATGTTAGCTCAAACAATTTAACCTCAATGTTATAAGCAAGTAGAAATCATCGTGATACACGAGGATTTGGCTATAAGGGAATAGATGCTTCAAATATTAACAAAGAGGTAAAATTTGATAAAGCTATTAATTCTTCTCAACCAGAGGCTTCCACTGTTGTCAAAAACGTTACTATTTCTTGTGAAGAAGTAAATCCAGTCAAGCCTAATAATTGTGTTCAACCAACAACAATCAAAGAGACCACTTCTGCTAATGTCAAGAAAGCAACAACATTGAACAAAGATAAGAAGAAGAAGAAAAAAAATCGTCGAGCTCCAATGCAAGAGGATCCACAAAAAGGTAACACTAAAACTCATACTTCGTATGTTTATACTAAACACTTTTATTATTGTGGTAATAAAGGACACTTGCAATGGGGACGCAGAGTTCGTAAGATGCAAGACACACTTTCTTTTGTATCAAACGAATTGGCTAAGATTGCTCCCCAAAGAAACTCAGATCGGTGTTGTCTAAAGTTTAGGCAAAAGAATTATTATAATGGTAGTTCAAATTTTGCATATCACTCGAAAAGGTCATTTCATAAAAGACCCAATTATAGAAAGAGAGATGACTTTTTTAAATGCAAAAACAAGATCTGATGTTCCAAATTGGAGAAAGGATATTTCGCAATGAATTCAAAAGGACAATCGTCCTAATGATATGAAGGAGAAAGCCACTCCTGCGAAACCCATCTCTAAATGGGTCCCGAAGTCCTCCATAGCCAAGAAGGGACCAAAATTTAGTCACAAGAATGACTCTCAGCTGTTAATTGTTGGTGGCAATAATTATAAGGGTCTTCTTGAAAGACTAAAGAAAGACATCATGTCTGAAATCTCTTGTACTAGTAAAGTTTGTGATAATGACACTCTTCATCACAAGTCAAAGAAGAAAAACAAGAGATGGAACAAAAGAAAACAAACCAAGAAAGAGGTCAAGAATGATGATTATGTCTTAGTCACTCATGACGAACAAGACAAGGCTCAACTCAACACAACCTAGTTGTGTTAGAATGTGCATGCTCACCTTGGTTCTCAATCTTTTGAAAGGTGAGGAAGCACATGAAACTGAGCACATGATCTCTCGGTTATTATATGACTAATTAACATCTTTAAGGAGATTTATTTTCTTATATACTCACATTTTCTCTATCTATAATTGAGGTATTGATAGAAACGGTAATTTTTAGTTTATGATGTTGATATCTATTGATCATATATGTGTAGCCATTGTTTTTACGGTTAAAAATGTCCAAAAATCACTAAATTCGGACATCGTATGCAAAAGTTATGTCAAAAACAGTTTAGTATTGTGATCCTTCACTGGAAACACATGGGTACCTATCCTAGTGAGAGGTGCAACACATGGGTACCGATCCTAGTGAGAGGTGCAATACGAAGAAGTGTAAAACTGTTTTGCCTATAACTTCTTCGTCCGAACTCGGAATGACCTCATCCTTTTTGCGTTGTCGTCGTAATTCAATTTCCTAAAAGATTGAGGTAATTGGAATACTTGATTTCATTTTGAATATTTATGGTGTATTGGAAATTGATTTATGAGATGTATGTTTTCGGTCTTCATAACCTTAATATTCGATCTCATATGTTGTGAACCCTTATGGTTTGGGTGACTTTTTGGTTTAGCAGGATTAAGTTCTAGCCCATGTTGGTAGGATTTATCAAAGGATCATGAGGGGTTCTCATATAAACAATATGTGAAAAAGTCACATTATGTTGAATCGTTTGGTTTAGCATAAAAGCATGTGTTTTGGGGTTTTTGACTTTTGCTTGCAATAGTTAAAAACCGGTTTTCAACCTTTCTCTGGTAAAGGTTGGTTGTTGTAATTCTTTTGTTTTGTATAAGGATGACAACACAATGATATTTCGCTATCAATTCTCCCTGGAAGAAAATGCAAACATATTGGAGAAGAGAATGTGAAATTTGAGGTAACGAGTTTGTTAGTTAATCGTTTTCCTGTTTAAGAAAAGCCTGATTTTATTTCATATATTTATTGCTTTTGCTTAACAAAATTTCGGTACAATTGATGTTTTATTACATTATTGCGTATGGATGTGTGTGTGATTCAATTGGTTCCGGTTAATAAAAACTATTGTTATCTTGCTTTATTGTTTGGTATCAATCGTTTAGGGTTACAAAATTTCGGTGCAATTATGGTGCTTTAATGTCTATGTTGTTTCAATTGCTTCCGGTTGAGGTGAATAATTATGCAAGTTGATTTATTTGGTTTGTATGAATTGTTTATGGATTAACGAAAGAAAATGTTTACGGGATGAATTGTTTAGTCCAATTCGATTCCGGATAAGAGAAACTAAGTTAATTCTGATCTTAGTTAGACTTATCAAAGAGGAGGTTTCGGTTATTCAAGTCAAATCGAATGCCATAACAAGAAATGCTAGTTAACTAACCTAGTATTTGTCTTGTTTAAAAGTTAAAGGTCTAAGTTATATGGATAATTAGAACCTGGTGAGAAAAATAGAGTTATCTTTATTTTGGTATTATCGAACAAGCGATTGTATTTGTACAATCGGTTTAGCAAAGGGACTAAGGTGCTTAGTCGATTTTTTGTTTGCTAAACTATTAGGGAAAATTGCTTCGGGCAATTTTTTCTTGGTAACATATAAAAATAAAATTACTTTGTAGTTTCAGTTTTGATATTGGTTATCAAAAATGGTGTGTGGAACCCTCGTGCTTAACTTTATAGGTTGCAAGTCTATTGAGATTTGTAAGATCCTTTCGGTTTGTCCTTTACTTTTTCGTTTCTTTGTTATTTTGTGACAAAAAGGGGGAGAAATATATGGAGTAAACAAGTGATACTGGTATTGATTTATATTTATTGGTATCACTAAGGGAAAGGATATTGGTGCTTAAACGTTTATCTAGCGAAAGACTAAAAGCATAGACTAAGGGGGAGTAGCATATCATATGATATTTGCAGTTATATGGACTACAAAGGAATAACAAAAATGTGCGGATTGAAAATCTACCTATCTTACCTTTAAGGGTAGTATTAGCTTTGTTATTATAATGTCAAAAACGGCATTTAAGGATTGAATGTGTACAGGTTATTGTGTTTTTGAATTCGGGAATCAAGTGTATGTGTAATGAATTCTTGTAATTTGTTTATCCATATGATGTATGAGTTTTGTTACTAAAATTGACAAAGGGGGAGATTGTTAGACCATAACTCAGTTGAATCCACCAAGCGTTGGTATGTCAAGTTTGGTTGTCATATTTTAGTGAGCCAAAACCCATTTTAAAGAGTCGCTTGATTATGTACTAGAGTCAACTTCGTATAAGTTAGCTTGAAAGTATTAGGATATGAGACATTACAAGTATTGTGAAGATTTGAAGAAGTGAAGAAGTAAGGATCTACAACGACAACATCATCCTTCCACTTGAGGTTAGTGATATTTGACTTGAACTGTTTCATTCCCTAACGTATCTTTCAAGTCGTGCATATTGAAAACAAAACTTTGAAGCATGAACGATTATACTCTTGTTAGACATAGTATTAAGGAATACAATACGAGGTTTATTGCTTAACCATTAAACTTTGTAGATAAGACATCGACATAATCGTTTGAATTCTATTGTGATTATGTATGGGTATAAGGTGAAGATTTCATCATAGGAAACAATGTTTTACATTTGTTTTAAGGACGTAAATTCATGAACTTGTTTTATGAATCGAAAGAGAAATCGCCAGGAATTATTGGTATTGTTCTTCATTGCATATCTTTTGAACTACCAATATGTGTGATTAGCATAACCGCTCATGACTTGTTTATTTTCTTGGTAAAACTATTCACAAAGGCCTGACTTTTGTATTAGTATGACTTTTATTAGTGAAACCGATCTTAAGTAATCACCTGAGATGGTATGATCGATTTAGTGTTATTGGTATGACCGACTCTGGGTAAAGGGAAACCGATCCTAGTAAGTGGTGCAACCTATCACAAAGGGGAATCGATCGTTGTATGAGGTGCAGCAGGTTTTTAGCAGAAAAGGGAACCGATCCTATGGACATGTGCAACAAGTACAAGTTAGATACCATATATATGTGGGGAACCGGTCCTAGTATCTAGCCAACCGAATTTTTGTAACTAGCGAGACTATGAAAAGTACTCACATGGAGGTAGAACCGAAACTTGTTTTGGTAGAACCGTGAAACCCATGTTTGGTGATTGAGTGTTCTTCATCAATCACGTAGTTCTTGAAAGTCAGATGAACCAATTATAAACTTGTTTGGAAGTGTGGCAAATCGGTTTCAAGATTGGAAGTATGAAAGAGGACTTACAAAGTAAAGATGTCGACATACTTTGAACATGTGCAGTAACGCTTATCTTTAATTGTTCAAAGTTATTCCTTAATAGCTAAAGGAAGAAAATCCCGGATCGAATAAAATAAATTGAGAATCTTTTATTTAAGGTTTTTAATTTTATTTTTGGAAAATAAAATTAGTAATGTGCATTTGCTAGTTGGAGATTTTCTAAGAGATTTTCGGTCATTATTTGGACAAAGCATTTCCAGGAATTATGGAAACCGAATCTGGAATATATTGCATATCTTGAGAATATTTTCGATTTTGGAAATTCCTTGGTGTACAAACTTCCTTGGTCGATAAATATCAAAGTCTACATTTCGAGCAAACTAATCCTCAGAGACAGCAAAAATATCTCAGTTGTGCTGCTACTGGTAAATCCGCCTATTCGGAGAGAAGAGTAACCTAATTAGGAGAAATCTCTTACGACCACTCAGTTTAAAGACTTCTTTGGGATTGAGAAGATCCTATTAGTACCGTTGGTGGGAAACTATATTTTGTTTTCGATTGATTTGATTGACTAACGATGGTTGAACTTTGATTACACCTAGTTTATTTATACTTGAGAATCTTCTCTTCTGATATAAGATTCACTCACACTAGATCGAAGTTTTGACGGGGATCTTTAGATTGTTTGTAGATCTAAAGAAGTCTTGTGATAATCCATTGTTAACAGACTCCATTCCGTGCGTGATTGATCACAAGAGATTCAAGTTGATTGTGTGCAGGTGTTTATTGAAGATCTAAGAAGATTTGAAGACAAAGAAGACTTTGAATATTTCTGATTTGGGTTCATAATCTTTGGTGTGCACAATACTTGTTTCGATAAAAGAGGATCCAACTATAATCGGTTTATCCTTGTGGTAGATTAGATTGATTAGTTGTGTAGATCGGCATCAATACAATTGTTTGTGACTAAAAGTATTGATTGCAAAATCTTAAAAATTACTTTGGTAGTTGATAATAAGATAGATCTAAGAACCTGACAAAGGAGTTTATTGAGATAAACAGAAGAGCCTTTTGTCGAACTCACAACACTTGGTTGAAAAGAGTTGATACCAAACAGATTTGTTGTTCCTTTACTGTTTGGAATACGAACCAAAGGAATTGTTCCAAGTACATGACTTATTACAAGTCGGAGGCGTGGGAATATAGACGGAACTAGGTGACTATAGGTTTAGTTGCTTGGTCTCAACTATACGAAGCTGGTTTGATTTTGTATAACGGCTTAATCCTGAGAGTATTCAATTCTGGACAAGGTCCTTGGATTTTTCTGCATTTGCGGTTTCCTCGTTAACAAAATTGATGTGTCATTTACTTTTATTTCCCACAATTATAATTGTTGTTATTATAATTTAAAGTAAACTACACAAACGTTAATTCATATTTACGTGATAAGTAATCCTATTGTGTTTGGTTAAGTCCGAACCTTTTATCAAGTAAACATACTTCATTGTTATATTGTCTCGATCTCGTATCCATAGAAGATCACACGAAGTGTGAACCGATTAGTTGTATTATCTCGACTTAGTCCATAGACAATCACTTTCGGAGAAAGGACTCATAGGTGGAAAAGTTTAAGTTTGAGGTATATTTGGGTACCCTCGTCTTTTCAAATACCATGAGAATATGGTAACCGGTCCTGGTAATTGACATAACCGGTCCTGGTAACTGATGTAACCGGTCCCGGTAACCATATTAAGGTAGGACCGATCCTTGTGTTTGGTAGAACCGTAAACCCATGATTAGTGTATTGATAATGTGCATTTACTAATTAGAGATTTTTTAGTGAGATTCGGTAATATTGGACAAAGCATTTCCAGGAATTATGAAAACCGATTTGGGCGTTTATTGCATGTCTTAAGAATATTTCGGTTTTGGAAATTCCTTGGTGTCCAAACATCCTTGGTCTATAAATACCCAAGTTTGCATTTCGAGCAAACAATCCTAAGAGCTAGCAAAACTACCTTGTTGTGTTGTTACTGGTGGAGCCGTCTATTTGGAGAGGAAAGTACTCTAATTAGGCGAAATCTCTTACTACCGCTCGTTTAAAGACTTATGTGGGATCAAGAAGCTCTACGAGTACCGTTAGTGGGAAACTAGATAATTGAAGTATTATTAGTTTTCGATTTGATTTGATTGACTAACTGTTGTTGAACTTTGATTGCACCTAGTTTGTTTATTCTTGAGAATCTTCTCTTCTGATATAAGATTCACTCAGACTAGATCGAAGTGTCGACGGGATATTTATAACTGTTTGTAGATCTAAAGATGTCTTGTGATAATCCATTGTTAACCGACTCCGTTCTGTGCGTCATTGATCACAAGAGATATAAGTTGTGGTGTGCAGGTGTTTATTGAAGACTAAAGAAGATTTGAAGACAAAGAAGATTTCTTATTGGTTTCATATCTTTGGTGTGCACAAAACTTGATCGGCTGGGATCCAACTATAATCGGTTTATCCTTGATAGATTTGATTGATTAGTTGTGTAGATCGGCATCACTATATAGTATCTTGGTAGATTCTATATTTGATTGCAAAATCTAAACTCTGCTACTTTGGTAGTTGTTGGATAGATAGATCTAAACCCGACAAAGGAGTTTGTTGGACTAAACAGAAGAGCCTTTGTCTAACTCATATCATTGAAATTGAATAGAGTTGTTACCGATCAGATTTGTTGTCCCTTTACTGTTTGGATTAAGAACCAAAGGAATTGTTCCAGTGTGTGCACTTATCTAATATCGGAAGTGCATGGATACTGAAGAAACTAGGTGAACTATAGGTTTAGTTTCTTGGTCTCAACTATACGAAGTTGGTTTGATTTTGTATAGCGGCTTAATTCTGAGAGTATTCAATTCTGGACTAGGTTCCGAGGTTTTTCTGTATTTGCGGTTTCCTCGTTAACAAAATCTTGTTGTGTCATTTACTTTTATTTTCTGAAATTATAATTGTTGTTATTATAATTTAAAGTAAATTACACAAACGTTAACTTTGTATTACTTGATAGTGATCTAATAGAGTTTTGTTAAGTCCGGACCTATTATCAAGTAATCACACTTTGATTGTCGTATTGTATCGATCTCGTATCCATAGACGATCCTACAAAGTGTGAATACCGATTCGTTGTGTTGTCTCGACCCAGTCCATAGACAATCACTTTCGGTAAGAGTTTAAGATTGTGGTATATTTGGGTACCCTCGTCTCTTAAATTGGTATCAGAGCAGGCAAACATGAAAATATCTAACAATTTGTGTTTGGTGCGATCCAACCTATTAGAAATGAACTCGAGTTCGGATGAATCGATTTCAGTTAACGTACTTCCTAAATTTGACGGAACAAACTATCTATGGTGGAAATCTGCTATGAGATCTTTTCTTCAATCAAGAGACTTTAAAACTTGGCTATTAGTCGTCGATGGTTATAATCTCCCGAAAATAGAAAATTCAAAAACTGAGTTTAAACGCTTAGTAGATTATTCTAACAAAGAAAAGGCTTTTGCAAAGCAGCATTCAGATGGTTTGAATGTTATTATACATGATGTAAGTCGTGATCTACAACATCATGTATCAATATGCCAAACTTCAAAGGAAACTTGGGATAATCTTCAGATCGTATCGAAGCAAATACATCAGAGAAATAAGCTAGACTTCAAACTCTTACGTCTGATTGGGAGAACCTTCGAATGGATGACAACGATACTTTTGAAGAGTTTCATATTAAACTCTCTGAGATAGTTAATGCTTCTTTCTCACTTAGAAATACTATTTCTGAAAAAGATATAATATGCAAAATTCTCATATCGTTTCCATCTAGGTATGATTCTAAGAAGCATGCAATCATAGAATCTAACAATCATTTCTGTTTATCAAGAAGTTCTGTTGTTGGAAAACTAAAGATATTTGATCAGGAGTACTTATCTAAACAAAAAGACAACTTGGCCTATAAAGCCATCAAAAATCCACTGACCCAAGGTCCGGAAGACTCCCAAGATCAGGAAGATTTAGATGTTGAAGATGAAACTGAACTAAATCATCATTTGTCTCTTATTACTCAACAATTCAAGAAATTATTGAGACATCGAAAAAAAGAATCCCCTGTGTCAAAAAGGAATAGTATTTCTACACATACAAGTGAAGACACTTGGGATGATAATGTTGTTATTCCTCAATGTTACAAATGTAGATGTTTTGGTCATATTTCTCCAGACTGTCCAACTCAGTATACTCAGTGGAAAAGAAATGCATATACTGCCACTCTTGACTATTCCCCTGACAAGGATAATAAATATTATATGCTAGATCATGTTGCAACTATTGCAGAAGTCTGTGACTCTGAAATACTTTCAACATTAAATACCCAAGAAGAGCTCACTCCTACGATTTTCAAACAAAATTTTCCTTGTGAAGATAAAAGAACTCAGTTTCTTGAATTCGAAGTTAATGAAATAAAGTCATTGCTTGATCAGTTCAGATGAAAATATCTGAATGATAAATAAAATTTAACAAGCGTCTTGTGGAAATTGAGGCCTCTCAGTGTTCCGAGAAAGAACAAGTATCTAAACTCATTTTTGACAGTAAGTGTTGTCAAGATGAAATAAGAAAGTTAAAAGCAGAGAATCTGAAATTGAGAGATAAACTTAACTACTCTGGGAAATCATCACTTGATATGAATATATCAAAACGCAAGGAAGAAGGGTTGAATAAATCTATAAAACCTAAGACTTGTAACCGGAATACTTCTGGGGCTTGTTTCCGATGCAAGCAATGGGGGCACTATCAATAACAATGTCCTGGAATTAAACAGAGAGAGAAACTCTGCAAATCCAAACATTCAATATCTAAGTCTAGATCAAAAATCACTTCTGAATTTCAACGTAAAAAAATTAAATAATATGGTTTTTCGACATCAATATTTTACTCTAAACTTGAGAAACGAACCAAACAGTTCAAACATAAAGGTTTCTCAAATCTGTAAGAATGTTGAAACCTCTAAGGGAGAAAAATTCAACAACCGAAAGGTGATAACCTAACTAGTTATCATGAATCCTTACTTGTTGCCCTCAAAAAGTAATCAGTAAAGATATGTATATAAATATTTTAATAAAAATATTTCTAAAATAAATTTTCAGTTAAGAAACTAAATGAAATAATTTTCTCAAAGATTTGAGAAAAACTTTTCTTATTTATAAGAGGAAAGACCTCTTATTTCATTTTATAGAGATCTGACAAAATGTCTACCTCTAGTTGCAACTCTCGCAAAACTGAAAAATAGACCATATTGTTTCCTAACAAGAAACTACGTCTCGAATCTTCAGATGGTGATTCAGATGCATCTCCAGAGCTTTATCAAGATGTTCCTAATGAAGAAATTTCATCTCTTAATTATAATCTTCTCAAGAATCTTTCACTAAATTAGATCTGATCTTATGTGAAATAAGGAACATGGAAAAGGATTTGCGAAAGGAAGTAAAGGAAGTCAATGACAATGTTATTAGTCTTGAATCAAGATTAGTAATCATAGAAGATGATTGTAACCCTGTGAAATCTTCTGATCCAGCTTCACATAAGATATCAGAGGAAATTCTAAAGGAATAAAATTAGAGTCTTATGATCAAAAATAAACATCAGTTTTTGATTATTTCAATTATTGTATAAGGTCTAATTCTGAATAAAACTATCTATTATTTATGAATAAAATTATTAGTTTATAATTTTTCTTGTGATAGTTTTTCGATTACATAGCCTGTGATTGAATGCTTTATATTATTGCTATGTGTTTATTGGATGTTTGATTTCGGTTTTCTTAACCTTAATATTCGATCTCATATGATGTGTGAACCCTTATGGTTTGTGTGGCATTTTGATTTAGCGGGATTAATTTCTAGCCGATGTTGGTAGGCTTTATCAATGGATCATAAGGTGTTCTGATTGAAACTCATATGTGAAAAAGTCACAATATGTTGAAACGATTTGTATTTAACATAAAAGCATATATGTTTCGGGTTTTCAACTTTTGCTATTGGCACGCATTAGTTAAAACTGATTCAACCTTTCCCTGGTAAAGGTTGCTTTTGTTGTTGTTCTTTTGTTATTGAGAGAGGATGACAACACAATGGGGGAAAGTTTTAACTTGAACTTGCACTTAATGATATATATTTCTGGGGAGAAGTGAATGCGGAATCTGAAGTAACGAATTTGTTAGTTAATCGTTTTCCTGTTTAAGTAAAGCTTGAGTTTATTGCATATATTTTTGCTTAACAAAATTCGGTACAATTGATTTTGATTCCATTATCTGTGTATGGATGTATGTGTGTGTGCGATTCAATTGTTTCCGGTTAAGAAAAACTGGTTTGATAACTTTCTTTATTGTTTGGTATTAATTGTTTTAGACTTAACGAAATTTCGGTGCAATTGCGGTACTTTAATGTCTATGTTTGTTTCAATTGCTTCCGGTTAAGAGAAATAATTGTGCAAGTCAATTTATTTGGTTTTTATGCATTGTTTATGGCTTAAAAAAATACGATATCATTTGTTTAGTTCGATTCCGGATAAGAGAAAATAAGTTAATTCTGATCTTAGTTAGACTTATCAAATTAAAGGATTCGGTTATCCAAGTTTAATCGAATGTCTTGACAAGAAATATTAGTTAACTAACCTAGTACTTGTCTTGTCTAAAGTGTAAGGTCTAAGTTATTATCTGAATAATTAGAGCCTGATGAGAAAAATAAAGTTAATTCTGATCTTTATTTTTGTCTTATCGAATAAACGATTGTATTTGTACAATCGGTTTAGCAAGGGAACTAAGTTTCTTGGTCAATTTGTTAAAATATTAGGGAAAATTCCTTCCAGCAATTGTTTCCTTGATAACATATTAAAACCAAATTACTTGTAGTTTCGGTTTTGATATTGGTTATCTAAAATGGTATGTGAAACCTTCGTGCTTAACTCTTATAGGTTATAAAATTCTTTTAGATTTGTAAGATCCTTTCGGTTTTGGTATTTGCTCGGACCATTGTCATTTTGTGACAAAAAGGGGGAGAAATATATGGAGTAAACAAGTGATTTATTATCACTTAGGAAAGGACAATTGTGCTTAAATGTTATATCTAACGAAAGAGTAAAGCATTGACTAAGGGGGAGAAACATATCATATAGGGATTGTAGTTATTTGGACTAAAAAAGGGAAATAACAAAGATGTGCGGATTGAAAATCTACATATCTCACCTTTAGGGGAAGTATTAGCTTTGTTATTTAAATGTCAACTACGACATTTATGGATTGAATATATGTAGGTTATTGTGCTGTTGAAACTTGGAATCAATCGTATGTATAATGAATTTTTGCAATTTGTTTATCCATATGTATTAAGAGTTTTGTCACTAAAATTGAAAAAGGGGGAGATTGTTAGAGCATAGCTCGGTTGAACACTCCAAGCGTTGGTATGTCAAGTTTGGTTGTCATATTTTAGTGAATCAAAATTCAATTAAATAGTCGCTTGTTTATATACTAGAGACAAATTCGTATAGGTTAGGCTATAAAGATTAGGATTATGAGACATACAATTATTACTCGAAGACTTGAAGAATGTGAAGAAGTAACAAGCTACATCGACGACATCATCTTTCCTCTTGAGGTTAGTAATATTGTGACTTAAACTGTTTCATTACTAGCGTATCTTTCAAGTCATGCTATATCGAAAACATAACTGCGAAGCTGTGAATGATTATACTCTAGTAGACACGGTATTAAGGAGAATACGAAGTATAACGCTTATCTTTTAAACTTCGTATATAAGACATCGACATAATCATATACATGCTATTGTGATTATGTGTATGTGTAAAGGTGAAGATTTCATTCTAGGAATCAATGTTTACATTTGTTTAAAGGAAGTACATTCATGAACTTGTTTTATGAATTGAAAGGGAAATCGCTAGGTTTATTGGTATTGTTATTCATTACATATCTTTGGATTACCAATATGTATGAGTTAGTAGAACCGAAAATAACTTGTTATGTATCTTGGTAAAACTAGTCACAATACCTGACTTATGTATTTGTATGAATTTTATTAGTGTAACCGATCCTAAGTAATCACCTAAGATAGTATGATCTATATTTGTAATTGGTGTAACCGATCCTGGTAATTTGTATGACCAATCACAAAAGAGTTGTGTATTCGATCCTTGTAATTGACGCAACCGGTCCTAGTAATTGGTGTAACCGATCCTAGTGACTAGTGTAACCGATCACAAGTAATACCATGATAATATGGTAACCAGTTCTGGTAATTAACGTAACCGATCCTGGTAACTGATGTAACCAGTCTCAATAACCATATTAAGGTAGAACCGATCCTTGTGTTTGGTAGAACCGTAAACCCATGATTAGTGTATTGATATTTGATCAATCACATAGTTGTTCTTAGAATACAGATGAACCAATTCTAAACTTGTTTGGAAGTGTGGTATAATCGGTTCCAAGATTGTAACTATGAAAAGGATTTACAAAGAAAAAGATGTCGACATACTTTGAACATGTTCAGTAACTTTTATCTTTTATTGTTCAAAGATATTCCTTAATAACTCAAGGAGATCCCGGACCGAAATAAATTAAGAATCTTTTAATTAAGGTTATTAATGTTATATGCCTTTAATTACCAGCAATTAAATGCATATCTCTGGAAAATAAAAATTGGTAATATGCATTTACTAATTGGAGATTTTCTAGTGAGATTTCGGAATATTGGACAGAGCATTTCCAGGAATTGTGAAAACCGATTTGGCATTTATTACATATCTTAAGAATATTTCGGTTTTGGAAATTCCTTGGTGTCCAAACATCCTTGGTCTATAATCACATAGTTGTTCTTAGAATACAGATGAACCAATTCTAAACTTGTTTGGAAGTGTGGTATAATCGGTTCCAAGATTGTAACTATGAAAAGGATTTACAAAGAAAAATATGTCGACATACTTTGAACATATTCAGTAACTTTTATCTTTTATTGTTCAAAGATATTCCTTAATAACTCAAGGAGATCCCGGACCGAAATAAATTAAGAATCTTTTAATTAAGGTTATTAATTTTATATGCCTTTAATTACCAGCAATTAAATGCATATCTCTGGAAAATAAAAATTGGTAATATGTATTTACTAATTGGAGATTTTCTAGTGAGATTTCGGAATATTGGACAGAGCATTTCCAGGAATTGTGAAAACCGATTTGGCATTTGATACATATCTTAAGAATATTTCGGTTTTGGAAATTCCTTGGTGTCCAAACATCCTTGGTCTATAAATACCCAAGTTTGCATTTCGAGCAAACTATCCTAAGAGCCAGCAAAACTATCTTGTTATGTTGTTACTGGTGGAGCCGTCTATTTGGAGAGGAAAGTACTCTAATTAGGAGAAATCTCTTACGACCGCTCGTTTAAAGACTTTTGTGGGATCAAGAAGCTCTAGGAGTACCGCTGGTGGAAAACTAGATAATTGCAGTATTATTAATTTTTGATTTGATTTGATTGACTAATGGTTGTTGAACTTGGATTGCACCTAGTTTGTTTATTCTTGAGAATCTTCTCTTCTGATATATGATTCACTCAAATTAGATTGAAGTGTCGACGGGATCTTTAGAACTGTTTGTAGATCTAAAGACGTCTTGTGATAATCCATTGTTAACAGACTCCGTTCTGTGCGTGATTGATCACAAGAGATTCAAGTTGTGGTGTGCAGGTGTTTATTGAAGATTAAAGAAGATTTGAAGAAAAAGAAGATTTCTTATTGGTTTCATATCTTTGGTGTGCAAAAAACTTGATCGGCCGGGATCCAACTATAATCTGTTTATCCTTGATAGATTTGATTGATTTGTTACGTAGATCGACATCACTATATAGTATCTTGGTAGATTCTATATTTGATTGCAAAATCTAAACTCTGCTACTTTGGTAGTTATTGGATAGATAGATCTAAACCCGACAAAGGAGCCTTTGTCTAACTCATATCACTGAGATTGAATAGAGTTGTTACCGAACAAATTTGTTTTCCTTTACTGTTTGGAATAAGAACCAAAGGAATTGTTCCAGTGCGTGCACTTATCGAATGTCGGAAGAGCATGGATACTGAAGAAACTAGGTGAACTATAGGTTTAGTTGCTTAGTCTCAACTATACGAAGTTGGTTTGATTTTGTATAGCGGCTTAATTTTGAGAGTATTCAATTCTGGACTAGGTCCCGTGGTTTTTCTGCATTTGAGGTTTCCTCGTTAACAAAATCTTGCTGTGTCATTTAATTTTATTTTCCGCAATTATAATTTTTGTTATTATAATTTAAAGTAAATTACACAAAACGTTAACTCCGTATTACTTGATAGTGATCCTATAGAGTTTGGTTAAGTCCGAACCTATTATCAAGTAATCATATTTTGATTGTTGTATTGTCTCGACCTCGTATCCATAGACGATCACACAAAGTGTGAATACCGATTCGTTGTATTGTCTCGACTCAGTCAATAAACAATCTCTTTCAGTAAGAGGACTTATAGGTGGAAAAGTGTAAGATTGTGGTATATTTGGGTACCCTCGTCTTTTCACTATCGTTTGATCTGATCATCTGTTAGATCGTAAATCAGGAAATCAATATATAGGATTAATCTATGAGAGGTAGATTTAGTTTAATGTCTTCAATTGAGTTGAAGAAACTCTTCGTTTTCGTAAGACCGTCTAAGGGAATCAATCGCACAGAGTCCTACTAGGATTCAAAAGACGTAAGGAGCACGACTGTACCTGAATCAGTGGGAGACTGAGTTCGGGCTCAACTACATTCCAGACCGAAGTTAATTGGTAGTAGGATAGTGTCTGTAGTGGCTTAATACAGTTTGGTGTTCAATTTAGATTAGGTCCCGGGGTTTTTCTGTATTTACGGTTTCCTCGTTAACAAAACCTCTAGTATCCGTGTTATTTTTTTTCCGCATTATATTGTTTATCTTTATAATTGATATATCACAGGTTGAGCATTGATCAATCACAGAATCTACGTCCAACATTGTTAGTTGGATAAGACTTGATTGATCCTTGGACATTGGTCTTTGGTAGCGTCCAAGAACTCTCCTTGTAGTTAGATTCACGGATTCAATTTTGTAAGCGTTCTAACAAAGAGAGAGACAGAGAGATAACTCTAGGAACTTTCCTTGATTGATTTTTTACTCTCGGAGTTGTGTTGAGTTTGTCCATACAAATTTCCTAAGAAAAATTTGGCGGTGTATTTTGGAACCCCCAGCGTTTTCAGTTGGTTAACTATTGTTGAACCAACTAATGTACAAGTTTGGGTACGGTTACACAAGCCCAGGAACGTGCATTTAGTTTGTGTATAACAAGCTATGTTTTCGATCTAACGGTTGATAAATATTAGCTTGAATCTAATCAGGTTTTCATCTAACGGTGAATATTGAATGCTTTATTACTAAGCTAACATTGATTGCAAACCCTGATTTGAAAGACTATATAAGGGAGAACTATAGCAACTAGGAAAAATAATCCCCACACATTCTATGTGATATTAGTTGTGCTAAGATAGAGTCGATTCTCCTTTAACCTTTGGTTTCTTCTTCTAAACCAGGTTAACGACTTAAAGACTTCATTGGGATTGTGAAGCCAGACCGATACTACTTTTCTTGTAGTTGTGTGATATGATCTTGATGTTTCTATCGTACGAGTACAATTGTAATAATTGGATTGAGATTTCTATCTCCGATAGGCAAGATAAAAAGTAATCACAAACATCCTCGTCTCATCATTTGTGGTTCCACATATCTTTTTCCGCTGCGTCGATTAAGACTATTGTGAGGTGATTGATAATACTAGGCTGTTTTTCGGGAACATAAGTCCGGATTATCAATTGGTTCTTGTTCGCCTTGATTTATCAAAAGACGTAACAAAACTCATCGGTACATTCGTGGGAGACGGATTTATATATTATCATAGACTTTTCTGTTTGATACAGATTTGTTTATTAAAGTCTTTGACTTTTGGTCGTAGCAACTCTTAGTTGTGGGTGAGATCAGCTAAGGGAATCAAGTACGTAGCATCCTGCTGGGATCAGAGACGTAGGATCATAACTGTACCTTGGATCAGTGTGATATTGGTTGAGGTTCAACTACAGTCCATACCAAAGTTAGTTTGGAGTAGGCTAGTGTCTGTAGCGGCTTAATACAGTGTGTGTTCAATCTGGACTAGGTCCCGGGGTTTTTCTTCATTTTCGGATTCCTCGTTAACAAAATTATGATGTCTGTGTTATTTCTTTTCCGCATTATATTTGTTTATATAATTGAAATAATACAGGTTGTGTGTTGTTCAATCAATTAGAATATCTGACCTTTTGGTTGTTGATTTAAATTGATTGACACTTGGATATTGGTCTTTGGTACCATCCAAGTTATCTCTCTTTGATAAAGACTCGCAGATTTCTATTTGCTTGAGTATAGATCAAATCGAGAAATTAAGATATAAATCTTTGATATACTTTTCTATTGATTGAGTCTAACTGTCTAGTTGATTCTCTAGAAAGTATATTGGAGTTTGTCCATAAAGATTGCTAAGCAAAATATTGGGTGTGGTTGTTAGAACCCGCTTTTTCAATTGGTATCAGAGCAGGCAAACACGTTTAAGACCTGATAAGTCTGTGTTTGTGGCAGTCTGAGTCTGAGGACAAAGTCTCTCTTACGCATACCCAGATGTCTCCTGAAGATTTCGATTACGCCAAGTGTCTTGGAAACACCTCAAAGGGTTACTCCTTAGTTGATTCTTCCGAATCCCGAGGTAGAAAGATTGTTCCATCTGATGTTGACATGTTTTCTTCTCATGAGGCATGTGACACTCTGGCAAAGGCTGAAAATGAGATCACCAGAATTTCAAAAAACTCTGCTGATGTTATTTATTTTCAGAATCATGATCATCTTATTGATGAATTTGAAAAGTCTCTTGATCGAGAACATGATCTCTACAACATCATTGAGTCCTTCTCTAAGAATATTGAAAAACTTCTTCAAGAAACTACTCTACAGTGTGAAAAGATTAGTATTCTTGAGGATATTGTTAAGAAGGCTCAAGTAGAGAAAAACGTTTGATTGAGACGCATTCATCAACTCTTAACAGACTTCGTGTCGAAAAAGAGAAACTAGAAGCATCCCTTAATCTAGCCCATGAACAGTGCAGATCCTTGGAAAAGGAAAACTCTGTCTTAAGAAGAAATTCTTCTGTACAAACTAATGAATTACAGTACATGACGAAATGTTCTCCAGAAGAAGATTGTGTCAAGAAAAGTTTACATAACTTACAATCTTCTCATATGGCTATGAAGTTAAAACAGGTGCCAATTGCTGCTTCTCCTCCACGAATCTGTACCTTCTGTGGGAAAAAGAACCACGATGCTATCCATTGTTTTACAAGAAGGAAACAAATTTCTAAACTTCATAATTTGCTTCTCTCCACTGTCAATGGAACAAATAGTTGATCGACTACTGCTGTGAATCGCATGCCCATAGAGAATCAGAAAACTTATAAATATGATCTTCTTCCTAGAAATCATCACAGGGCTCGAGTACATCCTAGCATAAATTCTTGTGTTTCTAATGAGAGTATTCCCTGTATTTATAAGACTGTTTCTGGTAAATCTAAATCTAGAAAATGGATCCCTATCCATTCTAATCCTCTTGTGGCCGTTGCAACAGGTCCTAAATTTAGTCCTCAGAGAAAACCTTCTGACAGATATGCCAAACAAGCAGTGTCTTACTTCTCTAGGATGAGCACTTTTCAACAAAAGAAGGATAGACAAAGACAACATTCATTTAATTAGCTAAAAGATCATACTTGTGTAAATTAATCACAAGCTTGATATCTCACATACAAAAACCTAGTTGTGAGAGAATTGAATAGGTTTGCTCTTGTCAAAGTGACTCTAATTATCTAGCTAATTTCTTATCGTTCTTAGATGGATAGTTGGTCAAACACTTTTACTTGAGTATTTCTTTATCCTTCCTTTTTATTAGTTTTTTATTCCTTGCCAGTATACTTTTTGAAAAGTAAAAGCATGGACTTTTTCTTGCAGTGCTTTGTGAACCCTCCTCTTATGGGTACACGTACGGGTTCAAGTCTCTCATAAACCTATCTTGTCAACCCTAAGTCTCTCGAATTTTTTTATATACCTATCCTATTGAGTTGATCTCTTTACTCTAGGTTTCATATTATCAATGACTTGTTCTTCTTTCTCATGGGATTTACCTAAAGATTCCATTGATAATGCGGTATATTTCGAATTCGATAAAAAGAAGGGAACTTTTGTTGAAGTTGAAGGTTTTTCTTTCCTCAATCTCCTGATTCCTATTCGGATATAGAGGAGGTTGAAGAGATTTCTTCAGATGCAGTTCTTGACTTCCTAAAGAACTTTGAGGAGGCAAAACATCAACTTGTTGATACAATGAAGTGTATTGATGTGGTAAGAACTGAGTTGAAAAAGGTTAAGTCTGACCTTGTTCTCATAAGAAACCGTGTTAAAGAACTTCCCAACAAGGATATCCTCTCCAATGCTGCAGAGTATGTTGTCGTTCGCAGGCTCAAAGATCTCAAGACTCGTGAAGATTCTGAACTGTCTATGTGATTGAAGTTCGTGTTCGGTCATGGCGCTGGAGTCCGTTTTTTCTTAGCTTGTTGATTTTAGTTTGCCTAGTAAATCTTCTATTTTTATTATTTTTCTTAGAAGAATAACTAGAGTTTGGAATAGCCATTATTGTGATTACACATAGCTATGTCCAACGTTTTCATCTTCATGTTTTTAGATTTATTGGTTTAAATTCTAAATTTGTTTGGAAGATGATTTTTGCAGTATTAATCTTTATGATTTTATATATTGCAATATTGTTATGGGATATGTGTGTTTACGTCCGTGAACTTGATTGTCCCATACTTTGTCAAAAGTAAAGTCGTTCGTGAGTTGATATGTATGTATTGATGAAAGAATGAATTGACTTTTGACAAATACAAAAGTTAAGCCTTTTATGTCAATTATTGATGGAAGATAGGTTAAAATCTTTTGTGTTCAAGGATTATGTCTATTGGATGTCATTGTGCAAATGGTGATGGAAAAATATAATGAATCCTTGTGTATTCCGCAGTAATTGATCTTCCCTGATCCATATTTTATGTATTACAGTGAGGCTCCGTAATGTGTCTTATGTTGAGCACTAAACAACCAAGTTGATTATTTTTATGATTAGATTTGTTGTTGTTTTGTGAGATACTTTATTTCGAGCATTCTGAACTAAATTAATCATCTTGTTTGGTTATTAGTTATGACTCCGTAAGTTTCTTATGTTTGAGCGTTGTTGACTGGGTTGATTATTTTCATGATTAACTTAGTCATTGCTCCATAGATTCTCTTATGTCGAGTATGACCAATTAAATTGATTACTTTTGTGATTAGTTTAGTTGTGTATTTTTATTAGATTAATTGTGGGTTTTCTTGTGATTTTCTAATTGGGTGTTTTTAAGTCTCCATAAGTTTACTTGTGTTGAGCATTTTGATCGCAATCGTATGCGTCAAAAATAATTCACTTTCTTACTCAACAAAATATAAATGAAATACAAGGTAAGGAAGAGTTCGTTTCCACAGAGAGACAATTGTTGTTACAATAATTCTAGTTTATTAGTAACCAAGGGGGATTTTGACGATATCAAAGCAATAAAATTAAGCAAAACAAATAAAATAATTATAAATAATCAATAGAGAGAAATATTGGTAAAGGAGTTCATCTTCAATCTTAAACAAGTGCTTACATACATGATTAGAATTACTATTTAGTCTCTTTGTTTTATCAAAAGCCCTAAACTATCAAGAGAGCAAGATAATCCGTTAATTTCCTAAGTTTATCAACACACACATTAGAGCTGCACATGTGAAATCTACCTAAGGAATAACCTAATGCCTTGCGCTAATTAAGTTTAATTACCTAGGAGCATTAAGTTCTCAGAAATAGGCTAATCAATGCAATTGTCATACATTGCGCCTGACAATTCGGAAAAAGGTCAAACTCTACATATGATTACGAGAGTGTATCACTACAAACCATAATCATATCATGCTACTTGTATTTAGGGTTATCGCTCGATAATAAACCCTTAATTAGCTATGGATTGGATGTAAGTCTAAATAATTCGCCACTTAAGTAAACAAACACCTAAATTCTATTACAATGCATCAATCATGTAATTATGAAAAACAGTAGATATTTGAACGATAATAAAGAGAGAAAACTAATGCATTAATCAAGCACAAGTTATGGATTCAAGACTACATCCTTAACCAATAATAAAGAAATTAGCTACTCATAGCTATTGGGTTCATCATAATATTATAAAAATGAAGAAGATGAAAAATGAAAGCAAACCCTAATAGAATAGCCGCTTTCCTCCAAAGCTCCCAGTAGAAAAATACGTGATCCCAAATTGTAGAAGACTTCCCTTTTTTTGTAGATTTTCGTCTTTCCAAAACTAGGTCAAGTCCCCCAAAGTCCACTACATAGCAGTCCACCCAGCCCATACGAATAAATACCCATGTAGAAACTCTGCCAAAAACCATCGCCGGAAATCCCAAAAGTTGGCCGGCAAAATGACTGGAGAAGTGTCTCAGGTGGCTGGTCAAAGTTAACAGTCAACCGAGTCAGGTCAGTAGTCAGATGAACTAACTCAGCTGAGTGGACTGAATTGCCAGGCCAAACTGCCATTTTTCGAAGGCCACAGTCTGTGTTGCGCCATCTTAGCCTGCTGTAAGCTTCTCTTGCACAGGCCTAAGCCATTTTCATTGCAGCTTCAATTACAACTCCATTTAGCTTCGGCATCAATCATGTCTTTTGTAGCTTCACATATCATATATTCTACGACCAGTTGTAGCAGCTTTATAGCCCAACGCACACCTGCAAATCACTTCCATAAACTACAACGGACACAGCTTAAACCTTCAATCCGTTGGCTGTAGCTTCACCAGCAATACAACTGCAACACAGACTTGTTCTTCTTCCCTGTTTAATCACACAGCTCTACCATATCAAGCTCCACTTGTAATCCAAGTTCTGCTCAAATCCACTAGTGCCTTCACTTCAGCTGCAATTCAGTCAAGCAGCAAACCAACTGCAACAGCAGTTCACCACAGACCACCTGCAACTCCATGACCAGCTGCGCATTCACCATATCCTGCATCTTCTCACCTCTCCACTTCTCTTGCCATCACTGCCTATAGTAACAAAGCATCATTCTGAACTGCAGCTACCACTTCCCTTGGCTCTGCCAATCCATTCAACAGCTGCACATGGTACCAGTTCATGCCTGTAACTTAACATACATCTAGATTCATTCTTGAGCCAACACACAGCACCACCAGCTTCAGTTGCACCTCCATGAGTTCAATACCACCATTCTCAGCACATTCTGCAACATAACCACAGGCCAATCCACCATCTGAACTCCACCATGCTCAACTACATCAATTCCCAGATTCTGCAGCTTCATGACCATTGCATCACCAATAGTCGTCTCAGCTGAAGCACCTGCAATCATCCTCAAACCCCTCTTAGCATCCTCATGCCATTCTTCGCAACTCAGTCAAGCACCACCTGAACTTTCAGTTCATTAACAACTTCATTACCTCCTGAACTGCTCAGAATCCCCGTGTAAACTCCCATTGTAACTCCTCATAAATTAGACATAGAAATGTCATATTCCAGCTGAATAACCATGTTCTTCTTCACCATAACTAGTTCAAATGACTTCAAATGAACTAGTTGGAGAGTTGTTCAATTGCAAGGAAATATTATGTACTACACAAGACACAATTGAAGAAAAGATGATTTGATTCACTTGAATCGGTTCATGAACTTTTATAGTCACGGTTTGCAAACTGCATTCCTTAGTCTTTTTAAGTTTAAGTTCAGAAATCATCTTCAGATATATAACCTTCTTAAGTTCGCAGACTAGGTTCGCGGACTTAAGCAACCGGGCAGAGTTTACAAACTCCAGCAGAAAATCCCGGCAAAAGACCTTCCGCCGGTTCGCGGACTGGTACTCACACAACTAGTTTGTCAACTCCAGCAGAATTTATCGGGATGAGAAGTTCGGATGTTCGCGGACTGAGTTCGCGACTTGGAAACAAGCCATTCTTCCGGTTTCTCTTGATCAACAAAGTTCGCAAACTTTGGTTCAAGGAATAGGACTTGTACATAAATGTGTTTCCACAACAATGCTTATGTCCATCATTGGTTATGTAATCTAAACTCTCATTTCAATCAGTGAACCATTCTTAGAGGACGTTATATAGTTGTTACACCATTTCTCATCAAAGCAATTTTCAAAGTGATTGAAACATATCATGACTTTCATCACTAGGTAAAGATAAACTTGATCGAATCGAAAAGCTTACTAACACATATTTCGAGATATAGATAGGCGAGGTATACTCGGCTCGAAATACCAAACGTGTGTAATCCAAGTTTATATATATAGCATACGACTTCTTGTCTCAAAGAGTAGGCGATAAAGTAGATATACTTTTGAGTGATAGATAAGTTCAAGTCTTCACATACCTTTTTTTCGAGAAGTTCCACCGGTTCTTTGAGTAGTTCTTCTGCTTGTATGATGAATCGCCATGAAGTCCTTGAGCTCAACTACACTTTCTATCCTAGTCCGAGAATTAGCTATAATAGACTAGAAATCAAGACTTATAGTTTTGATCACTAACATTGACAAACATGCTTGAAATAGCAACGCATGCGAGGTTGACCGAGCAACGCTCTAACAAAAACATCACGGCATGGGTTAAGCCCTAGTATTATATACATACTAATGATCTAGTGACTAAAACTATACATACATTGTTTCCTAAAACCTCATAATAATCATAAATTCAACTAAGAAACATTTAACATAAAAATATTAAACAAGCAACAAGGAATAATAATCTACTACATCACAATAACATAACAATTAACAACATAAGTTGGTTTTTTGTACTACCTGATTTTGTATTGTTAATTAACATCAACAATGGATTTTTTGCCTGTAAAATTGATTTTTTTCTCCGTTATTTACTCCAACAGCATAGTCAATTTTTGTTTCAATCGCATGTAATAGTAAACAACAACGAAATTAGTATGAAATTGATCAAAAATTAATAACGTATCAAAAAAATTGAAAATTAAAATCAGTGAATCAAACAAGTTAGATACAAAATCAAACTCTACTTCAACAGTAAACAATATCAAACTAAACATGCATCAAGTTTTCAGTAATGGAGAATAGATTTCAAATTAACTTTAAACGGTAACATATTTCAAAATTGACGAACATTAATCAAACATGTTATAAACTAATTTTAAATAAATCATGAGTATATCGTTTTTTACCTTTTGTTTTCATCAATTTTTTCCGAAATAAAAATTGATTTCAAAATCAAACAGGACTTGATTTTGATGATCTTTGTGACGATTTTGATCTTCTTTAAACTAAAATTGATCTTTGTAATTTGGTTTTGTTGTGATTTTGTTGGATTTTGGTGTAGATCGATGGATTTTTTCAATTTTTTTCGTTTGGTTTTCAGATCTGTTCTTGAGAGGAGGAGAGAGAAAAGACAGAAAGAGAGAAGAAGAAAACGACTAAATGATTTTAATGTATTTGTAACGGTATAGCATGTGATACATAGAAGGGTATTTCAGTAATGTATTATTTTGGGTGGAGTAGGGATATATTTATTTTGGGGAAGGATATATTTGTTGGGTGTGAAAAGTAGGGATATATAATTAATATACCCATCATAATTTTGATGCATAATTATCCTTTATTTAGGTGAAAATATTTTCTACAAAAAATGGCATACAAATATGATTATCTTGATCTAAAATCATGAATCTCAATGTTGCTATCAGTATGAGTCTCTTCAAATGCATCTTAATCTCATCTAAAATCATGCATTCATGACCATAATTCTAGCTTAATCTACATATAGATTGTAGATATCGATCTTTAAATAATCATTTCTATCTATTTTATCTGTTAAAATTATTTGAAAATAATTTTCTTCAAGCATATTATAATCTTTTATCTCGATCTGATATTTGCATTTTATCTTTTATCGCAAAACAGATGATGATAATTATTATCTTTGTCTCTATAATCTCATTAATTTGACATCTTGGATGTTTAATGTCTCTTATAATTATCCTTTCTAGCTTAAAATCTCATGATCATGCTGATTTTATAATATCTTTAGCGGATCATAATCGATCTAATCATTATTATCATTATCATACATGTTAATCATATAGATATGTCAGAGCACTGCTCAAGTTATGCAATCTTAAGCTAGTTGTCAATGTTAGATGCACAAAACTATATCTTGAATTCCAGTCTACTAAAGTCAAGTGTCGGACTAGGATTAGAGTATGGTAGTTGAGTATCAGTCATCACTGAATAACCCTCAAAGATTGAAGACTGAATATCAAACGAAGATATTTGAAGAACTTCATCGACAAAGAGGTATGAGAAAACTGAACCGACATTTATCATTCTATGTTTATGAGATTATATCGTATGATATTAGTAGATTTAATATTGCAAAGAAGAAATTTCAAGTCAAGCTTGTCTTTATAAATCTCTTGGAATATGATTCAAGAAATGGATGTTCTAGATCCTTGACAATCTTAGTTAAAGGTAATTTATTATTCATGAATTATTTTTACTTCAAGTTGATCATTTTAAAATTACCCAAGCAATGATTTTTATTATCTAGGGCGATTGGGAATATTTCAAATTGTTTAAATAGAGTTTTCAAAACTACTGAAATTTTGGACACATGGTAGGTAAGCAAACCCAATACGCGTACCCTAGTGATCTGAGTTCTGGAATAGAGTAGGTACACATACCCAGTACACGTACCCTAAGGTTTTGAGTTCGTGAATGGGTACGCGTACCTGAAGGTTCTGAGTTCTTGAATAGGAGGAGGTACGCATATCCGGTACGCGTACTCCAACCACCTGAGTTCACAGACTAGTTTACATGTATGCGTACGCTGACACATACCTACCCAGTATCGAACTAAGTGGATGCTCATAAACTATTTTCACAAATACGTTTAGCATTCCTACAACTCTCATAAATATTTTTAAGACAAATTTATTCACTAAATGACTTTGTGTTTATGTATCATGGTTTAAGTCATGAATGTTAATGAACACGATTTATGCTTGTAAGTTTATAAGACATATTTTCTACGACCTATCATTGTACACGGTTCCAGTACCCTAGACCAAAGTGTATATTATTTTGTGCAATTTCAAGGCAAAATTCGCACATGCTTACATACATTCCTATTAAGAGTTTCATCTAAACTACGAAAGTGTTCGCCTGACTCTCAAGTTATCTTAGCTTGAATTCAAAGATACCTAGAGCCTTGAAAATCTATAGATAGAGAGACTCAATGAAACATGAATTATCAATCCCTGAAACTTTTGTGTCTTAGTTGCTTGCTAGGGTCGTCCTCTATTAACCTAGGTTTCCTCTGAGAAACATAATTAGGTTTACAATTTAAAGACTTCACTTAGGGATTCTTGAAGCCAGGTCAGACTATATTTACCTGATAGTTCTTGTATCCTGATCTTGTTCTTATTGATCATTGAGGTTCTCATAAATTTCCGATTAGAAACGAGATAAATAGAAATCGCAAAGTTATCTTCGTCTCAGACTTTGTGATTCCTAAAGATATATATCTAAACTCTTATTTGTTGATTTGTTTTGATTTTTCTTGAGAGGTGGTTAGTAATGAAGGATTCTCAGCTAACTAAGTGTAAGTGTTTCATATTCGTGAGGTTTGCTAGACTTTGTCTATTGCAAACAAATTTCCAAACCTAGATATAAAGATCAAAAGAGAAATCAAATATGCTTATATGTTAGAGGCATATTAGTATCTAAAGCCTTCACTTAAGTTGAAGAAACTCTTAGGGTGTAAATGACGTCAGCTAAGAGAGTCAATCGTATAAACCCTTGCGAGGTTCAAGAGATTAAGGAGCACGAATGCAGCTGAATTGCTTGGTGCGTTAGTTGCATCTCAACGTCATTCCAGTCTGAAGTCAGATAGCATGCAGGCTAGTGTCTATAACGCCTTAATACAATTTGGTGTTCAAAGATGGACGAGGTCCAGGAGTTTTTTTGCAAGTGCGGTTTTCCTTGTTAACAAAATTCTTGTGTGTATGTGATTTTTACTTTTCCGTATCTTTTGATTGTTTAAAAGTACCACACAGTTTCATACTCCTATCACATGAAAAAAATTGGTGGTGTACTTGGTACCCTCTCTCTAAGTTGATTAGTTAATCCTACATTTTTTAAGCATAAGATATTTATTTGTCATAACTTTAACCGGCATTGTTTTAATAAATATCCCGGATCTAGAAGTTTCCAGAACAAGCAAGAAAGAATCTTTCAAAAAGAAGAAATTTTATAGTTTCTGCATCCTTCTAGATCTGAAAAATAACTCTGTTATATAACATAGATGATGAAACTTTTTATCTGAATCTTTTACTAGATTTTAAATCTTATGAGTATCAAATATCTGATCTCAAAAGGCATAAAAAATGCACATCTCGTTCATACGAACAAGCTTCATTTATGGATCTTTCTGTTTTGGGAAAGAAACAATAATCTCAGATATAAAAGACCTATTATTGAAAAAGTGGGGGTAAAACAACCACACCCAATAATTCGTTCGGCAATATGTACGGACTAAACTCTAATTTAATTCTAAGAGAACCAACTTAAAAGTGACTCAATCAAGGATTATATCAAAGAGTTTTTATCTCATTCTCAATATAATCAGCAAATCAAATAGATAGAAATCTGCGAGCCTGATTGATATGAGAAATAACTTGGACGGTACCAAAGACCAATTCCCAAGTGTCAATAAAACTTTATCCAACAAACAAGGTTGGATTTATCAACTGATTGAAGTACGCACAACCTATGATATTTCAATTATATAAACAAATATAATGTGGAAAAGAAATAACACAGACACCAGAAATTTTGTTAATGAGGAAACCGCAAATGCAGAAAAACCCCGGGCCCTAGTCCAAATTTGAACACGACACTGTATTAAGTCGCTACAAACTCTATTATACTACAAGTTAATTTCAGACTAGAATGTAGTTGATCCCTAACCAAGTCTCACACCGATTAAGGTACAGTCGTGTTCCTTACGCCTCTAGAACCGCTCTGGATTCTATGCACTTGATTACCTTAGTTGATCTCACCCACAACTGAGAGTTTCTTCAACCCAAAGTCAAAGACTATAAACAAATTTGTCTCCCACATATATGTCTACTCTTTATTCGGTTTTTGTTCCTTCTTTTGATAAATCAAGGTGAACAGGAACCAACTATTAATCTAGTCTTATACTCCCGAAGAGCATACTAGAAATATTAGTCACCTCATAATAACCCAACTGATTAACAAGAAATTTTATTGAGAAATCACAAGAGTCTGAGATGAAGAACTGTTGTGATTAATTTTTATATCTTACCTATCGGAGATAAATCTCGAGTAAATATTAGAGAAGATAACACTCAATACGATAGAACAAGTAAGATCAGAATATGCAACTATAGAGAAAATAATTGGATCTGGCTTCACGAATCCCAAATGAAGTCTTCAAATCGTTAACCTATAATGGTTTTAGAAAAACCTAGGTTAAAGGAGAATCGACACTAGTTGTTCATGGGTAAAAATTGTTTCTGCTGGTTTTGATACATTTGTATGTGTGGATGAGAAACGAATCTAAACCTAAAACAAATGCACTGCACGAGAGTACTTTAGATTCGAGAGATCAATCTGTACAATCCTTGCCTAAACCAAGAAATGGCCGTTCCAGTCTTTATTCGGTCACAAAGTGAAGGAGAAGGGTTGGTCTTAGGGATGGAAGCGAAGAAGATGTTGAGATCACAATGTTTAATTCTGAAGGTGTGGCTATTTTATGACTTGTATTGGAATTTGGGAACTGGCTTGCGGAATGTAAGCTATCAGTTCTTTGGTGTTTTCTGGATAATATGTTGTTATTAATCAAACTGTTGTCGTCTGGTTGAAATAGGTAAAACTTATTTATACAAGTCATATTGAATGCACCATGATCTCGTAGAAAGTGGGAATGATGGAATGATGGAGAAGTTGGGTCATATGTAAATGCCAGAAACCACGTTCCAACTATGAAGGAAACGAGTTAGTTTACACCCACTACTTTTTGCCTCCATTAACTTCCCTGCTTTCTTACACTTTCTTATAACGGGCGTGTTGCACGCCGCACGCTGTAAACCGCCAGACGAATACCCTGATGAGCATCCCCCAGTTTGTGACATGTTTGATGTCTCGAGTGTATTCGTGGAAAACGTGTAGCAGATTGCTATGTATGGCAAGTCAAAGTCAAGAGCCTTTCCGCAGGAGAATAGCATGTGATTCTATTAGGCTTGTCTTGGCTGGTCGCCTAAGACTTGCCACATGCCTGTCAATTCTGCGGCGAATTTGGACGACTGATATTGTAACTCATGAGAAAGGGTGGCCATTGATTATGGCCACATTCTGTTGGCGCCTGATAATAGCACAGTGGCGACATTGTCATGTGTGGCATATTTAGCGCATGCCAGTGGCACAATGGCATGGTTGGCATAGTTAGCGCATGCCAGTGGAACGGTGGTGCAAGTAGCGCCTGGCGTAGCCATGGCCGCTAGATTTTGGCACATTGGTGTTAGACCCAAATATGGCTTGGCAACATTAGTTCTAGTTGCCACATCAATCCCAACGCTCTGGGTAGCATTACCTAGATTGGTTGGAGCAGCAACTTTACCTAAATTAGGGTTTGGCATGCCGAAACCCTAATTAGTGCGTGTGGCATGTGATATTTTTGTGTAAACGGTGTCATGGCCATGCCAAAGAAACTATAACAAGGCCATAATATGGAAACGGACACAGGATAAAGGGTTTCTATGAGTGGCTATGGTGTGGCGACATTCTTAGGTTTTCCTGGGTCCTGCATGGCTCGTGGCGTGTTGTGGGGCCCGAAGTGGCGTAATTTGGGACACGACTGGAAATTAGTATTTCGACTAATGCCACTAAATCAAGGTTGTGTTTCTGATTAGGATACCTTAATTGATGTCTGTTATGGCGTTGGCCACGAACAGAAAGTGGGTTAGCGCGCGCGTTGGCACGTCCGGCATGCTGCTATGGCAAAGTGGCACGTTTGGCATGTTTGGCACGCACGTTTAGTGCATTGACGCGGCATGGCATGTTTGGCATGCCATTAGCATGCGGAGTGGGATGGCACGTTTGGCATGCCATTGGCATGTTGGCGCGGTTTTGGAAAGCCAATTTGGAATTGTGACCATCTGGCGCAATTTTGCCTCTTTTAATACTGTGGAAGGTTTAGAGCGACCTGATTGGTCGATAAAATAGGGGCCGGCCAAGTATGGGCGTGCCCATACTTCCAGCATGCGTGGCGAATTTAAAGCGACCTGATTGGTCGATAGGAAATAGGGCCGGCAAGTATGGGCCCAGCCACAACTCATGTGCGTGTGGCGGGTTTAAGGCGACCTGATTGGTCACCGGGAAACAGGGGCCGGTCGGGCAACATGGTGTATGGCAACTTGCAAGTGGCGCTGGCTGGCCTATGTCCTGGCCACACCTTCCTTTGTTGTTGCTCCTATTCCACGGATCCTTTTATTCCTTGTTTTCTGATTTTGGGTAGGATTTTGCACCTACTAATCCATGACGGATTAATTTCCTAGTTCGCCTAAGCTAAATTTCGAATGGCGGGGTCTAATATACTGCGCAGGGAGCAAAACCCTAATTATTAGAGCACTTCTCGGTCGAACTCGCATGCGTTGCTATCTCAAGCATGTTTGTCAAGTTTAGTTGTCAAAACTATATGTTTTGATTTCTAGACTACTTATAGCTAAGTATCGGTTTAGGACATATTAGTGTAGTTCATCTCCAGACTCCATGACGATTATCTTACGAAGACGAAGAACTACTCGAGGAACCAGTGGAACATCATCCGACTAAAAGGTATGTGGGGACTTGAACTTATCTATCACTCAAAAGTATATCTCTCTATCTCCTACTCTTGAGACAAAGTCGTATAAGTATGATAGTTTTCATACATACACATTTGCTATTTCGAGCCGAGTTTACTCGCCTATCTTTTTCTCAAAATACGTGTTGGTCAGCTTTTGCTTTAACCACTCTTCATCTTTATCCGTGACGAAAGTCATGATGACGTTTCAATCTTGAAAATATCTTTGATGACGATAGTCGTGAATAACGATTGTTATAATATTATAGAAGAATGTTTCAACGATTGAGTGTTGAGTAATTTGCACGTATCAACACCAAGAGGAAAATGTGATGAGGCAGTATGCCTGGAAACACGGTTGTAAGTGTTGAGGAACTTGCACGTCTCAACACTAAGAGGAAAACGTGATGAGGCAGTATGCCTGGCAACACGGTTATAAGTGTTGAGGAACTTGCACGTCTCAACACTAAGAGAAAAACTCGATGAGGCATTACGCTTGCAACACAAAATTGAGTATTGAGGAATTTGCACGTATCAACACCAAGATATTTTTAAAATTTATTTGATATGCTTAATAAATATAAAACATTTAGCTTAAGGATAGTTACTTAGCTCTGCCTCCGCTAAGCATGTCCTTCGCGCATGATTGGGCTTTGGGTGTATCAGGCTCTCCCGTGAGTAAGCAGCGTGACAAAATTCCCCATGTGTAATTATCCTGAGCTTATTTTCTCGTGGAAGATGTGCATTTATTAAATTTGATGGTAAGGTGGTAACTGTGTTTAAACTTCTAAACCTGAAGGAGGCTTCAGTCCCCAAGTATAGCTTACTTTGATTGCTCCCCCTTGAATCCACGTCTCTGTGATTTGATACAAGCTTATTGTACTCTCCTGGATGGGATGCTTGGAAAATCCCATGGACGAAATATTCTTTGTAGTGGTCTTTGATATGGTTAATCTCTGGCTGGTATCAACAAACGAGCAGCAGCGGTTCTTGGCAGTGGCTGTGATCAGAAGAGACTTGGATGGCTGCGATCACAATCCTTGACAGGGAGAAGTGGTTGCGGGAACGAATCTTGGCAGGAAAAGGTGGCGGCTTCGGGAGAGAACGTTGAAGCGGAGCGGCAAAACTTCTTATCTTTCCATCAAATCAGCAATGGTAATAGTGGGTTGGCTTCCTCTGGATCCTCCGGTCTCTCGTCTTGATGGTGGAGCAGCAGCAGCCTTGGTGATGTTTGGAGGGGCAGGATGCTGTATCTCGGTGGCTTTCCTCTTGCTGCTTCAGTGAAATTACTTACAGAAGGCTTAAGGTTGTATTGCATGTTGGTGAGATGTATGCTTCCACGAGTATCATGAGGCTTTTCATTCCTGGAAGGCCTGGTTCTTTCTAGCAGGGCAGATGTTGTTGTAGATGAGCATTCAAAAGCTTCACGAAGTCCAGAGGATGACCAAAAGTGTAGATTCTCTAACATAGCACGATATACATGCACCATCGTCTGAAAAAGTGATTCTCCCAGATTCTTTCCCGACATGATGCGCGGACATCGTTATCTTCTTGAGGCTGCTCCCTTAAGGCGTCGGCTCTAGTAGATCTGAAGATGTCCTGGGATTTCTCTTGTTTGGGTTGACATAATAGGTTAACCTTTTATCATGATTTAAAGATGCGCCAAGCCTCCCTTGTTATTGTAGATGTACAAATCCTCATAATTACACCACGTTTTGGATCTTTTTGTAATCTCTGCAGGTGTATTTCTAGGACTCCGTTGGTGTTGTTTGCAGTCGACTATCTCGATACTGGAACAACGTCTACGCGAATCTTCACTTCGTCTTTCTGGATGTGGACCCTTTGAGGAATTTCTGGCTTGATTCATACAACACTTGTGGTGTTGCATAAAAGGCGGTTGCTCCACCTGGATTTCAAGAGAAGCCGTTGCGTTCTTCTAAGTAGTAGTCGCGTCTCCTTGTATCTCCACGCGGCTTTCTGGTCCTTTCATCTGGGATATTTACCGGTCTTCAGCTATAGAAGGCATTTCCAGTAACATTGTTTGAAAAATCATTTTTTTGAAGCTTCTTAGCGAATGGAACACCGGGATTAAAATTGGTTGTTGAACTTTAATGATTGAATTGGATCTAAGATCTACCCTTTTGAAATTGAAAAAACTGGAATGAGTATTGAGAAACTGATTTTACAACCGAGAGATCAATCTCCCACTATGGTCGCCAATTGTTTATGGGTGAAAACTATTTCTGCTGGTTTTGGTAAATTTGGGTGTGTGTGGATGAGAAATGAATCTAAACCCTAAACAAATGCACTGCACGGGAGTACTTTAGATTCGAGAGATCAATCTGTACAATTCTGGCCTAAACCAAGAAATGGTCGTTCCAAACTTGCTTCGGTCACAAATTGAAGGAGATGGGGTTGATCTTAGGGAGGGAAGCGAAGAAGGTGTTGAGATTGTGAAGGTGTTGGCTATTTATGACTTGTATCAGAATATTGAACTGGCTTGCATAATGTAAGCTATCAGTTTTAGGTGTTTCTGGATACGGTGTTAACAACAACTTGGTTTTCTTTGTTGTTTGAAAATAGGTTGAAGAACCTATTTATACAAGTCATTTGAGCGCAATCCTCATCTCGTAGGAAGTGGAGGAAGTTGAGTGATGGAGTAGTGGGGTCGTGTAGGTGATTATCACACGATCACGCCTTTGCCCACGTCCCTCATCACCGTTAACCGTCCACCTTTCCTGACACGTTCTCGTAATGGGCGCATTGCACGCCGCACGCTGTAAACCGCCAGCCCAATACCCCAGTAAGTATCCCCCAGTTTGTGACATGCTTGATGTCTCGAACGAGTGGGTCAAGTCGTGGGACCTGCTGCAAGAAATAGCATACGGTGCTACTAGGTTAAATAACTAAGTTATTTATGGAATTGATATTCATGAAATATCACGCATGTTCGATGCATGTAATGCATCATTTTTAAGCAAGCAGTTCAAAATAATCGATATGCATGAAGCATCGTTGTTTTAAAACTTGATTGAGTAAGTTGCAGAATAAGCGTCTTAAAATAGCAGCACGTCCAACCATCTTAGAGTGATCGTTTGGAGGCCGCACATGCGGGCCATCATCTGGTCGATCACTCCCTGTGACAGAGTGGCGGACAGTGATCATTGAGACACTTCATTGATCGCCTAGTTTTTAATACAAGCCGTCCGACCAAGCTGGCAAAGTTGGACGGACGAGATGTTTTACGGCACATGTTTGCTACAGTTGAAGGAATTTAGGGTTTTCTAGAGGTGCGCAAACATCCCCTCTTTGGCTGATCGAATCTAAACACCGGTGCTAATTTGAGACGGATCGACCAGGCATACGTGGAGATGGCCCGTTGGCGTGCATGCCTACAACTCTCGGTCCCTCAAATATTCGGTTAGGCCACTAAATTTGGCCGGAAAAGATGAGTGGTCGTGATCGATTTACGACAGAAACATATTGCCGCAAAGCATTAGTTAAGGTTTAAAGGCCGTGTGACCTATCACCTTTAGGGAGTGCGTTTTAAAACAGCCACGTGCACGTGATTTTGACCAAGCGGTTTGGCATATGTCGTTGGCCTCCTTTGGGGAGATCGATCAGGTGGAGACAATGTTGGGCTGACGGTGAACTTATGTGCACCTTCCTGATGGTCCAAAATACGATCTCATCCATCCAAATAGGCTGGCTAAGTTGGATGATCGTGATCAATTTAAAACGCTAGTGTATTTCCACGACCCAATTTTAGGGCTTGAAAGCATCACGCCTGCCATGGTTTGGGCGAACATTTCACTGCTCAATGGCCCCACCATGGGAAAGTCGTTCGAAAAAGGGGAAAGTGGGGCCACCGGTGTGCATGTCAGCATTCCCCTAATTGGTCATGTGATCATCTAACCCGTCCAACCAAGCTGGTGAAGTTGGACGGTTGCGACGATTTTAAGACTTTCTTGGAAAATTCAAATTCGTTCGAGCTTCTTCTTAATCAGCGCGACTACCCTACTTAGGGTTAGCGTTTTGATAGCGTTGGGATATGCATGGTGATGTTCGGCCGGTTAGGGCATTAGTGGGCCCGCCGGTAGCCATCACGATGATTTCCTATTCCTGCCAGGGTTTGTCTAGGCTTTTTAAATTGCGCGGCCAACTTGTGTGGCCGTGATCGTTTCTGAGACTGATATGGACAGTCTAGATTTCCCTTAAGGAAATTAAGCATGATCTATCGAGCTAATCAAAAGCGCGTCGATACGAGATTCTCTTTGTTAGAGACTGATGTAGCCCGTGTGGGTATTTCATGCACATATCAATATTGGCACTTAGGAAGATTCATGCTACTCTGCTGAGAGTGAACACTTAATCGTCATGTCATGTCAATGATGAGAGTTCGGCTGAGAACACAGCACGGAAAATACCAGGAGAATCATGCATTAATTAATAATGCTAATAAAATTCACAGAATATTTGAGATTGTTGTTGCACACACCATTCTGAGTGAACTTCATGTATATATTGATTTGCTTCAAATAAATAAAGCGAAGAGGTTTTCTGCACTCATCACTTATTTAAACGGATTTACAATTTTATCCCTGAAATAAAAACCACCATTAACAGTAACCCAACTATGGATATAAGCGTATATAGTATGTTCACACATTAGTGTATAAATCCATGTGCCAAAACCAATTGTATGCACTTGTGCATGCGACATTGGTAAAGGAGACAGGTCGGGTGCGCGTACCCGTACGCGTACTGGCGGAAGTTTTCTAACCGAAAATTTCTTCTAGAGTTTGTAGTTTACAAACTGGAAAACCAGTCACCTTAGGTACGCGTACTCACGGAAGTTTTAGAACCGAAAATTTCTGCTGAGTTTCCAAACTCAAATCCGGTTAGCTAAGGTACACGTACCCGTACGCGTACTTAAACTGGTTATTTCTCAAATCGGAAGTTCATGAACTTAAAAAAATAAACCAATAAGGAATGTAATCTTTGTAAACCATGGCTATATTGTTCATAAATTGATTCAAGTGAATCAAACTGATTTTGTTTCAATTGTGTCTATGAATAAAAACCTAAGCAATTGAACAACTCTATCAACTAGTTCTTATGAGTCAGTTGAACTAGTTATGAGAAAGATGAATATGGTTGATATGAAAGTACTCATATGGATAACCTCGGTTAACTATTTGTGAACCAACCAAGTTTACATGTTTAGGTACGGTTACTCAAACCTAAATGAAACACATTTCATTTGTGTATGACAAGCTAAGTTTCGATCTAACGATTGAAAGATATTAGCTTGGAGAAATCAGGTTTTTCATCTAACGGTGAATATTGAATGCTTTCTTACCAAGGTAACTTAGATTGCAAACCCTGATTTGAAAACTATATAAAGGAGACATCTAGCAACTGGAAAAACTAATCCTCACACCTCCTGTATGATACTAGTTAGTTTGCTAGAGTTGATTCTCCTTTAACCTTAGGTTTTTTCCCGAGACCCTGTAGGTTAATGACTGAAATACTTCATTGGGATTGTGAAGCCAGACGAAACTACTTCTCTTGTAGTTGAGCGATCTGATCTTACCATTTTCTATCGTACGAGTTCAATTGAATAATGGACTTGTATATCTCCGACAGGGCAAGATAAAAATAAATCACAAACATCTTCGTCTCACCGTTTGTGATTCCGCAACATCTTGTTTCGCTACCATACGATTAAGATTTTTGTGAGGTTATTGATAATACTAGGTTGTTCTTCGGGAATATAAGTCTGAATTATCAATTGGTTCCTGTTCACCTTGATTTATCAAAAGATGGAACAAAAACTCTTTGGTCTATCTGTGGGAGATAGATTTACCTATCATAAAATTTTCTGTGTAATACATATTTGTTTATTAAAGTCTTCGACTTTGGGTCGTAGCAACTCTTGGTTGTGGGTGAGATCAGCTAAGGGAATCAAGTGCGTAGTATCCTGCTGGGATCAGAGACGTAAGGAGCGCAACTGTACCTTGAATCAGTGTGAGATTGATTAGGGTTCAACTACAGTCCAAACCGAAGTTAGTTTGTAGTAGGAAAGTGTCTTTAGCGGCTTAATACAGTGTGGTGTTCAATCTGTACTAGGTCCCGTGGCTTTTCTGTATTTGCGGTTTCCTCATTAACATAATTTCTGGTGTCTGTGTTATTTCTATTCCACATTATATTTTGTTATATAATTGAAATATCACAGGTTGTGCGTTAAGATCAATCAATTAGAATATCCAACCTTTGGTTGTTGATTTAAATTGATTGACACTTGGATATTGATCTTTGGTACCATCCAAGTTATTATCCTTGTATTTGATAAAGACTCGCAGATTTCTATTTGCTTGAGTAAAGATCAAATCAAGTGAGAGAGATATTAACTCCTCGATATACTTTTCTCTAGATTGAGTCTGAATATTTAGTTGATTCTCTAGAAAGTATATTGGAGTTAGTCCATACAGATTGCTAATCGAAGTATTGGGTGTGGTTGTTATACCCCCATTTTTTCACTAATTCAAATTAGTCAGGATAATATATGAATCTTGTGAATTATCACAAAATTGATTGAATTCCATGTGCTGACACAAAGTTCTTTAAGTTTATTGCTAGAGAGCAGTATGCTTTCCGATTGAGTACTTTTATGCAAGGACCTTAACCTTGATACTTGGAAATTTGTGCTACTCTGCTGCGAGTGAATACAAATTGTCATTCCATATCAGTATTAAGGGTTCGGCCGGGGAACATAGCATAGGAAAAATACTCGGCAGGCTCCGGCATTAGTGATTAATACAGCTAGGAGCTTATATACTCATTACGCTCTATACTAGTGAAAAATCCATCTAGGATCTTGAGTTTCGATATAATATGAAGAGAGACATAGGCACTCATCATATTTGATATATTCTCCAAATTCCATGCGGAATATAGACATATCAATGTCTACTACATTTGATGCCAGGTCAGGTAGATAGACTTTTACAGTTTTCGCGCTATACTAAATACCACCATCAACACTAAAATACAACTAGGACACAGGAAAGTGTCGGGATTAGGTTTTCCAGTTGCTAGAGTTCTCCCTGATATAGTATTTCAAATCAGGGTTGCTTTCACTCAAATCTAAGATAGCTTAATAATAAAGCATTCAATATTCACCGTAAAATGAAATCCAGATTTAAAATTCAAGCTAAGTCTGTTCAAAAATAAAGCAATCAATCTCCAACGTTAGATGGTCTTAGCTTGTTCACACAAATGAAATATACTTATATTTAGATATAGGTTACCGTACCTAAACGTGTATATTGAGTTGGCTCAATAAAGGTTAACCGAAGTTAGCCGTATGAACACTTTTGTCTTAGCCGTATTCATCTAACACTTCTAGATCAAATATGAAGAACAATCAATCATGAAATATAATCAAATGAATCTAATTTTGTTTCAAATAGAGTTCTCAATTGTTCACTATCTCATAAAAATATATAGGAAAAAATTGAATCGAGATCGGTTTGATTCATAATCGTAAAAAGTACTTATACAAGAATCAATTCATGAACATTAAGCCACAATTTGCAAAGATTGCATTCCATAAATCATAAATGTTTTAGTTCATGTATATGAGAATCATACATAACCGATTTTAGAACTTCATCACTGTGTTCGCAAACCAGGTACGAGAACAGCATCTCCGGACCTTGGCCTAGTCAAGCCGTTCCCAAACCTGGTTCGTGAACAACCGTTCCGGACCCAACTCAGTTAAACCCGTTCGCATATTAGGTATGCAAACATGAGTTCTGGACCTTGTCAGGTAAATCCGTTCGCATACTAGGTACACAAACAAGAGTTTTGGACCTGAATTATCACAATATAGTTCACATACTATGTATGCATACCGTGTTATATCCAGGCATGGGTAATTGTTCTAAACTCTCATTTAAATCATTGAAACATCCTTGGAAGACAACAATGGTTGTCTCACACAAACCATTAGCTTCAAGTAATTTTCAAGTGATCGAGTGATCAATACAAAACTTCCCAAGCTAACATCAAATGACTGTCTCACACAAATCATATAAGATGTTCAAGGTAATTTTCACATGATCATCTTTTGACTTAACATTTAATTTCCAACAAATAGATTGTTTCCAACTAAACTCGTCAAGATTATTATGAACATAGCTAAAGCAAAAAGCTTCCAACACATATTTCGAGAAATAGATAAGAGAGATAAACTCGGCTCGAAATATCAAATATGTAAAAGTTTATATAGCTACACAACTCAGTCTCATTAGAAGATAGAATATAATAGACTTCTAGGTGATAGATAAGTTTTAGTTTCCATACCTTTTGTTGATGAAGTTCCTCCAAGATCCTCGGTACATCCTCATCTTCAATTGGTGAACGCCGTGAAGTCCAAAGCTCAACGACACATTCTATCATAATCCGAAACATAGCTATAAGTAGACTAAAAATCAAGTAGATAATTTTGATCAACTAAACTTGAAAAACAAGCTTGAGATAACAACGCTTGCGAGTTCGACTGAGCAGTGCTCTAACAATCTCCCCCTTTGATAATTTCAGTGACAAAACTATCAATACATATGGATTATAAAATGAATAAACTTTGTAGCTTTTCATCCATCATGATTGATTTCCTTGGTTCTTCAACATTCCTTGAATTCTTCGCTAATCCACGTACTTCAGCGATTCTGAACGTGTTCAAATCAGTATCATTGTTGTTGAAGATCCGTAGCCATGACAATAAGAAAACACATGTTCTCAATCATTGTTATACAGTGTCATAGTATTACTATTGATAATCAAATTCGAATTGTATCACAACTTTGAAATAATATGAAAAAACGAGGGTACACAAATATACCTCAAACTAAAAATTTTCCACCTATAAGTCCTTTCTCCGAAAGTGATTGTCTATGGACTGAGTCCAAACAATAGAAAAAATCGGTTCACACTTCGTGTGATCGTCTATGGATACGAGATCGAGACAATATAACAACGAAGTTTGTTTACTTGATAAAAGGTTCGGACTTAACCAAACACAATAGGATTACCTATGAAGTAAATAGGAATTAACATTTGTGTAATTTACTTTAAATTATAATAACAACAATTATAATCGCGAAAAATAAAAGTAAATGACACAACAAGATTTTGTTCACGAGGAAACCGCAAATGCAGAAAAACCCCGGGACCTTGTCCAGAATTGAATACTTTCAGGATTAAGTCGCTATACAAAATTAAACCAACTTCGTATAGTTGAGACCAAGCAACTAAACCTATAGTTCACCTAGTTCCTCTGTATTCCCACACCTCCGACCTGTAATAAGTCACGTACTTGGAACAATTCCTTTGGTTCGTATTCCAAACAGTAAAGGAACAACAAATATGTTTGGTATCAACTCTTTTCAACCAAGTGATGTGAGTTCGACAAAAGGCTCTTCTGTTTATCTCAATAAACTCTTTTGTCAGGTTCTTAGATCTATCTTATTATCTACCACCAAAGTAATTGTTAAGATTTTGCATTCAATACTTTTAATCACAAAGAATTGTATTGATGCTGATCTACACAACTAATCGATCTAATCTACCACAAGGATAAACCGATTATAGTTGGATCCTCTTTTACCGAAATAAGTATTGTGCACACCAAAGATTATGAACCCAAATCGTAAATCTTCAAAGTCTTCTTTGTCTTCAAATCTTCTTAGATCTTCAATAAACACCTGCACACAATCAACTTGAATCTCTTGTGATCAATCACGCACAGAATGGAGTCTGTTAACAATGGATTATCACAAGACGTCTTTAGATTTACAAACAGTCTAAAGATCCCCGTCGAAACTTCGATCTAATTTGAGTGAATCTTATATCAGAAGAGAAGATTCTCAAGCATAAATAAACTAGGTGCAATCAAAGTTCAACCACCGTTAGTCAATCAAATCAATCGAAAACAAAAGATAAACATTAATTATCTAGTTTCCCACCAACGGTACTAATAGAGCTTCTCAATCCTAAAGAAGTCTTTAAACTGAGCGGCCGTAAGAGATGTCGCCTAATTAGGTTGCTCTCGTCTCCGAATAGGCGGCTTCACCAGTAGCAGCACAACTGAGATAGTTTTGCTGTCTCTGAGGATTAGTTTGCTCGAAATGCAAACTTTGATATTTATATACCAAGGAAGTTTGGACACCAAGGAATTTCCAAAACCGAAAATATTCTCAAGATATGTAATATATTCCATATTCGGTTTCCATAATTCCTGGAAATGCTTTGTCTAAATAATGACCGAAAATCTCTTAGAAAATCTCCAACTAGCAAATGCACATTACTAATTTTCATTTTCCAAAAATAAAATTAAAAACCTTAAATAAAAGATTCTCAATTTATTTTATTCGATTCGAGATTGTGTTCCTTTAGATATTAAGGAATATCTTTGAACAATCAAAGATAAGCGTTACTGCACATGTTCAAAGTATGTCGACATCCTTACTTTGTAAGTCCTCTTTCATACTTACAATCTTGAAACCGATTTGCCACACTTCCAAACAAGTTTAGAATTGGTTCATCTGACTTTCAAGAACTATGTGATTGATCAAGAACACTCAATCACCAAACATGGGTTTCACGGTTCTACCAAAAAAAGTTTCGGTTCTACCTCCATGTGAGTACTTTGCATAGTCACGCTAGTTACCAAAATTCGGTTGACTAGGCACTAGGATCGGTTCCCCACATATATATGGTATCTAACTTTTACTTGTTGCACATGTCCATAAGATCGGTTCCTCTTTGCCTAAAAACGTGTTGCACATGTCCATAGGATCGGTTCTCTTTTCTACTAAAAACTTGTTGCACCTCATACAAGGATCGATTCCCCTTTGTGATAGGTTACACCTCTTACTAGGATCGGTTCCCGTTTAACCAGAGTCGGTCATACCAATAACACTAAATCGATCATACCATCTCATGTGATTACTAATAAAAGTCACTAATAAAAGTCATACCAATTAAAAAGTCAGGCCTTTGTGAATAGTTTTACCAAGAACATAAACAAGTCATGAGCGGTTATACTAATCACACATATTGGTAGTTCAAAAGATATGCAATGAATAACAATACCAATAATGCCTGGCGATTTCTCTTTCGATTCACAAAACAAGTTCATGAATTTACTTCCTTAAAACAAATGTAAAACATTGTTTCCTAGGATGAAATCTTCACCTTATACCCATACATAATCACAATAGCATTCAAACGATTATGTCGATGTCTTATCTACAAAGTTTAATGGTTAAGCAATAAACCTCGTATTGTATTCCTTAATACTATGTCTAACTAGAGTATAATCATTCATGCTTCGCAGTTTTGTTTTTAATATGCACAACTTGAAAGATACGTTAGAGAATGAAACAGTTCAAGTCAAACATTACTAACCTCAAGTGGAAGGATGATGTTGTCGTTGTAGCTCCTTACTTCTTCACTTATTCAAAAGTCTTTGCAATACTTGTAATGTCTCATATCCTAATACTTTCAAGATAACCTATACGAAGTTGACTCTAGTACATAATCAAGCGACTCTTAGAATGAGTTTTGGCTCACTAAAATATGACAACCAAACTTGACATACCAACGCTTAGTGGGTTCAACCGAGCTATGCTCTAACATAATACTATAGTGATATGTATCACTCCCCCTTAATCAATACTTTATCTTACAATGAAAACCACTCCCTATTACATAATGATCCGTAAACCATATATATGTAATGTGAACTACCGAATAATTCTCCCTTTTTATCAATATAAATTGGCAAAGTACGAAAACTATAGGATCACAATGAAATTTTCAAAAAGATACTTCATGACAAAAAGAGACCATATCAACTTTGTTTCGATGATTTCACATAGTAGAAACTTAGTGTATGCATCAAGGAGTTTATAAAGATACAAGATAACTCCTACAATATTACACAACCGCACTTGCCACGAAGATATGGCAATTAATCCCAAGTTCAATTAAGAACTCTCCCCCATTTGATGTCATTCCCAAGAGAAAAACATGAGCGACCTTACTTTTACAAGAAAATAAGGTTTCTTTGGAAGTTAACAAATCACATGGATTTGTATCCAGTAAACTCGAATAAATTAACCACAAGAAGACCTTATTGATTATATTAATCGGAAATGCTCAACATAAGAAAACTTACGGAACCATACCGTACTTTCACATAAAAGTGGATCAGGGAAAGATCAATACTGCGGAATTTTTCAAAAGTTCATTCTATCTTTCATCAATATTTGCATAATGACACAATAAACTTAACTTTTGATCATATATGAGATAAGCGTAGTCCACGAACGTAAACACATATATATCTCATAAGCAATTGAAATATATGAAATCAAAAAGCTTAAATACTACAAAAATCATCTTCCAAATAACATTAGAATTTTAATAAATAAATATAAAAACATTGCAAGATGAAAATCGTTGAAATATCTATGTGTAATCACAAATAATTTTATTCCAAACCCTAGTTATCCTTCTTAATCATAAGAATAAATTCTCATAAGAAGTTTCCTAGACATTAAGATTCTTGAAAAATTATTTAGCGTTCTCGATCTCCTTGTCGTCAACAGACATTGGAACATAAGGTTCATGAAGAAAGGAGTCAATTCCAACAAACCTTCTTGACTGTTGCCGAATCAGGGCCTTCTGAATTTCAAGAGATCTTTGGACAATAAACTTTATTTGATGAATCTTCATCCTTATTTCTTTCAACTCTTCAAGAACAGCATAAAACTTCTGAAGATTTGAGGTGTTAGCCCTCGGTTTCTTCATATTCTTATTTTTTCTCTTCAAAGTTGTATAACAATGGGATTTGTCTTTTTCCTTCATGATTGATGGCTTAACAATCATATTAACATCTTTTCCATCAGAAGAAATGATGCTTGGAGTCTCCATAAAATTAAAATATGGGATTTGTGGAAAAGGAACACAGAGACAAAAACTCCATAAGCAACCTTTTGATGAAAATATTTTTTAGAGAAGGAAAAAAATGTAGGGTCATGAAACCTATATACAAAACAATAGGGTTCACGTACGATCAACACAAACAGCCCTAAAAAGGGTAGGAATGTCGACTTTGACCCTTTTTTTAATTCAAATACTGAGAAATATTTTCAATACCATATTTTGACGATATGAAAAGAAAAAACATAAAATTAGAAAACAAAATTCAAAAATCAAACTAGAATAGTTTCTGATCCTATAGCCCGACTGTGCATAACTCTTGTCTCTTTTCGAAATACGAGCACATGAGACAAGATGTACTTTCAATACAATGAGACTGTAATGGGGTGAACAATAATCTGTCCACCATATGATTCATGCACGGAATTTGATACAACCCTTTTCATAAGTCGTTTAGATCTAGTTGTTTTTTGTAGAGGTCTAACTTTATCCTTAGAAATCAACTTCTTAGGAGATGAGATAAAAAGACATACCTCTGATGGATTTGACTTTCGAACAAGTTTGAGATTGTTTGATAATCGGTTAGATCTCCGTTGCAGTTTGTTGACATATGTTACTTTATGTTTGTACTTGAAATAATTAGAGAGTTTATGACCCTGAAACATGTGAGTTAGAGTTTTCATTAGTCATAGAAAAATCCATTTCATCCCCCAATGTGGTCGATGAGATTTCTCCAGGAAAAATATCAAGGTTGATGTGAGTATTGCTACAATTATCAAAATTAATATTTTCGCCAAGGAGTGCTACACTTGATTTTTCATCTTCAGTCGAATCATAGTGATCAGATGTTTCATCAAGAGTTGCAGTAAGACCTTTGTTCCCAGTGTATTTTCTTCGATTTGGAAATTTATTGGCAAAATGACCAAAACCCTTACACTTGAAGCACTGTGGCATATCCTCATCATCAGTATCGACAGTATCCCTGTTTTTAGGAGGGGTACGATTATGAGGTTTAACTGATGATCTAGGTTTATCTCTGGTGAATCGTTTACTTCTCTTCAAAAGAAGATCTCTAAACTGTCTTGTGATCAAAGAAACTGAGTTGTCAAGATCTTCATCTGATGATTCAGTCTCAATATGATCATCCACAGAGTTGCCAACACTTTTACTTTTATCAATTAGTTTAGTGTTCTTTTGTGCTTTGAAAGCAATATCCTTTCCAGCTTTGGATGAATGCTCGTGATCAAAGATATTTAACTTTCCAACAAGTGTATTTCTGGAAAGAGTTTCAAGGTTATTTACCATAACTATGGAATGTTTCTTCGAATCGTATCTAGCTGGTAGCGATCTGAGATTTTTCATCACAATGTCCCTTTCAGGAATAGTCTTACCCAATGCAAAAGATTCATTAAAAATTTCAGACACTTTGTGATTAAAATCATCAAATGACTCTTCATCAGCCATATGAAGGTTTTCCCAATCAGAATTTAGGTTTTGAAGCCTAGCTTCTTTCTCAGGGGTATTCCCTTCAAATACGATTTCTAAAATATCCCAAGCATCTTTAGACCAAGTGCACGTAGTCATATGGTGTTGAAGATCTTGGGTAATGGCATGGATGATAGCATTTAATCCGTCAGAATTTTGCTTTGCAGCGAGAATCTCTACAGGATCATACTCACCAATATCCTTTGCAACAATTACACCATCTACTGTAACTAATGGAGGATCATAGCCATTAAAAACACGAACCCATGATTGAAAATCACGCACTTGAGGAAAGGCACACATAGCAATTTTTCACCATAAGTAATTCGAGCCATCGAAGACTGGCGGTACGTTTATAGATATAGTACTTCTGTCCATGGAGTCAGATTGCTACAAACACAGACTTATGAGGTCTTAGCATGTGGGCCTGCTCTGATACCAATTGAAAAAGCGTGGGTATAACAACTACACCCAATAATTCGTTTGGCAATCTGTATGGACTAAACTCCAATTTAATTACGAGAGCACCAACTTAAAAGTGAGACTCAATCAAGAATTATGTCAAAGAGTTTTTATCTCTTTCTCAATACAATCAGCAAATCAATAAGATAGAAATCTGCGAGCCTGATTGATATGAGAAATAACTTGGACGGTACCAAAGACCAATGCCCAAGTTTCAATCAAGTTTTATCTAACAAACAAGGTTGGATTATCAACTGATTGAACTATGCACAAACTGTGATATTTCAATTATATAACCAAATATAATGCGGAAAAGAAATAAAACAGACACCAGAAATTTTTTTAACGAGGAAACCGCAAATGTAGAAAAACCTCGGGACCTAGTCCATATTTGAACACCACATTGTATTAAGCCGCTACAGACTCTAGCCTACTACAAGTTAACTTTGGACTGGAATGTAGTTGAGCCCTAACCAAGTCTCATATTGATTAAGGTACAGTGGTGTTCCTTACGCCTCTAGAACCACGCCGGATTCTGCGCACTTGATTTCCTTAGCTGATCTCACCCTCAACTAAAAGTTGTTATGACCCAAAGTCGAAGACTTATAAACAAATCGGTCTCCCACAGATATGTGTGTTCGGTTTTTGTTCCGTCTTTTGATAAATCAAGGTGAACTGAAACAACCTAATAATTCGGTCTTATACTTCCGAAGAGCAGCCTAGAAATATTAGTCACCTTACAATAACCCAACTGATGAACAAGAAAAGTTATTTCGGAATCACAAGAGTCTGAGACGAAGAACTGTTGTGATTACTTTTTATATCTTACCTATCGGAGATAAATCTATAGTAAATCTTAGAGAACATAACACTCAATACGATAGAACAAGTAAGATCAGAATACGCAACTACATAGAAAATAGTTGGACCTGGCTTCACGAATCCAAAATGAAGTCTTCAAGTCGTTAACCTATAATGGTTTTGGGAAAACCTAGGTTAAAGGAGAATCGACTCTAGTATGCAACTAGGACACAGGAAAGTGTTGGGATTAGGTTTTCCAGCTGCTAGAGTTCTCCCTGTAGATGGGGAAAAATGATTTGCTGGTTTTTAAGGAAACGAAGAGCCGAGCGTGAGTCGAGATTCCTCAACCGAGCAAACTATTCAACCTCATAGAGATGCACCGCTGCAAAGGGGGTGCTTAGATTCGGTAAATCAATCTGTATGACTCCGGCCTAAAGCAAGAGAATGGACGTTCCAGAGTCAATTCGGTCGCAAAAAGGGAGATGGTTTGATCTGTAGGAGGGAAACTGATTATTGTGTAGGATTAGTGATGATCAAGGATTGTGGATGTGTTGAAGGTTTCTGCAATTTTGGTGAACTGATGAGTTCGAACAAGTTTCGATGGATTGATGAATTCTTGAGAGTAGCTACTCGAGAAATTCTGTATATATAATTGATAACTAGTGATCATTCGTTGTCTGTTCTCAATCATGGATTCAGAGTCTTATTTATATTGTCGGAGTTATGAACACCTTGATCCCTGTAAGTGTGACGGTTTCTTGAGTGAAAGAGTGGGAAAGTGGGAAATCACGGTGTTTCAGGTCGTGCGGAGACTGGGTTGATCATTTACCCACTACTTTGATAACTCCTCCAACCGTTGACACGACTTACTCACATTTCTCGTTGTGGATGAATCCACGTGTTGTAGGCCGCCAGACCAAGACCCTAGTTATTATCCCCCAATTTGACGTGATTGATGTCTCACAAATCGTGGAGTCTGAGTGACAGACGGGTATTGATTATTCAGTTGTTGACTGATTAGACACTGAGCCTAGGTTTTGTTGAATCGAGCATAAGTGGTGAATGCTCAGCGATTCATGGATCGAACATGTAATTCTCTGAAATGGTGTTAGTATTGAAGATTCAGTGATGAATTACTGACCAGCGAGAGCAAGTATCGCTCGATTAGACGAATTACTGAATATTGAGAATTTGACGAGCAACTGAACAAGTATTGCTCAATTCGACAAAATACTGAATGTTGATAATTTATCGTGCAATCGAGCAAGTATGCTCAATTCGACAAATTACTAATATTCACTAAATATTGATAGCTGGATCAATATTTGAGAAATTGAGCAAGTATGCTCAATTCGACGAAATATTTATTGGTGACGTGACCCAATAAAATATTAAAATATTGGTAGATTACCAAATATTATATGATTAATTCAGACGTTGGTTGTTGAATCAATATAAATTCATTAGTTCTTGAATCTTGCTCAGAATGATGATTCATAGAACATTTTATTCGAAACCCTAATTTCATATCATAGTTGATGGGTCGCTGAAAATAGGTCATGAGTGATATAGGGACCCACCACATGGGATAATGGGCGTCCATGTGGTGCCCAGTGCTCGAATGAGCATGCACCACGGTTCTCAGTTCGAGAGTTGGTGAGATAATGACGATTAAATGTCGGTTTCATCATTTACTGAAATATTGTTGGGTTCAGCATTAGGTGATAAAACCTAGATATGAAAGGTGAGGACCGACCAAGAGAGCATGTGACCGTCTCTTGGTGGGCACGTGACCAGTTGTTGGCCGTTTGAGCAATCCCCAGGTTGGTTGAAGAAAGTTTGGGACCAATATGAGCAGTTGAACAAATTAGATCAGGATTATGAAAACATGTGGGACCGGATTTGTGCAAGCCCTAGGGATGACCCTGGTCGGTCATGAAGTCAGGCACACGTTACCGTGGTGTCCGTGTCTCCATACTGAGAGTTTCGATATTTCCTGAGGTGAGTTTGAGCAACGTTGTGAATTTTCAGAAGAGTTTCATCTTGACTGAAATTCTTGATTTTTGTTGGAATGAGCATGTATGCTCAATTCATCAATATTTTGTAAATATTAAAATAAGTGTATTTTAATATATAAAATTTCCGTGGGCTAGCCGGTCGTGTGACCATTTTGGCTTTTGGTTTTTCATGATTCGAGCAAAATTTGAGAAGTTATGACAAAATCATGATTTTTGCTCAAACCCAGGAGTTTCATGAATTGAGGAAAATAATAATTATAAAATATTAGGGATTGCAAGGTGTGGGACCGACCACGTCTAGGGAATGGCCGTCCGGTTATGTTGCCCGGTCCCGCACACCTTTTCCTATTTTATACTATTATTTTTCATGAATCCGTGAAGTTATGGGGAATTCATGAGTTTTGCACAAACAAGGAAAGTTTCTAAATTGAAGGAGTTTTTCATGAGTTCATGAAAATAACAAAATAGGGAAAAATAATAGAGGAGGCATGGGACCGGCCACGGCTAGGGCATGGTCGGCCGGCCTGTGGGCGCGGCCCCCTGGGCGCCTCTTATTATTTTATTATTATTTGTTGTTTTCTCCTGTTTTGCGTAGGATTCTTCATCTGTCCATATTTTTGGATGCTCGTTTGTGCATCCGGTTGCTTAGTCGTGCATCATTTTCGAGTACACTTGCACCATTTTTGTGGGGCTTACTCAGTGATGGTACAGATGCCCGGTTGTTGAGTATTTATTACTAATTTATGAAATTCAGTGGAGAATCATTCATGAAACTGAGTAATAAAGGTGAGTAGTTTTATTATCATCCATAGGATCAACCGTGGATTCGACCATGGATTCAGAATAATAAAATGATAATTTTATTACCATTTCATGGAATCGTCGATTTGACCATGAAATCGGAGTAATAAGATAGATGGTATTATTATCATTTCATGAGATAAGCCGTGGATTCAACCATGAAATCGGAGTAATATCTATTACCATTTCATGAGATCAATTGTGGATTCGATCATGAAATCAGAGTAATACATTTATCTATTACCATTCCATAGAACTAGTCGTGAGTTTGACCATGGAATAGGAGCAGTAAGATAAGATAGATTATCTTCTAGGAATTCAGTGGTGAATATGACATAGAATTTAATCTCTTGCGTATAGTCAGTGAATCAGCGAGTGTTGCCAATGTCCCGAAGACGTTTTTCCCTCTCAACATTTCATGTATGGAGGACCGCCTGAGTTTATACACGGCACTCTACATAGTCAGGGAACATTGTGTGTCACCGGCCTCCTGAAGGCGTTATTGCTCTCAATCTTACGGAGAACCGCCCAATCGTTCTTCTATATAGAGGAGAATTCCTCTATATAGTCAGGGAACAATGAGTGTCACCAACATCCTAAAGGCGTTAAGATCTCAATCTTACGGAGAACCGCCCAATTACGTTATTCTACATAGAGGCTATGATGACATGCCCGGTGTCGAACGCTCCAGAGAGGCCTTTCGAGCGACATATGCATCATACTTCGTAAAACACGAATCGTCACATGGATTCCTGAACCGTGTCAGAAACATGCAGTATCATGATTTTACGGTTTTGACCTTTGTTGAAAATCCACCATCAACATAAAGTACCCTGCTTAGTGAGGGACAATCATGTTCCGCGGTAAGCACTAGATGGTGATATTCAGTCGACGAGAGATCAGTGGTTTAACTCAGTCTACAAAGGCATTCTCAGAATCTCTAATTTACTCCAATGACGTCGTAGCGAGCAATTGTTCGGGTGGAGACCCTGGTAATGTGATAGAGCGTCATCCCGTGAGCATAAAGAGATGAGGCGCTACTGATTTGAGTGACCGAAGGTCTAGTTTTGGTCTTTTTAGGATTTATGGGTCCGGGCCCGAAAAAGGAAATCCTTATCTTATTAGGTTTTTGGAAATAAATTCATATAAAAGGGAAGAAACCCCTAAAAAAATTATTATATATTTTTTTTTTTGTATGTTTAATGAGTTGTTGGAAATTCCAAGGACCCGTAGTTGCATGCATGTGTAGGTTTTATGAAAACTTGTTGTTTTGGAAATATGTATGCACGTTCGTTCGATAGTTTAAGAAACGAGCAAAAATCCCTAGTATGAAAGACGTATATATATTGTGAATAGATGAGGTTTAATTGCAGTAGATAAAATTTTGTTTATGAAGATTTCATGAAAACAAAATTTATTTTTTCAAAGCACAGGGTTCCAAATATTTTAGGAATGCTCGTACGTTCGCTAGTTTAAGGCAATAAACAATAACCCATGGTATAAAGAGATTTTTGGAGCATACCACCTTATAATAAAATTTTTGTTTGTGAACCTTTGAAATTTTATTTGGAATATGTGGACTTTCTCAAAAATTGAAAAGATGCTGGTCTCATAGAAAAATGCTCGTTTGAGCAAAAATAAAGCTCTTTTTTTTTTTATGAAGAAACTCACGTAATTTTTTTTTTTTAATTTTTTGATAAAAAATCAAAAAGCAATTTTGAGAAATTGTTAGAGATAAACAATTATATGCTATGATTTTATGAATTTGTGACATAAAATCATGGGACGTTCACACGAAGAAGTTATGTAAATTATTCATAGTTTTGTGAAAAGTCAGTGTTGACTCTAGAATGATAAGTTTTGCTCGTCTTTGCAGGTTTGAAGGAGTGAGAAAGTTTTTGAAGTTTCGTGTCATCATTAAAGTATAGTGAAATCGTAAAATAGGTAAGAGTTGAGGATTACCATTTTTGTGATTGCGAGTATCTTAATTATGCTTTGATTCGGTTGTGTTAACAAAATCTGAATATGAATGTCGCAACAATTTTGCAAGAATGCCTGATTCTCCGAATAATGATACCTTCAGAGACGACGCAAGTATGGATGAGGTCTCCGTTGATGAAGAACGGGAGGAGGAAGCACCCGGAACCAAGAACATTCCAAATACTGAGGCTTCTTTCTTCGTGATTCAGCATATTCGTCGTGAAAAACGTCATCAGTCCCCAGCATTTCGTCTTTTGATAAATCCCAGGGGTGTTACTCATAAGAAATTGGTGACTCCTCTAGCAATTATTCGTTTCTGTCTTCAACGGAGACAATTTTCTGCCTCGATCATAGAATTTAAGCTTTCTCATCGACCCTTAGAAAACTTCTCTGGATGGGCAAGACATATACTGAGTTTTCCCCACGTTCGAGGTATGCTGGACCGTGCACAGGTGACAAGAGTTATTCAGGCATCTGGAGACATGTTTATTTATCATGATGTGCGAGGTATAGTGGCTCTGATGGCTCGCTGGTACATTCCAACTCACACTTTCGTATGTAGATGGGGAGAGTTCACCATCACCTTAGAGGATGTTGTTCAACGTTGTAAAGTCCCCAGTAGTTTCATTGGTGAGCTGTCGAAATTTCCTTCCCCGTGATTTCTTCTTATCCGTGAAACCAGGATCATGAAACAAATGTTTGTTACTTCGTTACAAAATTTTTCTCCGTCAAGTATTGACGATCTTCGATTTACTGCTGATGAGCAAGCGGCTCAGGAATCCAGTGATGAAGAAATCGATGCAAGTATTTCTTCACATAATCGATCATGATATTTCTTGAGTAAGAGTAATAATAATCATGGATGTATCCAGGTGGACATTGTTGAGGAGAATCAACACGGTTATACCGTCCATCCTCCATCAAGTGGTAGTGAGCAAGAGAGTTCCCAGGTATTTGGATCGGAAGAAAGTAATAATGCTTCTGACGTTGATGTCGACCAAACTAATCTTCCGAGCACTTTAGAAACTCCTCAAGTAAGCATACACTCTTCTTTATCTTCATAGAAGTATAATATTTCTGATTTGTTGATGAATAGGCGAGAATCCTAATGAATAAATGAAAAATTTTGTTGAAATACGTCATCAGAAAATTCAGAACTCAGATTTTAGAAAAAACGTCATAAAACCTTCATGCGATGTCGGATTTTCGCGATCCACCCATGAATCCTCTTCTCCATGAAATTTCCAAGCATTTTATAAGAAGCTTTTTGGGTTTTGAGCACTTTTAGAGGCCGAAATTAACGAAACAGCGAATTTCCAGAGGCCTTCAGAAATTTCTCAGCTGGCATGTGGTTGGATGTTTCGGCCACATCTTTTTGCTCGTTCATAAAAATGCTATGAAATTTTGATATATTGTAGAGGACATCCATACGAATATAATGGTATATAACTGAACCTTATATTCGTCACCAATTGCTTCCAGTTCATTGTATTATACAGGGAAGTGAAAAACTCTTCGAATGAGCTCCGTCGTAAAACGTGTATTCATGACTTCCACTTTATTTGATCATGTTGTGAATGCATAATAATAAACCTTGATGATGTTAGATTACTTACAACTTAGTTTTGTGATTTCTTTTAGTTTCATTGCTTGGATTGCTCTAATCTCATGTAATCTTCATAATAGGTGCCAATTATTGAAGTTGGGAATGATAGAGCCAATGACGACGATTCGAGCAATACGGTGAATCCAAATGACGATGTTACCATCTATGCATCTCATAGTCATGAGGATGTTGCTACTGAAGTTGTCGAGGAGGAGATGATTCCAATTGCCACCACTTCAAAGGTAGAAGAAACCGTGCCAGTCGTGGAAGAAACCGTGATCGACCAAATTGACTCCGCTGGTTCAATGGAAATAGAAGAGGTTTCTCCAGTCGTAGAAGAGCTCTCTCTAGAGATTGGATAAACCTTTCCATCAACGGTAGGAGTTGTTGAAAATCGTATAGTGTTATACAAGTATCATACTACAAGGGTCGTTCTTGTTCCTCCATTTGGTGAGTAATTCCCACACCATGAATTTTTCGATGGATTCAGCGTTCCCAGTGCATATGCGGCCATGTATACAGAAATATGGGAGAGTTACGGTTACATTTTCGTCGCCACAAATACAGAAAAGAGTTATTTCTCCACTAATCAGGTAGGAGCTCTTTTGCGAGTTATAGATGACATGCGAACCAGGGCCAGAAATACCGTAACTCCAGGTGTATTATTTGATTGGGAGCACAATCTGGATCATGCTGAGAATCTGGACTTCAACGTGGGATGGCTTCGTGAAAGAATGGAAGCTATCAAATCAGCAACCAAGGAAAATGTACCTCTGACAAGCGATGATGTGACGAAGCAGATGGAGGTTGCTAGATTGACGAAAGAGCTGGAGTCGACTAAGGAAGCTTTGCAAGTCTTGAAAGTTGCAAAGGAGAATAAATCTTACTTTGATGGCTTCCTTTAGTTCCTTTTCCATCATCTCTTGAACTTTGAAATTCTGAGAGACGTGAGGTTTTATTTTGGTTTTGGTTTTTGATCGGTTTTGGATAGGTGAATGATTGAGGATTTTCTTTTGGACTTGATAGGGATTTTTTCTTTCAGTAAAAGAACTTTGATAATTGCTGAATTCAAATACTTAATGCAAGTATTGCAAACGTTTTAGAGGGATTGAAAATACAATAAAATAAAATCCTAAATGCCAAATCCAGATGTTTGGACATTCATGTCTTGAACTCCAATACCTCAAATGTCCATGTCTTAGGCTTCAAAATCTTTGAGCCATTTATCACGAATCACTGGTACAATGGCTTTATCATCCATGTCGATCAACTTATAGTACCCACTGACCACAGATTTGGTGATCATGAAAGGCCCTTCCCAGTTAGGCTTCCTCATTGAACGCTCTTTGAGTTTAACTGCTTTTGAGAACTAAATCTCCTTCATGAAATTTGGTGGGTTGGGTTGATCGTGCCTTGAATATCTTATGCTGGTTAGGGATTCCTCGTACGTTAGGATCCCAGGTCTGAGAAGCTCTCTGCGGCACGTGTGGACACTCATGCAAGGGAGAGTACCCAGAATATTGGTTGTCGAACTCGGTCATCATTCTAGCAATGATCGTGTTTGTGAGATGTTGGATCCATAGAGGATCTGCATCTAACCACTTGGTGTAATATTGTTGAGGCGAAGCCATCCATTCATAGCGTTTGGTGACAGCCAAGTTATGGGCATAATTGAATCCCCGGACCAGGGTAGCATGTTTGAAAGTTGATAATACAGGAACATGAGGAGGAATAAGACTTTCCTGAGTGAGGAACCTCTTGAAGAAATCGTATGCGCTCTCCTCAGGTTTTTTTGTGAGCTCCATCAAGGCTTCGACTTTCTCCAGATGTTCTAACGATGGATCGTCCTCCTCTTCTTCTGAATCAGAGCTTTCCTCAACAGAGAAATGTGCAATTAAAGGTGTCGGAGTTACCTTTCCATCATGAATCCATGTTCGTCCAAGAATCATGTCATACCCTGGATCTTCTCTGATTATGTGAAATTTTGTTTCCGTCCATGTTGAATCTGCTTTTATCTTGAGAACAATGTAACGGTATGCATCCCTGGAGATCCCTTCATGGTCTCTGACTGAAACCGGAGCATGAGTGGATTCTTGTCGAGTGATGCCTGCATCTCTGAGAGTTTTCAAATGGATGATGTTGACAGCGGTACCAACATCCACCAACGCTCGCTTGAATTCATTTCCCTTGAGATGCACAGTGGTGAGCAGTCCCCAGTCGTACATCTCTTTGTCAGTGACTGGAGATTCAGAGAGCATTTCTGGAATGGATAGTCATTTCCTAGACACCACATGGTTCAAAACCTTAAACATGTTTTCCCTTTGAACCTTCGATAGATATAACAATTCGCAGGCATGTTCGATCAATGATTGAACAGCTTCTTTGACTGGTTGTTCAGATAGTGTAAAGGTTATGATTGGTAGAGGATTATTGTGTACCCATTCAGTCCCCAGTTCTCCTGAATCGGCCTTTTCCTTGAATATGCACTTCAAGATTCTGCAATCACTCGCGATGGCTGACATATCTATGAAAGTGGCAGTTGCGCGGATTCTCCATTTTCTCCTCTGTTGGCTCTTTCTTGGCAGGAGGTAGTTTGATCGCACCGTCTAGGACCCATACTTCCAATAACTCGATCACCTCTTCGATAGGGAAAGAAAAGTCTGGTTCTTCCTGGTCGTCCTGTTGCTGACGCAGAGATGGTGCCTGCGTAACCTGATTGTCCTTCTTTGGTGCCTTTGTAGGATGAGATGTTGGAGAAGCGTTCTTATGTTGTGGCACTTCAGCTTTTCTCTTGCTCCCTTCAGCGACGTTCATAGAGGGTTGAACGTTATATTGTTTGTTAATAAGGCGTCTGGTACTGCGAGTGTCTCGTGGCTCCTCGACTTTCACGGCTTTTGTTCTTGCCAGTAGGGCTAGAGAAGTAGTTGCTGATCTCTTTGCCGCCTCATGAAGTTCAGAGAAATTTTGGAATCGAAGATTTTCCAACATAGCTCTATAGACCGGTATCATCCCGTTGATACACAAGTCCACCAATTGTTGTTCAGTAACATTAGGATCATGACAATCCAAGGCTTGAATTCTGAACCTCTTCACATATTCGTTCGGATGTTCGGTGTTTTTCTGAGCCATTCTCCCTAAGTCAGAAAGAGTAATCTGCTCTGAAACAAAAACAATATTTCCTGTAGAAGGCATTAACCATTTCTCCCCAATTAGCGATGCTTATTAGAGCGATGTTGTTGTACCAAGTATATGCTCGTCCGGTCAGAGACTTTGAGAACTCCTTCAGTCGGATGACATAATTGTGTTCATGTTCTCCTAACACCTTCAGGAATCGAGAAACATGCTCACGGTCATTCCCCGTTCCATTGTAAAGTGTGAACGTTGGAGAAGTATAGCCCTTCGGGAGAGAAATCCTCTGTACAACAGAGGAATAAGGAGGTTGATGACGATGGACAGATGGTGCATTTACCTTTCCTTGATCCTCCATGAATCGCTCTAGATCTTCACGAGTAATGAAACCGGCAGGCTCCTTTGTTGGTGGGTTTTCCGCAGCTTTGTGGACTTCATTATCGTCAACTATGTGGACTGGAAAAACTTCAAGATCAGCAGTTGAAGATGTTTCCTTGGATTTTCCTTTCTCCTGAATCTTCTCTGACATCTTGTCAGTGAAATTTTTGAGATAATTTCACAACTCTTTCTGTGTTGCAGCCATGTCAGTTTGATTTTTAGCGAGAACTTCCTGGACCTTCATGAGATCGTCTATGGTAGGTGGATTTTCTCTGACTTCTTCGGGATGCCGTCCGAAGAGAGGATGATTTTTAACGTTGGTTTGAGGAAGAGTGGTACCACCATCGTTGGAAGCAGGAATGGTTTTTGGAGTACCACCATTGTTGCTAGTGCTAGCGTTGTTTGTATTAGGATTTGTAACTGAACTTGACCTAAGATAGACCATTTTGTGAAAATGTGAGTTTGCAACCGAGAGATTAATCTCACACTGTGGTCGCCAATCTGTAGATGGGGAAAAACGATTTGCTGGTTTTTAAGGAAACCAAGAGCCGAGCGTGAGTCGAGATTCCTCAACCGAGCAAACTATTCAACCTCACACAGATGTACCGCTGCAAAGGGGATGCTTAGGTTCGGGAAATCAATCTGTATGACTCCGGCCTAAACCAAGACAATGGCCGTTCCAGAGTCAATTCGGTCGCAAATAGGGAGATGGGTTGATCTATAGGAGGGAAGCTGAGAATTATGTGGGATCAGTGATGATCAAGGATATTGGATGTGTTGAAGGTTTCTGCAATTTTGGTGAACTGATGAGTTCGAACAAGTTCTGACGGATTGATGAATTCTTGAGAGTAGTTACTCGAGAAATTCTGTGTAGACAATTGATAGCTAGTGATCATTCGTTGTCTGTTCTCAATCATGGATTCAGAGACTTATTTATATTGTCAGAGTTTTGAACACCTTGATCCCTGTAAGTGTGACGGTTTCTTGAGTGAAAGAGTGGGAAAGTAAGAGATCACGGTGCTTCAGGTCTTGCGGAGACTGGGTTGATCATTTACCCACTACTTTGCTAACTTCTCCAACCGTTGACACGACTTACTCACATTTCTCGTTGTGGATGAATCCACGTGCTGTAGGCCGCTAGACCAAGACCCTAGTTATTATCCCCCAATTTGACGTGATTGATGTCTCACGAATCGTGGAGTCTGAGTGATAGACGTGTATTGATTAGTCAGTTGTTGACTGATTAGACAGTGAGCCTAGGTTTTGTTGAATCGAGCATAAGTGGTGAATGCTCAGCGATTCATGGATCGAACATGTAATTCTCTGAAATGGTGTCAGTATTGTAGATTCAGTGATGAATTACTGACCAGCGAGAGAAAGTATCGCTCGGTTCGAAGAATTGCTGAATATTGAGAATTTGACGAGCAACTGAACAAGTATTGCTCAATTCGACAAAATACTGAATGTTGATAATTTATCTTGCAATCGAGCAAGTATGCTCAATTCGACAAATTACTGATAATTCACTAAATATTGATAAATGGATCAATATTTGAGCAAGTATGCTCAATTCGACGAAATATTTATTGGTGACGTGACCCAATAAAATATTAAAATATTGGTAGATTACCGAATATTATATGATTAATTCAGACGTTGGTTGCTGAATCAATATAAATTCATCAGTTCTTCAATCTTGCTCAGAATGATGATTCGTAGAACATTTTATTCGAAACCCTAATTTCAGATCATAGTTGATGGTTCGCTGAAAATAGGTCATGAGTGATATAGGGACCGACCACATGGGATGATGGGCGTCCATGTGGTTCCCAGTGCTCGAATGAGCATGCACCAGGGTTCTCAGTTCGAGAGTTGGTGAAAGAATGATGATTAAATGTCGGTTTCATCATTTACTAAAATATTGTTGGGTTCAGCATTAGGTGATAAAACCTAGACATGAAAGGTGAGGACTGTCCAAGAGAGAATGGGACCGGCTCTTGGTGGGCACATGACCAGTTGTTGGCCGTTTGAGCAATCCCCAGGTTGGTTGAAGAAAGTTTGGGCCCATTACGAGCAATTGAACAAATTAGATCAGGATTATGAAAACATGTGGGACCGGATTTGTGCAAGCCCTAGGGATGACCCTGGTCGGTCATGAAGGAATGCACACGTTGCCTGGTGTCCATGTCTCCATACTGAGAGTTTTGGTATTTCCTGATGTCAGTTTGAGGAATGTTGTGAATTTTCAGAAGAGTTTCATCTTGACTGAAATTCTTGATTTTTGTTGGAATGAGCATGTATGCTCAATTCATCAATATTTTGTAAATATTAAAATAAGTGTATTTTAATATATAAAATTACTGTGGGCTAGCCGGTCGTGTGACCATTTTGGCTTTTGGTTTTTCATGATTCGAGCAAAATTTGAGAAGTTATGACAAAATCATGATTTTTTCTCAAACCCAGGAGTTTCATGAATTGAGAAAAATAATAATTACAAAAGATTAGGCATTGCAAGGTGCGGGACCGACCACGGCTAGGGCATGGTCGGCCGGTTACGTTGCCCGGTCCCGCACAACTTTCCCTATTTAATACTATTATTTTTTCATGAATCCATGAAGTTATGGAGAATCCATGAGTTTTTGTTGAAACAGAGGAGTTTCATTAGATTAGGTAATAATAATTATAAAAAGCTAGGGATTGTGAGGTGTGGGACCGGATACGGCTCGGGCATGGCCGGCCGGCTAGGTTGCCCGGTCCCGCACACCTTTCCCTATTTTATAATAATGTTTTCATGAATCCATGAAGTTATGGGGAATTCATGAGTTTTGCACAAACAAGGAAAGTTGCTAAATTGAAGGAGTTTTTCATGAGTTCATGAAAATAACAAAATAAGGAAAAATAATAGAAGAGGCATGGGACCGGCAACGGCTAGCGCATGGCCGGCCTGTGGGCCCGGTCCCCAGGATGCCTCTTATTATTTTATTATTATTTGTTGTTTTCTTCTGTTTTGCGTTGGATTCCTCATCTGTCCATATTTTTGGATGCTCGTTTGTGCATCCGGGTGCTCAGTCGTGCATCATTTTCGAGTACACTTGCACCATTTTTGTGGGGCTTACTCAATGATGGTCCAGATGCCCGGTTGTTGAGTATTTATTACTAATTTATGAAATTCAGTAGAGAATCATTCATGAAACTGAGTAATAAAAGTGAGTAGTTTTATTATCATCCATGGGATCAGCCGTGGATTCGACCATGGATTCGAAATAATAAAATGATAATTTTATTACCATCTCATGGAATCGTAGATTTGACCATGAGATCGGAGTAATAAGATAGGTGGTGATATTACCATTTCATGAGATCAGTCGTGGATTTAACCATGAAATCGGAGTAATATCTATTACCATTTCATGAGATCAGTCGTGGATTCGATCATGAAATCGGAGTAATACATTTATCTATTACCATTCCATAGAACCAGTCGTGAGTTTGACCATGGAATAAGAGAAATAACATAAGATAGATTATCTTATAGGAATTCAGTGGTGAATATGACATAGAATTTAATCTCTTGCGTATAGTCAGTGAATCAGCGAGTTTTGCCAATGTCCCGAAGACGGTTTTCCCTCTCAACATTTCATGTATGGAGGACCGCCTGAGTCTATACACGGACACTCTACATAGTCAGGGAACAGTGAATGTCACCAGCCTCCTGAAGGCGTTATTGCTCTCAATCTTACGGAGAACCGCCTAATCGTTCTTCTATGTAGAGGTGAATTCCTCTATGTAGTCAGGGAACAGTGAGTGTCACCGACATCCTGAAGGCGTTAAGCTCTCAATCTTACGAAGAACCTCCCAATTACGTTATTCTACATAGAGGCTACGATGACATGCCCGGTGTCAAACGCTCCGGAGAGGCCTTTCGAGCGACATGTGCATCATACTTTGTAAAACACGAATCGTCACATGGATTCCTGAAGCCGTGTCAGAAACATGTAGTATCATGATTTTACGGTTTTGACCTTTGTTGAAAATCCACCATCAACACTCCCTTATATAATCTTTCAAATCAGGGTTTCTTTCAGACAAAGCTAAGATAGCTAAGTGACAAAGCATTCAATCTTCAACGTTAGATGAAATCCTTATTTAAGATTCAAGCTAAGTCTGCTTAAAAATAAAGCCATCAATATCCACCGTTAGATGGTCTTAGCCTGTTACACACAAATGAAATATACTTATATTTATATATAGGTTATTGTACCTAAACGTGTATATTGAGTTGGCTCAATAACAGTTAACCGAAGTTAGCCATATGAACACTATTGTCTTGGTCGTATTCATCTAACACTTCCAGATCAATCAATCATGAAAGATAATCAAATGAATCTAATTGTGTGTCAAATAGATTTGTTCAATTGTTCATTATCTCATCCAAATATATAAGAACAAATTGAGTCAAAATTGGTTTGATTCATAATCGTACAAAGTACTTATACAAGAATCGATTCATGAAAATTCACGGTTTGCAAAGATTACTTTCCTTAAATCATAAATGTTTTAGTTCAGGAGTATGAAAATCATACATAACCGATTCTAGAACTTCACCATTGTGTTCACAAACCAGGTACGCGAACAGTGGCTCCGGACCTTGGCCTTGTCAAGGCATTCGCAAACCTGGTTTGCGAACAACCTTTCCGTACCCAACTCAGGTAAACCCGTTCGCATACTAGGTTCACAAAAAATAGTAGTTTTGGACCTTCTCAGGTAAATCCGTTCGCATACTAGGTACGCAAAAAAGAGTTCCAAACCTGAATTATCACAATATAGTTCGCATACTAGGCATGCATACCGTGTTATATCCAAGCATGGGTAATTGTTCTAAACTCTCATTTCAATCATTGAAACATCCTTGGAAGACTAAAATGGTTGTCTCACACAAACCATTAACTTCAAGTAATTTTCAAGTGATCGAATGATCAATACCAAACTTCCCAAGCTAACATCAAATGACTGTCTCACACAAATCATACAAGGTTTTCAAGTTAATTTTCACATGATCATCTTTTGAATTAATATTTAGTTTCCAACAAATAGATTGTTTCCAATTAAACACGTCAAGAATATGATGAACATAGCTAAAGAAAAAATCTTCCAACACATATTTCGAGAAATAGATAAGCGAGGTAAACTCGACTCGAAATATCAAATGCGTAAAAGTCTATATAGCTATACAACCTAGTCTCATTAAAAGATACAATAGAATATACTTCTGAGTGATAGATAAGTTTTAGTCTCCACATACCTTTTCTTGATGAAATTCCTCCAAGCTCCTCAGTAGATCTTCATCTTCGATTGGTGAACGTTGTGAAGTCTAAAGCTTAACTACACATTCTATCCTAATCGAGACATAGTTATAAGTAGACTAGAAATAAAGTATATAGTTTTGATCAACTAAACTCGACAAACAATCTTGAGGTAAAAACGCTTGAGAGTTCGAACGAGCGTTGCTCTAAGAATTATCAACCGTAAGATCTGAAACCTAATGTGTTGTTTGTCATCTCGTGCATTATAAGAAATATGATAACGTACGTCAACATCAAGAAGGGTTTTACCACTTTAGTCTGGCGTTAATTCACCAGGCCAAGCACTTACATTTACATCTCTAGTCATCTAAGAGGTGATAACTCCATCTATTCAAAAATCTCCAACAAGTCGAGTAAACTCGCTAGCTCGACCTCGACCTGAGAAAAGAACCCGTCGAGGTGAAACACCTGTTACACTATGAACTATCTTAGGACCTTATGGTAATACAGTTCATGTTTTGGTTGAACCAGTGGTTACACCACAAAGAGAGAAAAAATCTCCCACGAGATCCACCAATCACAACAACACCAATTATGCAAATATCGCAAAACATGTTTAAAGATCTACTAAAGTCGATCTCAATTTTGACTGAAAAATTCAATCAAATGACTCTGCCAGCACCAACTACAACATCTCTAGCTATTACTGTAACTCAACCATCCTTAGCAATAAATATATCTTGGTAACCTGATGCATCTTCATTGAATAGCTAATTCTAGATGACAAAATATAACATCTACTAACAACTAAAAGCTCGAACTCCATATATGGTCCCGACTATAAGCTTGACCTGGGGTTGATATCCATATGAAAACCAAGGATCAAGCCCAGGTCGTAAGATTACCTATAGACAGGGAGAATTTCATCATGACGTCATCATCACGAATAAAGATGTGAAAGCTATGTTAAGGGCATAAGTGTAATTTAATAGTTTGTCGCCTTACAGAAAACCGTCGTTTAATTATTATGAATACCTACTTGCAAAGTCAAGTAATGGATCTTCTCTCTCTCCAACTTATTTCTCTAGAATATTCTCTCTCCTGTAACAAGAGAAATGATGTTAATCTCTGTATCTCCAAACTCCATTAATGGAAATCTCCCAAAACCCCCGTGAACGTAGGTCATTCATGACCGAACCACGTAAATTTTTCTGTGCATTAGTTTCAGTAATTAACCTAACTCCTAACTTTGTCTGAATGTGAAATAACGTCATCTTCATTAGCGCTAAAAACACTTTCTTGTACACAAAAACCAGAAAAATATTTTTTTCCAGAAAAATGGGATAGAAGTAGCACTTTCCTGGCCAAAAAGTTCCTAAATCATCTACTGACTCGAACTTATTCAAGTTTTCCTGAGAAAAAGAAAAAAGAACTGGTTTTGCTGAAAATTCCAGCGAAAATCGATCTCAAAAGATCGATTAGAAAGTGATTTCTTATCGCAGAAATAAGAGTTTTTCGTCCATCTTACAAACTCATAACATCAATTGATTCTTGCTCTTGAAGAACAACTTGAAGTCGACGATCAAAATCGATGAAATTCATTATCAACAGTTACATCTAAAGAGAGGAATCATCACAAACAATGAAAAAGATAAGTTTACTCTATCTTGATCATGTTATTTCAATAACAATCGTTAAATATTTCAATAGATATCGATTTAAATATTTTTTTTGAGGTTTGCATTAATTTCATCTAAAAGTATTGATTAAATTTTCAGATGTGTTATTATCTCGTCTCATCTTGAAAAAAAATCAATCTATGGGTTCTTGATGAAAAATCAAGAAACTGATTAAGAAGATCTCAAATCGGTTTTTAGATCCGTAATAAGCATCTTTGGATCTCTATTACACCCATTAAATTGATTTTCATTAAGTTGTAATTTTTGATCTCTTATGTAACTCATATGTTCTTAATAAATTAAAGAGATTTAAACTCAAAAACCTGCTTAGGTGATTGAAAAAGCAACATGATATGAATTATGTATCTAATCAAATTTTGTATTATGAGCAATTCAATAATCTACAAAATTTATAGAAAAAAGACAATGAACTTTAAAAGAGAAGCGGAAACTCTGATCAGCATTTGTAAAACAATTGAACTCAAAAGAGATAAGTTTCAATATCTTCTCCAATCTCTGATTGCTATATCTGTTGCATATCCCAAATAACAACTTTAACATTAAAATGAATCTTACCTATCACCTATGAATGATTGAATCATGATCTCTCTTTAGTGCTAAAAGCTAGCTTAATATCGCATATTTGTAATAAATCAATGCTTGAATGCTAACGAAAAGTTAAAATTTCCTTACAATTATGAACATAAGCATAATTGTCTCTTTTTAGTAAAAAAACATGTTTGGATCATAACTTGAACTATCTCAGATCTGTAAAAGCATGTTTAAACATTTGCATAATGACCTAGATGATCTACCATACACATCTTGCTTGATTAAAATAAGCCATCTTCTTATATCTTGCACATTATGCACTGAACTTGATGTAAAATCTTGAAGTCTGAATAGCCCACAGGATAAATCATTGTATAATTAGTTCATTCAATGAGGTTTTTGGAGCATTTGGATGTTTTTCTCTCTTTTTTTTGTAGGACAACTTTGTTTATTTGACATGTTTAGTTCTACCTTCCATTGTATGAACAACTTCTTGATAGTTTTTTGGACTATCAGTAGTTATTTCTCCTATTGTTGGTGATATATCTGAGTAAAAAATATACCAACTACATTTTTCTTATCTTGTTGGGTTATTATTTTGGTTGTTCTTCTCCCCTTAAATCCCTTTTCTATTTTATTAGGTCTATGAATCCTTGCCCCGGATGTACGTTGCATTTATCTTATTATCTAAAAAAGAATTGTTAAGATGAATAAGTTTTTTTTTTTTTTGTTTTTTTTTTTTTTGCGGAAGAGCAATTGAGATGCTCGCTTGATTCTCAAGTATATGATTTATGAAGAAAGATATATTGACGCATTTCCATGATTACATCTTCCTCAACAGGAAGCAATTCTTATGTTTTGCATTAGTTAGTGTTAGTAATCTATCTTATATTAGTATCGTGTTTCTTTTAGTGTCTCTAAAGTTAAATATTTATTCAAAATGCGGGGGTCTAACAACCACACCTAACAATTTGTTTGGCAATCTGAGAGGACTTACTCCAATATACTTTCAAGAAAATCAACTACACTGTCAGACTCAATCTTAAGAAAATTATATCAAAGAGTTATATCTTTATTTCTCAATTCAATCCACAATCAAACAAATAGGAATTTGCGAGCCCGATTGAATATAAGAAATAACTTGGACGGTATCAAAAACCAATATCCAAGTGTCAATCAATTTAATCAACAACCAAAGGTTGGATTCCCAATTGATTGAACTTATGCACAACCTGTGATATTTCAATTATAAAGATAAACAATATAATGTGGAAAAGAAATAACACAGACACCAGAAATTTTGTTAACGAGGAAACCGCAAATGCAGAAAAACCCCGGAACCTAGTCCATAATAAACACACACTGATTATAAGTTGTTACACCAAATTCCTACTACCTATTCGGACTAGATGTAATACCTTCTTCAGAACTAATAGAACTCCTAGCAGAACACTGATTCTCTTTAGGAATTATTCTCGTATAACTTCTAGCAGAACACAAATTCTCTAGAGAAGTTATTCCCGAAAATATTCTGGCAGAATAAAGTTCTCTTCAAAAGATACAACAACATGGTTGATATTTTTTGATCTTTTGTTTTCACAAAAAACCGAATTGATTTCCCTTTAGATGTAAATCAAGATTTTGGAAGTCTTGTTACTTTCAAGAAAATCAACTACACAGTCAGACTCAATCTTAAGAAAATTATATCAAAGAGTTATATCTTTATTTCTCAATTCAATCCACAATCAAACAAATAGGAATTTGCGAGCCCGATTGAATATAAGAAATAACTTGGACGGTATCAAAAACCAATATCCAAGTGTCAATCAATTTAATCAACAACCAAAGGTTGGATTCCCAATTGATTGAACTTATGCACAACCTGTGATATTTCAATTATAAAGATAAACAATATAATGTGGAAAAGAAATAACACAGACACCAGAAATTTTGTTAACGAGGAAACCGCAAATGCAGAAAAACCCCGGGACCTAGTCCATAATAAACACACACTGATTATAAGTTGTTACACCAAATTCCTACTACCTATTCGGACTAGATGTAATACCTTCTTCAGAACTAATAGAACTCCTAGCAGAACACTGATTCTCTTTAGGAATTCTTCTCGTATAACTTCTAGCAGAACACAAATTCTCTAGAGAAGTTATTCCCGAAAATATTCTGGCAGAACAAAGTTCTCTTCAAAAGATACAACAACATGGTTGATATTTTTTGATCTTTTGTTTTCACAAAAAACCGAATTGATTTCCCTTTAGATGTAAATCAAGATTTTGGAAGTCTTGTTACTTTCAAGAAAATCAACTACACAGTCAGACTCAATCTTAAGAAAATTATATCAAAGAGTTATATCTTTATTTCTCAATTCAATCCACAATCAAACAAATAGGAATTTGCGAGCCCGATTGAATATAAGAAATAACTTGGACGGTATCAAAAACCAATATCCAAGTGTCAATCAATTTAATCAACAACTAAAGGTTGGATTCCCAATTGATTGAACTTATGCACAACCTGTGATATTTCAATTATAAAGATAAACAATATAATGTGGAAAAGAAATAACACAGACACCAGAAATTTTGTTAACGAGGAAACCGCAAATGCAGAAAAACCCCGGGACCTAGTCCATAATAAACACACACTGATTATAAGTTGTTACACCAAATTCCTACTACCTATTCGGACTAGATGTAATACCTTCTTCAGAACTAATAGAACTCCTAGCAGAACACTGATTCTCTTTAGGAATTCTTCTCGTATAACTTCTAGCAGAACACAAATTCTCTAGAGAAGTTATTCCCGAAAATATTCTGGCAGAACAAAGTTCTCTTCAAAAGATACAACAACATGGTTGATATTTTTTGATATTTTGTTTTCACAAAACACCGAATTGATTTCCCTTTAGATGTAAATCAAGATTTTGGAAGTCTTGTGTTTGTTTCGAACAACTACCAGATAAAAGTAGAGATACCGAAACAAACTTGTAGATTAGGGTTTTAACTTACAATCAGCATGCATACACACAAGGAGTCCGTGAACCTAATTTTCGTAAGTGAACTTGGGCGACAAAGATCAATTTCCAAGTTAATAAAACCCTAATAATTCTACAATAAGAAAAACTAAAATAAATCTAGAGATATCTTGTTTAAAACTTCTTAAGGATTTTTACGAGATACCTTAATCTAAGTTTGTTGCTATACGATCGGAAACTGAAATCTATCAAAACCTAGGTTTTATGATCAACAACTCTTGAATGGTTTTATAACAGAAGAGAAAACTTTAGAATAGACAAGAGGTGAAAAACCTAGATTACAAGTTATATAATCAATCACAAAGATTAAATCCAACTCGGCTTTGTGATCCCCAATACAAAAACTTTTATCTCACTCTTATTCACGAAGAACAGAAGACATGGAAAACAACCTTATGAAGCTTCGACCAATTTTCCAAATGGGATAAAAACGTGTAGCATTCACAAACTCTTTATTTATAGTGAATAGGTTAGCTTGCAAGCTACACTAGGGTTTAGGATATTTTCCTTTTTCAAGACTCTCCTAATTTTGGGAGTCTTTCCTAAGTTACAAATATTTTGCGTAAATAATTAAATAAATAATTATCAGCATATATTGTATTTATGTGAATAAATCACATTTTAACTTAGGAAGGAATTAAAAGTTATCACAAACACTTTAATATGGTAACCAAATATGTTTGGATTAATAGACAGTCTGCCTAGACAAGGAAACATCACTAATTTGACTAAAAAAGACTTCTAGTCACGTAATTGGGCTCAAGTCCGTTAACCGTTACAAACAGTTCATGGATTGTTTCCTACTAACGAACTATAACAATTACAGCAACACTTATAATTGTTACTTTAATAAATCACTCATAACTTCATCGTTATAACTCGGAATTGAGTGATTCTTGGCTCGTTGAATTCGTAAACTCATTAACTATAAAATGAGAACCTTTACAAGGATAGAGGTTATTGTCAAAAAAGTCGTGGCTCAAATAACCTCAAGTATATATACATAAATGTACATTTACCGTCATTGGAATTGTTCCATAGAGTGAGCATTTGTTTGGATAGATTAGAAAGGTAGAATTGAACAAGAATCCAAATGAAATCAATTATCACATACATTTTTGTATGAAGTACTTTTTGATGTCTTCTTGTAGTCTTCAAACTTCATCCTTCAAGGATAGCTTCGATTCTACTTCTTAGACTTAATCTAGTCCGAACCCATCTTTAGTATGCTAAATTAAGAATGCATTTTGACGACTAACTTGACATACCAATGCTAGTGGGTTCAACCAAGCAATGCTCTAACATTTATACAACTATATATTGAGTGTGATTTTTCATTTAATAGAAGGGAGTTCAAGCCCGAAGGAGCGGCTGAGTTGGTCGCTTGATTCTTAACACAAGTATCAGATTCTAAACAAAGATGTATCAGTGCATTTAGGAAGAACTTCATATGCTTTGTACTATTTAGACTTGGCAATCTATTTTAATATCGTGTTTCTTTTTATTGTCTTTAATATTATATTTTGATATAAGTATATAGTGAGTGTGGTTTTTTATTTAACTACAAATCCTGGAGGAGCATTTAAGTTGGCCGCTTGACTCTTACTAAAGTATATGATTTCTAGAAAAATATATATCAACGCATTTCCTTGATTACATCTTCCTCGACGGGAAGCACTTCGTATGCTTTGCACTATTTAGAGTTGGTAATCTATCTTATATTAGTATCGTATTTCTTTTAGTTTTTCTAAAGTCATATATATTTATACAACTATATAGTGAGTGTGATTTTTCATTTAACAACAGGGAGTTCAAGCCTGAAGGAGCGGTTGAGTTGGTCGCTTGATTCTTAACACAAGTATACGATTCTAAACAAAGATGTTCAGTGCATTTGGGAAGCACTTCTTATGCTTTGCACTATTTAGACTTGGCAATCTATTTTAATATCGTGTTTCTTTTTAGTGTCTTTAATATCATACTTTGAAATAAGTATATAGTGAGTGTGATTTTTCACTTAACCATACGGGGTTGGATCCTGGAGGAGCATTTAAGTTGGCCACTTGATTCTTCCTCAGGAATACGATTTCTAGAGAAATATATATTAACGCATTTCCTTGATTACATCTTCCTCGACAGGAAGCACTTCGTATGGTTTGCACTATTTAGAGTTGGTAATCTATCTTTTATCAATATAACATTTTTTTGGTGTATCTAAAGTCATATATTTATACAACTACATAGTGAGTGTGATTTTTCATTTAACTACATTGAGTTGGAGCTCGGAGGAGCAGTTGAGTTGGATGCTTGATTCTTAACGCAAGTGTACGATTTCTAAAGAAAGATACATCAATATATTTCCTTAATTTGATCTTCATCGATGGGAAGCACTTCATATGCTTTTCACTATTTAGAGATGGCAATCTATTTTAATATCGTTTTTATTTTTGGTGTCTTTAATATCATACATGGATATAAATATATGATGAGCATGGTTTTTTATTTAAATACAGGGAATTGTAGCCTGGAAACGCACTTAAGTTGGTCGCTTGATTCATACTCAAGTATATGATTTACGAAGAAAAATATATCAACGCATTTCCTTGATTACGTCTTCTTGAACGGGAAGCGCTTCATAAGCTTTACACTAGTTGGTAATCTATCCGATATTAATATCGTGTTTCTTTTTCGTGTCTCTAAAGTCATATATTTATACAAATATATAGTGAGTGTGATTTTTCATTTAACTACATGGAGTTGGAGCCTGGAGGAGCAGTTGAGTTGGTCGTTCAATTCTTAACGCAAGTATACAATTTCTAAAGAAAAATAATATTAGTACATTTCCTTGATTACATCTTCTTCGACGGGAAGCAGTTTGTATGTTTACACTATTTAGAGTTGGCCATCTATTTTATATTTTTCTTGTTGGTGTCTCTAATGTGATTAATGAAGAAGTGTGTATCCGAAAATCTAGCAAGACTAAGCGTAGTTGTAGTGCTACTTTAAGCAGCAGACTTCATATCTAGCCTTCCCAATTATTTTTGGAGTACTGATGTTTGAAATGTCATGAACGACTTATTGATTTTAAATTTTAGTATTTTTCAAACTATTTTCTTTAAGAGGAGTTATTAATTGGTGAATCCGATTCTAACGATTTATATGCTAAATGATAATTGGTGGTTTCGTTATACACTCAAGTTATTAATTGAGATCCCATTAGGGATGGGTGCAGGGCGAAGCCCTGCCTCACCAAATGTGAGCTAATTTCATCCTTCGCTTTGCATAGCACAAGTTACATACTAGTTTTTTTTTTTTTTTTTGAAGCACACATACTACTTATATGTATACGATTTAACTTTCACAATCATTTACGGGGAGTGGTAATATAATTACGACCATAAATTAATTAGGATCTTTATTTATAGTAGGCCAAATAATGATAAAAACAGATATGGTGATATAAAAACCAAGCTAAATTGGGGCCCATAGGTACATGACAAAATATGGTCATCAACAAGCAAAATGAGATACTCATTAACCAATTATTTTAGTCAACGATAAATTTATCCTTGATTAATTAGTATTAATTTGGTTGATTAATAAATGTTAAATTTCGTTAATCTTGAAATCAACGAAGTTGATTCGTCACCGAAACATTTCAATTTTTTTTTTTCTGAAAAAGTTAATCCGGAGTCGGTGAATGTTGATAGATCCGTAGACCGATTCTGACCTGATATTCTTTATTGATGATGAACACCCAAAATCGGTAAACATAAACTCATATATAACACGTTTACAACAGAATTGGTATACATGTCCAAACATATGAACCGATTCTGGGTCTCAATCTTCTCGAGTTTTTGAGTCAATAGTAAATGATTTCCCCCTTAATCAATTAATGAATTGATGACCAACCAATGATTAGTTCCCCAACGAAGGAATGCCTAAACAAAGAGAGAAGAGAAAACTGATGATGCTATATAGGCCAGTGTGAAAAACGACAATGAAAAAGTGGAGAAATCACTAAACCAATGTGATTGTGATTCAAAATGACTTTTCCAGAATGAAATGGTTTTTTGGTTATAGAGAATGAAGTCAAAGAACAAGTGGAATATCAATAAATGTATATTTGTGTGAACACATAGAGTTGTTAGAATCGGCAAATCAGAATTAATTTGTATACAAATTATGGATTTGGAAAAAAAGTGAGTTCTCTGTTAGTTTTAGTGCACATAATCGGATCACATTGAGATGAACATACGCCGATTCTGACAAGTGAAAAAAATAAAATTACTAGATTCGGCACATATGTACCTTAAAAATTCCCGATTCTTATAATCCGTCTTTGTGGGCATGAACAAAATCCTTTTCTAAATAGAACCGGTTCATAAGTACATTGACGTAAACCGATTCGAATAAACCCATAGCATTTTGATCTCGAAAAAATCGAATTTTGAGTGATTGTATGTTGCTAAAACCTAATTTAGGAGATTGGGTTGCTAAAAAGTATTTGATTCATGCCATTTCATCTGCTTCTATGACAATCGAAGATGGTTCGTATTAAGGGAGAAGAAGGGAAGAAGAATTGGTCGGAGATGAAGATGGAAATGCATTTGATTTTGATTTTGATTTTGATTTAAGTTTTTAGTTTTATGATTTTTATTTTAGTTTTTTAATTTTGATTTTAATTTTTAGTTATATTATTAGGATTTAAGGGGGACATATTTGTAGTATTAGTATTTGATAAAGGGTAAGTTGGTAATTTCATCTCTTAATAATCCTTTTTTGTCCTATAGTGTAGGCCCAAATTAATTGGGATAGGCCCTAATTTAGCCAGGTATAAAAATGTTTAAATTTAATTCCAATCGTTTCCTTAAGTCCATTCATTGGCTCGACAAATATTATAATAACTAAAAAACTTATTTATCATAATGTTGATGGTGGATTTTAATTCAGGGCTAAAATTGTAAAACCAAATTTAATGTGTTGACATCCTGCAAAGGGTAAAGCCATTTAATGTTTTGACATCCTGCAAAAGGTAAAGCCATTTGATAAGCGATGAAGGAAGAAAACCTCTCCTCTTTATTTATTCGAAGCAATTCAATAAATACATAAAATTCACCCAGAATGGTGCATGTAACAACAATCCCAAATATTCTGCGAATTTTTAGCATTATTAATGCATGATTTTCCTAGTATTTCCTGTGTTGTTCTCAGCATAACTCTCATTATTGGCATTGCATGACGACTGAGTGTTTACTCTCAGCAGAGTAACATGAATCTCCAAGTGTTAATATCGAGATATGCACTAAATACCGGTACATGCTACACCATTCTCTAACTAAGAGAATCTCGTATCAGCGCTTTTGGTTAGCCCGATCGAGCATATTTAATTTCCTTAAGGGAAATCTAGACTGTCCATGTCAGTCTCAGAAACGATCACGGCCATGCAAGTTGGCCGCATGATTTAACCAGCCTAGTCAAACCCTAACAAGAGTAGGCGATCATCGTGATGACCACCGGCGGGCCCACTTATTCCCCCAGTCGGTCGAACACCAGGCCACACTTCCCAGCGCGCCAAACGCCAGCCCTAAAAGAAGGTGGTCGCGCTGCTTTGGAAGAAGCTCGAACGAGCAAGACTTTTCAGGGAAGTCTTAAAACCATCACAACTGTCCAACTTCACCAGCCTGGTTGGACGGATTATATCATCCCACGATTGATCAGTGAAGCGCTAATGCACACATTAGCGGGCTCACTCCTCACCCACCTGATCGGTTTTCTCACGACCTAGCCCTAGAGCAATGAACGCTTGCTCGAAGTATGGCTGACGTGATGCTTAACGGGTCGTGGAAATCCCACTAGCGTCTTAAATCGATCACAATCATCCAACTTCACCAACATGTTTGGATGGCTTAGATCATGCCTAGGACCATCGGTCAGGACCACATAAGTTCACCGTCGGCCCAACATGGGCCCCGCACGGTCGGTCTCCCTAAAGGAGGAGCGTATCCTGCCAAACCGTTTGACCAAAGTTGCGCACGCGTGACTGATCCAAAACCCTAATTAGGGTTTGTGGTATTACATATATGTCGCAGTTTGATCATGACCATCCATCTTCGCCAGCTCGGATGGAGGGTATAGATATAGATTAAGGAGGTCCGGAGAGCATCAACATGATCATTGTGGGCCCACCTGCGCATGTAATCGGTCAGCCAATATGGACCATGGCCAGGCGCCTCGAAACGCGCGCCCAAAGATGGCATGCAGTGGCCCCCTAAAATCCTTTGCGGCGAAGGATTTCTGTCGCTAATCGATCACGACCACTCACATTTCCCACACAAATTGAGTGGCCTAGATCGCACCTCCGCGAAACAGAGTGGCATGGACTTGTACACCGGCAAGCCGTCTACACGCCCGTTCGGTCCCACCAAAAACTTTGTCCATGCTTGATTTCGGTCAAGCGAAAGATTGATGCTTGCGCACCTCTTTAAACCCCTAAAATCCATCAACGGTCGCAAACATGTGCTGCAGATCATCTCGTCAGTCCAACTTTGCCAGCTTGGTCGGATAGCCTAGTCTAAGAGTTAAACAGCCAGTGAGGCACCTTGGTGATCACCGTCCGTCACTCTACCACAGGGAGTGATCGGCCAAGGGATGGCCTGCCCATGAAGCCTTCAAACGATCCCTTGAAGATGTTTGAACATGCTGCTATTTTAAGACGCTTAATCCGCGACTTACTCTATTAAGCTTTAAAACAGCGATGCTTCATACATATTGATCATATTCGATGCATTACATGCATAGAGTATACACGATATTTTATGAATATCGATTTCTTAAATAACTTAGTTATTTAACCTAATAGCATCACGTGCTATTTCCTGCGGGTCCCACAACTCGACCCACTTATTCGAGACATCAAATATGTCACAAACTGGGGGATACTTACTGGGGTATTGGTCTGGTGGTTTACAGCGTGCGGCGTGCAACGCGTCCATATATAAGAACGTGCCAGGAGGCATGGACGGTTAAGATGATGAGGGAAGTGGGCTAAAACGTGATCGTGCAATCACCTACACGACCCCACTACTCCATCACTCAACTTCCTCCACTTCCTACGAGATCAGAGTTTGTGCTCAATGGCTTGTATAAATAGGTCCTTCGCCTATTTCCAAACAACACAAACAGACACGAAAAACCAAGTGTTGTCATCAATATCCAGAAAACACTCAGAACTTATAGCTTACATCAAGCCAGTTCAACATTCTGATATAAGTCATAAACAACCAACACCTTCACAATCTCAACACTTTTTTCGCTTCCCTCCCTAAGATCAAACCCATCTCATACACTTTGTGACCGAAGCAAGTCTGGAACGGGCATTTCTTGGTTTAGGCCAGAATTGTGTTGATTGATCTCTCGAAGCAAAAGCACTCCCGTGCAGTGCATTTGTTTAGGGTTTAAATTCGTTTCTCATCCACACACACCCAAATTTACCAAAAACAGCAGAAACAATTTTCACCCATAAACAATTGGCGACCACAATGGGAGGTTAATCTCTCGGTTGTGTAGTAAATTTCTTCAATACCCAATCCCATTTGGTTGATTTCAAAATGGTTGATCTTAGGACTCCCCCAACAATTTCAAATCCCGATCGAAGTTCCTCCAATGAAGATACCCCTCTTCCCAACAGTGTATCTGATGGTGTAACCGGAAGAATCCCAACATTGATCGAGTTAGCACGAGTACAGGAGATTCAAACGAAGAACATGGACCTGATCAAAGAAACAATAAATGGCATACTCGATCTCCTCATCAAGATGACATCAGATATGAGCGGTTCTCCTGTCACAGAGATTTATATACTGGGGAATGATCCTCGCAACGATCCTCCTCAAGTCAATAGTTTCACTATGAACCATAGGCCAGTGGATCAGGAAGTGGTTTCTCTAGTGGAAAGTTTATGCGAACTTTTACACCTCTCGAAGAATCAGCAGGCGGAGACGTTTGCTGCAATCAACCAGATAGCCCTGGACGTGCATTTAACTCCTTTTTATCCAGAAGTCTCAAAGACATCAGAGATGTATGTGAATAATGTTACCTTTATGGAAGAAGACATGATGGCGGAAGAAGGTCACAACCTGGCCCTACACATTATTGCACGCATCAAGGATTCAGAGTTCAAGAGGGCCCTCATCGACACGGGAGCGTCTTCGAATGTGATTACTCTCAAGACACTCAAGAAGGCCAAGTTTCGCCCAAGCAATATCGCGCGACAACCTACCACGATGACAGATTTTGAAGGAAGCCAAACACTTACGGGCATGTCAATCTGAATTTATCTGTAGGTCCAATCAAAGTTGAAATTCGAAGTCATAGAAAAGGATCCGGATTACCATATGATATTGGGAGACCATGGCTTCATGACAATAGGATCGTCCCTTCGACGTATCACCAATGCCTGAAGACTGTGCTGAATAAAGAAGTCGTTCGTATTCCTGCATCATTGTCTCCTTACGCACCAATATGTGGAGTGGAATTGTTTGAACCAAGAGAAGCTCCACGCGAAGAATCATACAAAGTTCATTGCATCCAACTCCCCACGTGGGCGTCAATCCAGGAGGAGGACCGACTTGCATCATCGAAGGCTAAGCCCCATGATGCATCTTTGCTGACAAGGTGTCCCAATTCTTCTTCATCATGTGAAGCCGCGACCCATGCTCACACTAATAGGGAGCGAACTTTTATGGCGAGTCGTGATCAGAAAGGGAAAACCGTGTACCGATGCCGTTGTTAGCAATTAACAGGTGAGACTGTTACCCAGTCTCTCCGCCCAATGGAATGCTACAACAATGATGAGCCGCAAGAAGAAGTGCTAGACGCTCCACGACAGCTTCAAGATGGCACCAACTCCACAACGGATGAGCTCGAAATCGTTAATATTGGGAATGAGGAATCTCCTAGGCCTATCTCCATTAGCTCAACCTTATGTATGGATGAACGCACGAATCTCGTGGAACTTCTCAAAGAGTACCAAGACATATCGCTTGGAAGTATGAATAAATGCCCGGTTTAGATGAAAAATTGGTCACACATTATCTACATGTCATACATGGATCCAAGCCGGTTAAACAGTCTCCGAGGCAGTTCAGACACGAGGTAGAAGAGCAAATCAAGACCGAGATTCAGAAGTTGCTAACTGCTGGCTTCATCAAACCCATTCATCATCCAACCTGGTTGGCTAATATGGTTCCGTTAAAAAAGAAAAATGCACAGATCAGGTGTTGCGTGGATTTCAGAGACTTGAACAGATGTTACCCCAAAGATGATTTTCCTCTATCTAACATCGACATGTTAGTGGATGCCAACAACGGACACGGAGTGTTCTTCTTCGTGGATGGATATAGCGGCTACAATCAGATAAGGACGTATGAGCATGACGCGAGTAAGACAGCTTTTTGAACTCCTCTCGGAAATTTTTATTATATTGTAATGCCATTTGGTTTAAAGAGTGTAGGTACAACGTATCAACGCGCTATGACGACAATCTTCCACGACATGATGCATAAGCAAGTTGAAGACTACGTGGATGATAGAGTAGTCAAATCAAAAGCTCGGGCGACCCACACAGGATTCTTACGACAAGTGTTCGAAAGATTCCGTGAATACAAGTTGAAGATGAATCCTTTGAAATGCGCTTTCGACGTTTCTTCAGGAAAATTTCTGGGATTCCAGGTGACTGCTGAGGGAATCAAAGTGGACCCATTCAAAAGCCAAGCTATCCTCACGATACCGCCTCGGCGAACTATGAAGGAACTCCAAAGCTTCATGGGCAAGGTGAACTACATTCGCGTTTTATACCTGGTTTAGCCTAGCTTGTTGCTTCATTCACCCCCTTGCTGAAGAAAGGATCAAGTTTCGTCTGGACCGCACTACAACAGTTTCGGAAGATCCAACGAATATTGTCATCTCCAAATCATCATAAAGGGTTCGCCTATTATGTCATCCCGGACAAGAGAGAGCCCGGAACATCTTCAGATCTACTTAAGCCGACACCTCAAAGTAGAAGCCTCAAGAAGATAGCGATGTCCACATCGTCATGTCGAGAAAGAATCCGAAGCTTGGGCGAATCACTCTGTCAGACTTAAGAGGAATGCTTCAGCGAAACAACGAACATCCAAATGATTATGTCAATAGGTCCCCAATTCAGGCACAGGAGGGTCACGATCCAAATGTGACTGAATAACAAGTGGTGTAATTGTGCATCAATAGGATTATACCCGTCTATCGTGATTTGTCGAAGAACCTGCGCTTTCAGACATCCTATGAACTCCATGAAGCTGCTAAACGCTCAGTTGTGACAGCAGCTGCCCTGCTAGAAAGAACAATCCTGCCAGTAATGAAGAGCCTCATGATGTTCGTGGAAGCATACATCTCACCAACAGGCAATATAACCTTCAGCCTTCTGTAAGCAGTTTCGCTGAAGCAGCAAGAGGAAAACCACTGAGATACAATATCCTGCGCGTCTAAAATTGCCAACTCCAACTCCAGTACCACATGAACGACTGCCATAATGATAAAACAACGTCCAAGATACTCTATATCTGTATCGATGGCAGAATCATCAATGAGAGACGCTTTCAGAATTTCGTCTCCCGTAGAAGAAGTAGTTGCGTTACCAAAGGATATTGCACCTGGAACTTGAGAGGTACATACAGATTCTCCAGTTTCATCATATTTGCAGAACCTATTAGTTAAGTCATTCGCATGAAGGAACTTCCCTACTCCTCAAAGACACGATCCAAAATGATATTGGCAAAGGAGTGTGACTGGGGACTGCTTAGCACTGCCCATCTCAAAGATGGTGAATTTAGAAAGATGCAACCATGCTATCATTATGATTCCAAGATGCCCAACGATGAGGATATACTCAATAGAGCAGGCGTATTGTCAAAGACCAGTGATGTTCCTGGAGTCTATGAAACGCAAAGCAGATGTAAAGACGGCCTCATGAACCCAGCGTGACAACGTCTATCAATTCGAAGACTCAGTATATACTCGTGGGCAGGGGACTGTCTCCCTATTTTTCATTCCATGAGGCAACATCAAGGAAGCTATCGGTTCCATCATTAGATTTTCCCTCTAATAACGAGACAAGCTCTACCACTATATGAAGAATGTTAATGCCCCTGCTTCACCATAGAAACAACCACTACGGACAGAGTCAAGGACTTCTTCAACACAAGAGAGATGGTCAATCAAGAAGCATGTAATTTGCAAGGGAAATTCAAACTGAAGAAGAACCTCTTCAACACTCCCTCCAGCAGAAACCGCTTCAACACTCTCTCCAGGAGAAGAAGGCGCTTCAACTCTCTCTAGAAGAAGGCGCTTCAACTCTCTCCATAAGAAGAAGGCGCTTCAACTCTCTCCAGAACAAGGCGTTTCAGCGTTCTTGCCATAAGAAGCTGCTTCAACGCTCTCTCCGGAACCCGCTTCGACGTTCGCTCCAGAAGCTTCTTCAACTCTTCATAGGAAGAAGCCTCTTCAATACTCTCTTCAGAGAAAGACGCTTCAACGCTCGCCAGAAGAAGACGCTTCAATGCTCTATCAAGAGGAATCCTCTTCAGCGCTCGCCAGAAGAAGCCTCTTCAATGCTCTCTTCAAACGAAGACGCTTCAACGGTCACTTGGATGCCTCTTGAACCTGACGTGTTCCAAGGACAGGACGACCCATCTCTCCTGGTAACATCTAACTTTGTCTCATAAGTTTTATCTTTATTTTCACCATCTAATGCCTACCCCATAATAGTGCAACTATTACGTGCTAGGCAGGGGACTTAATGTTGATGGTGGATTTTAGTTCAGGGCTAAAATTGTAAAACCAAATTTAATGTGCTGAACCTCAACCAATCTCACACTGATCCAAGGTACAGTTATGCTCCTACGTCTCTGATCCCAGCAGGATACTATGTACTTGATTCCCTTAGCTGATCTCACCCACAACTAAGAGTTGCTACGACCCAAAGTCGAAGACTTTAATAAACAAATATGCATCACACAGAAAAGTCTACGATAATAGATAAATCAGTATCCCACGAATATACCTATGAGTTTTGTTCCGTCTTTTGATAAATAAAAGTGAACATGAACTAATTGATAAACCGGTCTTATATTCTCGAAGAATAGCCTAGCATTATCAATCACCTCACAATAGTCTTAATTGACGCAGCGAAAAAAGATATCGTGGAATCACAAACGATGAGACGAAGATGTTTGTGATTACTTTTTATCTTGCCTATCGGAGATAGAAATCTCAAACCAATTATTATAATTATACTCGTATGATAGAAACAACAAGATCATATCACACAACTGCAAGAAAAGTAGTATCGGTCTGGCTTCACAATCCCAATGAAGTCTTTAAGTCGTTACCCTGGTTTAGAAGAAGAAACCAAAGGTTAAAGGAGAATCGACTCTATCTTAGCACAACTAGTATCACATAGAATGTGTGGGGATTAGTTTTCCAAGTTGCTAGAGTTCTCCCTTATATAGTCTTTCAAATCAGGGTTTGCAATCAATGTTAGCTTAGTAACAAAGTATTCAATATTCACCGTTAGATGAAAACCTGATTAGATTCAAGCTAATATTTATCAACCGTTAGATCGAAAACATAGCTTGTTATACACAAATGAAATGCATGTTCCTGGGCTTGTGTAACCGTACCCAAACTTGTACATTAGTTGGTTCAACAATAGTTAACCAAACTTGTACATTAGTTGTTATTAAATGCACTCATAAGTGGTTTCAAGATAAAAAGCAATCACAAACATCTTCGTTTAGTAACAACCGGAACCTTCGTCATACGAATCAGTACTGTAATAAACCTATTTTTTCCTATAAACGTCATACGAATCCTTTTCACAATCGTAATGGTTATCAAAACTTTGGAACCCACTTATGAGTGAGTTTAGTAACAACCGGAACCTTCTTCCCGTTACTCTCTTCAAGATTTCTTGAAAGAGGATTGGATTTACTATTCTTTTGCAAGTTAGTCTTTCTCCAAATGGGAACATTGGATCTTGTCTTCGTCTTTACGAAGTTATCCTTTTGATAACCATTACGATTGTGAAAAGGATTCGTATGACATTTATAGGAAAAAATAGGTTTATTACAGTACTGATTCCTTTGCCTAAAGGTTGGAAAGTTACAACCTGTAGCATTGAGGGGATTATCCTTAACATATGATCTTGGTTTCACAACTTATTGTGATGCCCAAACAAGAACATCATGAAGTTTCTCATTCCTTATACGGAAACGACATTTTCTTTCTAGGTGACATTTATTTCCGCAATAGTGGCAAACATAAGGAATGTTCTTACCTCGATCTGTATGTGCTGACTTTGGAGGTTGATATACTTTGTTCGAACCTTAATTTCCGGTGAAGGTATTTCACTTTTGCCATCAGCGTAAACCTTTTGTTGAGAAGAATCACTAGACTTGACAAATTTTACCTCTTTGCTAATACTTGGAGCATCTATTCCCTTATAGCCCAATCCTCGTGTATCACGATGATTTTTACTTGCTCCTAGAATAGTGGTTAATTTTCTTGAACTAGTATTGAACTTTTTCAAGTCATCTTCCAACATCTTGATTTTATCAAGACCAGCAGCTAAATCAGCCTCAAGACGTTTAACTCGAGCGAGACAAGCACTTTCTCTGTCATCAAAACTAATTTGTTGAGAGTTAAACCTTGCTTCAGATTCTGCAAGTTTCTCTTCCAACAAAAAGTACTTTTGATAAAGATTATCACATTCAAGTGACTTCATACGTAGGCTTTCCTCAGAATCCTTGAGGATCTATTCGTTAGAACGATTCGAAAAATAAACACCCGCGTAACATATTCTCAATTTCTTGTTTTCTCGACAGAGAGGAGTCAGAAGAGGTGAGACATGAGAAGTTGTAATCTTATTAATATTCCACGAATCCAAAAACTTAACATATTCTGAGACTTCCTCATCAACATCTCTATCAATATCTGAATTAGGCCTGTCAATATTTGTCCGATATCCGGTACCTGTTTCCGAGTATTCGAGATCCTATAGGATTTTATCCGTTTTATCGGATATCGGATCGGATATTTTATCGGATATTTCCTCCTTAACATATCGGAAACAGATTAGACCCCATCCGAAATGTTAATATCCGATATCCGATAGAATACGAACTTATTTGTAATTTATCCTAATTTCGAGTCTAGTATCGGATATTATCGGATATTGTCGGATAAATATCCGATAAGTGTCAATTATGAAAATTTTTTACAAGGGTTTTTAAGCTTTTTTGTTATAATCGGATATTATAGGATATTTATCAGACATCTGACAGCTTAGCATATCGGAATCGATATCTGATTTTGATATCCTATAGGATATTATCCGATATCGAATATCCGGTAGTGCTTAACCTGTCGGATATCGTATTTCTAAATATCTGACGGATATTCTTCCATTGACATGCCTAATCTGAATCACCTCCATCAGAAAGTTCATCCAACTGTTCTTCTAGGAGAGTTTCCCAATCAACAGTTTTTACATCAAGAGAATGTTTAGATATTGACTTAGATGTGACAGTTCCCTCAGGTGAATCCAAGCTTTTAGAATCATCTGGTAATTTCTGAACTGGTATGTTATTAGATATAGACTCGTCCATAATCAGATCGCTACAAACACAGACTTATAATGTCTTTAACGTGTTTTCCTGCTTTGATACCAATTGAAAAAGCGGAGGTCTAACAACCACACCCAATATTTCACTTAGCAATCTGCATGGACAAACTCCAATATACTTTCTAGAGAATCGACTAGACAGTCAGACTCAATCTAGATAAAAAGAGAGATAAACTGTGAGTCTCAATTTAAATACAAGAGAGATAAACTTGGATGGTACCAAAGACCAATATCCAAGTGTCAATCAATTTAAATCAACAACCAAAAGGTCGGATATTCTAATTGATTGAAAAACGCACAACCTGTATTATTTCAATTATATAAACAAATATAACGCGGAAAAGAAATAACACAGACACCAGAAATTTTTGTTAACGAGGAAACCGCAAATGCAGAAAAACCCCGAGACCTAGTCCATATTGAACACACACTGTATTAAGCTGCTACAGACACTATCCTGATCCCAGCAGGATACTACGTACTTGATTCCCTTAGATTATCTCACCCACAACTAAGAGTTGCTACGACCCAAAGTTGAAGACTTCAATAAACAAATCTGTATCACACAGAAAAGTCTACGATAATAGATAAATCCTTCTCCCATGAATATACCTATGAGTTTTGTTCCGTCTTTTGATAAATCAAGGTGAACATGAACTAATTGATAAACCGGTCTTATATTCCCGAAGAACATCCTAGTATTATCAATCACCTAAAATAGTCTTAATCGACGCAGCGAAAAAAGATATTGTGGAATCACAAACGATGAGATGAAGATGTTTGTGATTATTTTATCTTGCCTATCGGAGATAGAAATCTCAAGCCAACTATTACAATTTTAATCATATGATAGAAACAACAAGATCAGATCACACAACTACAATAAAAGTAGTATCGGTCTGGCTTCACAAACCAAATGAAGTCTTTAAGTCGTTAACCTGGTTAAGAAGAAGAAACCAAAGGTTAAAGAAGAATCGACTCTATCTTAGCACAACTAGTATCACACATAATGTGTGGGGATTAGTTTTCCCAGTTGCTAGAGTTCTCCCTTATATAGTCTTTCAAAGCAGGGTTTGCAATCAATGTTAGCTTAGTAACAAAGCATTCAATATTCACCGTTAGATGAAAACCTGATTAGATTCAAGCTAATATTTATCAACCGTTAGATCGAAAACATAGCTTGTTATACAAAAATGAAATGCACGTTCCTGGGCTTGTGTAACCTTACCCAAACTTGTACATTAGTTGGTTCAACAATAGTTAACCAAATGGTTATCCATATGATCACTTTCATATCAACCATATTCTTCTTCACCATAACTACTTCAAATGACTCAAATGAACTAGTTAGAGAGTTGTTCAATTGCAAGGAAATCTCATGTACTACACAAGACACAATTGAAGCAAAAACGATTTGGTTCACATGAATCGGTTCATGAACTCTATAGCCACGGTTTGCAATTGCATTCCTTAGTTTATAAAGATAAGTTCACTAAACATCGTTTTTAGACATAACCTACTCAAGTTCGCGGACTTACGTTCCCGGATGGAGTTTACAAACTCCAACATAAATTCTCGGGTTTGGGAACTTTGCCAGTTCGCGGACTTAGCTCACAAACTTCTCTGGTTCACTTGATCAACAAAGTTTGCAAATTTTGGTTTAAGCAATAAGGACTTATACATATATGTGTTTCCACAACAATGCTTATATCCTCCAAATGGTTATATAGTCTAAACTCTCATTTCAATCATTTCAACATTCTCAGAGGACGTTATATAGTTGTGATTCACAAACCATTTTTCGTCAGAGCAATTTTCAAAGTGATTGAAACATAACATGACTTTCGTCACTAGGTAAATATGAACTTGGCTACAACGAAAGCTTTACCAACACATATTTCGAGAAATAGATAGGCGAGGTAAAATCGGGTCGAAATACCAAATGTGTATAATCTAAGTCTATATAGCAAAATGACTTTTGTCTCAAGATAGGAGATAAATAAAATTTTGAGTGATAGATAAGTTCAAGTCTCCACATACCTTTTAGTCGATGAAGATCCACCAGTTCCTTGAGTAGTCCTTCGTCTTGTATGATGATTGCCATAGAGTTCTTGAGCTCAACTACACTTTCTGTCCTAGTCCGAGACCTTAGCTATAGTAGACTAGAAATCAAGACTTATAGTTTTGATCACTAACATTGACAAACATGCTTGAGATAGCAACGCATGCCAGTTCGACCGAGCAATGCTCTAACAATTAGTCATGCATCTTTTTTAGTTTTCAATATGTATAATGTACCATAAATGTACGGAAACAAAATTTATTTGGTATCATTGTTATTCAAGATTGTTATTATGTATAAATTGAAAATGTATGAACAGGAACAGCTGTCAACACAGTTGGTTCTCGCCAAAACTATAACTAAGGTGTAGATGACCTCTCGGGCCAGCAGGAAAGTATATATTTCGTGGTAAATATTGGCCAAGTAGAATTTTTTTGTCGGGCAGACCAATACAAATTTGAGTACGAATCCATTAGCCATCATTTGGAAATTAGACGTAGATAACTTGAGTTCGAGTCTTTTGGCCGCACTAATTTTTGAACATTGAAGAAGTTTTTTTACAATATTACAGGCTTGCCAGGCTCAGGGATATCATGTCTGGTTAGGCTTGGTCTGGCCATCTTTGATGATATGCCGACCCATGCCAGGCCAGGCTCCTCAAAGCAGGTCGGGCCGGCTTGTTTTACACCTCTAGGACCAGCAGGAAAGTATTTCCATCACTATTTCTGTTTAATTACAGAAATGAAATATAATTCTGAAACATTTATTTATCTTTATTTCAATTGACATCACTTATTATAAGAAAAGATAACTTTATAAGTAGTTTTAACACTAAAATCTCGATTAGACCTAGTGTTAGAGTATTGCTCGGATGAACTTACAAGTGTTGCTATCTCAATCTTGTTTTCAAATTTAGTTGATCAAAACTATTTCTTGATTTCTAGTCTACTTTAGTCAAGTTTTGGATTTAGGATTAGAAATGTATAGTTGAGTATTTTTAACCACCGAACACCCTTGAACATTGAAGATTGGAGATCAAACGAAGACATCAACGAGGACTTCATCAACAAAGGTATGTGGTTACTGATTTCATTTGGATTCTTGTTCAATTCTACATTTTTAATCTATCGAAACAATTGCTCACTCTATAGAACAATTCCAATGACGGTATACATACATTTATGTATGGACTCGAGGTTATTTGAGCCAAGACTTTAGTGACAATGGCCTTTATCCCTGGAAAGGTTCTCATGTTGTAGTGGATGAGCTTACGAATTCAGTGAGGCAGGAATCACTCAATTCCGAGTTATAAAGAAGAAGCTATGAGTGATTTATTAAAGCAACAATTATAAGCGTTGTTGTTTCAGCTGCAGTTCGTTAGTTGGAAACAGTACACGAACTGTTTGTAATAGTTCACGGATATGAGCGCAATTACGTGAGTAGAAGTCAGTTTTAGTCAATTTTTTGTTGTTTCTTCATCTAGGCAAGATGGTTATTCTTCCAAACACAATTAATTACCATATTAAAGTGTTTGTGTATTTTAGAATTCCTTCATAAGTTAAATTGTGATTTATTCGCAAAAATATAATTTATGCTAAAGTAATTAAATATTAATTATTTATGCAAGAGTTGTAACTTAGGAAAGACTCTCAAAATTAGGAGACTCTTGAAAAAGGAAAATAGCTCACAAGCTTGCTTGGGATTCATGCTACCTTGGAATTTGCTTAGATTTCAAGCTACCTTGTTCACTATAAATAAAGGGTTCGTGAAGGCTACACTTTTTTTTATCCCTTGGAATATTTGTGTAAGCTTCATAAGGTTGTTTTCCACGACTTCTGTTATTCGTGAACAAGAGTGAGATAAAGAAGACTTTGCCTAGGGATCGCAAAGCTGAGTTGTTTTAATTATTTTTGAAAGTTACGCAACTTTTAATCGAGGTTGTTCAAAACTCTTGTCTATTATAAGGTCTTTGTCATCTGATATAAGGCCATTCAAGAGTTATAGATCATAAACCCTAGGTTTTGATAGATTTCAGTTCACGGTCGTATACCGACACTAGTTGGTCAAAATCGAAACTAGAAAAAAAAACTTCGATTAAGGTATCTCATAAATTCCTTAAAAAGTTTTAACATGATTTCTATAGACTTATTCTAGTTGTTCTTATTGTAGAATTATTAGAGTTTTCTTAACTTGGAAATTGATCTTTGAAATCGCCCAAGTTCACTTACGAAAATCAGGTTCACGTACTCCTTGTCTGTACGCATACTGATTGTAAGTTACGGAGTATAAACCCTAATATACAAGCTTGTTTTGATATCTCTAATTTTATCTGGTCATTTTTCAAAACAAACACAAGATTTCCGAAACCTTGGTTCACACCCAAAGGGAAATAAAAACTGGCGTTTTGTGGATTTAAAACCCAAAAAGTATTCACTAAGGCTGAAGCAACTCTTAGGATGTAAAGGACGTCATCTAAGTGAATCAAATGCGTAGAATCTTGCGAGGTTCAAGAGACGTAAGGAGCATGGCTATGACTGGATCGCTGTGGAGGTGGGTTTTCTCTCAACTACATCCCAGTCCGAAGTATTGATAGTAGGATAGTGTTTATAATGGCTTAATACAGCTTGGTGTTCAAACTGGACTAGGTCCCGGGGTTTTTCTTCAAGTGCAGTTTTCCTCGTTAACAAAATTTCTATGTGTCTTGCTTTATTTTTATTCTCCACATAATATTTTTTTGATATAATTACAGTAATTGCAAGTGATTCAATAAATAACCTAAACATTTTTTAACTAAAACTGTAGTGAACCTACAAGACTTGTTTTTAGAATTCTATTTTGAAATATAGATTACAAGATTTGCTCTTATTGGAGTTTGGTTCACGTACTGTTACAGTACTATGTAATCTTGGATATTGATTTTTGAGATTGTTCAAGAGTTCTTGTACACAATCAGGTTCACGTATCTTTTTGATTGTACAAGAATAATAAACCATATATAATTATTGTCGAAGGATCATTTAGTTAGATTACTTCCAATTGTATTAGGTTTTGTCTCATAGGTCCGAACGAAAAAGTTAGTGGTGTATTTTGGTACCCCCGCATTTTAAATTGGTATCAGAGCAGGCAAACACCTTTAGGCCTAATAAGTCTGTATTGTAGCGATCTGACCTATAGACATATTATCGAATATGAAGCACGGAAAAGATGATTTTTTTCAAAGTTTGGATTTACCACCTGAGGAAACTGTCACATCTAAATCATTATATGAAAACCTTCATCAAATCACTTCGAGTGATGAAGAAACTGTAGATAACTGGGAAGCACACCTAGAAAAACAGTTGGATGAAATTTTCGACGAACGTGACTCAAATATGATAGAGATGTAGATGTAGATATCTCGGAGTATGCCGAGATGCTGAAATCTCTTGAAAGAAAAAGGTGAAAACTTCTTGCCTCACTTTTTTTTCTGACTTTTATATGTCGGGAAAACAAGAAATTGAGAAGAATTTGCGTAGGTCTTTATATTTTGTATCTCTCTAACGAATCGATCCTCAAAGATTATGAGGAATACCTACGTAGAAAGTCACTTGAATGTGATAATCTTTGTCAAAAATTATTTTTGTTGAAAGAGAACTTGAAGAATCTAAACCAAGGATTAACTCTCAACAAAGTAGTTTCGAAGAGAAAGAAAGTGTTTATCTCGCTCGAGAAAAACGCCTCGAGGCTGATTTAAATGGTACTCTTGATAAAATAAAGATGTTAGAAGAGGACTTGTAAAAGTTCAACACTAGTATCGAACAAATTAACCACTATGCTAGGAGCAAGTAAAAATCATCGTGATATACAAGGATTGGGCTATAAGGGAATAGATGCTCCAAGTATTAGCAAAGAGGTAAAAAATTTCAAGGATAGTGATTCTTCTCAACCAAAGGTTTCCACTGATGGTAAAAGTGAAATACTTACACCGACAATTAAGGTTCAAAAGAGAAAAGTATAACAACCTCCAAAGCCAGAACATACGAATTCAGGTAATAACACTCCTTATGTTTGCTATTATTTCATAAATAAAAGTCACCTACAAAAGGGATGTCATTTTCGTATAAGGGATGAAAAACTTCGCGATGTTCTTATTTGGGCATCACAATAAATGATTAAACCCAGATCATATGTTAAGGCTAATACCCTTGACATTACGGGTTGTCAACGTCCAACCTTTAGACAAAACAATCGATGTTGTGATAAGCCAAGATTTGCCTGTAAACGTCATACAAAGCTGTTAGAGAATTGCTCGGTCGAACTCACAGGTTTTCTATCTCAAGCTTGTTTTCAAATTTAGTTGTCAAAACTATATCTTGATTTCTAGTATACATTTAGTCAGGTCTCGGATTTAGATAAAAGTGTGTAGTTGAGATTCGGACATCACTGCGTTCTACCGTTAAAGGCGGAGATCAACATGAGCTTTGGAGAGCTTCAGCATCAAAAGGTAAGTGAATACTGAAGCACCTATATCTCAAGTTTTCACCTTTCTATCTTTGAGACATTTTCGCATGACTAAGTTAGCAGTACATGCATAATAGAAATTTTGAGTCAAGTTTATCTTGTATATCTTCTCAAAAGATGACATTAAACTTAAGAACATTTGTTCATACTTATGAATTTGGTTTAGAACAATTTATTGTTTATAACGTAATTATTATTCAAGATTAATCATTTGAAAATAGCCTGGAACAGTGATATGTGTCATTGATGTTATTCGGGAATGTTTCAAATTGATTATTAGAGAGATACATAACTACTGTTAATCTGGATATAGGACAGTATGGATACCAGTTCACATACTGGGATCACTGTTATAAGTCCAGAGCCGCAGTACATGTACCTAGTACACGTACCGACGTAGCTATAATTCGGCAACGACTTTTTGGTACGCATACCCGGTGTCCGCACCATAAAAAGTTTGTTGATCGTGAACCAATAAAGGTACGCATGCCTAGTATGCAAACCAAAAAAGATCAGTTGGATTCAAAATTGGAAAGGTACACATACCCAGTACGCATATTGTTGAGGGGTGATTTTGATTTTGGTTCTACCCGTCTTAGTCACACCAAATGACCTCACTTTTACTAAGAATGGTAAGAGAGAAAGTTGCCTTTCCTTTGTACCTTGTCCTAGCACCAAAAATGAAAACCAGGCAAATACAATGGTACAATTGTAGTCCTGGTTTCAAAATACAAGCATATGAGCCTCTTAACCCAAGAAAAAAGAGCAGAGGAAAATAGAGAGAAGTGCAGGCTAAGGTGAGTTGAGCTCTGCGTATCGGCGACTGAATCGGAGTTCAAGCCGGAAAATTTTTATTCGTCAATCTTGTTTTATGTGCAATCAAGCATTAATCTCAGGTGAATTTGTTGAATTATTACATCAATCATCATATTTTCTGGGATTATTTGGTATTAATTCAGGTGTTTTATAATGAATACTGGTTCTAAAACATCAACTGAGTTTGCAAAATCATCTTCATTTGAAGGAATGAAAATTCCTTCTATTGAACTACCAGATGATTTATATGAGAAAAGTTTAGATCCATGCAGATATTCTCTAATTGGTAGATTAAAGTTACAGAAAATAAAATTTATAGATGCTGCTATAATTCTTCGAAATCAATGGAAATTAGGTGGAGAATGTAAACTAATTCCATTAGGTAGAGGTTTCCTTACAATTAAAATGGATACCGCTACAGATCGTGATTACATCAAATCTCAAATATGGGAAGTTACAGATCAAGTATTGAAAGTCAGGAATTGGGTTTATAATTTCAGACCTGCTAATCAGAGAACTTCTAAGGCATTTGTTTGGGTGAGATTTCCAGGTTTAGGTCTTGAATTTTGGAGTGAATCAATTCTATTTAAGATATGTAAGGAACTTGGTACTCCAATCAAAATTGATGCAGCAACAGCCAAATGTGATGTTGGATACTATGCAAACGTACTGGTTAAAGTTGATTTTTCTTTTCCAATACCAAACAAAGTATGGATAGGAACTAAATACGGGGGTTTCTCTTAAGAAGTCTCTATTCCAGACTGTCCAAAATATTGCAGTACTTGTAAAATGGTAGGACACTTTATCACATAATGTAGAGTGGAAAAAGCGAAAAGCACTACAAATAATTCAGAAGATCTTCATACTCCTCAACAACTTAAAGCTACTTCATCATCAATTCAGCAGTCTAATTTATCTTCATCAAATGATAAATTTGAAAATAACCTTTGCAGGAACCTTTTGATATCTGTGACAGATCAGAATGTGAAGCTGAAGATTTTATAATTCATACCATTCATGTTACTCTTACTATTCAAGTTGCTCAAACTAATAAATTTGGTAATACTGGAAGATTTAGCCCTCTTGAATGTGTACAAGAAGATAGTATTCTTGAAGACACAGAAGTAAATAATGAAGTGAAAGATGTTGTTTTGGAAACCCCCAAAGTATTAGAGGTTCTTAAGGATAATGTCATACAAAACAATACAATCAAGTTTATAGATGGTAAAATAGGGAAAGTCTCAGATGAAACTGTTAAGATTACTTCATGTTCTAAAGTAGTTGAAAAGAAGGTGATTAATTCTTCTCCTTCTACTTCTCAAAATTCACCAGGTGCAGTAAAAAGTGGCAATCCAGTTGCTGCCAATAATAAATACAACTTCAGGAAAAATCAAGGTAAGGGAGGAACCAAAAATCCTCCTCCACCTAAATGAAGATAACATATTGGAATATCCGGGGCCTGAAAAGACCTAGGGATCAGGATAAATTAAGGTCATTCGTTAATCAATTTAGTCCATCTCTTATTTGGATTGCAGAACCAAAAATTTATTGTAGTGCATCATTTTGTAGTAAGATGAATCTCCCTGGAATGCAAAGCATGGTGATCCATAATTCCACTTCATCAACAAAAGGTAATCTATGACTATTTTGGAATAATTCTTTAGCTACTCCTAAAGTTGTTTCAATATCAAGTCAAATGATAACAGTTAGCACTGGAGATGTATTAGTATCTGGTGTCCATGCTCATGTCAAAAAAAATCAAAGAAAAATTTTATGGTCAGAAATAGAGATTATTAGTGAGTTTAAAAATCCATGGATTGTGCTAGGTGATTTTAATGCAATTATTTCACCTGATAAAAAAGTTGGAGATAAAACTCCAAACAGAAATTCAATGTTAGACTTTATTCACTGTCTAAATGCATGTTAATTACTACCAGCACCTAAGACAGCTCAACAATTTTCTTGGTCCAACTGTCAACAAGGAAAACATAAAATCTTATGCACTCTAGATAGAGTTGTTTTTAATTCCTTATGGTTACAAAAATATGGAGATTTGGGGTATAAAGTTGGCTTGAGAATTGTATCAGATCATGCACCATTATTGGGAGGTTGTGCAGGTATACCTAAACCAAAAAATATTCCTTGGAGATTTCAGAAAATATGGATTGATAATCCATCCTTTTTGTCATAAGTGAAGAAAGTTTGGTCAGAACCTATAATTGGAGATCCTGCGCGCTTTCATATTCATGCAGAAACTTAAAAAGTTAAAAAAATTCTTAAGTGAATGGAATTGGAGTGTTTTTGGTAATGTTCATACAAAGATTAAGGAAGCTGAAGATAAAGTTAAATGTGCAATGGAGTTATCTGAAAAAAAAAATCCTTTTGATGAAAGTATTATGGCTAAATTGGTTGCAGCTCAGAATGAACATGCTAGTAGAGAAGTACAAGCTAATACTCTTATGAGACTTAAATCAAGGGAAAAGTGGATTACAGATGGATCAGCAAATACTGGATACTTTCATGCTAAAATGAAGATTAGACAAGAAAAAAATTTAATCAGTGAACTAGAAGATTAATGGAAATATTATTTGTGAGCAATCACAAATTGCAGACTCTTTAGTTCAACATTTCCAACAGAAGTTTGAAGCTCAAGATGTTAATATTGCTGAAGGATTGCTTGATGTCATTCCATATGTTATTACAACTGAAGATCAAGCAATGTTAGATTCCATTCCAACTATTGAAGAAATAAAGCAAATTGTTTTTGATATGGATCCAGATAGTGCCCCTGGTCCAGATGGTTTCTCAGGAGCCTTCTACAAAATTTGCTGGGAAATAATTCAAATGGACTTAAAGGAAGCAATACAATTTTGCTGGAAAAGGAGATTTATTCCTAAAGGACTTAGGTCAATTTTTTTAACTCTCATACCTAAATGTAAAGGAGCAAAAAAAGCAAGTCAGTTCAGGCCAATTGGATTAAGCAACGTTTTTTTTCAAAATATTCACAAAACTCATTTCTGCAAGAATGAACGGACTTATGGCAAAATTAATATCTCCACAATAGGATGTCTATATCAAAGGTAGAAGCATTCAAGAACAAGTACTTCTAGCTTCAGAGATGGTGAATGAAATGAGGAAAAAAAGAAGAGGAGGTAATGTGGCTTTTAAACTAGATATCTCTCAAGCTTATGACTCAGTAAGCTGGGAATTTCTTTTTAAAGTTCTGCGTAAATATGGTTTTTCCTCAACTTGGTATGACTGGTTGTTAACCATATTTAAATCTGCTAAACTGTCAGTAATGGTCAATGGTGGACCATGTGGTTTTTTCTCAATGAATATGGGACTCAAACAGGGTGATTCTCTGTCCCCTATTTTGTTTATTTTGATGGAAGATATGTTGAGTAGAAATATTACAAATTTTGTAAATACAGGGCAGATAACCCCAATGATAGTCAGAAATGGAATTTATCCAACACATATTTTTTTTGCTGATGATGTTTTTTTGTTCTGTAATGGAGCTAAGAAGAATCTGGAATGTCTTTTCAAGTTTCTTGAAGATTATCACATAGATCTGGTCAGTTGATTAACAAATCTAAGATCAAATGTTTCATAGATGAAACTTCTTCAATCAGAAAGCAACAAATTAGCAGAATGGTTGGTATGGATATCTCTTGTTTCCTGATAAATATCTTGGTATCATACTAGCTCCAGGAAGAGTCACCACTGAAATGGTTTGGCCAATAGTGGTAATGCTTCAAAACAAACTTGCATCTTGGAAAGCAAGTTATTATGATTTCATGATAGACTTGTTCTGATTAAATCAGTCTTGTGCAGTTATCCTCTATATAATATGACAGTTTACAAATGGCCATCTTCCATTATCAAAATTTGTGAAAAGTTAATAAGGAATTTCTTATGGTCAGGGGATGGTGATGTTAGAAGGTGTAAAACTCTATCTTGGAAAAACGTTTGTGTTCCATATGATGAAGAGGGTTTGGGAATTAGAAGGATAGAAGTTATTAATAGATCTTTGCTTATGAAAATGATGTGGAAGTTGATTTCTTCTTTAGATGAATGGGATTTTTTTTTAGTGCTAAATTCAAAAACAAATATGGGATCTGGTTCTCAGGCTGGAAGTCATCTACAGTAAGAGCAGGATTACAATGGGCTTGGACTGCATTACAAGAAGACATTACATGGAGTGTTGGGAATGGAACTGACATCTTAGTGTGGTTTAATACATGGTATGGATCATCTCCTTTAATCCATGAGGTTGGTTATACAGATTTTGTTCATAATAATATGCAGTTAAAAGTTCAGAGCTTGATTATTGATAATAAATGGCATATCCCTCCTCAACTGCAACAGTACTTACAAATTGATAACATGCCTAATATTCATAGTGGCGCTGATTCCATAGAATGGAAAATTTACATAGCAGTGGAAAATTTAATACTGCAATGGCAGTGGAGAAATTAAGAATCAAGGAACATAAAGTAGCTTGGTCTTCTCATATATGGATATGTTCTTTGCATCCAAGTATTGCAAGTAATATTTGGAAACTGTTACAAGGAATTTATGTGGATGATGAAACAAAAAGAAAACATGGATATGAAATTCCATCCAGATGTTGTGTTTGCAAATCAGAGCAGGATTGCATGGAACATACTCTGTGGAATTGTGATTTCAGTACACAGATATGAGACTGGTTAAGAAATATCTTCAAATTTTCAAGGCCACTCTCCTTCTCTGATGTCTTTTCTGCAGCAAAAAATCACAGTCCCATCATTAAAGAAGTGTGGATAACTACAACTTTTACTACTATGAAGGATCTTTGGTTTCAAGGGAACAAAATATTCTTTGAAGGAGGTAATGTTCATATACACAGCTTCAAAAACAGAATTATGAAGACAGTTCAAGAAAATAGTGCAAGAATGAAAGGTACCATGTGGAATAATGACTATGAAATCCAGATACTTTCTTTTTTCAAAATAGGAAATTAAATTAGTTACTAGTTTTATACAACATTTTAGTTATATTTTTTTTTTCTTCTTTCTTTTTGCTGTTTGTTTTTGAGTGTCATAGTAACTTTTGTAATTCTTTTGTTGGTCAATAAATGAAAAAAATGTGATTCAGCAAAAAAAAAAATTGTACCTTGTCCTTCCTTAAATAGACTTTCCTAAGAGTCCCTACTTTTATGACATCGTGACACATGTCCTAAACCTCCTTAATTACTTCTAATGCCATTCCTTAATATAATCCTTTCCTTATCCCTTAATTCCTCCTTTGTCCCTTATATCTCATGGGTATTTTTTCATTGGACTTGGGCCTAGTCCCCAAGTATCCACGTATCATAGTAGGATTACCTCCCCTCTTAGGGGGCATCCTGAACCCATTAAGGGATATTATTTTTCATGTATCAACATTAGTCCCCTGATTATTGGGTTATTTGTAACATAACCCGATAGTCATAGGATTTATTTGAGCTCCCCCTTCCTTTTGTAGGTGTAGATGGTGGATTTTCGACAAAGACCAAAATCGTAAAACCATAATTGTACATGCTCCTGATCCATCAATCAGATGAATATTGAGGCTCATGTCTCTCATTGAAGCATGAAAGCTCATGCCATGAAATCTCTGGCTGAGAATACCGTCTCTCAGAGTATATGTAGATGTGTGGTCTCTCATCTGAGGCAACAACACATCTCATGAATACTGAGCAATTTCAGTAATTACTTCTATATAGAATCGAAAGATTGGACGGCTCCTAGACAGCTTGCCTGCTAGTATAGAGCAATAACGTCTTCAGGATGCAACAAGGTTTTCCCTGACTATATAAAAGAGATATGACGTTTCAACAAGATCATATCTCTCAATTCTCAGATAATTAATGCTCCTAGACAGCACGCCTGCTAGTATAGAGCCATCAATTAATTATCTCTAATTGTTAACTGAATATTCTACGATTCTTCGTAATATTTCGTCACTTCAATTTGTGGTTATTCCCAACAGAATTCCACGGGTTAGTGATAAATATTCAATGTGCGGGCATCTGAGCAGCTATCGAGTAAGCCCCGACTAAAACGGTGCAAGTGTACTCAACAATAATGCACAAACGAGCATTCAAAAACACGAAGGAACGATGAACCTATGCAAAACGGGATGAATAAATAAATAATAATAATAAAATATTGGCAAAAAGGCGCTAGGGGACTGGGCTCACCGGCCGGCCAGTCACGCCGTGTCCAGTCCCACGCCTAATTTCATATTTTATCATGTTTTATTATTTTTCTCTGATCTCATGAAAGTCTTTTCATTTGAGCAAATCTCCTTCATCTCAAGGAAACTCCCTAATCTCATGGTGTTTCCTCATGTCAAAGAAATAATAAAAATAAGGAAAGGTGTCGTGGGATCGAGCTTGCTAGCCGGACGGCCATGCCCTAGCCATGCCCGGTCCCACACCTTATGGTTCCTTATTATTTTTATTATTTCCCTCATCCCATGAAAATTCCCTTTTTCCATGATATTTCCCTAAACTCATGAAAATTATGTAAAATTAGGGAGAACGCACGGGACCGGGCTCATTGGCCGGCCGGCCATGCCCTAGCCGTGGCCGGTCCCACATGCTCTTGTCTCATTATTTTAATATTATTTGTTTCCCTCATCCCATGGAAACTCCTTCACTTCAAGGAAAATCCTTAGTTTCAAAAAACTCCTTGATTTCATAATATTTCCCTAAAGTCATGAAAATAATATAAAATTAGGGAAAGTGCCATGAGACCGTGCTCATTGGCCGGCCGGTCATGCCTTATCCATAGCCGGTCCCACACTTCATGAATCCTTATTGTATTATTATTATTTCCATAATCTCATGGAAATTCCTTGATCTCATGAAATTCCTCAGTTTTATGGTATTTCGCTCACATCAGGGAAAATACATAAAATTGGGAAAGGTGTTGCGGGACCGAGCTTGCTAGCTTGCCGACCATGCCCTAGCCGCGGCCAGTCCCACACCTTGCAATTGCCTATTTTATTAATTATTTTTCATCATCTCATGAAGATTCCCCAGTTTCAGCAAAACCCTGAATCCTTCATATTTTCTCAAAATGTTGCTCAAAGGCGCATCAGAAAATATCGAAACTCTCAGGACTGAGACACGGACATTATGGTGACACGGGCATGTCTCCTTGAAAAACCATGGATGGCCCTGAGGCTTGCAAAGAGACGGTCCCACGTGTTTTAACAATTTTGACCTAATTTGCTCAATTGCTTATATTGGGTCCAAACTCTTCTCAAACAACTTGGAGTTTGCTCAACCGACCAACAACAGCCGGTGTCATGACCTCTTGGTCGGTCCCTCATCTCTCCATAATCAGGTTTTACTACCTAACGCTCATACGAGCATTATTTTAATAAATGATTAAACCAGCATTTAATCATCTTTTCACCAACTGGTCTTCAAGAGACTTTGGTATTTTGCTCACTTGAGCATATGGGCGCTACTTGGTCGATTCATCATCCCATGTAGCCGGTCCCTCCTTCATTTCATGAATGATTTTCAATAAATCATCAATTCAGCAGTTGATCAAAATTAGGATTTCGAATCCAAGGTTCATAATTCCAGATTCAAGTGCTAATAACTTTCTCACGCAGAATACACGATACACCTACAATCTCGATCCCCATTAATCTCACACATTTCTCAGCTTCCCTCCTACAGATCAACCCATCCTTCTTGTGACTGAATTGACTCTTGAACGACCATTGTCTTGGTTTAGGCCGGAGTCCTACAGATTGATCTCTCGAACTTAAAGCACTCCCTTATTGCAGTGCATCTGTGTGAGGTTGAACATTTGCTCGGTTCAAGGAGTCTCCTCCGCACGGTCATCTCCACAATTCCGTAAAAACCAGCAAATCGTTTTTCCCCATCTACAGATTGGCGACCACAGTGGCAGATTAATCTCTCGGTTACAATCTCACGTTCTCACAAAGATGTCTGGTCTTAGGTCTGGGTTAGTTACAGGTTCCAACACGAATGACGCTAGCACTAGCAACAATAACAATGAGGATATCCCGGAAACCATTCCGTCCTCTAACACTGACGGAGGTGATGTTCCTCCTCACGTTAACATGGAAAGTCATCCCCTGTTCGGCCGACACCCTGAGGAAGTCAAGGGGAATCCACCACCTACCATGGCTGATCTCATCAAGGTGCAAGAGACTCTTGCAAAGAATCAAACTGACATGGCTGCAACACATAAGGAGATATTAAATTATCTCAAGACTCTCACTGACAAGATGTCAGAGAGGACTCAAGGGAAAGGAAAAGAAAAGGAAACATCCTCAGATGTTGATCCTGAAGTAGTTCCAATTCATACAGTGGATGACAGCGAAGTCCGCAAAGCTGCGGACGATCCATCAGCGAAGGAATCATCAAATTTCATTACTCGGGAAGATTTGGAACGCCTCTTGGAGAACCATGGAAAAGACAAGACATCACATATCCATCGTCACCAGCCTCCGTACCCTGCTGCTACACAAAGGATTCCTCTTCCAAAAGGTTATACCTCTCCAACCTTCACTTTGTATGATGGAACAGGAAATGCTCGGGAGCATGTTTCTCGGTTCCTGGAAGCCTTGGGTTAACATGAGCATAACCATGTTGTTCGCCTCAAATAATTTTCAAAATCCTTGAAAGGCAGGGCATACACCTGGTACAACAACATCGCACCAGAAACTATCAACAATTGGGAAGAAATGATTAACACCTTCTACAGAAAGTACTTCTTTGTGTCAGAGCAAGTTACTCTTTCTGATCTTGAAAGAATGTTTCAGAGGATCAATGAACATCCCAATGACTACGCGAAAATATTGAGGGTCCAGGCCCTGGACTGTCATGATCCAAACATCACAGAACAACAACTGGTAGACTTGTGTATCAACGACATGATCCCGGTCTACAGAGATTTATTGGAAAATCTTCGTTTCCATACCTTCTTAGAGCTTCATGAAGCGGCGAAGAGATCGGCAACTACTGCAACCGCTTTACTGTAAAGAGCAAAAACTACAAAAGCTGAAGAGCCGCGAGAGACTCGAGGTAGCAGTAGTTTGATCAACAAGCAGTACAACCTCCATCCTTCCACAAACGTTGTCGCAGAAGGGAGCAAACGGAAAGCCGAACCACCGCGCAAACATACCTCAGCTCCTTCAAAAGCACAAAGGATGGATAAGCAAGATGCACAAGCCCCTGACCAGCATACAGGGGCTCCTGATCAAGATGCACCTGACTTTCTCCTTTCCATTGAAGAGGTGATCGAACTCCTGGATGCTTGGATCCAAGATGGTGCTATCAAGTTTCCATATGTCAAGAAAGAACTAACTGAAGAAGACATGGAAAGTCCTCGTTACTGCCGCTTCCACAGGTTCGTCAATCATCCCACAAGTGACTGCAGAGTCTTAAAGCGCTGTTGATGGTGGATTTTAGTTCAAGGCTAAAATTGTAAAACCAAATTTAATACACTGACATCCTGCAAAAGGTAAATCCGTTTGATAAGTAATGAGTACCTCTTCGCTTTATTCGAAGCGATTCAATAAATACATGAAATTCACCCAAAATGGTGCATGTAGCAACAATCCCAAATATTCTGTGAATTTTTTTAGCATTATTAATTAATGCATGATTAGCCTAGTATTTCATATGTTTTTCCTTTCCGAACTCTCATTACTAGCATGACATGATGATTGAGTGCTAACTCTCAGCATAGTAGCATGAATCTCCGTGCCAATATTGAGACATGCATGAAATACCCACACAGGCTACACCACTCTCTGAAAGAGAGAGTCTCGCATCGACGCGCTTTGGTAAGCCCGATCGACCATGCTTAATTTCCTTAAGGGAAATCTGGGTTGTCCATATCAGTCTCAGAAACGATCACGGCCACACAGGTTGACCGCATGATTTAACCATCCTAGAAGAACCCTAGCAGAAGCAGGCTATCACCGTGATGACCACTGGCGGGCCTATTTATGCCCTAGTTGGTCGAACATTACACTCTGCTTCCCAACAAGCTAAAATGCCAGCCCCAAAGTAGGGTAGCCGCGCTGCTTTGGAAGAAGCTCGAATGAGCAAGACTGCTTAAGACAGTCTCAAAAAGATCGTGACCGTACAACTTCACTAGCCTGATTGGATGACTTAGATCGCACCATGAAAGATGGAGGAGGCACTAGCACGCACATTAGCGGGCCCACTCTATCCATACCTGATCGGTTTGCTCACGGCTTGGTCATGCAGCCACGATCGCAGGCCCGAAACATGGCTGCTGTGATGTTTTGCAAGCGTCACGAAAATTCCACTAATGTCTTAAATTGATCACAACCATCCAACTTCACCAGCATATTTGGATGGCTTAGATCGTACCTAAGACCGTTAGAGAAGTGCATGCATGTCCACCGTCAGCCCAATGTGAGCCCCACACAATCGGTCCATCCAAAAGAGGAGCATAACTTGCAAAACCGTTTGGTGGAATTCGTGTGTGCGTGGATGTTTTAAAACCCTAATTAGGGTTTGCAGCGCTGCATAACTGTCGCAGTTTGATCACGACCATCCATCTTCGCAAGCTTGGATGGAGGGTGTAGATATAGACTTAAAAGGTCTCAAGCATGTCAACATGATCACCATGGGCCTATCTTTGCGTGTAGATGGTTGGATTAGGCAGACTAGGACTCGACGACCTGGAAACGCGCCCCCGAAAGTGGCATGCTGAGCGGCTTCCAATTCCTCTGCGGCAATGGATTTCTGCCGCAAATCGATCTCGACCACTCACCTTGCCGGTCAAACTGAGTGGCGTAGATCGCACCTTCATGAGACAAAGAGGTATGGGCATATACATCGGCAGGCCGTCTACACGCATGCCTGGTCGGCCCCATCAAAACTTGTGCCCAAGCTCGGGTTCAGTCAAGCATAGGAGTGATGCTCGCGCACCTCCTAAAACCCTAAAAATCCATCAGCGGTCGCATATGAGGGTCTTAAAACATCTCGTCCATCCAACTTCGCTAGCTTGGTCGGACAGCCTAGGTTGAAAGCTAGACGAACAGTGAGGCATCCCGATGATCACCATCCGCCACTCTTCCACAGGGAGTGATCGGCCAGGAGATGGTTCACCCATGCAGCCTCTAAACGATCACTCGAAGATGGTTGGATGTAAAATTATTTTAAGACGCTTGGTCCGCGGTCAGGATTTAAAACATCGATGCTTCATACATGCTGATTGTCTGCGATGCATTACATGCATTGAGCATACACGATATTTCATAAATATCAAATTCTTAGTTATTTTAGCATCACATGTTACTTACTACAGTGGATCCCACGATCCACTCATTTGAGACATCAAACATGTCACAAACTGGGGGATACTTACTGGGGTATTGGTCTGGCGGTTTACAGCGTGTAGCGTGAAATGCGCCATTACAAGAACGTGTCGGGAAAAGGTGAACGGTTAGCAGTGATGAGGGAAGTGGGCAAAGGTGTGATCGTGTGACAATCACCACTCCTACACGACCCGACTAATCCATCACTTCACCTCCTCAACTTCCTACGAGATGAGAGGTTGCGCTCAATGACTTGTATAAATAGGTCCATCACCTATTTCCAAAAAACACTGGCAAGCACAGAAAACCAAGTGTTGTCATCCCTATCCAGAAAACACCAGAACTAATAACTTACATTATTGCAATCCAGTTCTTCTTTATGATACAAGTCATAAACAGCCAACACCTCCACAATCTCAACACCTTCTTCGCTTCCCTCCCTAAGATCAACCCCATATCCTTCACTTTGTGACCGAAGCAAGTCTGGAACGACCATTTCTTGGTTTAGGCCAGAATTTTATAGATTGATCTCTCGAATCAAAAAGCACTCCCGTGCAGTGCATTTGTTTAGAGTTTAGATTCGTTTCTCATCCACACACAGCCAAATTTACCAAAAATAGCAGAAACAGTTTTCATCCATAAACAATTGGCGACCACAGTGGGAGATTAATCTCTCGGTTGCAATCTCAAGAATTTCAAAAGATGGTTGGCCTCAGGGATGATTCTGCCGCGACGGATCTCAGCCAGAATCCCTCAAACGGTAATGTTTTTCACTCTCCTTTGAACAATTCTGCTTATAACGAATTTTCATATTTCAATAGACCCATTATCTCTGTCGCTTCAACCGATGGAGAAATCCCAACTCTGGCTGAACTGGCACGGAGGCAAGAAATTCTGGCAAGAAGTGTAGACCGGATGAAAGGAGCGATTGATAACTTGTTCGCCTGCTTGGTACACGTGAAGAGAATTTTAGGAGCAGAAATGGTGGAACGCCCGGCGGAGAATCTTCCTCAGGTTAATAGTTTCACTATGAACCAGAGACCAGCGGACCAGGAAGCAGCTTCTCTAGTGGAAATTTGTGAATAATGTCACATTTACAGAAAACGACATGATGGCGGAGGAAGGTCACAACCGGGACCTACATGTTACTGTACGCATCAAGGATTCATAGTTCAAGAGGGCCCTCATCGACACAAGAGTGTCTTCGAATGTGATTACTCTCAAGACTATCAGGACGGCCAAGGTTCTCCCAAGCAAGATCGTACGGCAGCCTACTACGATGACAAACTTTGAAGGAAACCAAACCAACACGTATGGGTATGTCAATCTGAATATATATGTAGGGCCCGTCCAGTCAAAGGTGAAATTCGAAGTCATATAAAAGGAGTCGGACTACCATATGATACTGGGGAGACCGTGGCTTCATGACAATAAGATTGTCCCTTCAACATATCATCAGTTCCTGAAGACTATGCTGAATAAATAAGTCGTTCGTATTCCTGCATCGTTGTCTCCTTACATACCGATATGTGGAGTGGAATTGTTTGAACCAAAGGAATCTCCGCGGGAAGAACCAGACAAAGTTCATGGGCGTCAATCCAGGAGGAGAACCGACTTGCATCATTGAGGGCTAAGCCCCACGATGCATCTTTGCTGACAAGGTGTTCTTCTTCATCCGGTGAAGCCGCGACCCACGTTCAAACCAAGAGGGAGCGAAATTTTGTGGTGAGCCGTGATCAGAAAGGGAAAACTGTGTACCGACGCCACTGTTAGCAATTAACAGGGGAGATTGTTACCTAGATTCTCCTCCCAATGGGATGCTACAACAGCGACGAACCACAAGAAGAAGTGCTAGACGCTCCACGACAGCTGCAAGATGGCACCAACTCCACAACTGATGAGATCTAAATTGTTAAGGAATCTCCTAGGCCTATATCCATCAGCTCAACCTTGTGTACGGATGAACGCACGAAGCTCGTGGAACTTCTCAAAGAGTACCAGGACATATTCGCTTGGAGGTATGAAGAAATGCCCGGTTTAGATGAAAAATTGGTCACCCATCATCTACGTGTCATACCTGGATCCAAGTCGGTTAAACAGTCTCTGAGGCAGTTCAGAAACGAGAAAAATGGACAGATCAGGTGCTGCGTGGATTTCAGAGACTTGAACAGATGCTGCCCCAAAAACGATTTTCCTCTACTTAACATCGACATGTTAGTAGATGTAACCAGCGGACACGGCATGTTATCCTTCATGGATGGATATAGCGGCTACAACCTGATAAGGATGTATGAACATGGCGCAAGCAAATTTATGGGATTCCAGGTGACTGCTGAGGGGATCAAGGTGGACCCAAGACCCAAGTTATCCTCACGATGTCAGCTCTATGGAGGATTTATGAAGATTCATGGGCAAGGTGAACTAAGTTAGACGTTTTATACCTGGTTTAGCCCAGCTCGTTGCTTCATGCACCCCCTTGCTGAAGAAATGAGCAATTTTCGTCTGGACCGCACTACAACAGGAAGCTTTTCGAAAGATTCAACGAATATTGTCATCTCCAAATCATCATAAAGAGTTCGCCTATAATGTCAGCTCGGACGAGAGCGGGCCCGGGACATCTTCAGATCTATTGGAGCCGACACCTCAAGGTGTAATTGTGCATCAATAGGGCGGTACCTGTCAATCGTGCTTTGTTGAAAAAACCAGCGCTTTCAGACATCCTATGAACTCCGTGAAGTTGATAAACGCTCAGTTGAGACGATACCTGCCCTGCTAGAAACAACAAGCCTACCAGTAATGAAGAGCCTCACAATGTTCATGGAAGCATACATCTCACCAACAGGAAATACAACCTTCAGTATTCTGTAAGCAGTTTCGCTGAAGCAGTAAGAGGAAAACCACCGAGATACAACATCATGCGCGTCAACTCCAACTCCAGTACCGCATGCGCAAGTGCCATAATGATGAAACAACGTCCAAGATATTCTATATCTGTATCGACGGCAGAGACACCAATGAGATACGCTTTCAGAATCTCGTCTCCCGTAGAAGAAGTAGTTGTGTTACCAAAGGAGATTGCACTCGAGACTTAAGAGGTACATACATATTCTCCATGAAAAGAGCTTCATCATATTTGCATAACCTATTAGTTAAGTCATTCGCATGAAGGAACTTCCCTACTCCTCAAAGACACGATCCAAAGATGATAATGGCAAAGGAGTATGACTGGGGACTACTTAGCACTGCCCATCTCAAAGATGCTGAATTTAGACAGATGCAAGCACGCTATCATTTTGATTCCAAGATGTCCAAAAACGAGGATATACTCAAGAGATCAGACGTATTGTCAAAGACCAGCGATATTCCTGGATGTGACGCATTTTCGAAGACCAACGATATTTCTGGATGTCTATGAAACTCAACACAGGCGTAAATACGGCCTCATTAACCCAGCGTGACAACATCTATCAAGTCGAAATCTCAGTGGATACTCATGGGTAGAGGACTGTCTCCCTCTTTTCCATTCCATGAGGCAGCATCGAGGAAGCCTCTCTTGAAGAAGCTTGCTTCAACGTTCGCTCTTGGAGAAGCCGTTTCAACGCCCTCTCCTGAAGAAGCTTTCTTAAATGTTTGCTCCAGTAGAAGCCGCTTCAACGCTCGCTCTAGGAGAATCCGCTTCAACGCTCTCTCCTGAAGAAGCTTGCTTCAACGTTCGCTCTAGGAGAAGCCACTTCAACGCTCTCTCCTGAAGAAGCTTGTTTCAACGTTTGCTCCAGTAGAAGTCGCTTCAACGCTCGCTCTAGAAGAAGTCGCTTCAACACTCTCTCCTGAAGAAGATTGCTTCAACACTCGCTCCAGAAGAAGCTTGCTTCAACGTTCGCTCTAGGAGAAGCCGCTTCAACGCTCTCTCCTGAAGAAGCTTGCTTCAACGTTCGCTTTAGGATTAGCCGCTTCAACGCTCTATCCTGAAGAAGCTTGCTTCAACGTTTGCTCCAGTAGAAGCCGCTTCAACGCTCGCTCTAGGAGAAGCCGCTTCAACGCTCTTTCCTGAAGAAGCTTGCTTCAACACTCGCTTCATAAGAAGCTTGCTTCAACGTTCTCTCTAGGAGAATCCACTTCAACGCTCTCTCCTGAAGAAGCTTGCTTCAACATTTACTCCAGTAGAAGCTGCTTCAACGCTCGCTCTAGGAGAAGCCGCTTCAACGCTCTCTCCTGAAGAAGCTTGCTTCAACGTTTGCTCCAGTAGAAGCCGCTTCAACGCTCACTCTTCAACGCTCTCTCCTGAAGAAGCTTGCTTCAACATTCGCTTTAGGAGAAGCCGCTTCAACGCTTTCTCCTGAAGAAGCTTGCTTCAACAATCGCTCCGGCAGAAGCCGATTCAACGCTCAGTCCAGAGGAAGCATCTTGAATGCTCTCTTTAGAGGAAGTTGTTTCAATGCTCTCTCCAGGATCCGCTTCGACGTTCGCTTCAGAAGATGCTTTAGAACGCCTTCCGGAAGCTACATATACGTTCTCTTTGGGAGATGCTTCAACGTATTTTTAAAAATTGCTTCAGCATCTTTTTAAGGATATTCCTCATGATAGGGCTCGTCCATATCAGAGTCGGGGATTATGACATAAAACCGACATCATGCTAGGGGAACGCTTACCTGGACGCCTCTTGAACGTGACATGTTCCAAGGACAGGACTACCCATTTCTCCTGGTAACATCTAACTTTGTCTCATAAGTTTTATCTTTATTTGTCACCATCTCATGCCTACCCCACAATAATGCAACCATTATGTGCTAGGAAGGGGACTTAATGTTGACGGTGGATTTTAATTCAAGGCTAAAATTGTAAAACCAAATTTAATGCGCTGACATCCTGCAAAGGGTAAAGCCGTTTGATAAGTGATGAGTACCTCTTCGCTTTATTCGAAGCGATTCAATAAATACATGAAATTCACCCAGAATGGTGCATGTAGCAACAATCCCAAATATTCTGTGAATCTTTTTTTTAGCATTATTAATTAATGCATGATTAGCCTAGTATTTCATATGTTGTTCCTTTCCGAACTCTCATTACTAGCATGACATGACGACTAAGTGCTCACTCTCAGCAGAGTAGCATGAATCTCCGTGCCAATATTGAGACATGCATGAAATACCCACACAGGTTACACCACTCTCTGACAGAGAGAGTCTCGCATCGACGCGCTTTGGTTAGCCCGATCGAGCATGCTTAATTTCCTTAAGGGAAATCTGGGCTGTCCATATTAGTCTCAGAAACGATCACGGCCATGAAGGTTGACCGCATGATTTAACCCTAGCAGGAGCAGGCTATCACCGTGATGACCACTGGCGAGCCTATTTATGCCCTAGATGGTCGAACATTACACTCTACTTCCCAACAAGCTAAAACGCCATCCTCAAAGTAGGGTAGCCGCGCTGCTTTGGAAGAAGCTCAAATGAGAAAGACTGCTTAAGACAGTCTCAAAATGATCGTGATCGTCTACATTCACTAGCCTGATTGGACGGCCTAGATCGCACCACGAAAGATGTAGGAGGCACTAGCACGCACATACGAGCCCGCTATATCCCTACCTGGTCGGTTTGCTCACGGCGTGGTCATGCAGCCACGATCACAGGCCCGAAACATCGCTGGTGTGATGTTTTGCAAGCGTCACGAAAATTCCATTAATTTCTTAAATTGATCACAACCATCCAACTTCACCAGCATATTTGGATTGCTTATATCGTACCTAAGACCGTTAGAGAAGTGCACGCATGTTCACCGTCAGCCCAATGTGGGCCCCACACAATCGGTCCCTCCAAAAGAGGAGCATAACTTGCAAAACCGTTTGGTGGAAGTCGTGTGTGCCTGGATGTTTTAAAACCCTAATTAGGGTTTGCGGCGCTGCATAACTGTCGCAGTTCGATCACGACCATCCATCTTCGCAAGCTTGGATGGAGGGTGTATATATAGACTTAAAAGGTCCCAAGCATGTCAACATGATCATCGTGGGCCCATATTTGCGTGGAGATGGTCGGCCTAGGCAGACTAGGACTCGACGACCTCGAAACGCGCGCCCGAAAGTGGCATGCTGAGCGGCTTCCAAATCCTCTGCGGCAATGGATTTCTGCCGCAAATCGATCTCGACCACTCACCTTTGCCAGTCAAATTGAATGGCGTAGATCGCACCTTCATGAGACAAAGAGGTATGGGCATATACACCGGAAGGCCGTCTATACGCATGCCTGGTCGACCCCACCAAAACTTGTTCCCAAGCTCGGGTTCGGTCAAGCACAGGAGTGATGCTCGCGCACCTCCTAAAACCCTAAAAATTCATCAACGGTCCCAGATGAGGGTCTTAAACCATATCGTCCGTCCAACTTCGCTAGCTTGGTCGGACAGCCTAGGTTGAAAGCTAAACGACCAGTGAGGCATCCCGATGATCACCATCCTCCACTCTTCCACAGGGAGTGATCGGCCAGGAGATGGATCGCCCATGCAGCCTCCAAACGATCACTCGAAGATGGTTGGATGTGATGCTATTTTAAGACGCTTGGTCCACGACTTATCCGGTCAGGCTTTAAGACATCGATGCTTCATACATGTTGATTGTCTGCGATGCATTACATGCATTGAGCATACACGGTATTTCATAAATATCAAATCCTTAGTTATTTTATCATCGCATGCTACTTTCTACAGTGGGTCCCACGATCCACTCATTCGAGACATCAAACATGTCACAAACTGGGGGATACTTACTGGGGTATTGATCTGGCTGTTTACAACGTGCAGCGTGCAACGCGCCATTACAAGAACGTGTCAGGAAAAGGTAGACGGTTAGCAGTGATGAGGGAAGTTGGAAAAGGTGTGATCGTGTGACAATACCCACTCCTACACGACCCCACTACTCGATCACTTCACCTCCTCCACTTCCTACGAGATGAGAGGTTGGGCTCAATGACTTGTATAAATAGGTCGATCACCTATTTCCAAATAACACAGGCAAGCACAGAAAACCAAGTGTTGTCATCCCTATCCAGAAAACACCAGAACTGATATCTTACATTATTGCAAGCCAGTTCTTCTTTCTGATACAAGTCATAAACAACCAATACCTCCACAATCTCAACACCTTCTTCGCTTCCCTCTCAAAGATCAACCCCATCTCCTTCACTTTGTGACCGAAGCAAGTCTGGAACGGCCATTTCTTGGTTTAGGCCAGAATTGTATAGATTGATCTCTCGAATCAAAAAGCACCCTCGTGCAGTGTATTTGTTTAGAGTTTAGATTCGTGTATCATCCACACACACCCAAATTTACCAAAAACAGCAGAAACAGTTTTTACCCATAAAAAAGTGCATATTCAGGGAAAAGGTTGAATCGGGAGAGCTTAACTTGGGGACTGAAGGAGTACACAGGGATCCTCTCCCAGTCAGGACTTTATCCATCTATGAACAACCAGTCAAAGAAGCAGTTCAGTCATTGATAGAGCATGTCTGCAAATTGCTCTATCTGTCGAAGGCGCAGAGGGGAGACATGTTCAGGGATCTGACCACATAGTGTCTGGGAAACGGCTACCGATTCCAGAAGTACCTCCTGAACCCCCAGCCACTGAAAAGAAAATGTATGTCTGGGGACTGCTCACCACAGTACACATTAAGGAAAATGAATTCAAGAGAGCATTTGTTGATGTTGGCACTGCCATCAACATCATTCCTTTGAAAACTCTCAGAGCCGCTGGCATTACTCGACAAGAATCTACTCATGCTCCCATAGAAATCAGGGATCATGAAGGACTTCTAGAGATGCATATGGCTATATCATTCTCAAGGTCAAAGAAAGTTTGGTCTGCACTGAGACCAAGTTTTACATAATACGGGAAGATCCAGGATACGACATGATCCTTGGACGAACTTGGATTCATGCTGGAAAGATGGCTGTAACGCCTTCAGCACACTCTATTGTTGAAGAAAACTCTGAATCGGAAGAAATAGAGGATTCCCCACCATTTGAGCATCTGGAAGAAGTTAAAGCCCTTATGGAACTTACACAGAAACCTGGAGAACGCGCACACTCTTTCATCAAAAGGTTATGTACTCAGGCAAGTTTGATTCCCCTTCATGCACCTATATTGCCAATGTTTAATCATGTTGCCCTGGTCCGGGGACTTCTTCCCACTGACAACTTAGCTGTCACAAAGTGTTATGAGTGGATAGCCTCGCCACGGCAATATTACACCAAGTGGTTGAATACATAGTTTCTTCAAACTAAGCATTCTATCGAAAAATTTATTGCTGAAGACATGGCTAAGCATGACAGAGAGTATGCTGGATACTACCCTCTTCACGAGTGTCCATATGTGCCGCAACCATGGAATCCCATCACATGAGGAATTCTGAATCAGCAGAAGATATTCAAGGCGCGGACGACCAAACCTAACAAATTTAAGGAAGGAGATTTAGTTCTTAAGGAAAATAAGCGTGATCTCCATTCTGCAAGGAGCTCTAATTGGGAAGGACCTTTCATGGTTGCAAGATCCATAACTGGAGGCTACTACAAACTAATCCACACAGATGGAAGGACCATGCCGGTGATCCATGAGAATTGGCTTAAGGCATTTGGCGCCTGAAATTATTGGGCATTTGAGGTACTGGGCGTTTGAGTATTCATGACTTCTGGTATTTGGCATTTAGGATTTTCTTTCATTGTATTTCAATTTCTCCAAAACGTTTTCAATACTTGCATTCAGTATTTGAATTCATCAATTTATCAAAGTTCAGTTCATTTTGCTTAAAGAAAATCTCTATTAAATCCAAGAGAAAATCCTCAATCATCTACCAATCCAAAACCAATTAATGTCAAAACCAGAATAAAACCTCACATCTCTCAGAAGTTAAAGATATTATGAAAAGGAAATCAAAGAAAATCAGCAAAGAAAGATTTTCGCTCCTCTGCATCCTTCAAGATTTGCAAGGCTACCTTCTCCGTGTTCAGCTCCTCAGTCAGTTTAGAAATCTTGTCTTCTTTCTCCATCACAATATCATTGGGAAAGGGTATGTTATTCTCACACGAGTCCTTGATAGCATCTTCTTACGAAGCCACTTCACGTTGAAACCAAGTCTTTCAGAATTCTCCAAGTTGAACTCCCAATCAAAGAGTACATCGGGAGTCACAGTATTTCTCGTGCAAGCCTGCATATCCAATAGGAACACTAAATCCACCAACTAGTTCATGATATGGGAGCGATGCATCAAATGGAGGATCGAAAGCCACTCCCGCACTTGGATATTCATGCACCACTATACGGTTCTCAATTACTGGAGCAACTTCTACGGTCATGGCAACAGTTTCTTCAGTCTCCTCTATTTGTGGCTCGGTTTCTTCTACTACTGGAATAGCAACAATCGAGGTTTCCATAACTTCAGTGACACCCCTCTCATGGACTTGAAGTGCAGAGATGGTTGTCTCTTCATCAATAGCTTCAGGGATGCTCGCGTTACCATTATTGATTTCAGTATCCTCAACTTTGGTATTTGGTACCTAATACGAAGATTACATGAAGTTAGAGAAATATAAAAATGGAAACCAAATAGTATCATAAACTACAACATAAAAGCAGTCCAACATCATCAAAGTTCATCATTATGCACTCAAGACGCGAAAAAATAACGTCAAAGTCATGAAAACACGTTTTGTAGCAAGCTTATCTGAAGAGATTTTACTCTGCCCTGTACAAGATGACAAACTGGGAGCAATCTCCAAGGAATCTGAGGATGAGTTATATCCCATTCCTTTTGTATGGATGTTCTATACAACATATCAAAATTTCATAACAATCCGATGAACGAGCAAGGAGATATGGTCAAAATATTGGACAATATACAGTCTGAAAAAGTTCTGAAAGTCTCCTGGAAGTTTATTGTTCCGCCTTAAAAAGCTTCTCTGATAAAGCTTGTAAATTTTTCGGCCTTGAAGATACATGTGCAGATCGTGAAAATCCGATTTGATATGAAGATTTTATGGCTTTTTTGCTAAAAGACTGAGTTCTGAATTTTCTGGCGACGTATTTCAGCAAAGTTTTTCGTATATGCACATGGATTCTCGTTCACGCATTCATAAATCAACAATTTCATGTTTATATGGATAAGATGCAGAGGAAATACTTACTTGGGTGGTCTCTGGAACGTTCAAAGGATCGGAATTGCTTGTGTCAACATCAAGAGTTTCATTGCTTCCATTCGGTTTTGAACCTTGGGAATGTTCTTTATCTCTATCCTCCGAAGATGAACGAGTATCAGCACTCTCCACTTCCATGGAAACATCCTCCTGGACATATTCTCAAACAAATAGCATTTTATCTATGAAGCATCATATTTGGCTATGTGTAAGAGTACTCACATCATTCTCTTCTTCAACACTCAAGTCAGAAACCATCTGCCCAACAACAAAGTATTGAAGACCATCAATACTTGATGGAGAAAAGTTTTGTAACCAAATAACAAATGTTGGTTTGCGTCCTAGTAATACAGATAGGAAAAATTCACGGCGGAAAAGTATTGACAACTCACCAAGGAAACAATTGGGGACTTTATGGTGTTAGGCAATAGATTACAATTCTTGTTCCTTCCTTCTCCGTCGTGAATGACTGTTTCTGCTTCTGAGAAGTTTACTTCGATTCGAGGTCTCACAGCATGACCGTCCTGCAAAATAAAATTGATGCGACAATCAAAAGCAGTTATTTTAATCTTATAAAGAATATGCAAAAGATACATACTGGTGAACATCCTGGAGATGCATTTCGCTTATCACCGCCAGAGATATGTTTCAATCTTGGTCGAGAAGCAATCATATCAGTAGAAGGAGGCTCTTTCACTAAAGGTTGGCCAACCATTACAAAATCGTGTAAACGCTCAAGTTGTTGATCTCAGAAATCTATGTAACCTGGAGTTACATATGTAATTCGTTCATAACAAGGAAACCAGTAAGAACCTCCTTCCACATGTGTGCGATCTAAACAGGTCTTAAGTTGTTCTACTGATGGTTTCCTTCTTCGAAAAGTTGGAACGCATTGATCCATACCCATCTGACGAGCTGCTCTATCGATGTTGTATTCCTCTACTGAAAAGCATCCATATATTGCTGATATCAAGTGACCTGGGGTACAACTCAAAATGAAGGATCTTTCGCCATCGTTCAAGTCAACACTAGATTTCTGAGTCATACTTTCTTCAGTATTGAAAGTTTTCAACTGAGAAACATAAGAAGGAATTAGCACCCAGGGGCGGAAATTAAATTAAGATTCATAGTCTAACACATCAATGAGACGTGTCTTCGATTGAGGTTGCTTTGTAGATCAGCGCATAATCCTGGCATTATCCTTCTCAGGAAAAATACGGCGAGAATCAGCAGCATTCAGCCCTTGCAAGATATTACGGGTAATAGGTGCGTAATTTTGAAGCGTTCCCACATCAAAGCCTGGAGAAACATCGTATTGGCGTAGCGTTCAATCTTCATAAAGTCGTTCGAAACACTGGAGTCTATAACCAAAGAGTCCAGGTTAGAGTACAGAGAACGCAAGAATAGACTACATATGGGGAGTTGTTCACCTTGAGCCATCTTAACGACAAAAGGGATTACAAATGGCTTTAGCAAAGTTCTGATATCCTCAAACACGTCCCTGGACATCCATAAACACAAGAAAGCAGCAATAGATAACATACCATCAGGTTCGTAAGGAGGGGTATCTCGTGGCCACCAGTGTGTTAACTAGTGAGCATAACAACCTTTGCCAGACGCCTTATTAATTCTCTCTATCTCAACTGTCAAGATATTGGAAACTGTTGTCTCCTCCGTTGAAAGCTCTTCAGGGAAGTTACCTGTGATTGGGAAATGCAACAAAGCAATTATATCCTCCAAAGTAATGGTAAACTCTCCCCATCTGCACATGAAGGTATGAGTTGGAATGCACCAGCGAGCAATTAGAGCTAGAATACCTCGCGCATCATGGAAAATGAAAAAATCTCCAGATGCTTGGATAGACCTGGTTACATATGCTCTATCCAACATGGCTCTAACACGAGGAAAACCCAGCATATGTCTCGCCCACCCAGAGAATTTTTCTAAAGGTCGTCGAGAAAGCTTGAATTCTATAATCGACGCAAGAAAAAGTCCTCGTTCAAGACAAAATCGAATAGCTGCTCGAGGAGTCACTAATTTCTTCTGAACAACCTCTCTGGGATTTATCAGAAGGCGAAATGATGGAGATTGAAGACGTTTCTCAGTTTTCTGCTGAACCGCGAAAAACGCATCATCTATATTTGGAACATTTTTGAGCCCAGGAGTTTCTTCTTCTTCTTCTTCACCAGCATAAGTCTCATCCATACATGTATCGTCTCTGGAGGTATCATTTTCCTGGGAGTCAGACATCTTTGCGAAGTGGATGTAATGTGCGCGAACATTATTTCAGAATATTGTCATACAAGACACAAAATTCGACAATATGATGGAGCTATACAATTTGACGAAAAAATATTCATGCAGGCATCTATGAAAATGGTAATCCTTAACTCTTACCTCTTTACAATTCCACTAGCACGGTGATTGTGATATAAGAGTTAGCACTCCGAAATTAGTTCGTTCTTTGAAATCTGCAATAACGAACAAAGCCTTATCATTTGAAAATTGAAACCCGATTTTTCATAAAATCATGAACATAATTTTCATAGTATGATTCACAACTGAGCTATGAAACTTACACCAAGACAATATTTCACCATAAATAAATTGTCTAATTTCAAGGGTTACTCAAAACCCATGTTTTGATTTTACGAAACAATGTTTAACGTGAATGATTCACGTAAAACTTTTTCAAAACTTTTATTTACTCACGTAAATAAATATATGGCATTATATTATTATATTTCACGGTTTCACATATAAAAAAAATCTCTTTTCCTTCGTATGAGTATTTTTCTTTGAAACGAAGGTTTATTTCGGTCTTGTGAAAGGTTCATATCTTTTAAGATAAAGTTTTGATTTCCATGAAAGCTCATAAACAAAATTTTATCACTGGACACGGGTCTATTTCAAAAGAAAAATCTCTCTCAAGTTAGGGATTATTACTAGTCTCTTGAACTAATGATCGAACGAACATCCGTTTAATAAAATAAGGGTTTTCTACAAAACTCACACTCATATATGCACAAGTATATAACTTCAACGTGATCAAAGCATGAAAAACTCCTGAAATCAGCAAACGAAATTTTTTTTGACATACCTGGTCGGCACCGAAGTTGGCCGGAATTCGGCCGGCGATGGGTGGTGACGGTCGGCTCCGGCGTACGAATTTTTTTCTCCTGACGTGAGGGAAATAAAGAATTGATGAAGGTGGTGGTCGGTCTAGGTGAAATAAAAAAAAAAGAGATTAATTCCTTTTATACCAAATTTTATTTCCAAAAACCTAATTTCACAAGGATTTCCTTATTGGGCCCGGCCCGTGAGTCCTAAACCGACCAAGGTACCACCATCAAATCAGCGGTTCTACACCAATTTATTCTCATTAGACGATTATCTATCATGCCATTCGGATTTACATTCAAGTCATGGTTTTCTCATTCAATCGAAAATCCGGTAACGTCTTATCTTAGGACTAAGTTCAATTACTTATTTTGTTTGTAACTGGAAAATCACCATTCATTGCTGACTGAGGAACATGAATGTCCCTCACTAAGAAGGGGATTTAATGTAGATGGTGGATTTTCGACAAATCCAAAATCGTAAAACCATAATTGTACATGCTCCTGATCCAACAATCAGATGAATATTGAGGCTCATGTCTCTCATTGAAGCATGAAATCTCATGCCATGAAATATCTGACTGAGAATACTGTCTCTCAGAGTATATGTAGATGTGTAGTCTCTCAGCTGAGGTAACGGCACATCTCATGAATACTGAGCAATTTCAGTAATTACTTCTATATAGAATCGAAAGATTGGACAGCACCTAGACATCTTGCCTGCTAGTATAGAGCAATAACGTCTTCAAGATGCAACAAGGTTTTCCCTGACTATATAAAAGAGATATGGCATTTCAACAAGCTCATATCTCTCAATTCTCAGATAATTAATGCTCCTAGACAGCATGCCTGCTAGTATAGAGCCATCAATTAATTATCTCTAACCGTTAACTGAATATTCAGCAATATTCGACGATTCTTCGTAATATTTCATCACTTCAATTTGTGGTTCTTCCCAGCAGAATTCCACGGGTTAGTGATAAATATTCAACGTGCGGGCATCTGAGCACCTATCGAGTAAGCCCTGACTAAAACAGTGCAGGTGTACTCAGTAATAATGCACAAACAAGAACCTGAATGCACAAACGAGCATTCCAAAACACGAAGGAATGATGAACCTATGCAAAATGGGATGAAAAATAATAATAATAAAATATTAGAAAAGGCGCTAGGGGACTGGGATCACCGGCCGGCCAGTCACACCGTGTCCTGTCCCATGCCTAATTTCATATTTTATCATGTTTTATTATTTTTTCCTGATCTCATGAAAGTCTTTTCATTTGAGAAAATCTCCTTCATCTCAAGGAAACTCCCTAATCTCATGGTGTTTCCTCATGTCAAAGAAATAATAAAAATAAGGAAAGGTGTCGTGGGATCGAGCTTGCTAGCCGGCCGTCCATGCCCTAGCCGTGGCCGGTCCCACACCTCATGGTTCCTTATTGTTTTATTATTTCTCTCATCCCATGAAAATTCCCTGATTTAATGATATTTCCCTAAACTCATGAAAATTATGTAAAATTAGAGAGAAAACACGCGGGACCGGGCTCATTGGCCGGCCGACCATGCCCTAGACGTGGCCGGTCCCATACACTCTTGTCTCATTATTATAATATTATTTGTTTCCCTCATCCCATGGAAAATCCTTCACTTCAAGGAAAATCCTTAGTTTCAACAAACTCCTTGATTTCATGATATTTCCCTAAAGTTATGAAAATAATATAAAATTAAGGAAAGTGCCATGGGACCGTGCTCATTGGCTGATCGGTCATGCTTCATCCATAGCCGGTCCCATGCTTCATGAATCCCTATTTTATTATTATTATTTCCATAATCTCATGGAAATTCCTTGATATCATGAAATTCCTCAGTTTTATGGTATTTCGCTCACATCAGGGAAAATACATAAAATTGCATAAAATTGGGAAAGGTGTTGCGGGACCAAGCTTGCTAGTTGTACGGTCATGTCCTAGCTGTGGCCGTTCTCACACTTGCAATTCCCTATTTTATTAATTATTTTATATCATCTCATGAAGATTCCCTAGTTTCAGCAAAACCCTGAATCCTTCATATTTTCTCAAAATGTTGCTCAAACGCGCATCAGAAAATATCGAAACTCTCAGGACTGAGACACGGACATTATGGTGACACAGGCATGTCTCCTTGACCGACCAATGCTGGCCCTGAGGCTTGCAAAGAGCCGGTCGTGTTTTAACAATTTTGACCTAATTTGCTCAATTGCTCATATTGGGTCCAAACCCTTCTCAAACAACTTGGAGTTTGCTCAAACGACCACCAGGAGTCGGTCTCATGACCCCTTGGTCGGTCCCTCATCTTTCCATAATCAGGTTTTACTACCTAACGCTCACACGAGCATTATTTTAATAAATGATTAAACCATCATTTAATCATTTTTTCACCAACTGGTCTTCAAGAGACTTTGGTATTTTGCTCCCTTAAGCATCTGGGCGCTACGTGGTCGATTCATCATCCGATGTAGCCGGTCCCTCCTTCATTTTATGAATGATTTTCAATAAATCATCAATTTATCATCAATTCGGCAGTTGATCGAAATTAGGGTTTCAAATCCAAGGTTCATAATTCCATATTCAAACGCTAATAATTTTACGTTGATCCCATGATCAACACCCTAATTAATTTTACTCGGTTCAGCTGCCAGTATTTTAAATTTATCTTGGTATTGTTACCAATGATTCCTCAAACGAGCGAAATTTGTTCAAATGAGCAACATCTGCTCACACCAAAGAATATTGGTTCAACTATTAATATTCAACAATTCATCAAATGAGCAACATATGCTCAGATAAGCAATATTTGCTCAGATCAAGGAATATTGGTTCAACTATCAATATTAAACGACTCAGAACAATATTTGTTCACTTTATCTATCAACATTCATAAGTCTCGGAACATTTGCAAATCACGTTCGACTCAGCAATACAAGGACTCATCGTCCCATAAAGTCAACAACTGACTCCACAATCACGAGATGTCAATCTTGTCACATGGGGGGATATTAACTAGGGTTTTGGTCTGGCGGTCTACGGTATATGTGTTCATATATACGATGAGAATGTGAGCAAGTCGTGCAATCAGTTGGAGGAGTTAGCAAAGTAAGTGGATGGGAAATCAACCAAGTCTCCGCACGATGAGCAACTGGTTTTGACACAACTTCCCACTTACCCACTCCTTGACTTCAGCAATTGTCACACTTCATGGAATCAAGGTGTTTACAATTCCAGCAATATAAAAGGCCTCTGAATCATGATTGAAGCAGACACGAATTTCTCGACAAGTTCATACAGACAATCTTTCGTCTACACGAACTCATCGTCTGAGCAATCACTCTCAACTGAGTAAATTAGATCATTCAGAACTTTCTTACGCAGAATACACTTGACTCTGGAACGGCCATTGTCTTGGTTTAGGACGGAGTCCTACATATTTATTTCTCGAACTTAAAGCACTCCCTTCTTGCAATGCATCTGTATGAGGTTGAGCATTTTCTCGGTTCAAGGAGTCTCCTCCGCACGGTCATCTCCTCAATTCCGTAAAAACCAGCAAATCGTTTTTCCCCATCTACAGTAGGAAGTTGGGAGTGTGGATCTTCCCCCTCTTTATCGACCCCACGATCCTAAGGGACGTTTGATCTTCTTTTATCATGCAAACTTTTCCTCTTCTTTTCAATTTCTTCCGGTTGTCGTCCCCTCTGCATAACCGCCACTTTCAAGCTTCGAGGCTTCCTATATATAGACCTACAGGCTTGTTTTCCCCTTTTATATTTTTTCTCCTAGTCCTTCTCTTCCCTTTCTTATGAATGCTCACACACGCTCCATGTCTAGTAGTTCCACCAACAGTTCATATGAAGAATCTGACGAGTCTAAAGGATCCATGAGCATGGGATCCGAGGGGACCGAATACTCAGAACAGGATGAAATTATTATCCCCCCCCCAACCCCCCCCCCCCCCCCCCACCCCCCCGGCAGATGGAAAATTATACACGCTTGTGGAGTTTACCAGCGGAACCTATCTAAAACGCGCGCTAAAGCTGAGGGATCTCCACAGAGGTAAACGCGTTATCCCTCTCGATGATATCCTTGTTCCTCTCCTTCTAAATCCTCTTGTGTTACCTTATTTGTCTGCCTCCGGATGGCTTATGCGACCCGAATCGGAGACCATGGATGCTTTCGCGTTTAAGACGGTGTTGCGTATGGCTATTCGCCGCGGTGATTACGATCTTCCTTCCATTGATATTCGCTCGAAATCAAGAACCCATCCGATACGGCCGCACTGGACGTCTTATATTTGCTCCAATCCCAGTAACGCGGCTATTCTTCGTGAAGATGGTATTCACGAAGCTATAAATTAATCTCTCAAATGGGAGGTGAAAAGACGCAAGCGCGACATAACACAACTCTTTTGTCGTTGGGCTCCTCATGTTCACACTCGTTTTACAGCGTGGGGGGAAGCAACCATAGTTTTGAAGGATATGGTCTCCCTTATAGGGTTACCCATCCATGGTAATCATTCGTATGACAAGGCGGATGTTTACGGGGTGCTGACTGACGAAGACAAAGTGTTGTGCACTTATCTGTTGAATTGTAAAGATGCTTCCCGGCCTGAGTTAGTGCGGAAGGACCAAACGCCATCAAAACAGGGCGAGAACAAGAAGGTTGTTGGCGCTGGCAAGAAAGAGGCGTTGTCGTCTGCCGTAAAGGGGAAGGCCCAATGAGTCGAGAAGAAAAAGCCTCATTCGGCGCGTCTAACGGGTGAGCGGTTGCTTGCCAGCTCTTTCCGCGTACATGAAGCGATTCATGGCTCGTCGACTCCTCCTGTAGAGGTCGGTCCTGAGTGGGTTACCAAGACCAACCGCGACGCTTCGTTCCCCCTTTGGATCACGTATTGGGCTTCGTGGTTGGTGGATGGAAAAGTTATTCCGCCCAAATGGAAAGAGGAGAACCCTCGTGCCGATTTAGCCGCTTACATCCTGTTTTGGCTGTGTCATGACGTGTTTGAGTATAGTCCCAAAGATACCATCAAGAGTGAACTGGTGTCGTTGGCAGTGTTGTTGTCTCGCGGCGTTTCTTTCCCGCTTGCGCCGATGTTTATGGGTGGCTTGTATCGCCATCTAGATTTTTTATTTCACGACCTTCAGACGGTGGGTTCATCTCATAAGATCGAGACTTACATCCCGACTTCTTTTATGCAAGCATGGTCTTGGGAGCATATCTTTCTATATGCACTGGATCCTAATGAATTAGCGATTCACCGCGAAGAAGACGTTGAACAAGATGATGGTTCGGTCAAGAAGGTTCATGTTGTTTACGGCTACTCGCGGATGGATCTTTGGAATCTCAAGGGCAAAGTTCCCAAGGGCGATATTTTAAAATATCTGGACGTGGCTAAGGATTTTGTGGCGTTTCCTTATCAAGACAATCGACCGGGTCCAGCATATTATGACTTTACTGCGCTTTTTGACACAGAGTTGGAGTTGACGAAGCTATTGGTGGAGGAATATTTTGATTCGGTAATGGCCATGTTGCCTGGTTATCTTCCTGGTTTCCACGCTTGTAAGTTTGTTACTATGTCTTACAATCCCGACCGCGCGGCTCGGCAAGTCGGATTTGACCAAGGGATTTCCCATAGGTTTCCCCCTTGGGGAAGCTCTAATATTGGGGACATCATCGTTAGTTTTGATCGTTTTCTATTCAAGGGGCCAATACGCCTGTCCGATCGAAAGATCAACTTTTCGTTCAAGCAGCCTATCCCCGAGCGCCCCTTGGCAGTTACTGAGGGATCTCACGAGTATCATCTCTTCATGCGTCGTCGGGCTTTGAATTTCCTTTTGCTCGAACCGTCTCCCCCCCCCCCCCCCCCCGTGACTTATCCTATAAGGACCTTCGAGTGCTTCATGCATCTGGATGGATTAAGATTGATGATGTAGTAGCTGCTGCGCATCGTCTTGTTCCAGCTACCAAAGGTCGCCCTTTGTAGCCTTTAGTGACGTACTGGGCTCCTCCTGAAGGTTATGAGACCATAAGGCGAAAGAAGGGGTCGAAGTCATTTTCCGATCATAATCCCCCACGGATAGAGTAGTAAGATCATCTGCTAATCCTTCGGCAACACAGGTACTTTTTGTTTCTTTTGCTTTTCATTTGTTTATTATTTATCGTCTTCCCCTTTATTTTTGATAAAATGAGTAGCGGGGGTTACGTTCTCAGGAAGATCCTCATTCCAATCGCGTGGGGGTAGAAGGCCCTTTATTATGTAATGGAAGAGTACCTGAACATGCCTGAGAGTGATTGGACTGAGAAGAGACTTGAAAAGAAAGCTAGGCGAGAGGCAGCCAAGTTGTCTGCTCCACGCCCTTGTTCTTCCGCTAACATCTCATCCTTACAGCCTCAGCAGGCTCGTCGGATAAGCGCGTCATATCCTCCTGGGAGCGTAAGTAGCAGTACGACCTCCTCGTTCGTAGAACAGTTGAGAGACCTTGGGGTCAATCTTCCCAAGGGAACCGATTGGGTATCTCTGCATATTCACATATCATCAGTTCATCCTCTTCGGGCTGAGACTTTTCGTGCTAGGGGAGGACCTCCGATGTCCCCCAATTCCGTTTTGCAACCAATGAGCCCGTCTGGGTCTAGCCGGTCAGTTTTTGGTGGGTCCTTATCCCACGTGGCACTACCATTGATGATCCTGCATGTAACCTCCTATTTAATACGTGTCTTCGTTTTTATCATTCTTCTTTTCCTCTATCTTTCTCTATTCTTTTTTTTTTATAAATCTAAGTTATTCTTCGCAATAGTGTTTATCTCTCATTTTCAGGTTCTACTAGTGATTCTGAGTCGTCTTCTAGTTCTTCCGGTCTCGTCCTAAACCCGCTGACATCCCGTTTGATTCGTCGATTCCTTAGGTTAGTTTCTTTCTCTTTCTGCCTTTTTTTTGCATCGTGCTCTCGTTTGTTTGTTTGCTAAAATTTCATCGTTGGCGCTAGGATATGGGTAAGAAGCGTAAAGATATTGCTAAACCCGATACGGACGGTGTGCGGCGCATAGTCTCAAGTAGCGAGGGGTATGTTAAACGTGCTCGGATGGATGGTAGTGGTTCTTCCGCTCCTTCAAAGAAGCAGAATGATGTTCATGTTCCTGACATACCAGTCGTCCTCATTGTGCTGGCCAATTCCGAGGACGCGCAACTTCGTTTCCCTTAGTGGCGAGTGCTGCCGAGGATGGAGTGGATCCTGACACTCACACACTCGTTCACAGCTTTTGGGTGCCAACTGTTTTTTCCGCTACTTATAGAGATATTGTGGAGCGTGGTGGTGGTCACATGGCGAAGGCAGGTCTTCTAGATGTTCTCATTTTGTGTTATATGACTAAAAACCTCTTGGAAATCGCCGACCAGATCACGCACGTAGGGGATGATCCTGTTGACGCGACGACAATGTGTGGCTGGGAGACTGCCGTGTAGTCAGCGGTCAACATCCAGTTTCCAATACTGTGGTTGGAAGAATTGTTGGCGAAGGTGAAGATTCATAATGACCCTCGTGACCGGCTTACGAGTCATATTTATAGGCTAGAGGAGGAGCTGGAGAAGCGCTCTGAGGAAAATGCTAGTAAGAAAGAGGTGCTGAATCAATTGGTTGCTGATGTTGGGGTGGCTAACGATGAGGTGATACGGGCGGAGACCGCAGAAGCAGCAGTTCGCGCGGAGCTTGAGGAGAAACGGAGGGAGTTGAATAAGCTTCAGTCTGCTTAATGCGCTTCCTCTTTATGTTGTCTTTTCCTTCGTCTTTCTTTGGTAATGTTGGACCCTTGTCTCCCGGATGATTTGTTTGTTGTGTTGTTTTTTTATTATTATTATTTGTGGGATATTAGTGTGGTGCTTGGTTAACTATTAGTTCGTTGTTGGTGTTTCTTGTTATTATTGGTTTCATAAAGCATCAACTATTCGTGGCTATCTCTTCATTTTATTTTGAAAGGATGTATGGGGTTGGGTGAGCGTTTTTATAACGCGCCTACTAATCCCTTTTCTTTTTATCAGAAGGATGCGGTGGGATGGACGAGCGTTTTTATAACGCGCCTACTACTCCCTTTTATTTTTATCCAAAGGATGCAGTGGGATGGACGAGCATTTTTATAACGCTCCTACTCTCCCTTCTCGTTTTTATCAGAAGGGTGTGGTAGGATGGGAGAGTGTTGATAGAACCGCCTACTGCTCCCTTTTTTTTTATCCAAAGGATGCGGTGGGATGAGCGGGCATTGGTAGAACGCGCCTACTACTCCCTTTCTTTTTATCCAAAAGATGCGGTGAGATGGGCGGGCATTTTTATAACGCGCCTACCCCCTTCTCTTTTTTATCAGAAGGATGCGGTGGGATGGACGAGCGTTGATTGAACGCGCCTAGTCCCCCTTTGGCATTCCCATGTCCTGTTGTAGATTTGTCAAACGACCAGACGCCTTTGGCATTTTTGTAGCTTTTTGTAAATTTGTCAGCCGATTTGGTGCCTTTGGCATTCCCATGGCCTTTTGCAGATTTGTCAGTCGATTCGGTGTCTTTGGCATTCCCATGGCCTTTTGTAGATTTGTCAGCCGAGTGGGTGTCTTTGGCATTCCCATGGCATGTTGTAGATTTGTCAGCCGACCAGGCGCCTTTGGCATTCCTGTAGCTTTTTGTAGATTTGCCAGCCTATTGGGTGCCTTTGGCATTCCCATGGCCTTTTGTAGATCTGTCAGCCGACCGGGAGCCTTTGGCGCTCCCGTAGCCTTTTGTAGATTTTTCAGCCGACCAGGTGCCTTTGGCATTCCTGTAGCTTTTTGTAGATTGTCAGCTTATTGGGCGCCTTTGGATTCCCATGGCCTTTTGTAGATTTGTCAGCCGACCGGGCACCTTTGGCGTTCTCGTAGCCTTTTGTAGATTTGCCAGCCGACCGGGTGCCTTTGGCATTCCGATAGCCTTTTGTATATTTGTTAGCCAACCAGGCGCCATTGGAATTCCTGTGATCTTTTCACATCATATTTCCCACGAATTCCATAAAGAGAAATTATTCTTACCATAAAAGAGGGATGTTTACAATTTTTGGTCTCGTCTTTCGTATTGTTCCCCCCCCCCCCCCCCCACTTTTTTTTATTTAGTGGCGAGGAAAGAGGTCGTTCTCGATCGCCTGCGTAGTTCCCTCAAGCTCCCCAGAGGCGCGCTTGCGTCCAAATATACTCCTTATGGCAAAACATTCTTCTGTCGGGTGTCCCAACCTTCGGTGGTAGTGGCAGTACTTGTCGGAGTTCTTATCCATTGTTTTGACGTCTATTATTATCGGGGGCAGTTGAATTTCCCTTCTAATGACCCACTGGTTTAGTATTCCACTGCACGCTCCTTGCTGCAGGGCAGGGGGTGGTGGGTTAGAGTCGCGCCTAGTCCATCCGTTTATTCCCTGGCTCCCACCGATGGTTTGGAACTGGTCCCTTCTCTCCCTATTACTGTTGGGTCTTAAGTTGCGTGGTGCCTCAGATACAGTGCTAACTGTGTGGCGCCAAGTAGGGTCCATGGGTGTTTCTTCTATGTAGTCGACGATCCTCTCGGCTATTTCTTCTAGCTCAACGGAAGTATGGAATCTGAAATTGATCAAACTCTCCTTGAAATATTGGATCATTCCTTGCACACAAATTTCGATGAGCATTCCCTCACTGATGTCTTCATGACAATCTAGTGCCAAGCGCCGGAACTGTAGGATGTACTTTCCTATTTATTCTCTCATCCGATGTCCGCTCTTGCTCAAGTCTATTTCGTGATTTTCCTCTTGGATGAATAGAATTTCCCGAGAAAGAGTGTGGACATAGTTGGCCAGGAATCCACACTTTCCGCTTTTAAGTTGTCGTACCAGGTGAATGTCGTTCCTGTGAGTGATTTGGGGAATTCCTTTAGGCACAATTTTCCATTGGAGGCTCCATCATTCATTGCTGATAGGAATCGGCTGAGATGTTCTCGCGTTTTCCCTTTTGCATCGTATGTCTTGGACTTAAGAGAAGTGTAGTCCTCGAGGTATTGGTATTCTCGGATGTTCGCCGGGTATGGGCTACTTATGAGGCAGTGATTGTCTTGTTTTATCACATGACAAATTTTCTCCAAGTATTTTGCAATTTCTTCTTGTGACATCGCTGTCGTCTTGACGTTTTTGTGCCATTCGCCTTTCGTCATTTCTCCAGGAGTGTTTTGTCCCGCTATTACCGCTTGTAATATCCAGTCTTCAAGCTTGTGCCTTCTTCGTGAGCGCTCATCTAGTTACTTTTGCATGTCTTGCAGAGCTGGCGATGTGGGTTTTGGTAGCTGGATCACTCGCGTGTTCTTTCCTTGTGTTGTTACTATCTCTCTGTGTTGGGATCCATGTCCCGCCGATTGTTTGATAGCGTCCTGGGCCATCATTTTTTCTTCGCTGTCATCGTCCTCCAATGTTACCTCATCGAGGTTGATAGGACGATTGGTTTCTTGGTTTCCTATCGCGCCTGAGCTACCGCCTTCTGGGTATGTCATGGTGAGCTAGGCACGAGCCTCCGGGTGTGGTGGCCAAATGTTGAGGGGTGATTTTGATTTTGGTTCTACCCTTCCTAGTCACACCAAATGACCTCACTTTTACTAGGAATGGTAAGAGAGAGAGTTGCCTTTCCTTTGTACCCTGTCCTTCCTTAAATAGACTTTCCTAAAGTCCCTCCTTTTATGACATCATGACACATGTCCTAAACCTCCTTAATTACTTCTAATGCCATTCATTAATATAATCCTTTCCTTATCCCTTAATTTCTCCTTTGTTCCTCCTATCTCATGGGTATTTTCTCATTGGACTTGGGTCTAGTCCCCACGTCTAATACTAGGCTTACCTCCCCGATTATTATTTTTCATGTATCAACACATACCATAAAAGATCTGTGAGTTCCTTCACTTGGTTTTGTATTAAGGGTACACATACCCGGTACACGTACTATGACAAGAATATTAACGAACATGTATAGTACATGTACCCGGTACACGTACTTACCATGTCGAATATTTTCAGATGCATCAGAATTATTTCTATGAGATAATCGGCATTTGAACAACTCTCTAGAACTCTATATAGATATTTTTGATCATATGTGTAACTCAAGAAAAGTCTTAAAGTGTTATATGAAAATGGTTAAGCTTATCGTTCAATTTGCTGGTTTCGGCTAACCTACATGAACATGTCATTGTACACGGTTCGGTTACGATTCATCCTAACCAGAGTGTATATTCTACTATGTTAGTCTCAAGTAAAGTTTTTCATCTAATGGTGATTATTGATTGCTTGGTTCCAAAGATATCTTAGCTTAAACCCAAAACAACCTTGACCTTGAAAGTATATGTAAGGAGAACCTCAAACAACTGAGATTTTTGAATCCCTGACACTATTATTGTATGTCCTAGTTGTAAACTAGAGTCGTCCTCTCCTTAAAACCCTTCTAGGGTTTAGGGACAAAAAAGATCTCACTTGGGGATTCGTGAAGCCAGGTACAACTATATTTATCTTGGTAGTTCGAGTATCCTGATCTTGTTTTGATTGTTGAGCTACTCATTCAAACAAGATAGAAACACAAAATATCCCCATCTCAGACTTTGTGATTCCATAAGTTTCGACTTGTGAGGTAAATAATAATCTAGGCTGCTCTTCGGGAGTCATAAGACCGGATTTTGAGGTTTCCATAATTTGTCTATTGCAATCGATTAAAGTCTTCAATTGATTATCCGTGGGAGGAAGATTGGTTTAAAGTATTCAATTGAGATGAAGCAACTCTTAGGCTGTAAAGGACGTCAGCTAAGGGAGTCAATTGCGCGGAGTCCTGCTGGGATTCAAGAGGCGTAAGGAGCCCGACTATAACTGAATTGTTGTGATGGCTTAATTCGGTCTCAACTACATTCCAGTTTGAAGTTCTGATAGTAGGCTAGTGTCTATAGCGGCTTAATACAGTTTGGTGTTCAAGTCTGGATTAGGTCCCAGATTTTTTCTGCATTTGCGGTTTCCTTGTTAACATTTTTTTTTTGGTGTGTGTGTTATTTCTTTTTACGCATTATAATGTTTTTCCTTTATAATTGAAATATCACAGGTTGTACGTTAATCAATCAAAGTAGATATATCCATCCTTGTTTGTTGGATACGACTTGATTGATTCTTGGATATTGATATTTGGAATCGTCCAAGTACTCTCACAAATAATCAGGTTCACAGATTTGCTTCTGCAAACTTTCTGATTGTGATAGAAAGAGATATAAGCTCTCCATATAATTCCTTGATCGAGATTCATTAAGTTGAGCTCTCGGATTTTTATTCGAGTTTAGTCCATACAGGTTGCCTAAGAAAAAAGTTGGTTGTGTATTTTTCTACCCCCACATTTTCAATTGGTATCAGCGCAGGCAAACACGTTTAATACCTAATAAGTCTATGTTTGAAGCAATCTGAATATGTGGACATGAGTGCAATCTCGATAAACGTACCGCCAGCCTTTGATGACACAATTTATTTATGGTGGAAAATTGTTATGCGTTCCTTTTTACAAGCCCGTGATTTTCAGACATGGAAACTTGTAGTAATGGGATACGATCCTCCGACAGTTGTTAGAGAAGAAAACACTGTTGCGAAGAATTTAGCAGAATATAGTGAAACCGAGATAAATGTTGCAAAGCATAATTCTGACGGGTTAAATGCTATTACCCATGCTATAAACCAGCATCTTCAGCACCATGTGACATTGTGCACTAAGTATAAATATGCTTGGGATATCATATAAACCGTATTCGAAGAAGATACCTTAGAGAAAGAATCTAGGCTTCAAAACCTAAATTCTGACTGGGAAAATCTTCGTATATCTGATGAAGATTCGTTTGATGAGTTTAATCAAAAAGTGCCTGGAATTGTTGATGCATGTTATGTGTTAGGGAAGACTATTCCCCAAAAGGACATTATGATGAAATTTTTTTGATCTTTACCTATAAGATACGAGTCTAAAAAACATGCCATCATGGAAGGAAATAACCTTGCAACACTTTCCAGAAATACCTTAGTTGGAAAGTTAAAGATTTTTGATCATGAACTGCAATCCAAAGCAGGAAACGATATCGCGTTCAAGGCACTGAAAAACAGAACTCTTAAAAGTGAAAATGTTAAAAAAACGTGTGGGTACCAAACTACACCACCAACTTTTTCGTAGGCAATCTGTATGGATAAACTTAAACACAATTCCAAGAGTTCTACTTAATGAATCTCAATCGAGGAATATCATTCAGAGTTGTATTTCTTTCTCTCACAATTAGAAAGTTTACAAAGACTAATCTGTGAACCTGATTTGCATGTGAGAGTATTTGGGTGATTCCAAAGATCAATTTTCTAAGTAATCAATCAATTCGTATCCAACAAATAAGGTCGGATGTATCTACTATGATTGATTAACGCACAACCCGTGATATTTCAATTCTAAAGATAAACAATATAACGCAGAAAAAAAATAACACAGACACCGGAAATTTTGTTAACGAGGAAACCGCAAATGCAGAAAAACCACGGGACCTAGTCCAGGTTGAACACCAAACTGAATTAAGCCGCTAGAGGCACTAGCCTACTACCAATTAACTTCGGACTGAAACGTAGTTGCGACTGAATTAAACCCTCATAGGAATTCAGTTACAGTCGCGTTCTTTATGCCTCTTGAATCCAGCAGGACTCTGCGAAGTTGACCTTTAGCTGACGTCACACCAATTAAGAGTTGATTCAACTTAATTGAAGACTTTAAACCAATATACCTCCAACAAATAAGCCTATATATATATGTAATTTCCTTTTGATCAAAAATCAAGGTGATGGAAATCGATAGAAATAGACAAAGTCTAGCTAACCTCAACATCCAGACTTATGCAACCCGAAGTGCAGCTTAGATTATTATTCACCTCACAAGTATAAAACTTGTGTAATCAACAAAGTTTAGGACGGAGATAACTTTGATTATTTCTATCTATCTTTTTCAAGTGAGCAGCTCAAAAATCGAACAAGGTCAGGATACTCGAGCTATAAAGATAAACAATAGCTGGACTTGGCTTCACGAATCCCTATGAAGTCTTTGTAGTCGCTAAACCCTAAAAGGGTTTCTGGAGAGGACGACTCTAGTAACAACTAGGACACACCAAAAAGTAGTGTCTGGATTTAAAGATCCCAGTTATTTGAGATTCCCCTTATATATACATTAAAAGCATAGGTTACTTTAGGTTTAAGTTAAGATATCTTTGGAACCAAGCAAACAATATCCATCGTTAGATGAATCTGTGAATCTGATTTACATAATCAAGATATACACTCTGGTTAGGACCGTAACCGGACCGTGTACAAGACCACGCTCATGAATGGTTAGCCGAAGCTAGCCAACTGAATTATAAGCTCGAGCATTTTTCATAAACACTTAAGAATTAACTCGAGTCACATTAATGTCATCAAATAACATCTAAGGTGTTTTAAAAAGATAAAGAGATTATTCAAATGCTAATTATCTCGGAGAAATAATTATGTGTGCATATGAATTTAATTGACATGGTAAGTAAATGTATAAAGTACCTATAGTAAACACATTTGTGAACACTTAAGTCAAAGTACGTACACCAGTATGTATAATTTGTAACATGGTTGAATTCCGGAGTTCACATAACTTTTGCAGTACGTGACCGGTATGGATACCTTAAGACAACAATAATAAGTTTCGGAATTCATAGAACTTTTCTGGTACGTGTACATGTATGGATACCAAACCGGTTCCGGGACCAACAGTTCTTTTCTAGTACGCGTTTACGTACCGATCCGGGTTCATGAGTTCACAGACTTTTGTAGGTGTGCATACGAGTATGCATACGAAAAATCTATTAGTCGATATATAGCTATTCCGTTACGTGTACGAGTACATGTATTACGACTGTAGACTTATAATAGTTTTCCCAGTTTGTAAGACTGATATTACATTGTCTTATATCTGAATTTACAGTAGTTTTATATTTATCTTTAAATCGATTCGTCCCGAATAACATCAATGACGCGTATCACTGTTCTAGGCTATTTTAGAATGATAATCTTGAATCACTATTTAGATTGCGAACAATAAATTGTTCTTAACCGAAATTCAACAAGTATGAAATGTTCATTAAGCTTAGTTATATTTCGAGGACTAATTATAAAATGAATCTTGACTCATAGTTTTTGATATGCTTATGTTGATCTTTGACAACGATTTGCTAGTTTTTTAGGAAAGCGAAGACTCGAGCATACGGGAGGAGACTCCTCGAACGAGAAAATTTCCTAAACCTTTTTCAAACAGATGCACTTCACGAGAGTTCTTTGAGTTCGAGAGATCAATCTGTAGGACTCCGGCCAAAACCAAGATAATGGCTGTTCCAGAGTCAATTCGGTCACAAAGAGGAATGAGGGTCGATCTGTAGGAGGGAAGCTGAGAAGTGTGTGAGATCAATGATGATCGAGGATTATGGATATGCTGGATATTTCTGCAAGTGAGCTGTTGTTCGAGTAAGTTCCAATTGATTGACTAAATTCTGCTATGTTGAGAGTTATTTGTTCAGATGAGAATTCTTGGTTAGACGATGATTCTTGTCCCTCAAATCGTGGATTCAGAAACTTATTTATATTATAAGAATAATAGACACAATGATCCCAGTAAATGCGACGGTTACTGGAGTGAGAGGGTGGAAAAGTGGGAAATCGTGGTTAAACCAGTTTCACGTCGTGCATAGACTTGGTTGATTGTCCATCTACTACTTTGCTAACTCCGTCAACTGCTTGCACAACTTACTCACATTTCTCATTGTGGATGTACACACGTGTCGTAGGCCACCATACCAAAATCCTAGTGAATATCCCAACATGTGACATGATTGATGTCTCACGAATGTGGCGTCTGCAAGGCAAACGTGTATTTAATCAGTCAGTTGTTGACTTGACTAGACGATGAGTCTTAGCCTTGATGAGTCGATCATAATGAAAGAATGTGGTATGCTCTGAAACTCATGGATTGAGCATAAGGTGTTTGTTGAGACATAATAATGGAAAGACGTTGAATCTTGATGAATTGTGATATATCATTTTACCAGTCGAGGTAATAATGATATTTTGATAATTTGGATCGAGCGTCCGATGAGATTGCTCGATCAAGGACTTATTTTGATATATCGAGTATTCGTCAGGAAGTCAAAGATATTTTTGAATTATGCAGAATACTCATTTCTGATCGAGTGAGGAATCAGAAATGTTGGATGGTCGTCCGTTCGAACCATGTGCTCGGTCGAGCAAAAATGTTGGTAGCAGGACCAAGCATTAAATATGAACCAGAATACTGATTGTTGGATCAATAGAATTCTTGAATGTTGATAATTGAATCAACATGAGGAATCTTGCTCGGTCGAGCAATTGATAGTTGAATAATGAGTTCTGAACCCAGTTAATCGTGTATTCTTCTAACTTAAGCAATTTAGTGTTATAGATGAGCAAAATAAATATTGCTTGTTTAAGCAAATATTGCTCGTTTATGCAATATTGCTCGGTTCATGAATTATTGGTAGCGGGATCAAATAAAATATTAATTAAAAGTACTGGTAGCTGGACCGAATATTGTATAATTAATTAGGATGTTGATTGCTGGATCAACATAAAATTATTAGTGTTTGAACTTGCTCAGAATTATGGTTTGCAGAGTATTTGGTTTGAAACCCTAATTTTGATTGATTGTTGATCAATTGATGATTTACTGAAAATCAACCAATGAGTGAGAGGGACCGGCTACATGGGATGATGGGCCGACCATGTAGCGCCTAGGTGCTCGAATGAGTATTCACCAAAGTCCTTTTTAGAACGGTGAAAGGATGATTAAATGCGCGTTTAATCATTATTAAAATAGTGCTCGTCTGAGCATTAGGTGATAAAACCTAATTATGAAGAGAGAGGGGACCGACCAAGGGGTATGAAACCGTCCCTTGGTAGTCGTGGGACCAACTGATGATCGATTGATTAAATTCCAAGTTGTTTGGAAAGAGTTTGAACCCAATTTGAACTAGAGAAGATTAATTAGGTCAAAATCATAAAAGGATGTGGGACCGGCTTTTGCAAGCTAAAGGGCCGACCTTGGTCGGTCAATGTAGCATTTCCGTGTCACCATATTTCCCGTGACTCACTTATGAGAATTTTGATATTTTGTGGTGCGCGTTCTAACAGTATTTTGGATTTTCAGAAGAGTTTGATCTTGACTGAAACTCTCGATTTTGCTTGAATGAGCAAGTAGAACTTTGCTCGTGCGACCAATATTTTGAGAATATTAAAATAATGATATTTTAATATTTCTTATGAGAAGCCCAGATGGTTATGTGACCTGGTTTAGACCAGAGTCCTACAGATTAGTCTCTCGAAGTTAAAATACTCCCGTATAGTACATTTATTTAAAGGTTCAGACGATTTACTTGATCGAGCACTTGCCTCCTCCACCACTTTTTATCGGAAAACCAACGAGTCAATATTACCGCAAACAACTTCAAAATAGTCATATTTTGTTTTAATCAATATCCCCGATTAATTCACGTATCCCCACTTATGGGGTTCTTTATTAATAAGCTGATTATGATTTCCGCTCTCCCTCTAACAGAAAATCAAATAAAGCGGCAGGTATTTAGACCGAGTCACTGGAATTGATCTACCAAATCATCAGACTCAATTCAGTTTAACAGCCGAGTTATGGAACAAAAATTAAATAGAAAGACAAAATAATTTGGCATGAATATCCTCTCTCTTTCTCTCCCTTCACTCACTCAATCCCCACTCTCTCTCCGCTCTGGTCTTTCCTTTCACAATAACAACTCCTCCTTCAATCGTAATCCAAAAAAAAAAAAAAAGTCCGTGAAGAGAAAGTCGTTGATACTAAGATTTCAAAACCTTTATCCTCAGTTTTTTTTCACAAAACAAATTAAAGTAAAGATTTCTGGCATAAAAAATCTGACCTGATCGTGATAGTACACACCGGTAGTCATATTATCCGGTATTATTATTCTCTTTATACTAAATGAACCGGAATGTCAGATTCCGTCGACATTTCACTGGTTACAACTTCTAAGATTATTTCAGACAATAAGGTCTAATAAGACACCTTTCGTATATCCTCCTCTTAAAGGATAAAAAAAAGCTGTCTTTCTTTTCTTTTGGTTGTTTGTTCTTTCTTACAACTTTTACCTATTTCATCTTGATCTCGATTTTCGAAACTCATTCGTATTATTAACTTTTACTGAGAATTAGATTCTCTTATTTTGTGCAGATTTTTGTTTTTCTGGCTGGCTGGAATCTAGTTGGTTAAATTTTCTGATTGATTGTTCATTTGAAAGTATAAATTCAACTTTTTTTTTTTTCTTATTTGTACTTTCAAACTCATAGATTTTCTCTTTTTATTTTTTCTGTGGCTTTAATTTAGTTCTTATCTTTCTACTGTTATCTTGTATCACTGCAGCTTGTATAATTTTCAAAAATTCCTCTTGCATTTTTGATAAATGTAGGTTCATTGATTTAGGGTTTTTAGTCGATTTTGTATCTGCTTTTATGTGCAATTTATGATTTTGAGGTTAATTTTCGGATCCAAACCTAATATCTGAAATCTAGGGTTTTGTAAGTCTCTATTCTGTCTCGAATTTGTTTATGTTTTGCTTTTTGTTTTTTATAGAAGCTATAACTGATTAGTTTTGTGGTTTTATGTTTACCTTATCAGTTAGGATGAATAGTACTCAGAAAATAAGAGGAGCAGATCTTGAAACGCCTTTCCCTGGATGCATGGGTAGGATGGTTAATCTCTTTGATTTTGGGCCTGGCATGACGGGGAACAAGCTTCTCATTGATAAAGAACATCAAAATGGTGAGATTTTTCTTTGCATCCCAAATTCACTTCACAATTTTCATCTCCAGTACATTTTTTGAGGTTTCTTGTTTACTAGTAAAGACTTCTGTTAAATTTGAAACCTTCGGCTGTGCAACCATGAAATCAGTTCATCTCTGATTTTATTTCTTTTAGTGTAAATTTGAGAAACGTGAAGCATGTGCTAAGGAGATGATAGTTTAACGACACTATACTTGTGATTATACCAATTTCGAAATGGTTGATTTTTTGGCTCTCTAGCTCCTAGGGGTCGACCGGAAGTGATAAAGAAGACGTTGGATCCTATAGGAGATCAGATAGAGGAGAAGCAAGTAAGCACAGTTAACTCTTGTTCATGAATCTCAATAATCTCAGTTCATATTTTTTCTTCAGCAAAGCAACCAACTTCATAGAACAATGTTTGGTGTTCAAAAGCTTCAGTTGGTAAGGTGGTATGATTTTCATTGCTGACTAAGAACTCAAATAATGTTTGCAGATAGGATGTGAGTTGAAAAGGTCTCCTTCAAATACAAAATATAATGGAACACCCATGAAGACGCTTATAGCACAAGAAATGTCTAGAGAAAATGGGTGTAAGCAGAATCCACCCAGTGTCGTTGCCAAGTTGATGGGGCTTGATACGCTCCCAGAGCGGCAGCCAAACTCAGCAGCACAAAGAAGTCAATCAAATGGTTATCGGCGAAATGCTTTTTCGCAACCAGGAACACCAAATAGATATATGCAGCAAGATAATGATTTCTTGGATAGGCGAAGGCCAAGTGAGATTCCCCCATACCAGGATCATTTAGAATACAAAGATGTATACGAAGTCTGGCAAAATTCTCCAAAATCTTGTTATGGTGAAGATAAATTGCCCCAGGGGGGTAGACATAAAGAAAGCCAAGATGAGAAAAAGATGGCCCTAGTGCGTGAGAAGTTCATTGAAGCAAAGCGCTTGTCTATGAACGAAAAACATCGACAGTCTAACGAGTTCCAAGAGGCATTGGAGTTCTTGAGTTCAAACAAAGATTTGTTCCTCAAGTTATTGCAAGAACCAAATTCTGTGTTCTCGAATCATCTAAATGAATTACAATCTATTCCCCCACCTGCTCAGACGAAACGCATCACGGTACTTAAACCATCTAGAACAATGGAAAATAACGGTTATGTAGGATTTGAAAGGAAGAGCGAGAAACCTGCAAAGAAACAAAATCAGGTAGATGAAGCAAATGGATGGAGTAAAAAAAATCCTGGGTGGAGTTCTCCTTTCACCAATAATAACACTGACCATTCTGCTCCACCAACCCGGATTGTGGTTTTAAAACCTAGCCCCGGTAAGGCTCATGATATCAAGGCTGTGGTTTCTTCACTTCCCTTATCACCAAGACTGTATCAGAGTAACGATTTTTATGAAGAACTTGAGAATGATGAGATGCAGTCCTCAAGGAAAGTGGCTATGGAAATCACACTACAGATGCGCGGAAGTGTAGATAGCCAACAGAAGGAAGAGACTGTAAATTCTTCTGTATTTTCCAATGGATATGTTGGAGATGAAAGCTCCTTCAATAGGTCAGAGAATGAATTCATAGAGGAGGGAAACCTCTCTGAAACAGAAGTTGTGACACCAACTTCAAGGTATTCATGGGATTATGGCAATAGATTTGGTAGTCCATACTCTTCGTCCTCCTTCAGTAGAGCATCCTTGTCTCCGGAATCTTCAGTTTGCAGGGAAGCAAAGAAGCGACTTTCAGAAAGGTGGGCGGTAGTTGCATCAAACAGAATAGGTCAAGAACAAAGGCAAGTTAGGAGAAGCTCCAGTACACTAGGTGAGATGCTTGCTCTGTCTGATGTGAATAAATCAGTAAGATCTGGTGAAGTTGGGTCTGATGGAAGACAGTGTGTCCCAACTAGCAAGTCCTGTGGTGGTGAACAGGACCTGAGTTACCCATTGTCATCTTTGGCGATCTTTACGGGCAACATTCATGGTGGGGAAGATTCTCCTAAGAATCTAGTAAGGTCGAGATCTCTCCCTGTAAGTTCTACGGTCTATGGTACCACGTTGGTGGATGAAGTTTCTAATCCTCCAGTTAGTAAAGCTAGTATTTCTAATGAAGTGTCACAGTCAAAGAATGGGAAATCATCGTTCAAGGGGAAAGTGTCGAGTTTGTTTTTCTTGAGAAACAAAAAAACAATTAAGGAGAAATTGAATGTATCATTTGGCAGTGGTTCTGACAAAGAACCTCAATCTGCCATTGCTGAACTACCAGTTGTTGCAAAGAAGTCCATCCCTGATATTGCAAGTGACATTATTCCTCCATCTGTAACAAACATTGGTGCTGAAGGATTCTCAGTGCACAGTCCTAGAGGATCCTTTTGCAACAACACTTCACCAGCTTCTGTTATAGAACCAAATCAAGGCATCTTCTCCAATGAGGTAATTCAAAGTTCTCGCTATCTCGTATTATTTATATTCTTTTTTTGGGAAGAAATTGAACTTTCACCTTTTTCATTTTGGGAGTTGCTCAGTTGTTAAATCCTTTAAAAGCAGCTCTTTGAATATGGTTATTATAAATAGCACTTAAGTGCACGATTATTCTGAGTTGAATTCTTGCTTAGTTGGCTAACCTTGCGACTAGTTAAAGGTTATGCCAACCGTCACCTTGGAAAATGTATTGCTTTAGTTATTTCAATAATTTATATATACCTAATGGAGAAAAACGTTAACATTTGTTATAGGCTGTACCGTGTGCGTTTAAACCTTGGTTTTCTGGAAGTCGAAGTGAGAACCAGGACCAACCAAGTCCTATTTCAGTTTTGGAAAGACCATTCGAAGATGATGTTAGCTCGACGATGTCTTATGATAACATCAAATCAGACATCCAAGGTAAGTTGCTCACTTCTCACAAACCCATTGTATTTGTGCATATTACCAAAAAAAAAAATTGTTCATCAAGTGAAATTGGAACTTCTGCCTTTTCCCGCCTTGTATATCACTCTAATCTTAAGCTGCAACCATTTCTCCAGCAGGTGAATATGCACTTCTTCGCTCTTTTAAGTCTAATCTGATCTCTAAATCTCCACCAATTGGATCACTAGCTAGGTCATTGTCGTGGGATGATTCTTGTTCAGATGTAGCAACGACTGATCCCCTTAATTCCTGTCCACCCCTCTCTGAGGCAGAGGAAGAACAAGAAAGATTTTTATTTGTTCAGTCTTTACTGTCATCCACATCCCTAGATTGGAACGGTCACTCTGATAATGTCTTCACCAGATGGCATTCACCAGAGTGCCCATTGGACCCGTCCGTGTTGGACAAATTTTTCAATCAGGTAGAGGTCAAAGAGCAAACGTATGGGGCTAAATGCAGGAACAGGAAACTAAGATCAAATCACAAACTGTTATTCGACTGTGTAAACACAGCGCTAATGGATATCATTGGTTATGGAACAGAAACAAGTTTATGGACTAGAATGTCTAGTAATTCCAGTAAAAGCCTATCTATAGGTGAATCAGTGATTATGGAAGAAGTTTGGAGCCGAGTGAAGGAATGGTTTTCAAACGAATCAAAATGTTTTTCAAGGGAAAATGGAGACAATAATGGTTTGGTGGTTGAAACGGTAGTGCGAAAAGAAGTCGTAGGAAGAGGGTGGGTTGAACTTATGCGGTTGGAAGTAGATGGTATTGGCAATGATATTGAAGGAGAAGTGCTGGAAGAGCTAGTTGATGAGGCTTTGTTTGACTTGACAGGTCGACTATGTTAGAAGATCAGGGTTCTTTTTTGCCCTTCAATTGTTTGAGTTTAATTTACTTAATCTGATTGTTGTATCATTATCTTCATCATCTATCTCATAATTATCTCTGAAGTCCCACTTTTTATTTGTTTAATGCTTCAAAATCTGTGTATGTAGTTATGTACTGTTTGGTTTTGATTTTTTTTCTTTTAAATCAACCTTGTATCATTGTATGTATTATGTCTCTGTTTTCCTTATATAACCTAATCTGCCATTATTTATTTTTCTAAGCTTCTCTTCCTCTGTAGTTTGTAAATGCGTTCTTTAAAACTTTTATCTCGTGAAAACTACTATAACCCCAATACTATATGGGTTCAATATATAGAAGCCCACAAAATGAATCCTTCTCTATCAACTCAATTCTTTCACATTTTGATATTTCCAGGTCCAAAATTTTAGAATTCAGGGCTTGGTAATAAAGTTTTTGATTTGGGGAAATTAATAATACCAAGAATGCCCTTTACTATATATACATAATGAAATAGGCTAAAGGTTTCATTTCCAGATTCAATTCTATTTCGTTTTCTCTCTCCGTCTAAAACCAGAGCGAAAACCAGAGCCGCTCTCATTAGATTCATTTTCTAGGGTTTTATTGATTCGCTATACTACGAAGAGGAAGAAATAGATTCTTTGATCTCTACTTGTGTATCTACTGATGATGTTTCTGGATCTTCATTCGTTTCTGAGTAAGTCGAAATCGAGATGCATAGACGATGAAAAATATCATCAACAAGTAGATCTGAAGATTCAACAACAAAAAAGTTGAGAAAGATAAGTTTCTCCCTTCTAATCATATTTAAATCAGTTGCATGTGATTTTGAAATAAAACTCAGAAGAAACTAATTCTTATGTCTCTTGAAATCTAATTAACTTTGATTTCAACTGAAATTTCTTGATTAATTCATGATCATAGTATAGATCGGTTATCATCTTATCCTAATCTTTATGTTGAGTTAAGAAACTTGAAAAATATTTGTCGTCAAATTTTCTTGGGGTTACTGATTAAAATTTATTTGTCTCTTAATTTGTAATCTCGATCGACAATTGAACTTGTGATTCGTGATTAGAGCATCTTAATGCTTATTACCCTCTGAATCGATTTGAGTATTTACTTACTTTTGATTTTTGATCTGATCTGAACTCATATACGTTCATGATCAATTGCTTTAGAATTTGTTTTCGTTGTTTGAAATACAGTTGTTTGTGGGTGAAAACTGTTTCTGCTGATTTTGGTAATTTTGGGTGTGTGGATGAGAAAAAAATCTAAACCCAAAACAATTTACTGCACGGAAGGTACTTTTGATTCGAGAGATCAATCTGTACAATCCTGGCCTAAACCAAGAAATGGCCGTTCCAGGCTTGCTTCGGTCACAAAGTGAAGGAGAAGGGTTGGTCTTAGGGAGGGAAGCGAAGAAAGTGCTGAGACCAGAATAGTTGATTCCGGAAGTGTGGATGTTTCGTGACTTGTATCAGAAAGTTGAACTGGCTAGCTGAATGAAAAGCTATCAGATGATTTCTGGATGTTGTATTGTTCTCCTGCCCAAAACTTGTTGTTTGGTGGAAAATAGGTGAGACCTATTTATACAAGTCGCAACAAAACGTACCCTGGTCTCGTAAGAAGTGGCAACGATTGAGTGGTGGAAGAAGGGAGTAACGGGTAACGCCTGGAATTTATGTTTCCATAATGAAGGATACGTTTACACCATTACTTCTTTCCATTACTAACCGCCCCGCTTTATGACACTTTCTGTAACGGGCGTATTGCACGCCGCACGCTGTAAACCGCCAGACCAATACCCTGATGAGTATCCCCAAGTTTGTGACATGTTTTGATGTCTCGAGTGTTTTCGTGGAAAACATGTAGCACTTTGCTACGTTTGGCAAGTTTAAAATTGAGAGGCTTGCCGTAGGTAAATAACATATGTGATGCTAGGCTCGTTTTGTCTAGTCGCCTAAAAATTGTCACGAGCTGAACGGCTCGGTGGAGAATTTCGATGGATGAGATTACATCTCATGAGGAAGAGCGGCCTTTGATTATGGCGGCATCTTGTTGTATTGCGAAGTGGCGCCATTGGCATAGTAGCGCCTGCTGGATCCATGGCATAACGGCATGCCAGTGGCCGTGGTATAACGATATGCTAGTAGTTGTGGCATGGTGGCATGATAGTAGCCGTGGCATGGTGGCATGATAGTAGCCGTGGCATGGTCTCTATGCCAGTGGCTGTGGCACGGTGGTATGCCAGTGGTCGTGGCCTAGCGACATGCTAGTAGCTGTGGCATGCCGGTAGCTTTGGAATGGTGGCATGCCAGTCACCAATATTGATCGCAAAAATGCTCCCAAACCGTCGGCTTCACTTCCTGAGTCTTGCGATGGCTCCAGGATACTGCACTGGTTGAATAAGCGCCAAAAATATGGATCAAAGCTCATCGACTTTCTTGACAATGCCTTTGCCGTTGGCTTTCGTCCTTGGGCTCCATTCCACGCGTCCATTGTTCAGCCGAACACTTGGTGACCACAGTGGGAGATTAATCTCTCGGTTGCAATACTAATTTCCAATTTTAATTTTCAATCCCAATTTCAAGATGGTAGAGCTCAGGTCTGGGTCAGCAACAAACCCTGATGCTAACGGCGCTGAAAGCATCCTTGATATCGACGTTCCTTCCAGTAACATCAATACACCACCTGTCAGCATGATCAACACCCGCGGTGCCGCAGACTCTACCACTAACACCAGCGGCGCGGAAAATGTTCTTTCAGGTGTTACACCGCCGATCACCAGATCCAACTCCCAACGTTTCTTCAAGTGTGACATCTCCAACCGTCACCAGAGCCACTGCTACTCCACAATCAGGACGAGAGACTGGAGGATCTAGAAGAAGCCGATCTCCTCTTACCATTGTTGATTTGATGACAAAAGGTTCTCGTAAGGCTCAGACAGACATGGCTACAACTCAGAAAGAGATACATATTTTCCTCAAGACACTAACGGAGCGGCTACCACAAGAATCACGTCAACCCCAGATGGAGCTGACAGGGAATACTTTTAACATCCGGCGCAGGCACTTCAGAAGGACGCGCGTTTATAGATGAAGAGGCTCGCGTTGCTCTTGTACGCCCAGTAGAAAGGAATCAACAATCCAATTTCATTACACGTGAAGATCGGGAATGACTTCTTCAAAATCGGGGAAAAGAAAATTAGCAACCCTCCTGAGTTCACAAAGACCTCTTCCCGTCAGGAGCTGCGTGATTTCTGGGGACTTCGCCCACAAAATCGTGCAGTCTATGATGAAACATTTATGTGAGATTCTGTATTTATCCAAGGCGTAGCGTCAAGACATATTTGGAGCCCTCAACCGCACTGCATCAGGAAAGCAGCTGTTTCCATCTAGGGAAGCCGTTCCCAAAACCCAACCTCTCCTGGAAGCACGATTGATAGATGGAACTGGGGACTCCTAACCACTGTTCACTTGAAGGATGTCGAGTTTGAAAACATGCTGATTGACGCGGCCTCCGACTTCAACATTGTAACCGTCAAGGCTCTGAGAGTTGCAACGGAAAATCAAACAAAAGAAGCGTATTCTTTACCATGAGGAGAAAAACACGACTTTCTGACCATCATTGTTTGTGATATATTCCCATATGCCATATCGTATCAAGTCGTTTTTCGAAGTCAAGGGTTAATAGCGCCCTCATTTGAGTTTTCCCCAGGAGCCGCTTCGACGTTTCTCTCCAGGAGTCGCTACAACGTTCTCTCTAGAAGTCTCTCCGCTCCAACGTTCTCCAGCAGCGGCTCCGCTTCAACGTTCTCCACAGCAGCGGCTCCACTTCAACGTCCTCCAGCAGCGGCTCCACTTCAACGTTCTCTCCAGCAGCGGCTCCACTTCAACGTTCTCCAGCAGCGGCTCCACTTCAACGTTCTCTCCAGCAGCGGCTCCGCTTCAACGTTCTCTCCAGAAGTCGCTCCGCTTTAACGTTCGCTCCAGCAGCCGCTCCGCTTCAGCATTCTCTCCAAAATCTGCTCTAGTATCCGAAGCCGAAGCTTCAGCATTTTGCTCCATAAGCTTCATCGTCCTCTCCAAGAGCCGAAGCCTCTTCAAATCCACTTCTTCCTACCAAGGATCGTTTAGTAGCCGCCACTCTTTCCTTCCAAGGTTCGTGCCCGTAGCCACCACACTCTTCCTTGTCAAGGATCGTGATCGCAGCCATCCAAGGATCGCAGTTGTGACCACTTTTTGATCCATCTCGCCAAACCTCTTGGTCGTGGAAAATTTACTCGCTTACGCATCCAGCCTATCCCTTTACTTTCATGGACTCCCATGCAATTCCAGCCAACCTATTTTGGTTCCCACGACGATGTAGTCTCTTCTGATCACACCTGCTGCCAAGAACTGTTGTTGCTCGTTTATCGATACCATCCAGAGATTTACCATATCAACAACCACTATAAAGCTTCATGTGGAAGAAGTAATAGAGTCACCAGTAATATAGTCCCTTGCTTAGCACGTAACAGTGGCATTGTTGCGGGGTAAGCATGAGATGGTGACAGACGAGAGTAAAATCGAAAGAGCAAAACGTGAAGAGATTGCCAAGGAAATTCAACTAACCTTTGGTGGAAGGCATTAGGAATCCGTGATCCTTGTGTTGGTGGCTTTTGCATAAATTCGTCTTGGCCATGGGATGTTGGCGCCGGTGCGGTATCTTTGGCTACTGGTTAAGGAATGATTCATGGCGCTGCTGGCTAGGGCATTGGCTAGGACGCAGTTTGGAGTTGTCTTGGGCTGCGGATGACACTTGTCAGGAGTGGAAAAGTTGGTGCTGAGATGTACGCAGATGCATCGGCTATCGAGCAGAGAATCTAGCGCTGGGAGGATGCAAGCTGTTGGTGCTGGCTAGGACGCGGAGCCGTTGGCGCTGCTAGCTTGGCATGGCTTGGCCGTGACGCTACTGGTTTGGCTTGGCTTGGCCGTGACGCTGCTGTCTTGGCTTGGCTTGGCCATGACGCTGCTGGATTGGCTTGGATTGGCCGTGGAGCAGTTGGCGCTGGCTTGGCGTGGAGATTAGCGCCGTGGAACACACCGTGGGCCCAGTTGTCTTTTTTCATGCGTGTCCCAAAAGGGAAACCCTTGCAGCTGCTATTCGCACCCCCATTTGAAACGATTTTGGCGGGAAATTTCTAAACAGTTCTGGCAGAATTTCGATCGTTAAAATGAAGGGGTTATGGGTCGATTCAATGGATGAAATTTGGTATAGAGATGTGATATAGGTTAAGGAACAAAGTTTGGGTGGTGGTTTCGATCAAATTTGTCTGGAATACGTGTTTTGATTCTCGAGTTCAAAACAGGGCAAGCATGCACTGGAGGATGATAATCACGCGTCATGGAGAGTTATGGACGTGTTCTGATGATGTGGAATGGCTCGAGCATCACTTTGGGTCGTGAAGAATCGATTTGGAGCGTGGAGGGAGGAAGTTTACGCAAGAAATTCCAAGTTTGGTAAGAAAATATTCGGAAAATATTGTTATTCACTGCCCGCATAATGAAGAATTATATTGGAGTTATTGGCGAGATTTGGAGTTGTTGTTGGTATAAATAGGCTCTTTGGGTCTACTAGAGAGGGTGTCGAGAGTCTGGGGGGCTGAGGAGAGCCAGAGAAGAAGAAATTCGAGTTTTCTCAAACTCGGTTTCTGCTGCTGCTGCTGCTGATGTACATGAAGAACACGAAGAACGGACCTGCAACAGCAGTCGTTTTTCTACAGTAATAACGACTTACACCTGTGGGTCGTACATCAGGCAGTCTTATTTTCCACAGCGTTTGCGACACAGCTGCAACAGTCTTATTTTGTCACTGAGGGTCGTAGGTCTCTGGTTTTATTGTATTTCTCATATTCTCATCATTTGTAAACCATTTTTAAGCCATAATAAATTATTTTGAGAGCATTTTTACTATGATGAGCTAAATCCCTCGTAACCAAGGCAATGGAGGAAGCTATTCACGCAACATAAATGGGTAACTATTTCATTTAATTATATAATTCACCTAATCGCTGCTTTTGCAGAGTTTTAAATTATTTGAATGACTGTCTTAATTATTTGTTATTCAGTTTGATAGGTTATGCTTGGTTTAATCTCTTGATAATCTATGCTTAAGGTTTACAAATAATATTTGAGAATCTGTATGATTGATAGTGAATTAAAGATAAAAGAGGACTTGATAATTGAATAGAGTTTTGAAATATTTATCATTCAATTTTGCATAATAGTGGAATCTAGTGTCTTGGTTACCTCTCGCCCACTTTGTTAATATTTTTGTATATAATTTTATCAAATCTTTTAATTTAATCTTCACAAGTCCGAGAGTTTGAACCTCATTACTACAACCCATGAAAAATCATAAAAATTTTGGCGCCGTTGCCGGGGATTTGTGTTTAGGTAGAATTTTTAGGTTTTTATTATTATTTTTTACTATTATTTGTTCCTTTTTATGTTTCTTTTTGTGTCTTTGATTTACAGGTTCGAAGTGGAATACTAAGGACTTGGGAACAAAAATCTTAAAGTTAAAAGAGAAGAAAAAAAAAGACATAATTTTTTTTTAGGATTTGTAAATAGGCTTTATTTTTCATAATTTTTGTAATTTTTGGACTTTTTATTTGGACTTTATTTTGGACAATTGGACTTTATTTTTTTTTAACCCTACGGAAGGGTATTATTATTAAAAAAAATAATTATATAAACTGTGTGCAGGGAAGGACGACGATTACTATATCGTCTCGGCCCCTCGGGTTCGTACATGACATAGGAGTCGTGGCCCGAGTCGACTTCAACGGTTCATCCCCCGTCTGGTACGGGAGGTAAGTCCATCGAAACACTCGCGAATCTCCTGTCAGCAGGTTTACTGTATTCCTTAAGGTGATTCATTGATTGAGGACGAATTTGGACTGTTTTTAAATTCCTAGTAAAGGGCAAGGCCTGGCCAATACAAGATAAGGGTTCGGATTTCATCACCGCTCCCTTGCCCGCCTTAGGAAAACGAAACCTAACGCGAACCCAAGCTTTAAAATTTGGAATAGAACGAGACCGATAGGGTAACGAGCTTAATAGGAAACTCGTTCGAAAAATATTGGTTTCTCTTTAAACATACTTCAAAGTTCATGATGGTTTCTGTGAGTTGAATGCGTGACTGCGCCGCCTTCTAATGCGGTGAGGCCTTGGGTATCAAAGCTCTACTAAGCTTCCCACGCCTCGATTCAACTTACATTAGCTCGGATTGATTCCAGAGGGGTTTGCTCAAATTGCAACGAATTCCCTTTCGAAAGATAGAAGCTGGTCTAGAAACAATCTAAATGGAGCCATCATGCTTTTTGTTTGCTAGATTTTATAGGTTTGATTTGGTCGAGTCAGCCTTGTTTGTGATTGTGTAGAATTCCCTTGCAATTAAGAATGTCAAACTGGTATGATAGAAGCCAATACAATGAGTATCGACCTGAATTTGAATATGGACATCATCCTTTTTATGACCATGTTGGGAATAGTGGTTGGGAACGCCATCCTTTGGAAGGATATGGGTCATACCCCGGTGATCCCAATTACTATCCACACATGCATCAGTCTTACGAGCAAGAAGATTATAGTACGAGTTCTTCGTCACTAGAGGATACAATCAAACTATTGAAAAGTAGTCATTTTTATGATCCCTCTGTTCCTATTCCTCCTTTAGAAGAGTCCCTCAGGAAGTTAGCTGAGTCGACGCATAAGTTAGCTGAGATAAATAGTATAATTATAGACGAAAGAACTACAATAATGAGTGAACCTTCTTTAGAAGACCACCTCAAGCGGATAGCTGAGACGAACGAAAGAATTGCTCGAAATTACTTGAATTGCCAATATAGTGTATCCAATAATACCATTGAGAATGAAGATAGTTATTCACATAATCAAGATGACGAGGTTAGAATTGGTAACACTACTTGTTTTGATGAGGTTCGACCCTTTTCATGTTATTATAATGAGTACTGTGATGAGGATAGTATTGATGAAGAATCTTAAATATGTAGGCATAGTGATCAGGAGTCTAGTAATCCAATTGAGCTGTATAGTGATTATATTATTTCTAATTCAAATCCAAATAATTTTTATGATTATTCACCTATTCAAAAGGACGAGGATTTTATTAGGGATACCACCGTTTTAGACGATGTAGATTTTCCTTTTGATTACGAAGCCGATAGTGGTTTAGAGGAACGGGTTCATTTCGAAAATACTGTTTTAGAGTCTAGCGACTTAGAAACAATAGTCTTGGAAGAAGAAGATAGACCCGTAGAGATGAGTAAAGATGCACTACCTGATAATAACTTAGAAGAATCTCTTTAATATTTTAAGGACTCTTAAGATACGGAAATTCAAGAAATAATTAGAGGTCTATCTAGAGACAATGAAAACTCTAAGTTTGGGGATGATTATCACTTCCCTAGTGCCTTACCTTTAACTCTCAGAAAGTTCCCACACTTAGGACTTGATATCTGTGCCTCGACCATTTTACAAGATTACCTTCATACTCGTTTTCCCGAGCCTAATGATGTCCATGAAGGAGTTCAGTTATTAGAAACCCATCCTCTGGTTGATGTGGTTTGACCAGGCTATGATACCCAGATTGACTTTGTTTTCCCACCAAATAGTTTTCTTTAAACTGTGGGAACGTTTCAGATGAGTCGAATATTAAGTTCTGAGATTAAGCCTAAGTAATTTAGGTCAATAAAATCGACACATTTTCCTAAGAATGACCACTACTCTCACTTTGGTCAATTATGTAAGTCAAATCTTATTGACTTAGAGGATCCTCAGTTATTTAGGTTATTATTGTGCGCTTCTAAGATCATATTTGAGTTTTTCCAGACTCTAGGACCTAATGATTCGGATCCCACCTATGAAGAAACGCAGCCAATGAAAATTTTCTATTTAGACCCTTTCATAGAACCTGAACCTGAACCACAATTAGATATAAATTTCTTAATCAAGATACTAAGTAAGGGCATGCTAGTCTTGTTCACTTTCTTGGTTCATTGCAGTTTCCTTTGGTCATCTCTTTTTAGTTTTGAAGACCCACAGTTATTTCGACTATTATTTTATGGTTCGAGTTGACTAATCCTTTCCTAAGTCTGGCTGAAGACTTTAAACTTAGCACTTCTTGGGAGGTATCCCATGCTCATGCAACACGGTAATATCTTTCCTTAACTCTTCCGCTTCAAATGGTAACAGTTTCTCCTTGTTCATGCTTTTAGTTTCATCTTTAGAACATTGAGGACGATGTTAGATTTAAGTTTGGGGGTATGGGAGAAACTTTTTAGTTGCAATTATTAAACTCCAGAGCCTAGAATTTATACCTATTAAGGTTTGCACTAACCAATCTAAGTGGATGGGAACATCTTGGTTATAGAAGTTGAGGAACCAATCTGATTAGATGGAAACATCGAAAGAGTCTATTCATAAAAGCACAGAGCTCAGGTGTTAGAAATAACATGATAGTTGCAGAGATTCTGGTTCTGCTACTGCTGCTGCTGCGAGGAGGAAGAACGTGAAGAACAGACTCTCCAAGACCGTCGTTTATCAACAGTGACATCGACTGTCATCTGTGGGTCGTAGTTTCCCAACGACAACAACACTTTAGCTCTGTCATTGACTCTGGACACCTTTTGTGGGTCGCAAAATCCTATTTTACATCATTTTCTTGTCTTTCTCTTCATTGTAAAACACTTTTGAGCATCAATGAAATATTTTGAGAGGTTTTCCAACATGATGAGCGGCTAAAATACCTGGTGATTGAGGAAATGGAGGATCTATTCACTCATGTTTGATTGGTAATATTTTTATTTATAATTTCGTTAATTATTTATTTTATTTAATTCACTTGGATAAAAATATACAAAAAAAAGGGATAAAATGGTTTTCTTAATTATTTGTGAATCAGTTTGATGTTTTATGCTTAGAATATATTCTTTGATAAATCATGCTTGAGGATTACAACTTAATATTTGGACACCTTTTAAATTAAAAAGTGATTTAATAAGAAAAAGAGCTTAATAATAATTTCTGAAATATTATTTATAACCAATCAACTTGAAGTAATATTGAATCCTGAGCCTTAATCTTTCTAAAATCTTGACATTACTATTAATTTCCTTCATTTATTTATTTGTTTAAATCTTTAAAAAAAAAAAAGAGTTACCTTCACAAGTTCGAAAAGGACCCAGTTTTCACCACTATCTACAACAACATTTGAAAATACATCAAATTTTTAAACTCCAGATCCTAGAAATTTATGCCTATTAAGGTTCGCACTAACCAATCTAAGTGGATGGGAACATCTTGGTTATAGGAGTTGAGGAACCAATCTGATTAGATGGAAACATCGAAAGAGTCTATTCATAAAAGCACAGAGCTCAGGTGTTAGAAATAACATGATAGTTGCACCATATCTCGTTGAGTCCTTCTCATTTTTGTTTTATTTTTTCATTTTAAACTATGTTTCTCTAAGTGATTAGGTGGGGCACACGATTCAAGTTGTTACCACTGCTAGGATGAATTAGAGTGACTGAGTTACTAAAAAAAAAAAAAAAGACCGGACCAGTTAGACCAATCGGAATAAGTATTAACACTTGGATAGCAATATGCGTGTGTTCTCCCTGTTTCCGTCGCCTAAGCAAGCATGGAATGCAGGACCCGTGGGAACTATCATGTAATATGCTGACAAGAAGCATGCGCTTGGATCAAAAAGATCTATTCATGCCGTTAAGTTAAAAAAAATAAAATAAAAATGGTTATTGTTCTGTGTAGTCAACTGCTGGTTCCCTTGTATTTGCCAGTTTGTTGATCTAGATTGTTATCGACCACTGGTTCCCTTGTATATGCCAGTTGTGTTGATATTAGTCAGACCGGTATCGCAGTCCATTAGGATAGGTTCATTCTGGCAGTGGCCTTCAGACAGATATGTGAAACATCGATCATTTGGTTAACATCAAAACCATCTACATTTTTCTATTTCCATCTCCTTTTTTTCTATCCATATGATTAGTTTGACTCCGAATATGATGTCCATAGTGCAACTATCTGAGTAGAGCTCTGTCACTTTATATGAATTTTAGTATGCTTGAGTGTAAACTCGTGTACAACAATTGGAATTTCGCATCAGGGTACTTCCTCCTGTAGTCAGTGATTGTAAGCCAACCAAGGAGATTTTTTAGTGCCTTCCAAGGTTCTGCATAGATAAGCTAGGGTCTGGAGTAATGGTTTTGTGGGCACACCTCTGGTAAACCCTCCCGAGATTAACTCGGTTTTATTTATTTTTTATTAGTTTTGCTCGAGGACTAGCAAATAATAAGTTTGGGGGTATTTGATAGACACATTTTTGTGTCTAATTTTTCCTCAATGTCCGTATTGTTGGAACTCTATTTTTGTACTAATATTGTATTTTTATGTATTTTTAGGAAATAAACATTTTTGGAAAATTCGGCTCGAAAAGTTTTTTTTGGCACCCGGAGGACAAGTGTTATTCGGACTCTCGCTTTTGGATAAGGGGTAACCTAATTACTAAGGGGCACCCCCAGGTCACCCCAAGGCAGCTGCTATTCGCACCCCTACTCTGGATAGGGGACTACCAGTTTCTTCCCCATTTGAAACGATTTTGGCGGGAAATTTCTAAACAGTTCTGGCAGAATTTCGATCGTTAAAATGAAGGGGTTATGGGTCGATTCAATGGCTGAAATTTGGTATAGAGATGTGATATAGGTTAAGGAACAAAGTTTGGGTGGTGGTTTTGATCAAATTTGTCTGGAATACGTGTTTTGATTCACGATTTCAAACACAGAGAAAGCATGCACTGGAGGATGATAATCACGCGTCATGGAGAGTTATGGACGTGTTATGATGATGTGGAATGGCTCGAGCATCACTTTGGGTCGTGAAGAATCGATTTGGAGCGTGGAGGGAGGAAGTTTACGCAAGAAATTCCAAGTTTGGTAAGAAAATATTCGGAAAATATTGTTATTCACTGCCCGCGTAATGAAGAATTATATTGGAGTTATTGGCGAGATTTGGAGATGTCGTTGGGTATAAATAGGCTCTTTGGATTTACTAGAGAGGGTGTCGAGAGTCTGGGGGGATGAGGAGAGCCAGAGAAGAAGAAATTCGAGTTTTCCCAAACTCGTTTCTGCTGCTGCTGCTGCTGCTGAGGAACATGAAGAACACGAAGAACGGACCTGCAACATCAGTCGTTTTCCTACAGTAATAACGACTTACACATGTGGGTCGTACATCAGGCAGCCTTATTTTCCATAGCGTTTGCAACACAGCTGCAACAATCTTATTTTGTCACTGAGGGTCGTAGGTCTCTGGTTTTATTGTATTTCTCATATTCTCATCATTTGTAAACCATTTTTGAGCCATATAAATTATTTTGAGAGCATTTTTACTATGATGAGCTAAATCCCTCGTAACCAAGGCAATGGATGAAGCTATTCACGCAACATAAATGGGTAACTATTTCATTTAATTATATAATTCACCTAATCGCTGCTTTTGCAGAGTTTTAAATTATTTGAATGATTGTCTTAATTATTTGTTATTCAATTTGATAGGTTATGCTTGGTTTAATCTCTTGATAATCTATGCTTAAGGTTTACAAATAATATTTGAGAATCTGTATGATTGATAATGAATTAAAGATAAAAGAGGAATTGAGAATTGAATAGAGTTTTGAAATATTTATCATTCAATTTTGCATAATAGTGGAATCTAGTGTCTTGGTTACCTCTCGCCCACTTTGTTAATATTTTTGTATATAATTTTATTAAATCTTTTAATTTAATCTTCACAAGTCCGAGAGTTTGAACCTCATTACTACAACCCATGAAAAATCGTAATCACCATGTAGACTTGGCTTGACCACGGAGTACTGGAGCCATGGAGAGTTGGCTTGACTATGGAGTGCTGGAACCGTGGAGAGTTGGCTTGACCACGGAGTGCTGGAGTCATGCAGAGTTGTCTTGACTACGGAGTGCTGGAGCCGTGGAGAGTTGGCTTGACCACGGAGTGCTTGAGCCATGGAGAGTTGTAGGTTGAGCGACTGGTGTTCCTCGTGCTGGCGCTGCTAGTTCGGTCACGGAGCGGAGATATTGGCACACTACTTGTTCGTCTATGGAGCATGAGCGTGGTGCGCCTAATCATCTATTCCCGTTCATGGAGCAATAAGGAATTTTTATTCTGTTCAAACTCTAGAAACTGCGTTCGTATGAAAAGAGGTATCGACCCTCTTCTGTTTTTTGTTGTCCGCTCGGCTCCATGCTTTCATCTGCAGCATCTGGATCCTCTTCGTCGTTTGTTACCGGTGGTAGAGCGAGCATTGATAGAAACAAAGCAATCTCCAATAGTTATAATCAACAACAAGGAAATCCAGGAGAACTCAAGGTAGGTGCTCTCACATGTATCCACCCAACAGTACCATCGATCTTCTCCAGAATGTGTAATAAGGTTCTGACTCTAGAGGAACGAGTATCTAAACTCTCCAGTGGATTTCAAAATTCACCAAACTCCATTACGCTCTTGGGATGGATGAATGAAATAATGTCAGGGCTAATTTTGGAGATGGTGGTTGCGTTGTTGGTTCATCCTTGACTTTTAGGTTATTTGGTACCTAGACTTTCTGATTGCGATGATGATATGCTGTGGATGCTTGTATGGTCGACATCTTCTGGAATTGCTAGATAAAATAGACGATCTGAGAGGCATTCTGTTGCTGACGTGCTGCTAACAAGTCTCCAAGGACTTCATTCCAGGCGACATCCTTCGAAACATCTTCTGAATCTTGGACTATTGTATCGAATGGGATGCGGTGAGTAGTCCCCAGTTACTTCTGTCTGATCATAGATCCGATGGTGTGGCCGGATATGTAAATATCTCTGCGACACGGCTTTACGTTCATAAATACCTGCGGCTTGTAAAGTTCTATTGCCTTTGCTGGTAAGGTGGTTGACGAATTGATGAAAGAGGCAATATTTTTGATTCGTCATTTGTTCAGCGAGCGGGAGCCACACCTGATAATTCTGCATTGCACCCAACTTCTGGCAGCCCATGCGCCCCTTCTATAGGAAATTGGAAATCTAGAAACACCGAATTTGGCTTTGTCGGCGATGCATGTCTTCATGAACGCCTTGGGTAGGTGGTGTTGAGTTCTGAGTAGGTGATGCGTCATATATGGTGTAGTCAGTATGCGTGGCTTGCTGAGGCGCGACTTTCCTCTTTGATTCTTCACTAACAGCAACGCTTATGAATGGGTGAGCCAAATATTGCTTGTTGGTCAGGATCCTTCCAGAAAAGCAGGTGGTGATATCCTTACACTACATCTTTGAATAGTGGTGACCTTGTTACAGTCATGATTTATTGGCCGGTTGTCCCTTCTGAGTTGAAAGGCTCTCGACAATAAAGGGATTCCGTGTGTTAAGCCTCAGTCCCCAAGTGTGGTTTTTGTGGTTTTATCTTGTATGATTGGTGAGTTGACCATTATAAAGATATCATCTTGCATCCATACTGGTGACTCTATTACTTATTCCATGTGAAACTAAAATATGGAGAAGTACGGATTACCGCTGTAGTGATTGTTGCTATGGTAAAGCTCTGGTTGGTATCAGCAAACGAAAAACAACAATTTTGGCAGCAACTGCGATCAGAAGAGACTGCGTTTTCGTGGGAACAAAAACAAGATGGCAGGTGCTTGTATGGCTACAGTCACGATCCTTGACAGGGAGGAGTGGTGGCTATGGGTACATATCTTAGCGAGGAAGAGTGAAGGCTACTGGGTCTTGAAAGGAAAGAGCGATAGCTACGAGCACGAACCTTGGATGACCACGTACATGAATATTGATGGGCTTTGATAACTCATGTATGTGAGTTTATTCCTTTTTTTTTATATTTGTTTTCGGTGAAGTGGTGGCTTCGAGAGAGAACGTCGAAGGAGTTCCTGAAGCGAAATGTTGAAGTGGTTCCTGGAGCAAAACGTTGAAGCGGAACGTCTCCCGTTGAAGCGGAGCGGCTTCTGAAGAGAAACTTTGAAGCGTCTTCGGCTCTTGGAGAGGACGTTGAATCTTATGGAGAAAAACACTGAAGCTTTGGCGGCTGGAGCGAACGTTGAAGCGGAGCGACTTCTGGAGGGAAACGTTGAAGCGGCTTCGGCTCTTGGAGAGGACGTTGAATCTTATGGATCAAAATGTTGAAGCTTTGGCTGCTGGAGCGAACGTTGAAGCGGAGCGACTTCTGGAGAGAAACGTTGAAGCGGCTTCGGCTCTTGGAGAGGAAGTTGAATCTCATGGAGAAAAACGCAGAAGCTTTGGATGCTGGAGCGAACGTTGAAGCGGAGCGACTTCTTGAGAGAACATTGAAGCGTCTCTTGGAGAGAGACGTCGAAGTGGCTCCTGTAGAAAACTCCAATGAGGGCGCTATTAACCCTTGACTTCGAAAAACAAATTGATACGATATGGCAATATGGGAAGACGACACAAATAGTGCTGGTCGACAAGTCGTGTTTTTCTCTCATGGGAAAGAATACGCTTCTTCTGTTTGATTTTTTCCTTGCAACTCTCAGAGCCTTGACGGTTATAATGTTGAAGTCGGAGGCCGAGTTAATCAGCGTGCTGTCAAACTCGACATCCTACAAGTGAATAGTGGTTAGGATTCCCCAGTTCCATCTATCAATCGTGCTTTCCAGGAGAGGTTGGGGTTTGGGAACGACTTCCCTGGCTGGAAACAACTGATTTCATGATGTAGTGCAGTTGAGGGATGCAAATATGTCATGACGTTGCGCCTTGGAGAAATATACAATCTCACATAAATGTTTCATCATAGACTGCACGATTTTGTGGGAGAAGTCCTCAGAAATCATGCAGCTCCTGACGGGAAGAGGGTCTTTGTGAACTCAGGAGGGTTGCTGATTTTCTTTGCCTCGAGTTTGGAGAAATCATTCCTGATCTTCAAGTGTGACGAAATTGGATTGCTGGTTCTCTTCTACTGGGCGTTCAAGAGCAACGTGAGCCTCTTCATCTATAAACACGCGTCCTGCTGAAGTGCCTGCACCAGATGTTAAAAGTATTCCTCGTCAGCTCCGTCTGGGTTGATCGTGAATCTTGCGGTGGCCGCTCCGTTAGTGTCTTGAGGAATGTAGGTATCTCTTTCTGAGTTGTAGCCATGTATGTCTGAGCCTTACGAGAACCTTTTGTTTTTCCATCAAATCAACAGTGGTAAGAGGATGTCGGCTTCTTCTGGATCCTCCAGTCTCTCGTCCTGATGATGGAGTAGCAGCGGCTTCGGTAACGGCTAGATCTGTCACACTCGAAGAAATGTTGGGGGTGGCGACAGCGGCTCTGGCTCTGGTGACCGGAGGTGTAACGCCTGAAGGGACATTTTCCGCGCCGCTGGTGTACATGTGGCGTATTAATGTCACTGGAATAAACGTTAACATCGAATATGATTTCAGCCCTAGTGTTTTCAGGGTTTGTTGCTTATCCAGACCTGAGTTCTACCATCTTGAGATCGGGGTTGAAAGATAGAATCGGGAATTGAGAAATTGATATTGTAATCGAGCGATTGATCTCCCACTGTGGTCGCCAATTGTTTGTGGGTGAAAATTGTTTCTGCTGATTTTGGTAATTTGGGGTGTGTGGATGAGAAACAAATCTAAACCCAAAACAATGTACTACACGAGAGTAATTTTGATTCGAGAGATCAATTTGGACAATCCTGGCCTAAACCAAGAAATGTCTGTTCCAGGCTTGCTTCGGTCACAAAGTGAAGGAGAAGGGTTGGTCTTAGGGAGGGAAGCGAAGAAAGTGTTGAGACCAGAATAGTTGATTCCGGAAGTGTGGGTGTTTCGTGACTTGTATCAGAAAGTTAAACTGGCTAGCTGAATGAAAAGATATCAGATGATTTCTCGATGTTGTATTGTTCTCTTGCCCAAAACTTGTTGTTTGGTGGAAAATATGTGAGACCTATTTATACAAGTCGCAACAAAACGTACCCTGGTATCGTAAGAAGTGGAAACGATTGAGTGGTGGAAGAAGGGAGTAACGGGTAACGCCTGGAATTTATGTTTCCATAATGAAGGATACGTTTACACCATTACTTCTTGCCATTACTAACCCCCCGCTTTATGACACTTTTTGTAACGGGCGTATTGCACGCCGCACGATGTAAACCGCCAGACCAATACCCTGATGAGTATCCCCCAGTTTGTGACATGTTTTAATGTCTCGAGTGTTTTCGTGGAAAACATGTAGCACTTTGCTACGTTTGGAAAGTTTAAAATTGAGAGGCTTGCCATAGGTAAATAACATATGTGATGCTAGGCTCGTTTTGGCTAGTCGCCTAAAACTTGTCACGAGCTGAACGGCTCGGTGGAGAATTTCGATGGCTGAGATTACATCTCATGAGGAAGAGTGGCCATTGATTATGGCCGCATCTTGTTGTATAGCGAAGTGGCGCCTGGTGGAGCCATGGCATAACGATATGCTAGTGGCATGCCAGTGCCGTAGCCGCGACACAGCAACATGCTAGTAGCTGTGGCATGGTGGCATGCCAGTGACCGTGGCATAACGATATGCTAGTAATCGTGGCATGGTGGCATGCCAGTGGCCGTGTCATAGCGATATGCTAGTAGTTGTGGCATGGTGGCATGCCAGTAGCTGCGGCATGGTGGCATGCCAGTGTCCGTGGCATAGCAACATGCTAGTAGCTTTGGCATGGTGGCATAACGACATGCTAGTATTCCAGTGGACGTGTCCTAGGGACATGCTAGTAGATGTGGCATGGTGATATGCTAGTAGTCGTGGCATGGTGGCATGCCAGTGGCCGTGGCATAAAGACATGCTAGTAGCCGTGGCATGTTGGCATGCCAGTGGCCGTGGTGTTGTAGCATGGGCAACGTTTAAGATTTGTCTCCGTGACTAAAGTTAAGGCTTGGCGGCATGGCCAAGGTTAGGGCTTCGCGCCGTGGCCAAGGTTTAGGGTTTGGTACTGTGGCCGAAATTAGGCGCCGTGGCCAAACTGGGATTTGGTGCCATGGCCAAAGTTTAGGGTTTGGAGGCATGGACGCTTAAAAGTTGCCACAAGTCTGTTAGTTTGGTGGCGAACTTGGATGGCTGAGATTGCATCTTAGGAGGAAAGGTAGCCGTCAATCATGGCTACCTTTAGTTGGTAATGGCGCCTTTAACACGCGCTAGTGGCATTGCGCCATGGATGGCATAGCTCGTCCATGCCTTTGGCACGGTTATGCGCGTAGCCATGGCCATTGAAGTTTTGGCACGTTGGTGTGGAGATCTTTCCTAAATTAGGGTTTGGCTTGTCGAAACCCCAAGTAGGATATATGGAATATTGCATGTGGTGAGTGGCCATGTTTGGGGTGTTTGGCATGCGCGTGCGGCATGTGTGCCTGGCATATGCGTTTGGCATGCATGTTTGGTATGCCGTTTGGTATGTTGGCGTGTTTTGGGAATCCAACTTAGTATTGCAATCTCTTTTAAGGCTGCGGAAGGTTTGGAGCAACCTAATTTGTCAATGAAAGTATGGGGTCGGACAAGCATGGGCGTGGCTACCCTTTTAGTGCGCGTGGCGGGTTTAATGCGACCTGATTGGTTGATTAAAAGAGGGCCGGCCAAGCATGAGCGTGGATGATCTTCTGGTGAGAGTGTGGCGGCTTTATAGAGACCTTATTGGTCGATAGGAAGTGGGGCCGGAAAGCTAGGGCATGGACACACTTCCAGTGCGTTGTGGAGGATTTAAAGCGACCTGATTGGTCGATGGGAACTGGGGACGGCAAGCTAGGGCGTGGCCACACTTCCAGTGCGCTGTGGAGGATTTAATTGCCTTGTTTGGATAAGCATAGTTTGACCAAGGGGTCTAGTGTGCTACGCGGGGCGCGAAACCCTAATTTTTGCAAGTTAAGTCGGGTTTATGAGTTTTTTGTGAGTTATCACAATAATTGGCTGAATTTTGTATGCTGCCAAAAAAATCCTTATTTACAGAATGCAATGTGCTTTCCGTCTGAGCATTTTGTGCAATGGCCTTAATTTTGGTCCTTGGAGGTTCATGCTACTCCGCTGCGAGTGAACACAAATCCGTCATGCCATACCGATATTAATGGTTCTGCGGGGAACATAACACAGGAAAGTACTCAGTGAGTCTTGTATTAGCGAGGTGCCGAAAATTTACAAAGTGTTTGCGATGGTTGCTACAACTCAATAAATATGTCGGTGGATAGGTTAGCACTCACGACACCGTTTCCTTGCAGAGTGACGTCACATCAGATGCAAGGTTTTACGATTTTAACCCTAAGCTAAAAACCACCATCAACAACAGCAACAAATGCAATTTGATTACAGGATATAACCTATATTTATCTAATTGAAAACTTCGATTTATATCCTCAACAGATAATCCATTACAGTGGTGATTATGTTGTTGGTGAGAACATCCAGTATGATCCTTTTTTTAGAGAGATAAAGAAGGGAGAAACCCTAAGTTGAAGAAGAACTTGAGAAACAATGGTCAAGGAAGTAGCAGAGAATTGAGTAGAGAGTGTACTGATGGAGATGGTATCTGCCTTACTGCAACTGTTTTTATGACAACAAACCTGAACTTACTGCTCATATAATCTAAGCTATTGGTTACGAAGTTGGCCACAAAGTCTTATAAAGGTTTTTCTTCTTTTTCCTTATTAACTATACTTTGATCAAGCTAATTGACTCCAAATTATGACTTAAATAGTCTCTTGTTGATACCATATTCAGTTGTTTATAAACTTTAAGAGTTGTTAACAGGGTCTAGCAATACTGTTGTTTAATGTGGTTGGATGCATTTTATATGTGTACTAGCAGATTACAATGCATTTGTATGCGTGTCAACAGATTTTAGTAGTGGTCGTTTTTTTATATCCATAGAAATATTGAGCTGATTATGAAGTGGTATTCGTTAATGAATCATTTGGAATTTGTAATTTTCAGGTGTTTGTGTTTGAGGAAGCTACGAAGCATGTGAACAAGGTTCAGAAGATAGCACGACTTAGTTTCATTTTCACTACTTCTCTTTCTGTGTTTGGTTTGCTTGAATATAAGCAACATTAAAATTTTACTGAAGTTCACAGTTGAGTTTGTTTTTAGTTTTCTTATCTTCAGTCTTGGTCTACAAATGAATCTGTGGTTATTTTGGTGGTGGAGGTGCAGGTTTTGTAGGAGGATGAGAAGGTAGTGGTGGTGGCCAGCAGTGGTTCATGTGTGTCTGTTGAAAGGTAAATATTGAGCAATATTCGTTTCCATTTTTCTTTTGGCACTATTTCATGTGTATAGTGTACTGGTTCATTGTATTTATCATCAACATTAAGCATTGGTATGGACTCTTATCTTTTGATGCATGATGCCTTCAGACTTTACAAGTACGCAAGTTGCTAATTAGAACTGTAACTACCAGTTATACATGCTAATTAGATGTGTAACCGCCAGTAACACATGCTAATTTGATAGAGCTAGGTATGAAAAAAGTGATCCGAATCGAAACCTACAGATAAGAGTACTGCTTTAGATGTGGAAGATCTTGCTGACCAGTTGGGTATATGATCAAAATTCTATGTGATTGGATTTTCTATGGGAGGCAAGGAGACTTGGGGCTGCCTCAAATACATCCCTGACATGTATGGTTTTGCACCTTCACTTTTATCTTTATTGAACTTGATTTGCTAAAAAACTTTTGTTGTACTAGACATTAGACATTTCTTACGAGTTTAGGTGTAAGACATTAGAAATTTCTTTGCATTATATGGATGTGTAACTCTCAGTTACACAAGCCAGGTGCATTTGTATCTCTTAGTTGCACTATTCAAATGCATCTGTAACTCCTAGTTATACTATTCAAATGCATTTGTAACTCATATTTACAGTAGTTAATCTTCTCACATCATGCATTCATGTTTTCTATTTCTGGTCTGATACTAAAATACTACTCATGCATATATGAATAAATAAAACTCTCTTACCTTGTTTATGCAGTACTGAGATACTTGAACATACCCTTGGTTATTCTCAACCTCTCTGAAACAAGTGCTTTGCTAAATGAATCAAATGAGGTAATTAGTTTTTTTTTTTTTTTGCACAAAAGCTTAATTGCTATTGTTATGTATAGCTCTTGTGGCACAATATCTTTTCCTTTGTTTTTCTTAATTTTTATATAGTTCTGTAATATTGATTGGATGCTTTTGAAATATGGTTATGTATTTCTTTGGAAAGAAAGTTGCATATGCACTTTCTCAAAGATTTAAGGTGATTACTGGTGTCAGTGAGACTCTTGAATAACGAGGTGAGAAGTGATGATTATTAGCTCCTTTATAGTTGAAAATGTGTGCTTTATATGGATGTGTAACTGAGAGTTACACACAAGTCAGGTGCATCTGTAACTCTCAATTACACATGATATATGCACGCGTAACTCCTCTTTACACTAGACAGATGCATGTGTAACTAGGAGTTACACATGCTAAAATGAACAAAATTGCAACCAAAAAATTCCACATGCTAGGTATCCAAGTCATATGCATGTGTTACTGTCAATTACACGTAACAGATGCATGTGTAACTCCCAGTTACACATGCTAAGATAGGTTATCATGTATCTTTTCAGTGATCTTTGTTCTATAATTTTGCCTTACAATTGTTCTATAATTTTTTTTTTTCTTTTTGTTCATCCAACCTAATCCATGGATGTTTACTTTATTGCAGATATGCAAGCATTTTGGAGTGAGGAAGACAAGAAAGAAAGGGAAAACTTCTACTATAGGATTCAGTGGCTTATTTCTAGTGTTTTGACTCATTTATTGTGTTCAATAACAACCGATTACTATAACTGAGAAATAGAGAAATTATTGTAAATGAATATTTTTGGTATGTTTCTTTTTGACATGTAACTTTTGACTAGGCATGCCATAAGCATGTGTAACTTCTAGATACACATGCATATGAATGTGGAACTTCTGGATATGCATGTGTAACTTCCCGTTACACATTCCATATGGATGTGTAACTTTTGAATACCCAATATGAATGTGTAACTTTTGGATACACTTACCAAGTGCATGTGTAATTTCTGTGGGACGTGGTGATTGGAGGTGGTGGTTGTCGGTGGTGGTGGTCCAAGGTGGTTGGCGGTGGTGGGGGTCGGGGGTGGCTGGCGGTGGTGGCCGGAGGTGGTTAGTGGTGGTGGTTTGCGGTGGCTGTGGTGGTCGGAGGTGGTGGGAATATCATCACATTATATTTTAATAATTTTGGGCCTAAATTTAAATTTTGTTTAATTATGGGCTTGACAATATACATAAGGGTATGAATGTCTTTTAATAATTTGGGGCCTAGATTTAAACTTCTTTTAATTAAGGACCGTATATTATGGGTAACCCATGGGTTGGGCCTTATCCTAATTTTCCCTTTTACCTTCTATTGATTGGTCAAGGCTCATCGCTGAAGAATACCTAATCTGGGGTAAACACTAATGTTGAACTTAGAAATTAACGAGGATTTTTGTTAGTGTTGAGGTGAAGGAAATGCACTATTTCCTTAAAAGGGGCGGGTAGAGTTAGGAACGTGAAAAAGGGGAAAATTTGTGCGTTTCGGACTCGGTGTGACTCACCGAGTTAACAAAACCCGGTTTTGCCTAACCTACCATCCATGGTCGAGTTAGGTTAACTATCCTGGTTAAGTTAGTTCATCTGGTTAGGTTAGTTTATACGGGTTTGATCGGGTTATAAAGAAAATCTCTATTCTTCAATTTCAGTTTCAGTATCCATCCTCTTCTTTTTCATTTTCTGTTTCACCATCTTCATATGCAAGTTTGCAGAGTCAGAGACCGATGGACATGAATTCATCAAATCCAGATGGTATAGGTATGTAGTTGTATTCAATTTTTCATTTCCATTAGATAGAAAAGTTATTGTAATAGCCATTTTTTCCTCTTTTAAACCCTAACCCTCTTGTTACTGTTTAAATCCCTAATCCCCGTCCTTCTCCTTTAGATTTCGTTAGGTTCATATCCTCATAATAGTTGAAGGTTAGGGAATTGAATGGAACATATTGGATTTGTATTTAGTTGGTTATCTGATTCGGGTTCAAACCAAGGGGTATTACCACTGATTTATAAGTGAGTCTTGATTTCAAGGATTACACATCTCATATGAAAAATTATTTTTATTGATGAACTGTATGTTGAAGTTAGGTTTTGATCAGTTCCATGAAATTGATTTTGATTTTTTTTAGTGTGTACAACAGAGGTTTGTTGATTTTATCTTTTGCTATCTTCTTAAGATGATTATAAATTGAAACTAAAGATTTTACTTTCTACGTATTCTTACAGGTTTATGCTCATGCTGGTAAAGTAAATGATTCAGCATTCTGTCACCCAAATAAACAGCTATGCATGGAAACGTGTGGAGATGATAAGATGATCAAGGTGAGAACAATACTACGAGAAAATCTTCTCCTCAATTCATTGAATTTTTCATAAACTCATCTTTAAACGGAAAACTGCATAATAGGTACGGGATATGATTGGGCGGAAGCTATATAACTCTGAAATCCATGAAACACCCATTTATTCTGTATATCACCATCATAAGGAGAATACTCAGGTAAAACGCATGCAAGTAAATAGTACACGTTATCTTGACAATATAATACCTATTATCTTGAAACACCAAGTGGGTTTTACAGTTCATATTTTCAACGGCTACCGATGGGAAGATTAAGGCATGGTTGTATGACAACATGGGTTCCAGAGTTGACTATGAAGCTCCTAGACGTTGGTGTACTACAATGCTTTGTAGTGATGATGGGAGTAGGTATGATCAACGCCTAAATATATTTGTTGATCACTTTTTATGAACCTTCAACAGCATTTATGAGTCACTTACGATATTAGATTGTGTGAGTTTTGACATTATCAGGTAAAAATTAAATTGAGGGGTCATCAAAAGCGTATAACTGGTTTAGCATTTTTGTCCAACCTCAACATCCTGGTATCTTCAGGTGCCGATGGTCAGGCAAGTTACATTATTCATTTATTCGTCAGTCAGAGTTTCTCACTTCTTAGTTGTCGCTGGTCGATCTCTTCCTCCAACTTAATCATGTTAAATTGTTATCTTTCCTCAAATTGGGAAATTCGGTCTTCGTTATGTTAATGGCACTAAAATTTCTCATCCTGCAGCTTTTCATATGGAACACCGACCCATGGAAGAAGAAAAAATCGGTTACAGTTCAACATACAGCTGGAAAGATGCCTGTTGTTGATACTAGAGTTCAGTTTCACAGCGACCAAGTGCGCTTGTTAGTATGCCATGAAACACAATTAGCCTTATATGATGCTTCCTAGATGGAATGCGTTCCACAAGTATCAATTCATCCTACTAATAATAGTGACACTCAAATACTCATTGATACCACTGTGGGTAACATACTTCCTCTATGTTGCTTCTTGTAGTGGGTCTCGCAGGATGTATTTCCCGTAGCCATAACCTTTGCAGCAACAACTTACTGATTTATGCTTCTTTCTCTGATGGTAACATCGTTATTTTCGAAGCCGATAACCTCAAATTAAGAAGTCGTGTTTCCCCCCGTATGCTTACATGCCTAAGTGTAGATGGTGGATTTTCAACAAAGTTCAAAATCGTAAAATTATGATACATGTTTCTGACGCGGCTTTCAGGCATGTGACGATTCATATTTTACGAAGCCATGATGATTATGCATTTCGGAAGGCCTCCACTAGCTGAGCTTTCGATACCTTGCATTTCATCATGCCCTCTATATAGAATAACATAATTGGGCGGTTTTCCGTAAGATTGAGAGCAATAACGCCTTCAGGACATCGGTGATACTGATGTTCCCTGACTACATGATAGAGACCCCCCTCTACATAGAAGAACGATTTGGCGGTTCTCCGTAAGATCGAGAGCAATAACGCCTTCAGGACGTCGGTGACACTCACTGTTCCCTGATTATGTAGAGAGACCGTGTATAGACCCAGGTGATTCTCCGTAAGATCGAGAGAAATAACATTTTTAGGACTTCGGCAAACATCCGATGTTTCCTGACTATGCACCTCAGAATGGGTATGACGCTTTAACTGGATAATATTCCTTCTGCAATAGATTAATTCTACCGTGACATCCACCACTAGATTCCTATAAAATAATCTATCTTATCTTATTACTCCTATTCCATGGTCAAACTGACGACTGGTTCTCTGGAATGGTAATAGATAAATGTATTTCTCCGATTTCATGATCGAATCCACGGCTTGATCTCATGAAATGCTAATAGATATTACTCCTATTTCATGGTCGAATCCACGGCTGATCTCATGAAATGGTAATATCACCACCAATCTTATTACTCCGATTATGTGGTCGAATCCACGATCCCATGGAATGGTAATACCTATTTTATTATTATTCTGAATTCATGGTCAAATCCACGACTAATCCTATGAATTGATAATAATAAACTACTCACTTTTATTGCTCAATTTCATGAATCATTCTCCACTGAATTTCATAAATTAGTAATAAATACTCAGCAATCAGGCATCTGAGCTATTCCTGAGTGAGTCCCATAAAATGGTGCAAGTGTACTCAACCATGATGCACGAACGAGCACCCAAATGCGTGAACGAGCATCCAAAATATGGACAAATGAGGAATCTCGCACAAAACATGAAAGAGAAAATAATAACATTAAAATAATGGAGAAGCGCCCATGGGACGGGCCCACCGGAAGGTCGGCCATGCCTTAGCCGACCGGTCCCATGCTTCCTCCATTATTCTCCTTATTTTTGTTGTTTTCATGAACCCATGAAGACTCCTCCATTCTAACAACTTTCCTTGTTTGAGCAAAACTCATGGTTTCTCCATATTTTCGTGGTTTCATGAAAAATAATAATATAAAAATAGAAAAAGGAGTCACGGGACCGGGCAACTTAGCCGGCCGGCCATGCCCTAGCCGTGGCCGGTCCCACACTTTGCAATCCCTAATCTTTCATAAATTATTATTTCCCTCATCTTGTGAAACTTCCCTGTTTCAGTAAAAATGATGGTTTCTCCATATTTCTCAAATATTGCTCAAACCATGAAAAAGCCAAATGTCAACATGGTCCCATGACCGACTAGGCTACTCACGAAAAGAATATTAAAATATTTCTATTTTGATATTTATAAAATATTGATCAGTTGAGCATGCATGCTCATTCCTGCAAAAATCAAGAATTTCAGTCAAGATGAAACTCTTCTGAAAATTCACAATGTTGCTCGAACGCACATCAGAAAATGCTGAAACTCTCAGTACGGAAACTCGGACACCATGGTAACACGTGCATGCCCTCTTGACCAACCAGGGTCATCCCTAGGGCTTGCACAAAGCCGGTCCCACACGTTTTCCTAATCTTGACCTAATTTGGGAAATTACTCATATTGGGTCCAAGCTCTTTCCAAACAACTTGGGATTTGCTCAATCGACCATCAGCCGGTCCCACACCCTCAAGGGCCGGTTCCATGCCTTCTTGGCCGGTCGCTCACTTTTTCATAAATAGGTTTTATCACCTAATGCTCAATCGAGCACTATTTCAATAAATGATGAAACCAACATTTAATCGTCATTCCTTCACCAACCGGTCAACTCGGGACCCTGGTGTATGCTCACTCGAGCAATTGGGCATCACATGGACGTCCATAGTCCCGTGTGGTCGGTCCCTCCTTGGCTCATGACCTATTTTCGGCAATCCGTTAATTAATGAGCAATCGATCAAAATTTAGGGTTTCGAAAAAACACTCAACAAATTTTCATTCTGAGCATGTTCACACATTGAATAAATTCATGTTGATCCAGCAAACAACACGCGGATTAATTATATAATATTTGGTAATCTACCAATATTTTTAATTAATATTTTTACTGGGTCACGGCATCCCTAAATAATTTGTTGAATTGAGCAATACTTGCTCAATCCATCAAAATTCAGTAAATTATCAGTAATTTGCTAAAATGAGCAATACTTGCTCAGTTGCTCGAATAGTGATCTAATTATCAATATTCAGTAATTTTTCAGTAATCCGTCGAATTGAGCAATTGCTCAATTGCTCTAATATTGATTCAACTATCAATATTCAGTAATTCATCGAATTGAGAAATACTTGCTCAATTTCCCAACTATCAATATTCAGTAATTCGCAATACTTGCTCAATTGCTCGAATATTGGTCCAACCATCAATATCTAGTAATTCGTCGAGTAACACTTGCTCAGTTAGTCGAATGTTCCACTGAGCAATTCGTCATTCATGCTCAATTCAACAAAAACTAAACTGTTTAAATCATTCAACATGACTAATTAAACACACGTCTGTCATAAAGACTCCACGATTCATGAAACATCAATCACGTCACAAATGGGGGATATCACTCAGGGTTTTGGTTTGACGGCCTACGGCACGTGAATACATCCACAATGAGAGAATGTGAGTAAGTCGTGCAACGGTTGAAGGAGATAGCAAAGTAGTGGGTGAATGATCAACCAAGTCTCCGCACGACCCGGAACTGGTTTTACCACGATCTCCCACTGTCCCACTCTTTCTCTCAAGAAACTGTCACACTTACAGGGATCAAGGTGTTCACGACTCTGACAATATAAATAAGTCTTTGAATCCATGATTAAAGACAACGAATGATCACTAGCTATCAACAATTGTCAACATAGAATTTCTCGAGTAACTACTCTCAAGAATTTGTCAATCTACCAGAACTTATTCGAACTCAGCAGTTCACCATTAATTATTGCAGAAACCTTCAACATATCCACAATCCTTGATCATCATTGATCCCACACAATTCTCAGCATTCTTCCTACAGATCAACCCATCTCCCTCTTTGTGACCGAATTGACTCTGGAATGGCCATGGTCTTGGTTTAGGCCGGAAGCCTACAGATTGATCTCTCGAATCTAAGCACTCCATTTGCAGTGCATCAATGTGAGGTTCAGCAGTTTTCTCGGTTGAGGAATCTCGATCGTATGCTCGACTCTCCACTTTCCTAAAAAACCAGCAAACCGTTTTTCCCCATCCACAGATTGGCGACCACAGTGGGAAATTAATCTTTCGGTTGCAATCTCAACGTTCAAAAAATGGTTGGTCTTAGGTCTAAATCAACTACTTCGAATTACAGTCAGAATCTTTCGAATGGAAACGTTCCTCCTTCCAACACTCCTTCCAATGGAACAGCAGACGCGGAAATCCCGACCTTGATCGAAATGGCACGAGTACAGGAGATTCATACAAGGAACATGGACCCGATGAAAGAGACGCTGAACAACATATTGAATTTCCTCGTCATACTGACATCAGACTTGAGTGGCGCTCCTGCTCAAGAAACTCCGACGCTGATGGATAATCCCTCAACCGATGATCATCCTCGAGCCAACAGCTTCACCACATATGAAAATCCGCTAGAACAAGAGGTCACACATTTGATCGAGAATCTATGTGAATTGCTGCATTTCTCCAGAGATCAGCGCACGGACACGTTTGCCGCACTCAACAAAATATCATCTGACGCGCGAATAGTTCCATCATCTCCGGTGGTTGAACAAGTGTCCATGGTATCTGAACTTTCGATCAACAACATTACCTTCACTGAGGAAGACTGAATGGCGGAGGAAGGCCATAACCAATCCCTGTTCGTAACTGCTTCCAATAAGGACTCCGATTTCAGGAGAATTCTCATCGACACGGGTGCCTCCACGAATCTTATCACTATGAAGACTCTCAAGGAGGCCAAAGTTATACAAGGAAAGATCGTTCATCATCCCATATTGATGACAGGTTTTGAAGGAAGCCAAACTCACACATACGGGTATGTCTATGTGGATTTGAAAGTGGGTCCAATTCATCCACTGTCAAGTTTCCTGTGATCGAGAAAGACCCTGACTATCACATGATACTCGGAAGACCATGGCTTCACGACAATAAGTTTTTTCCTTCAACGCACCACCAGTGTATGAAGGCTTTGTTCAACAACAAAATTGTCTGCATCCCAGCTTCGGTGTCTCCTTATGCACCAGTTTATGATGCTGAGTTCTTGGAACCTCCAAAGAGCATCCCCGAACCTCCAAGCAAGATCTGCAGTACTCCACTCCCAAGTTGGAAGTCTATTGAGAAAGCTGACAAACCATCATCAACACATGCTAAATCCGTCAAGTCATCTACTACACCACTCAAGCGTCGTCAGGGTCAAATACGACTCATAAAAAGTCCAACTTTATTACTGATTATGATGCAGAAGGGAGAGTCACTTATATCCATCGTAAGGATTAGCAATTAATAGGGGAGGTCGATGAAAAGTCTCCCCGCCCTAAGAATCATGCCAGAGTGATCAATCACCCGATGAGGAAATTCAAGATGCACCACGACAGCTGCAAGATGGCACAAATTCCACAATTGACGATCTTGAAACTATCAACATCGGAACAGACGAGAACCCAAGGCCAATTTTAATCAGTTTTGCTCTCTCACCTGAGGAACGAGAAGGATTGATAGGTCTGTTGAAAGAGTATCAAGATATCTTCGCTTGGACGTATGAAGAGATGCCCAGCCTGGACGATAAATTAGTCACTCATTATCTGCACATCACTCCCGGTTCCAAACCTGTCAAACAACCGCCCAGTCAATTGAGACACGAGGTTGAGGAACAAATCAAGGTGTAAATCCAGAAACTACTAACATCAGGATTCATAAAACCCATTCAACATCCAACGTGGCTGGCGAACATTGTCCCAGTCAAGAAGAAAAATGGACAGATCCGATGCTGTGTGGATTTCAGGAACCTGAACAAGTGTTGCCCGAAGGATGACTTTCCATTGCTAAACATTGATATGCTCGTCGACGCAACCAGCGGTCACGACATGTTCTCGTTCATGGACGGTTAAAGTGGATACAACCAAATCAAAATGTACGAGCATGACGCTAACAAGACTGCATTTCGGACTCCCATTGGAAACTTCCACTACACAGTGATGCCTTTCGGCTTGAAGAACGTAGGAGCCACTTATCAGCGAGCCATGGCCGCAATATTCCATGACATGATGCACAATCAAGTAGAGGACTATGTTGATGATGTGGTGGTAAAATCGAAGACTCGTACATCCTAAGACAAGTCTTCGAAAGATGCAGGGAATACAAACTAAAGATGAATCTTCTAAAATGCGCTTTTGATGTTTCTTCCGGAAAGTTTCTCGGATTCCTGGTTACTGCAGAAGGAATTAAGGTTGATCCAGACAAGAAAAAAGCTATTACTACCATGACTCCTCCACGAACTGTAAAAGAGCTCCATAGGTTCATGGGAAAATTCAATTACATCCGGCGTTTCATTTCTAGACTCGCTCAACTCATTGCTTCATTCACTCCTCTGTTAAAGAAAGGAGCAAATTTTGCATGGACAGATGTTCAACAAGAAGCATTTCAGAAAGTACATCAAATATTACTATCACCCGTTGTCATGAAATCTCAAGTGCAAGGATGACCGCTGATACTTTACACAGCCTCTAGCGATGTTGCCATTGGAGCACTCCTTGCTCAAGAGGATGAAGAAGGTATCGAACGTCCAATATATTACTTCAGTCGCACAATGAGGGATGCCCAACTCTGATACCCAAAGGATGAAAGGCGTGTCTAGCATTGGTTCATGCAATTCAGAGATTCAGACATTATGTACTATCAAACAGGGTCGTGCTGGTGGCCAAAGCTGATCCCATAAAATTCTTACTGTCAACACCTGCATTCAGCAAAATGGCTACTTCAAATGTCAGAATTTTACATAGCGTGTGTCCCTCCAAAAGCAATCAAAGGACAAGAAGTCGCATACTTACTTGATGCTTTCCCTGGAGAAGACGTCACAATGTTGCATGAAGAAGTGCCCGGTGAGTTTCTAGAAATTTCAGTCAATCAAGAAGAAACATGGCTACTATATTTTGATGGATCTGTCATTCCAAGAAATGATACTGGTGGGGAGGACATTGTGCTAATATCTCCATCCAGTGAAGTCTTCTCACATTCGTTCAAGCTGTATTTTCACTACACCAACAATTCAACAGAATATGAAACTTTTCTCCTAGGGTTATCTTTAGCCAAGAAAGCCGGAGCAAAGCACTTAGAAATCAAAGGAGACTCAAAGTTGCTGGTCAATCAAATGAATGGCGTATACTCTCTCAAAGAAATAACACTTGCTCCATTCAGGACCGAGGCGCAACGACTATTAACTCATTTTTCTGATGCAACAATTGTCCATACCGGCCGTACCAACAATAGACATGCTGATTGTCTAGCAACTCTAGCATCCAAACTACAATTTGAAGGATCCGAGAAATCCATCACTGTACAAAGGCGCTCTGTATCATCTACCTGGCTTACTCAAGTCGAAGATGCTCAATCGAACGACTGGTGGGCGCCCATCATTCATGAATTGAGCAATTCTCTTACGGAGGGGAAAATTAGTCTCAAAAAGTTGAAAAACTTTTTCTTGCTGCACGGAGCGTTATATTATCGCAATCCTGATGGATCCATATCATGATGCCTCGGAGATGAAGAGGCCAGTGAACAACTCAAACGGACACATGAAAAAATATGTGGGAAAACTCTAGTGGTCACACTCTACAGAAGACTTCAAAGGCTTGGTTACTATTGGCCCTCCATGGAAGCTTAGTCGAGGATGCTGCAAAGATCCTGTCCCGATTTCCAGACACCGCCTCATCATTTGGAGATTCTAACAATCCATCACACTGGGGACTGGAGAGAACCTTACGTAAAGTATCTTCACGAAAACGATCTTCCATCGGAGAAGAAGGGAGCAATCAAACTCATTCAGAGAGCCAAGCGTTTTGTCTACCTGGAAGGGATCTTGTATCGCAAAAGCTTTGGTTGGAATCTCCTGAGATGCTTGGATGAACATGGAATTCCTACAATCTTTAAAGATATGCACGAAGGTGAACACCAAGGAAAGAAGAAGTTATTTCTCCAAATTCATGAGAAATATTATTGGAAAACCATGGAAGATGATGCAGTCGCTTATGTTCGGAGATGTCATCAATTCCAAGTTCACGTTAACCTCATTCACACTCCTTGTATTCCATTGAATACTGTGAGCAGTCCATGGCCCTTCTACAGCTGGGGACTGGATATTATCGAGAAAATCAATCTAGCATCTTCGAAACAACATGAATACATCATTACAACAACTGAGTATTTCACCAAGTGGGTTGAAGCTATTCCTCTTCGAAGCACCACTGGAGTCACATTTGCATATTTCATCAAAGAATATATCATTTGAGATTCGGCATTCCTAAACACATTATCACAGATAATGGAACTCCCGTCGCCAACAAACATGTTGCAGAATTTTTCGAGGAATATGGGATCAAACAGATTTTCTCCACACCATACTATCCCCAAGGAAACGGACAAGCGGAGAGTGCCAACAAAACCTTGACCCGAATTCTCAGTCGAACAGTTCATGACAATCCATGAACGTGGCATGAGGAATTACCCATGGCTTTATGGGCCTACCGTACCGCACCAAGGAGTTCAATTGGGACTTCACCGTATTCTCTTATCTATGACGCTGATGCTATCCTCCCAGCTGAGATCATGATTCTCTCTGCAAGAATCGCAGCGGCCAGCGGAGTGCAATGGGATGAAGCCGAAGTATCTAACTCGAGGATTACTGAGTTAGATATGCTTGAATCGGGAAGCGCCAAGGTAGAAAAATATATGGAAAACTGCAAACGGGGAATTTCCAAGGCATACAACAAAATGGTAAGACCTCGAACATTTCAAGTAGGAGATTTGATTTTGAAAACAGCAAAACATATCCAGCAAGACATGTCTGCCCCCAAGTTCTCTCCTGAATTGGAAGGGCCTTATGTAGTTATCAAGGCAGTATCTAGCGGATATTACAAAATCTTAGCTGTTAATGGAGGAGTCGAAGGAAACATCATCAATGGAAAGTGGCTCAAAGCGTGTTTTTCTTGAACAATACTCAAAGTATTAAATTTCTAAATGTAATTTCTGTTTTCTCCAAAAGAGTATGCAGTATGCTCATTCATTCAAAATTCCAAGTATTTTGTGAATTTTACAAGAATTTTTCAATCATTTACTTTATTCAAAACAAAATCTCAGACCTACATAAAAAAAAATTCTCTCTCAAACGCTCACTCAGAGCAAACCATCCAACAGAGGATATTCTATAGAAAACCATGTCAAGATTTTTCCGAATTTTTTTGGTTTTCATTTTCAAGTCCTGAACCGCTTTCTCAACTCTTGCTAACTCCAAGGAAAGTGTCTTTTCCTCCTCCAATATGGCAGTGGTCGTAGAAATCGCATCAGCAGCAGCCGTCGCCTTGTGAATTTTGATCATCTTGAGCCTATAAGAAAGCCATCCTATGTTGAACTGCAGGGTTTCACAGTATGAAATCATCTCATCCCATTTTTGGAGTTCATGATTCTTGACATCTCGCAGATGCATCCGGTTCATCTCTTCAATGATCGGTAACAACCCTGCAATTGTAGTCAGGAGGGTTGGTAGAAAGCCCTTTCATACTTCGGTCGTAGCAATATTCCCTTACCTTCTCCAAATTTTGGTGTACAGGGGCGCGTGACACTTGAGAATGACGAATCCACCAACCACTTCACTATTCGAGCAATTGTTGATCATGGGAGTTTCAAATGGGAATCCAGATGTTGGGTATTCGTGAGCGTGAACTCTATCACCAGCCTCCACGGAATCAGTAGGATCTTCGTCGACATTGTTTCTGCTATCGTTGACCACGACCAGGTATTTCCCGTTCTTCCTCTTGCTAGCATCGACAACAACACGAACATCAACCTGCGATGAAGTGAAGGAATATTTAGTTTTATCGAACATCGAGCATGGTAAAACTCCATTTGAGAAGTTATGGAATTACTTACGGATACTCCAGCTTCAGCATGAGCTGACCGGTATCAGGCAGGAGCTTTAACAGTCCGTTTGGGTCTCAAACTACAAGAAGAATATTGATTCTTCTGATTTTCCTGCGACAAATTATTTTCTTTTGATCAATCACCCTGATTGAACAGGGTTAAGAGAAAAAGTGTAACTTACCGAAACGGATACTGCCGCAACACGTTCTGCGCGAGATTCACTTCTTGAAGAAACACTGCTTCCAGACATGGTGATGAGAGGTATGATCGTGATCAAAATTTATTATGATAGTATACAAAGGCAAGAGATGATAGACTGTTTCTGTGAGAAACCTTAGGCATTGCAAGTAGAAACGTGGATATTTATCCCATAATGGGTAAACAAGTTATTGCGGTTTCTACTGAAACCCTAAATCTCGAATCAGAGGCATGACGAATGAGAGAAGCGTAACAATAATGGGGACTGACCGTTCAGGTGTAGTCAACATTACGACTATAGATTGATTATCTGGCAGACCGCGTATTTCTCTAGACAGTTCATATAGTTGCACTTCGTGGATGATTATTGTCCACGTGGACATTGGTCCATCAGCCGGAGATATGAAGAAGATTTGGAAAACGATACGACGAGGGGTTATGATTAAAAAAATAATCTCTAAAGAAACGTCTCTACAGTAAAAAAAACTGCTCAAATAACCAGAGAATATCTACTTCGACAAAAACAAATAATCTCAGAGAGGTTCATGAACAAGACTAATCATCAGATTCATCGGGGCCATCAGATCTGTCAGAATTATCAGATTCATCATCATCGTCTTTCGCGGAATCCTCTTCGAGCTCTTCGTCGGAATCACTATCATGGCCATTGACGAAGTCTGGATGAATATCAGGATCGTTGTATAATGAGTCCTGGTACTCTTTTTCTTTACGCTCAGCTTCAAGGTCAGCTTTGACCAGTCTCTCGATCTCCCTGGTACGCCGGTATGGCTTAATATTGCGATCATGTGGCACCCACACGGGTTCATCTCCCAAAGCATCATAGTCAGAGGGTACACCATCGGCTCGATATTGAAGTTTCTCCACAGATGCTAGCACTCTACGCCGGACTCGGTCCCTTCTTCGTTGATGATCATCCAACCTATCATCCTCGGTTTTTCTCTTCATGAGCTCATCATAAGTGACTCTCCGGTCATTAAGAGGCATGCTAGGATTCGTTACCTTAGCATGATTCGTCTTAGCTTGCGATTTGACTTCGGAAGCTTTGGAGTCTTCTTCAGAGGAGCTGGAATAATAATAATAATCAAATCAGTGCTACTGTTGGAAGTTACCATCGTCTGGAACCAAATCATAAGCACATGATTACAGCTATCCTAATATTGATTTCATAACGAAAATGGTAATCCTCAACTCTTACCTATTTATGATTTCACGAACTTAGTGATAACAACGTAAAACTCTGATAACTTGCTTGTTTCTTCAAACCTGCAAGAACGAGCAAAATTTAAAGTCAAACATCTGACTTTTCATGAAACCATGAATGATCCATATAACCTTCCATATGAACATTCGCTGATTTTTACGTTAACGAATTCACCAAATACTGTTTGCTTCCAGTAATTTTCCATAAATCAAAGTTTGATTTTTCTTTTAAAACAAAACGTGAACAGGTCATGTAATTTAAAAAAGAAAAAGAAAAATCGTGCACGTACCTTATATATATATATAAAAAAAACTTTTGCTCATACGAGCATTCGTTTATAAAGTGAGGGTCTTTACTATTTTTGTAAAAGTCTACATGTTCCAAACAAAGTTTTGAAAGTTCACGCATAAATTTTATCATGAACTACAGGTCTTTTCAAAATTCCTTTAACTCTAAAGATTGTTATTTACTGCTTCTACTACGAACAAACCTACGTTCCTAAAAGTACTTGTGAAAGTTCATGCTTTCAAAATAAATTTGGGTTTTCATGAACCCTCATAAACAAAATTTTCTCTACTGCAATTAGACCATGTCTATTCAATAATATATGTGTCTCTTTCATATTAGGGATTTTTTGCTCGTTTCTTAAACTATTAAACGAACGTGCATACGTATTCAAAACAAACAAATTTCATAAAACCTACGCATACATGCACACATGGAATTTTGTTTTCAATAACTCATGAAAAATTCATGAAAACACACAACAAAAATAAAAATAAAATCGCCGGACGTACTTGTCGGCGCCGTCCGGAACTTGATCGGCAGTCGGTGACGGTCAGCGATGCTAAGTCCGGCGGAAAATCTATCCCTCCTGCTACTACTCACGTGAAGGTGGTGAAGAGATGAAGTACTTTGTCGACCAAAAAATAAAAGAATTTTAGGGCTTCCTCATTTTATATCAATTTTATTTCCAAAACCTAATAAAACATGGGCTTCTTTTTTTGGGCTTGGGTCCATAAATCCTAAATCGACCAAAATTGGACTTTTGACCGACCAAATCAGCGATGCTTCATCTTTTCGTACTCACGGAATCGCACCCGATCAACTATCAGAGTTCTCACCCGCACATTTTCTCGTACATGACACCATTGGAGTAAATTGAGGATTCTGAAAGTACCTTTGCACGACTGAGTTCAAACCACTGATATTTTCGATTGAAAATCACCATTTAATGCTTACTGCGGAACATGACTGTCCCTCACTAAGAAGGGGACTTAATGTATATGGTGGATTTTCAACAAAGGTCAAAACCGTAAAATCATGATACATGTTTCTGACACGGCTTTCAGGCATTGATGATTCATATTTTACGAAGCCATGATGATTATGCATTTCGGAAGGCCTCCACTAGATGAACGTTCGATACCTCGCATTTCGTCATGCCCTCTATGTAGAATAACATAATTGGGCGGTTCTCCATAAGATTGAGAGCAATAACGCCTTTAGGACGTCGGTGACACTCGTTGTTCCCTGACTACATGAGAGGGACCCCCCTCTACATAAAAGAACGATTGGGAGGTTCTCCGTAAGATCGAGAACAATAACGCCTTCAGGACTTCGGTGACACTCACTGTTCCCTGACTATGTAGAGAGACCGTGTATAGACCCAGGCGGTTCTCCGTAAGATTGAGAGCAATAACGTCTCCAGGACTTCGGCAAACATCCGTTGTTTCCTGACTATGCACCACAGAATGGGTGTGACACTTTAACTGGCTAATATCCCTTCTTCAATAGATTAATTATACCGTGACATCCACCAATGGGTTCCTAGAAAATAATCTATCTTATCTTATTACTCCTATTTTATGGTCAAACTGACCACTGGTTCTATGGAATAGTAATAGATAAATGTATTGCTCCGATTTCATGATCGAATCCACGACTTGATCTCATGAAATGGTAATAGATATTACTCCTATTTCATGGTCGAATCCACGGCTGATCTCTTGAATTGGTAATATCACCACCAATCTTATTACTCTGATTCTGTGGTTGAATCCACGATCCCATGGAATGGTAATACGTATTTTATTATTATTCTGAATTCATGGTCGAATCCACAACTGATCCTATGAATTGATAATAATAAACTACTCACTTTTATTGCTCAATTTCATGAATCATTCTCCACTAAATTTCATAAATTAGTAATAAATACTCAGCAATCAGGCATCTGAGCTATTCCTGAGTGAGTCCCATAAAATGGTGCAAGTGTACTCAATCATGATGCACGAACGAGCACCCAAATGCGTGAACGAGCATCCAAAATATGGACAAATGAGAAATCCCACACAAAACATCAGAGAGAAAATAATAACATTAAAATAATGGAAAAGCGCCTTTGGGCCGGACTCATCGGCCGGCCAGCCATGCCTTAGCCGTGGCCGGTCCCATGCTTCCTCCATTATTCTCCTTATTTTTGTTGTTTTCATGAACCCATGAAGACTCCTCCATTCTAACAACTTTCCTTGTTTGAGCAAAACTCATGGTTTCTCCATATTCTCATGGTTTCTCCATATTTTCGTGGTTTCATGAAAAATAATAATATAAAAATAGGGAAAGGAGTCACGGGACCGTGCAACTTAGCCGGACGGCCATGCCCTAGCCATGCCCGGTCCCACACCTTGCAATCCCTAATCTTTCATAAATTATTATTTCCCTCATCTTGTGAAACTTCCCTGTTTCAGCAAAAATCATGGTTTCTCCATATTTTCTCAAATATTGCTCAAACCATGAAAAAGCCAAAAGTCAACATGGTCCCATGACCGACTAGGCTACTCACGAAAAGAATATTATATTTTTATTTTGATATTTATAAAATATTGATCAATTGAGCATACATGCTCATTCCTGCAAAAATCAAGAATTTCAGTCAAGATGAAACTCTTCTGAAAATTCACAATGTTGCTCGAACGCACATCAGAAAATGCTGAAACTCTCAGTATGGAAACACGGACACCATGGTAACACGTGCATGCCCTCTTGACCGACCAGGGTCATCCCTAGGGCTTGCACAAATCCGGTCCCACACGTTTTCCTAATTTTTACCTAATTTGTGCAATTACTCATATTGGGTCCAAGCTCTTTCCAAACAACTTGGGATTTGCTCAATCGTCCATAAGCCGGTCCCATACCATTCCTTCTTGGCTGGTCCCTCACTTTTTCATAATTAGGTTTTATCGCCTAATGCTCAATCGAGCACTATTTCAATAAATGATGAAACCAACATTTAATCGTCATTCCATCACCAACCGGTCAACTAGGGATCCTGGTGTACGCTCACTCAAGAAATTGGGCATCATATGGACGTCCATAGTCCCGTGTGGTCGGTCCCTCCTTGGCTCATGACCTATTTTTAGCAATCCGTCAATTAATGAGCAATCGATCAGAATTTAGGGTTTCGAAAAAACGCTCAACAAATTATCATTCTGAGCATGGTCACACATTGAATAAATTTATGTTGATCCAGCAAACAACACGCGGATTAATTATATAATATTTGGTAATCTACCAATATTTTTAATTAATATTTTTACTGGGTCCCGTCATTCCTAAATAATTTGCTGAATTGAGCAATACTTGCTCAATCCATCAAATTCAGTAAATTATCAGTAATTTGCTAAAATGAGCAATACTTGCTCAGTTGCTCGAATATTGATCTAATAATCAATATTCAATAATTTTTCAATAATCCGTCGAATTGAGCAATTGCTCAATTGCGCAAATATTGATTCAACTATCAATATTCAGTAATTCGCAATACTTGCTCAATTGCTCGAATATTGGTCCAACCATCAATATCCAGTAATTCGTCGAGCAACACTTGCTCAGTTACTCGAATGTTCCACTGAGCAATTCTCCATTCATGCTCAATTCAACAAAACCTAGACTGTCTAAATCAGTCAACGTGACTAATTCAACACACGTCTGTCATGCTGACTCCACGATTCGTGAGACATCAATCACGTCACAAATGGGGGATATCATAGGGTTTTGGTCTGGCGGCCTACGGCACGTGGATAATCCACAATGAGAGAATGTGAGTAAGTCATGCAACGGTTAAAGGAGTTAGCAAAGTAGTGGGTGAATGATCAACCAAGTCTCCGCACGACCCGGAACTGGTTTTACCACGATCTCCCACTGTCCCACTCTTTCACTCAAGAAACTGTCACACTTACAGGGATCAATGTGTTCACGACTCTGACAATATAAATAAGTCTTTGAATCCATGATTGAAGACAACGAATGATCACTAGCTATCAAAAATTGTCAACATAGAATTTCTCGAGTAACTACTCTCAAGAATTTGTCAATCTACCAGAACTTATTCGAACTCAGCAGTTCACCATTAATTATTGCAGAAACCTTCAACATATCCACAATCCTTGATCATCATTGATCCCACACAATTCTCAGCTTCCCTCTTACAGATCAACCCATCTCCCTCTTTGTGACCGAATTGACTCTGGAATGACCATTGTCTTGGTTTAGGCCGGAGTCTTACAGATCGATCTCTCGAATCTAAGCACTCCCTTTACAGTGCATCTGTGTGAGGTTCAGCAGTTTGCTCGGTTGAGGAATCTCGATCGTACGCTCGACTCTTCACTTTCCTAAAAAACCATCAAACCGTTTTTTCCCATCCATACTAAGACACATAAGTAAGTTTTCTATTTGTTTTATTATGGTTCTTGTTCTTCATAAATATAAGCAGCCATCAACTTTCTGTTCCTCATCCAGTATGTTCTCTGATTTTTAATTATTTTTCAGTCCACAAGCATACCCACTTGTGGTTGTGGCTCATCCGCATGATCCAAACCAGTTCCCGGTTGGATTAAGGATCTATTCAAGTTGTATAACCGTCGGATTTAGATAGTAAGTGGGGTGTGTCAGCACCATATGATAATGGAACCACATCGACGCCAGTCGGGCAGTAGCAGCTGTATCTGGCACTAGTGAGCAGTGAGCACCACAACAAAAGATGAGACCTATTTATTTTTTTTATTTTTTTAAATATCACAATTTGAAATCTACATGCGATATAAGATAATAGGTTTAGGCTTTCATTTTGGGTCTTCGAAGAACTAATTGTAGTCTTATTAAAGAAGAAAAACGGTAAAAACAAAAATGTTTGCATACATGTTGGTACTCAGTAGTTTTCCTTTCATTACCAATAATTTAGAACTTTACTTCTATTTCTTCAGAAATGAAGCCCTGAAAAAGAAAACCTGGAATAACAAATTGAAATATGAGAGTCTGTAGTTAGTTTTTGTGCTTTGGGATCCTCTCTTTTTAGATATGAAAAGGAAGTTCAACTTCAGTACTTGGTCGCAAAACCCTTGGCTAATAATGTTTGGTAGAATCAGTCGATTAACCAACCAAAGTAGGGCATACCGGGAGATAATCCCGTGGATTCTCCAGGTAGAGAGAAATTTTGGGGGGCCCCACAAGGAGATTTGCACGGGGGCTGTTAAGGGTGGGGTCCACCTCTTTTTTACTCTCACTCGGTATCACCATGGGATTATCTTCCCGGTAAACCAAGCATTATTGAAGTAGTTCCCATAAGTAGAGGACCTACCACATGGAACTGCAGGTTGTAGGTCATTTAGATTTGGTATCTATTTGGAATTTAGGCCTCAATGTCCGTTGCTTTCTTAGAATCAGGTATCAATTGTAACTTATACTATCATCATCACGACATAACCAATTATTTAATGCGACCGTCTTAGTGTTGTATCAAATTTATTTTTTACGACATTTTGAATTCCGTACCCAATTTATTTTATACGACATTTTAGTTTCGTAACCAATATATTTTATACGACTTTCTTTGTTATTCACCCAATTTATTTTATGAGACCGACCGAAGACAAACTGAGCAATCCTTCAGTAAAAATCACATAAGTAGCTAGGCAACTTTACCATCAACCAAGCGTATATTTTGAGGAAAGCAGTGCATATTGTGTTTCAGACAGTCCAAAAAAATAAACCGGGTAACTCCGCAACACGGACGGTATAAATTTCTTATTTGTGAAGGTACCATAAATTATGAAGGGTAAACCACTTTGAGGATAGTGTAAATTTAACTAGGTACCCATACCAGTCTGTAGATTGAAAATTAATGGGTACATTGTTTTAAGTTCCAACGGGATTGGCTAACATGATAGATTAAGGAGGTGATGGAATCCTGGTTTGTGTTTGCCTAAATCAATAATGTGTACATGAGGTTCTCTTTTGCCGGAGTTGCGATGAAAAGGAAAAAATGATTGAAAAGGAAAAAAGGAAAAGTTGATTACAGTTATGCCGTATGTCGTTCGTAGTTTTCTACCACCAACATCGAAAAGGGATCTACTGAGAATACGCATTAAAAATTAATAGTAGGGATTACAGTTTGGAAATTTGCAACGAAAACACCTATGAAAACCTGAAAGAATAACATACAGGTTCAGCCAATACACAAAAATAAAAAACTAGGCGTATAAACAAATACGTGGATAGAAAAAAATAACAGAGTAGATAGAGTTGTAAGTACTTGAAAGATAAATAAATACGTGGTTGTCTATGTGTTTCTTTATCTTCCGTCTCTCTTATTATTTCTCCTATGTTTGGTTGAAATCACCAATTTTTCTTTGTGGTCCCGTGTTCCGCTGCGTTCGGGGTGCCAATATTCTCAACACATCTGGCATCTTGTTTGTAAAGAAATTTACTAAATTGGACAAGAAAATTTCAACCATAATCATCAGTTGAAAGCAATTGTTAAGGACTCCGCTGTACTTGTATGGTGCCATCTCTGAAAGGTATAGCGGTTCAGACTGTAAACGCATGTTAAAACTTTAATTAGGGGCTTGTTTAAAGCACTAAGCTAACTAATTAGCATCAAAGTATAAAGCATCACCATTAACCAAGCAACACGAAGTCATTTGCATGGTAACTCGATAGAGTTCAGCTGTTTTAGTTTATACGATTTCACTTCAATGATAAACCAGAAAACAACAATCCGGTCATCCGATGGTAACGAGATTCTAAACATACATTTACAACAATACTCACACCGTTTCAAAGAGATCATCCTCTATTCTATTTTGGTCTGTCTCAAAATTATGTTCAGAATCTGTTTGTAGTCATATTTTTCCAATAAACTCTCTAATATATCCCTAAATTTTTTATATTCATAAATTCTTTTTTTTCAATGTGATCCAATCTAAAATATTAATGAAGTCCATATAACGAAGGGAACAAATAATCCTTCTTCTCTTTTTCGAAGAAAATATATATGGTTCCAAATTAAATTCCTTATGATGGTTATATACTCCATAAATATACAATCTTTTTATAGTCCGCGGGTTACAACACCAGAGGTGTCACTATCCATGCACAAAAATTTCAAAAAAACAATTTTTGATGGTTACAACACCAGAGGTGTCCTTATGATGGTTACAACACCAGAGGTGTCACTATCCATGCATAAAAATTTCAAAAAAACAATTTTTTCACAAAAAACCCATTTAACATAAACTGTTTATATTATTCTTCTAATTTAAATCACCCCAACAAAAACAAAAATCAACCCCACCTTTAATTTTATAATTTCCACCACCAACAACACACCATCGTGCCACCACCACTGACCACCATCGCCGCCAACCACCACCTCTGACCACCACGACTGCACCTCCAACACCATCGCCACCGCGCCACCCACCACTGACCACCATCGCCGCCAACCACCACCTCCGACGACCTCCACCGCCGTCCACCACCACTGCACCTCCACCACTGCACCTCCACCGCCGCACCTCCACAATCGCCACTGCACCACCACCTCCGACGACCTCCACCGCACCACCACCGCCGTCCACCACCACCTCCGTCCACCACCGCCATCCACCACCGCCGCTCCACTGCCTTCTTCCACCACCAACACCACCGTCTGCCACCAACACCACCGCACCAGCAGCACCACCACCACCATCCGCCACCATCGCCACCGCCACCAGCCAACACCACCACTATCGACCATCGTCGATCACCAATGCCGTTGACCACTACCGGCAAAAACCAGCACCACCTGCCGCACCGCCACCAGCACCACGACCGTCCACCACCACCACCGACCAAAAATTAAATGAAACCGATTTTGGTTTCATCATTAATAATGTTAGTGTCAAACATTCACAGATTAGAATGTCAGGTTTCAACAACTAATCCCTCCATATATAAATCATGGGAAATCATCACATGTATCAAAGGGAATATCATGAAACATAATCATATAGATTTATAAATTTCAGTTCACGTATTAGAGTCAAACCTTCTTGTCTTCTTCAGTCAAGAGTTTTTGAAGCGAAGGTAAACCCAGAAACTGCAAATGATAAAATTGCCAAGCCAAACAAGCATATACATGTCAGTAAGGCACTACAGTCAACATGTAAACTGGGGACCAAGAAGCCAAATCTTAGACAAAAAATGAATAATGGGTGAAGGATAGATTACACCAACCGCAGTTGATCAGAAGGTAGGAATTGACTCTATAATCTTCTTCCTTTTTATAAGGCAATTCCAAAGCATTAAGGTATCCCCACATTTTTTCTCTGTTTCCTCCTCCCACACCTTCTTCTCATACTTCTGCTTAAGTTAGGAATTGACTCTACCATCGCTGATGCCGACCACCATTATCGTGGACCACCGCCAATGCCGTCGACCAGCTCACATACCACCGCCACCACCAACCAGCAACTTATGGTAACGTCATCCACCACCCACCACCACCAAATATTTATAAAACCACCACCGTCGCCGCTTCGAACAAATCCAACCACCACTAGCCACCACCAACGCCAACCACCACCGATGTCAACAACACCACCGCCATTACCACCCTAAGTAGCACTACAACTGGCAATACCATCACCTGCGTAACTAAAATTTTGATGAAACCAAAAATGGTTTCATCAAAAAACTGTTTGGTTTCATCAGAAAACAATCCATCTCTGTATCATTAATGAAATATTGATGGAACCAAAACTGGTTTCATAGAAAATAAAAAACAAATCAGATGAAACCAAAACTGTTCCAACAAAAGAAATCACTTAGAAAGGTTTAGTTTCTTCAATAAAACCTCAAAAAATATTGATCAAACGCAGATAAAATAAATGCTTGTTTCAATAGAATACTATTTATCACCAACAACGTTTGTTTCACCGAAAGATTTCAAAAAAATTAAGGAAAAGTTACATGAAACTGAAATCGGTTTCACTAAATTTAGATGAAACTGAAATCGGTTTCATCATAAATTTCCTCTTGAGCGTTTTAATTTTCCTTTTCCTACACTTTCTGGGCTACAAATGTTTTCTAAAAATTGTTGTGATGGTGTATATATTTCCATCCCAAGCTGATAATATTCTCACTCAAGAGTAAAATTAAGATTACCACCTCCGCCACGGATCACCAGCTCCGCCGTCGTAGACCACCACCTGTTTCAACAGAAAAAAAATATCATATGACCAAACAAGATTGGTTTCATTGACATAAATTAAAAAAAGAATTTATCAAAAATTAGATGAAACCAATATTGGTTTCAGCAAAACGAAGAAAAAAACAGATGATACCAAAATTGGTTTCATGCAAATTCATTTTTAGTATCTCTAGTGAACATATTTGGACTTGTTGTGTACCTAGAAAAGATTATAAAAGTCAAGATGACAATTAAATGATTCAATGTAATCGAAATTCATGAACTATATATTGGCCTGGATTTCTATTCCTATTAAATTCATGAACTATATAATTAGCTTTTTTTTTCTTTTCTTTTAAAGCATATGTCCTAATTATCTATATAGTGTTTATAATTTTGTACATGTAATGCGATAGTGTATAATTTTGTACCTGTAATGCGATTATGCCTAGTGCTTGCATGATATCCAGTATTAGTTGGACGCAATCTAAGCACCCATTAAGTGCATCCATACAAAGAGCACTAATACAACCAACCACCACGTTGTTAACGAACTTGGAGACCTAACTGCATTAGGCATTTCACAAAACTGGATGAGGAATTCAATAAAGGAGCTTATACAGTAAACAACAATACAGGCTAGAGTGAATAATTGGAAGAATTGGAGAAGAAAGGGAGAAAAGGTCTTCACTTGCCTATAAAGTGCAAACATGTTTCCTTCCTTATGTACAAGCTTTCTCGCATTTATAACCAAAACAAAAGCCACTAAAAGAGCTGTCGTACGGCCAGCAAAATATCCCGAATAAAAGTATATTAGTTAAGGCCTAAGAAATACAACAGTTCCAGTACACAACAATGTTATATACCTTAGTCTCATTAAAGAGACAAAAGCTGCACTAAATTCAACTCGTTTGTGAAAGTTTAATTGGTGAGCAGGATCAACTTACCTGGTAAGAACGTGTTTTTGTTCTTTCCTTTTTTCGTTGTTACCCAGTAAGTGGTACCTAAATTCTAAATTGCCTCCACATCTGTTAACTCATAGTATATTCAGAACCATCATTGGTACTAATCAAGAAATACAAAAAACAGACAGAAAAAAATCAAATCATGTGCACAAACATGATAAGCTTAACCTAAAAAGAAAAAATCGAATCAACATTTTGTTATCTATTAACAAAGAAAAAGTGCCGGAACTTTAACATTTTGTTAAAGAACTAAGCAAATTATATCGAAAAAGTAAAATTTTCATGTCGGTCAAAATCATAAAGTTCCAAAATTTAAATAAAATAAGCTTCATACCATCTTCAACGTCTTGAATTCCACCCTTTTACTTTTGCAGTTTTGTGCTTTATCTTCATAATCTTCTGATCCCAGATTATGTTTGCGATAATAAAACCTAACTCCCAATTTTTACGAATCATTTATTCCACATTCCAAATGAGTTCTCTCTAGATTTATCCTTCAAAGAGATACCTTTCCCTATTGTATCCTTTCAGAAATTTCAATTCGATTTAATGGTAAGAAGATCTAAATCATTTATTAGGAGCAAAATTACATCCAGTCGATGGGATAACAATCTCTGAGGATTAAAAAGAAAAATCGCTAAATTTTTCAAAAACAAATTGGATCTGATCAAATTAAAATATTCATTGAGAGATTAAATACCAATCGAACAAAATCAGTATAAATTAAAAATTAACCAAAAGTAATCATACCAGAACTAATTGAAGGTCGTAAAATTGGCGGGGGTGATGGTGGAGGTGGTTTAGAAGTGAGATTTGATTGTATTGGAGTTGGAGAAGGTGTAAGTGGCGCTGGTGAGGAAGGAGGACGAAGAGGAGGCGGATCTGGCGTTGATGGAGGATCATAAATTGATAACGGGTACGACGGTCTGAGAGAAGGAGAAGGAGGTGCTAGAGGAAGAGGCGACGGTGATCATGGAAGATCTTGAAGTGACAGTGGCTTAATGGTGGTGCTGCGGTCGGAGGAGCAACTGGTGGTGGTGGGGAGAAAAAGAAGAAATGGAATATTAAACGAGTGGAAAAGATGGGTCGATAAGGATATATACAGTAAAGGGTAGGATAGAAATTATAAAAATTAATAAAAATTAAATTTAAATCATTTTACTTTGAAATGGAGTTTTTGTATCAATTTTACATGATATGATTTTTGTATGTCCTAAATAATATGGGTAGTGTTTTAATAGCTCAACGAGTATCACCTTGGTTTTTTATAGCTTATTATGATCTTTTTATCTCTATAATCTTTTCATCTCTTTTTTCCTTCCAAACAACATTTTTATCTCTATAATCTTTTCATTTCTCTTTTTTCCGAACGCCATGGAGCTAGCTTACCTACTTTGCCGCACAATGTTCACAATATTTTTCAGAATATTTTCTCTTTTACTTTGGTGATATTGTTTCCATAAGTCGAATACGTTTAATTTTTTTTTTTATTTCCTATTGACAATCCCATATCAATTTTTGGTAGTTTTTATTACTAACATTTTTATTGAAATGAATTAGGAAAGTACTTGAGGGTGGGCATGTAAACTAATACGGTCTTCTTAATATCTTGACAAAGTCTAAACGGACTATCTTTTTGAAACGGAGAGAGTAATAAAGACAGTGCACATAAATTATATAGAAAAGTAACGGTTTGAAATCAAGTCATGACTGATTTTATATGCCATAATGGAACTGAATTTCTGACAGTCATGACTGCAGAAAATATCCTACTTGGGGCACTTCACATGATCCATTTGATCCATTTGTTTTGAAATTTTTACAGATTAGAAATCACATAAATGGGTTCTTCATATCCAAAAATCTTCGAAATCCATGTAGTCTAAGTTCCTCATTTTAATTTCAAGATCTCTGCAACGTTGTACGAATTTTGTAGAAACAGTTCTCTGTACTACAACAGTTTCTGCCACTTTTCCTACTCTGATTATCCTGAAATTTTCACCGAGTGTTCCTGACATATCTAAGTATAATATACTCAAAATTAACTTAATTCTAACGGTTAGATTTCAGTTTATAGTTCCAACAGTACTTACATTCGAGATGTCAGCAAAACAGATTCGCAGTTTCTACTAATGTTTGATCCTTTAAACTAAGTTTCAAAGAAGTTCCAATCGTTGAAACTCATACAACAAGATTAAATGATGGGGAAAGATTGGCTTCCCGTTGCTGATGCTTCACCCAATCCATATATCCTAAAAACTCAAACTACAATGGCCTATTTTGTGTTTCCTCACCTGCCAAGATCCGTAATTAGCGTTTCCTCCCCAAAAAGATTGGAATTAGTGAATCCTTCCCTTGTTAGGTTTTCCATCCAATACTCGGTTAGCTGAGTCAGCTGTTATGCACAAGTGGTAAAAATTGTACGTGTGTCGCGTATATTACCCAAAACCCCCCTCCTTCTTCGAGTAAGTAAACCCAAATCTTATCGCGAAACCAATACCGTGAAATCCAAAACAATCTCAATCTCTATTCAAACCAAATTTGACAGATGCCCTAATTCAAAGATGCGGCTGTAATTCAGATGCTTTAGCTAAACCCTAATCTTCTCTAACAAAGATGCGTTTGTAATTCAGAAAAGAAATTGATGTTCTCATGAAAAAAGCTGAAATCAAAATGGGTATGAATATGAAATCGAGACGAGGAAGACAGAGAAGTATTAGGTCTTCAGAGAAACTGATGGGTTTGATGGATCTGAGATTAATTAGAGTACTGAAATTGATTTTTGCTGCTGTTAGTAGTTGAATTACTGGAGAACGATGATTGTGTTTGCAAGATTTGAATAGGGAAACACAGTTATGGCAGCAAAGATAAATCAAAGAAAAAATTAGTTGAGGAAGGTTGGCTTTGTCTTGTGCCTTGTGATTCAGGATGTCGAAGTTGAGATGAATTTATGAGCTCAGTGGTGGTAATTGAATTGTGGTACGGGTTTAGGTTGAATTAATTGAATGGTTAAGAAGGGATTAATGGAGTTGTTGTGCAGTGATAATTGAAATGTAGAAGGCAGTGATGCAGAATAATGATTTATGAAATTGAATTTCGATTGGCCTTGAACACAACAAGTTGGAGTTTTTTGGTGGCCGTAAATTGATGGAGATATTGTCGACGATTTGGGGGTTTTCGATGTGAACCGATCATGAGTTTACCACAAAAATGTATGGATTGATTGGTGGAGTTGTTACCCTGTCTGGTTTATGGATTAATTGTCAATGAAAAAAAAGTGAACTACTACGAAGAAAAATGGTGTTGGTCGTGGTTGTATGTGGATCTGCAGATGTGGAAGGAAGATGGGTAAATCTCTCCCATTTATTATTTCACTTTATCTACGACCGTTAGATCAAATTAGTACGTGAGGGTATTTCGAGTACTTCTATTTACACTTGTACAATTTTTGCCACACGTTCACAGGTGCTGACTCGACTAACCGAATAATGGATGGAAAACCTAACGAGGGGAGGATTCACTAATTTCAATATTTTTGGGGAGAAAACGCTAATTAGCGATCTTGGCAGGGGAGGAGACGCAAAATATCCCAACTACAGTCCTTAAGAATCGTAGATAGCCTACTTGGTTTCGATAAACACCCCATGCATTTCTTTGCAACTAAACTAGATATACTACTTCCATCAACACATATTAGCAAGTAAATGATATTGCATCCAGAATGTCTGCTGGTTTACCATTACGAGTATCTCCTACTATTAATGCACATAAAGGGAGTACAAGGAACAAAGTTATATTTACTTAAATCTCATTAAACAACACATTCTTTTTCATTCTAATTTCAACAAAGTTAAGACAAGGATAGCAACACCACACAGTACTTGAATTAAGTTTAGATTTGCAACAAACTTGGATTTCAAATGAGGCCACCACGTCATCAAAGATAAATGAAAGCAAATATTACATGCAAACCTTTTTCTTTTGAAACTTTTGCCAAACAGATTGTGGGTGTCTTTCTGTTGCTGGAGAGGTGAGCTTGTTTTGGTTTTTTTTTTTTTTTTGCCTCCATTTATGGCTCTACCTCCCTGCAAACTTAAATTGGGATACAACCCACAATTCTAATCAATTTCGAACACTTAATGTCTATAGAACTCTCACTCATTGTTATTTAACACATGATAAGTGATCGACAACAACTCACTTTCTTAGTTGTTTTCTTGGCGGGAATCATGCCAAACCCACTGGGAAACTTTCTCTAAAAATCGAGTTCAACTAAAACCCAATATTCGTAAGAGCGTCCACAGTGGGAGAGTAAACCCAAATATTTGGTCTTTTGAACAGACGTAGTGGAACGTACTATCGATCAAATTTTGATCAACGACTAAAACCCAGAGTATATTTGGTCTGGGACCAAGACTAAACCCAAATATAATCGAGCGTTGGTATACTTCACGCCCCACCACCAGGCGGACATATAGTGCACGTCCCATATCAGGCGGACGTATATTCCATGCCCCACATCAGGCGGACGTATAGTCTACGCTCCACATGGGGCGTACGCAAAGTCTACGCCCCATTTTTTTTTTTTTATTATTTTGTATGGGGCGGGCATTATACCCCGCCCCATTCTTTGTTTTCAAAACCATTTTAGTGGGGCGGGCTTTATACCTCCGCCCCACTTCTTTCATTTTTTTTTTTTTAGGATCTACCCAATCAGGCGTTGGTATAGTCTACGCCCCACACCAGGCGAACGTATAATGTACGTCTGACCAAATTTAGTCTTTCCACCGTAGCGTCACACACCATACTAAACCCAAAATTTGATCTTTTTTTCCCTCTTTGGTCTTTGGTTATACTCGCACCACTGCAGTTGCTCTAAGCCATTGTAAGATCTAATTACTTTGTATACATCTCCCATGAACCATGAACACCCAACAACACAACCCACTTTCTTCACTATCTCCTTGAGATCAAACCAAGTGGAGAAACTGAAGCTGCTGAGAAACAGAAACTGAGATTGGAATTATAGGGAAGCTACGGGATATAACCCTCTACCCATTTCCTATTTCGGGTAAGCTCAACCCATTTAAACTAACCTAATCCAACTACTGTAACTAACTGACTAGGGAAGGGTAGATTAGGAAGGAACCGGAATGGGTGAGTTGGACTGAGTTGGACTCACACATGATTGATAGGTTTTGGGCGAGTCTAACTAAATCGGTACCTTTTCATGAAATACTTAATATATGTGACCTTCTCTCTTTTTGTTACCCGGCTAATTTGGGGAATGTTACGAGATGACAAAATAGGCCATTAGAAATAAATTTCACACAATCCCTTATCTAACTGTTTTCTTACTACCTATTTTACCCCTGATTAATTAGTGTTAATTAATCGTATTAGGTGTTAATTAATCGTATTAGATGTGAGATCAACAAATGTAAATCGATCTTCAAAACATCAAAAACAACTGAATTTTTTGATTATTTTTTACGAAAACACTACCCAGAATTGGTTTATGTTCATGCACTTGTAAACCGATTCTGGGTAGTGTTCTTTGGTTTTCAATAAGAGCATCAGGAATCAGTTAACATTTGCATAGATAAAAACCGATTTTCATAATCGTTCTTTGTTGGCGTCATATATAAACCGATTGTTTCATATTCGTAAGAAAAAAATATTCATTCATTTCAAATCTACTCCTTTTCGTAGGAATCACGGATGCACTTAGCACGTGCATCAATCCGTTGAACCCCTGAGTGACCCTAGTGAACGAGTTATAGTCTCGTGATGGTTTGCAAGAGGTGTACCCCACAAAACCTACACAAAAACGACTAAAACTACCAATATTCGCCCGAGGAATCCGAGTCCGATTCACCCACCATAAAGTTCGGCCCGTACTCCGAAGTTTTGGATACCATGAAGTGATAGCTTGCATCAAATGTGAATGCTTCCCTCTTTTCATCCAAGTAGCGCGCTTTCACAGCTTTGTGCTACAAAAACACGACACAACTTACTTTGTTAGTTACAAATTCATCCACACACAAGATAAGAGCCAATCATTAGCATTAGGAATGATAAAAAGCAATAAAAAAATATGAGAGATAGTGTATTTTGCATTGGAGAAGGTAATGTTTTCACTTGCATAGAGAAAAATTCAAAAAAATCATGAGCATTTACCTTCTCCAATGCAAAATACACTATCTCTTATATTTTTTTTATTGTTTTTTATCATTCCCAATGCAAATGATTGGATCTTATCTTGTGCATGGATGAATTTGAAACTCATGAGCATTTACCTTCTCCAATGCAAAATACACTATCTCTCATTTTTATTTTTTAGGGATATTTTGACTTTGGGTCACATAAAAGTGACCAGAGTTGCGTTTGGGTCACAAGAGAATTTTAATTAGAGTTTGGGTCACATGACCGTGGTTGACCGTGTTGACAGTTAAAAAACTAGTTAAAATTTGAAATGACAAAATAGTATTAAGTTTTTAGTTTATTTACTAACTCTACCTACCATTTCCGTTTGTCAAACGTGTGGTTAAAATCTTTCATGAAAAAGGGCTGAGATAAACACACTATCCACCAAAACCTAAATCATTCTCTTCCAGTCGTTTCTCCTTCCCTGTAACTCTCTCTTTCTCTTTTCTTCATGTCTAGGTTTCGGTGAATGCATTCGAATTTTTTGAAAATCTCTCTTTCTCGTTTCTCCTTCCCTGCAAATGGTAGTTCTATTGACTAGGGTACTGAAGCAGAGATCGAGCGAAATTTTGCGTTTGATTTTGTTTTGAGAGACTTAGAAGAACACAGATCGCGGCTGAGTAGGTTTTCTGTTTGTTTGATCGAGAAGGAATCAGAGAATCGTGAAGAAGAAGGGATTTTAAGAGTTGAAAGAACGGGATCTGCTTGCGTTTGGATTACGTGAGTTGGAAGAATCTGATGGTGTTAGGTTAGGGTTGTTGTTCAATGTTTTCTGCTGATGTCGATTGAGGATGAATGGAATAATTGGTGAAGATTAATGGCAATTTAGGGTTTGTAAAGGATAGCAGAGATGGAGTTCTGATGAGTTTACTTCTAAGAGCAGTTTATGAAGAAATCACGAATCTGTGTTTAATAATGATGAAATTAGGGTTTGTCTGAAATGAATTAAGGAAATTAATTGTGTCTGCTTGAATTAGAAACAAGAGAAGCTGGTTGAGGATTTGAAGTTGAAGTTAGGGTTTATCTGAAATTGAAAAAAATTTGAAGAATGGGTTCGAGATAAATGAAATTTGGGTATTCACATGAAGATATAGGTAAGAAAACTGAAAAGAATGGTAAGGGTGGTGGTCTTAGTTGTAATTTGTAAAGCAGATGGTGGTGCAGATGAAATAGATGCAGTGGAGGTAATGGAGTCTGCAGCTCAGAGAATCAGAAGTGTGGAAGAATGGATTGATGTTGATTTTGGCCTTCTGAATTGACTTTGGAAGATATCTGTTAACATCAACTAACGAAGTTAAAGAAATTGTAAATAATTTAAAAAAAAAATATTTCTTAACTGTCAAGACAGTCAACGACGGTCTTGTGACCCAAACTCTAATTAAAATTTCTTCGTGACCTAAATGCAACTCTGGTCACTTTTGTGTGACCCAAAGTCAAAATATCCCTATTTTTATCATTCCCAATGCCAATGATTGTCTCTTATCTTGTGCATTGATGCACAAGATAGCAAAACCCATTTATAAAAATAGATTATGTAGAATAAACCATAAAAAATACTCACAAGTTGTTGAAGGGACATGCTAAAGTGGATTGCGTTCAAAATCCTCTGTTGGATATCTGCAAAAGCAACTATCGGATCTAGGATGACTTGGTGCCTATCATGGATTTTTTTAAGACTTCTTCTATAAGGGTTCCCATAATCTTGCCTAAATTTGTTATATATCTTCGCCCAAAAGCTCTCGGACGAGGAGTGATCAACTCGACTTCAGCGTACCATGCTTTGGTGATTGCCAAATCTTCCGCGAAGTCAAACAATGCCATTTCTTGTATGTGGAGGTAGGAAATGAGTAGTTGTGTAGTATATGGAGTGAGCGGGAATAAAATAAGAACTTTTGGGAAAGTTGGGTCCAAGGATAAGGTCTTTATATATAGAGAAAGACCCCCACGACTAGTTTTTTCAAACAAAGTGAAATAATTTGGAACAATGGGTCTTCTCGAATGTTCATAAAAACCGATTTTTTCTTTTATGCCCATTAGAATCGGTCTTCATGATCGGTAATATAAATCGATTATGTGCATGTACAAAATTTTAATTTTCACCGACATTAATCGGTTTATATATTTTCACATGTAATCTGATTCTCACTAGAAAAGGATACAAAAAAACAACATTTCCAAGGCATGAAGAATTGAATTATAATGACCCCCACATCAACCGATTTCATGATGGAACCTCGACAATCGGTTTTTGTCAGAAGTCGTATAGTCCGATTGTTTGCATGTATTTGCAAAACAGAATTTTGAGCATGCATAAACTTGTTTTACGATAGACCCCTTATACACATAATTATAAATGAAACCATTTTAAGTGCATTTAATTTCAAACCATGATCATCCAAGAAATAAACCTTAAACCATCCAAAAAAAATGTCAAAAAATTAAAACATAAACCACCAAAAGTCTTAAAAACTTAAAACTTAAACATATAATATCTAAAATAAAGCATCAGCATCATGGAGCACCAGCACCAGGAAAAGCAACATTAGGAGCAGCAGCAAAAGAGAAAACATCTTCTGCTTCAACAATGGCTTGAGTTGCAGCCAATTCTTCAAACAGACCTTCTAAATGCATGTCGCAATCCCTCGCAGCTGCAGTCACATCCTTCATTCTCCTTGCAAACCTGATGAGCTCAACGAGCTCTTCTAGTGAAAGTTTATCTGCCAGTGCAAGAGATTGCTCCAAACGGGTCTCACGGTCATAAGCGAACTTATAGAGGCTTCTGGGTACGATGGGTTATGGTTCCCCGTGAGCATCCTCCCGGGTGATCTCTCGCGAATAAAATGTTAGGTAGACAAAGTCCATATCTACAAAAGAGTAAAAATATAGTTCAATAATCGGTACATAGGAAAATACAAAAAAACACATGTAAATGAAACCCAAATAATCATTTTATGTGGTACATATTGTTAGAGCACTGCTCGGTCGAACTCGCATGTGTTGCTATCTCAAGCATGTTTGTCAAATTCAGTTGTCAAAACTATATATCTTGATTTCTATACTACTTATAGCTAAGTCTCGGTTTAGGACAGATTAGTGTAATTAAGCTCCAGACTCCATGGCGATCATCTTACGAAGACGAAGAACTACTCAAGGAACCAGTGGAACTTCATCTGACTAAAAGGTATGTGGAGACTTGAACTTATCTATCACTCAAAAGTCTATCTCTCTAACTCCTAATCTTGAGACAAATTCGTACAAGTATGATAGTTTTCATACATACACATTTGCTATTTCGAGCCAAGTTTACTCGCCTATATTTTTCTCGAAATACGTGTTGGTAAGCTTTCACTTTAACCACTTTTCATTTTTATTCTAACGAAATTCATGATGACATTTCAATCTTGAAAATAGCTTTGATGACGATAGTTGTGAATAACGATTGTTATAACATTATAGAAGAATGTTTCAATGATTGAAATGTAGAGTTGATATTATATAACCAACTATGGATATAAGCATATATAGTGTGTTCACACATTAGTGTATAAATCCATGTGCCAGAAACCATTTATGTGCACTTGTGCATGCGACATTGGTAGAGGAGACAGGTTGGGTACGCGTACCCGTACGCGTACTGGCAGAAGTTTTCTAACCGAAAATTTCTGTTGGAGTTTGTAGTTTACAAAACGGAAAACCAGTCACCTTAGGTACGCGTACTTACAGATGTTTTCGAACCGAAAATTTCTGCTGAGTTTCCAAACTCAAATCCGGGAGCTAAGGTAGACGTACCCGTACGCGTACCCAAGCTGGTTATTTCTCAAATCGGAGTTTTATGAACTTAAAACAATAAATCAATATGGAATGCGATCTTTGCAAATCGTGGCTATATTGTTCATGAATTGATTTAAGTAAATCAAACCGATTTTGTTTCAATTGTGTCTATGTATAAAGACCTAAGCAATTGAACAACTCTTCAAGTTGTTCTTTTGAAGTCATTTGAACTAGTTGTGAAGTAAATGAATATGGTTGATATGAAAGTACTCATATGGCTAACCTCGGTTAACTATTTTGGAACCAACCAAGTGTACACGTTTAGGTACGGTTACTCAAACCTAAATGAAACACATTTCGTTTGTCTATGACAAGATGAGTTTCGATCTAACGGTTGAAAGATGTTAGCTTGGAGAAATTAGGTTTTTCATCTAATGGTGAATATTGAATGCTTTGTTACCAAGGTAACTTAGATTGCAAACCCTGATTTGAAAACTATATAAAGGAGACATCTAGCAATTGGAAAAACTAATCCCCACACCTCATATGTGATACTAGTTGGTTTTGCTAGAGTCGATTCTCCTTTAACCTTAGGTTTCTTCCCGAGACCCTGTAGGTTAACGACTGAAAGACTTCATTGGGATTGTGAAGCCAGAAGAAACTACTTCTCTTGTAGTTGAGCGATCTGATCTTGCCATTTTCTATCGTACGAGTTCAATTGAATAATTGGCTTGAGATTTATCTCCGATAAGGCAAGATAAAAAGAAATCACAAACATCTTCGTCTCATCGTTTATGATTCTGCAACATCTTGTTTCGCTACCATACAATTAAGATTGTTGTGAGGTGATTGATATTTCTAGGTTGTTCTTTGGGAATATAAGTCCGGATTATCAATTGGTTCCTGTTCACCTTGATTTATCAAAAGACGAAACAAAAACTCTTAGGTCTATCTATGGGAAACAGATTTACCTATCATAGAATTTTCTGTGTAATACAGATTTGTTTATTAAAGTCTTCGACTTTGGGTCGTAACAACTCTTGGTTGTGGGTATGATCAGCTAAGGGAATCAAGTGCGTAGTATCCCGCTGGGATCAGAGATGTAAGGAGCGCAACTGTACCTTGAATCAGTGTGATATTTATTAGGGTTCAACTACAGTCCAGACCGAAGTTAGTTTGTAGTAGTCTAGCGTCTGTAGCGACTTAACAAAGTGTGGTGTTAAATCTGGACTGGGTCCCTAGGTTTTTCTGCATTTGCGGTTTCCTCATTAACAAAACTTCTGGTGTCTGTGTTATTTCTAATCCGCATTATGTTTTGTTATATAATTGAAATATCACAGGTTGTGTGTTGCATCGATCAATTGTGAAATACAACCTTTGATTGTTGATTGGAAATTGATTGATCCTTGGATATTGGTCTTTCGTACCATCCAAGTTTATATCTCTAGTATTTGATAAAGACTCGCAGATTTCCATTTGCTTGAGTAAAGATCAAATCGATAGATTGAGATATTAACTCCATGATATACTTTTTATTGAGTCTGACTGTCTAGTTGATTGTCTTAAAAGTATATTAGAGTTAGTCCATACAGATTTCTAATCGAAATATTGGGTGAGGTTGTTGTACCCACGCATTTTCAATTGGTATCGGAGCAGGAAAACACGTTAAAGACCTTATAAGTCTGTGTTTGTAGAGATCTGATTATGGACGAGTCTATCTCTAATAACGTACCAGTTCAGAAATTACCAGATGATTCTAAAAGCTTGGATTCACCTGAGAGAACTGTCACATCTAAGTCAATATGTAAACATTCTCTTGATGTAAAAACTGTTGATTGGGAAACTCTCATAGAAAAACAGTTGGATGAACTTTCTGATGAAGATGATTCAGATATTGATAGAGATGTTGATGAGGAAGTCTCGGAGTATGTTAAGTTTTTGGATTCGTGGAATATGAAGAAGATTACAACTTCTCATGTATCACCTCTTATGACTCCTCGCTGTCGAGAAAACAAGAAATTGAGAAGATGTTACGCAGGTATTTATTTTTTGAATCGTTCTAACGAATTGATCCTCAAGGATTCCGAGGAAAACCTACATATGAAGTCACTTGAATGTGATAATCTTTATCAAAAGTACTTTTTGTTGGAATAGAAACTTGCACAATCTAAAGCAAGGTTTAACTCTCAACAAATTAGTTTTGATGACAGAGAAAGTGCTTGTCTCGCTCGAGAAAAACTCCTTGAGGATGATTTAGCTGTTGCTCTTGATAAAATCAAGATGTTGGAAGATGACTTGAAAAATTTCAATACTAGTTCAAGCAAATTAACCACTATGCTAGGAGAAAGTAAAAATCATCGTGATACACAAGGATTGGGCTATAAGGGAATAGATGCTCCAAGTATTAGCAAAGTGGTAAAATTTGTCAAGGCTAGTGATTCTTCTGAACAAAAGGTTTCCACTGATGGCGAAAGTGAAATACTTCACCGGCAATTAAGGTTCGAAAGAGCAAAGTATATCAACCTCCAAAGTTAGCACATACGGATCGAGGTAAGAACATTCCTTATGTTTTCCACTATTGCGGAAATAAAAGTCACCTAGAAAGGAGATGGCGTTTCCGTATAAGGAATGAGAAACTTCATGATGTTCTTGTTTTGGCATCACAAGAAGTTTTGAAACCAAGCTCATATGTTAAGGCTAATCCCCTTAATGTTACAGGTTGTAAATGTCCAACCTTTAGGCAGAGGAATCAGTGTTGTGATAAACCTATTTTTTCCTATAAACGTCATACGGATCTTTTTCACAATCCTAATGGTTATCAAAAGGATAACTTGGTAAAGACGAAGACAAGATCCGATGTTCCCAGTTGGAGAAAGACTAACTTGCAAAAGAATAATAAATCCAATCCTCTTTTGAGAAATCTTGAAGAGAGTAACGGGAAGTGAAAACGCGGGGTCTAACAACCACACCCAATATTTCGCTTAGCAATATGTATGGACAAACTCCAATATACTTTCTAGAGAATCAACTAGACAGTCAGACTCAATCTAGATAAAAAGTATATCAAAGAGTTTATATCTCAATCTCTCGATTTGATCTATACTCAAGCAAATAGAAATCTGCGAGTCTTTATCAAAGAGATATAACTTGGATGGTACCAAATACCAATATCCAAGTGTCAATCAATTTAAATCAACAACCAAAAGGTCGGATATTCTAATTGATTGAACAACGCACAACCTGTTATACAGTGTCATAGTATCATTACGCAGCGTCAAAGTTCAATTGTATCACAAATTTAACAACAATACTATGGTGATATGTCACTACCCCTTAGTCAATACTCCATCTCACATGGAAACCACTCCCCCTTACATAATGATCCGAAAACTATATGTATTTGCAGTGTGAACTACATATCAATTCTCCCCCCTTTTGTCAATAAAATTGGCAAAGGTACAACAACGGGATCCTAATGAAATTTCCAAAAGAGACATTTCATGACCAAAAGAAAGCATATATAATCTTATTTAGATGCAATCATAAAGTCGAAAGCTAAATGCATTCATCAAGGAGTTTATTAAGATACAAGATAACCTCTAAAATATTCCACAGGCACACTCTCCACAAAGATTTGGCAATTAAGCACAAGTTCAAAAGAACTCTCCCCCATAATATGTCATTCCCGAAAGAATCACAAGAGCGACCTTAATTTCAAAAAGAAAAGAAGGATTTCTTTGGAAATAATAAATTACATACAAGTATGAATTTGAGTCCAAAATATTAAATTAATCATAAGAGAACCCATGATTAACTTAATCGGAAATGCTCAACACAAGTAAACTTATGGAGACTTAAAGACACTCAATTAAATTAATCACAAGAAAACCCATAATTAATCTAATCGAAATAGACAATCAAACTAATCATAAAGGTAATCAATTTAATTGGTCATGCTCGACACAAAGTCTCTCATGGAATAATAACTATGCCAAAACAATGACTCAGTCGATAGAGCTCAACATAAGACACCTTATGGAACAACACAGTATGTACAAAAATTGTGGATCGGAGATCGACCTAATACCATGGAATAATCAAGGACTTATTCTATTTTCCATCATCATTTGCACAATGACATCCAATAGACATAATCCTTGAACACAAAAGATTTTAACTTATCTTTCATCAAAAATTTACATATTAGGCTTAACTTTTGTATTTTTCAAAATTCAATTCATTCTTTCATCAATACATACATATCAACTCACGAACGACTTTACTTTTGACAAAGTATGGGACAATCAAGTTCACGGGCGTAAACACACATATCCCATAACAATATTGCAATATATAAAACCATAAAGATTAATACTGCAAAAAATCATCTTCCAAAAAAAATTAGAATTTAAACCAATAAATCTAAAAACATGAAGATGAAAACGTTGGACATAGCTATGTGTAATCACAATAATGGCTATTCCAAACTCTAGTTATTCTTCTAAGTAAAACAAGAAAAATAGAAGATTTACTAGGTAATAAAATCAAAAACAAGCTAAGCCAAAACCAACCTCCTATGCCAAATCAGAGACGAACTAGGGTCAAATAGACAGTTCGGGACCTACTTGATTCTTGAGGTCTTGGAGCTTGTGAACGACAACATCCTATGCAGCATTGGAGAGGATATCCTTATTGGGAAGTTCTTTAACACGGTTTTTTATGAGAACAAGGTCAGACTTAACCTTTTTCAACTCAGTTCTTACCACATCAAGACACTTCATTGTACCGGAAATTTGTTGTTTTGCCTCCTCAAAGTTCTTTAGGAAGTCAAGAACTGCATCTGACGAAATCTCTTCAACCTCCTCTAAATCCGAATAAGAACCAGGAGATTGAGGAAATGAACCTTCAATTTCAACAAAAGTTCTCTTCTCTTTATTGAATTCGAGATATACCGCATTATCAATGAAATTTTTAGGTAAATCCCATGAGCAAGAAGAAGAAGCCATTGATAATAGGAAAGAGTAAAGAGATCAACTCAATAGGATAGGTATATAAATAGAATTCGAGAGATTTAGGGTTTACAAGATAGGTTTATGAGAGACTCTGAAACCGTACGTGTACCCGTAAGAAGAGGGTTCACAAAGCACTGCACGAAAAAAGTCCATGCTTTTACTTTTCAAAAAGTATACTGGCAAGGAATAAAACTTAGAAAAAGGAAGGATAAAGAAATACTCAAGTAAAAGTGTTTGACCAACTATCCATCTAAGAACGATAAGAAATTAGCTAAATAACCAGAGTCACTTTGTCAAGAGCATACCTATTCAATTCTCTCACAATTAGGTTTTTGTATGTGAGATATCAACCTTGTGATTAATTTACACAAGTACGAGCTTTTAGCTCATTAAATGAACGTTGTTTTTGTCTATCCTTCTTTTATTGACAAGTGCTCATCTCAAAGAAGTAAGACACTGCTTGTTTGGCATATCTGTCAGAAGGTTTTCTCTGAGGACTAAATCTAGGACCTTTTGCAACTGGCACAAGAGGATCATAATGGATAGGGATCCATTTTCTAGATTTATATTTACCAGAAACAGTCTTATAAATACAGGGAATGCTCTCATTAGCAACACAAGAATTTATGCTAGAATGTACTCGAGCCTTGTGATGATTTTTAGGAAAAAAATCATATTTATAAGTTTTCCGATTTTCTGAGGGCATGCGATTCACAGCAGTAATCGATCGACTATTTATTCCATTGACAGTGGAGAGAATCAAATTATGAAGTTTAGAAATTTGTTTCCTTCTTGAAAAACAATGAATAGCTGATGTGTGTCGTAACCACAACAAATTAATTAATATTTTTCCACCTAATTAACAAGTAATATAGTGTAGTCAAGTTCGTTCCCACGAGGAGCAAGAGGTTTTAGTTGTTTAATTGTCACAAAAAGAGGGAATTGGTTTTAGATTTTAAAAACAAAAGAAAGTAAATAAAGCAATTAAAAGTTTAAGTTGAAATCAATAAGAGAGATTAGATCAAGGAATCCTTCTTCGTTGCAAAACAATGATTCAAGTTATGTTCTTTCCCACTTTTTATTAGTCACAGATTATCACCAACCGTAGGTAAAACAACTAGTTCAGTGCTAAACCCCTAAATCCCTAGTATCACCGGATACGGAAGTTCTCGACTACCGGATTCTATTCACCAAACCACCTAGTAGTAGCTCACTCAAGATTTAATTTAGTTAAACACATTAAGATTTATGAATTTATTAGGTTGATATTAGTAGTTAGACTCTTAGCTCAAGGTCTACTTGCTAACGTTGTTTTCACACACAATTGCTCCACAGAATCCCTCCGCAAGGTCTCGTGTTTGCTACTTGTGTAAAGAGTCAAGAAACAATTATTATCCCCTAACTTTTACTACCTTTAGATCAATTAACAAATCAATTTAGTTGGCCACCTAAAAAATCTATAAATCAACCATGAATGTATAAACATTCCTATTAGTAAAAACAAACGATAATCATGTGAAAAACTTCAAAGTAGATTGAAAAACAAAACTCAAAACATATTAAGAACTAGGAATTCATCCTCAATCAATAAGAAAATTAGCTACTCATGTTTTTGAAATTCACACAAATAATTAAAGGGAGAATTTTTAAAGTTCACACAAATAATTAAAAGAATAATTTTGAAAGCAAGAAAAAACACAAGTGTTGTGTGTGTAGAGGTATATAAGTGTGTAGAGAACTTCTCTATTTATATGCTTCAATTTACTCCAACTCCTCTTAGGAATAGAATCCCTTTCTCATAATAACACCACTTTCCCAATTTGAGCCTAATTCCAATTTCAAGTCAAATTCTCCAAAACTTCCAAGTTCTCATCCAATTCCCAAATCTAAGTCTTCACACCCATGAGTTCTAGAATACTCTTCACAGAGTTCTGCAACTTTAGGTAGTCTGAAAAATTCTCGGGATCACCGGAATCTGGCCAGAAAGTCATCGACGGCCACTGGAATAGTTCTGTCGTCGATGGAATATTCTGTCACAGTTCCTGTCAAAATTAACAGTCAAAATGGTCAAACTGTTAGTCAAGAAAGTCAAGGGAGGAGATAGTCAGCTCAATCAGTTTTCTAGTCAGGGCTGAGTGGTCTGAGTCGCTGAGTTGGATCGGTCATCGGCGACAACGAGTTGACCTGTCGGAGTAGAAAATCTGACAGAGTCTCTTTTGTTTTCTGGCAATTTCAGGCCAAATTCAGGCCTCTTTCTGCTTCAATTCCTGCAAAATCCTGTCATACATCTAGCAGTTCATTCAATTTCAAACATAACCCATTACTTCTCAGAAGCAGCTCAGTTCACCATTCAGGATACATCACCACATAGCCCATTCTCTGCAACATTCATTCACCTTCATCCATCTCATACCACCATGTTAATTCCAGCTGCAGTTTCAACATCATTTGGTATTGCTTATGCTTCTCTGTAGCTCCAGTTTATGTCACACTGCAACCACTCCTGGCTGAATCCAGTACCTATCTTAGATTTTCAGAAAACCCCCAATTCTTCTATTTCAATTCAGCATCAATCCCTAATTTCTTCGAACTTCATCACCATATTTGCTTCTATAGCAACAACTACCACCAACAGCGAATTCAATAAAAAACCATTACTTTAAATCATCACAGACTCGAGATTCAACCGCAGAGATGATCCCCAGATCCATTTGTTCTTCCGGATTTAACAGCAGCACCAAATCGCCTTCTTCCATTTCATTCTTGATCTGATTCATCCACAGAACCGTCAATTTCATCCTCTCTGTGTTGAACAGCAATAATATTTTCCATTTCGATCTTCTATGAATCTCACTCTCCTGTCTTATCTCACAGAACCTGCTCTCAAAACCCTCTTCAATCTCTCAATTTTAATAGCAGTATCCGCTGCTTTTCTCTAAATTTAAGTTGTTCCTCCATTTTTTTCTTTCTCAACTTCAGTAGCAAATGATTGAGAAAGAAAAGTGTTTCTCGATTTAGGGTTAGGTACTAATTTGGGCAGGATTCAGACACCCCATTAGATAAGATCCACCCAGTTTGGGTGCCTATAATAGGTGGTCAGTTCTGATAAGGGCTAGCCAGTTTCCAGCCCCTTATCCTCAGTTGATCTGTATTTAGTACTCCTTCAAACAGGGTTTCCCCTTAACCTTGACCAGGATCCCAATAATGACAGCCTATGAAATTTCCTTTTTGGCCTTTCGGCTCAATTTGGGTGATTTCTTCTTCTTTTCTCCGTGTGACTCCAGAGTACCTAATAACTCAAAAACATGCGTAAAATACATAATTTACAAGAAAAATAGCATAGAAAGCATAAACAATAGATAATAAATAGGATGTATTCTACACCCTATCAATAGCATAGTGATTCTTTTTCCCACATGAGGTACAGATTCGTGGAGGAGAAGCAATAATTGGCACATGTTTTAACTTCATAGCCATATGAGAAGATTGTAAGTTATGTAAACTTTTCTTGACACAATCTTCTTCTGGAGAACATTTCGTCATGTACTGTAATTCATGAGAATTAGTTTGTACAAAAGAATTTATCCTTAAGACAGAGTTTTCCTTTTCCAAGGACCTGCACTGTTCATGGGATAGATTAAGGGATGTTTCTAGTTTCTCTTTTTCGACACAAAGTCTGTTAAGAGTTGATGAATGCGTCTCATTCAAACGTTTTTCTCTACTTAAGTCTTCCTTAACAATATCCTCAAGAACGCTAATCTTTTCACGTTGTAGAGTAGTTTCTTGGAGAAGTTTTTCAATATTCTTAGAGAAGGACTCAATGATGCTGTAGAGATCATGTTCTCGATCAAGAGACTTTTCAAATTCATCAATAAGATGATCATGATTCTGAAAATCAATAAAATGAGCAGAGTTTTTTGAAATTCTGGTGAGCTTATTTTCATCCTTTGCCAGAGTGTCACATGCCTCATGAGAAGAACACATGTCAACATCAGATGGCACAATATTTCTACCTCGGGATTCGGAAGAATCAACTAAGGAGTAACCCTTCGAGGTATTTCCAAGACACCTGGCATACTCGAAAGCTTCAGGAGACATCTGGGTATGCGTAAGAGACACTTTATCCTCAGACTCAGATTGCCATAAACACAGACTTATCAGGTCTTAAAAGTGTTTGTCTGCTCTGGTACCAATTGAAAAAGCGGGGGTCTAATAACCACACCCAATATTTCGCTTAGCAATCTGTATGGACAAACTCCAATATACTTTCTAGAGAATAAAACTAGATAGTCAGACTCAATCTAGATAAAAAGTATATATCTCAATCTCTCGATTTGATCTATACTGAAGTAAATAGAAATCTGCGAGTTTTTATCAAAGAGAGATAACTTGGATGGTACCAAAGACCAATATCCAAGTGTTAATCAGTTTAAATCAACAACCAAAAGGTCGGATATTGAACAACGCACAACCTGTATTATTTCAATTATATAAACAAATATAATGCGGAAAAGAAATAACACAGACACCAGAAATTTTCTTAACGAGGAAACCTCAAATGCATAAAAACCCCGGGACCTAGTCCAGATTGAACACATACTGTATTAAACCGCTACAGACACTAGCCTACTCCAAACTAACTTCGGTCTGGACTGTAGTTGAACCCCAACCAATCTCACACTGATCCAAGGTACAGTTATGCTCTTACGTCTCTGATCCCAGCAGGATACTACGTACTTGATTCCCTTAGCTTATCTCACCCACAACTAAAAGTTGCTACGACCCAAAGTCGAAGACTTTAATAAACAAATCTGTATCACACAGAAAAGTCTACGATAATAGATAAATCCGCCTCCCACAAATATACCTATGAGTTTTGTTCTGTCTTTTGATAAATCAATATGCACAGGAACTAATTGATAATCCAGACTTATATTCCCGAAGAACAGCCTAGTATTATCAATCACCTCACAATAGTCTTAATTGACGCAGCGAAAAAAGATATTTTGGAATCATGAATTAACGATGAGACGAAGATGTTTGTGATTACTTTTTATCTCGCCTATCAAGATAGAAATATCAAGCCCTTTATTGCAATTGTACTCGTACGGTAGAAACAACAAGATAAGATCACACAACTACAAGAAAAGTAGTATCGGTCTGGCTTCACAATCCCAATGAAGTCTTTAAGTCGTTAACCTGGTTTGGAAGAAGAAACCAAAGGTTAAAGGAGAATCGACTCTAGCTTAGCACAACTAGTATCACACAGAATGTGTGGGGATTAGGTTTCCCAGTTGGTAGAGTTCTCCCTTATATAGTCTTTCAAATCAGGGTTTGCAATCAATGTTAGCTTGGTAACAAAGCATTCAATATTCACCGTTAGATGAAAACCTGATTTGGATTCAAGCTAATATTTATCAACCGTTAGATCGAAAACATAACTTGTTACACACAAATTAAATGCACGTTCCTGGGCTTGTCTAACCGTACCCAAACTTGTACATTAGTTGGTTCAACAATAGTTAACCAAATGGTTAGCCATATGATCACTTTCATATCAACCATATTCTTCTTCACCATAACTAGTTCAAATGACTCAAATGAACTAGTTAGAGAGTTTTTCAATTGCAAGGAAATCTTATGTACTACATAAGACACAATTGAAGCAAAAACGATTTAATTCACATGAATCGGTTCATGAACTCTATAGCCACGGTTTGCAATTGTATTCCTTTTTTTATAAAGATAAGTTCACTAAACATCGTTTTTAGACATAACCTACTCTTGTTCGCGGACTGGGTTCGTGGACTTAAGTTCCCGGATGGAGTTCACAAACTCCAACAGAAATTCTCGGGTTTGAGAACTTCGCCAGTTCGCGGACTGGGTTCGTGGACTTAACTCACGCACTTCTCCGGTTCACTTGATCAACAAATTTCTCCAACTTTGGTTCAATCAATAAGGACTTATACATATATGTGTTTCCACAATAGTGCTTATATCCTCCAAATGGTTATATAGTCTAAACTCTCATTTCAATCATTGAAACATTCTCAGAGAATGTTATATAGTTCTTATTCACAAACCATTTTTCGTCAGAGAAATTTTCAAAGAGATTGAAACATAACATGACTTTCGTCACTAGGTAAAGATGAACTTGGCTAAAGCGAAAGTTTACCAAAAAATATTTCGAGAAATAGATAGGCGAGGTAGACTCGGCTCGAAATACCAAATGTGTATAATCTAAGTCTATATAGCAAAACGAATTTTGTCTCAAGATAGGAGACAAATAGACTTTTGAGTGATATATAAGTTCAAGTCTCCACATACCTTTTAGTTGATGAAGATCCACCAGTTCCTTGAGTAGTCCTACGTCTTGTATGATGATTGCCATGGAGTTATTGAGCTCAACTACACTTTCTATCCTAGTCCGAGACCTTATCTATAATAGACTAGAAATCAAGACTTATAGTTTTGATCACTAACATTGACAAACATGCTTGAGATAGCAACGCATGCGAGTTCGACCGAGCAATGCTCTAACAATCTCCCTCTTTGTCAATTTTTGTGACAAAACTATCAATACATATGGAATACAAAAAATATATAAATAAATATTTGTAGCTCCTATTCCACATGCCTAATCTTCAACATTACTTGAACTCTTCGTCACTCCCAAGTACTCCAATGATCCCAAAGGTTGTAAGTATAGCATCATCGTTGTTGAAAATCCGTAGCTAAAACAACGAGAAAACAAGAGTTCTCAATCATTGTTAAAGAGTGTCATAGTACCATTACACATCGTCAAAGTTCAATTGTATCACAACTTTAACAACAATACTATGGTGATATGTCACTCCCCCTTATTCATTACTCCATATCACATGGAAACCACTCCCCCTTACATAATGATCCAAAAACCATATGTATTTGTAGTGTGAACTACATATTAATTCTCCCCCTTTTTGTCAATAAAATTGGCAAAGGTACAAGAACGGGATCCTAATGAAATTTCCGAAAGAGACATTTCATGACAAAAAAAACCATATATCATCTTATTTAGATGCAATCATAAAGCCGAAGCTAAATGCATTCATCAAGGAGTTTATTAAGATACAAGATAACCCCTAAAATATTCCACAGCCGCACTCCCCACAAAGATTTGGCAATTAAGCACAAGTTCAAAAGAATTCTTAAAAAGCGGGGGTCTAACAACACCACCCAATATTTCGCTTAGAAATTTGTATGAACAAACTCGAATATACTTATAAGAGAATCAACAAGACTCAATCAATTAAAAGTATATCAACGAGTTTATATCTCTCTCTTTATTTGATTTACTCAAGCAGGAACTGCGAGTTCTAATCAAATGCAAGGAATAACTTGGATGGTACCAAAGACCAATATCCAAGGATCAATCAATATAAATCGACAACCAAAGGTTGGATTTCCAATTGATTGATTCAAATGCACAACCTGTAATATTTCAATTATAAAGATAAAACAATATAATGCGGAAATTGATATAACACAGACACCAGAAATTTTTTAACGAGGAAACCGCAAATGCAGAAAAATCCCGGGACCTAGTCCAGATTGAACACACACTGTATTAAGCCGCTATAGACACTAGCCTACTCCAAGCTAACTTCGGACTGGACTATAGATGAATCCCAATCAATCTAACACTGATCCAAAGTAAAGTTATGCTCCTACGCCTCTGATCCCAGCAGGATACTGCCCAGTTGATTCCCTTAGCTGATCTCACCCACAACTAAGAGTTGCTTCGACCCAAAATCGCAGGCTTTGACAATAAACAAATCTATATCACACAGACAAGTCTATCAAAGGATCAATCTGTCTCCCACAGATAAATCCTAAAGGTTTTGTTCCGTCTTTTGATAATAATCAAGGTGAACAGGAACCAATTGATAATCCAGTCTTATATTTCCGAAGAACAGCCTAGAGTTATCAATCACCTCACAACAATCTTAATCGTATGGTAGCGAAACAAGATGTTGCAGAATCACAAACAATGAGACGAAGATGTTTGTGATTGCTTTTTATATCTTGCCTATCGGAGATATCAATCTCAAGCCAATCAATCTGATTGTACTCGTACGATAGAAGATGCAAGATCAGATCACACAACTACGATAAAAGTAGTATTGGTATAGCTTCACAATCCCAATGAAGTGTTTAGGTCGATAACCTGGTATTAGAAGAAGAAAACCAAAGGTTAAGGAGAATCGACTCTAGCACGCAAACTAGTATCACACTAAGGTGTGGGGTTTTTGCACAATACTAAATGTCTCCTTTATATAGCCTTTCAAATCAGGGTTTGCAATCAATGTTAGCTTAGTAACAAAGCATTCAATATTTACCGTTAGATGAAAACCTGATTTAGATTCAAGCTAATATTTCCCAACCGTTAGATCGAAAACTTAGCTTGTTACAGACACTTGACAATGCACGCTTCTAGGTTTGTTAACCGTACCCAAACGTATGCACTTGTTGGTTCAACAATAGTTAACCAAAAGGTTAGCCATATGAGCATTTCATATCAACCATGTTATTCTTCACCATAACTAGTTCAAATGACTTCAAATGAACTAGTTGGAGAGTTTTTCAATTGCAAGGAGATATTATGTACTACACAAGACACAATTGAAGCAAAGATGATTTGATTCACTTGAATCGGTTCATGAACTTTTATAGCCTCGGTTTGCAAACTGCATTCCTTAGTCTTTTTAAGTTTAAGTTCATAAATCATCTTCAGATATATAACCTTCTCAAGTTCGCAGACTAGGTTCGCGGACTTAAGTTACCGGGCATAGTTTACAAACTCCAGCAGAAATTCTTGGGTATGAGAACTTCTTCGGTTCACGGACTGAGTTCGCGGACTTAGATGCACGCAAGTAGCTTGTCAACTCCAGCAGAAATTCTCGGGTTTGAGAACTTCGGCAGTTTGGGGACTAAGTTCGTGGACTTGGCTCACGCCATTCTTCCGGTTCTCTTGATCAAATAAGTTCGCAAACTTTGGTTCAAGGAATAGGACTTATACATAAATGTGTTTCCACAACAATGCTTATGTCTACCATTGGTTATGTAATCTAAACTCTCATTTCAATCATTGAAACATTCTTAGAGGACGTTATACAGTTGTTACACCACTTCTCGTCAAAGCAATTTTCAAGATGATTGAAACATATCATGACTTTCGTCACATGGTAAAGATAAACTTGATCGAAGCAAAAATATTACCAACACATATTTCGAGATATAGATAGGCGAGGTATACTCGGCTCGAAATACCAAATGTATATAATCCAAGTCTATATATGTAGTATACGACTTCTTGTCTCAAAGAGTAGGAGATAGAGTAAATAGACTTTTGAGTGATAGATAAGTTCAAGTCTTCACATACCTTTTTGTGGAGAATTTCCACCGGTTCCTTGAGTAGTTCTTCTACTTGTATGATAAATCACCATGAAGTCCTTGTGCTCAACTACACTTTCTATCATAGTCCGAGACTTAGCTATAATATACTAGAAACCAAGACTTATAGTTTTGATCACTAACTTTGACGAACATGCTTGAGATAGCAACGCATGCGAGTTCGACCGAGCAATGCTCTAACAATATCCCCCTTTGTCAATATTAGTGACAAAACTATTAATACATATGGAATACAAAAAAGATAAAGAAACTTTAGTAGATCCTATTCCACATGTCTAATCTTCAACATTCCTCGAAATCTTCGTCACTTCCAAGTACTCCAATGATCCTAAAGGTTGTAAGTTTAATATCACCGCTGTTGAAGATCCGTAGCTATAACAATGAGAAAACATAGTTCTCGATCATTGTTATACAGTGTCATAGTATTATTACACAGCGTAAAAGTTCAATTGTATCACAACTTCAACAATAATGCTATGGTCATATGTATCACTCCCCCTTAGTCAATACCACATCTCACATGGAAACTACTCCCCCTTACATAATGATCCGAAAACCATATGTATTTGTAGTATGAACTACATATTAATTCTCCCCCTTTTTGTCAATAAAATTTGCAAAGGTACAAGAACGGGATCATAATGAAATTTCCGAGAGAGACATTTCATGACAAAAGGAAAAAAAATACATACCAAAAAATTTAGATGCAATCATAAAGCCGAAGCTAAATGCATTCATCAAGGAGTTTAAAGATACAAGATAACCCCTCTAAAATTCCATAGCCGCACACCCTTTAAGATATGACCATTAAGCACAAGTTCAAAAGAACTCTCCCCCATTTGATGTCATTCCCGAAATAACAACAAGAGTGACCTTAATTTCAAAAGAAAAGAAGGATTTTATTGGACACCAAAAACCATGAAAATGATTTTCTATATCCAAAAAACTCAATCACAAGTAAACCCATGATTAATTTGATCGGAATACACAATCAAATTAAACAAACGAGGTGATCAATTCCATTGATTATGCTCAACATAAGAGAACTTATGGAGACACGAAAATACTCAACTAGATTAATTACAAGAGAAACCATAATTAATTTAATTGCAATACACAACCAAACTAATCACAAAAGTAATCAATTTAATTCTCATTTGTTTTGCTCGACATAAGAAAACTTACGGAGCAATAACTAAATAACCAAACAAGATGATTAATTTAGTTCAATATGCTCGACATAACATATCTCACGGAAGACCAACTAAGCTAATAAATAAACTTGGTTGTATAGTGCTCAACATAATATGCATTACGGAGGCTCACAGTAATACATAAAAATATGGATCATGGATGATCAATACAACGGAATACACAAGGATTCATTCTATTTTCCATCACTATTTGCATAACGATATTAATAGACATAATCCTTGAAAAACAAAAGATTTTAACCTATCTTCCATCAAATGTTTGAAAATATAGGCTTAACTTTTGTATTTTTCAAAAGTCCATTCATTCTTTTACCAGTATGTGAATGCCGATCAAGAACGACTTTACTTTTGACGAAGTATGGGACAACCATAGTTCACGGACATAAACACCAATATCCATAAAAAATTGCAATATATCAAATCATAAAGATTAATAATGCAAAACATCATCCTCCAAATATTTTTAGAATTTAAACCAATAAACCTAAAACAAACAAGAAGATGAAAAATAATAGCTATGTGTAGTCACAATCATTGCTATTCAAGGCACTAGTTATTCTTTCAACTAAACCAAAAAGAAGACATACTAGGAAACAATATCTTTGAGAAATTCCTTATCATTCCCGAACTCCTTGTCGTCAACAACCATTGGAATATAAGGTTCGTGGAAGAAGGAGTCAATACCAACGAACCGTCTTGGCTGATGATGTCGAATCAGGGCCTTCTGAATTTCCAAAGATCTTAAAACGAAAGAATTTATTTCACTAATCTCCTTTCTTACTTCCTTCAACTCATCAAGAATATCGGAAAACTTGTGAGAGTTAGAAGGGACATCCCTTGGCTTTCTTGTATTCCTCATATTTCTTTTCAAGGAAGGAGTTACTGGAGATTTCTCTTTTTCCTTGATTGATGGCTTAACAATCATATTGATATCTTTTCCATCCAAAGACATGATTCTTAGAGAACAATTATAAACAACTAGTTTCTGTGAGTGGGATTCACAATCTCATCAAGCAGTCTTAAGATATAAAGGATATCAAAGAGGAAAAAGGAATGTGGGGTTCGCAACCTTTAAACAGGTTCGTGGATGCCCAACTCTAAACCCTATAAAGAGTAGAATTGTCGATAATAACCCTTTACTTTATTTGATAGACAGGAAAAACAAACCTAAAAAAACTTTCCCTAAATCCTGAGTGGTACACAATCTTATCTCTTTTGATAAGGCACATGAGACAAGATTTACCAAACAACACAATCAATTTGTGTTGTGGTGAACAACAATTTGTCCACCATTTTCCTCTAGAGAGGAATCCTCAAAATTATGTCTATCAAAGCGATTTGACCATACCTTCTTCTCTAATGGTCTTATTTTATCTTTGGAAACCAACTTCTTAGACGAAGATAAAATCCAACATACCTCAGCAGTCTTATGAGCAAGTTTAAGCTTCCTTGCCAACCGATTTGCTCTTCGTTGAAGTTTTTTGGCGTGCCTTACTTGATGTTTGTACTTGTAACATCTGGATAGTTCATGAACCTTCTGAGAAAAAAACGAGCACGTCAAACTTGGATAATATTCACGCATCTGTGGTGTGAACGCAGCTAGACACATAGTAGATCCTGAAAGATTACAACCAGAGTTTCCAAAGGATGGGTCAATTGATTCTTCCAGCTTGATTGGATTCTCCTCTTCACCGAAACCATCAAGGTTGATATATGTATTGCTACAATTATCAAAATCAATGTTTTCACATAGAAAACCGACACTTGATTTCCTGTATTCATCAGAATTATAGATCTTAGACATCTCATCAAGTGTTATAGCAAGACCTTTGCTCCCAGTGTATTTTCTACGATTCGGGCACTCGTTTGCAAAATGACCAAAGACTTTACACTTAAATCACTGTGGAATATCCTTGTCATCAGCCTCGTCAGCATCCCTGTTTTTAGGAAGAACGCGATTGTGAGGTTTATCTGATGACCTAGGTTTGTATCTTGAAAACCGTTTACTTCTCTTCAATAGAAGATCCCTAAACTGTCTGGTGATCAAGGAGACTGATTTGTCAAGATCTTCATCCGAAAAATCATCCTCAGACCGATCATCCTCAGAGACAAACACTTTTACCTTTGTCAAGTAATTTAGTGTTCTTCTGTGCTTTAAAGGAACATCCTTTCCGATTTTGGATGTTTGCTCATGATCAAATATCTTTAGCTTTCCAAAAAATGTATTTATGGAAAGATTATCAAGGTTATTTCCCTCAACGATGGCATGCTTCTTAGACTCGTATCTGATGGCAGCGATCTGAGAATTTTCATTACAATGTCCTTCTCAGGAATATTCTTACCCAATGCAAAAGATGCATTAACAATTTCAGACACTCTGTGATTAAACTCATCAAATGTATCTTCATCTTCCATACGGAGGTTCTCCCAATCAGAATTAAGATTTTGAAGTCTAGCTTCCTTTTCACTGGAGTTACCTTCAAATAAGGTTTCTAAGATATCGAAAGCATCTTTAGACCTAGTGCAATTTGACACATGGTGTTGAAGATTTGGGGTAATGGCATGTATGGTTGCATTCAAACCGTCGGAATTTTTCTTTGCAGCAAGTATCTCGGCAGGACTGTATTCACCAATATTCTTGGGAACGTTTACATCTACAACTGCCACAACGGGAGCATCATAGCCGCATTAACAACATATACCCATGATTGAAAATCACATGCTTGAAGAAAAGCTCGCATAGAAATTTTCCACCATAAGTAATTAGAGCCATCGAAGACTGGTGGTACGTTAATAGAGATAGCACCTCTGTCCATAGAGTCATATCGCTACAAACACAGACTTGTAAGGTCTTGAACGTGTTTTCCTGCTCTGATACCAATTGAAAAAGCGGGGGTCTAACAACACCACCCAATATTTCGCTTAGCAATCTGTATGGACAAACTCAAATATACTTTTAAGAGAATCAACAAGACTTAATCAATTAAAAGTATATCAACGAGTTTATATCTCTCTCTTGATTTGATTTACTCAAGCAGGAACTGCGAGTTCTTATCAAATGCAAGGAATAACTTGGATGGTACCAAAGACCAATATCCAAGGATCAATCAATATCAATCGACAACCAAAAGTCGGATTTCCAATTGATTGATTCAAACACACAACCTGTATTATTTCAATTATAAAGATAAAAAAATATAATGCGAAAATTGAAATAATACAGACACCAAAAATTTTGTTAACGAGGAAACCGCAAATGCTGAAAAACCCCGGGACCTAGTCCAGATTGAACATACACTGTATTAAGCCACTACAGACACTAGCCTACTCCAAGATAACTTCGGAATGGACTGTAGTTGAACCCCAATCAATCTCCCACTGATCCAAGGTACAATTATGCTTCTACGCCTCTGATCCCAGCAGGATACTGCGCACTTGATTCCCATAGCTGATCTCACTCAACAGTTGTCAGGACCCAAAATTGCAGGCTTTGACAATAACCAAATTTGTCTCACATAGACAAGTCTATCAAAGGAACAATCTGTCTCCCATAGATAATCCCTAAAGGTTTTGTTCCGTCTTTTGATAATTATCAAGGTGAACAGGAACCAATTGATAATCCGGTCTTATATTCTCGAAGAACATCCTAGAGTTATCAATCACCTCACAACAATCTTAATCGTATGGTAGCGAAATAAGATGTTGCGGAATCACAAACAATGAGACGAAGATGTTTGTGATTACTTTTTATATCTTGCCTATCGGAGATATCAATATCAAGCCAATCAATCTGATTGTACTCGTACGATAGAAGATGCAAGATCAGATCACACAACTATGATAAAAGTAGTATCGGTCTGGCTTCACAATCCCAATGAAGTCTTTAAGTCGTTAACCTAGTTTTAGAAGAAGAAAACCAAAGGTTAAAGGAGAATCGACTCTAGCACGCAAACTAGTATCACACGTAAGGTGTGGGAATTAGTTTTGCACAATACTAGATGTATCCTTTATATAGTCTTTCAAACCAGGGTTTAGTAACAAAGCACTTAATATTCACCGATAGATGAAAACCTGATTTAGATTCAAGCTAATATTTCTCAACCGTTAGATCGAAAACTTAGCTTGTTACACACACTTGACAATGCACGCTTCTAGGTTTGTTAACCGTACCCAAACGTATGCACTTGTTGGTTCAACAATAGTTAACCAAAAGGTTAGTCATATGAGCATTTCATATCAACCATGTTCTTCTTCACCATAACTAGTTCAAATGACTTCAAATGAACTAGTTAGAGAGTTGTTCAATTGGAAGAAAATATTATGTACTACACAAGACACAATTGAAGCAAAGATGATTTGATTCACTTGAATCGGTTCATGAACTTTTATAGCCACGGTTTGCAAACTGCATTTCTTAGTCTTTTTAAGTTTAAGTTCAGAAATCATCTTCAGATATATAACCTTCTCAAGTTAGCAGACTAGGTTCGCGGACTTAAGTTACAGGGCAGAGTTTACAAACTCCAGCAGAAATTCTCGGGTAGAGAACTTCGCCGGTTCGGGGACTGGGTTCGCGGAATTAGCTTCACGCAAGTAATTTTTCAACACCAGCAGAAATTCTCTCACAACTAGGTTTTTGTATGTGAGATATCAACCTTGTGATTAATTTACACAAGTATGAGCTTTTAGCTCATTAAATGAACGTTGTTTTTGTCTATCCTTCTTTTACTGACAAATGCTCATCCCAGAGAAGTAAGACACTGCTTGTTTGGCATATCTGTCAGAAGGTTTTCTCTGAGGACTAAATCTAGGACCTCTGGCACAAGAGGATCATAATGGAAAGGGATCCATTTTCTAGATTTAGATTTACCAGAAACAGTCTTATAAATACAGGGAATGCTCTCATTAGCAACACAAGAATTTATGCTAGAATGTACTCGAGCCATGTGATGATTTCTAGGAAGAAGATCATATTTATAAGTTTTCTGATTTTTTGTGGGAATGCGATTCACAACAGTAGTCGATCGACTATTTGTTCCATTGACAGTGGAGGGAAGCAAATTATGAAGTTTAGAAATTTGTTTCCTTCTTGCAAAACAATGGATAACATAGTGATTCTTTTTCACACAGGAGGTACAGATTCGTGGAGGAGAAGCAATAATTGACACCTGTTTTAACTTCATAGCCATATGAGAAGATTGTAAGTTATGTACACTTTTCTTGACACAATCTTCTTCTAGTGAACATTTCGTCATGTACTGTAATTCATGAGAATTAGTTTGTACAGAAAAATTTATCCTTAAGACGGAGTTTTCCTTTTCCAAGGATCTGCACTGTTCATGGGCTAGATTAAGGGATGTTTCTAGTTTTTCTTTTTCAACACGAAGTCTGTTAAGAGTTGATGAATGCGTCTCAATCAAACGTTTTTCTCTACTTGAGTCTTCCTTAACAATATCCTCAAGAAAGCTAATCTTTTCACGCTGTAGAGTAGTTTCTTGGAGAAGTTTTTCAATATTCTTAGAGAAGGACTCAATGATGCTGTAGAGATCATGTTCTCGATCAAGAGACTTTTCAAATTCATCAATAAGATGATCATGATTCTGAAAATCTATAAAATCAGCAGAGTTTTTTGAAATTCTGGTGAGCTCCATTTCAGCCTTTGCCAGAGTGTCACATGCCTCATGAGAAGAAGACATGTTAACATCAGATGGAACAATCTTTCTACCTCGGGATTCGGAAGAATCAACTAAGGAGTAACCCTTCGAGGTGTTTCCAAGACACTTGGCATAATCGAAAGCTTCAGGAGACATCTGAGTATGCGTAAGAGAGACTTTTTCCTCAGACTCAGATTGCCACAAACACAAACTTATCAGGTCTTAAACGTGTTTGCCCGCTCTGATACCAATTGAAAAAGCGGGGGTCTAACAACCACACCCAATATTTCGCTTAGCAATCTGTATGGACAAACTCCAATATACTTTCTTGAAAATCAACTAGACAGTCAGACTCAATCTAGATAAAAAGTATATCAAAGAGTTTATATCTCAATCTATCGATGTGATATATACTCAAGCAAATAGAAATCTGCGAGTCTTTATCAAAGAGAGATAACTTGGATGGTACCAAAGACCAATATCCAAGTTTTAATCAATTTAAATCAAGAACCAAAAGGTCGGATACTCTAATTGATTGAACAACGCACAACCTGTATTATTTCAATTATATAAACAAATATAATGCAGAAAAGAAATAACACAGACACCAGAATTTTTTTAACGAGGAAACCGCAAATGCAGAGAAACCCCGGGACCTAATCCAGATTGAATACACACTGTATTAAGCCGCTACTGACACTAGCCTACTCCAAACTAACTTCAGTAGGACTGTAGTTGAACCCCAACCAATCTCACACTGATCCAAGGTACAGTTATGCTCCTACGTCTTTGATCCCAGCAGGATACTACGTTCTTGATTCCCTTAGCTGATCTCACCCACAACTAAGAGTTGCTACGAACCAAAGTCGAAGACTTTAATAAACAAATCTGTATCACACAGAAAATTCTACGATAATAGATAAATCCGTCTCCCACGAATATACCTATGAGTTTTGTTCCGTATTTTGATAAATCAAGGTGAACAAGAACTAATTGATAATCCGGACTTATATTCCCGAAGAACAACCTAGTATTATCAATCACCTCACAATAGTCTTAATTGACGCAGCGAAAAAAGATATTGTGGAATCACAAACGATAAGACGAAGATGTTTGTGATTAACTTTTATCTTGCCTATCGGAGATTGAAAACTCAAGCCAATTATTATAATTGTACTCGTATGATAGAAACAACAAGATCAGATCATACAACTACAAGAAAAGTAGTATTGGTCTGGTTTCACAATCCCAATGAAGTCTTTAAGTCGTTAACCTGGTTTAGAAGAAGAAACCAAAGGTAAAAGGAGAATCGACTCTAGCTTAGCACAACTAGTATCACACAGAATGTGTGGGGATTAGGTTTCCCAGTTGCTAGAGTTCTCCCTTATATAGTCTTTCAAATCAGGGTTTGCAATCAATGTTAGCTTAGTAACAAAGCATTCAATATTGACTGATAGATGAAAAACTGATTTAGATTCAAGCTAATATTTATCAACCGTTAGATCGAAAATATAGCTTGTTATATACAAATGAAATGCACGTTCCTGGGCTTGTGTAACCGTACCCAAACTTGTACATTAGTTGGTTCAAAAATAGTTAACCAAATGGTTATCCATATGATCACTTTCATATCAACCATATTCTTCTTCACCATAACTAGTTCAAATGACTCAAATGAACTACTTAGAGAGTTATTAAATTGCAAGGAAATCTTATGTACTACACAAGACACAATTGAAGCAAAAACGATTTGATTTACATGAATCGGTTCATGAACTCTATAGCCACGGTTTGCAATTGAATTCCTTAGTTTATGAAGATAAGTTCACTAAACATCGTTTTTAGACATAACCTACTCAAGTTTGCGGACTTAAGTTCCTGGATGGAGTTCACAAACTCCAGCATAAATTCTCGGGTTTTAGAACTTCGCCAGTTCGTGCACTGGGTTCGCAGACTGAGTTCGCGGACTTAGCTCACGCACTTCTCCGGTTCACTTGATCAACAAAGTTCCCAAACTTTGGTTCAATCAATAAAGACTTATACATATATGTGTTTTCACAATAATGCTTATATCCTCCAAATGGTTATATAGTCTAAACTCTCATTTCAATTATTGAAACATTCTCAGAGAACGTTATATAGTTGTTATTCACAAACCATTTTTCGTCAGAGCAATTTTCGAAGTGATTGAAACATAACATGACTTTCATCACTAGGTAAAGAAGAACTTGGCTAAAGAGAAAGATTTACCAACACATATTTCGAGAAATAGATAGGCGAGGTAAACTCGGCTCGAAATACCAAATGTGTATAATCTAAGTCTATATAGCAAAATGAATTTTGTATCAAGATAGGAGATAAATATACTTTTGAGTGATTGATAAGTTCAAGTCTCCACATACCTTTTAGTCGATGAAGATCCACCAGTTCCTTGAGTAGTCCTTCGTCTTGTATGATGATTGCCATGGAGTTCTTGAGCTCAACTACACTTTTTATTCTAGTCCTAGACCTTATCTATAGTAGACTAGAAATCAATACTTATAGTTTTGATCACTAACATTGACAAACATGCTTGAGATAGCAACACATGCGAGTTCGACCGAGCAATGCCCTAACAGGAAGAAGGTTCCGGTTGTTTCTAAACACACTCATAAGTGGGTTCCAAAGAAAGTCAATGACACTTTGAGTGTGAAAAGGAATGATCTCCCATAAAATTCCATGACTATGGAGAAGGAAGTATCCATGATGTTGGAACTTAAAGAGTTCTTTTCAAAGATGGATTTGGATGTGAAAGGTTCTATAAGTGATCTCTTTCATGATAATCCAAAAGTCACTTGTGGTGAGAAAGACATTGTTCACCTCAACAGAACTTGAGTGTGTTTTAAGTGCATCCTCACCAAGGAATGCCCTGTTATGTATACGGTGAGGGAAGCACGAAAATTGGGACGCACAAATTATATTTGGTAAGGCTGTAGAATTCAATTGGATTCATCTATAGGGAATGTATATAAACTTGAGCAAGATTTTTGCTTTTATTTGCTTAGAGAACTTATAATGATTCACGTACCTTTTTTATCGTTCTTTTCTACCTAACTTGATCTGTGTTTAAGTTTCTTAAATGTTTAGGTTTGAAAATAATAGTTCGGGATGTTTGGACGACATGGTACACATACCAGGTATGCATAACATCATTTAAAATCAAAATCTAGGGGTTTAGGTACGCATACCCATTTGCATACTGCTCCAGGATACGAAGATTCGTTTGCAAACCCGTATGCATACTTGACGTCGATATTCGGTAAATTTGTTTTGGCCGTAACTTCTTCGTCCAAACTCGGAATGACCTCATTCCTTTTGCATTCTCATCCTATTTGAATTATATTTAAAATGGTGATGAGAAATACTAAATGTTAATGAGTTGAGGTTGGTCTTTGTCCCGTATCTTATTTTTGAGTGTTTTGCTCCGTATCGTCGCACTTGTTCTACTGGACTTGGGCACTTGGATTCTTAGAGTAATTCTCTTCTAAGCTCATTTGTAGCTTTTACAAGAATGATGTTGAATCACAAAGAAGGAAATTCAAGAATGGGCAGGAGTACGCATTTCTAAGAGATTCTTGAATGTCACAATCATCTTATGTGAACTATGATGCATGGTATTTAATGACTTTGTATGTTCTTCTTTGTTAAGAAAATCTTTTTATACACTTTTGATAACCACTCTTGGTGTAAATCCGTGCGAAAAAGATTGATTCTACCTTCTAAGGACAAAGATTTATTTTTGCAGTATTACTCTTTATGGTTTTATATATTGCAATATGTTATGGGATATGTGTGTTTGCATCCGTGAACTATGATTGTCCCATACCCTGTAAAAATTTATGTCTTTCATATGTCGATATGAATTTATTGATAAGAGAATGAATGAACTTTTGACATGACAAAAGTTTTAATCCTATTATATGTTATTATGCAAATATTGATGGAAGATAGGATGAACTTTTGTTTACGAGGATTATGTATATTATATGTCATTGTGCAAATAGTGATGGAAAATAGAATTAATCCTTGTCTATTCCGAAGTATTGATCTTCCCTGATCCATATTCGTATGTATGTATTGTGCGGCTCCATAAGTATTCTTATGTGAGCATTTCCAACTAAACTAACCATAGACTCGTTTGTGGTTATTTTGGTTATGTATTCCGATTAAATTAATCATGAGTTCTCTTGTGATTAGTTTAATTGAGATTTTTGGATACAAAATCATTTTGTGGTTTTTGGTGTCCAAAGAAATCCTTCTTTTCTCGTAAAAGTAAGGTCGCTCTTGTTGTTCTTTCGGGAATGACATCAAATGGAGAAAGTTCTTTTGAACTTGCGCTTAATTTCCATATCTTTGTGGGGAGTGCGGCTATGGAATTTTTAGGGGTTATCTTGTATCTTTATAAACTCCTTGATGAATGCATTTAGCCTCGGCTATATGATTGCATATAAACAAGTTGATATGTACTTTTCTTTGGTCTTGAAGCATCTTCGTGGAAATTTCATTAGGATCCCACTAGTTTTCGTACCTTTGCCATTGACAAAAAGGGCGAGAATTAATGTGTAGTTCGCACTATAAATACATATGGTTTTCGGATCTCATCATGTAAGGGGGAGTGGTTTTCATGTTGAGATGAAAGTATTGACTAAGGGGGAGTGATACATATCACCATATTATTGTAGTTGAAGTTGTGATATAAGAACTTTGATACTGTGTAATAATACTATGACATTGTATAACAATGATCGAGAGCTTTTTTCTTTTTCATTGTTATGGCTACGGAACTTCAACAACTATGATGCTGAATTGAACATCTATGGAATCATGGGAGTACTTGGAAAATACGAAGTTTTCAAGTAATGTTGAAGCACCAAGGAGACCAAGCATGTGGACGAGAAGCTTCAAAGTTTTATTTATTTTGTAATCCATATGTATTGATAGTTTTTCACTAACATTGACAAAGGGGGAGATTGTTAGAGCACTGCTCGGTCGAAATCGCATGCGTTGCTATCTCAAGCATGTTTGTCAAATTTAGTTGTCAAAACTATATGTCTTGATTTCTAGACTACTTATAGCTAAGTCTCGGTTTAGGACATATTAATTTAGTTGAGATCCAGACTCCATGGCGATCATCTTACGAAGACGAAGAACTACTCAAGGAACCAGTGGAACTTCATCCGACTAAAAGGTATGTGGAGACTTGAACTTATCTATCACTCAAAAGTCTATCTCTTTATCTCCTACTCTTGAGACAAAGTCGTATAAGTATGATAGTTTTAATACATACATATTTGTTATTTCGAGCCGAGTTTACTCGCCTATCTTTTTCTCGAAACACGTGTTGGTAATCTTTCACTTTAACCACTTTTCATCTTTATCCGTGACGAAAGTCATGATGACGTTTCAATCTTGAAAATAGCTTTGATGACGATAGTTGTGAATAACGACTGTTATAACATTATAGAAGAATGTTTCAATGATTGAAATGTAGAGTTGATATTATGTAACCAACTATGGATATAAGCATATATAGTGTGTTCGCACATTAGTGTATAAATCCATGTGCCGGAAACCAATTGTGTGCACTTGTTCATGTGACATTGGTAAAGGAGACAGGTTGGGTACGCGTACCCGTATTTTCTAACCAAAACTTTCTGCTGGAGTTTGTAGTTTACAAATCGGAAAACCAGTCACCTTAGGTACGTGTACTCATGGAAGTTTTCGAACCGAAAATTTCTGCTGAGTTTCCAAACTCAAATCCGGTAGCTAAGGTACACGTACCCGTACACGTAGCCAAGCTGGTTATTTCTCAAATCGGAAGTTCATGAACTTAAAATAATAAATCAATAAGGAATGCAATCTTTGCAAACCGTGGATATATTGTTCGTGAATTGATTCAAGTGAATCAAACCGTTTTTGTTTTAATTGTGTCTTTGTATAAAGACCTAAGCAATTGAACAACTCAACTAGTTCTTTTGAAGTCATTTTAACTAGTTGTGAAGAAGATGAATATGGTTGATATGAAAGTACTCATATGGCTAACCTCGGTTAACTATTTGTAAACCAACCAAGTGTACACATTTAGGTACGGTTACTCAAACCTAAATGAAACACATTTCATTTGTGTATGACAAGCTAAGTTTCGATCTAACGGTTGAAAGATATTAGCTTGGAGAAATCACGTTTTTCATCTAACGGTGAATATTGAATGCTTTGTTAGCAAGGTAACTTAAATTGCAAACCCTGATTTGAAAACTATATAAAGGAGACATCTAGCAACTGGAAAACTAATCCCCACACCTCCTGTGTGATACTAGTTGGTTTTACTAGAGTCGATTCTCCTTTAACCTTAGGTTTCTTCCCGAGTTCCTGTAGGTTAATGACTGAAAGACTTCATTGGGATTGTGAAGCCAGACGAAACTACTTCTCTTGTAGTTGAACGATCTGATCTTGCCATTTTCTATCGTACGATTTAAATTGAATAATTGGCTTGAGATTCCGATAGGGCAAGATAAAAAGAAATCACAAACATCTTCGTCTCATCGTTTGTGATTCCGCAATATCTTATTTCGCTGCCATACGATTAATATTGTTGTGAGGTGATTGATATTTCTAGGTTGTTCTTCGGGAATATAAGTCTGAATTATCAATTGGTTCCTGTTCACCTTGATTTATCAAAAACGGAACAAAAACTCTTAGGTCAATATTTGGGAGACATATTTACCTATCATAGACTTTTCTGTGTGATACAGATTTGTTTATTAAAGTCTTTAACATTGGGTCGTAGAAACTCTTAGTTGTGGGTGAGATCAGCTAAGGGAATTAAGTGCGTAGTATCATACTGGGATCAGAGACGTAAGGATCGCAACTGTACCTTGAATCAGTGTGATATTGATTAGGGTTCAACTACAGTCCAGACCGAAGTTAGTTGTAGTAGTCTAGTGTCTGTAGCGTCTTAATATAGTGTGGTGTTCAATCTGGACTAGGTCCCGGGGTTTTTCTACATTTGCGGTTTCCTCGTTAACAAAACTTCTGGTGTCTGTGTTATTTCTATTCTGCATTATATTTTGTTATATAAATGAAATATCACAGGTTATGCGTTTTATCGATCAATTGTGAAATCAAACCTTTGGTTGTTGATTGGAAATTGATTGATCCTTGGATATTTGTCTTTGGTACCATCCAAGTTTATATCTCTAGTATTTGATAAAGACTCGCAGATTTCCATTTGCTTGAGTAAAGATCAAATCGAGAGATTGAGATATTAACTCCATGATATACTTTTTATTGAGTCTGACTGTCTAGTTGATTCTCTTAAAAGTATATTAGAGTTAGTCCATACAGATTGCTAATCGAAATATTGGGTGAGGTTGTTGTACCCCCGTATTTTCACATATATAAAAACCGTTTGTGAAATGGAATCTGAAGATACAACTTCACAATCGGTACGTTAACACGTAAATGAAACCCAATTGTAAGATCACATAGATCAAACAAAAATTATACTGCTAATGCACTTATAAACCGATTCTGGTGATGTCTTTTCATATTTTAATTTTGACCCACAATCGGTCGATGCTAGTTATCATATAAATCGATTCCTCTGCATGCTCTTTATGGAAGAAGAACAAAACCCATAATAGGTTGATACGATATGTCAACATAAACTGATTATGGGAAAATCAGAGATTTTAATTTTTCAAAATCGAAGTTTTAAAAATGTAAATCAATGAATAAAATCGAGTACTAGAACATTTTGATGGATATTTACCTTTTCTTGGTTGGATAGGAGATCATTAGAGAGGAACATCATTATTTTTTTGGATTAGGGTTTATGGAATTTAAAAGGATGAGATGAGAGTAGAAAGATTTTTTAGTTTAGGTTTTTAGGTTTTTTACTGAAAAAGGTAATGAATTAGTATTTATATGGGTTAGGTTTAGGAATTAATTTGGGGCTAAATTAGTCTTTCTTTATCAAATTTGGCACCCCATAGCCATTTGTGAAAGATGGGAGAGGAATTTGGTAGGCCCCAAATAAATGGCCTAGGCCCCAAACTAGACAAGTTTTGTTAGAGGGGAAGCAAAATAAAAACCAAAAAAAAAGGCGAAAGCAAAAATTTCAATATGTTTTTTTCACTGACCAAAGTATCCTTTCTTGATTACACCTACCCACTAATGCCAGGTTACTCACTCCTGTAGATAACTTTGACACAATTAAAACCCACAGATTTCATGTCTTATATCATGTTCTCGCCAAAAATCAAACCCCCATTTTATGGGATGTGCTTGCACGTTAAAATAGACGAGTAGAATGCATTGCGTTGCATGTCGGCAAACAACAACTCCAAACACTTTATGAAAGTAAAAAAATAAAAAAAAATTATTTGAAACTTAATTGTCAATAACATATCACTCAGCAATATCAAATAACATGAGAACATCTTGGAATACAACATTTTTAGTACATCTTCCAGAGACATCACTAACACTTTTGTTATAGTTATTGAAACTCCCCTGGGCAAAACAACACACAGTTACCGATGACGTTGTCCGTCACGAACACAGCATCTTTGATTCTCAATATCTCGTCGTTCTTCGGTCATCCAAATTCTTCTGGTGGCATAACGACTGGGATCCATTTCCGGTATTCTAGATTCACCATATTAAACAACAACCAACAAAATGTAAATGCAAATATCATCTAAACAGTAATGTATTTTGTGTACGTAACAATTTGGATACTAAGTGGGAAAAAATGAATTTAAAAATTTGAACGTAGCTGCACAACCTCTGTTCAACTAATTTCATAAACCAATAAGACAAAAATGGTGCATTTTTATATATATATTAGTTGGTGTGATTATCGAATAACAAACCATTCAATACCGCTGATTAACATAAATTGAATAAAACCCCTAAACTGACGGAACCCTAAAGTTACATAATATAGTAGGAACCGATTTTAGTTTTAAAAAATGTGCATACTTGATCGTAGAAGAGAAAAAAATCAATTGAGTTCTTCATCTTTGTCATTGTTTGTTCGAACCTAGTTTAAGATTCAGGCGGTGAGATACTGTTTTTGTTCAGGGAAGAGAAGAGCGAGTTGAGGGAGAGGAATTATCGAAGAGAACGAAAAGAAAGGTGACGGTTTTTGTTTATGTACAGTGGGTGAGTTTGTAATTTCGTAATTTCGTAGGATTTGAAGGAAGGAGTTGGAGATGGACATAATCCAACAACAATTTCTAAAAAAGGTTAAGATGAATAATACGTGGGACGTACCAAAAATACGCGCGCAAACAAAAAATTCGGTGGCAACAAAAAATAGTTATTGTTTTTCAAGAAGGGTTGTTGTCATTAAAAGGGGAGAAGATAATACAGTCACCTTTTGAGAAAAATATAAAATATGAATTTTTTCAAGAAAAATATTTACCTTGTAAATTGCAATATACTATGCAAGAAATAAAAATATTTGAAAACTTAAATTTTGTTGTTCTTATGTATGCTCTATGCATAGAGAATTTAAAGAGCTTTCGGCCAATATGTAGTTCACAAAACTCCACCTACAATTTAAAAGATATGGAGTAGTCTTTGTATAGCGGCTTAATTCTAAGAATATTCAGAAGTGGAACAGATCTCGGGGTTTTCTGCATTTGCGGTTTTCTCGTTAACCAAATCTTGTTGTGTGCTTTTACTTTACTTTCCGCATTATAATTATAATAAAGTAATTGTACTTGTACGTTAATCAAAACACTTGGGTTGATCCGTATAGTTATGTTAAGTTTCATACTTGTACCATATACCAAGTGTATACCTTGTTGTTGTCAGCTTCTTGATAGTCCCTGTCTATATTAGATCATATAGGGTATGGGCCATATAGGTTGATATCGAAAAGATTGTGGTGTACTTGGTACCCTCTTCATTTCATTTTCGATCTCTACTTCGCAGTTTTGTTTCTGATTTTCGTTTTTTGTTGAAAGAGGGAGTGGAAACATTACCTTTGAGTTAAATGTGCAAACAGAAGCTTAGAGCATATTTAGACATCGCCTTTGAGCCATATGATTCAAAATACAAAAGACATTTGAACCATTATTCATGTGAAGAACCAATGTTGTAGATTTATCTTTTGGAAGAGTAAATCTAGACAACTACTTAAGTAGGCTAATTTAGCAAGGCTTTGTTTTGTATTCTAGATCAATTCAAAATCTATTGATAAGTGATAATAAAGAAGACGAAAACCTATCAATCAAAAAAAAAAGAAAAGAATGGAAATCTTCAAGTTCCAAGATCCCGATAAACGTAGTCTCAAGTTCTTAAAATATCGGCGTAATTCTTTTTGATATGTTTTGATTATTTTTTCTGTTGGTTTTACTAGAATCAACAACCGAATTGAGTACAAAGGCATTGTAGATACCCCTGAACTAGAGGCTCCAGGTGCTATTTTGGAAAATGGGGGGAATGGGTATGTTTAATAAGGATAATTTGGTCGGAGTCATAAACCTAAAGGGTTCAGCTATTTCAAGTTCGCACGATTCTAAAGGCAAGGAGAAGAGATGAATATATTCTTAGGTATGTTTTCCAGTTATATCCTTAGAATAATAATACAGTAAGATTTGGAAATGACATATCTCTCAAACTATATCATGGATATTTGTATACTTCATATCATTAGAAATCATTTTAAAACCACTTACATAATTAATGAATGTAAATATAACTATCAAATAATACGTATTTCTTACATATTAAGCTCTAAAAAGTCAGGGTGATACTCTTAGAGTTACTAAAACACCGTCCATATTATTTGTGCCAAATCAAAACCGTATCCAATAAAAATGGAACAAAAACTCCATTTGAATTCAAATTAGTTAAATTTAGTTTTTAACCGTATCCAATAATTCCAATTGTACCCTTAACCATATATATGGTTTCTTCAAAATAGAAAATTTTGGCGGAAATACAATTTCAGCAGATCGGAGAAGAGGATTGAAGATCTTCTCTACCAGAATCTTCCTCTATTTAGATTTTAGGGTTTGATTTCGTATATTCTCTACCAGAATCTTTATAGAGATATCTAGAAAAATCAAAACCAGATCTATATTCTTATCTCTTTCTCCGGTTCAATTTTGATGATTTCAGAAACTAATTTTCCGATCTCAGTTTTGTTTCAATTTAGTTGAATAACAGAAGAAATCGTAGATTTCAATCCTTCGAATCTGAAGATTTATATGTATTGTTGAAGAAATTCAATTTATTTTGGTTTTCGGTTTTCATCTTCTTCGAAGAAAAGAAGAGAAGTAACAATTTAATCCTTCGAACTGTCATCTTGAGTCTGTAATCATACGTTGGAGTAGTCAGATCATATTCATCAGGAACGCGATTTCGATTTCCAGATATTTTTATTTATTTGATTTGTTTTGAATTTTCTAGTTGATTTCATAATAGAAGTTACAATAATGTTACAATTTTGGATCGTTGTTCGTATTGAAATAGATTTTTTTCTGTTGATTATGTTTGTTTCTTGTTGTTCATGGTGAAATCTGTATGTATGGAAATTTTTTGTTGTTAAGCTGTCATATAGTTTTCAGTTTAAATTGAGTGAAACCTTTTTTGGTTCCATACTTTGCTTGTAGATATGGACTCTGTCATTGCAGCTGTATGTTACAATGAAGCTTCATTGTCATTTCGTATTGGTTTAAAATCAACTCTTATGGATTTGAAGGATAATATTTGTTTAAATTGGGTTCAAATATCTCCATTCACTATTGAAAACATTCATAAATTTGGTGAGAAGCAAAAGGTACTTCAGTCTGATTATGATCTCCAATCAGCTGTTGTGTTTTCTCTGTTTAACAAGTTGCCAACACTAGACTTATATGTGTATCATAGAGGTGAAAGTTCAAATTCAGTATGCCACATAGGTGCTAGTTCAAGTTCATCATCCCATGAGTCAGAAGTTGTACCTGTTAATCAGCCACTAGTTACCACTGTCACTGATTATGATGACCCTAAAGTAGTCAAAGAACCGTTGAAATCCGCTCGTTGGCTAGGTTTTTTTCACAGTGTTGAACAAGTGTTTCCAGGAGGTGTGGACCAAGTGCATCACGATTAGATGAAGTACCATGCTGCAAATGGTTATGAATATAAGGTAACAAGAAACGAGAAGTTGCGGATTGTTGCTTGTTGTGCTAACAAGAAGAAGGACAAGTGTAATGGCACATGTATGATGTTTCTTGTGACGGTGTCGAAGGAAGTCCCTTTATTATCAAGGAGTTAAACAATCAGCATACTTGTGACGGTGGATTTATTAACGTTCCAAATGTATCGAAGAAGCTAATAAGTTCCTTGATCAAGGATGAGATTAAACAGAACCCAAAGAAGAAGACAAAGGATATTATGGAACAAATTAGAAGAGAATATGGCTTTGACATAAGTCGTTATTATGCATATGCATGTAAGAGACATGCACTGAATATGGCATGGGGAGAGGATGAGAAGTCATTCGCTTACTTGCATTGGTATACAAAGCAATTGTCTGAAACCAATCCTGGATCCCGTGTTGTTTTGGAAACTGACGCGAGTCAAAAGTTTGTGAGATTGTTCATTGCCTTCGGAGCATGTATCCGTGGATTTAATTACTGTCGTCCCTTGCTATTCATGGATGCAGCACATTTGAAGAGTAAATATCTCGGTCACATGATGGCAGCAACATGACTAAACGGGGATAATGGTACTGTTTCTTAAACTTTTTTCTATTGGTTTCTTTTATCATTTTTTTTGATGAAACCTTTTTTCTGTCTTGTTGGTTTCATCATTTTTTTGCAGTGTTGTTTTGTCATTTCTTTCTGTTTTGTTTGATTTTGCAGGAATTTACCCTTTAGCTTATGGTGTGGTTTTATCTGAGACTGATGCGAACTGGAAATGGTTTATGGATCAACTCAGGGATGTCGTTTCTCCTCAAAGACAACTTACATTTTTGAGTGATCGAGGTAGTGGTTTAGTCAACCAAATCCCCGTCGTTTTTCCAGGTGCGTATCATGGGTGGTGTTACTGGCACATGTCAAATAATGTTAATGCATGCTTGCCTAAGTCAGCCAAGACATATAACAATTATGTGTTGAAGTTGTTTGAAAAATGTGCATATGCGAATACACATGTCGAGTTTAAGGAGAGTTGGGATGACTTGATGCTGGTTAAAAATCAGAAGCTACAAGAATATCTTAGTAGGGCTCCACTTGATAAATGGGTTAGTTTTTTTTCACGGGCTGTCGATATGGGGAGTTGTGCTCAAATATTACTGAATGTTTGAATGGTTGGGTTAAGGAAGAGAGGGAGATGCCTATTACTGTCATGCTTGATAAAATACGGCTGAAGCTTATGGAAATGATGTGCATTCGTCGTGAAGAATGTGTGACATCGTTCGATTGGCGAGGAGTTTTGTGTCCAAAAATGGAAACTGAACTCTATAACAATAAGATGCATGGCCGTGATTACAGTGTTACCAAGTTGTCTGAATTTGTGTATGAAGTTCATGCCTCATTAATACAAAGGGTTGATTTGAAAGAAAAGACATGCTCTTGCAACCGCTGGAAAATCAATGGCTTCCCTTGCGCCCATGCTGTTAGGTGTATAATGGGGAATGGTGAAGATCCTTATGAATATGTTGAAGACTACTTCACCACTAAGTTCTATCGAGAGTCGTATTCAAGACCAATCCATCCAGTTCCCATAGTTGAAAGGCCTGCGACAATTTAACCCAAGTCTTTTATTCATGGACCTAAAGTTTTGCCACAATCAGGACGTCCAAGTAATAAGAAAAGGATTTCTAATACAGGTTCAATTCCCAAGAAGAAGATGAGAACTTGCGGTGGCTGTAATGAATTGACTACTCATTATCGAAGGACGTGCCCTAATAAGCAGAAGTGAAGTCTTTTTGAGACTGATTTACTTTAGTTTTAGTTCAGACTTTTTCTATTCTATTAGCATTTCGTATACAATTCGTAAACTTTGAGTATATGTTTTAGTTTAGACTACAATATGCTTTAGTCTACATTTTGAGAATTCATTTTCTTCTGTCGACTTATATTCCTGTTATTGCTTATTTATATTCTATTTGACTGTTAGTGCTCATTTATATTCCTGTCTTCTTGTCTACAGTAAAACATGTTGATTTCCTACTGGTATTTCACCTGCAATATGGTGGAACCCTTTTTGGTTTCATCATTTCTACTGTTATTTTGTAACCAAAATAGGTTGGATCCTTTTTTTGGTTAGATCACTGCTTTTGTGAATGCTTTTGTAATTGTCTTGGCTTTTTCCCTTAAACTTTTGTTTTATTATGAATTATTGCCATGCCTTTGAAACATGTCAATTTTGCCTGTAAACCAAGCCATGATACGACCCTTTCCCATTTGGTTTCACCTGCAATTTGGTGGAATCCTTTTTGGTTTCATCATTTATGCTGGAACCCTTTTTGGTTTCATCAAAATACAGATATACATAACATTATGCGCCAATATGGTTTCGGTTAAACATAATTGAAAACATTATAAAAAAATTTTCCAAGTAGTTGACAGTACTCTAATTGAAACCATTCATACACAATTTAAACCGTTTATAAACTATTACAAGCATTCAAATTTATAAATAGTTGACAGTATACATAACTTTGCTCTCATGCTTTCTACCCTTTCTGAAATATTCTCCCCATGAGACTCTTCATGGATCAAGGAGGATCTTACACACCATCTTTGGTCTCATCTCATGCACCTTTAGTGAAATATCATCTACAGGAGACGACGCCATGTTTCCCTTCAAGAGGCTCTTCATGTAATACCAAACATGAAGACCACAATCATTCCTGAAACAACCAAAAAATTGTCTCAATATTTAATATTTAAAACTGCTATAAATAAATAAATAAATAATTTTACCGAACTTCCAAACATAGGTGATGATTTTTCTAGCTTACCCCATTTGTTGACAACATGATGGCGTGTGCATAGTGTATTGCGGGGGCTGAGTTGTCTTCTCGTCACGGGGGAGATTTGCATTGTGCTGTGCAAATTATGATATTATTCTTCGTCTCATGCTTTCAGCACTTTTCCTGCATTCTTCTTCAGTGGAAGCCAAGGAGTTGTAGTGAGAAAATTCTGCGGTTTCAGTATCAAAAGCTAGCAGTGTCCAATGGTCTACCCCATCTCCAACTGTTGTCAGCAACGGAACGAATAAAAATTGTAACTGTAGTCCATTTTGTCGATGAACGCTTCAATTGCACTACCACATCTCATTCCTAGTGAGTGACATGTCTGAAAAAATACAAGAAAACAGATTCCTAATGAGTGACAGACATGCAAGTGTTTTTTTTCTTCGTAATGAGCGACATTTTTTTCTTCCTAAAGAATGAAACCAAAATTGGTTCCATCAAAATAAACTATATAACCAACAACATTTGAAACAACTATTTCCACTCATAGTTGGATTCTACAATCAGCTAGACCTACAATCACAAAACTGATCCCCCGCACATCATAAAGTGTTTAACTGAAGATTGAGAAACAAAAGATGCAATTGGTTTCACTCAACTTGTTTTTGCTACAAAGGTTTACATTCAAAAAATTTAACCAAATTGATACTAAGATCTTCAAATTACAATTCGTATCCACATCCTAAGTAAACACTCTACTCAAGATGAATGCTTCAAACTAACGAATCTTTCCCACACTTTTTGATGGAAATTTATCTAGTATGCTAGTACTAACAGATCCAACTTAGTCAAGGATTCCAAAGTCAACTAATCCAGTACACAAGAATCTTCATGCTTAGTAAGAATGTATCTACTAAATTAACAGTAACCAGAAATCAACTCTAACCGAAATCTTGTCCATGCTTAGTAAGAATGTATCTACTAAATTGCAGAGGAAACTTACATAGGAAATGTGCTTAGAAACACAGCTTTCTTGTACTTCGGATTACCATCTGGTTTCAACTCTTCTTTGAGGATGTTCTTTTGCAATTTCAAGATGTAAAACTCAATGATGTCTCCTCCGACGTCTCCCTTTCTCATCAACAAATCCAGCATCCTCCCAGATATTATAAGTTGGTGCTCCTTGTTCTCCCACGCCGTGTAGCTGTAAAACTCAAGCTAGTGAATGCTGGATCTAAGAACGAAAAAAAAAAAAAAGTTTTTTAGAACACATTTTTTGATGAAACCATTTTTGGTTTCAGCACTTACCTTTCAGTTTTGCTTCTGAAAAACCTGCTCACAAGGGGTCTCTGACTTTCATCGAGTACCTTCATAATTTTCAATTTTTCAACTGCTTTCAACTTCACATCCTTCACCTCATACACCTCCTCATTCTTCGCCTTCTTCTTATTCTTTTCATTAGGATTTTTTCTCCAATCACATTTAGTTTTTGTTCTTCTCTTTTTCTCAGTTGTATAATCCCGATATTTGACTGGTTCTTGCATTTTTCTTCTAACATCCCTTAGTCTTGTAATCATATTACTCAACTTTTTCTTGGGACTAATGTTTTGAGATCCTTTCTCAACATCTTGTTTTTCACTGTCACTCTTCGTCAGTCCTAAACTGAATCCAGGTTCACCGTCTTCTATATCAGCTACATCCTCTACCATTCTTACAGTTGAGTAGTAGTATACACTTTGCACCTTTGTCTTTGACGAACAACCTTTCTTTGCATAAATGGATTCCATTTTCCGAATAGCATCCTCATTTTCCTCATCATATATAAACTGAGTTTCATTGTCTTCTTGTTCAATATTTTGCTTCAAAGAAGAACATTTCTTCGCCTCAGATTCGACCTGTTCGGCCACCTTGATATCCTCAATAGTGTTTGGAGTCAACTCCATACCCTCTTCTTGTTCATTTCCTGGCTTTGATGAACATTTCTTGGCCTCGGATTCGACCTGCTCGTCCACCTTGATTTCCTCAAGAGTATTCAGAGTTAATTGTTCAGTCTCGTCCTCCGGTTTTGATGAAGATTTCTTCATTTCAAATTCAACCTGCTCGGCCACCTTTATTTCCTCGATAGTGTTTGGAGTCAACTCCGAAAACTCTTCTATTTCTACTCCTCCTTGTCCTTGTTCTTTATCAGACTCTTCTATTCCTTGTTGTGGTTCTGCATCTAATGAAGAGACAACATCGCCATATTTTTCTGCATCTCCAGACAGTGAAACCCTTTCTGGTTCCATCAAAACATCTTCAACAACATTTCCAGGGACTGAAACCTTTTCTGGTTCCATCAGAAAAGCTACATAACCTTGTATCATTGCTTCACTAGGTTGAACCCTTTCTTCAACATCCTCTTGTCCTGTTCCTTCATGCAGTAAATGCTCTTGTTATGTTCCTTCATGCAGTAAATGCTTACCGGCAATATGCATCATTTTATCCTCCGGCGCTGCACCTTTCACCACCTGCAATACAAGGTTTAAGATACAAAATGTCACATACTAACATACAATCAATACAATGTAAAATTACTTTGAACCAGTTTGTCAAATAAAAATGTAAAATTTATAAAAAAAAATAAAATAACCAAGACATAAAAAAATGTAAAATTTCTATTTAATAAACAATAAGTAAAATTCGCAGATCAAATCTAACATATCAATAAAAATGTAACATTTTTCAATTCTATTATCAATAAGTAAATTCTGCAAATCTAACTAACATATCACCTCAACATCTGAAACCTTTTCTGGATCCGAAAGAACATCTTCTTTCTGGAGCAAGTCTACTTGAACTCTCTTACGCTTCCTTCTGGAGTAAGTCTTCAATGATGGTTGAAACCCAACCTCAACGTCATATTTTTCCAATACTGCTTTATCTTCTCCTGAGAGTCCATTGTTTCCAACTGTTGTAAGATTTTCAATCACCATTCTTGCCCACCTGTATTTGGCCTCGTAAGAGTTGTCTTCAACTTGTGCATCCACTTCATTTTCAGCAATATGGTCTGCAACATTGCCTTCAACCGTCTCTTTAGGTTCAACAAAATCTTCAACAACAATATCATCTTCATTTATGGGCTCAACCAAATGCTTCTCTTGATCGTCATATTCAAGCAAGAATGACCCCTTGCGGCGACGCATATTCTTCTGCAGTACACAAGTAAAATTGGTTTCAGCTAATTTTTTTGATGAAACCAAAATTGGTTTCAGATAAAATTTTTGATGGAACCAAAAAAGTTTCATCAAAAAAAAGAAAGTAAATATTTCTCTTTTTGATGATATTAAATTTGAAATGGATTGATAGAAAAGTAAATCTTCTTTACCTCAGAGTATAAATCTTTCTTGTCGGAGAAACCGTTGAAGTTTTTCAATATTTGATGGCCGACATTGCCAAGGTTCCATCTAGCAAACCTCGGATACCTGTCGATCCCATCCTTCCTTTTTGCAATCATAGTCATCTCTGCTACCCAATACTTAAAAAAAAACAAGATTCAAATTAAGAATCAATATCAGATACATTATAAAAGAATATAACTTATTAATCAAAAGAACAAAAAATAACTTACCAGCGGGTAAATTACGCAACCAACTACGTTTTCAACATCGCCATCATAATCTATTATTGACTCAAGTAGATAACCATGGAACACTTGTGGCCAACAAACCTTATTCATATCAAATACCATATACAAGTACTTGGCAGCCAGACTTTGCCCACCTTTGTTGGGGACGAATACCGACACTAACAGGAACATGACGAAAAACTTTACAAACTCGTCTGCTTTGGTTTCATCCGCTGCGACTTTCATCATGCAACGTTGAATATCAGCTTTGAACGTCTTCTTACTTCCTTTAAAATACTGAGCGACGAAGATTTTAACCTTTTTCTCCAGTTTTTCACCTATGCCCACTTCTTCATCTACTTCTACACCCTCCATCATTTGTATACTAAAGATAACAGAGAAATTTTCTGGAATTGTCCGCAGAGTCATTTTCTTCGATCTACCTAACCTGAAACACAATGGTAGCTTATTTTCTGAATTCAAGTGACTGTAAAACCATCATGACTTCTTTTGTCTTTTTGACGAGCTCTTCTTCTTCCATTACACCATCAAAGAATGGCTCAATGAAACTCCAGAATGGACATGATTTAAGAGCTAACATATGCGATTCTTTGTTTTGTATCAACGCCTTTATGTCAGCTACTACTTTGCACAAATGATGCAACGAGCATCTATACGACTCCGTTTCTCTTTTTATACATGTAAGTGAAACCAAAAGTTAGGTGAATCATAGATAAAAATAATGAAACCAATAACTAAAAATGATGCAACCAAATCTGGTTGCATCAGATAAACCAGAAATAAACACGCTAAACAGAGAACACAACAATAAGAGAGCAGATTTGGCATTGCAATTTATGAAAAATTTGGCTATATTTTTAAACTCTGATACAAGACTCCATATACAGTCCCTATCATATTTATGATCCTATCACTTTAACAGCAAAGCCACAACAAAATCATGGTTAACCCTAACTCTTCTGATCCAAATCTCTAAACCAAGCACCCTTAAACACATTACTCATTTATTCTGTTTTTTCAAAAGATTGATACTCCAACAGATGAACAATGGACAAAAATTAAACAACATATGCACTTGGAATCTAAAGAAAATATTGCATCCGTAAATATTAAACATTCACAAAAACTATACTTCCAAGCAGCTTTACAAACAGACTAATTAAACATCAAAAAAAAATATACATAAGATTACACTAATAACACACACAAAAAAAAGACATATATATAACTAAACAAAAGATGATGGATCAAGATGTGATTGAATACCATTCTTGCATAGAAGAACCATGAAAACAGAGGACTAGATCAGTTAGAATCCCCTTCTTCTTCATTGTTGTTGTCGACAATCGTAACCACATCTTTGTATGGCCAATCATCATAATATCATCGTCTTCATCTTCATCCTCAAGCGCCGACCCAAACCAAAAGAAGTGTTCTGGATAATCTAAATCCTCATCATCATCATCCTCCTCCTCAAAATTATACTCATCATCCTCTTCATCGTCCTCCTCTTCTTCATCGTCAACAACATCATCATCATCATCGACATCAGACTGATTAAAATCAACATCTCCAAAACAAGGAACAAACTTGCAACAAAAATAAACCAACGATCTCTTTGTCTTCATCAAGAAGAAGAAATCGGAAGGAAGTTACTACTAGAGCAGTCCTGATCATTTTGTCTGGTTTGATACTGAAACCTTAAGTTCAGTTTTTGATACTGAAACCCTAGGTCCAGTTTAGAGAGAGACTTGGAAAAGAAAAAGTGTAGTACTCTCCCTTCCTTGCTCGTGTTTTATATCCCGACACATGTTTTCACTTTAATATTCTACCTCTATCTTAGCCACGTACAAGCACGATAACTTGGCTAGTGAACAAGTATAGCTTTGGAAAATAAATAAATAATATAATATAAAAACAATTGGGTGGAAAATTAACATCAAGGAATTTATCTGGGTGGAGATACTCCCTAGAAACTTAGATTTGGACGAAAATTCTTGCTAAGATAGCGACATCGAAATAAAAATTGGTTTAGAAGCTTATCCAAGAGTGACATGGGTAAAAATTGAAAATTACCATCAATCAATTTATCTCTGTGGAAATATACTCCCCGAAAACTTGGATTTGGATGAAAAAATACTTGCTAAGATAGTGACATGGAAATAAAAACAGGGGTTTAGAAGCTCTTCCAAGAGTGACATCGATAAAAATTGAAAATTACCATCAATCAATTCATCTTGGTGGACATACTCCCCGTAAACTTATATTTGGACGATAAATACTTGCTAAGATGGTGACATCGAAATATAAATTGGTTTACAAGCTCGTCCAAGAGTGACATCGGTAAAAATGGAAAATTACCATTAAGAAATTTGTCTCGGTGGAAATACTCCCCGGAAACTTAGATTCGGACGAAAAATTCTTGCTAAGATCGTGACATCGAAATAAATAAAAATTGGTTTAGAAGCTCGTCCAAGAGTGACATCGGTAAAAATTGAAAATTTACCATCAATCAATTTATATCTGTGGAAATATACTCCACGAAAACTTAAATTTGGATGAAAAATACTTGCTAAGATCGTGACATGGAAATAAAAGTCAGGGGTTTAGAAGCTCGTCCAAGAGTGACATCGGTAAAAATTGAAAATTACCATCAATCAATTTATCTTGGTGGATATATTCCCCGTAAAAACTTAGATTTGGACGATAAATACTTGCTAAGATATATCGTGACATCGAAATATAAATTGGTTTACAAGCTCGTCCATGAGTGACATCGGTAAAAATAGAAAATTAAATCAATTTATCTCGGTGAAAATACTCGTCGGAAACTTAGATTTGGATGAAATATACTTGCTAAGATATCGTGACATCGAAATAAAAACATGGGTTTAGAAGCTTGTCCAAGAGTGACATCGGTAAAAATGGAAAATTACCATCAATCAATTTATCTTGGTGGAGATATTCCCCAGAAACTTAGATTTGGACGATAAATACTTGCTAAGATCGTAACATCGAAATAAAAATTGGTTTACAAGCTTGTTCAAGAGTGATATCGAAAAAAATGGAAAATTACCATCAATCAATTTATCTTGGTGGAAATACTCTCGTAAACTTAGATTTGGATGAACTATACTCTCTAAGATCGTGACATCGAAATAAAAATTGGTTTAGCTGAATAAGCCATGTCCAAGAGTGATATTGGTAAAAAAATTGGATATCGAGTCTTGTCGACGAATCCAATCATAGTCGTTCGCGAATTCATAATGCCAACAAATCAAATAAACTAGTTTCACCTGATAACCTAACATCCCCAAACATCCTTACCAATATTATCGGCTGATCGGTCCGATACGACCAATAATGCGATATTATCGGATATTCATATGTATAGCTGATATTTCATATTTCGTCCAGATTAAAGGCACATACATGATAAAATCCTATATTATCGGCCAGTATTTTAAAAAATAAATACTGATCTCGGTTCTTTTAATACAAATTTAATTGTAAGGGCTAGCTAGAATTACTTCTAAGAATATGAATTGGGATTTTAATCAAAAAGAAATTACACCAAAAGCATTTATGATCTTCCAAGGCAGTAGCTAGTACTATATTAATCATTTATTATTTTGCTTCTAAGAATATGTAAATTGGGAGTAAAATAGTGCAATGTAGTTGACTCAGTAGTAAAGAAAAGATACTACTATATCCAAGGCACTAGTAACAAAGGAATTAGCTAGTACAATAATAAATACTCCAGTTTGCAGTGGTATTTTTTTTTATCTTTGATCATTTCTACTTTAACAATTTATGTAGAATATTCTAGTGGTACCCTGTCCTAAATACCATCCCCATCACTAAATACTAGGAGTATATATATGGAACATTCTTATGATTGATTTTTGGATTTTAGGGATACATTCCTATGGTAGTTGTACTTTGGGACTTCTTGTTATTTGTGAAAGAGAAGTATTATAACAAGAGCCAGTATTGTATACCCTACAAGATATGATAACTTTTGGTCTTATCAAGAACAATAAAAAGTTGGTATAGCCTTCTCACACTTATTTTTAATTTTTTTTTTTTGGTAACAAGATATAAAGCAGAGAAAGAAAACAACCTAACTATATGCTTCTCACACTTTTGACTACCTAAACAAGTATTATTCTTATCTGTAGCAATATCTTTGATCAGAGCGATCAAGCCTTTTTTTTCCTTAATTTATTAATTGTTTAGTAAAACATTTTCCTTTTTTTTTTGAATTTATTAACATTTTTTTTTGGTAAAATTTGGGACCATATTATTTGGAAATATATATATTACCTTAGATAAAAGTGGTTGATTGTATGGAGTAATTGCTCTTAACAGGGTTACCGATTGGGTTATGGGTGTTATCAGACCTTCTAGAATATATTCTCTCCTTCAAAAGCAGTATTTTGTCAATCACCATGCTACTACTTTTGTCAATCATCATTACGCTTCAGTTTCTCATATTTCACTTCCATTGATCTACGCAATAACAATGAGTATCTTATATTTGTGTGCGCATGCAAAAGAAGAAGATCTAGGTAGCCATAATGAGTATCTTGTTGCTTTCTTGGGTACATTCAAAAGAAAAGATAGATTTCCTCAGTACTCCTCTTCTTCTGTTTGCCAAATAATATAGAGAAGATTATTTTTTGTTTCTAAAATGCTGTCACATTGGGTTGGCTTGACCCAAATTTGGCATTGGTGCCAAGATCCCTTGTGGTCCAGTCTTTCCATAAATCATTTCTTCTATTTTGGTTGTGTTTAAATTAAAATTAAATTTGACTATCATAAGGGCTTATATTAAAGAATTTTATTGATTAACAAACAAATAATCTTCTCTATATAAGGTATATTATGGAAAACTGAATTGTGTTGACTCGACGAGTTAATTAAAATTGATTGATTAACAAAAAAATATCAAGCAAAGAATTTGAACGCAATGAGCATATATTAAAGAACCAATATTTTTATATTATTCATTGTAAAACTAAACGAAGCAAAACAATACCAACATCCTCAATATTTTTTTTAAAAAAATTAATCAAAATAAATAATTTCTAAAAACAAAAACCACATTATTCGAAAGTTTCTTTGATAATCTGCTCAACTAAAACCATCACATCTGGTACTCGTGTTGCAGTGTTAGCAGGCTATGCTGGAACTTCAAGTACCTTTTCTTCTAGAGGTGTCTCCGTGGGTATTTCCGGTGTGCCAGACACAGTTTCACCAACATGCTCATTCGAAGGAATGAGAGCATGGACACCATCCATCTCAACAGAAGCAAAAGCAGGAAGAGTAAGATTGTCAACATGAGCTTGAACTTCAGCTAACAGGGGCATGCCAGGAACCTTACACACGCCATCAATAGTTATGTCATTAGCTTTCTTGGTACAACCATTACTATCTTTGGAATTGTTTTAATCCTCTCGGTATTGTTCTTATTAGAACTCATTTTCTTTGTCTAATATATATTTTATGCTGGTGTGGTTTGTACGACCTCTTTAATAATATATATGTATTAGGAAAACCCTAACTTTTTTTTAGGTTAGGATCATTATCTCTAATTACCTAATTTAGTTGTATTCCGAATATCACTATCAAGTAAACAAAATATAATAGTTTCCATATCGATAAATATATGCTCATATACGCGTACAACACCACATTAATTTTAGTATATATATGATTTATCTAAATACGGAAAAATAACACGAAAAAAATGCCATGTTGATTGAGTACATGAAGTATATGCTTTATCTTACAGTAAATCATAATCATGTACTCTTCTCTAATGTGCATGTCTTGGCTACACTCTTGCCAAATCTGTAGGTATCTGAAGTATCTCTCTCTCCATGATTTGCCATGGATAATCTTCTCTGAACAAATTTCTATTTTTGGTGTAATTCCCTCGGTAATTCACACCTGCTCAAAGCCATGCGCAACAATTCCCTCCAGCCAAGCGTTATAACCATGCCCAAATTCTCTTTTGTCTTTCGTATATTGCTCAACACCATAAATTACAACTATGATGGCAATAGCAATATATATTGGGATCATTTTTTTTCTTCAAAAGATTAATATACTATGGTCATAACCCTAATTTTTAAATTTGCAATGGACACATAAATAGAATGTTGATAAACTGGAATAAATCTCACGCAAATCCGTTTCTTGTTTGAATCATGAATTTATAAAGAAGGCATGCTGATTAAGGATGCGACCATTGGCAGTACAGTGTAATGGTTTTCACCCCTTCGTATTACGGGGTACATTAACCGAATATATTTTGAAACACCAAAAGACGTGAAAATTCCAACAGGTGTGTTGTGTGGGGACACATATTGCATCAATTGGATGTCTGTATAAGCTTTACTCGTATCTGCTAGTAGCATTCAACAAAAACGAAATCCTAAATGCTTCTACATTTAAAAAAATTAATATTTTACCAGTAATAGTAATGGAAATGTTGCCGGATTTAACTCCCAAGATACTACACCTCCTCCCAAGTACAGAAAGTATTTTTGCAAGCAAATGTGTATGCAAAGAGTGAAATTCTGTCCTTGCAGACAAAAGAATTGCACTCCTTTCCGGTTTCACTAAAAAAGTGAGAGAATAAAAAGTTACGCAACTCTTTTACAGAGAACAAATTGAGGAGGAAGATTACTACACGGTGATGGGAGATTTCTATCAGATGTTATTTGGAGACAATGGTACCTGGAATATTATCCAATACTATGACGAAAACATGTCACACCCAATCGTTGGATCTTGTAATGGTATGGTATGTTTTTATGTTTCACACCACGGCATACAAGATCCTATTTATATTATGAATCCAATAACGGGTAAGCATCTCCATCTGCCACAAATATGAGATCCAACACCCAACGCCACAAATTAGTTGGGATCGACAATACGTCATAGGGGGTTTCGGCTATTGTGAACATACCGGTGAATACAAAGTAGTTCGAATTCAAGTGGACGGTAAATTGGACGTACATACTCTAGGCGACAACATGGGATGGAGGAACATCGGAGATTTTCCTTTTACTTTTTGGGATTCAGGTGTGTACGCACATAGTTGTATTTTTTGGATAAATCATTATTTTTATGATAATATTCAGATAGTATCTCTCAATTTGGACAATGACAAATTCCAGTCACATTCTCCACCCCCGCATCATATTTGTGAGAATGGTAGTTTCAGTACTCCAAGACTTGGAATGGTCTTGTCTGGAGTTCGCCTTTTATTTTACAACATTCACGATATTTATAATCTCCGGATTGATTTTCGGGCACCCATTTCCGATAATGATATTCATGCACGGGCACCCTGTGTAGAATGGAATTGGGAACTTAAGAGGAGCATTGTCTTGGAAGATCCTTCGAATCTATGGTGGCCGCCTTATAAGCTGATATCCTTGGGAAAGAACAACGACATCCTATTGCAAAACAACCGTTGTTTAGAGCGTTATAATGAACTCACCGGAACTTTGACAGAAATTGCAGAGACAAGATGGCCAGTAAAGGTTAGAGTTATTCATCACATGAGGAGCGCCGTCTCGTCGAGGTAATTAGTCGAAAAGTAGAAAAATTATTTGGGTATTCCCTAAAAGATCATGATTTATTTTAGTTTATTATGTTCGGAATGTATATTAGATTAAAAAGGAAATTAGATAAACATGAAAATATTCATTCCATATCTCAATATATTGCTACAATATCTCATTTTTTAGTAATATGGAAATTGAAATATTCGGTGTAAATACCAAATAATAGTGATTTAAGATAATGATGGAAAACCTAGAAAATTAGCCAACAGGTGTATTGGATGTCTATATATATATATAAGCTTTACTTGTATCTGCTTGTAGCATTCTATAATAAGAAAATCCTAAAAGCTTGTAATTTTTATTATTTTTTTTGATAATTTTCATCAGTATAATAGTGATGGATATGTTGTCGGAATTAACTACCGCGATACTTCAGCGCATCCAAACTGCATAAAGCATTTTAGCAAGAAAATGTGTATGCAAAGAATGGAATACTATCCTTGGGGACAGAAGAATTGGATTCCTTTTTGGTGTCACACCAAGAATGGGGAAAGATAAAGTTACCCAACTCTTTTATAGAGAGGAAGATTTCAGCCGGATCGTAACAGCCAACAATCACGACGCCCTGAATGATAGAACCCATGATGATTGGACTATGTTGCACCCAATAGTTGGATCTTGCAATAGTCTGGTATGTTTTTATGTTTCACACCACGACATACAAGATCCTATATATATTATGAATCAAGAAACTGGTGAGCACCTCCATCTGCCACAACTGTGCATCCCAATTGTACCGGATCCAGTACTTTCATGGTATCCATGATACAACGTAATTGGGGGTTTCGGCTACTGTCAACGTACCAATGAGTACAAGGTAGTTCCAATTCACATGGATGGTGAAGCTCAAATACACACTCTAGGAGACAAGAGGGGATGGAGGAACATAGAATGGGAGATTCCTTATACTTTTCGGAGTTCAGGTGTGCACGCACATGGTTGTATTTTGGAAGGATTGTTCTCAGCAGGATATTGGCATAATATCTTTCAATTTGTACACTGAGACGTTCCATCAACATTCGCCACCCCCTTATCATATTCCTGTGAGTGAATTCTGGATAAATATTTACCCATCACTTGGGATGGTCATGTTCGGAGTTTGCATTTTATTTACTACATCCATGAGGGGATTGATCGGCCCCGGATAGATTTCTGGGCTCCCATTTCCGAAGAAAATATTCATACATGGGCACCTGGAGTAGAATGGAATTGGAATTATAAGATAAGCATTTTCTTTGAAGAGGATGAATGGCCGGCTTATAACCCTATAGCCTTTGTAAATAACAAGGACCTCTTATTTTTGCAGAATAGGCGTTTATTGCGTTACAATACACTCACCAGAGGGGATGGAGGAACATAGCATGAGAGACAAGAGGGGATGGAGGAACATAGCATGGGAGATTCCTTATACTTTTCGGAGTTCAGGTGTGTACGCACATGGTTGTATTTTTTGGAAGGATTAATGTCAGCAGGATATTGGCATAATATCTTTCAATTTGTACACTGAGACATTCCATCAACATTCGCCACCCCCGCATCATATTCCTGTGAGTGAATTTTGGATAAATACTTACCCATCACTTGGGATGGTCATGTTCGGAGTTCGCATTTTATTTACTACATCCATGAGGGGATTGATCGGCCCCGGATAGATTTATGGGCTCCCATTTCCGAAGAAAATATTCATACATGGGCACCTGGAGTGGAGTGGAATGGAATTGGAATTATAAGATAAGCATTTTCTTTGAAGAGGATGAATGGCCGGCTTATAACTCGATAGCCTTTGTAAATAACAAGGACCTCTTATTTTGGCAGAATAGGCGTTTATTGCGTTACAATATACTCACCAGAACTTGGACGGAAATTTGGGGGACACTACCGTGGAAACAAGGGTTGCAATTATTCCTCACAGGAGGAGCGCTGTCTCGTTGAAGAATTTTGGTGGAGAATCGGAAACATGTACTCATGATGTCCATGCCACTAACATATTCCTTGGCTTATCTATGTAGCTTTTTTTTTCTTGTAGTTGTGTTTTTTTTTTGGTATTTGGATTTTTTCTATGCTGAAATGTACAATTTATTACTTGGGTTATCTATGTTGCTTTTTTTTTCTTGTAGTTCTGTTGTTGTTTTTTTTCTTTTGGTGTTTGGATTTTTTTCTATGTTGAAATGTTCAATTTCGTGTATCAACATGATATTGTTGCCGCTAAATGTTGGGTCATTGTTCAACTAGCCAAACTTTGGTTTTTTTTTCCTTTTTTTGCGTTACGCATATGGTCCAGCAGGTCGGGCCACCCTAACCGACCTAGGTATTTAGTTGAAAAGTAGAAAAATTATTTGGGTATTTCCTAAGAGATCATATATTAAATTAAAAAGGAAATTAGATAAATATGAAAATATTCATTCCATATCTCATGAGATCATGATTTATTTTAGTTTGTTATGTTCGTAATGTATATTAGATTAAAAAGGAAATTAGATAAACATGAAAATATTCATTCCATATCTCACTGTATTGCTACAATATTCGGTATAAATACCAAAGAATAGTGATTTAAGATAATGATGGAAAACCTAAAAAAATAGGGTTTTCCTTAGAAATATATATAAATTACACCAAGTATAGAAAAAAATTAACATAGAGTATTAAGAGGAAAATGAGTTATGCTAAGAGGGACTGTAGAGATGATCCAAAAATGTCCTCGACTGATGGCTGGTCCTCGTAAATTGAGGATTATCATTACTGTGGTTAAACATCAAAAATTTCGAAAGGAAAACATAAGTATTGACATAGGAAACTAAATTTCGAAAATTTTGGAAAACAATTTTATCATAACTGTCTACGATATATTCTCTCATAAAATAAGGAAACTAACCATATTGGTTAAACATCAAAAATTTGGAAATAAAAAAAAAAAAGAAAAACACCAAAAATCTTTTGTTTGGCGGGTGATGAAAATGAATTTTACTGAGCGAGATGATTTCAAAAGGAAAATCAATTCCCGCCTGATGGTTTGGCTAAATTCCAAAAAGAAAAAGAAAGATGAGTTCGATCTACTTTTTCAGTTTTTATTACTCGATTCATTCTCTCTATGAAATCATAATTCTATTACTATCTCTAATCTTTACAAGTAACCTACCTCTTCAGACTCGATCGTTGTTGTTGGTATTATTTCTACAACCCATTATCGAATGAATATTAAATTGATGTTAAATTTTTTTGTTTGATCTCATGGAATCAGATGTTATATCTTATAGGTTTACTAGTTAAAGCATGATTATGATTTTTATTATATTACTTCTTATACGTTTACTAATTAAAGCACGATTAGGGTTTTTATTCTATTACTATCTCTAATATTTACAAGGAATCTACCTCTTTAAACTCGATCTTTGTTGCTGGTAATATTTCTACAACCCATTATCGAATGAATATTAAATTTATGTTAGATTTTTTGTTTGATCTCATGGAATCAGATGTTAGATCTTATAGGTTTACTAGTTAAAGCACGATTAGGGTTTTTATTCGGCTGTATCAAAGAACATGTTAATGACAGTCACGGGTTGTACGATGAGATGTGATTTCACTTTGTTACAACAATAATGTTTTAGGCTTAAGTTACATGCATCAACTATTATAATATTTAGGTAAGGATCTTTCTTTCATGTTACTTAGTTAGGTTTTACTAGTTAGTTAGGTTTTACAAAATAAATAAAAAAACTTATTGATGCTAATTGTTTTATAGGGTTTTTGTTATTGTTTGGGTTGGATTTTGATTGAGAGTTAATAACTCTACTTTAATCGACGATGTTGTGTCAATCATATATATTTACAAGGCTTCTCAAGATTTAGTCATTTGAGTCTCTGTTACTTGGCGAGATTGTAACGTCTGCATTTTAAGTTGTCACTTTTAATAATACCATGTTACTGGTTGACCAATTTGACTATCATCTTCAAGATAAAAATGGATAATCATTATGTGGTGCTTTAGTGCTCTTGGATTTTGTAACAAAAAGTTATATAAGACCGTTTAACCGGTACCTTTTGCTTTGTGTATAACACAATAATCATGAGGAGATTTTGTGTGTTGCAATGATGTTTTAGCCTCAAGTTACATGCATCAATGAGTTCATGTTTGTTTTATTTTCATATAATAGAAAATAGGTGTAACACATGTTGCCTATCCTGTTAGGTTTAGCTAATATTTTCCAAAACAAGGTCAAATTCCTAATTGAGATGCACGTCTACATAACTTTTGTCATGGGAGAAGATGATGATTACAACGTGTCCCCAGAAGATGACCAATGGAGGGAACCAGATGATGAGGGGGATTCTGATGAATACACAATAGAGTTAGATGAGATTCATAATGACATTGTACAATCAGATGACGATGACGGTGAAGATTTTATAACCACTGGTATATTTGAAGAATTAACAGGTAATGTTCGAAATCTTGTACTTGTTAGAGCGTTGCTCGGTCGAACTCGCATGCGTTGCTATCTCAAGCATGTTTGTCAATGTTAGTGATCAAAACTATAAGTCTTGATTTCTAGCCTATTTATAGATGTCTCGGAATAGGACATAGATAGTGTAGTTGAGCTTAGATCTCTCGACATTCATCTCTTGAAGACGAATAACTACTAACGGGAGCTTGTGGAACTTCTTCGACAAAAGGTATGTGGAGACTTGAACTCATCTATCACTTGGAAAGTCTATTTCTACTATCTCCTATATTGAGACATAAGTCGTGTTAAGATATAGTTTTCTCTATACACATTTGAGATTTAGAGCTGAGTATATCTCGCTTACATATTTATTGAAATATGTGTTGGTATGCTTTCGCTTCGACCAAGTTCATCTTATATCATGAGAAAATTGCCGAGTAACATCTTACATGGTTTGTGTGATACAATCATTTGATGTAGGCTTGGAATGTTTCGATAATGATTATTTCAATATCTTGAAAATTGATTGGATGCTAATAGTGTATGAAAACGGCCATTGTCATTATAGAAGAATGTTTCAATGATTGAAATAAAGATTTTATGAGGTAACCATCTTTGGATATAAGAATATATAGTGTGTTCGCACATTAGTGTATAAATCCATAAACCGGAAGCCAAGAGTATGCATATGTGTGTATACGAAATTGGTGAATGAGACAAGATAAGTATACGTACCCGTACGCATACTGGCGGAAGTTTTCGAATCGAAAATTTCTGCTGATTTTGGAAACTTAACAAACTCAAAATCCGGTTGCTTAAGTATGCATACACGTACGCATACTTAAGATGGTTACTTTGTTAAATCGGTCAGTTCATGGACTTAAACATTTAAATCATAAGGAATGCAATCTTTGCAAACCGTGGCTATAATTTTCATGATTGATTTAAGTGAATCAAACCGGTTCAGTTTTAATTGTGTTTTCTAAACAATTGAACAACTCTTTAACTAGTTTCATTTGAGTCATTTGAACTAGTTATGGCTAAGATGAATAAGGTTGATATGAGAGTAATCATATGGCTAACCTCGGTTAACTATTTGTGAACTAACCTGGTGTACACGTTTAGGTACGGTCACATTAACTTAAATGAGGGTACATTTCATTTGTGTGTAACAAGCTAAGTTCGATCTAACGGTTGAAATACATTAGCTTGGTTGAATCAGGTTTTTCATCTAACGGTGATCATTTAATGCGTTGTTACCAAGGTAACTTGGATTGCAAATCCTGATTCAAAAACTATATAAAGGAAAACTCTAGCAACTGGGAAAACTAATCCCTACACCTCCTATGTGTTACTAGTTGCATAACTAGAGTCGATTCTCCTTTAACCTTAGGTTTCTTCTCGAGACCCTGTAGGTTAACGACTTTAAGACTTCATTGGGATTGTGAAGCCAGACCCAACTATTATCTTTGTAGTTGCGTGATCTGATCTTGTTGTTTCTGTCGTGTTGAGTGCAACTGAAATAATTGGGTCGAGATTTTATATATCCAATAGGCAAGATAGAAAAGTAATCACAAACAAACTTCGTCTCATCGTTTGTAATTCCACAATAACTTTTTTTGCTAGTCGATTAAGTTTACTGTGAAGCGATTGATAATACTATGTTGTTCTTCGGGAATATAAGTCTGGTTTATCAATTGGTTCCTGTTCACCTTGATTTATCAAAAGACGTAACAAAAATTCTTGGGTATTTCTGTAGGAGACAGATTTATTCAATCCTATAGACTTTTCTGTGTGAGACATATTTTTCTATCAAGTCTTCGAATTAGGGTCGTAGCAACTCTTGGTTGTGGGTGAGATCAGCTAAGGGAATCAAGTGCGTAGTATCCTGCTGGGATCAGAGACGTAAGGAGCGCAACTGTACCTTGAATCAGTGTGAAATTGATTAGGGTTCAACTACAGACCAGTACGAAGTTAATTGGTAATAGGCTAGTGTCTGTAGCGGCTTAATACAGTGAGGTGTTCAATCTGGACTGGGTCCTGGGTTTTTCTGCATTTGCGGTTTCCTCTTTAACAAAATTCTGGTGTCTGTGTTATTTCTTTTCCGCATTATATTTTGTTATATAATTGAAATATCACAGGTTGTGCGTTAAGACCAATCAATTAGAATATCCAACCTAGGGTTGTTGATTTACATTGATTGACACTTGAACATCGGGCTTTGGTACCGTTCAAGTTAATCCTCTTATTCAATCGGGCTCGCAGATTTCTATTTGCTGAATGCGGATTGAATTAAGAGCTAGAGATATTAAACTCTTTGATATACTTTATTCTATATTGAGTCTGACTGTCTAGTCGATTCTATAGAAAGTGTATTGGAGTAAGTCCTCTCAGATTTCCAAAAAAATTATTGGGTGTGGTTGTTAGACCCCCGCATTTTTAATTGGTATCAGAGAAGGCAAACACGTTAAAGACCTTACAAGTCTGTGTTTGTAGCGACCTGAGGAAGAACGATATTGTCTCTGATAAACGCAATACCAGAAATAAAAGTTATGTTTCTATAAAGTCTATTAAAGAGAAATATTTGTCAATCTCGAATATAGATGAACCTAGTGTTCAAAGGAAACAGACGCACATTGACAAGTATTTTCTTGACCACCTTACGGACGAGTCTGACTCTGAAGTTGAAAGGAATGCAGCCAAAGAGAGTGCTGTGATTCTAAAACTCGCTACAGTCCAGGATGATAATGTCAACCGGTTGAAACACAAAGTCAATTCCCTAGTTGGTATGGCAAGTGAGCTCGACTCTCGTTTAAATATTCTTCAAGAGGAAAATGTCAAAAAGGATGCTTTGAAAATTGAACATCTCTTAAGAAAACTCTCTTTTCAAGAGTGTTCAAAAGAGTCCGCCATACCAACTACTTCTGATTTAACTATAAGAGAATCAAGTTCAGAAGCAAAACCGAAAAACCTTTCTGTTGAAAAAGATGTGTTTGTATCTTCTCCTAAACAAGGAAATCCACATCACACAGAAGGAAGAATTCTCCCAACAATGGTGTTAAGGCTGTTCTGTCTAATCACTCAGGTGATCAGAAAGTGTGCCTCTTTTGTGATTCGAAAGGGATTACTAATTAAAAGAGGAATTCTAGGTTGAATGACAATTCTATTATTCGTCTTCAACACACCTTAGATTTAATTTTCAAAGGTGTAACTGACATTCGTATGTCGAAACCAATTGGTTTTAGTATTCACCCTGTATACCCCACCAGGAAAGTCAGTTCAAAGTGTTCCTCGAATGTTCAAACACATAGCAGTCTTCCTAAGCGATTTCGACGAAGAAGAACTCATGGATATTCTTCTGACAAGAAGGGAGATTATGTTGCTTTTAATGTGAATAAGGTACCATAAGAAGAAAGCAATGGAAAATTGGATGACAACCTAAAAAGGATAATTGAAGGATTTAAAGAAATTATCAACAGGCTGTCAATTCCCTCATGCCAAAATTCTTCAGGTAAGAATCATCACTTTGCACCATATTTTGATGATAGCAAGTGTTATGATAATGTTTCTCATCATAATGGTTTTTCTCCAAAGATCAGGAAAAAGAGACTTAACCATAAGAAACATTAATTTAATGAGCTCAAAGCTCATACCTATAATAATTAATCCCAAGATTGAGCTCTCACTCACAAAAATCCTGGTTGAGTAAGGTATAATCAGGTATACTCTCTCACAAATGTTTTTGATTCTCCAGCTATCTTCTTATCGTTCTTAGCCAGTTTATCACTTACAATCATTAGTTGTTGCATGAGTATTCTATCCGTATTTAGTTGTGTTGTTCTTAATTTTTCAAAATGGTGTAAAATTGTTGTGCTCTAAATTTTTCTCTTGTGAGAACAAAATTTATTTGAGACCTGAGTTTTTTACTCACCAAGCAAATACTAGTCAAAGCTTCCTCACAACCTTTTTGGTATAAGAACAGGTGTGTGTACGTGCGTGTACTCCTTCACATTGGCACGAACCAATTTTGGAAACCATAAATTACTGGTTCTTGTGAAACCTATAAATAACAAACCCTTTATAGAGTACGCATACTTGTGTTGTGTTAAAGATGGGGTCTACTCCAATTTCTTGGGATTTACCACCCAATTCAATTGATTATACAGTTTATTTGGAGTTTGTTTTGAAGAAGAAAAGAACCCTTGTCAAATCTGATGAACTCGAATCCTTTGCCTCATGCTATTATGCGTTTTCTCACCAAGATCGAGAGAATGCTGAGATGGTCTCTGCTAAAGTATTTCATGGTTTTCTCACTGATCTTGGGAAGAATCAACTGAAGCTCGAGAACTCTGTAAAGGAACTTAGCTTGTTACGAACTGAGTTGAAAAAGGTTGATTCTGATCTTGTTCTCATGAGGCCACAATTTAAGAATCTTCTTAATGAGGATATCTTCTTTGAAGACACAGTTGATACAGTTAGTCACAAGCTTGAAGGTCTTGGAACCAGTGAAGCTTCCGTACCGGAACTCTGATTATCGCTTGTGATTGCTCTCTATTTTAGAGTTGTTTTTTATTATGTCTAGTAAATATTCTTTGTTATGTTTTTAGAAGAATAACTAGGGTTTGGAATAGCATTATTGCGAGTACACATAGCTATGTCCAACGATTTTTCATCTTCATGTTTTTAGATTTATTTATTTAAATTCTAAGTTTTTTGGAAGATAATTTTTTGCAATTTTTAATCTTTATGATTTTATGTATTGCAAATTGTTATGGGATGTGTTGTTTACGTCTGTGAACCTGTGACTGTCCCATAATTGTTCAAAAGTTATCTATATTATGTCGATATGAATGTATTGATGGAAGATAGAATGAAATTTTGGCATTACAAAAGTTAAAGCCTTTTATGTCATATTTTGATGGAAGAAAGGATAAAACTTTTGTTTACAAGGATGAAGCCTATTGTATGTCATTGTGCAAATAGTGATGGAAAATAGGATGAATCCTTGTCTCTTCCGCGGTATTTGGTCGATCTCCGATCTACATTTTTGTGCATATACTGTGATTATTCCATAAGGTTTCTCATGTTGAGCACAACCGACTGAGTTGCTCATTCTCTTATGATTAACTTAGTTGTTGCTCCGTAAGGTTCACTATGTTGAGCATAACCAACTATATTAATCATTCTCTTTTGGTTATTTTAGTTGTTTCTTCGTAAGTTCTCTTATCGAGCATGACCAATTGAATTGATCACTTTGTGGTTAATTTGGTTGTGTATTTCAATTAAATTAATCACGTGATTTCTTGTGATTAATTTGGTTGTATTTTTCGATTGAACTAACCATGGGTTCTCTTGTGGTTATTTCAATTGAATAATTTTGGATTCAAATTCATGTTTTTCATGTGATTTGTCTGTCCAAAAGAAATCCTTCTTTTCTTGTGAAAGTAAGGTCTCCTTTGTTGTTCCTTCGGGGATAACATTTTATGGGGGAGAGTTCATTTTGAACTTGTGCTTAATTGCCAAATCTTTGTGGGGAGTGCGGATGTGGAATTTTTAGGGGTTATCTTGTATCTTTATTAACTCCTTGATGAATGCATTTAGCTTCGGCTTTATGATTGCATATAAATTTGTTGTTATGTTAATACACCTTTTGGTCATGAAGTATCTCCGTGGAAATTTCATTAGGATCCTACTAATTTTCGTATCTTTGCCATTTTTTTTGACAAAAGGGGAGAATTAATGTGTATTTCACACTACAAATACATATGGTTTACAGATGATTATGTAAGGGGGAGTGGTTTTCATGTTGAGATATGTATTGACTAAGGGGGAGTGATATATATATCACCATAGTATTGTTTTCAAAGTTGTGATACAATTGAACTTTGATGCTGTATAATAATACTGTGACACTGTACAACAATGATTGAGAGCATTTTGTTTTCTTATTGTTATAGCTACGGATCTTCAACAACTATGATGCTGAACTTACAACCTTTAGGATCATGGAGTACTTGGAAGTGACGAAGATTTCTATTCGCGTTGAAGATTCCAAGGAGATCAAGCATGTGGATGAGAAGCTACATTTTTTTATCTTTTTGTAATCCATATGTATTGATAGTTTTGTCACTAAAATTGACAAAGGGGGAGACTGTTAGAGCATTGATCGGTCGAACTCACATGCGTTGCTATCTCAAGCATATTTGTCAATGTTAGTGATCAAAACTATAAGTCTTGATTTCTAGCCTATTTATAGATGTCTCGGACTAGGACATAGATAGTGTAGTTGAGCTTAGATCTCTCGACGTTCATCTCTTGAAGACGAAGAACTACTAAGGGGATCTTGTGGAACTTCTTCGACAAAAGGTATGTGGAGACTTGAACTCATCTATCACTTGGAAAGTCTATTTCTACTATCTCCTATATTGAGACATAAGTCGTGTAAAGATATAGTTTTCTCTATACACATTTGAGATTTCGAGCTGAGTATATCTCACTTACATATTTCTCGAAATATGTGTTGGTAAGATTTCTCCTCGACCAAGTTCATCTTATATCATGAGAAAATTACCGAGTAACATCTTACATGGTTTGTGTGATACAATCATTTGATGTAGGCTTGGAATGTTTCGATAATGATTATTTCAATATCTTGAAAATTGCTTTGATGCTAATAGTGTGTGAAAACGACTATTGTCATTATAGAAGAATGTTTCAATGATTGAAATAAAGAGTTGATGATGTAACCATCTTTGGATATAAGCATATATAGTGTGTTCGCATATTAGTGTATAAATCCATAAACTGAAAGCCAAGAGTATCCATATGTGCGTATACCAAATTGGTGAAGGAGAAAAGATAAGTATGCGTACCAGTATGCATACTGGCGGAAATTTTCGAACTGAAAATATTTGTTGAGTTTGGGAATTACGAACTCCTAAACTGGTCACCTTAAGTGTGCGTACCAGTACGCATACTGGCAAAAGTTTTCGAACCGAAAATTTCTGCTGAGTTTGGAAACTTAACAAACTCAAAATTTGGTTGGTTAAGTACGCATACTTAAGCTGGTTACTTTATTAAATCGGTAATTTCATGGACTTAAACATTTAAATCATAAGGAATGCGATCTTTGCAAACCGTAGCTATAATGGTCATGATTGATTCAATTGAATCAAACTGATTTGGTTTCAATTTTGTTTTCTAAACAATTGAACAACTCTTTAACTAGTTTCATTTGAGTCATTTGAACTAGTTATGGTTAAGATGAACAAGGTTGATATGAGAGTAATCATATGGCTAACCTCAATTAACTATTTGTGAACCAACCTGGTGTACACGTTTAGGTACGGTTACATAAATCTAAATGAGGTTACATTACATTTGTGTGTAACAAGCTAAGTTCGATCTAACGGTTGAAAGATATTAGCTTGGTTGAATCAGGTTTTTAATCTAACGGTGATTATTGAATGCCTTGTTATCAAGTTAACTTGGATTGCAAATCCTGATTTGAAAACTATATAAAGGAGAACTCTAGCAACTGGTGTTGATGGTGGTTTTTTAGTTCAGGGCTAAATTTGTAAAAGTCTATCTACCTGACCTGGCATCAGATTTAGTAGACATTGATATGTCTATATTCCGCAGGGAATTTGGAGAATATATCAAAATCTGATGAGTGCCTATGTCTCTCTTTATATTATATTGAAACTCAAGCTCCTAAATGAATTGTTCACTAGTATAGAGCCTAATGAGTGTATAAGATCCTAGATGCATTACTCACAAATTCTGGAGCCTGCTGAGTACTTTTCTTGTGCTTATGTTCCCCGACAGAACCCTTAATATTGGTATGGCATGACGAATTTGTGTTCACTCGCAACAGAGTAGAACGAATTTCCAAGTATCAAGGTTAAGGTCCTTGCATAAAGTACTCAATCAGAAAGCGTACCGCTCTCTGGAAATAAAGAATTCTGTGTCAACACATAGAATTCAATCAATTTTGTGATAGTTCACAAAATTCATAAACCTGACTAATTTGTAGAAATTTGGGTTTTGCGCCCTGCGCAGTATATTATACCCCGTTGGTCGAAATTAAGCTTAGGAAACTAAGCAATCGATCCGCTGTGGATTAATAGGTGCAAAGTCCTACCCAAAATCAGAAAGCAAGGAATAAAGGAGCTGCGGAGAAGAAGAAACAACAAAAGAAGGTGTGGCCACGCCATAGGCCAGCCAGTTCCACTTGCAAGTGGCCACACCCCATGTTTCCCAAACCGGCCCTTATTCCCTGTCGACCAATCAGGTCGTTTTAAACCTTCCACACTCCCATGAGTTGTGGCTGGGCCCATACTTGTCGGGCCTATTCCCCATCGACCAATCAGGTCGAGTTAAATCAGCCACGCGCACCAGAAGTATGGCCACGCCTTTACTTGTCCGGACCTCTATTTTTATTGACCAATCAGGGTGCTCTAAACCTGCCACAATATTAAAAGAGGTGGAATTGCGTCAATTGGTCACCATACCAAGTTGGATTCACAAAGGCCGCGCCAATGGCTTCCTAACGGCATGCCGAGCATGCAAAGCCGCATGCCAAACGAGCATGCCAAGCCGCATGCCAAACGCGCATGCCAAACGAGCGTGCCAAACGAGCATGCCAAGCCGCATGCCAAACGTGCTACCTTGCCGCAGTAGCACGCCAAACGCGCCAACGCACCATGAACAGCGCACCTACGTGCCAAGCCACTTTCGGTTCGTAGAAAACTCCATAACGGACTTCAACATGGTTATTCTAGCCATAAGCACGAACTTGCTTTAGTGGCGATGGATGAAACACTAATTTCCAGTCGTGGCACAAACTATGCCACTTCGGGACCCACAACATGCCACGAGCCTTGTGGACTTAGGAAACCTTAATAAAGGCGCCACCCCATAGCCATTCGTGGAAATACTTGCTCCTGTGGACGTTTCCACGTGATGGACTGGCTATGGTTCCTTTGGCGTGGCTGTGGCATCGTTCGCACAAAACGCCGTTGTGCCATGGTCACATGCCGCATGCCGTATGCGCTAATTAGAATTTCGGCATGCCAAACCGTAATTTAGGAAAAGTTGCTATGCCAACCAAGCCAAACAATGTTCCACGAAACATTGGGATTTATGTGGATATTGGAACTGATGTTTCCACACCACATTTGAGTCTAACACCAATGTGCCAAATGTGCCATTGGAATGTGCTGACCATTCCAACCATGCCACTGGCATGCGCTAAAAGTGACACTACGCCATTGGCATGTATCAATGGCGCCACCGTGCTATTGACATGCGCAAACAGGCTGTGCCATAATCAATGGCCGCCCTTTCTTATAAGATGCAATCTTAGCCGTCCAAATTCTCCATGGAATTGACGGGCCTGTGGCAAGTTTTAGGCGACCAGCCAAGACAAGCCAAATAGCACCACATGCTATTTTCCTGTGGCAAGTCTCTTTACTTTGACTTGCCACACGTAGCAGACTGCTACACGTTTTCCATGAAAACACTCGAGACACCGAACATGTCACAAACTGGGGGATACTTGTCAGGGTATTGGTCTGGCGGTTTACTGCATGCGGCGTGCAACAAGCCCATTATAAGAAAGTGTCAGGAAACAGGGAAGTAAGTGGTGGCAAGAAGTAATGGGTGAAAACAAACTCGTTTCCTTCATCGTGGAAACATGGTTTCTGGCGGTTACACATTGCTCCACTCTTCCATCACTCAGTCACTCCCACTTCCTATGAAACCAGGGTGCGTTCAATTATGACTTGTATAAATAGGTTTCATCTATTTCCACCAAACAACAAGTTTTTGGTTAACAACATAGTATCCAGAAAACACCAAAGAACTGATAGCTTACATTCTGCAAGCCAGTTCCACATTCTGATACAAGTCATAAAATAGCCACACCTTCAGAATTAACCATTCTGGTCTCAACACCTTCTTCACTTCCCTCCCTAAGACCAACCCTTCTCTTTCACTTTGTGACCGAAGCAAGCCTGGAACGACCATTTATTGGTTTAGTCCAGGATTGTACAGATTGATCTCTCGAATATAAAGTACTCCCGTGAAGTGCATTTGTTTAAGGTTTAGGCTCGTTTCTCATTCACACCCAAATTGACCAAAACTAGCAGAAACAATTTTTACCCACAAACAACTGGGAAAAGTAATCCCCACACCTCCTGTGTGTTACTAGTTGCATAACTAGAGTCGATTTTCCTTTAACCTTAGGTTTCTTCTCGAGACCCTGTCGGTTAACGAATTGAAGACTTCATTGGGATTGTGAAGCCAGACCCAACTATTATCTTTATAGTTGCGCGACCTGATCTTGTTGTTTCTATCGTGTTGGGTGTAATTGAAATAATTGGCTCGAGATTTTATATCTCCGCAAGATAGAAAATTAATCACAAACAAACTTCGTCTCATCGTTTGTGATTCCACAATAACTTGTTTCGTTAGTCGATTAAGTTTATTGTTAAGGTGATTGATAATACTAGGCTGTTCTTCGGGAATATAAGTCTGGTTTAACAATTGGTTCTTGTTCACCTTGATTTATCAAAAGACGGAACAAAACTTGTAGGTATTTCTGTGGGAGACAAATTTATTCAATCATATTGACTTTTCTGTGTGAAACAGATTTGTCTATCAAGTCTTCGACTTTGGGTCGTAGCAACTCTTGGTTGTGGGTGAGATCAGCTAAGGGAATCAAGTGCGTAGTATCCTGTTGGGATCAGAGACGTAAGGTGCGCAACTGTACCTTGAATAAGTGTGAGATTTATTAGGGTCAAATACAGTCCAGTACGAAGTTAATTGGTAGTAGGCTAGTGTCTATAGCGGCTTAATACAGTGAGGTGTTCAATATGGACTAGGTCCCGGGTTTTTCTGCATTTGCGGTTTCCTCTTTAACAAAATTCTGGTGTCTGTGTTATTTCTTTTCCGCATTATATTTTGTTATATAATTGAAATATCACAGGTTGTGCGTTAAGATCAATCAATTAGAATATCCAACCTTGGGTTGTTGATTTGCATTGATTGACACTTGAACATCGGTATTTGGTACCGTTCAAGTTAATCCTCTTATTCAATCGGGATCGCAGATTTCTATTTGCTGATTGCAGATTGAATTAAGAGTTAGAGATATTAAACTCTTTGATATACTTTATTCTAGATCGAGTCTGACTATCTAGTTGATTCTCTAGAAAGTGTAGTGGAGTAAGTCCCCTCAGATTTCCAAAAGAATTGTTGGGTGTGGTTGTTAGACCCCCACATTTTCAGTACTTACTTGTTTTTACTTAAACATCACATGGTTTCATATGTTTCCTTCGTTACTTCCAGAGTTAGACGATTTTGAATATGTTCTCGAAGTGGTAGAAGAATTAGAATTGGAAAAATCTACAGAAGCAGAAAAGCAGCCACAACAAGAAGACTCTACAGAAGAGATCAAAAACAAGAGGGGAAATACAAGAATGTTGAAGCTGCATAAACACTTCTCGGAATCTAATGCCAAAAAACGGGATATAAATTTTGACAAAATTTTCCGACCTATCGGTGACCCTAGAATTGAATTCAGTAGTTACCTAGGCTATTTGTCCCGTGGTATGGTTGGCATAAAATATTTATGTTGGAAGGAAGTCCCTTCAACAACAAAAGAAAATATGTGGGAGGAAATTCCGGTATGCATATGCGGTTATCAAACCGTCGTTTTTGTTGTCTAACTGTGAGTCTGTGATTAACATACATTAGATGTTATTGCAGTTTCGTTTTGAGGTGACCTATTGTATGAAGGGAGCGTTCATGAAGCATCCACCTGTTCAACTGTTAAACTTCAAAAGGAAATTATACAACAATCATGTAAAACCCTTTGAGTAAAGACCAAACAAACTAAGAACTGTCCCCAAAAAGTACAGAACGATAGTGGACCAAGAAAGCTGGGACAAGTTCCTTGATCATGTAATGCATTCTCCCAAATTTAAGGTATGGAATACACATTGCTTTTTCTAATTTGTGATTCGTTCTTATTGTCTATCCTAGCATATTAATGAAATTATTTTTATTTCCTCTGCAAGGAAAATTCGGAGAATGGAAAAGACGCAATATCACAATCCAAGTTCCCACATCGGAAGGGACGAGGAGGATACACGGGACTAAAAGAAAAATTAGTAAGTTTGTTGTCTTATTTATTATACACAACACAGTAAAACCGGCCATATCAGATACTTCTGTTTTGTATGTCTTGTTGCGTGTCTCATATATGCAGAAACTTATAACGGTATAGGGATGTTTCCTCCTACACCAATCTGTAATTTTGTCACATTAGATGCTTTGGAATTGGTTTTCTATTTTACACAGTTAATATCTGTGCAGAAGTAAATCCATACTTGTCACTGGTAACTACTAGGTCCAAATGGGAGATGTTGCCGAAGAAGATCTTGAAGACCGGTGCTTCACGTGGGCAAAAGCAGCGAAGACAAACACGGAACTGTACCAGATGATTTTGTCAGAGAGAAGACATCTGAAATTGTGAGAAAACAAAAACTTTATAGTCCTCATGTTTTTAACCAAAGTAAGTGTGTAAGGTTTAAATCAGAATTTAACACATTATTTGAACAGGAAGAGACGCAGAAGATGATTCGAGAGGGAACTCAAATGGTTGGTCATAACGAGGATGCCCTAACACTTGCGATCAACACAGATAAGGGTGAACGTGTCAATGGGTTTGGCTTTGGAGTGACGGCAATCGTTTACTTTGAAAATGGAAGAATACCAAGACAAGCCTCGAAAGAGAATGATGAACTGCGTGAAAAGCTGAAAGCTAAGGAGAAAGAATTAGAGTCTACTAAAGCTACGTATGAGAGATTGTAGATGGTGGATTTTCGACAAAGGGTAAAATCATAAAACCCTAATTATACATGCTCCTGATCCAGCAATCAGATGAGTATTGAGGCTCATTGTCTCATTAAAGCGTGAAATCTCATGCCACACCTCTGATCGAGCGTACTGCCTCTCATAATATCTTCTAAAGTCTCTGATCGAGTATATTACTTCTCAGAGCATATATATGCAGTCTCTCATCTAAGACCACAACATATTCCATTAACTGAGAAATTTAAGTAATCGCTCCTGTAAAGAATCGAAATGATTGGACGGCTCCTAGATGTATTACTCACTAGTATAGAGCACTACGTCTTCAGGACGTCGCAATGTTCCCTGACTTTACACCGCTCTTTTCAAATCGGGCATTCTGCTCCAGCTAGCTCATACCTCGATTACCGAATAATTATAATGCTCCTAGATAGCATGCCTGCTAGTGTAGAGCCATCAATTAATTATTTCTAGTCGCAAGATTAATCAATTGAATTCCTTGAAAATACTCTAAGTTTTTTATAATATTTCGTTACTTTAATTTATGGCTTTTCCCAGCAGAACTCCATGGGTTAGTAATAAATATTCAACCAAAATTGATTCGTGACAGTAACAGGTACTCGTACGAACACAACTTGACCCAAAAGAAAATAAAAACACAAAAGGTCGTATTTTACGACACAACAAAAATTTTGCTACGTGAATTTTTTTAAAAAATTGGCTCAATAAATTTTATATCTTCAGAGAGAACCAATTTAGAGCACAAAAGTAGGAGGCAACTTAGTTGCAACAAAAACTTTTATGAAAGAAAAAAAAAACAATATCAGACACAACCAATACTTAAGCAAAGTTGTATGCGGACAATAGTTTAGCTATGGACGATAAGAAAATAGATCAACTAAACAAAAAGCAATTTTTCCAACAGTATACCTGATTGTTAACACATCTTACTCAACAGGATTTTTATGAGTAAGTTCTCAACCCTTGTGATTAATTAGCACAAGTATGAGTCGTAAGCTCATTAGATGAAATGTGTTTACTGTTGAGTCTCTTTTTCCTTTCGAATCTAGGGAAGAATCCCTTTTGATGTGAGAAATTATCATAAAACTTACTGTCATCAAAATACAAGGCATAATTTGAGTTCTTACCATAAGAATTTTGACTAGAGGAAGTTGTCAACCTGTTGACGATTTCTTTAAAACCTTCAATTATCACATTTAGGTTATTTCTCATATCATCATTTTTTCTTCCTTCTTCTGATACTTTGTTCACATCAAAAGTAACATTATCTTCCTTTTGACAGAAGAAAATTTCTGATCTCTTCTTAGACGATTTTTGTTGAGACGTCTGTTATGCTTCTGAGGATTTGAGGAACTCATCGAACTGACTTTCCAGGTAAAATACACAGGATGATTACTGAAACCAATTGGTTTAGACATACGAATGTCAGTTACACCTTTGAGGATTAAGTCTAAGGTGTGTTGAAGTCGAACAATGGAATTGTTATTCAACCTAGAGTTTCTTTTTTTCTTAACAGGCCATTTTGAATCACAAAAGAGACATACTTTCTGATTACGAGGGTGATTAGATAATACAGACTTAACATCATCGTTTGGAGATTTCTTCCTTCCATGTGATGTGAAACATCCTTGATTAGAGGAGGCTATAGGCACATCTTTTCCAATAGGAAGGGATTCCGGTTTTACTTCTGGAACTGGAACTCTTTAAGTTGTGATAGAAGTAAATGGTATAGAGGACTTTTTGTAACATCCTTGAATCGAGAGTTTACTCAAGCGATGTTCAATTTCCAAAGCATCCTTTTTGAGGCTTGCTTCGAGTAAGATATGTGAAGACTGAACTTCCGCATTTTCTTTGGAGTCACTGTCTCTTACTATACCAAGAAGAACATTGACATTGTTTTTCAACCGATTAAATATATCAGCTTGGATTCTAATGAGGTTTAGAATCATTTTACTCTATTCAGCTGCTTCCCTTTCATCAACGGAGTTAGACTCTTTTGAAGGGTGATCGGGATAACACATGTCAGTGTCTGTCTCGTCAGAACACTAGGTTCGTATATATTTGGTATTGACAAATCTTTCTCTTTAATAGACATTGTCGAAACAGAACTTTTATTTCTGGTGACGCATTTATCAGAGACATTACTCATGTCCATAGAGTCAGTCGCTACAAACACAAACTTATAAGGTCTTAAACGTTTTTTCCTGCTCTGATACCAATTGAAAAAGTGGGGGTCTAACAACCTCACCCAATATTTCGCTTAGCAATTTGTATGGACTAACTCCAATATATTTCCAAGAGAATCAACTAGACAGTCAGACTCAATCTTAAGAAAAGTATATCAAAGAGTTATATCTCAATATCTCAATTCAATCTGCAATCAAACAAATAATAATTTACGAGCCCGATTGAATATAAGAGAGATAAACTTGAACGGTACCAAAGACCAATGTTCAAGGATCAATCAATTTCAATCAACAACCAAAGGTTGGATTTAGCAATTGATCGGTTCAATGCACAACCTGTGATATTTCAATTATATAAAAAAATATAATGCGGAAAAGAAATAACACATACACCAGAAGTTTTGTCAACGAGGAAACCGCAAATGCATAAAAACCCTGGTACCTAGTCCAGATTGAACACCACGCTGTATTAAGCCGCTACAGACACTACCTACCACAAACTAACTTCAGTCTGGACTGTAGTTGAACCCCAATCAATCTCACACTTATTCAAGGTACAATTGCACTCCTTACATCTCTGATCCCAGCAGGATACTACGCACTTGATTCCCTTAGCTGATCTCACCCACAACTAAGAGTTGCTACGACCCAAAGCAGAAGACTTTAATAAACAAATTTGTCTCACACAGAAAAGTCTACAGGAATAGATAAATATGTCTCCACAGAAATACCTACAAGTTTTGTTCCGTCTTTTGATAAATCAAGGTGAGCAAGAACCAATTGATATACCGAACTTATATTCCCGAAGAACAACCTAGAAATATCAATCACATCACAATAATCTTAATCGACTAGCAAAACAAGATATTGTGGAATCACAAATGATAAGACGAAGATGTTTGTGACTACTTTTCTATCTTGCCTATCAGAAAAATTAATCTCAATCCAATCTTACGATTGTACTCAAATACGATAGAAACAGCAAGATCAAATCACGCAACTACAGAAAAAATAGTTGGGTATGGCTTCACAATCCCAATGAAGTCTTTAAGTCGTTAACCTACAGGGTCTCGATAGAAACCTAAGGTTAAAGGAGAATTGACTCTAGCTTACAACTAGTATCACACAGGAGGTGTGGGGATTAGGTTTCCCAGTTTTTAGAGTTCTCCTTTATATAGTCTCCAAAACAGGGTTTGCAATCTAAGTTACCATGGTAACAAAGCATTCAATATTGACTGTTAGATGAAAACCTGATTAGATTCAAGCTAATATATTTCAACCGTTAAATCGAACTTAGCTTGTTATATACAAATGAAATGTAGCTTCATTTATGTTTGAGTAACCGTACCTAAACGTGTACACTTAGTTGGTTCAACAATAGTTAACCAATGGTTAGCCATATGAGCACTTTCATATCAACCTTATTCATCTTCACCATAACTAGTTCAAATAACTCAAAAGAACTAGTTAGAGAGTTGTTCAATTGATTATATCTCATAGAAGTATACAAGACACAATCGAAGAAAAAATAGTTTTGATTCACTCGAATCGATTCATGAACATTATCGCCACGATTGCGTTCCTTAATTTATAAATGTCTTAGTTCACGAATAAAACATTTTTAGAAAATAACCCACTTAATTACGCATAACGGTACGCATACTTAAGTCCTCGGATTGAGCTTGTTTTTTGGTTCACAAACTCCAAAAAAAATTATGGGATGTGAACTTCCGACAGTACGCGTACAGGTACGCAGACTTAGCTCCGGACATCTTAAACCAGTAAAGTACGCATAATTTGGTTCAAGGATTTTGGACTTATACAAGTATGAGTTCATATATAATGTTTATATCCAATCATGGTTATATATTTTAAACTCTCATTTCAATCATTGAAACTTTCTTAGAGGATGTTATATAGTTGTTATTCACAAACTATTTTTCATCAAAGCAATTTTCAAGTTATTGAAATAATCCACATGACTTTCGTCACGAGTAAAGATGAACTTGGACAAACCTAAAGCTTACCAACACATATTTCGAGAAATAGATAAGCGAAATAAAATCGGCTCGAAATAGAAATTGTGTATAATCGAAGTCTATATTGCAATACGACTTTTGTCTCAAGATAGGAGATAGAGTAGATAGACTTTTGAGTGATAGATAAGTTCAAGTCTCCACATACCTTTTTATCGATGAAGTTCCACCAGTTCCTTGAGTAGTCCTTCGTCTTTGCATGATGAACGTCGTGGAGTCTAGAGCTCAACTACACTTACTATCCTAGTCTGAGACTTAGCTATAAGTAGATTAGAAATCAAGGCTTATAGTTTTGGAAACTAAACTTGATAAACAAGATTGAGATAGCAACGCTTGCGAGTTCAACCGAGCAGTGCTCTAATACTTTAGATCTGGGTACCTCTGACCACGAGGGAATCTCATTGAGAATTTAAGGAAAACGAATCTTACAAAACATTTAATAGCCTTTTATCTTGGGGGATCTGACACCTGTTTTCAATCATTTTCAACATTTAAGATTGTTTTTTCCAAGGGTGTCATAAGAAATTAAATACCCATCTTTTCAAACGTCAATCTAGTACTTTATCTGAAAAAGCTGCATAGCCGTCTTCTGTGTCAGAGCATTAATTGCTACTTTTAACGAAGACACCCTAGCAGCGAACTTTGTCGTTTTTTTTGTGACACAGGGTAGAAAAAAGCCGAAGGTATTCAGAAACCAAGTGATGTACCAACAAGTTCACGACCTGATGTTACAAGAGGCAGATCTCAAAACCCGTCTCGAAAAAATCATAGGAATGAAGCGGAGGACGGACAAAGCGAGATAGCAAGAAGAACGGCTGCTAACAAACCACGTACTCCTACTGAAGGGATGGGGCAAACATCGGGAGCACAACTTACATACGGCATGCCGTTACTGGAATATCCCGATGTTACGAAGCCACCTGCGACCAACGAAGGGTTACCCAGAACCTTAGTTCCTACGGGACTGTTGATGGTGGATTTTAGTTCAGGGATAAAATTGTAAAAACAAATTTAATGCGCTGACATCCTACAAAGGGTAAAGCCATTTAATTTGCTGACATACTACAAAGGGTAAAGCCGTTTTATAAGCGATGAGTGCAGAAAACCTCTCCGCTTTATTTATTCTAAGCAATTCAATAAATACATAAAATTCACCCAGAATGGTGCGTGTAACAACAATCCCAAATATTCTGTGAATTTTTAGCATTATTAATGCATGATTTGCCTAGTATTTCCTGTGTTGTTCTCAGCAGAACTCTCATTATTGGCATGGCATGACGACTGAGTGTTTACTCTCAACAGAGTAACATGAATCTCCAAGAGTTAATATCGAGATGTGCACGAAATACCCGTACAAGATACACCATTTTCTAACAAAGAGAATCTCGTATCAGCGCTTTTGGTTAGCTTGATCGAGCATATTTAATTTCCTTAAGGGAAATCTAGACTGTCCATGTCAGTCTCAGAAACGATCACGGCCACGCAAGTTGGACGCATGATTTAACCAGCCTAGCCAAACCCTAGCAGGAGTAGGCGATCACCGTGATGACCACCGACAGGCCCACTTATGCCCACAGCCGGCCGAACACCACGTCACACTTCCCAGCGCGCCAAACTCCAGCCCTAAAATAAGGTGGTCGAGCTGCTTTGGAAGAAGCTCGAACGAGCAAGACTATTCATGGAAGTCTTAAAACCATCACAACCTTCCAACTTCACCAGCCTGGTTGGACAGATTAGATCATCCCAGGATTGATCAGGGAAGCACTAATGCACACATTAGGGGGACCACTCCTCACCCACCTGATCGTTTTTCTCACGACCTAGCTCTAGATCAATGAACGCTTGCTCGAAATATGGCTGACGTGATGCTTAAAGGGTCGCGGAAATCCCACTAGCGTCTTAAATCGATCACAACCATCCAACTTCGCCAGCATGTTTGGATGGCTTAGATCACGCCTAGGACCATCGGGCAGGAACACATAAGTTCATCGTCGGCCCAACATGGGCCCCGCACGATCGGTCTCCCCAAAGAAGGAGCATAGCCTGCCAAACCGTTTGGCCAAAGTTGCAAACGCGTGACTGATCCAAAACCCTAATTAGGGTTTGTGGCATTACATATATATCTCAGTTTGATCATGACCATCCATCTTCGCCAGCTCGGATGGAGGGTATATATATAGACTAAGGAGGTCCGGAGAGCATCAACATGATCACCGTGGGCCCACTTGCGCATGTAACCGGTCGGCCAAGGTGGACCATGGCCAGGTGCATCGAAACGCGCGCCTAAATATGGCATGGCCCCCCTAAAATCCTTTGCGGCAAAGTATTTCTGTTGCAAATCGATCACGAACACTCACTTTTGCCAGACAAATTGAGTGGCCTAGATCGCACCTCCGCGAGACAGAGTGGCATGGACTTGTACACCGGCAAGCCGTCTACACGCATGCGCGGTCGGTCCCACCAAAAACTTTGTCCATGCTTGATTTCGTTCAAGCTAAAGAGTGATGCTTGCACACCTCTTTAAAACCCTAAAATCCATCAACGGTCGCAAACATATTGACGCAGATCATCTCGTCCATCCAACTTTGCCAGCTTGGTCGGACAGCCTAGGTTAAGAGTTAAAAAGCCAATGAGGAACCTTGGTGATCACCGTCCGTCACTCTACCACATGGAGTGATGGGCAAAGGGATGGTCTTCCCATGCGGCCTTCAAACAATCCGTTGAAGATGTTTGAACATGCTGCTATTTTAAGACGCTTAATCCGCGACTTACTTTATTAAGCTTTAAAACAGAGATGCTTTATACATATTGATCATATTCGATGCATTACATGCATAGAATATACAAGATATTTTATGAATATCGATTTCTTAAATAACTTAGTTATTTAACCTAATAACATCACGTGCTATTTCCTGTGGGTCCCACAACTCGACCCACTTACTCGAGATATCAAACATGTCACAAACAGAGGGATACTATCTGGGTATTGGTCTGGCGTTTTACAGCGTGCGGCATGCAACGCTCCCATATATAAGAACGTGTCAGGAGGCATGGACGGTTAAGATGATGAGGGAAGTGGGCTAAGAAGTGATCGTGCAATCACCTACACGACCCCACTACTCCTTTACTCAACTTCCTCCACTTCCTACGAGATGAGGGTTTGCCCTCAATGACTTGTATAAATAGGTCATTCGCCTATTTCCAAATAAGACGAACAAACACAGAAAAACCAAGTATTGTCATCAGTATCCAGAAAACACCAGAACTGATAGCTTTCATTGTGCAAGCCAGTTCATCATTCTGTTACAAGTCATAAACAACCAACACCTTCATAACCTCAACACCTTCTTTTCTTCCCTCCCTAAGATCAACCCCATCTCCTTCACTTTGTGACCGAAGCAAGTCTGGAACGACCATTTCTTGGTTTAGGACAGAATTGTATAGATTGATCTCTCGAATCAAAAGCACTCCCGTGCAGTGCATTTGTTTAGGGTTTAGATTCGTTTCTCATCCGCACACACCAAAATTAACCAAAACCAATAGAAACAGTTTTCACCCATAAACAATTGGCAACCATAGTGGGAGATTAATCTCTCGGTTGTGAATCAATTTCTTCAATACCCAATTCCGTTTGGTTGATTTCAAAATGGTTGGTCTTAGGACTCCCCCAACAACTTCAAATCTTGGTCGAAGTTCCTCCAATGGAGATACCCTTCTTCCCGACGGTGTATCTGATGGTGTAACCGGAAGAATCCCAACATTGGTCGAATTAGAACGGGTGCAGGAGGTTCAGACGAAGAACATGGACCTGATAAAAAAATAAAATAAACGGCATACTCGATCCCCTCATCAAGATGACATCATATATGAGCGGTTCTCCTGTCACGGAGATTTATACACTGGGAGATTTCACTATGAACCATAGGTTGGTGGATCAGGAACCGACTTCTCTAGTGGAAAGTTTATGTGAACTTTTACACCTCTCGAAGAATCATCGGACGGAGACGTTTGCTGCAATCAACCAGATATCCCTGGACGTGCATTTAAACCCTTTGCTTCTGGAAGACTCAAAAACACCAGAGATGTCTGTGAATAATGTTACATTTATGGAAGAAGACATGATGGCGGAAAAAGGTCACAATCGGGCCCTACAAGTTACTGCATGCATCAAGTATTCAGAGTTCAAGAAGGCCCTCATCGACATGGGAGAGTTGTGATTACTCTGAAGACACTCAGGACGACCAAGGTTCGCCCAAGCAAGATCGTGCAACATCCTACCACGATGACAGACTTTGAAGGAAACCAAACCAACACGTACGGGTATGTCAATCTGAATTTATATGCAGGGCCCGTCCAATCAAAGGTGAAATTCGAAGTCATAGAAAAGGAGCCTGACTACCATATGATACTGGGGAGACCATGGCTTCATGACAATAGGATCGTACCCTCGACGTATCACCAATGCCTGAAGACTATGCTGAATAAAGAAGTCGTTCACATTCCTACATCATTGTCTCCTTATGCACCAATATGTGGAGTGGAATTGTTTGAACCAAGAGAAGCTTCGCACGAAGAATCAGACAAAGTTCATTGCATCCCACTCCCCACGTGGGCGTCAATCCAGGAGGAGGACCGACTTGCATCATCGAAGGCTAAGCCCCACGATGCATCTTTGCTGCAAAGGCGTACCAATTCTTCTTCATCACGTGAATCCACGACCCATGCTTACACTAAGAGGGAGCGAACTTTTGTGGCGAGCCGTGATCAGAAAGGGAAGACCGTGTACTGACGCCCGCTGTTATCAATTAGTAGGGGAGACTGTTACCCAGTCTCTCCGCCCAATGGGATGCAACAACAACGACGAGCCACAAGAAGAAGTGCTAGATGCTCCACGATATCTACAAGATGGCACCAACTCCAAAACTGATGAGATCGAAATCGTTAACATCGGGAATGAGGAATCTCCTAGGCCTATCTCCATCATCTCAACCTTGTGTACGGATGAACGCATGAAGTTCATGGAACTTCTCAAAGAGTACCATGACATATTCGCTTGGACGTATGAAGAAATGCCCGGTTTAGATGAAAAATTGGTCACTTATCATCTACATGTCATCCTGGATCCAAGCGGGTTAAACAGTCTCCGAGGCAGTTCAGACACGAGGTAGAAGAGCAAATCAAGACTGAGATTCAGAAGTTGCTAGCTGCTGGCTTCATCAAACCCATTCATCATCCAACCTGGTTGGCTAATTTGGTTCCGGTAAAAAAGAAAAATGGACAGATCAGGTGCTGCGTGGATTTCAGATACTTGAACAGATGCTTCCCCAAAGATGATTTTCCTCTAGATAACATCGACATGTTAGTGGATGTCACCAGCGGACACGGCGTGTTCTCCTTCATGGATGGATATAGTGGCTACAATCAGATAAGAATGTATGAGCATGACGCGAGTAAGACATCTTTTCGAACTCCTCTCGGAAATTTTATTATACTGTAATGCCATTTAGTTTAAAGAATGCCGGTGCAACGTATCAACGCGTTATGACGGAAATCTTCCAAGACATGATGCATAAGCAAGTTGAAGACTACATGGATGATATAGTAGTCAAATCAAAAGTTCGGGCGTCCCACACATGAGTCTTACAACAAGTGTTCGAAAGATTCCGTGAATACAAGTTGAAGATGAATCTTTTGAAATACGCTTTCGGCCTTTCTTCAGGAAAATTTCTGGGATTCCAGGTGACTTCTGAGGGAATCAAAGTGGACCCATCCAAGATCCAAGCTATCCTCATGATGCCTCCTCCGCGAACTGTGAAGGAACTTCAAAGATTCATGGGCAAGGTGAACTACATTCGACGTTTTATACCTGGTTTAGTCCAGCTTGTTGCTTCATTCACCCCTTGCTGAAGAAAGGATCAAGTTTCATCTAGACCGCACTACAACAGTTTCGGAAGATCCAACGAATATTGTCATCTCCAAATCATCATAAAGGGTTCGCCTATTATGTCATCCCGAACGAGAGCGAGCCCGGGATATATTCAGATCTATTGAAGCCGACACCTAAAAGAAGCAGCCTCGAGAAGATAGCGATGCCACATCATCATGTCGAGAAATAATCCGCAGCTTGGGCGAATCACTCTGTCAGACTTAAGAGGAATGCTTCAGAGAAACAACGAACATCCAAATGATTATGTCAAGAGGTCCTGAATTCAGGCACTAGAGCGTCAGGATCCAAATGTGACTGAACAACAAGTGGTGTAATTGTGCATCAATAGGATGGTACCTGTCTATCGTACTTTGTCGAAGAACCTGCGCTTTGAGACATCCTCTGAACTCCATGAAGCTGTTAAACGCTCAGTTGTGACAGAACCTTCCCTACTAGAAAGAACAAGCCTGCCAGTAATGAAGAGCCTCATGATGTTCGTGGAAGCATACATCTCACCAACAGGTAATACAACCTTCAGCCTTCTGTAAGAAGTTTCGCTGAAGCAGCAAGAGGAAAACCACCGAGATACAACATCCTGCGCGTACAAAATCGCCAAATCCAACTCAAGTACCACAATCACGACTGCCACAATGATGAAACAACGTCCAAGATACTCCATATCTGTATCGATGGCAGAAGCATCAATGAGAGAAGCTTTCAGAATTTCGTCTCCCGTAGAAGAAGTAGTTGCGTTACCAAAGGAGATTGCACATGGGACTTGAGAGGTACATACATATTCTCCAGTTTCATCATATTTGCAGAACCTATTAGTTAAGTAATTCGCATGAAGGAACTTCCCTACTCCTCAAAGACACGATCCAAAATGATAATGGCAAAGGAGTGTGACCGGGGACTGCTTAGCACTGCCCATCTCAAAGATGGTGAATTTAGAAAGATGCAACCACGCTATCATTGTCAAAGATGCCCAAAGACGAGGATATACTCAAGAGAGCAGGCGTATTGTCAAAGACCAGTGATGTTTCTGGAGTCTATGAAACGCAATGCAGACATAAAGACGGCCTCATGAACCCAGCATGACAACGTATATCAAGTCGAAGACTCAGTAGATACTCATGGGAAGGGGAATGTATCCCTATTTTTCATTTAACGAGTCAACATCAAGGAAGCTATCGGTTCCATCATTAGCTTTTCCCTCTAATAACGAGACAAGCTCTACCACTATATGAAGACTGCCAATGCCCGCGCTTCACCATAGCAACAACCACTACGGACAGAGTCAAGGACTTATTCAACACAAGAGAGATGGTCAATCCAGAAACATGTAATTCGCAAGGGAAAGTCAAACTGAAGAAGAAGCTGCTTCAATGCTCTCTCCAGAAGAAGGCGCTTCAACTCTCTCCAGAAGAAGAAGGCGCTTCAACTCTCTCCACAAGAAGGCGCTTCAACTCTCTCCAGGAGAAGGCGTTTCAGCTCTCTCGCTATAAGAAGCTGCTTCAACGCTCTCTCCGGGACCCGTTTCGATGTTCGCTTCAGAAGCTTCTTTAACTCTTCATAAGAAGAAGCCTCTTCAATACTCTCTGCAGAGGAAGACGCTTCAACGCTCTCCAGAAGAAGCCGCTTCAACGCTCTATCCATAGGAATCCGCTTCAACGCTCGCAAGAAGAAGCCTCTTCAATGCTATCTTCAGAGGAAGACGCTTCAACGCTCACCTGGATGCCTCTTGAACGTGATGTGTTTCAAGGACAGGACGACCCATCTTTCCTGGTAACATCTAACTTTGTCTCATAAGTTTTATCTTTATTTGTCACAATCTAATGCTTACCCCACAATAGTGTAAAACCAAATTTAATGTGCTGACATCTTGCAAAGGGTAAAGCCGTTTGATAAGCAATGAGTGCAGAAAACCTCTCCGCTTTATTTATTCGAAGCTATTCAATAAATACATAAAATTCACCCAGAATGGTGCATGTAACAACAATCCCAAATATTCTGTGAATTTTTAGCATTATTAATGCATGATTTGCCTAGTATTTCCTGTGATGTTCTCAGCAAAACTCTCATTATTGGCATGGAATGACGACTGAGTGTTTACTCTCAGCAGAGTAACATGAATCTCCAAGTGTTAATATCGAGATGCGCACGAAATACCCGTACAAGCTACACCATTCTTTAACAAAAAGAATCTCGTATCAACGCTTTTGGTTAGCCCGATCGAGCATATTTAATTTCCTTAAGGGAAATCTAGACTGTCCATGTCAGTCTCAGAAACGATCACGTCCACGGAAGTTGGCCGCATGATTTAACCAGCCTAGACAAACCCTAGCAGGAGTAGGCGTTCACCGTGATGACTACCGGCGGTCCCACTTATGCCCCCAGCTGGTCGAACACCACGCCACACTTCCCAGCGTGCCAAACGCCATCCCTAAAATAAGGTGGTCGCGCTGCTTTGGAAGAAGCTCGAACGAGCAAGACTGTTCAGGGCAGTCTTAAAACCATCACAACCGTCCAACTTCACCAGCCTGGTTGGACGGATTAGATCATCCCACGGTTGATCAGTGAAGCGCTAATGCATACATTAGAGGGCCCACTCCTCACCCACCTGATCGGTTTTCTCACGACCTAGCCCTAGAGCAATGAACGCTTGCTCGAAGTATGGCTGACGTGATGCTTAAAGGGTCGCATAAATCCCACTAGCGTTTTAAATCGATCACAACCATCCAACTTATCCAGCATGTTTGGATGGCTTAGATCACGCCTAGGACCATCGGGCAGGAACACATAAGTTCACCGTCGGCCCAACATGGGCCCCGCACGGTCGGTCTCCTCAAAGGAGGAGCATATCCTGCCAAACTGTTTGGCCAAAGTTGCGCACGCGTGACTGATCCAAAACCCTAATTAGGGTTTGTGGAATTACATAGATATCGCAGTTTGATCATGACCATCCATCTTCGCCAGCTCGGATGGAGGGTATAAATATAGGCTAAGGGGGTCCGGAGAGCATCAACATGATCACAGTGGGCCCACCTGCGCATGTAACCGGTCGACCAAGGTGGACCATGGCCAGGCGCCTCGAAACGCGCGCCCAAAGATGGCATGCTGTGGCCCCAAAAAATCATTTGCGGCAAAGGATTTATGTCGCAAATCGATCACGACCACTCACCTTTGCCATACAAATTGAGTGGCTTAGATCACACCTCCGCGAAACAGAGTGGCATGGACTTGGACACCGGCAAGCCGTCTATACGCATTCCCGGTCGGTCCCACCAAAAACTTTGTCCATGCTTGATTTCGGTCAAGCTAAAGAGTGATGCTTGCGCACCTCTTTAAACCCTAAAATCCATCAACGGTCGCAAACATGTGCCGCGGACCATCTTGTCTGTCCAACTTTTCCATTTTGGTCGGACAGCCTAGGATAAGAGTTAAACAGCTAATGAGGCACCTTGGTGATCATCGTCTATCGCTCTACCACAGGGAGTGATCGGCCAAGGGATGGCCCGCCCATGCGGCCTTCAAACGATCCCTTTAAGATGTTTGAACATGCTGTTATTTTAAGATGCTTAATTCGCGACTTACTCTATTAAGCTTTAAAACAGCGATGCTTCATACATATTGATCATATTCGATGCATTACATGCGTAGAATATACACGATATTTTATGAATATCGATTTCTTAAATAACTTAGTTATTTAACCTAATAGCATCACGTGCTATTTCATGCGGGTCCCGCAACTCGACACACTTACTCGAGACATCAAACATGTCACAAACTGGGGGATACTTACTGGGGTATTGGTTTGGCGGTTTACAGCGTGCGGCGTGCAACGCGCCCATATATAAGAACGTGTCAGGAGGCATGGACGGTTAAGATGTTGAGGGAAGTGGGCTAAGACGTGATCGTGCAATCATCTACATGACCCCACTACTCCATCACTCAACTTCCTCCACTTCCTACGAGATGAGGTTTTGCGCTCAATGACTTGTATAAATAGGTACTTCGCCTATTTCCAAACAAGACGAACAAACACAGAAAAACCAAGTGTTGTCATCAGTATCCAGAAAACACCAAAAATGATAGCTTTCATTGTGCAAGCCAATTCATCATTCTGATATAAGTCATAAACAGACAACACCTTCATAATCTCAACACCTTCTTCGTTTTCCTCCCTAAAATTAACCCCATCTCCTTTAATTTGTGACCGAAGCAACTATGGAACGGCCATTTCTTGGTTTAGGCAAGAATTGTATAGATTGATCTCTCGAATCAAAAGCACTCCCGTGCAGTGCATTTGTTTAGGGTTTAGATTCGTTTCCCATCCACACACACCCAAATTTACCAAAACCAGCAGAAACAGTTTTCACCCATAAACAGGGACGAGGGTTGGGAAACCTAACTCCAATCCAGATAGGTACCGATGCTCCGGTGATAGAAGAAGGCGTGGATGACTCTGAGGATCCAGATACTCAGGGTGGTGGAATCCACAATGAAGAACAAATAGCAGTGCAGGAAGCAGCTTTGCTACTACGTAACAAGGAGCACGAGGATGCAATGCACGTGATGGCTCAGGAAAAACAGGACCTGAAATATATGCTGGAGGTGCATATCGAAGGTTCCCTAACTCACCCTCCTTTGAAGAAGGGTGAGAACGGAGCTATCTTAGGAAGACGAAGGGGGGATCTTAACCTACCAAAGGCAAACCCACCAGGGGGATCCATATACCACGCCATGATCCAGACGAGGTGGATCCAACTTACAAGCCCTCTCAGTCTTATTATGATGAGACATTTTCTAGAGATGCTCACAATGTGAACATGGTCATGGAGCAAATGGAGAAAATGCGGAAAGAAATACAAGTATTGAAAACTGGCCTCTCAGGAGCAAGGCTAGAGGAGGTACTCCAAGAATCGACGACATCTCTGTTGTCCTTTCGCATTTAGAGGGAACCTATCCCTGTGAAATGCCCTATACCTACGTTTCAGGAATACAATGGTACCTCAGATCCCGCAGCCCACCTACGGTACTATACTCGTGTCTTTGCCCATTGGGAAAGAAATGAGATAGTACTTTGTAGGTACTTTCCTGCAAGCTTGACGGGATTGTTAGAGCATTGCTCGGTCGAACTCGCATGCGTTGCTATCTCAAGCATGTTTGTCAATTTTAGTGATCAAAACTATAAGTCTTGATTTCTAGTCTACTATAGGTAAGGTCTCGGAATAGGATAGAAAGTGTAGTTTAGATCAAGAAATCCATGGAAATCATCATATAAGACGAAGGACTACTCAAGGAACTGGTGGATCTTCATCGACTAAAAGGTATGTGGAGACTTGAACTTATCTATCACTCAAGAGTCTATTTATCTCCTATCTTGAGACAAAAGTCATTTTGCTATGTAGACTACTTAGATTATACGCATTTGGTATTTCGAGTCGAGCTTCCTCGCCTATATATTTCTCGAAATATGTGTTGGTAAAGCTTTATCTTTAGCCAAGTTCATCTTTACCTAGTGACGGAAGTCATGTTATGTTTCAATCACTTTGAAAATTGCTCTGACGAGAAATGGTTTGTGAATAACAACTATATAACGTCCTCTGAGAATGTTTCAATGATTGAAATGAGAGTTTAGACTATATAACCATTTGGAGGATATGAGCATTATTTTGGAAACACATATATGTATAAGTCCTTATTGCTTGAACCGAAGTTTGTGAACTTTGTTGATCAAGTGAATCGGAGAAGTGCATGAGTTAAGTCCGAAAACTCAGTCTGCGAACCCGCGAAGTTCTCAAACCCGAGAATTTCTGCTGGAGTTTGTGAACTCCATCCAGGAACTTAAGTCTGCGAACCCAGTCCGCGAACTTGAGTAGGTTATGTCTAAAAACGATGTTTAGTGAACTTATCTTTATAAAGCAAACCATGGATATATAGTTCATAAACTGATTCATGTGAATCAAATCGTTTTTGCTTCAATTGTGTCTTGTGTAGTACATAAGATTTCCTTGCAATTGAACAACTCTCTAACTAGTTCATTTGAGTCATTTGAGTCATTTGAACTAGTTATGGTGAAGAAGAACATGGTTGATATGAAAGTGACCATATGGCTAACCATTTGGTTAACTATTATTGAACCAACTAATGTACAAGTTTGGGTACGGTTACACAAGCCCAGGAACGTGCATTTCATTTGTGTATAACAAGCTATGTTTTCGATGTAACGATTGATAAATATTAGCTTATATCTAATCAGGTTTTCATCTAACGGTGAATATTGAATGCTTTGTTACTAAGCTAACATTGATTGCAAACCCTGATTTGAAAGACTATATAAGGGAGAACTCTATCAACTGGGAAACCTAATACCCACACATTCTGCGTGATACTAGTTGTGCTAAGCTAGAGTCGATTCTCCTTTAACCTTTGGTTTCTTCTTCTAAACCAGGTTAACGACTTAAAGACTTCATAGGGATTGTGAAGCCAGACAGATACTACTTTTCTTGTAGTTGTGTGATCTGATCTTGCTGTTTCTATCATACGAGTATAATTGTAATAATTGGCTTAATATTTCTATATCCTATAGGCAAGATAAAAATTAATCCCAGACATCTTCGTCTCATCGTTTGTGATTCCATAATTATTATTTTTCGCTGCATCGATTAAGACTATTGTGAGGTGACTGATAATACTAGGTTGTTCTTGGGAATATAAGACCGGTTTTTCAATTAGTTCATGTTCACCTTGATTTATCAAAAGACGGAACAAAACTCATAGGTATATTCGTGGGAGACGTATTTATCTATTATCATAGACTTTTCTGTGTGATACAGATTTGTTTATTAAAGTCTTCTACTTTGGATCGTAGCAACTCTTAGTTGTGGGTGAGATCGGCTAAGGGAATCAAGTACGTAGCATCCTGCTGGGATCAGAGACGTATGAGCATAACTGTACCTTAGATCAGTGTGATATTGGTTGGGGTTCAATTACAGTCCAGACCGAAGTTAGTTTGGAGTAGGCTAGTGTCTGCAGCGACTTAATACAGTGTGTGTTCAATCTGGACTAGGTCCCGGGGTTTTTCTGAATTTGCGGTTTCCTTGTTAACAAAATTCTGGTGTCTGTGTTATTACTTTTCCGCATTATATTTGTTTATATAATTGAAATAATACAGGTTGTGCGTTGGTCAATCAATTAGAATATCCGACCTTTTGGTTGTTGATTTAAATTGATTGACACTTGGACATTGGTCTTTGGTACCATCCAAGTTTATCTCTCTTGTATTTAAATTGAGACTCGCAGTTTGCTCGAGTAAGATTTAAATCGAGAGATAGAGATAAAAACTCTTTGATATACTTTTCTATTGATTGAGTCTAACTGTCTAGTTGATTCTATAGAAAGTATATTGGAGTTTGTCCATACAGATTGCTAAGCGAAATTTTGGGTGTGGTTGTTAGACCCCCGCTTTTTCAGGGATCAGCATTGGCGTGGTAGGACAACTTACCGGCGCACTCAATTAACTCCTTTGATCAGTTGTCTACGTTGTTCTTAAAGACATACATGTATAACAAATCTACAAGGGCAGGGTTAGATAGGCTATGTTGGAGCATAGCTTGGTTGAACCCACCAAGCGTTGGTATGTCAAGTTTGATTGTCATATTTTAGTGAATCAAAACTCATTTAAAGAGTAGCTTGATTTTACTAGAGTCAACTTCGTATAGGTTAGCTAGAAAGTCACTAGGATATGAGACTTACAAGTATTACATGAAGACTTGAAGAATGTGAATAAGTAAAGAGCTACAACGACGACATCATCCTTCCACTTGAGGTTAGTAATATTTTACTTGAATTATTTCATTCCTAACGTATCTTTCAAGTCGTGCATATTGAAAACATAACTGCGAAGCTGTGAATGACTATACTCTAGTTAGACATAGTATTAAGGAATTGCAATACGAAGTATAACGTCTATCTTTTGAACTTCGTATATAAGACATCGACATAATCGTATGGATGCTTTTGTGATTATGTTTATGGGTATGGGTGAATATTTCGTCATAGGAAACAATGTTTCACATTCGTTTAAAGGAAGTATAATTCATAAACTTGTTTTATGAATCGAAAAGGAAATCGCTAGGATTATTGGTATTGTTATTCATTGAAAATATTTGGATTACCAATATGTGTGTTTATTATAACTGCTCATAACTTGTTTATGTATCTTGGTAAAACTATTCACAAGGCCTGACTTTTGTATTGATACGACTTTTAATAGTGAAACTGATCCTAAGTAATCACCTGAGATGTTATGATCGATATTTTTAATTGGTGTGACCATTCCTAGTCATTCGGTAACCTATCCTAGAACTTGGTTTGTACTAATAACAAGACGTGTAATCGATTCTTGTAGTAGGTTAACAAGTTTTAGTAATTGGTGTGACCGATCTTATAGCTTGTGCAACCGATCACAAGTATGTACCATAAATAAGTGGTAACCGATCCTGGTACTTAGTTAAAAATATTTTGGAAACTAATGTGACCGATCCTAGTAGCCACTTAGAGGTAGAACCGAAACTTGTTTTGGTAGAACCGTTAAACCCATGAATGGTGGTTGTTTTTGATCAATCACATAGTTCTTGGAAAATAAAAATTAGTAATGTGCATTTACTAATTGGAGATTTTCTACTGAGATTTCGGTCAATATTTGGACAAAGCATTTCCTGAAATTATGGAAACCAAATTTGGAAATATATTTCATATCTTGAGAATATTTTAGGTTTTGGCTTGGTGTCCAAACTTCCTTGGTCTATAAATATTGAAGTTTGCATTTCAAGCAAACTAATCCTCAAAGCAGCAAAACTACCTATTTGTGTTGTTATTGGTGGAGCCGTCTATTCGGAGAGGAAAGTACCCTAATTAGGCGAAATCTCTTTCGACCGCTCGTTTTAAAGACTTCTTTGGGATTGGGAAGTTCTACGAGTATCGTTGGTGGGAAACTAGATAATTGCAGTTTATTATTAGTTTTCGATTGATTTGATTGACTAACAGTTGTTGAACTTTGATTGCACCTAGTTTGTTTATGCTTGAGAATCTTCTCTTCTGATATAAGATTCACTCAAACTAGATCGAAGTTTTGACGGGGATCTTTAGACTGTTTGTAGATCTAAAGACTTCTTGTGATAATCCATTATTAACAGACTCCGTTCTTTGTGTGATTGATCACAAGAGATTTAAGTTGATTGTGTGCAGGTGTTTATTAAAGATCTAAGTAGATATGAAGACGAAGAAGATTTCTGATTTGGGTTCATAATCTTTGGTGTGCATAAAACTTAATTGGCTGGGGATCCAACTATAATCGGTTTATCTTTGTGACAACCTTGATTGATTAGTTGAGTAGATCTGCATCAATACGTTTCTTTGCGATTCAAAGTATTGATTGCAAAGTATTTTCAATTACTTTGGTAGTTGTTATTGGATATATCTAAGAACCTGACAAAGGAGTTTATTGGGATAAACGAAAAAACCTTTTGTCAAACTCATATCACGTTGTTTGAAAAGAGTTGTTACCGAACAGATTTGTTGTTCCTTTACTGTTTGGAATACGAACCAAATGAATTGTTCCAAGTGCGTGACTTATTGCAAGTTGGAGGTGCAGGGATACAGACATAACTAGGTGAACTATAGGTTTAGTTGCTTGGTCTCAACTATACGAAGTTGGTTTATATTATGTATAACAGCTTAATCCTTAGAGTATTCAATTCTGGACAAGGTCCCGGGGTTTTTCTGCATTTGTTGTTTCCTCATTAACAAAATCTCGATGTGTCTTTTACTTTTCTATTTCCGAAATTATAATTATATTTATTATAATTAGAAGTAAAATACACAAACATTAATTCCTATTTACTTGATAGCAATCCTATTGTGTTTGGTTAAGTTCGACCTATTATCAAGTAAACACACTTCGTTGTTGTATTGTCTTGATCTTGTATCCATAGTCAATCACACAAGTTATCTTGTTGACGTATTGTCTCGATCTCATATCCATAGACGATCACACGAAGTGTGAACCGATTAGTTGTATTGTCTGGACTGAGTCCATAGACAATCACTTTCGGAGAAAGGACTTATAGGTGAAAAAGTTTTAGATTAAGGTATATTTGGGTACCCTCGTATTTCCAGGCTATTTGTTTTAGCTATCGGACCCCGGGAAACATTGATGCAATATACAGACAGGTGGATAAAAACGTGCCAAGCAATCGGGAAAGTCAATCCAGAAATTAACATTAATTGCTATAAGTACGGATTTGATAGAACCTCGTCTATCTTCGTGGAGCTTCACAACCGATCCCTCGATTCCGAAGGAGAGCTTCGGGTTATCCAAGGTCACTACATCAGACTTGAAGAAATCCAGAAGGATAACCTCAAAGTGCAAACCAAAGCAACAGAAGCTCCGCAGCGAACCAACTCTCTGGAACCAATTCCGGAGATACCTAAGAGACAGAACGAAACCGGGGGCAGAACCAACTCTCTGGATAAAAGATCAAAATATGGAGATAGTAAATGAAGAGGAAAGGGAAGGGAGGATTTTGTAGATAAAGTCTACAAAAAGCTAAACACAACCTTCTCACACATTCTAAACAAGCAAGGGGCGAAGCCGGGCTTTCCCTACCCTAACACTAGGGGAAAGCAACGGATAAAACAAAGGATGCTAAGGAGTAATGTGAATACCACCAGTACTAAGGGCATACAACTGACACATGCTATCACCTGCGGAACACAATTCAGAGATTCATAGACAAAGGCAAGTTCATGGAGTATGTGCAGATACAACCTGCTGAAACTGAGGTAGCCCCCAAGAAAAGGGTGGAGTTACCACAATACGACAAATAAATTAACATGATCACATTCTCAACCGGCGGTCAGGAGGAGCTACTCGAAGATATCCTCGAGCTAGCTCTAAACAGAAGGAATCTAGAAGCCCACGGAGTATTCAAGTTAAGTGGACCACCAACTAGCACTTGGGAAGAAGGATCAACCTAAATCGTTAAAACAATCTTTTTTTCATTATCAATTGATTGAGATTTTCACTACAGACTCTCACTCTTTATAGCTAGGTTTCCCTAACTAGATCTAACGATCACTAAGCTACACAGATGGTTACGTCCCAACCATCCATTACAACTATCATTAACTAATAATCATTTTTAATTAACTACTAACAACAATTAGTATTAAAGACTAACTACCCCCATGATTATGATAAGGGCCCCCTCTTGTGCAGGTACAGGACATTCCCTACTCCTTGGGAACATCCTTGTCCTCAAGGATGTGAACGGAGTTGTCAGCACTCTCCTCTCTTGTGCAGGTACATGTTGGTAAGCATCCGAGGCTGCAGCTTCCAAAATAGCGAGTGAAATATTTAATAGTCGCGAGAACATGCCTATTGTCCGCAAAACACTCAGCAAAGGAAATGGCCACCAGGTAGGAGTTCTTTCTGTAAAGTCCACATATTGACCTGAACCTGGTTGTGTTGAGTTGTCCATGGTAAACTACAGGCCTAAAAGCATCAACACCTCCAGCTGGATAAGTACTCATACCAACACCCCTATTCATATTAGCGTTGGACTTAGGTGAGAGTGACCGGTGGAGCTTCTCCATTTCACCTATAGCTACCCTAAACTGACATGGAGTAAAGCCCTTGGACGGAAACTGCGAGTGTTGAAGAGTCAGCTGTGGTAGTAACGGTAGGAGAAGCAATGAAATGGTGTAGATTGCAGTGTGAATTCCACTAAAGGGGTTGTGCTTATAAAGTGTCTTCACATGAGCGAGAGTAGTGACTCGGATATGCAACTGGCCATACAGTTCTGATACACTGCCAAACCCATTTTTCCTTGTCATTTGTAGTATCGAAATGAACCTGAGAATATAACCTTGCTGTGACATTTTGTTAACCAGCGGACTAGCATCACACCGTTCTCCAGTTATAACAAACTCAAGTGCTCCAAGGAACAGAATCAAAAAATGGTACCTAAATGCTATAATCAACTCATGAGCAGAGTTATCAGCACAAGCATCCGTGAAAATCAACCCATTACGAACAATCAAACAAGAAGTAAGGTGGAAGTTGGAAATATGTCTATCATAAACACACCACCACTCAGTAGGTTCAATTTATTTACCACGATCAAGTATGAGGCGAATATACTCAGCATTAGGTAAGATAGCACATATAGAAGTAATCAAAAGTATGTATAGGAAGAAGTATACCTTGCTGAAGTCGATTCTGTAGGAAGGAATTTGTGTAAGAAGCATATAAAAATAAGTTACATTGAAATTATGATTTCTTGTATTGCAATGTTTCTCCACATAATATGCAACGCCTTCACTAATCGAAAATATCCTATAAACCTCGGATGTAAGCACATTTAGTTGGAGATGAGCATCAGTACAAATAAGTAAGTTAACTTCTGTAGGTTTTGGCAACCAATGCTTGTGCTCTTGTTCCCTTGCACGAATCTCCCACAATTCAGCAAGTATGAATGTTGTAGCATCACCACTATGAAATCTCCAAACTAAACTCTCAGCCAAGTGACTCAAATTTCCAGTTCTTGCAGCCATTGTAACAGTCAGTTTCCTCTCATCAACAATGTCAGCATCAGTAACACATAGAAGAACATTGGATTGTACAAAAATCTGAGTGGTACCCCAAGCTAGGAATCAACAAAAAGATCACATGCTTATAAGAAAAAACACCAGCTGAACTGACCACTTGAGACATTTGCGAAGATGCCAGCCCAAAAAATGCACTAGTTCCAGCACGTTGGTTAAACCAAGTACCCTGATCCATATTGATCCATATCACAATATGAAAAAGACTCCATGATTGCAGATATAAGAACCCATGGTGAAGTATTGTGAAAGTATTGAACATAAGAAACTTAAAGACACATTCAAAACTCATGAAATGGATCTGAGTAACTGCTAATGATCTAAGGGAAGGAACTGAAATCTCATGAAACAAACCCCACTCCGACTGCAAAGGAAGAAGTGATTCTCTCCACATCCCAACCATTTGAAGACACCACAGAAAAACATCACTAATATCACCAGTTTTGAATGCTAACAAGATATAATTCAAAGAGAATAAATGTAATAAAAATCAATGTGTAAGAAATAGTTTATAAACTAAATTACTCTTGTTTGCATCGCTTAAAAATGAACAAACATGTAGAACAAATAAACAAGAAGCAGTTAAACCCAAACTGAATTCACATCCACCAGTAAATTAAGAGCATCCAGGACTGGTTCCAAATTCTTTTTCGCGATCAAATACTCTATTATCAATTAAGAATTTCACACTGGAAACATTTTTGCTCTTGAGGCATACAATATCTATTTCAAACATTTCATCAAGCATCTGCCAAGTAGCACTAGAAACACCATGATACCATGAATCTGACCTGTAGTCATATGCATGAATCAACTTTATATAGTATCCACCCAACAATATCAAGCATACATCAGTTTGAGACATGATTTCAGAATATTCTGTAAAACAAGAAGTCCTGAAAATGACCTCGATCTCTTTTCCTCGATCAAATAATGAACGAGTATAATAAAAAAAAAGAGTAACACAGTCCTTACACTTCAATTTGTTGTCCATAGCGATTAAATCCTTTGAGATTGCAAGGTTTCGCAACTAATTTAACGGTAATTACTCTAGCAAACAAGAGTAACAAAAAGATACCCCACTCAGGCATGTGAACAAACATCTTCTTCGCACCCGGAAATGCAAAATCAGTAACACAGAATCGAGGAAACGAATGTACAAACCGCAAATCTGAGTCATACCCCAGGCTAAGAAGCAATTGAAGAAGTAATTTCTCATAAGCAAGTGATGAGATCACAGAAACACTTACCTCGATCGAATAAGGAGCGAGTGGCAGTAAGGATAGAAGAAGAACAAGCCAGACAGTTGGATTTGCTGTAGAAAATGGATAACAACTCCTTGAAGTATTCATGATTTTCGAATTTCTCCTCAAAAAATTTGATACAAAACTGTATCTCTGTATTATTCATTATGTCAATTGTAACCGGATACAACTCGGAGAAGCTATTGATCTCTAATTTTGAATTTTCTTCAAATTGTAACCTCACACTATGAAGTAAGTCAACATCATCGTTTTCAATGAGGAAGAAAGGAGGAATCAATTCTGATTCGAGAAAATCAGTTACTTCTTCATCGATAGCCGCCATTGGTGTTGTTTCCTCAAATTTAGGTTTAGCAGCATAAGTTGAACCCGGATCTGGTGTGAAATTTGTAGATGAAACAACTGGTATTGAAATTCCCAAATGCTTGCATAGGAAAGAAAACTGAGAATTCAAAGTTTCTTCGACTGACGCACTTGGGTTTTGAGATCTTTCATTTGAGTTTCCAAGATCGTGAATTAGTTACACAAGATCGTGAAGCTTATACCAATTGTCATGTACCTGGGTGCGATGACAAGGTTGATAGATAATTTGAGGATAAACCTCTCTCAATCCAGATGGATCAAACCTATTGGTTCGTAAGAACACAGCCTAAATCGTTAAAACGATCTTTGTTTATTAAGGTTTTCATTACAGACTCTCACTCTTTATAGCTAGGTTTCCCTAACTAGATCTAAGTCTAACGATCACTAAGCTACAGAGATGGTTACATCTCAACCATCCATTACAACTATCATTAACTAAATAATCATTTTTAATTAACTAGTAACAACAATTAGTATTAAAGACTAACTACCACCCTGATTATGATAAGTGCCACTCTCCTCTCTTGTGCAGGTACACGACAAGACGTCAACCAGGAAGTCGAGATGCACAATGATCCGCTTGTAATCACCCTTCCAATCCACGAATGGAATGTTACAAAGGTCCTCATTGATGGGGGGATCTCATTAATGTGTCGTTCTACGAACCTTACTTACATATGGGTTTAACAGCTGAGCAAATTGATTCATCCACTTGCACAATCTACGGTTTCAATGGAGAAGTCTCTAGACCAAAAGGAGAAATTATCTTGCAGGTACGTGTAGGACCCTTAGTGACCAACACAAGGTTCTGCATCGTGGATGCACCTTCGTCCTACAATGTCATTATGGGGCGACTATGGGTCCATCGCTTAAGGGGGACGACTTTGAATTATCATCAATACCTTCAATTCCCAACACCCATGGGTGAAATGGAAATCAAAGGGGATCAACAGGATGCAAGGTTATGCAATATAGCGGAGGTCAGAATCAACAAAGAAAGAGCTGCTGCACAGCAGCATGATAGAAAACGAAGGAGGGGGAATGCCAAAGAAGTGAGGAATGGAGACTTTAAAGTCCCCGAATCCCCCTCAGCTCAGGAAGCAAGCACCTCCTCCACTCCGGTAGCGGACACTTCTGCCAAATGACAATTATAGAAATGCACTCCTCTACAACCTCATAAACCAACCTTTACATCGGTGGAGCCAATAAATAAAATCAACATTGGAACGGAGAAGGAGACAAAGATGATCACCATTGAAACTTTACTAGCAGAGGATGAGGAGATGCAATTGCAAAAGCTACTAAGAGAATACGTAGATATCTTCGCATGGTCAATGGAATACATGCTAGGAATTAACCCGAATTTGGTCTCCCACCACCTTCGGATCAAACAAGAAATTCCACCATTCAAACAGCGTATCCGCAAAGTAGCAGATATCTACCAGGAAGCAGTAGAAAATGAGTTACAAAAGCTCTTAACAATAAGATTCATACGAGAAGTCAAATATCCCACGTGGATGTCTACGACATGGCCCAACAGTTGAGCGAAACAGTTCTGCACTACTGAGAATGTAGCTTGGCAAATGGAGCTGCACATGCCGACGATGTAGCGCCAAATGGCTGAGACAAGAAAGGATACTTAGCACATGCAAAAACTATGAGATAGTGTTGCATATCCTTATTCATAGTTGGCCTATCTCAAGGAAGGAATAAAGGATGAATTGCAAGTCATGGGATGACTTTCGCATAGTCCCAAGCTTTTGCCAAGGCTTGGACTATGCATATGCAACAATGGCGGGGCCAAACGCGCCACTAGTATCAATTTCTCAGGCAAAAGGAATGCAAGTGATGCATATGAAACATGAATTTGAATTAAGAAAGTCAAGACTCAGTTGGCATGATATTTGGATGTTGGCATCCAAATGAGCGAAGTGCGTAGCAGAATGAATAAAGCGCAACCATTGCCAGATACTTATCAGAAGTGCAAGATGAATGATGCGCAACCATTGCCGAAGACTTGGCAGAGGCCAAAGTTGAGTAAAGCACAATCATTTTCGAGCATTGTTGATAAGTGCATAATTCATATGATTTTAGTATCCATTCCATACTTGTTTTAGCTATTATTCTTGCATGTATTCGTATTATCACTATTGTTTTCTCTTATTTTCCTCTAATAGGTGAAGCATCCAAAAAGGAGCTACAAAGTGTTGAAAAGATCTTAGAAGAGAATTATTCCAAGAATCAAAGCGCCTAAGTCCAAGAGAAGTGGAAGAAGTGCGACTAAAATGAGCAAAACACTCAAAATTAAGAGGCGAGCCAAAGACCGATCTTAACACATTCAACTTAAGGATTTATCATCACCATCTTTAAGAGAATTTAAAGAGGAAAAGAATTCAAAAAGAATGAGGTCATTCTGAGTTCGGACGAAGACGTTGTGGCCAAAACAAGCTTTTTATCCAATACCGAAGACAAGCAAGTATGCAAACGGGTACGCATACTTAATTCCGAAATTTTCTGTTGGAATCTGAGGTACGCATACCGGTGCGCATACTTAGCAAATATGCAAGCGGGTATGCATACTTGTGAATGTCTAGGGTCACGTTTGGGGTCGTTATTTTGTATTTTCGGGTCGGGTTCTTGAACTGAAATAGATACTTGATGGCCAAGCAATGTAAACCTATAAAAATAGATATTAGGCCTTTCACATATCATCAATCAATCTCATATCACAAGTTCTACATCAAAACTTAGGGTTACCTCTTTAGGGAGAAACCACCATTATTCATCTTCTTTGTAATATGAGTAGCTAAATCCTTTGTTGATTAAGGATGAATTCAATATTCTAAACGTGAAACTTTATTATTAATACAAATCTATATTGAGAGTTTTAATCATCATCGTTTGTTTTCACCATATCTAGGGTTTATGATTGATTTCTAGATTGTTCAAGTGTACAATTGGATTAATCTATTGATCATTCTATTGCTAGTAAAGCGTTAGGATATCCGTGTAATTGTTGAATAACCCTTACACAAGTAGAGAATGTGAGACCTCTCAGAGGGATTCTATAGATCAATCATGTGTGAAGACAACACTAGTAAGTGTACCTTGCGCTAAGAGTCTAACTGCAAGGATCAATCTAAGTTCACATAACTTAAAGCTTCGATTGGGCTACACCTTGAGAACGCTTCGGTATCCGGTCACATAAGGAACTTTGGGAATAACACTTCTCTAGATGCTATTCTACGATTGGTGATGAATGGTTCTTACGAACGATGGATGAGTATTCTAATCCAGTTATCTCTTGGTAACGGCGAAGGATTCCTTAATCATCTTTCTTTTCTTATTGTCTTTTTAATTATATCTTATAAACCAAAACTCCCTTTTTTTATTTACTTTATTTTGCTAATATAAATAACCTATCAATTACACATCTCTCTGTGGAAACGATCTCTTACTACCACTATATTACTAGTTAATTAGTGAGAGAGATATTTATTAATTTTTTGCATTAACGACATGCATCAAATTTTGGCGCCGCTGCCGGGGAGCAGTCGCTAATTGATTTGTTATTTGTTTAGCTTGTTTTTATTTTTGTTTTTATATTTTTTTTTCTTTTCTGCTTCTTGTGAGTCGTCATGTTTCCTTACGGAAATAACATGTACGGAGCACAAGATTACACATACAACAGAGATAATCAATATGGTTTTCAATCGAATTCATATGACAACTACCAATCATCCTATGGGTATAATCAAAAAAAATATTTTGGCTATGGTCAATATCCCACGGAACCTTACGGATATTCTCATACATGTCAACAGTCTTATGACGGACATGTAAGTGAACAATCACAAGGATGGAAGGATAGTTATGCTTCTGATCAATTGTTTTCTAGTAATGTGCAGATGACAGATAGTTTGGAACTAAAAAGTTATGATATTGAATCAAAACATATTCCTCTTTATCGTGTTTTTCCTTCACTCTTTCTAGAAGAGGAGATTGTGCATAACAGTGGAAAGCGTGTTAACATCAGAAAACTATTTGTGCGATACAACCAACTGAAAGAAGCCGGTGCATCACAAGAGACTCTTGACGAAATTAAGAAGGCCATAGACATGGAATTCGAACATCGTTGGGATGTTGACGATTTTGAGGTTGACAATGATTCTGATGAAGATGAACAACCTCTTGAAAGTCCTTGCAACAATGATATGATTATTCCAACTCCGGATCATAATAACGATCACTCGCCTATTCAAAAGGAGGAGATTGTGTATGACATATCTATTGTTATAAATGGTGCAACGTACTCAAATGAAGAAATTAGGAGTTGCATTAATAAAATAAACGTTTTAGGAGAGGATTCCAATTCCGATGTCGAGGTTATTGAACAGGTTGAGAATGAAACCAAATTGATTGATTTAATGGAAGACTCAAAGCTAGATAATAATAGTTCGATAGAGGACCATGATATACTTGAGGTAAATAATTCAATTTTAATTAAGAAATATGGGGATCCGATACAAGGTTTGTCTAATCCTTTGCATAATTCTATATCTATTGATCCTCTGTCTCTAATCGAAGTAGTTTCTCAAAGAGTTATTAACCCAACTTTTAAGAAAATACCTCACCTAGGATTGGAGTTGTGTTCTTATAAAATTTTAACGGATTATTTTGCTTCTAAGTATCCACCACTTGATGTGTTTGATTCGAGTATTGTGCAGGTTCATCAAGATGAGGAACCTATTGAAGTTCCCGAATTCTATGTTCTCAATCCACTTCCGAGTGTAGAAAGCACTAAGTATGGGGAAACTTCAATAAAATGATAGCTTCAATATTTATTTCTTGTGATAATGTTTTTGCGAAGCTGTTATTTGAATTGGAGATTGTTATTTGGAAGGATTGCCAAATTTTCAGATTACTGGTGTATGGACGATAACAATAACGTCGGGCTGATGACGTTAAACCAAGCGCTTCATGGGAGGCAACCCATCGGTTTTTGGTAGGTTTCTAAAAGACCTACAAACTAATACCGCAAGTGCACGGTGTCGATTGAAGCTAATGTGCAAATACGGGTCATTCCACAGGGACTAGGGTGTGTGTTGAAATCTTCCTAAGCTAAAGTTATTTAAACAAGTAACTAAGTGGAAGTGACAAGTGAAGCAAATGGTGAAGAATAAAATAGAACAATGAAATGAAAAAGGTGACAGTAAAACAAACCAAGCAAAGAACAACTAAAGTAAACAAATTGACAGTGAAATAAACCAAGGCCTAAGCCAAGGGCAGAGATGTGAAGAAAACAGTAAATGAAAGAAAGAAAATAAGTGAAGTGAATAAGAAAACAGTGAGAACAAGAGGATGATCACTAGGATTTTGAATCCACTATTAGCCTAAGGAACATTCTAATCACAGCTAAGGTAATTACCTAAGTACTAATTGTCTGTTTTTAGAGTACAACTAGTCAGAGGGTTTATAATAGCATTTTAAGCATGAGCTGTACATGATAACATAAGGGAATTCTAACTACAATGCATACATGATATGCACTGTGAGAGCAGGATGTTTGACATGTTTTGATTAGGAAACTTCCTTATGGTTTATATGATTTCATCTAATCTTAGCAATTGACTTAGAGCATGATAGGCAGGGACATGATAGAACAGATGGATACAAAACATCACAGGAACAAACATCACACACAGAACACAACAGGATATTACACTAAACATGAACACAACATGAACAGCACAAAAATGATCATTAACAGAACTTGGTTCTGGACACACTGGCTAATCCAGGCATAACTTTTACAACAACACCACAGTCTATTTATACCCAAATCCCTAAATTATACAATTAAGGTTTATAGAAAAATACCCAAATTCAAACAGTGAAATTAACTCACCTAATCCCTGAATTGATGTCGACCCATCCTTCTTTGCCTTCTCTCAGTCCTTCTCCTGCTCCAATTCAGTCTTATAGCCTCACCTATTTTACTAATTTCCCACCTAGGGTTTCAGGGGAAAATTAGAGGGGAAATGGGTAAAATAGGTGGCTAGAGATGTATGTAGGGTATGGGGGTGATGTGGGTAGATACGGTTTGGTGGAGAGAGTTGTTGGCGGCGTTTGGTGGAGATGACAGGGGAGAAGGTGGTGGTGATGGTGGTTGCAGAGTATGGTGGTTGCAAAGGGTGAGGGAGAAAGAAGTCGATGGAAAGAAGGAGGGGAGTGTTTGGCGATGGGTATAGGGTTAGGTTGCTCGGGTGTGAGGCGGGCTCATCAGATTTCGATGTTAGGCGAGTGATAGGCGTTTGATCGATACATCTGAAATGCATCCAACGATAAGATGGAACATAGCCTTCAGCGACCGTCGGATGAAGAGATACAACGAAACTAACGGCGTGAGATGGAGTTAGGTGTTGTAGTGTTGGTCAGGAAATTCAGACTTTGATGCACGAAGAGGAGGCGACCGTTGGATGATGATATGGATCCAATCTGACGGCTACATGAGAAGTGGGTTATGGATTTGGGTTTTGGTTTGGGAGATAAGTTGGGCTTGGGATAATTCTGAGCCCATTTCTTCTTTAAGAACAATTTCTTCCTCTTCAAGCCCACTTCTAGCCTTTTGGTCTTGTGCACAACATTCTTCGCGGCTTCCTTGTGTAATTCCTCCCGGCTTTTCACCACTCTTCAGCTCTTTTCCGCTCCGCAAGTTATCCAGACTTTATTTATTACCTAAAAATGCAAAATTAAGTAAGAAAAATATTTATTCTTGAAAACAATGAAAATACAGAATATGGGATAAAATGTAGAATTAATGCACAAAAGATGAGTTAAATGCCAAGAAAAATATATAGAAATATGCACTTTTTAGCACTCATCAGTTTTGTATCTCTATCCCTTTTCTTTTTATTTTCTTAGTTTTTCATATCATATCTTGCATTCCCATCTTAGATTTTACAAAGTCCTATATCTATAATGAAAGTTTTGAAAAATTCTGACTACACACTTGTCACGAAAACATATCTCGAGACTTCATATGGAGTCCGATTTGAGTGGTTGACCCAAACTTTTAAATAGGATAGACATAAATTTCTTTTACAAAAAGAAAATTTGAATTTGGAGTCTGTTAAGTTGTAGAGATAGGCCTGGACATTTGAGTTTCAGTAATTTTCCAGAACTTTTTCAGATTGCATGTCTGTCAGTCCGAAGGCCATTAAAGTCATACCTTTTATCGAAACATTGTGCCATTTTGACAACTCATAGAAAAGACGTAGGCAAACAACTTTCTTTTAGGATGTTTTTCCTAGTTACCTACCCATTTGTACAGTTTTCGACTTTTTCAGGGTTGTTATGTCAGAAATCAGAATTTTGGGTTTTGAATGTTGAGGACAATGTTGAGTTTAAGTGTGGGGGAATAGTTAAGCATGTTTGGTTTGCATATAAAATAAATAAATAATACTCTTTGATTTCTTGAATTCTTGAGACTTCATCTTTTGGAGTTAATTATGAGCTATTTAGGATGACACTCTAAACCTTGTTAGGTTGAAACAGTTCTTACGACTATAGATTGAGTTCCACTTTATCGTTCTAAAATCTTTATATATACGTTCATAATTGAATGTGAAACTCAGTTGCTAGAAATGGCATGGTAGTCGTTTGAAAGACTCATCCTCACAATTAATCATTACTGAATCACTTTCTTTTTATTTTTGCAGTTATATGTTTCTCTAAAGTGATTTGGTGGGATCCTGATATTGGCATGGATGTTGTAGCAAGGTAATAATTGGTTGAGTATATAAAAGCCCCATAGACAATTGTCTTACACTCATAAAGAGTGAGCCGAAAATAAAAAAAAGAAAAAAAAAAGAAAAAAAAAAGAAACATATATATAAGGCTCCTCTTCATTTATCGACATTAATAATTCTATGATAAGTCCGGAATTTCGGAGTAATCATGAAGTCGATGAAAACAAAAACCTATCATCATTATATAGCAAGTCAAAAAGACTATTGATGAGGTTCTCGATACTTGGATAGCAGTATATGTGAAACGTTTTCCTGTCTCTGTCGCCTAAACAAGCGTGGAACGCAGGATCCAAGGAAACTATCACATACTTGTTGAAAAGGAACATGCGCTTAGAGTATCTAATCATGTTGTTGAGTTAAATGGGTGCTTCTCTTAACTATGCGCTATAAATAAGAATCCTTTGACGACATTCATACAAGTATTGTAGGTAACATCTTTCACTTTAGTCAACATTTACACACTTCACTTTTCTACTTCCATTTTCTTATCTGTCCATGTGATTTCAGTATCCGAGTGTTGTGGAAAATGTTGCAACAATTACTATGACTATCTTAGTAGAGTTTTGCAAACAGGTTGAATGTCACACGTAAGTAATTGCTTGTGTGTGTTGATTGGAATGTATGTGGGATATTTGCAGCTAAAGAACATATGCAGGCTAATTATCTTATTAGCTTTATGTCTATCCTTAGTGGTACTTCCAAGGCGACAAATTGGAGTAGGTTTTGTGGGTATACCTCTTGTAAACCCTCACGACACTAAAACCCGTCCACTAGGGACACCTAGGGATTTAAAGGCTCGTTATACATGCTAAGTGTAACCGTTTTCTCAACGAGATGGAGTTGTTGTATTTAGGATTAGTTTTATTTAGTTTTCTCGAGTACTAGCAAAAGATAAGTGTGGAGGAATTTGATAAGTACATAATTCATATGATTTTAGTACCCGTTACATACTTGTTTTAGCTATTATTCTTGCATATATTCGTATTATCACTATTGTTTTCTCTTATTTGCCTCTAATAGGTGAAGCATCCAAAAAGGAGCTACAAAGTGCTTAAAAGAGCATATAAGATAATTATTCCAAGAATCAAAGCGCCTAAGTCCAAGAGAAGTGGAATAAGTGCGACAAAAAAGAGCAAAACACTTAAAATCAATAGACGTGCCAAAGATCGATCTTAACTCATTCAAATTAAAGAATTATCATTATCATCTTGAATATAATTGAAAGAGGAAAATAATGCAAAAAGAATGAGGCCATTCCGAGTTCGGACGAAGAAGTTGTGGCCAAAACAAGCTTTTTATCCAATACCGAAGACAAGCAAGTATGCAAACGGGTACGCATACTTAATTCCGAAAATTTCTGCTGGAATTTGAGGTACGCATACTTATAAATTAACCAAATGGGTATGCATACTTTTTAAGGTCTAAGGTCACGTTTGGGGTCGTTATTTGGTATTTTCGGGTCGGGTTCTTGAACCGAACTAGATACTTGATGGCCAAGCCTTTCACATATCATCAATCAATCTCATATCACAAGTTCTACATCAAAACATAGGGTTTACCCCTTTAGGGGGAAACCACCATTATTCATCTTCTTTGTAATATGAGTAGTTAATCCTTTGTTGATTAAGGATGAATTCAATGTTCTAAGCGTGAAGCTTTATTATTAATACAAATCTATATTGAGAGTTTTAATCATCGTCGTTTGTTTTCACTATATCTAGGGTTTATGATTGATTTCTAGATTGTTCAAGTGTATAATTGGATTAATCTATTGATCATTCTATTGCTAGTAAAGGGTTAGGATATCCGTATAATTTTTGAATAACCTTTACACAAGTAGAGAACGTGAGACCTCTTAGAGGGATTTTATAGAGAAATCATGTGCGAAGAAAAGACTAGTAAGTGGACCTTGCGCTAAGAGTCTAACTGCTAGGATCAATCTAAGTTCACATAACTTAAAGCTTCCGATTGGGTTACACCTTGAGTGCGCTACTACTTGGTGGTTCGGTTGGATAGAACTTGATATGCTAACGCTTGTATCCGATTACATAAGGAACTTTAGGAATAACACTGCTCTAGGTGCTATTCTATGGTTGGTAATGGATGGTTCTTACGGACGATAGATGAGTATTCTAATCCAGTTATCGTTTGGTAACGGCGAAGGATTCCTTAATCATCTTTCTTTTCTTATGGTCTTTTTAATTATATCTTATAAACCAAAACCCCCTTTTGTTATTTACTTTATTTTGCTAATACAAATAACCTATCAATTACACAGCTCTTTGTGGGAACAATCTCTTACTACCACTATATTACTAGTTAATTAGTGGGAATATATTTATTAATTTGTTGCATTAACGACACGCATCAATTGGCAGGGCCAAAGTTCAGTGACGCATAATGATTGTCGGACTTGAGTTCAAGCTGTCAGTTGCGAGTGTGTGTGCATCACATGCATGCCAAAGTGAAGGAGCAAGTTAGAGACGGTTATAAAGTGGCTTTATAACCGAGTTTGACATAGCCTAACCGTCTAGAACAAGTGTGGCGCCATTCTACACGCCAGTACTAAAGTTAGCAGTTAAAAAGTGAACTGTGGAGGTTAGGGAACTGCCCATGGCAAATGGTTGTTCATGGGGCGTGCAAGAAGGTTGCATACGGATTGGCCCTGGTTCTTGTCATTATAAATATCTAGAGAACCCTTACATATGAACTTGTGCAATATTTCAAGTGTTGAGGAACCACATTGCAGTAGATAGTGAATTCTGTGAGGCTTATAGAATAAGCTTGTAAGTCCTTTGGTTGGACGAGTTTCGTATCTTCACCTTAAGCTAATAAAAGTGAGTTTGTTGGCTTATGTGTTTGGCTTTGGTATACTGTTGATTCGATAATACTTCCCAATTTCTGTGAAGTGCAAACATGGAAGGAACCTCTTTGTAGTATGGGCTACATTGCTGGTAGAGAAAATCTAAGTTAAATATTCTATTGCATACTCAAGGTAAAGTTGGCTGTTTGCGTAGGTGCAAACTTATAAGTCTGAAATATGAGTGGGTGATAAGAGATCACTGAACCACTGTATTGCCGGGTTATACTTGCGGAAAAAATTGCTTCGAGCATTTGCAGGTGTGACAATTCGGGTATCAGAGAACAAATTGCTCTGTTTTAGCTTTGTTTTTGGAAGATTTTCTCTGTTTTGCTCGAGTTTAGTTGCTAACGTTGCTAGAGATAACGGCTGGTAATAAGAGTACGCTGGATGCCTTAACTGATAGGGTAGCAGACTTGGAAGACAAGATTGGCGATGAGGTGCGCCATCCTAACGATGCCAATTATAATGCAACGGTGTTGGCTCGCATTCAGGCTCTTGATGAGTACGCTGGTGATATGCTATAGTCAAACCAAGAAGCAACTAAGAAGCACGCTGATTTGGAAGGAGAAATTAATGCTATTAAGACCATGTTCGCAGGAGCCTTGAAAGAGCTAACTGATGAGTTAAGCGTCTTAAGGAGAATAGTGAGTATGATTGGATCAGATCAAGCTAATCCGGGTGGTAGTCGCAGTGACTTTACGAAGATTAAAGTCCCAGAACCTAAGGCGTTTTATGGCGCAAGCGATGCGAAGGAATTGAAGAATTTTATGTGGGACATGGACCAATACTTCAAGGCCGCCAGAACCCTGGAAGAACAAAAGGTTACTCTCGTTAGCATGTACCTGGAAGGTGATGCAAAATTATGGTGGAGAACTAGAATTGATGATGACCTTACTGTTGGTCATCCAAGCATCATGACATGGGATGTCATGAAAGAAGAATTGAAGATTCAATTCTTACCAAACAATGCTACTTGGCTATCCAGAGAGAACTTGCGTAAGCTGAGGCATACAGGTACACCACGGGAATACGTGAAAGAGTTTTCGTATCTGATGCTAGACATTCGCAACATGTCTGAGGAAGATAATTTGTTGAACTTTACATCTGGTTTGCAAGCATGGTCTCAGGCCGAAGTAAGAAGGCAGGGTGCCAAAGACCTACCTTCGGTCATTGCAATCGTGGTCAGCCTTGCTGATTTTAGGTCAGTCAATACCTCAACTAATGCTAAAAGGAAGGGAAAGGATAAGAAGAACCAGAAGTGTAAGGACAAGGAGAATAATAAAAGTTCTGAGGCCAAGAAGAAAAGTTACCAAAGGGTTGATAGTTTGGCTGCGAAGAACAGATCTAGTGGATATTTCTTATGCAAGGGTCCTCACCTTGCACGTGATTGTCCAAAGAAAGAAAAATTATCTGCAACAGTCACTGAGGGAAATAGCGAAAAAGAAGAAGCTGATGAAGTGGAGCATGTTAATCCTATTCAACTATGCAACATAGTAGCACAAACAACAGCAGTACAACATGGGCTGAGTGGCGCTGGCCTAGTTTATGTGAAGGTTGACATACAAAATCATCGTCTCTGGGGAATGGCAGATACAGGTGCGTCGCACACTATTATGAGCTTGTCGATGGCAGAGTACTTGGGTTTGGAAGTATATCAGGATGATCACTGCATGAAGACAGTGAATGATGTGGCCAAACCAATCAAGGGTATGGTTGTGGAGAATGTTGAAGTGGGAGAATGGCGTGGCTAAGTCAGTGTAATGGTGATGCATCTCAATGACTTTGAGATGATACTTGGTACCAATTTTTTCAAAGAAGCTGAGGCAACAGTGATGCCTCACCTTGGCAGGATTTTCATACAAAGTCCAAGTGCACCTTGTTTCGTGAAAGGTGTATGGAACGTCAGTCCATATGATATGAGGCGAGACAAAGGAAGGGAAAGTGAGTTTTCGCCTGTAAGGTCTTTTGAAGAAAGATTGGCTGAGATTCATGAGGAATTTGGATATCCTATGGATCTTAGCATCCCTTGTTCACCGTTATTGATATAAGTATGAAGCAGGGGCCTTGCGTTGTTGTTTGCAAGTGCCTGAACCTGCAAGGTTGCTGAAGTATGGAGGCTTTAGCACATATCTGTTTGTTGTTTTCGGTTTGAAGTTTAAGTTGGGTGTTGCTGATCTTATGGTATTGAAAGATGGCACACTAGTGATGGTGTATTTGCTTCGGTATAGTTGTTTGCTTTCAGTAAGGCCGAGTGTTGGCCAGTGGTGTAAATGGGAAGGAGTCCCTATGTTTCTTATGTAAGGCTAGTGTAATGAATGAAGGAGGTGTTTAAGCAAAAATCTTGTCTCTTTTTGCTTAATGTAAAGCTAGTTCATTGGGGAAGCACTATAAGTATACTTAGCCAAAGTATTCAATAAGAAACGCTAAAAGAAAGGCCAAGCAAGAAGTGAAGTTGGTGGCGTAGGCGATTTTGCTGTTGGGAGAGTTACGTAGAAGTGCGACAGTATTTGGCAGCGGTAGCATGGAGTAACGCATCAAAAATGAAGATGTAAGTCCATAAAGCATATGAGTTAAGAGTAGCTCATAGTTAGGAAGAGCATGATACTGTTTTTCCTCTACATTAAAGCCTAGCACTTTGAAAGAACAAGTGAGGCCTTGTTAGTTTCAAAGGCACGTGAAGAGGAACCCTGTCCAGTGAGGCAGTATAATGTTACGGGTATCCTAAGTCATGGCTAATGTCATGCATTTCAGTCGAGTTTGCACTAGAGTGTTGCAACGTGATTGAAGAATAATTAATCTACCGTAAGGCATGTTGGATTGCAAGAATGCAATGCCAGTCGGAATTGAAGGCAGTAAGCTAAGTTATACATATCAGGATGATATGTTAGATGTTTGGAGTGTACACTTAGGCATGGAATGGCTTGGAGAAAGGTTTGTGATGCAGATGCAATCATAGTTGGAAAACTGGCTTAAGATGTAGCTAGCAGAGTACTACTGAATTTCAGAGGAGTTCTGAAAGTGCATACCAACAAATCGCAAGAGCATTTGGGTGTTGAGATGTGAATGAAGTGAATATTGAAGCATAGTCGACGATACGACAATGAAACTGGAATTCATAGGAGTAATGACAAGGGAAAAAAACTAAGTGGCGGCATAAAGTAATAGGCAGAAAATTTTTGGCAAGTTTGAAGGCCAAACAAAGTTGCTAATTTCTGAAAGTGGCTCAGATGCGTACAAGGCCAATAAAGTTCAGCAAAGACTGAACTGATGTTGCATTCAACGAGGACGTTGAATGGATTTAGTGGGGGAGGTCTATGACATGGCCCAACAGTTGCGCATTACTGAGAATGTAGCCTGGCAAATGGAGCTGCACATGCCGACGATGTAGCGCCAACATGGGTGAGACAAGAAAGTCTACTTAGCACAATGCAAAAACTATGAGATATTGTTTCATATACTTATTCAGAATTGGACCAGATCAAGGAAAGAATAAATGATGAATTGCAAGTCACGGGATGACTTTGGCATAGTCCTAAGCTTTGGCCAAGGCTTGGACTATCCATATGCAACAATCGTGGGGGCCAAATATGCCATTGGTATCAATTGCTCAGGAAAAAGGAATGCAAGTGATGCATGAAGTTGAATTAAGCAAGTCAATACTTAGTTGGCATGATATTTGGATGTTGGCATCCAAATGAGCGAAGTGCGTAGCAGAATGAATAAAGCGCAACCATTTCCAGATACTTGGCAGAAGTGCAAGTTGAATGAAGCGCAACCATTTCCGAAGACTTGGCAGAGGCCAAAGGTGAGTAAATCACAATCATTGTTGAAGATTGGCAGGGCCAAAGTTCAGTGGCGCATAATGACTGTCGGACTTGATTTCAAGGTATCAGTTGCGAGCGTGTGTGCATCACACGCATGCCAAAGTGAAGGAGCAAGTTAGAGACGGTTATAAAGTGGCTTTATAACCGAGTTTAGCATATCCTAACCGTCTGGAAAAAGTGTGGCACCATTCTACACGCGAGCACTAAAGTTAGCAGTTAAATAGTGATCTGTGGCGGTTAGGGAACTGCCCATGGACAGATGGATGTTCATGGGGCGTGCAAGAGAGTTGCATACAGATTGACCCTGGTTCTTGGCATTATAAATATCCATATAACCCTTACAAATAAAGTTGCTCAATAGTTTAAGTGTTGAGGAACCACACTACAGTAGAAAGTGAATTCTGTGAGGCTTAGAGAATAAGCTTGTAAGTCCATTGGTTGGACGAGTTTTGTGTCTTCCCCTTAATCTAATAAAAGTGAGTTTGTTGGATTATGCGTTTGGCTTTGGTATATTGTTGATTCGATAATACTCCCCAATTTCTGTGAAGTGCAAACACGGCAGGAACCTCTTTGTAGTATGGTCCACATTGCTGGCAGAGAAAATCTAAGTTAAGACTTCTGTTGCATAATCAAGGTAAAGTTGGTTGTTTGCATAGGTGCAAACTTATAAGGCTGAAATACGAGTGGGTGATAAGAGATCACTGAACCACTGTATTGCCGGGTTATACTTGCGTGAAAAATTGCTTGGAGAATTTGCAAGTGTGACAATATCCAACATGGTAATTGTACCAAAGAAGAACGGAGGAGTGCGTATCTGCATCGACTTTAGCAATCTCAACAAAGAATGCCTCAAGGATAGCTACCCGCTATCCAATATTGACCAACTGGTAAATGCAACTGAAGGTCACCAAAGACTATCCTTCATGGATGGTTACTCCGGTTACAACCAAATCGCACTTGCAGAAGAAGATCAGGAGCATACTGCGTTCTTTATCCCACGAAGCATGTATTTTTATACAAGGATGCCTTTTGGACTAAAGAACGCGGGGGTAACATAGCAGCGATTGGTAGACAAAATATTTAAGCTATGGATAGGCAAGATACTATAAGTCTACGTGGACGACCTGCTTGTCAAAAGAAAGGAAGCAAAAAATCACCTATCAGACCTAAAGGAGATATTCGAAGCCATGAGAAGCTTTCACATGAAAGTTAACCCGGAGAAATATACGTTCGGAGTAACCTAAGGAAAATTCCTAGGGTACTTGGTAACTAAACGAGGAATAAAAGTAGACCCAGAAAGGGTCAGAGCGATAATGAAGATGCCATCTCCTAAAACGCTGAAAGGAGTACAAAAACTAAATGAAATCTTAGCCTTCATGGGAAGATTCATATCAAGATCATCGGACAAATGCAAAGCATTTTTCGATACTCTAAGGAAAGGAAGCAGGTTCGTGTGGACCACGGAATGTGAACAAGCTTTCCAAAAAATCAAGGAGTACCTGGCCTCGGTACCTATCTTACAGAATCCGGAGACAGGTGAGATACCCACTCTCTACTTAGCAGCAACAAGCTACGATGTAAGCGCAGTATTGGTGCGAGACCAGGGGCAAGGAGAAAAACCCATCTATTACATCAGCAAGACACTCAGTTCAGCGGAGCGTAACTACACCAAGGTGGAGAAACTCATATATGCCTTAGTAGTGTCAACAAAAAAACTAAGGATATATTTTGATGCACACACCATTCGAGTCGTCATAAAGGCTCATATAGGCTAAATTCTCGACAGCACGGAGAAAATTGGAAGGGTGGAAAAATGGAATGCCATGATCAAACAATTCCAAATAATTTTCGAAGCAAGAAAGGCCGAGAAATCACAAATCTTGGCAGATTTTCTGGCAGACTTACCTTTCAGCGATGAAGCAGAAATAGATGACATCCCAGGAATTGAGGAACATAAGCAAGATCCGGAGGACTTGTTGGAACCTCAGAATTCACGAAGGTGGGAAATATTAATAGATGGCTCCTCTAACGGAGAAGGTGCATGCATTGGGATTGTAATAACAACCCCTATCGGAAAACGACTCATCTATGCATTCAGGTTAGAATTCGAACAATATACCAACAACATCACAAAATACGAGGCGGTTATACATGGTCTGCGCTTGGCATGGGAGCGGGGCTTATCAGATGTTCGGTTGACTATTGACTCCCAGTTGGTCATTAGACAAATCGAACTCAAATACCAAACTTTGGATCCAGTACTATCTTCGTACCTAAAGAAAGCTCAGGAGTATGCGTCCAAAATCAGCAACATAACATTCAGACATGTATGCCGGAAGGACAACAAACACGCAGATGCCTTAGCATTCATATTCTTTATGCTGAGGGATAGAAACACCACCACCGTGCAAATCGAAAGGATATTCGAGCTTTCCATAGAAGGACCAATCTCAGGCGCTGAGGAGGCATTAGTCGTCCAAACTCTGTCCATGAGAGAAGCAGATAAAGGAGAAACAAGCGAAGAGGTGAAAGAATCAGACGAAGAATCTGATGAAGACCAATCCATTCCAGATGAAGGAGACGAAGCAGAAGATGATTGGAAAATTCCAATGTACCAGTACCTTGACAAAGGTATACTACCAGCCGACGTAAAGGAAGCTCGAAAACTCAAGTCAAAAGCAGCAATGTACAACCTTCGTGATGGAATACTGTATAGGAGGTCATTTCTCGGACCTCTAATGCGGTGCCTCTCATAAACCGAAGGAAGGAGAATACTCCATGATATACACAGCGGAGATGCTGATAACCATAACGGAAGAAGGTCCTTGGCGATTAAATCCAAAATGCAAGGGTGCTACTGGCTAAGCATGGACGAGGATTCAAAGAACATGGCTAAGAGATGTGAAAGGTACCAACGCTTCGCCAAGAAAATCAAAGCTCCAGCAACGGAGATTAACTCGGTTGTCATCCCTTGGCCATTTTTCAAATGGGGGGTTGATATAGTTGGACCTCTGATTGAGGGAACATCGAAAATAAAATATCTTATCGTGGCTACGGATTACTTCACCAAGTGGGTGGAAGTAAATCCTTCGGAAATAAATAGAGACACGGATGTCTTCAAATTCTTGTTTGAGAAAATCATATGCAGGTTCGGAATACCAGCCGCTATAGTATCAGAAAATGGCAAACAACTACAAGGAAAGAACATATAAATGTTATTCGATACCTTCAACATTCAGAAGAACAAGTCAACTCCAAATATCCTAAAAGGAATGGACAAGCGGAAGCAACCAACAAAACTATAACAATGAACTTAATGAAAAAGCTAGGTGTATACAAAAATAGGTGGTATGAATAGCTACACAACATCCTATGGGCTTATCGCGCTACAAGAAGATCATCTATGGGGGAAACTCCAATCTTGTTGACCTACGGAGCCGAAGCAGTCATCCCAACGGAGTTTATACTTCCAACCACAAAAACGGAGGCTTGGGAGAAAAATCTAACCACAGATTTGATGTTATAAAAACTGGATGACCTTGAAGAAAGAAGGTAAGTATCTCTACAAAAGATGGTGAATTACCAACGAAGGCTAGATATGAAATATAAAAAAAGGGTTATCCATCGCAACTTTGTAGATGAGGAATGCGTACTGCGCCATATACCGCCATATCAAAGGAAGAATGAGTGGGTCAAGCTAGCTCGACATGGGACGGGCCCTACATCATACACGACATCGCCGGAAAAGGATCTTACTACTTAAGAACCATAAAAGGGGAAATACTGCAACGCCCTTGGAATGCGATGTACCTAAAAAAATACTACCCGTAAGAGAATGGTGATTACTCAGGAGAAGAAAGTATAGGCAATAGCCCACCATAATCTATCACTGGAAAAAGGTATTACAAACCTTACTAATCAATGAAAGAAGCTTTTTGTTAAAGAATTATCTCTAATTGGTTTAATTGGGTTAGAATAGACACCCTCCGTCAGGAGTGACGATGAGGCAAGGCAAGGCAAGGCATAACTACGCATATGTCAATCTCAGATCCTCGGGGCGATGGCTCCTTCCATGAGGCATAAGAAAAAAATAAGATATGCCCTATAGAGATACTTTTTCGAAGTAAAGCAGCCATCGCGCTGAACGCGTAGGGTTACAGGAAAATTATTACCCACGTAGGGACCTTCGCCACCATGATAACTTCTGCCCAAAGTATATCCTGGTAGGACGTTGAATGTTCCATCAAAGGTTAACATACCTTAGCACCTTGTGATGACTCGATTGTGCGACCAGCTAGATACATTACGTCTAAACAAAATATTCATGCAGTGATATAGGTGAAATAATGATTTTACCAAAATATACCTCACATCTCTTAAAAGGTTGCATGGCAGATAACAAAGGTTCAAACCACCATAAAGCATTGTTTCAAAGAAATGAGACATCTCAGTGAAAGAAGATACCTCATTTGAGGACATAAACAACAAAGAAGAGTTTACTTAAACAAGACTCGAAACAAATCAAGGATAAGGAAGACGAGGATAGACAACTCCGACAGCTTGGAGCTCAGCTTCTGCAAAGGCATTATTGATGAAATCAATAGCAGAACGCTCGAATTGTGCCTTCATTTGGGAGGATTGGACCTCCCAGTCAGAGGATGATTTACGACAAAGTTCTATCATCTGAGCACTAAGTTGGTCATTATCCTGCTGAAGTGACTCATCTTTAAACTTAGAAGCAGCATCAAACCGACGAGATATCTCCAACGAAAATACTTGGCTCTCAAGATGGATGACCTTAGAATTCATACCTACAAGATGCTCCTGGAGACCTGCAGATATACAAAGGACGAGTAAGGAACAAAGACAACTTGGGGTACGAAGGAGGCTACGGGAATAAAAAGATCCTAAGCTACCTCCGGCATGGATAAGGGAATCCTCTAAACTATGTTGGGCTTCAACAAGATCCTCCTCAACAACATTAAGATCTTCTACTAGAGTATCACGTTGGGTCCGGAGATATTCAATATCTATCCGGAGCGAAGCATTCTCGGAGGATAACACCCGGTAAACATTCTCTAACTCCTCCAATCTCTTGAACAACGATACGTGGGACATGGAAGAAGGCATTGAAGAAACCTCACTAAGTTTTTTCTTGATAGAAAAAACCTTAGACGGTAACACATTATGTTTGGCAGTAACCTTAGCTAAGGAAGCGCAGGCATCTTCAAAATCCGCATGATAGTTTTTGCGGATAATCTCTTGATCCGGGAGACGTTTTTCAACCAAGGAAATATCTTCCTTTTGCTTTAAAATGAGATAATCTTTCCACTTGAAGGTTTCGCCATATTCTTTACGAAGCGAAGCCATCTTCTTCACGAGGTTTGAGTTATGAGCAGACTCAAGAGAGATTTGGGCTTCATTATGAACGGTTACATTCATTAAACTATCAGACTTATTCTGATAATACCAAACATCGGAGGTCAATTTGGCTACTTGATCCAGAAGATGTCTAAGCTCACCATAGCTACCAACTGACAGGCGTAGGTTCTCTCAGGACTAAGCTACCATAAAAAATGAAAACAAAGCTAAAGGGGAGAAGGAACAAACCTATGACTTTGGAGGATTCAATAGCCAAAGCGGAGTCAGCGGCCTTGCGTCCATCCTCCGCACTATTCGCAGCATTATTGTCTTTCTCAAGAGCCAGCAAGCAAGCTTCTAAGGACCTCTGAGTCTTCCTCAGCTCGTTCTCTAACAAAGGTACCTTGGCGGCAGATGAAGCATCACTAGGAGAAGGTTTTTCTGCACTAACAAAGGCATAATCTTGGCGATCACGCTCCAACAGAGCACTCAAGTGAGTACACTTAGCCCTATAAAACTTGAATAAGGTGCATCCAACATCGATTTGTTTGCAAAGCTGCAAACAACGGAGCATAAGAACAAACGAAGGTTCTAGACAATGCAATAAGCAATAAGAAAAATTTCACTTACTGAGAACAAAGAAAGACGAGGAAGGAAATAAGCGTAGGTATCCATGAAAGCCTTCATCTCTTGGATGTTACCCCTGCGGATTTCACCAAGGCTCAGACTGGAGCGAAGGAAGTCTGGATCAAAGAATAGGTCCTTGGACACTTGATACTGAGCAGTCAAAGTATCCAATCTTGAAGCAATCCCAAAAAAATCAGTCAGCTGATGACGGTCAACCTCATCATAAAAGGGACCCTTAGAATCCTGTAGTATGGATTCAAGGATGGCATCATCAGAGCTCCCAAGGCTCAAGTTCTCAGGTAACTTACCCTTCTCAAGATCAGTAAAACCCCACCAATCGCTAGAGAACGAACATGGGGAACAAGCACTGGATCCTCACCACGACGAAGAGATGGCATGGTGGACGAGCTAGGAACAGAAGAAAATGCTTGACTAGAAGTACCACCCAATTCCATGTCACAAGCAGAAGGAATTTACCCAGCACGGTCCAATCCGGTGACGAAGGAGGAGGTCCGGTAACTTTGCTAACAGGGGCAGTGGAGACAGACTGAGCACTTCCTAACAAAGTGGGCCTAGCATTGAAGGAGAAGCTGGCAAGTGAAATCACAACCTTCTTCTTCGGCTGAGAGTTTGATATACTAACCCTCACCACTGGAGCAACACCTTTTGCAAACGAACCACTCGATTGGAGCGAAGTGGCAGGAGAAGATTGAAGGATCTTAGAAGAAATCACCATAGCACTAGTGGTAGCCGAAGCAACGGGCTGCAAATCACTAGGAGCAGAAAACGTAGGTACCTTCGACAACGAAGCAGGAGTAACAAATTGAGTCCTTACTTGGCTCACCAATGAAGAGCCACCATCAACCTGAAGGTTATCACCTTCCACAGAACCACCACGAATGGGACTAGGGCTATTTTTCGAAAAATCTTCCTCAATATCCTCTAAGTAGGGACTAAGGGCGGTATCCTCAACATCCTCCATGTCCTCGTCATCCGGATCTTCCTCAACAGCCTTAGAATCTTCATCAGAATCTTCAACATCGATCATGGCCTTCAACTTGCATTTATTCGTGGAAGAATAAAGAAAAACACATATGCGAGCTAAGGATCAGGGGCAAAATACTAAGGAATCTACGAGCACTAAGGTAGGGTTATAATCCTTACCTCCGCAGGTGTTGGCTTAGTTGCTTCGATCGAATCCTTCCTTTTCCTAGTACTGGTGGCTACGTAGTTACCAGCAGATCCCGGATCATCCCCATAAGAAGAAGTAGGGGCAGGCTACAAAGGAAGTATTAAAATACTTAGTAAAGGCCGTGGAACAAAGATGAAAAATAAAAAACTTCTGTAACAAACGAAGCTCACCTCGTGAGAAACGGCAGGGTTGATACCCATCATACTTAGCAGGCAGCGATGAAGTTGTAAGAGGGACGATGGGATCTGCGGTAGCAAATATGTGGGCCCAGGGACCCACCACACGAAGAGGAGTACGCTCCCAACGATCATCATGGTCCAGACGAATGCGATCATACTTCGGCAAGAAAAGCTTAGCAGAGTAGGGGATGACAGTCAATCCAGTCTTGTAAATCTCCTCCAATAGACACAAGTTATTTCCTTCCCTAATGTGCTTGGCAGTAACATGGATACGGCGTTGACCAACACTCCATGGAAGAAGATTTATTTTCTAAATGGCATTATCATAAGTAATAGTGCAGTTGGCGGGGGTATAATCCTCTTGTTTAGACCTCCAAGCAGAAACGGGGTCATAAGTCTCCAAAGTAGTCTTACCCTTGCTACGGTACCAACACTCATGAAGGGTACGCCAGTAGTTACCAGTGTATTGCATAACCCCTCGGACCTAAGTTTTGTTCACCGGGTCATCCCTTATAGAAAAAACATCATAGTAGAAGGGATCTTTTCTACTAAACAAGAGCAGGAACATACCTGCGGCCAATTGGACAACACTTATCAACAAATTGTTCTCGCCATAGGGGAAGCTTCGGATCATAGATTCAGTAAGAACATCAGGGCCATCAACAAAGGAGATGTCAAATTTATGTAGGCGGAAAGACTTGGAGATCTCAGTCAAAGACAAATGAGCGTAGCTATCTTTTTCAGGCAGCTGCAACCTTTGGAGCTCATAGTGAGGAGGAGAAGGAAGAATATCCTCAACAACAACCTCCTCTACCTCAGGTTCCACAGCCACCTCTGTTTCCGCAGGTATCTCAGTATCCTCAGGAGGTGGAGAGGGCGTAGCATCAGGATGATCCATACGCGGAGGAGGCTCAGTAGATGATCTAGGCTTCGAATACCTGCACACAGGTTTCTTCGGAAGCCACATAATCCCTAACACCGGCATAAAGTACATTCCTTCAACAATGGCGGACAGAGATTGCAGTTGGCTCAAAAACGAATTTGGGGAAAAAACAAACATACTTTGGTCATGGGTTCATATAAACCAACCAAGGGAAACAACTTAATTCCTCCATGAAGAAAAATGGGGGATTATTAACCACCATGGTCGAAGTTGCAGATAATGAAAAGTCATGGCATAATCACGGTGAAATTACGAAATGGGAAGTAACCCATGTTTTCAAATTACATGAAGAAGCATAAGAATATGGAAATTGATACATGCAAGGATAGCAGCAACATCAACAACCAAAAAAGTCGAACATGGAGAATACGATAAACAACAGTAAAATCAAAGAACAATGTTTACTAACCTGCTGGCGACAAACGAGCGTGAGCTTTTGAGAGTCGAAAAGAAGACCAACAGTTAGACGAAAAGGAAATGAAGAAATCTCTGTGAAAGATACATAGAGAGACAGTTTGTGTAGAAAAATAAAAGTTAATGAATATCCTTTTTCCATTATCTTCTTATAGGCAGCTATAGAATCCAAAAATTTGGATGTCCCGAAATTTAAGGGGAAGTTATTGCTTGAAAGGACACATAGGGATCACCCAAACCGTAAATGAAAAAATGGCGGCGTGATGAGATATTTTCTTCCAATCCTACCGAATGGTAGAATATGAAAGAAAAGGGGAAAACTGTGAATATGAATATTCTGCAGGGCACGTGTCACGGTCATGATGGTCATATGTAGGATAACTGAATAGCCCTCGTTATGCAGAGGAGTCTGAGGAACAGCAGATACCTTCTCGTATATACTTTATCCCATATCGAGGAAGGATACCTTGACGGCTGAGATGGAAAAGTAAAACCTAGCCTAGAGAGAGGCAGCTGATGAAGGGATAAAAGTAGATGACATATCCAATCAGCATTTAATGCACAAATCTCTTATCTACACACTTAACCAAATCATGTAGAGAGAGATAAGATGGCAGAATCTGATTGGCGAAGGCTAGCGGTGAACGAAGGTACAATCTGTACTGAGGCTGGGTAGTTCCCGAAGGAACGTGGATCAGCTGAGGTGGCAGAGTCCGACTGGAGAAAACGAGTGGTGAACGAAGGTAATATTTGTACGAAAGGTATATCAGGGGACGATGGACCCAAAGGAAGCAAAGATATACCTGGAGTAGAAGGGGCTATAAATACCAAGCTTCACCAACAAACAAGGGCATTCAATACCTAGGAGAAGAATATCTAGTCTTAAGCTTATACCTCTTTTATGTTTAGAACTTAAGTATTTACTTGAACTTAAGTTCTCTATATTACTTTGGGAAACATTTAAGATCTTTGTAACCACTACAACTTAATACAAACAATCACTCATCACCCCGTGGACGCAAGAATAAGTCGAACCATGTAATCTCTTGTGTCTCATGATAACTTAGTAGCACTTACCTTACATTTGTGGTCTTTGTTATTATTAAAATCTTGGGTATCTTTTATTACTTAGCATTATCAGTTCAACTGAGATATCAATACTACTTAGTATCTGATTCTCTGAGCTGTATACATTACGTAGACTATGGGAAAATTAGTAGTCACAAAGGTATTCCCTGACGTTAGTGGCAATAGGGTTAGTGCAAACCACCTTCAATACTTGGATCCGTTGGAAGAGATCTATAGCTATTCTTGGGGCACCATGGTAATGGCACATTTGATGGCGGAGATGAGAAGGGCCTCTAAGGCTGTTGCAAACCAATTAGTCGGGAATTTCGCTTTATTCTAGGTAATAATGTTTTTTAAACTTATGTTCTATGTATATTGTTCACATGTACCCTTATTATGAACTTAGAAAAAAAATTTACTGCTTCTTATATGTATCATTCCACAATGGTATAGGTATGAGTTTATGAACACTTCCCAACATTGTTCACGAACTACAAATTCTTGAAGATCAAAACCTTTAATAACCCAAGGAGCATAGAGCTAAGAGATACGAATTCAACAATATTCTGAAGCCCGGTAACTATCGTTGACTGAAAGATATGAGATTGGATTTGGATGCGATGAATACCAAAGAGGTTGTGTTCGACCCTTACAAGGAGGCTAGCGAGAACCACCAAATTTTGAGGTATACTAAAGTTGAATTTTACAATGGACCGTTTTTCCACCCAAATGTATACATTATGGCTGATCCCCGATGTGTCATGCGGCAACTTGGATATAAGCAATTACCTTGTTCCCAGATAGCCTCTCTTGAAAGGTACGAAGTTGACCATTCTCTGATCTATTCAAGTTCCTTAAGGTTGAAGGTAGAGTATGATCCAATTCCAGAACCAACACATTGGAGGGATAGGGAACTACGTCGTTTGGTAGATATTAGTAAATGGGAGATTGCGGAAAACGGTGATGAATCCCACTCCGATTACATGTATTATTACCTGCAAGAGTCACATCCTTTTGTCGTGCTCCCGGCCGACATCCAAGTTACACCCCAGATAAACCATCCCGTTTCAACTCCTATAGAGGCACCACCTACAATGGCCGAACTTCAGAAGACCGTTGGATTGCTAGCAAGTATTGTTAATTTCGTAGTCAATTAATGTACATATAATCTTATATTAGCATATATATACTAATTATGTGTTGGATGTATGAAACTAGCGACGTCGGCTATGCAAGTTGAAGAAGATGTTTGGTTGCAAGTACGAGAAAGGAGAGGTGCTATCCCTTGAAGAAATGAAGGAAGTCGAGGAAAAGCTTGATAAAATGGAAGATCCAAATGCAAAAGCTTTGTTTCGGCGAAACGAGGAAGATGTTCTCCAAGAAGCAAAACACCAAGTGATGAACTCTTTAGTTGTGTTTCTCCATTTGGATGGTGGTTGTTACGTTTTGAACAATTTCGAACTTGTTTTTGTTTGTACCTCATGATGAACTCTTTAGTTGTTTGGTTTGCTTTTGGTTTATGATACCTGGATTAAGAATGTTTAAGCACAATTCAGTTGTTTGGTTTATGTTGAACATGTTTAGATTTCTAGTAAAATGTTTTTTTTGTAAGTTTTCTTTACACCAAGGCGTCGGCATTGAAATGTTTAGGTTCAACAGCGCTGGCACATTTCCGTTGTAGATACGTAATTATAGGTCTGTGCAGCAAAAAATACCGGCATTGGATTGTTTTTCTAAAACATGTCGGACAGCAGGGATGAAAGGGTCCAAGTTCCTGTATAGAATTTGACCTATGCCGGCATGGAAATATTTATTGATTCCATGCCGGAAATATGATTTTTTTACACTTGGATAGTTTTCCAGAAAATCGGCATGGTAAATAAGATATCTTTCCATGCAAGCATTCTGTAAACCCTTCAGAAATTTAATTTTTCCCGAATTCCGGCATTGGTTTGGATTAAACTACAATGCCGGGATTGATTATAGATTTGTTACAAATGCTCTTTAAAATGTTAAATTAGATAATGAACAATCTAGATAATCTATTACATTAGATTTGAAACTTTAAATTAAAACATAATAAAAAACATGAAACTTTAAATTAAATCATACTAAAAAACATGCGAATAGAGTACTTTTGGTTTAAGATGATCTCATAATCTATTTTCATCCATTTTCAACAATTACGTTTCCTTTGAGCCTTTTGCGGATATCTTCGAAGACATCGTATGGAAGCTCGGTGTCAAGGACCATCCTCATTGGTCCATCTTCTCTTTCACATATTCCTTTCCCTTCATATGACACCCATCACACCCATCAATAGGCTTGCATTGGCCTTTGTGTTTTTCTCTTGATTCTGGTAGTTCAACAGCTTTGTATAACCATTGAAACTCTTCGCATTTTGGGTAATTCAAATACCTTAGAAAGATTTTTCCATTTTCATCATAATCAGTTTTTGCAATCCAAAACTGGCGTGTCCCATCACAATTTCTACACATCGAATAAATAAAAATACAAACCATGGCTAGATGAGAAGGTGACTTGCAAATTTGACAGCTGCAATGATGACTCTCTAAGAGAAGATATTATTAGTGATACGTCCTAGTAGAGAATATTTTAACTGTCCATATATTGTTAGTAATGTTGAATCTACTTACTTTGCAGGTAGAGCTTGATGGTGGTTTGCAAATGGAGATTGTTGATGAATCTCCCATTGCTTGTGAAGCTTGAACCGTGCTTGATTGATCTTTTTTTTGAGGCTTGCTTTCTTGAGAGAAGGATTTTTGTTATTTGGTGAGTTCTTTCTGTAAACTAGCCGTTTTTTCCATATAGAATGAATCTCCAACAGTCTTATTTTTCAAAAATCTAGTCGTTATTTTTTTAAATTCCAGTATGTCGGCATGGTCGCATAAATTTAAGCACTGCCGGTAGAGGGTGCCGGCGTTGTATGTTGGTGTTGAATCCATGTCGTCATTTACTGTAGATTTGGCCCAATCTCTATAAAAAAAATCAAGTAACGACATGGATATTTAATAGTAATCAATACCGGAAACCGGTGACGGCGTTCTTATCCATATTAACTTCGATGCCGGCATATGTGATTTCATAAAAACTAACTATTGAGGCTTTTCTCTATATAAAGAGAGCTAATACTTGAACCCAATTTCCCAAAAATCGTGTGTTCTTATATATATCCTTGAGACTCTTAACTTATGCAAACCTAAACCCTAGAAGAGTCATCTATAAATAGCTTAGTATAGAACCTACCCCCACATATAACAAATGGAATCGTTTGACTCTGTGGAAAATTTAGCAATCACCCGAGCATGGTACGTCGCAACTCGTCCTGGATTTATAGATAATAGTTCGGGGGAGAGCATGTGGTTGAAGATTTTTAACAAATTTAGGCACAATTATGGGAACCCAAAAGGAAGAACTGCTCAACAAATCGAGCAACGACACGACATCATCCTAGATGCGGTGGTTGATTTTTTTAAAATCAAACACTGGATCGCGCACGCTACTCAAAATAGATTATCCTCTCAACAACTCGTAAATATATTTATGATTAATTCGACACAATCCACTCTTTTCAATTTTTATGTAACAAACTAAGTTTGTGTGTTGTTTTTGTAGCACGAAGCCGTGAAAGTGCGTTACTTACAGGAAAAGGGGGAAGCATTCATGTTTGATGAAAACGTGAACCACATGGTAATCAAAGTCACGGAGTACCACCAGCTGGGTGAATCGGAGACGGATTATTCGTAAGAAAATTGATAGGTTTAGTGGTTAGGTTTTTAGGTTATCTTTGGTAACGTTTTATGGGTAGATCTCTATGTAAACCCTCACGAGACTATAACTCGTCCAATCGGGTCATCAAGTGGTTCAAAGGCTTGATGTACGTGCTAAGTGCACCTGTGCTTCCTGCGACAAGGATTACATTTGAAATAAATTATATTTCCAGCATATTATGTTCACATAATTTAATGTCGTTACAATTGAAAATGCGGGGGTCTAACAACCTCACCCAATTTTTCGATTAGCAATCTATATGGACTAACTCCAATATACTTTCTAGAGAATCAACTAGACAATCAGACTCAATCTAGAGTAAAGTATATCAAAGAGTACAATATCTCGATCTCTCGATTTGATCAATACTCAAGCAAATAAAAATCTGCGAGTCTTTATCAAATACTAGAGAGATAACTTGGATGGTACCAAAGACCAATATCCAAGTGTAAATCAATTTAAATCAACAACCAAAGGTAGGATATTCTAATTGATTGATCTTAACGCACAACCTGTGATATTTTAATTATATAAAAAAATATAATACGGAATAGAAATAACACAAACACCAGAAGTTTTGTTAACGAGGAAACCGCAAATACAGAAAAACCCCGGACCTAGTCCATATGAACACCACACTGTATTAAGACGCTACAGACACTAGCCTACTACAAACTAATTTCGGTCTGGACTGTAGTTGATCCCCAATCAATCTCACACTGATTCAAGGTACAGTTTCGCTCCTTACGTCTCGGATCCCAGCAGGATACTATGCACTTGATTCGCTTAGCTGATCTCACCCACAACCAAAAGTTGCTACGACCCAAGGTCGAGGACTTTAATAAACAAATATGTGTCACACAGAAAAGTCTACGATAATAGATAAATTTGTCTCCCACAGATAAACCTAAGAGTTTTGTTCCGTATTTTGATAAAATCAAGGTGAACAGGAACCAATCGATAACCCAGACTTATATTCGCGAAGAACATCCTAGAATTATCAATCACCTCACAATAATCTAAATCGTATAGAGAGAAACTAGATATTGCGGAATCACAAACGATGAGACGAAGATGTTTGTGATTTATTTTTATCTTTCCTTATTGGAGATTTAATCTCAATTCAATTATTCAATTGAACTCGTACGATAGAAAATGGAAAGATCAGATCGCTCAACTACAAGAGAAGTAGTTTCGTCTGGCTTCACAATTAACCTACAGGGTCTCTAGAAGAAACCTAAGGTTAAAAGAGAACTGAATCTAGCAAAACCAACTAGTATCACACAGGAGGTGTGGGGATTAGTTTTTCCAGTTGCTAGATGTCTCATATATATAGTTTTCAAATTAGTGTTTGCAATCTAAATTACCTTGGTAGAAAAGCATTCATTATTCACCATTAGATGAAAAACCTGATTTAACCAAGCTAATATCTTTCGAACGTTAGATCGAAACTTAGCTTGTCACACACAAGTGAAATGTATTTCATTTAGGTTTGAGTAACCGTACCTAAATGTGTACACTTAGTTGGTTCACAAATAGTTAACCAATGGTTATCCATATGAGCACTTTTATATTAACCATATTCATCTTCTTTACAACTAGTTCAAATGACTTCAAGAGAACTAGTTGAAGATTTTTTCAATTGCTTAGGTCTTTATGAATAGACACAATTGAAACAAAATAGGTTTGATTCACTTGAATCATTTCATGAACAATATAGACAGGGTTTGCAAAGATTTCATTCCTTATTGATTTATTGTTTAAGTTCATGAACTTCCGATTTGAGAAATATAACCAGCATAGGTACACGTACAGATACGTGTACCATAACTACCGGATTTGAGTTTTCAAACTCAGCATAAATTTTCGGTCGAAAAATTCCATGGGTACGCGTACCTAAGGTGACTGGTTTAACAGTTTGCAAACTTACAAACTCAGCAGAAATTTTCGGTTCGAAAACTTCAGCTGGTACGTGTACCTAACCTGTCTCCTTCACCAATACCGTATGCACACATATGCACACACTTGGTTTCCGGCACATGGATTTATACACTAATGTGCGAACACATTATATATTCTTATATCCATAGTTGGTTATGTAATCTCAACTCTACATTTCAATCGTTGAAACATTCTTCTATAATGTTATAACAGTCGTTATTCACAATGATCGTCATCAAAGCTACTTTCAAGATTGAAACGTCATCATGACTTTCGTCACGAGTTAAGATGAAGATTGGTTAAAGCAAATCTTACCAACACATTTTTCGATAAAAAGATATGCGAGTAAACTCGGCTCTAAATAACAAATGTGTATGTATGAAAACTATCATACTTATTGATCGAATTTTATATAGTGGTAAATAGAGTTGTCGTTCACTCGTACTTGATGAGATTTATTTTATGAATTAAAAAACTAAAATAAAATAAAAATATATACAAAAAATTGTCACGGGATGAAGAATTTACTGGGACTCGGGATTTCACTTTTTTTCATATTCAAGTGGTTCTGAAATTAATCTTAGGCAATTACAGCTCCAAACAAAAGAAATATTAACTCTGTTCTTTGCCAAAATAGATTTCGTAAAACATCAATTGTAAATTACAAGCATAGTGTATCAAAAGCACCTAAGACTAAGCATACACTATCAAACAAGATAACAATTCATTAATAGAAATCATAAATCATTTAAAATCGGTGCAAAAAGTAAATAAGGAATTAATTAAATTACCCCAAGGATGAAATACAACTTCCTTCGTTGTCCCAGTGATGGGGTCTAGCTCCGCATGGTGAAAACACACTTAAAATATTTATTCATGGCTCAAAAAGTGGTTTACAAATGATGAAAATGTGAGAAAATTATTAAAGCAGTGATTTTCTTTTCTCTCCCAAAACTCTCCAAATGTGCTCTCTAGCTCTCTATTTATACACACAAATACACATCACTCAAATATATTCTTCCATAACTCCAAAATCTTCTTCTTTTTAATTAAAAATATCTTCAAGAATTTTTCCTGCTCTTTATTCTATATATGTCTTTAGTAAACCCATATCTTCTTTAATTCGCAGAATAAAATCCAAGATAAAATCTTCTAAAAATATCTTTCTTGTTTAATACAAGATAACTTCCTTTTTCTTCAAAGCTTCATGTTTGTAAGGCAAGAAGATATTCTTATCTTAAAGATAATAAACCCTTTACCGTTGAAACCAAATTTCCCGCCAATTTTTCTTTTCAAATAAAGGAAGAAGATGGAGCCCCCTTAACCAGTAATGGGGTGCGATTAACAGTTGGCACCCTGGGGTGCCCCTTATCCAAAACTGAGAGTCCAAATAAAATGTGTCCTCCGGGTGCCTATACCAACTTTTCGAGCCGAATTTCCAAAAATGTTTATTTTCCAAAAATACCTACAAACACATAAAACACCATAATAAATAGAAAATTGAGGACAATTCGGCCACAAAAATGTGTCTATCAAATACCCCCAAACATATTATTTGCTAGTCCTCGAGAAAATCTAATCTAGAAAATAAAATGACTACACTTAGCACGTGCAGCAAGCCGTTAAACCGCTAGGTGGCCCTAGCGGCGGAGTGTTGTCTCCGGAGGGTTTACCAGAGGTGTACCCACAAAACCTTTACTCCAGACCCTAGCTATCTACGCAGAACCTTGGAAGGCACTAAAGGATCTCCTTGGTTGGCATACAATCATTGACTGTAGGAGGAAGTACCCTGATGCGAAATTCCAATTGTTGTACATGAGTTTGCACTCAAGCATACTAAAATTCATATATAAGTGACAGAGCTCTACTCAGATAGTTTCTGGACATCATAACGGAGTCAACCAATCACATGAAAAGATCAAGAAGATGGATAAAGAGAAAAAAATAGATGGTTTAAAGTGAACGGTGTTTCCCGTATCTGTCTGAAGGCCTCTGCCAAGATGAACCTATCCTAATGGACTGAGATACTGGACTGACTAATATCAACACAACTGGCAAATACAAGGGAACCAATGGTCGATAAACCTAACTCTAGGTCAACACAACTGGCATATACAAGGGCACCAATGGTCGACTTTATTGAATTTATTCTGGTTGGTCCGATGGTCTGGTCTCAACATTTTTATTTTTTATTTTTTTGTGGTATCTCAATCACTCTATTTCACCATAGCAATGGTAACAACTTGAATCGTGTGCCCCACCAAATCACTTAAAAAATAAAAACAGAAGGATTAGGATTCAACGAGATATGGCGAAACTACCATGTTTCTTTTTTTTTTAATTCTAACACCTGAGCTATGTGGTTTTATGAATAGACTCTTTAGATGTTTCCATATAATCATATTGGTTCCTCAACTCCTATAACCAAGATGTTCCCATCCACTTAGATTGGTTAGTGCCAACCTTAATAAACATAAATTTCTAGGATTTGGAGTTTATTTATTGCAACTAAAAAGTTTCTCCCATACCCCCAAACTTAAATCTAACATTTTTCTCAATGTTCTAAAGATAAAATTAAAAGCATGAACAAGGAGAAACTGTTATCACTCGAAGCAAAAGAGTTAAGGAAAGATATTACCGTGTTGCATGAGATTGGGTTACCTCCCAAGAAGTGCTAAGTTTAAAGTCTTCAGCTAGACATCGAAAGGAATTAATCACCTCATAGAATCATAAAGCAGTAGCCGGAATAACTGTGGGTCAACTGGATCAAAAAGTGCTAACCACAAGAAGAGGAAACTGCAACAGACCAAGAAGATACCGAATATACCCTTGCTTAAGAAAACTACATCTAGTTGTGGTTCAGGTTCAGGCTCTATAAAAGGGTCTACATAAAAAGTTTTCATTGGTTGGATTTCCTCCAAGGCATTCTGAAGATCAGGCTTAAGAGTCTGGAAATACTCAACTAAGAACTTAGAAGCGCATAACAAAAGCCTGAATAATTGGGGATCCTCTAAGTCAATCATATTTGACTCACACAGCTGACTACAATGAAAGAGGTGGTCTTCCTTAAACAAATGTGTCGACCCTAATCTCCTAAAGTAATTAGGTTTAGTCTCAAAACTCAATAACTGACACATTTCAAATTCAAACGTTCCCACAATTGGAATAAAAGTTTTTGGTGGGGAAAAAAAATCAATCTGGGTATCATAGCCTGGGTAAACCACATCAACCAGAGGATGGTTTTCTAACAACTACACTTCTTCCTGGACATTATTAGGTTCGAGAAAACGCGTATGAAGATAATCTTGTAAAATGGTTGAGGCACATATGTCAAGTCCCAAGTGAGGGACCTTTCTAAGATTTAAAGCACATGGAGAATGATGATCACCCCCAAACATAGAGTTTTCAGTGTGTCTATAAAGACTAGTCACAACTTCCCTAATTTCTAAGTCATCAGATTCCTGGAAATGGTCAATTAATTCTTCTAAGTCAAGTTCATCCTCACTCATCTCTACGAGTTCATTTTCTTCTAATAGTAGAGTTTCTAAATTTCTAGACTCGAAAACAATATTCTCAGGATAAACTAGTTCCCCTAAACCATCATTGGCTTCGTAATCAAAAGGAACAACTTCGTCTAAAACGGTATTATCTCTAGTCAAATCCCCGTCCTTTTGAATAGGTGGATAATATTTAAAATTATCGGGATTTGAACCAGAAATATCACTATCATTATCAAGCTCAATAGGAGTAACAAATTCCTGATCACCATGCCTAAATACTTCAGACTCTTCATCAACATTGTCCGCATCATACTCATCATTATCATAACATGGAAATGGATGAACCTCATCTACACAAGGAGTGTCACCAATTCTAACCTCGATATCTTGATTATGCAAATAACTATCCTCATTTTCAAGAGTATTATTGGATACACTATATTGGAAATTCAAGTAATTTCGAGCAACACTTTCGTTCGTCTCTAACTCAAGTCTACGCGTAGACTCAACTATCCTCTCAAGGGTCTCTTCTAAAGAAAGATCCCTAAGTGCTGGATCTCAGTTTTCACTTAAACTATTGAGGATATCTTCTAAAGAAGATTCAGTCGTTGATGCAGTTCTTTCGTCCATAACTACGTTGTTCACCTCATCTAATTTGTATGTCGATTCAGCTAACTTACGTGATGACTCAGCTAAATTCCTGAGAGACTCTTCTAGAGAAGGAATAGGAACTGAAGGATCATAAAAAGGACTACTTTTCAATAGTTTGATTGTATCCTATAAAGACGAAGAACTAGTATTATAATCTTCTTGCTCGTAAGACCGATGCGCGTGTGGATAGTAATTGGGCTCACCATGGTATGACCCAAAACCTTGAAAATGTTGGCGTGCCCAACCACTATTCACACTATGATCACAAAAAGAGTAATGTCCATGTTGTTCAGTTGGATAATTATTGTATTGGCTATACCAGTTCGACATCCTAACTGCAAGGGAATTTTAAACAAACACAAAGAAGGTTGACTCGACCACAACAAGCCTATTTTGTATAGAAAACAAAAAGCATGATGGCTCCACTTATATTGTTTCTAGACTAGCTTCTATTATTTCGAAAAGGAATTCGTTACAATATGAGCAAACCTCTCTGGAATCAATCCGAGTTAAAGTAAGTTGAATAGAGACAAGGGAAGCTCGGTGGAGATTTGATGCCAAGGCCTCACCGGCGTTACAAGGCGGCGTATTCAACTCACAATAACCATCATGAACTTCAAAGTATGCTCAAAAGAGTAACCAATATTTTTCGAACGACTTTCCTAATAAACTCGTTACCCTATCGGTCTCGTTCTAGTCCAAATTTTAAGGCTTAGGTTCGCGTAGGTTACGTGTTCCTAAGGCGGGCAAGAAGGAAACGGTGATGAAATCCGAGTCCTTATCTTGATTTGGCCAGGCCTTGCCCTTTACTATAAAATTAAATCCGATTTCAGGTCCTCAACATGTATGCATACAAAATCATCCAGTAAACCCGTTGACAGGGGATTCGCGGGTGTTTAGAATTCTTAACTCCCATTCCAGACGGGGGATGAACCGTTGAAGTCGACTCGGGCCACGACTCATATGTCATGTACGAACCCGAGGGGCCGAGGCGATATCGTAGTCGCCGTCCTTCTCTGCAAACAGTTTATTTAAAACTACCCTTCCGTAGGGTTTTAAAAATAAAGTCCAATGTTCAATGTCCAAAATAAAAGAAGAAGAAAAAAATGTCCAAAAATAAAATATTACAAAATAAAAACCTTAATTACAGTTTCTAAAAAAATAAAAATAAAATTATTTACAAAATCTTTTTCTTCACTCCTTTTGGATTTCTCTTTCTTTCCTTTTTAGGCTTTTCCCTTCTTTTCAGCACTTTCTCTTTTCCTTTAGCTTAGCTCCAAATCTGAAAGCAAACAAAAATACCAAAACGCGTAAAAAAGAACAGATAAAATAAAACCTGAAAAGAAAATTATAAACAAAACCGCGTCGGCGACGCCAAAAATTGATCGAATTTTATATAGTGGTAAATAGAGTTGTCGTTCACTCGGAATTGATGAGATTTATTTTAAGAATTAATAAACTAGAATAAAATAAAAATATATACAAAATATTATCACGGGATGAAGAATTTACTGGGACTCGGGATTTCACTGTTTTTCATATTCAAGTGGTTCAGAAATTAATCCTAGGCAATTACAGCTCCAAACACAAGAAATATTAACTCTGTTCTTTGCCAAAATAGATTTCGTAAAACATCAATTGTAAATTACAAGCATAGTATATCAAAAGCACCTAAGACTAAGCATACACTATCAAACAAGATAACAATTGATTAATAGAAATCATAAATCATTTAAAATCGGTGCAAAAAGTAAATAAGGAATTAATTAAATTACCCCAAGGATGAAATACAGCTTCCTCCATTGTCCCAGTGATGGGGTCTAGCTCCGCATGGTGAAAACACACTTAAAATATTTATTCGTGGCTCAAAAAGTGGTTTACAAATGATGAAAATGTGAGAAAATTATTAAAGCAATGATTTTCTTTTCTATCCCAAAACTCTCCAAATGTGCTCTCTAGCTCTCTATTTATACACACAAATACACATCACTCAAATATATTCTTCCATAACTCCAAAATTTTCTTCTTTTTAACTAAAAATATTTTCAAGAAATTTTCCTTCTCTTTATTCTATATATGTCTTTACTAAACCCATATCTTCTTTAATTCGCAGAATAAAATCCAAAATAAAATCTTCTAAAAATATCTTTCTTGTTTAATATAAGATAACTTCCTTTTTCTTTAAAACTTCATGTTTGTAAGGCAAGAAAATATTCTTATCTTAAAGATAATAAATCCTTTACCGTTGAAACCAAATTTTCCGCCAATTTTTCTTTTCAAATAAAGGAAGAAGATGGAGCCCCCTTAACCAGTAATGGGGTGCGATTAGTAGTTGGCTCCCTGGGGTGCCCCTTATCCAAAACTGAGATTCCAAATAAAATGTGTCCTCCGGGTGCCAATACCAACTTTTCGAGCCGAATTTTCCAAAAATATTTATTTTCCAAAAATACCTACAAACACATAAAACACCATAATAAGTAGAAAATCGAGTACCAACAATACTGAAAATTGAGGACAATTCGGTCACAAAAATGTGTCTATCACTTATACAAATATGTCTCAAGAATAGGAGATAGAGAGGTAGACTTTTGAGTGATAGATAAGTTCAAGTCTCCACATACATTTTAGTCGGATGAAGTTCCACCGGTTCCTTGAGTAGTTCTTCTTCTTCGTAAGATGATCGTCGTGGAGTCTGGAGCTCAACTACACTTAACTGTCCTAGTCCGAGACTTAGCTATAAGTAGTCTAGAAATCAAGACATATAGTTTTGACGACTAAACTTGACAAACATGCTTGAGATAGCAACGCAGGCGAGTTCGACCGAGCAATGCTCTAACAACAATGCCGGTGTAGATATTATATATAATCCTATGCCGGTATAGAGTGTCAAAATGTTATGGTTTCTGTGTACGATAACCTTATTCTGGCATTGGTTTTATATACGACTCCATCCCGACACCGGATGCCGGCATTCTCGTTATCCTTATTTCAATGTCGGCATTTAACATTCAATGCCCAACGACTATTTTTTTAAACCATAAACCAGTAAAGGGAACTGCCGGCGTGGATGTTAGGTTACTGACAATGCCGACTTGATAAAGTGGAAAAAGAGTCGTTGTGTCCTCATCAATTTAGAGTAATAGATACACCCATTGCACTTGATACCTCCAAAAAAAAAAAGTAAGCTCCAACACATATCTCAAATGGCAAATCCATCACCAACTACCGATTTTATCATTGCCATCGAAAAAGAAAAACTTAAGATGAACAAGTTATCCACACCGATAGGAAATCAATTATCACCCACCACCAACTCAATTTCCATTATACAAAAAAAATTTAGTAGGAAGTAAGAACCACCAAGTCAATTTCCGCAATGGAAGAAGAGATACTTAAAAGGAAAATAGAAGAAGAAGAGGCAGCAATAGAAGCAAAATATCGCAAAGAAACTAAAGAAATATACGAACGTGTAAAACAAGCGAAGATAGAAGTGGATGTTGAGGAAGAAACCGAATGGATTAAAAATTTCTACATAGTATCGGATCTCCCGGAAGATCACCGCCTTTTAAACCTTTTTTAGGGTCTTGTTAGTTGTGGTCCTTATATGCCGAAGTTTGAGGACGGTAAGTGCAAGAAGCGCAAAATGGATTACGGGGATGAGTTTATTTCGAATCGAACAACTGCGCTCATAAAATTACGTCGCAAATACAATGAGTTTCTCGCAAGATACAAAGAGAATAGGTTTCAAGCTCAGGACGCATATACCAAGTGGAGAAAAGAGCCTTATAGACATTTCGAAGCTGCTTTTTTTTATTGAATCTCGTTCCAAGAAATGATGTTAGTTGCAATTAGCTTAAGAGCTTTCATTTTATGTGTTTAATGTTTTAAAGTTTATTTCTGTATGCGATTAATATGAAGGTCAGTTTGCTTTAACCCTTCCGGCTAATTGTTTTGGTGGTGCGTATACCGACATAGAATGTTAACAAACGGCAACATCGACACAGGTACCGGCATTGAATGTTAACAAACAGCAACACCGACACTGGTATCGGCATGCTAGTTTGATCATAATACAATGCTGGCATTCTGGACTCAAATTAAACTGATCGTCAGAGTTTCAGCATTGAATTGTACCATCCATCCATGTCGGCGTTCTGACTGTTACAAACCCCTTTATTGTATTCAAGCGACGACTGTTACAAACTCCTTTATTCTATTTAACGATGGTTACAAACTCATTTATTCTATTTAAGGGACGGCTACCGATTGGAAACTGTTCCATCTTTCCATCTCTCTTTGTTTTTGCTTCTCGACTCCTCCAAAAGAACTTCCAAAACCACTTAACTCCCTTGTTTTGTTTCATATTGTATACCAACTTCATTCAATTCTTCAAACCCAAAGAAGAATGGGTCGTCACAAGCCTCCAGAAAAACCTATATCTAATCCTGAAGGGTCTGTGGATGATGGTGGTAAATCGAAATAAAAAACGCAACAAGTGCACGAAGCAAGGATAAACCAAGCAGCTCTTGAACAAGATAATGAAGAGGAAATAAAAATTTTGATGCGGTAAGTGATGTCTATGTTGAATTAAAGCAATTTTAGGGTTTATCCCATATTAGAAAACACAAATTGAAACTTGCATGTTTAGTATTTCTACTACACTAAAAGAAAATTTTGAAATTGCAATATAGTCAATTGAAATTCAGTTACAATTTTGTTTCGCTATAGAATTTAATTTGAATACCATGCCGGATTATATGTCTTATATCCACCTTTTATTGCATGGAAATACCGGCATAGAACTAGAATTGCATACAATGCCAGAAAAATATGTCGGTGTATAAATTAACTTATATTCAACGTCGGAAATAGGTGCTGGCATTGTATATTTTATAAGTTCCACGCCGATTTTGATTTCATTCTTTTGTTAAATCTATGTACAAATTTCCCATATTTCCGGCATAGTTTATCAGTACAAAACTACGCCGTAAATGAAGCCGACAGTGTCGTTTTGTTTACCATCCATGCTGGTTTTGATTTCCTTCTTTTGTTAAATCTTTATAAAAAATTCCACAAATTCCGACATTGTTGTTCACTTATTTATCATGTCGGCACTGTTGCCGATAGTGATTTTTTATTTACCATCCATGCCGGCTTACTATATGTAACTCATTTGACATATTGGGACGTAGGTCTAGAGCAACACAAATCAAGAAAGGAAAGGGAAAAGTTGTTGAAGAAGGAAGATGTAAGTTTTCTCGTCCTCGACGTAATCGATCTGATCCGGAACGTGCGAAGGTCATCACTCGGGATCGACCGAGGGATGCAAGCAGTAGTGATGATGAACAGTGGGAAAAATTTATACCTCCTGCACCTTCCTGAGAAGGTGGCTCATCCTCACAAGGATTAGAACAAGCTGCAGTTAAATTTGAAGCCGGTGAGAAAAAGGAAAAGGATCCCCAGCCCACCTTCCTAAAAGATATGACATGATTTCAGACCTCAAGGACGACAAACAGTTGGGTGAGCCGTTGGATCCGCAACTCTTATATGACTACAAGGACGCTTGGGCTCGTTGGATCTATCAAACTTATGTATGACGTTTGCATCTTGTTATTATATTATTTATATATCATCAGGTGAATTTAAGTTTGTTTGGTGTGTTTTTATAGGACCACAAGAAAGCCTTTTCGTCTTGGACGCCATCTATAAATGGATATATGGCCTTTGGAGTGGGAGTGTGATGTTGTTCAAGCATTAGTCAGAGAATATGGGTTGTATCCAGCGGTAGAAAATTATGTGGCCACTGATCAAGTCACGGAGAATTGCTTCATGGACAGTTTTTTTGGTGAAACTGATACCATGCATTTCCCTTTTGGCGAGATGACCATTATCCCTGAAGATGTCCAAAGAATACCAGGTCTAAAGGTTCTTTGGAAAGCTGTTAAAGAAGGAGATAACTTTAAGGACATATCTTGGACCAAGATATATGGGATGACTAAAAAGTTGTTTGGGTGGGATGAGGAAACGACTAAAGCAAATATGTACATGACAAAGAATTCCCAGAAAAAGACTACCAAACTCTTCAATCTCACACGACTGTTTGGGCATACGAGGGACAAGAAATTGAATCCCGAACAAATTTAGCAAACTGCGGCTGCTTATTTGTAGTCACCTTGGGCAGCGTAATATTCCCTGACGCTAGTGGTAACAGGGTGCATATGAACAACCTACAATACTTGGATCCCTTGGATAAGGTTCATGATTATTCATGGGGAACTGCTTTCTTGGCACATTTTTTGGCAGAGATGCGTAAAGCTTCTAAGGCGAACGCCTGTCAATTTTTATTTGGAATTTCACTGTAATTCAGGTATAGTGAACTACTTATTTTGTGATCATTGTCATTAATTTTGTCAGTTTCCAATTTCTTTTTTCTTATACATTTCATTGGAACGATCTTTCATTGGCATAGGTGTGGACTTATGAACACTTCCTAACATTGTTCACGAGGCACAAAGGGTTGAAGTTAATGCATGATTATCAACCGCATCAACCTTTATCTCAGAAATACTTTTTCAACAATGCTCCGTAGCCCAATAACAAGAAACGGTTATTCACCATGAGAGTGGATTTGGACCCTGTCGCTGCCCAAGATGTTGTGTTTGACCCATATAGGAATGCCAGAGGAGTTCACTTTGCAAGGCGTGACAATGTTTCATTTTATAACGGACTGTTATTTCATCCAAAAGGATTTTTTATGCATAACCCTTTCCGTGTAATGCGCCAACTTGGGTACAAGCAGAAAAGTCTTACGGATACATCTTATCTGAAATTTTCTCATGACTTTCCTTAATTACAAGCAAATGAAAATCATACTTTGGTAGTTTACCGCCCAAATCCCCTTCCTTTACATTGCAGGGAAAGGGAACAACGACGATTTGTGTTGGATAGGGTTGGTTGGGAATTGGCGGAAAAATGGTTATGAGTCCGAACCAGACTTCCTCAGAGGTCATTGGAACTACTCGCATCCTTATATTGTACGCTCCACTACCGTTGAAGTTCCTCCACAAGCAGAACCTCCCTCCACCATTCCGGTTGAAACAACTGTACCAGGACTTCAAAAGACCCTTACGTTGTTGGTACGTAATTCTTGATCACTTCTTATTCTTTTAAATTTATATCTATGCACTTATATAGTGTACATACTAAGTTGAAGTTGAAAAATATGACAACAACATTAAAGGCTAGGCAAATTGGGAAACTGGTTTAAGTGCAAGAACAAGAAAGGAGAAGTGCTGACCCCGGAAGAAATGAAGACAATCGAGCAAAAGATAGATAAAATTGAAGATCCAGAGGCAAGAGACTTGTGGGGCGAAAGGAAGAAGAGGGTACACAAGAAGCTAAGGACCGAGTGATCGAAGATGTTTGTTAATTTTTCTTCTATAGTATTAGTTAGGTCTTGAACAATATATTGTTGGTTTATGTTTGTTTGTGTGTCATGAACAATGTGGAACATGTGTTTGTTTGCTAAACTCTTTGCTTGTTTTGGTTTATGTTTGTTTTGTTTTCGGTTTGGAATATCTTAACTTTGGAGATGATCTTGTTAAAAAATCTAGTGTTTTTATTTGATTTAAACATCCAAGGTGTTGTGTTTTGACAGTACCGGTATGGTCGAAAATCGTATAAACTATGCCGGTACTCTAAATTTTCAAAATTACAAAAATTTCAGAGTTTCGGCATTGAAATATTTTTGGCTACCATGTCGGTAATCTGCATTTTTCCAGATGCAAAATATTTTTGTCAGAGTGCCGGCACGGTTTGTAATTTTATTTCAATGCCGGCACATTTACTAATTTCTCTGGATATGTTTACCGAATATCCAGCGCTATTTCAAAAGTTTAGGCCTACGCCGGGACCAACTCACGACATTGTAGTATAGAAACACAATCATGCCGGCATTGGCATCAAAATATCATTTAATGATTACAATTCAAACTTCCTAAAAAAACCAAATGTTGCGTATTACTGAACCACATATATCCAAATTACTCATCATCGTTTCCACACAAATGAACTAGTATGTTTTCTTGGGTGATCGATAGTGCCAATGCATCCCAAAGTTGGTGATTCTCCTAATACAATTTCATCCATTCCTCCGAGTAATTAGGAATTATATCCTTGTTTTTAGTCAACGCACAAACCGGTGGCAATGGACAATTTTCCCTGAGTTTCAAAATAATGAAATGATTCTCGCTCACGAACGCCAAAACGATTCTTCTCTTCTTAAGAGATCCTTCGCACTTTTTCCACTTTGGTGTATATGTTTCTTGGACGGTGGGGGTAAAAAAATGAACAACACAATTAAATGTGTCCGCCACTAGATGCCTACAAACCGCCATTCTCATCCAATATTGAGTATGAAGGAACTTCATCTCGTTCTCGGCCCCTAACATTCGAGCATACAAACTATCAAAATCTTCATCATCACCAAGCAATTGCTCATAAAATCTCTTATTTTTAACAAGTTGAGAGGCCATCCTCATTCTAGCGTATCGGCATGGTGTCATCCCTTTACTAATCGTCGTCTCAAAGATTCCTAATTGTTCGGTCACGGCATGATAGATATAATTTCCATCTCCATCGACATCATCCATATATACAATATACTCGCGAATAATCTCTGGAAGTTGCTCTATATAAGACTCTATTTTGGTATGGTAACTTCTAGTGGTCCTACCTGTTTTAGCATCCTTATACATCTTTATATTACCATCTTTTAGCTTTATTATCTACAATCCATCCTCTGATAACTCTACACTTTCAACTGGTTTAATATGTGATAGGAGTCCGTACTTTCGTGGCCCACCCCTTGGATTTGGAACCGAACTACATCAACTTTGGTCGTGGCTACGGAGTTTTCACCATCATGTTGTTGTTGACTAGACATGGGTCTCTTATCTTTGTTATCACTCATCTTCGGTGTGGCTTCGGAATGCTCATCTTTTTGTTCTTTGTCACTTGATGTAGGTAACTTCGTCGGCCTTCCCCTTTCTTTGCAACCGCCGCTCCATCAAATATGGGTGTGCCTTCGGAATGCTATCCTTGTTGTTCTTTGTCACTTGATGTAGGTACCTTCGTCGACCTTCCCCTTTTCTTTGCAACTTCCACTCCATCAACTATGGGTGTGACATCGGAATGCTCGCCTTGTTGTTCTTTGAAACTTGATGTTGGAACTTTCATCGTCCTACCCCTTTTCTTTGGAACCTTCGCTCCGTCGACTCTAGTTATGGCATCCGCATCCTTGACTTGTTGTTCTTGTTCAATCGATGTGGGTACTTTCTTCGGCATACCCTTTTTCTTTGGAACCTCCGATCCATCGACTTTTGGTGTGGATACGGAATCCGCCGTTTGTTGTTGACTTGATAATGGTTCCTTCCTCGGCCTACCCCTTTTGTTTGGAACCGGTGATTCCGTGAACCTTGCTTCTGAAATCTCACATGCGGTTGGATCTCGTTTCTTACTTTCCTCGAGTTCACATTCACGTTGACTCATTTCTTTTAATTCTTTTTTTTTGTTTTCTCCTTTCCGTTTTGGTTTGTGGTCTACCGGTAGGATATCCCTTTGTTAGATCTTCACTTTGTGTTGTCTACGGGCGAGTAATTAGCCTTAGTTGGATCAACAAGACTTATCGGCTAGCCGAGTTGCCACTTGAGTAAGCGTCGAAGAATTCCTTTGCTTCGTTCGTATCCCATGGTGATTGTCCGGGATCTTCCGTGGGGGGTGGGGAGGGGGGGCGGGGTGAAAGATAGTTTCTTCCAAAATGGATCGATAACCTCAGGTATCACTTCTTCATACTTCACAAGCATATAACGACAAGGAATCCCCAATGAAGTCATGTCGGGACAAATATACACATCACCCGATTTTTCGTAGTTTATCTCCTTTTGCATTTCTCTCATCATATGTTTTATTTCCCACTGAGACACGTTGAATTCTATTCCTCTTAGAAACTTACCATACAGAAGATATTGAGTCATCCTTTCCATCGATATTTTCTCAAAAGCCTTCTTGATCCTATCGATATCACTCTTGAAGTATTGCTCCATTGCCTCGGTGACGGTAACCACGTTTCCTTGGTTAGACTCGATGAGATCTTTAAATCTCCCATGAGCGGACTCCGCGACACTAGTTGCTTCATTCTTGTAGTGTCTATGCCGGTTTGTCCATGCACGCACAAATTTTTCCTTGTACTTATCCAACCATTGCTTCCGACAATACGAGACAACACTTGGATAGACTTCGCTCCAACTGGCAATAAACATGTTCAAATTCTTTTCATACGTATCCTCGGTAAGAGACCAATAAAATTTCTCCCAATCTCTTTGAAATTCCAACCAATTTTTATGATTTTCATCGTGTTCTTTGTCGACTCGCTCTTTAATCGTTCCTCTTTCATCTTCTTCTTCTTCGGATGATAGTTTCTTCTTGGGAATGTCTTCCTTAATTGAACAATCATTCTCTTCTTAATATCCGCCTTAGTGGGCTCAAACTAAGCATGACAAACTTTTGTCACATTTTTACGTGTATGATATATATATATATATATATAGGAAATTTTGTGCATCCGGGAAGACGTCGGATATTGCATTCATTAATGCGTCAACGTTATCGGTTATGATGACCCTCGGAAGATTATTTTCCCGGAAGGGTAATTTCAATTATAATAATGCCCAAATATAATTATAATCCTTCTAGTTTTCCATTAAATACCAAGCCAATGTGAATGATACCTTGTCCGATGTTTGCCCCACGATGTTAAACAACAACATATTGTATTTATTTGTATTGTAGGTGCAATCCATCATAAGAACACTAAAACATGTATGAGCCAATTGTGCAAGAAAAGGATGCGAAATGAATATTTGAAGGGGCTTTTTGTCCGGCCCTCTTTTAATGATACGAGTGTAGTTTTCATCCCACACTATCTTCTCAAATTCTTTCATAACGCTCCTGCCTTCCCATTCGACCTTTCTAATAGTTGCTTGTGCGCTATAAATTTTACTGAGAGAAGAAATGTTCTCTTGATCCTTTTCCTTAAAGCCTCCGAGAATTTTTCTTGGTTTGATACATGCTTTGGTCATTCTATTTACATCCTCAAATTCATGAGGTTTTAGCTTCGCAACTAGGGAGTGACCAATAAAATCTTCCGGATCCGGGTGGTTATGGCGGCCGAACCATACATCACAATCCCATTCCTTGTCTCTTAAATGGAATACAAACTTAAATGGGCAGTTATCCTTCCTCGTACGAGTCTTGTATACCCTATTAGTCTTCTTTGGATATACATAACCCTTTCTCTTGTGGATATTCTTCCCCTTGTATACCCCACTTCTCTCGCAAGACATCTCAAAACGAATCTTTGAACCTTGGGTATTCCTCACCAACACACACATTTTCTTAAGAGCCGTCTCTTTAGCCCAAACAACTGCTTCCTCTTTAGAATATATTCCCTGCATAAGGACAACAATGGGAGATTATAAGGTTCATTGTAAGAAATCCATTTGGAAAGTTCAAGATACTAAGTCAAAAGTATTCTTTGGTAACATACCGGTGTCATTTTATAGTATTCCGACGTATCCCGACCAAGCAATCTTGCATTTTCTGGATCAGTATGTCACAATATGAGGGACGAATGAAAAGAAAATTAAATTAGTTCCAAAAAAATATTAAAATACTATGCTGGAACCATTGTTCCGGCATGGTCGAACTGAAGCGAAACTGCGGTTCCAAAATTGAAATGCTTCCGACATATACATTGCATTGAAAATCAACACCGGAAACATAAGTGTCGGCATGCTTGTTATCTATGATTCAACGCTGGTACACTGTACCGGCGTGGTCGTTATTCAATAAACCATGCCGGTATTTATCTTTGGGAGATACTGGTTTCTGTATGTTTTTTAAGTGGTACCGGCATGGTAACGCTAGAACTGAACCGTGCCGGTACCATATTTCGTAGAATATTCCTTGGTAGGTAAAAAACAACTTGTGTACCGGCATGGTTGTTTTGGTTGAATACTATGCCGGCTTGCATTTCAAAATGGGGGATATTGTTGGCCGGCATGGACGTAGTATGGATACAATACCGGGAATGCTTCTGCTAGCATTGTGTTCATACTAAGTCCATGCCTGCACCGAGCTATTTCAGCTGCAAAAATGGTGGATTCAAATAAAAAATCAAATTTTCAACACGTTGGCACCTTTACCTGAGTATTGGGAGTGCTTGTATGTTGAACTAGTTTACTCTCTTGGGTTGGTTCTTCACTAAACACTTCATGCTCGTAAAAATGATGATCCAAGGGTGTTGGTTCCACAAATACTTGCAATTGTGAGTTGTTTTCATTAGAAGAAGATTGAAGATATGATCCTTGTTGTAGTTAAGCTAAAGATTCGGCAGCAATTCTCTCTTCACAATCATCCTCCATTTTCACCAAAAATAAATAAATTGTCTCTCAATTTTTTTCCCTCCATCTACTCTCACCTCACCCCCTCAAATACAAAAATACACACTAGTCATTTATCAAATAATCTTATGATTTTTCTAATTATAATTAATCACTAAACCTGATTAGTGATGGGTAGATTAGGAATTAAATAAAATATTTAAATAAGGGGTGATCCTGATTTGATATTTAAATCCAGTTTTTGTCTATTTCCTCTATCCCCCAATTAATATAAGTATCCCCCAATTAAGCTTTCTAAAAAAAAATCAGATTTATCTTTATTGGATCGTATGTAAGGTAAAAATTCTAAAAATGACTATATTAATTTTGAGTATTAAAGATAGAACTCCAAAATTAAAAAAAAAAATATTCTATATTAATTTCATACATTTATGATAAAAATCCAGAAAATCCAAGCATGTTTATGGGGTATAAAAACCAGATATATATTTTGTGGATCCATTATAGGGTAAAAAATCTAAAAAATACTATATTAATTTCGAATATTTCCAAAAAAAACACTATATTAATTTCGGATAAGTATGATAAAAATATAAAAAATAGAGTAAACTTATTTATGTGTTAATAAATCAGATTTATATTTTTTTTGGACCATTTATAAGGAACGACATCTAAAAATGACTATATTAAATAATATCCGAAACTAATATTTATATTTTCAAGTATCTTAAAAATCAGATTCACATTTATATTTCGAGTATTTTGAATTAAAATCTAACAAAATCTAAAAATTACTATTTTAATTAATATTGGAAATTAATATTTTTATTTTGGCGGATAATATTAATAAGGTAGGATCAATGGACACTCTTAAATGGACAAGGTCAGACAAGATTCGCGCCATTGTCTCCACAAAACCCAAACGACGATGAATTTAAGTATAATATTTTGATGATATGTTCCTCTTATAAGACTCTACATTTCTAAAAAAAATGAACCCAATTCGAGATAGCAAACCTAACCATCTACCAATCTTAATTTCAATCGTTCAATTTGAACGACTGATATTCAAAGGGGTAGATGGTCGTTTTATACATCTCGAATCGTGCTCACTTTTTTTTGCAGGAATGTAGAGTCTTATAAGAGGAACATATCATCAAAATATTACACTTGAATTCATTGTCGTTTGGGTTTTGCGGAGAAAATGGCACAAATCTTGTCTGACCTTGTCCATCTAAGAGTGTCCATGGATCCTCCCTCATATTAATATAGGGTAAAGAATCTTTTCATTATAGTATTTTTGAGTAAAAAATATTTGAATTATAATAGAGAATAATATCATTATATTTTAGGCAGCATTAAGTAAAAAATTCATTTACTTGTGAAACAAAGCAATTAGGATTCGTACAAAAAGCACCAACACCCTTTTGAATAACAACACCTAATCTATAAAAAAGAAATTTACCTAAACCGCTACTGGCATCATTACTAAGTAGAGAATTCTTCAATCTCTTCAAAAATCACATAGTATCATCACTAAGCTCCCCCAACGTGGAAAAGGCTAATACACCTAAACCATAACCATGCGAAACACATGGATTTAAATATTTAGTATGTTTGTGCATTACAACTTTCGAAATAGCTTGGCCCGGAATGAAAGCACGGATACCATCACCAGTGAAGGGGGAGACGCCTGTAACATCCATACAAAAATCTTGTCCATTCTCCCAATTAAGAACAAGAATATCTGCAGGGCGCAAATCTCTATTATCATCTATCAATCCAAGGGCAACTTCTTTACGTGCAGGCACGCCAGCTTTGTAACAAATGTCTGCAATTACGTCAAGTACAAGGTCATGCCGAAACTTGAGTCCAACATCTTTGGCACAATGGAGAGCATGATCACCAAATATATCCATGGGCCTATTGCATCTTGAGCATAAGCCACCTTCGACAAAAAAAGGGTACCCAGGAAATATCAACTACAGCTCTAAATTGTCATGGTCTGAGGCATCGATCCAGACCACTATGGTAACGGACAAAAGATAATCTTGTGCATGTTTAACACGATTGCATTGCCACAGAATAAAATCTCTTGTAGGCATTGGAAATTGGATTGGGATTTTCTTCTTAACTGCGTCGAAATAAGTGATTGCCATGGAGTGCATAAAAGGGGGGCAGTATCATCAACGCAAAAGTTAGAAGGTAGTCCACTGTAACACCCCGTGTTTTTAGCATGGCGCATGCTAAAAGATGCGTCATGGCGTGATATGAAGATACATCTCAAGTTTTTGTCGCGTTAAGAGGAATATTGGCCTAAATCCAATATTGCACAATTATTGTGCATCAGGCCATAAAGGGTTGGCGAACGAGTGTTGTCTAATCATTGTAAGCAATCGTTATGCGCAATCATTGTACGCAATCGTTGTGGCAATTATTTTAAAAGTGGGACTTGGTGAATGATTTTTCCTCTCCTAATCAAAGTTGTGAAATTGTCAAGTTAACATATATAGGGAGGGGTACTTGGTTGAAGGTGCATATTCGGATCATGCACCAAGTAAGCTTCATAGCTTAGCCAGAACGGCGTAAATGATGCTTAGGCCTCATTTACAGCTGCGTAGACTTGACAATGGAACATGTTAATCATTGTGCATTATGAAGGAATAACTTATACGGACTAGACCATTGACATTTTTGCTAGGCCACAGTCTTGCAAATGAGTTTTCTTAAGTTTTTGTCCCTTCGAGGATGAACTACGGTATGTGCTTGATCCCTTTGGAGTAGGGAAGGTACGTAGGCATCCGCAATGAGTTGTAGCATTGCCGGTCCAGCACGTTGTCCCCTCATATAATCTAAGCTCGGTAGATCGATGCAAGAGATGATTGTGGCAAATCTTGATGAGGCTTAGTTGCATGCCATCAAGTGGATGCTCATACTTCCTATCAAGTTATAAAGAGTTGGTAAGAAGGGTAAGGTAGGGACTTTGCAAAAGGCTTAGATCGGCCTACGCCTTAGTCCAAGGCGTATGCCTGGAAAAGACTCAGGAATTCGACGGTTGCTCAGCTAGATAGGAAATCCAGGGATGAAATTCCTACGTTGAGGCAGAGCCAGTGATGCATGCAAGAATGCATTGGCCTTGGCCTTATGACCTTATACCCTTTTGCGGACAAGGGTAAGTTTGGAACGGTGTGGAAGCTAAGTTAGCTGCGTCACAATCCACGAGCATGCTTGCAAGGGCGAATAGACATGCATTTTCCTAGTGTTAAGACCCGATTGGTAGCATCATCGTGGCGCATCGGGGGAGTTATGGCCTGCGCTCCCAGGCGCGCCAGGCGTAATTTTTCCGGTCCGTCATATCCACATACCTGGATGAAGTTCTGAAGAGCCGACTGATATGCAGAAACCTTATCTGAAGAGAATAAGCTACCAAGGATCACCTTACCGAAACCGTCTGACTCTGGGAGGCAATATAACAATAGTTGCGAGTATCATCCATAGTATAAATGCCAAGTCCATCTCCTTGATGGGCAGAGTGGCTATTCGCTGCTGCAAAGGCCCAAAACCAGTCCCATCACCCGTGAACAAAAGTCTCAAATACTGAAATAAATGGAAAATATTCCTTATTAAAAATCTTTGAATTAAATTTTGGAATGTAAAATATTCCTTTAACATCTATTAATTAAGTTTTTGAATTAAATATTCAAGAATACTACTACTAGTTAGGTGGTAGATCAGTTTAGATAATTTCTTTAAAAATACCCGATTAGTTAAGTAGATATAAAAAAATGGAATTATTTCCAGAATAAACTCAAAAAGGATATTAATCCTCTCTGATTTTGGAAAGATTTTGATAAGGATATGGCTAAATAAGGATCCAAAAATATCTACGAGAGGAATTGGAGGGAGGGACGAAAATAAAAAGCACAATCCTAAATATGGAGTTATATCCTAAAATATAACAAGATATTTGGGTTTAGAAAATTTGTCCGTCAATTTTTTTTCCTGATTATTGGGTAAAAATTCCTTTCATATCGCTTTGAAAATATATTACGGTTAAATTCATGGGCCACTTAGGTATATTGCGTAGGTTTTCATTCTAAAGACGGAAACAAAATAATATTTTTAGATTTTTATTGGGATATATGAGAAAAAGAAAATTTAATTCTTCTAAACATCATTGATATCACTATCTATATAAGAGTACAAGCCGAGCATCATTCATTTGATGCCTATTTTATGGTTTTAAGATCCTTGCGTCTGATAATGGTGATGCAAATGCGACCATCGTTTATCTGTGGATTTTATTTATTTTATTATTTTTTTCATCTTATTGTTTGTTTTCTGATCAGTGTTTGTTGTTTGTTCTGTAGGTCGCAAATTGGCAATCCAAATATGTTTTCAGTAGGAGTTCTGACAAGTTCACGCATGAAAGATATCGGTAAATCTCTGTCTATCTAGGTTGGTGTGCGACTGGGATAATCGGATGCAACCTTTGTCTCTCTAAATGTTATCCGACCATCCAAAGCTAGAAAACCCTTTTTATTTTGTATTATAGATTAGAACATGACATGTGCCATAACGTCCTGAGATTATGTTGTTGTTACTATAAAATGGGAAGTTACTAAAGATTATGCCATAGAAAAATAACCCTGTAGTCATGTTCCATGCTCAAAAAAGCAGACATTTGCATATTCAGTCTTTATGGGATACTCCAACCAACCTTAGAACATTCTTCAAAAAAAAGAAAAAAAAGAAACCTTATAATTCTACTCCCGTCCAAAGGGCTATATTTTCTTTAATAAACAAAAAAAATGATTACATTTAGGGTTTCATAGTATAACATAACGAGCAGTGTTATCCCGCACGACCTTGAGGGAAGCTATCCCGTTCAAGCAGCTTCTTTACTGTTAGATCATGCTAAAACCCAGATCTAACAGCCTTGAACCCTTTAGGGGAAGTGGTTGGTCCTTTCCTGAAAGTGGTGGGTCTTATCCTGAAAATGATGGATCCTTTCCTGAATATAACCGTCGATTTGATCATCTAAGAATAAAAAAATCACTTTTGCGGGAAGCCATCCCGCAAAATCGTGTGGGATAGCATTTGTGATAACAATATCCCATCACCTAAGCAAAACTTGTTCATACTCAAAAATTATCGCTAGATCCCTATATTTATAGTACTTCGGAACAGGGTCCCTAACTACTACTACAACGGGATGTTGTACCTTTTCTCAACATCTTACAGATACTTCACGTCTTTATGGTACTTACGAATACGGTTCATATACTTGCACACAAAGTGAAATACCTATGCTTTAATCTTGAATAATCAAAATAAAGAACCATTTGACGGAAATACTACCAATTGCGTGGATTTTAACCAATATATAGATGTGAGTGCAGCGATGGCATTCCGTTGAGATTTGGATATATGAGAGGTAACCCCATCAATATCATAATATCAGAAAATATGCATGTTCATATACATAATGCATTAATGCTCCACCAATCTTAATGTAAGATGCCAGAAAAATTATCGGCTTCAACAATACCCAGGGGTGGGGGGTGGTGAACAAAAATATAAAGAGGCTGAATCCATAATTTTCAAAATGTTGTTGTACTTCGACGTAGTGGCAAGGTATTAGTGTTAGAAAAAACGTGCTTTGTTTTTTGTTTTGAATTGATAAATCCAAAAAGCTTGTTTTTTTGATAAAAACAAAAGTTGTCTGATAAAAGCAAAAGCTGTTTCTTTTTTATAAAAACAAAAGTTGTATGATAAAAGCAAAAGATGGTTTGATAAAAACAAAAGTTGGTTGAAAAAAAGTAAAAGTTGTTTTCTGAAAAGCTATTTCTGATTAAAGTAAAAGCTTTGAGTCTTTCTTTGTTCATGTTTTCAATGCGTCAGAAAATGTTTTTCTCGGCCTTTGTTTGTCACGCGTGAGAATCCTTTATTGTTAGTAACGGGTCATTTTTTGGTTGACTATAAAAGACTTTTTCAACTCATTTTTGAAAATATACAGAAGAAAAAATATAGCTTCTTCCTCTGATTTTTTCCCTTCTATTATCTTTGTTTCACTGTAACATTTTTCACTTCCTCATACTTCGCTACCAAGCTCTTAGAGTACTCTCTTTGTATGCTACATTGAGAAGTACTATCAGTAGTTGTATCCTGGAGGCATCTCGTCAACAACTATAGCAACTCTCTACAAGAGGAGTAGCAGGCGATATTGCCTTTAGGTCAGCGTATCTCATATGCGCCTCTACTATTTTTTGCTACATGTATCACTACATCTCCGAGAACATCAATCAAGCGTCGGTTTGAGCTAAGTATGTTTCTCAGTTAATTAAGATTTTTGTTACTAAACCCAACAATCCAAAGGCAATAGTATTTCACTTCTATAGTTTTCTGTAACAACATGGGAAAAGGTACTGTTGACGAACCTGCTAAGTTTAGTGGAAAAGACTTTAAACGATGGCAATCAAAAATGTTATTTTTCCTCAAAGACCAAAGGTTAGATGAAGTTGCTTTGAAAAAACCCTCAAGAAGGATTCATGACCGTGGTTATGAAGATAGACTATTATAGGTGGACTAGGAAGAATTATATGTGCAAAAATCATATACTTAACTGCTTGGATGATTATGCAAAAGAAAATTTTACTGCTTTTGATTTATGAGAAGCCTTGGAAGAAAAATATCTTGTTGAGGCAGCTGGAAGCAAGAAATTCTTGGTGGCTAGGTTCTTTGAATACAAAATGAATGATGAAAAACTTATGGTTGATCAATTCATGGAACTTCAGTTGATCATCAACGAAATTCTTGCTGAAGGCATAGTTATTGATGAAGCTTTCCAAGTATCTGCAGTTATTGAAAAACTTCCACCTTCATGGACCGAGTTCAAGAGGAGGATGCGACACAAGACTCGTGAAATCACCATAATAGAGCTGGGGAAATAGATTCAAGTTGAGGAACTACTGTGCTGCAAGGACAAGAATCTGTTGTTGAGCAAAGAAATGTCCAACAAAGATCATATCCTAAACAATAATGCTGCAACAAAGAAAGAACATGATGGAAAATCTGAATCCAGCAAAAATGGTAACAAACATAACAAACGTCGTAACTCCAAAGGTAACCATCTTAAACCAAAGGGTGGTGTCTCTAAAAACACCATCAAAGATGACTGCTATAACTGTGGTAAACCCGGTCATATGCCCAAACACTGTAGAACGCCTAAAAAGACCAAAAATGATCCAAAACAGAAAGATAAGGCGAATATAATAGATGATTCTGGATATTTTACTGGCATGGTGTCTGAAGTCAACCTTGTCTCTAATATGACCAATGTGAGAGACCGGTGGTTTGATTCTAGAGCCACCAGGCATGTCTTCAAGTTCATAAATGCTTTCCCCTCTTATGTCAAAGTAGGGGACAATGAGAAATTGTTTACGGGAAACTCTTCCACCGCGATAGTGGTGGGAAAATGCAAGGTTGAATTGAAGCTCACTTCAGGAAAAACTCTCGCATTGAATGACGTGTATCACTACCTAGATATATGTGAAGTGGGGGGAACAGAATTTACCACTAAAAAGAAATTCGACCCAGATGTCCAAGATAAGGATTATGTGAAGTTTGTTCAAGATCGGAACTGGAGAAAGATTTTTGATTTTGAAAAATATTCACCTGATATGGTAAGAGTTTTTTATGCGAATATTCATAATGTTGATCATAAAAATATTACCTTTGTTACTCTTGTTGGTCAAGGACTCTACTATGTTGATCGTAAGACAATTTCTAATCTTATTGAGCACAATGTGGAATATAATCACTTGATTACTAGAGTTGAAATTGAGCACGATACCATTTCAACACATCTCATTGGAAGATCAACATAATGGGAAAATGGTAGATTACCAACAAAAGATATACCCTTCTACCTAAGGGTATTCGGTAAACTTGGTTTAGCAACCCTTTTTGCAAGAACTAGAGATAAGTCATCCTGGGACAAAGATTTTGCAGAATTTGTTTATTTTCTGTTAACATGAGACTTTCAAATTGATATATGTGGAATCACTGTCAAATGATAAAAATCTCAGACACTATTTCTTCCTAAGGAATAAAGAGGCATCTCGATTTTCCATGTATAATTACAGAGATTTGTGAATTCATCGTGGGAGATGATTTTGATGTCAAGAGAAGAATACGTCTATCTCTAAAAAGACTATATGTCAAATGATTGGAAGTGAATCAAGTAATAAAATGGTTGAAAGGTTTTCACCAAACTCTAAAAAAAAATATCTTCTAGCTCATCTTGAAACTCTTGGTAAACAACTTGACTGGTTTCAGAAACAGCTGGGCTTTGCTGCTCGAAAAGATCCAGAAACTCTTAAAGGAATTCTAAAGATTGAATCAGAGTTTTGGAACCAAGAATCGGAAATATAAGAAGAGCGTCAAAGGATACTTGATCACAAGGAATGTTCCTCCTAATAATTAATCAAAGAAAATAGACATCATTTTTTGACTTCTTGTGATAGTTTTCGATTACATAGCATGTTCTTGAATGCTTTATCTTATTGCTATGTATGTTTATGGGATGTTTGATTTCAGTTTTCATGACCTTAATATTCGATCTCATATGTGTAAACCCTTATGGTTTGGGTGACTTTTTGGTTTAGCAGGATTAAGTTCTTGCCCACTGGTAAGCTTTATCAAAGGATCATAAGGGGTTCCGATTGAAACAATATGTTGAATCATTTGGTTTAGCATAAAAGCATATGTGTTTAGGGGTTTCAACTTTTGCATTTCAATAGTTAAAACCGGTTTTCAACCTTTCTCTGGTAAAGGTTGCTCTTTGTTGTTGTTCTTTTGTTTTGCGAGAGGATGACAACACAACAGGGGAGAGTTCTATGTGAACTTGCACTTAATGACATATATTTCTGGGGAGAAGAGGATGCGGATATTAAGGTAACGAATTTTTTAGTTAATCATTTTCCTGTTTAAGAAAAGCTTGATTTTATTGCATATATTTATTGCTTTTGCTTAACAAAATTTTGGTACAATTGATGTTTTATTCCATTGCTTGTGTATGGATGTGTATTATTCAATTGTTTCCGGTTAAGAAAAACTATTATTATCTTGCTTTACGGTTTGGTATCAATTGTTTAGGCTTACGAAATTACGGTGCAATTGCAGTACTTTAATATCTATGTTGTTTCAATTGCTTTCGGTTGAGGTAAATAATTATGCAAGTTGATTTATTTGGTTTGTATGAATTTTTTATGGCTTAACAAAAGAAAAGGTTTTCAGGATGAATTTTTTAGTCCAATTCGATTCTGGATAAGAGAAACTAAGTTAATTCTGATCTTAGTTAGACTTATGAAAGTGGAGGTGTCGGTTATTCAAGTCTAATCGAATGCCTTAACAAGAAATTCTAGTTAATTAACCTAGTATATTTCTTGTTTAAAAGTGAAAGGTCTAAGTTATTGATGAGAATAACTAGAGCCTGATGCAAAAATAGAGGTAATTCTGATCTTTATTTTGGTCTTATCGAACAAGCGATTGTATTTGTACAATCGGTTTAACGAAGGAACTAAGGTGCTTAGTCGATTTTTAGTTTGATAAACTATTAGGGAAAATTGCTTCGGGCAATTGTTTCCTTGGTAACATATCAAAACAAAATTACTTTGTAGTTTCGGTTTTGATATTAGTTATCAAAAATGGTGTGTGGAACCCTCGTGCTTAACTCTTATAGGTTTTGCAAGTCTCTTTGTATGATTTGTAAGATCCTTTCGGTTTTTCCTTTATTTGCTCGTACCTTTTTCATTTTGTGACAAAAAGGTGGAGAAATATATGGATTAAACAAGTGATGTTTATATTGATTTGTATTAATTTGTTATCACTAAGGAAAGGACAATGGTGCTTAAACGTTATATCTAACGAAAAGAGTAAAGCATAGACTAAGGGGGAGTAACATATCATATGATGATGGAAATAACAAAGACGTACGGATTGAAAATCTACCTATCTTACCTTTAGGGGGAGTATTAGCTTTGTTATTATAATGTCAACAACGGCATTTATGAATTGAATGTATACAGGTTATTGTGTTGTTGAATTTGGGAATCAAGTGTATGTGTAATGAATTATTGTAATTTGATTATCCATATGATGTAAGTGTTTTGTCACTAAAATTGACAAAGGGGGAGATTGTTAGAGCATAGCTCGGTTGAACCCACCAAGCGTTGGTATGCCAAGTTTGTTTGTCATATTTTAGTGAACCAAAACTCATTTAAAAAGTCGCTTGATTATTTACTAGAGTCAACTTCATATGGGTTAGATTGAAAGTATTAGGATATGAGATATTATAAGTATTACCTGAAGACTTGAAGAATGTGAAGAAGTAAGGAGCTACAACGACGACATCATCCTTACACTTGAGGTTAGTAATATTTGACTTGAATTGTTTCATTCCCTAACATATATTTCAGGTCGTGCATATTGAAAACATAACTGCGAAGCTGTGAATGATTATACTCTAGTTAGACATAGTATTAAGGAATACAATACGAAGTATAATGTCTATCTTTTAAACTTCATATATAAGACATCGACATAATAGTATAAATGCTATTGTGATTATGTATGGGTGTGGGTGAAGATTTTGTCCTAGGAAACAATGTTTTACATTCGTTTAAAGGAAGTAAATTCATAAACTTGTTTTGTGAATTGAAAGGGAAATCGCTAGGCTTATTGGTATTGTTATTCATTGCAAATATTTTGAATTACCAATATGTGTGTTTAGTATAACTGCTCATAACTTGTTTATGTATCTTGGTAAAACTATTCAGAAGGCATGGCTTTTGTATTAGTATGACTTTTATTAGTGAAACCGATCTTAAGTAATCACTTGATATGGTGAGATCGATATCTTGAATTTGGTGTGACTAAATACTAGCCTTTGGGTAACCGATCCTAGTAAGAAGTGTGACCGATCACAAGAGAGAGAGAGAGAGAGAGAGTGTAATCGATCCTTGTAAGAGGTTGTTGATGGTGGTTTTTAGCTCAGGGTTAAAATCGTAAAACCTTACATCTGACATGACGTCACTACAACCACTAGCGCATTTATTGAATCGTTCAACGTACCTACGTAATAATTACCAGGGTACCCATTTTTTATATACATGTTTCACGTTCCACGGCAGAACCCTTAGTATTCACCGACATCATATTCGTACATACCAAACCCTAATTCTCATGCTATCGCGCTAAGGCATGCCAACCATGCCAGCCGCACCACTGTGCCAATGGAAAACCATGCCAGCCACATCTCCGCGCCAAGGCATGCCAACTATGCCAGTCGCACCACTGTGCCAATGGCAAACCATGCTAGCCGCACCATGCGCCAATGGCATGCCAAACCCTTGGCCCCACCATGCCAAGCCAACTGCGCCTTGCCTTGGCCCCAACCATGCTAGCCGCACCATGCGCCAATGGCATGCCAAACCCTTGGCCCCACCATGCCAAGCCAACCGCACCTTACCTTGGCCCCAACCATGCTAGCCTCACCATGCGCCAATAGCATGCCAAACCCTTGGCCCCACCATGTCAATCCAACCGCGCCTTGCCTTGGCCCCAACCATGCTAGCCGCACCATGCTCCAATGGCATGCCAAACCCTTGGCCCCAACCATGCTAGCCGCACCATGCGCCAATGGCATGCCAAACCCTTGGCCCCACCATGCCAAGCCAACCGCACCTTGCCTTAACGCCACAATGCCAAGTCGTCCGTACCAAACCCTTGGCCCCACTATGCCAAGCCATCTGCGCCATTGGCCTTGGCCCCATCATGCCGGCCTTCCCTATGCGGCTACCAAAACGAAGGCGTGTGACGATCAACGGCCACCCTTCCATCTTATATGCCAATCCTAGCCTTCCAAGGTCGCCAAACAATGCATGGTAATCTTTTCCCCAAAACCCTAGTTTTGGCCACACCAAACCGCGCCAAGGCATGCCATGCCATGCCCCATGTGCCAATGGCATGCAAACCACCTTGTCGCGCCATACCATGCCGGCCTTCCCCATACGGCTACCAAAACGAATGCATGCGACGATCAACGACCACCCTTTCATCCTGGATGCAAATCCTATCCGTCCAAGGTCGCCAAATAACGCATGGTAATCTTTGGCCCAAAACCCTAGTTTTGGCCACGCCAAATCGCACCAAGGCATGCCAACCACCTTGCCGCGCCACACCATGCCGGCCTTCCCCATGCGGCTACCAAAACGAAGGCGTGGGACGATCAACGGCCACCTTTCCATCCTAGATGCAAATCTTAGCCGTCCAAGGTCGCCAAACAACTCATGGTAACCTTTGGCCCAAAACCCTAATTTTGGCCACACCAAACCGCGCCAAGGCATGCCATGCCACATGTTCCAATGGCATGCCAACCGCCTTGCCGCGCCATACCATGCCGGCCTTCCCTATGCAGCTACCAAAATGAAGTCCTGCAACAATCAACGACCACTTTTTCATCTAAGATGCAGATCTTAGTCGTCCAAGGTTACCAGGTAACGCATGGAAACCTTTGGCCCTAGTTTGGTCGCGCCTAAACTGGGACTTATTAAAGCCATACTGATCATATATTCATGCCACTGGCTACCAAACGAAAGGTTGTAATAATCAACGGCTACCTTCCTCTTAAGATGCAAAATCTTGACCGTTGAAGGTCACCACCAAGCCGGCAAGTCTCCCAAGCTCAACTTTCCAGACAACAACAACATGCTACATGTTTTCCACAAAAACACTCGAGACATCAACACATGTCACAAACTGGGAGATGCTCATTGGTTATTTGTTTGGCGGTTTACAGCGTGCGGCGTACACTACGCTCGTTATTAAAAAGTTTCATAAGGATGAGGCGGTTAGTAACTACACAGAGTAATAGTGAAACGTTTTCTTTTATGGAACATCAATTCCAAGCGTTATCGGTTACCACCTCCTCGCATTTACTCACCTGTTTTTCATTTCTTAATGAGACCAGAGTACGTTTCACTTCGACTTGTATAAATAGGCATTACCTATTTCCACCGAACAATAAGTTCTGGTCAGGAGCATACAACAACCAAAAAAACATTTGCTAGCTTTCCCATCTGTTAGATACCCACTTTCTGATACAAGTCACAAAGCAACTACTCTTCCAGAATCAACTATTCAGGTCTCAACACTCTCTTCGCTTCCCTCCCCAAAACAAACACTTCTCCTCCACTTTGTGACCGAAGCAAGTCTGGAACGACCATTTCTTGGTTTAGGACGGACTTGTACAAATTGATCTCTCGAATCTAAAGTACTCCCTTGCAGTACATTGTTTAGGGTTTAGATTTATTTCTCACCCACATCACACGAAATTACCGAAACCAGCAGAAACTGTTTTCACCCTCAAACAATTGGTGACCATAGTGGGAGATTGGTTACAATGTCAATTTTCAATCCTCGATCTCATACTTCGACCCAGACGTCAGTACGGTAGAGGCGAACGATCCGCTCAGGGATCGACCACTCAGCTACCAGATAACCCGATACGATCCGCTCAGGGATCGACGACTCAGTTACCAGACGACCCGATTACCAGTCATGACACGGCAAGGGGAGACTTGGGACTTCCCAGAGGTTAAAAGCAAACGATCCGCCCAGGGATTGACGACTCGATTATCAAGTGACTCAGGGACGACTGGGGACTTTCCATAATTGCCTTCTCACAAAACTCGGACTTGCACCTAACTCATTTTTCGTTAGCAGATCCAAAGAACCGAGTAAGTCTTGCCTAGAAAAAATACATGGTTTACTATTTCAAGTTTTCACGGAATGATAAAACCGATAGCCATGTTATGTTTCATCCAATGTCATCTATCGACACGCAACGTTCACGGTTCTATATCTTCTCTGGGATATTTACGTCACTTACAATGATAATAAAAACGGCATCATCCTAAAACAGTTCATCCCGAATAATAATCCAAAACCCTCATAGGTAACAATTGTCTATCAACCCAAAAATACAGAAAATCAAAATCATAAAGCCATGTGTTTCATTTGTCTTTCAAAAAAAAAAAAAAAACGAAACAGAAGAATTTCAGAAGACAGAGGTGCATTCGAAGGAAGCCATTCAACGGTGTTTTGCTCTCTTGAAGAAGGCGTCCTTCGTCATTTGGAGGACCGCCTGTTTCAGCTCCAACTTTTTGGACAGCCTTTCGACCTCTGCTTCTTGTTGTTTGACCACGTCCGCAGAAGGACCTTCGGTCACCTTGGACTGCAACTTTTGTATCTCAGAGAAACCCTAACCCCCAGTTCCTCGTGGAATCAGTCACCTACCCGTACGTACCGACTTTACATAATAATGATTACCAGTCACTATTCATGAGGTAGCCGACGCTAGTACAATGATATTCGAAGAGAAGAGCAATATTTCTATAGATTCATGGAAGGCATACCTATGGCTAGGATTTGCCCCAAAACAAGAAAACAAATTGAAAGAGAAATGCTGGAGTACATAGCTGGAACACGCTTGCCCACTTTATTGCTACCGTGCTACCGCTAACACCAGGACGTGAGAAAAAAGATACGATATAAAAAGGAGAGCCAACCCCTTTCATACGCATAACAATTTTGGAATTTGAATAAGGAAATGATTTCCTATTTGAGCTATGTATGGAAAGAGGCAACTGGGACCGCAAGAACAAGTCTGCGCCACGCCAAGCCAGCGTCGTGTCAAGCCAACAGTTCGTGCCATGCCCAGCCAACAGTCCGCATCATACCAAATCCAAGTCAGCGTCCACGCCAAGCCAGCGCCCATTCCAAGCCGATCCAGTGCTAACAGCTTGCATCTTTCCAGCGCCAGCAGCTTGCATCCTTCCAGCGCTAACATCTTGCATCTATGCAGCGCCAGCAGCTTGCATCCTTCCAGCGTTGCCTTTTGAATGACCAGTAGAAGGGAATCATCAATCTAATTTTATCACACGTAAACATCAGGAACGACTTCTCCAAAATCGAAGCAAATAAAATCAGCAACCCCCTGAGTTCACAAAGACTCTCTTCCTGTCAGGAGCTGCATGATTTCCGGGGACTTCGCCCACAAAATCGTGCAGTCTATGATGAAACACTTATGTGAGATTATGTAGGCGCAGCGTCAAGACATATTCGCATCCCTCAACCGTACTGCATCAGGGAAGCAGCTTTTTCCAACCAGAAAAGCCGTTCCCAAACCCCAACCTCTCCTGGAAAGCACGATTGATAAATGGAACTGGGGAATCCTAACCATTTTTCGCTTGAAGGGTGTCCAGTTTGACATCATACTGATCAACGTAGCCGCTCCTCTTCAACATTCGCTCCAACAGCCGCTTCACTTCAACGTCCTCCAGCAGCGGCTCCGCTTCAACATTCGCTTCGACAGCCGCTCCAGCAGCCGCTCCGCTTCAGCGTTCTCTCTATAAGCTGCTCCAGAATCCGAAGTCGAAGCTTCAGCGTTTGGCTCCTTAAGTTTCAACATCCTTTCCAAGATACGAAGCTTCTTCAACGCCGTTTCTTCCTGCAAAGGGTCGTACCACCACGCTCCCCATGTCAAGGATCATGATCACAGCCAGCCTACCTTCGTAGTCATGACCGCCTTTTGATCCATCTCGCCAAAAATCGTGATCATGGATAGTTTTCTCGCTTACGCGTCCATCAAATCCTTTTACTTCCATGGATGCCCATACAATTCCAGCCAACCTACTTTGTTACCACGACAATGTAGTCTCTTCTGATTACATCTGCTACCAAGAACTGTTGCCGCTCATTGGTTGATACCCGCCAGAGCGTCACCACAGCAGTAATCACTATAAAAGTAAACTGTACTCCTCCATATTTTAAGTTCCACGTGGAAGAAGTAACAAAATCACCAGTACGAGCGCAGGATGGTGATGTCTTTATCATGGTCAACCCACTGACCATACAAGATGGAAACATGTAAACCATACTTGGGGACTGAGGATATACACGGAATCCCTTCACTGTCAAAGCTCAGAAGACACGCTCAACCAAAAGGTCATAGCCACAACAAGGTCATCTACTCTTCAAGGGTGCAGCGCAAGAAAATCATCACCTATCTTTCCAGAAGACGCCTTCAACACTTTACAAGGCCGCGGAGGATCCCAAGCCTACTCAGAGGAAAACAACTTCAAAAACTGAAGAAAAATGCGACTGGGGACTTCTCATCGCAGTCCATCCCGACGACCATCAAAGACTCATGAGATAACTCCAGAGACGCGACTGAAACATTTTCTTGAAGAAACAGAGGGAGCCATGATAAACAACATAACTCTCTCATTCCTACCACTTCACTATCCAGGATATTTCATCGTGTGATATTTTGATCACACCAGAATCACATCCAGAAGAGTATGATAAGATTATATCAAATCCCGTGGACGTGGATTCAAGGCGATGCAATGAAAGTAGGCAACACATGGGGACTACCAACATGGGACGCTTTCACTCCCCTCAACCAGGTTATTTCTGATTTCAACATCATCACTGTCGAAATTTTATGAGCCGCAGGAATTTCTCAACATGAAGCCGTACATGTGCACCGAAGACTCCAAATGCACGCCACAAAGATACATTCACATATTCGGCCAAGCCATCGGATATAACGGAAGCATAATTGGGGACTGATCACCACATCCTATTCCACACGATAGTCCAAGATTCAGAAGATGGTTCGAAGGATGCCACTTGGAACCAAGTCCTTGAAGACTTGATAGTAGCACATCGCCAACGAAACGTCTCCCAACTCATCTATTTCATCCAGTGTCTCCGGAAGATTTCGACTAATACAAGCATCCACAACATATTTTCATCAGAGGGTCCAGGAACTGAACAACCTAAAATCAAGGATGGACCGAAAAGCAATCACATCCATCCGTACCAAGAATCCAATGGAGTTTGATAAATTTTAGAATCCACTGGAGAGACACTGCAGACGAAAGAACGGATCCGGACGAGCAACAGAAAATAGAAGAAGGTCAATATCTTTTTTCATGCGGACGGAGTTTCTAGAGTTTGAACAAAATAAAGATTCCTTCTTGCTCCATGAAACGGATGACTGGGCGCGACTATGCCACCTCGGGCCCGCAACATCCCTCCTGAGTTCTTCTTGAATTTTACTGTCGAGCTGTTTTCACCTCTCGAACGAGATCAAAACCTAAATATTCCCGCGAGGGAGATAGGAAATTCTTTTCCGTTCAGAATGGAGGGGCGGACCGTCAAAATCCGAGTTCGTACGGGAATTGTACAGCGATTCTAGTAAGGGGCGCTAATTAGGGTTGCAGCATGCTAAAAACTGAAGCAAGTTGTTACCTTCCCGAAGCCAGTCGTCACCTTCTCACGGAACTGAAGCAAGTTGTTATCTTCCTGAAGCCAGTCGTCACCTTCCCAGGGAACTGAAGCAAGTTGTTACCTTCCCGAAGCCTTTCGTCACCTTCCTAGGGAACTGAAGCAAGTTGTTATCTTCCCGAAGCCAATCGTCACCTTCCCAGGGAACTGAAGCAAGTTGTTATCTTCCCAAAGCAATTCATCATCTTCCCACGAAACTAAAGCAAGCTTCCATCATTCCACGTGCCCGCAATTCTTCCTGAGTTTTACTGTAGAACCGTTTTCAACTCCCGAACGATCTCAAAACCTAAATATTCCCGCGCTCGGAGATAGGAAATTCTTTTCCGTTCAGAATGGAGGGTCAGATCGTCAAAATCCGAGTTCGTACGAGAATTCTACAACGATTCTAGTAAAGGGCTCTAATTAGGGTTTCGGCATGCCAAACCCTAATTCAGACAAAGTTGCCATCATCCCATGAAACTGATGCCGGTCGTCATCCTTCCATGGAACTGAAGCCAGTCGTCATCCTTCCAAGGAACTCAAGCTAGCTCCGCTCCAAGCCGAGCAACGCAAACAGCTCCATTCCAAGCCGACCAACGCCTGCGGCTCCCGTTCCAAGCAGACCAATGCCTGTGGTTCCCATTCCAAGCCGACCAACGCCTGCGGCTCCCATTCCAAGCAGACCAACACCTGCGGCTCCCATTCCAAGACGACCAACACCTGTGGCTCCCATTCCAAGACGACCAACGCCAGTGGCTCCGCTCAAGCCACACCAACACCGATAACTCGTTAATCCAGCACCTCCGCGTTCCCTAGCCCAGCCAAAATGACGTATGACCAAGCCAAGCCGACAGTCTGCATCTCAACCAGCAACTGCCTCTACCATTTCAAGGTCTAGACAGCAACACCACGAGTAGAATTTACGCAAGGACGCCAACACAAGAATCAAGAATTCTCCTTACCTCTCGAAAAAGGTTAGTCGGATCTTCCTAACCATCTTTTCATGACTTGCCATTTTTATTTTGTCATATCCTGTCACCATCTTATGCTTACCTCGCAACAATGCTCCTGTTCCGAGCTAAGCAGGGGACTTAATGTTGATGGTGGTTTTTAGCTTAGGGTTAAAATCGTAAAACCTTACATCTGACATGACGTCACTACAACCACTAGTGAATTTATTGAATCATTCAGCATACCTACGTAAGAATTACCAGGGTACCTTTTTGTTATATACATGTGTCATGTTCCACGACAGAACCCTTAGTATTGACCGACATCATCTTCGTACATACCAAACCCTAATTCTCATGCTACCGCGTCAAGGCATGCCAACCATGCCAGCCGCACCACTGTGCAAATGGAAAACCATGCCAGCCACATCTCCACGCCAAGGCATGCCAATCATGGAAGCTGCACCACTATGCCAATGGAAAACCATGCCAGCCACATCTCCGCGCCTGGCACATCTCCGCGCCAAGGCATGCCAACCATGCCAGCCGCACCACTGTGCCAATGGAAAACCATGCCAGCCACATCTCCGCGCCAAGGCATGCCAGCCTCACCACTGTGCCAATGGAAAACCATGCCATCCATATCTCCGCCCCAAGGCATGCTAATCATGCCATCCACGTCTACCGCGCCAAGGAATTCCAACCATGCTAGTCGCACCATACACCAATGACATGCTAAAACCTTGGCCCCACCATGCCAAGCCAACCGCGCCTTGCCTTGGCCCCAACCATGCTATCCTCACCATGCGCCAATGGCATGCCAAACCCTTGGCCCCACCATGCCAAGCCAACCGCACCTTGCCTTGGCCCAACCATGCTAGCCGCACCATGCGCCAATGGCATGCCAAACCCTTGACCCCACAATGCCAAGCCAACCGCACCTTGCCTTGGCCCTACCATGCCAAGCCGTCCATACTAAACCCTTGGCCCCACTATGCCAAGTCATCCGCGCCATTGGCCTTGACCCCACCATGCCGTCCTTCCCAATGCGGCTACCAAAATGAAGGCGTGCGACGATCAACGGCCACCCTTCCATCCTAGATGCAAATCCTAGCCGTCCAAGGTCGCCAAACAACGCATGGTAACTTTTGTCCCAAAACCCTAGTTTTGTCCACGCCAAACCGCGCCAAGGCATGCCATGCCACATGTGCCAATGGCATGCCAACCACCTTGCCACGCCATACCATGCCGACCTTCTCCATGCGTCTACCAAAACGAAGACGTGCGACGATGAACGGCCACCCTTCCATCCTGGATGCAAATCCTAGCCGTCCAAGGCCGCCAAATGACGCATGGTAATCTTTGGCCCAAAACCCTAGTTTTGGCCACGCCAAACCGCTCCAAGGCATGCCATGCCACATGTGCCAATGGCATGCCAACCACCTTTTCGCGCCACACCATGCCGGCCTTCCCCATGTGCCTTCCAAAACGAAGGCGTGCGACGATCAACGTCCACCATTCCATCCTAGATGCAAATCCTAGCCGTCCAAGGTCGCCAAACAACGCATGGTAACCTTTGGCCCAAAACCCTAGTTTTGGCCACGCCAATCCGCGCCAAGGCATGGCATGCCAACCACCTTGTTGCGCCATACCATGCCGGCCGTCCCTATGAGGCTACCGAAACGAATGCCTACAACAATCAAAGGCCACTTTTCATCTAAGATGCAAATCTTATCTGTCCAAGGTTACCAGCTAACGCATGGAAACCTTTGGCCCTAGTTTTGTCGCGCCTAAACAAAGCCAAAACTCTAACTTTTGGCCGCGCCTAAAATGGGACATATTAAATCCATACTAATCATACTTTCATGCCACTGGCTACCAAACGAAAGGTTGTAATAATCAACGGCTACCTTCCTCTTAAGATGCAAAATCTTCCAGACAACAAAAACATGCTACATGTTTTCTACGAAAACACTCGAGACATCAACACATGTCACAAACTGGGGGATGCTCATTGGGTATTGGTCTGGCGGTTTACAGCGTGCGGCGTACACTACGCTCGTTATTAGAAAGTGTCATAAGGATGAGGCGGTTAGTAAATACAGGGAGTAATGGTGAAACGCTTTCTTTTATGGAACATCAATTCCAAGCGTTACCGGTTACCACCTCCTCCCATTTACTCAGCCGTTTTCCATTTGTTAATGAGACCAGAGTACGTTTCACTTCGACTTGTATAAATAGGCATTACCTATTTCCACCGAACAACAAGTTCTGGTCAGGAGCATACAACAATCAGAAAAACGTTTGCTAGCTTTCCCATCTGTTAGCTTCCCACTTTCTGATACAAGTCACAAAACAACTACTCTTCCAGAATCAACTATTCTGGTCTCAACACTCTCTTCGCTTCCCTCCCAAAACCAACCCTTCTCCTTCACTTTGTGACCGAAGCAAGTCTGGAACGGCCATTTCTTGGTTTAGGCCGGACTTGTACAGATTGATCTCTCGAATCTAAAGTACTCCCTTGCAGTACATTATTTAGGGTTTAGATTTGTTTCTCACCCACATCACACGAAATTACCGAAACCAGCAGAAACTGTTTTCACCCTCAAACAGTGGTTTAACAAGTTTTAGTTAGTTGGTGTAACCGATCCTATAACTTGGTCAACCGATCACAAGTTTGACCATAGGAAGTGGTAACCGATCCTAGTACTTAGTTAGCCATTTTATGGTAACTAGTGTAACCGATCCTAGTACCCACTTGGAGGTAGAACCGAAACTTTATGTTGAGGTAGAACCGTGAAACCCATTAATGGTGATTTGATAGGATAATCAATCACATAGTTCTTGGAAGTCAGATGAACCAATTCTAAACTTGTTTGGAAGTGTGGCAAATCAGTTCCAAAATTGTAAATATCAAAAAGGATTTACAAAGTAAAGATGTTGACATACTTTGAACATGTGTAGTAACTCTTATCTTTTATTGTTCAAAGATATTCCTTGATAGCTAAAGGAGAATCCCGGATCGAAATAAATTGAGAATCTTTTTTAATTAAGGATTTTAGTTTTTATATGATTTTAATTTCCAGCAATTAAAATCCATATCCTTAGAAAATAAAAATTAGTAATGTGCATTTACTAATTGAAGATTTTCTACTGAGATTTCGGTAATTAATTAGACAGAGCATTTCCAGGAATTATGAAAACCGATTTTGTGTTTATTGCATATCTTTGAGAATATTCAGTTTTGGAAATTCCTTGGTGTCCAAACTTCCTTGGAATATAAATATTGAAGTTTGCATTTCGAGCAAACTAATTCTCAGAGCCAGCAAAACTACCTAGTTGTGTTGTTACTGGTGGAGCCTTCTATTCAGAGAGGAAAATAACCAAATTAGGCGAAATCGCTTACGACCGCTCGGTTTAAAGACTTCTTTGGGATTTAGAAGATCTATTATTACCGTTGGTGGGAAACTAGATAATTGCAGTTTATTATTAGTTTTCGATTGATTTGATTGACTAACGACTGTTTAACTTTGATTGCAACTAGTTTGTTTATGCTTGAGAATATTCTCTTCTAATATAAGATTCACTCAAATTAGATCGAAGTTTCGACGGGGATCTTTAGACTGTTTGTAGATCTAAAAACGTCTTGTGATAATCCATTGTTAATAGACTCTGTTTTGTGTGTGATTGATCACAAGAGATTCAAGTTGATTGTGTGCAGGTGTTTGTTGAAGATCAAAGAAGATTTGAAGACAAAGAAGGTATTTGGGTTCATAATCTTTGGTGTCCACAATACTTTTTTCGGCTAGAAAAGGATCCAACTATAATCGGTTTATCTTTGTGATAGATTGGATTGATTAGTTGAGTAGATCGGCATCAATACAATGTGATTCAAAGTATTGATTACATAATCTTAACAATTACTTTGGTAGTTGTTTAAAAGAAGATCTAAGGACCTGACAAAAGAGTTTATTGGGATAAACGGAAGAGCCTTTTGTCGAACTCATATCACGTTGATTGAAAAGAGTTGTTACCGAATAGATTTGTTGTTCCTTAACTGTTTGGAATACGAACCAAAGGAATTGTTCCAAGTGCGTGACTTATTGCAAGTTGGAGGCGTAGGGATACAGACGGAACTAGGTGAACTATAGGTTTAGTTGCTTGGTATCAACTATACGAAGTTGGTTTAGATTTTGTATAACGGCTTAATCCTGAGAGTATTAAATTCTGGACAAGGTCCCGTGGTTTTTCTGCATTTGCGGTTTCCTCGTTAATAAAATCTTGTTGTGTCTTTTACTTTTCTATTTCCGCAACTATAATTGTTTTATTATAATTAGAAGTAAAATACACAAACGTTAATTCCTATTTACTTGATAGCAATCCTATTGTGTTTGGTTAAGTCTGAACCTTTTATCAAGTAAATATACTTTGTTGTTGTATTATATCGATCTTGTATCCATAGTCAATCACACAAGTTATCTTGTTATCGTATTTCCTAGATATCGTATCCATAGATGATCACATGAAATGTGAACCGATTAGTTGTATTGTCTCGACTCAGTCCATAGACAATCACTTTCGGAGAAAGGACTTATAGGTGGAAAAGTTTTAGATTGAGGCATATTTGGGTACCCTCGTCTTTTCAATTTGTATCAGAGCAAGCAAACAAGAAAAGATCTAACAACCTATGTTTGGTGCGATCCAATCTTTAAGAAAATGAATCTTATGAATGATTCAGTTAACGTAACGGCAGGTTTTGACTACTTCAAAAAATCGTGGTCACGAATGAAGTATGTAATACTGTTATTCCTAAATGTATTAGGAATTGGAATTATGTTTATGTATGTCTTGGGTGACTTACATAGTCCTTTGGACCTGATAGAGTTGTATTTCATTGTGTTTGTTACTAACTGTGACAATGATACAATTCTATATGTGACAAGATGTATCTTGAAAATGCATAAGATTCCTCACAAAAATTTTCATCACTATATGAACCATGGCTATTGTGTTCTTGAAAAATCTGGAATCTTAAATATATTTTGGATGAACTACCAAAGTATATATATGTACATTTTCAGAGCAAAGAGTGTCAGTGTATCGCTATCTAGGATGCGATTTTGGAAAATGTGTAATCCTACAAGGAATGAGTTTTCAGTTAATAACTCTATTAACAATGGATTGCTTCATAGACCTCACAATTGTTTTAACGAAGCAAGTGATCTTTTGAAATATTACAGGGTTCATGATTCTAATGGTATTTTTAACAAATATCATATTTTGTTCGAATTTTTCTCTGCATAGTCTAGTAGAAAATTCTTGAGTGAATTTCAAATGATGTTATCAAAATCTTGGTAATAATATAGTAAACGGATTTTTGGACAGAAACATAGAATCAATATGTAATAAAGATCCAGACCATGAAAAACTGGTTTTCCAAAAGAAAGACCTAGATATAAAATCGGAATTGTTCCCCATAAGCCTTGGTTTCTGATTTTGGTAGAATTTCCTAAAGCTAGTTATTTCCGGTTTTTGATATTTATCCTTCCTATAAAAGATAACCTCTTGCTATGTTTACAAACATATTGGGGAAGATTGATCAAAACCGTAACTAGGGTTTATCATATTTTTGCAAGTAAGAGGAAATCTTGTGGGACTTCATCTGATGATCGGGTTAGATGGGATGATATTGATAGGATCATATTCCCTAATAGTATTGAATGACAAGCATGAATTCACTCTTTTTGTTGATAGATCATGTTTTAGGAAATACGAAACTCTCAAGGGAATGGAATTTACCACTGAAAAGAAATTCGATCCAGATGTCCAAGATAAGGATTATGTGAAGTTTGTTCAAGATCGGAACTGGGGAAAGATTTTTTATTTTGAAAAATATTCACCTGATATGGTAAGAGTTTTTTATGCGAATATTCATAATGTTGATCATAAAAATCTTACCTTTGTTACTCTTGTTGGTCAAGGACTCTACTATGTTGATCGTAAGACAATTTCTAATGTTATTGAGTATAATGTGGAATGTAATTACTTGATTACTGGAGTTGAAATTGAGCACGATACCATTTCAACACATCTCATTGGAACATCAACAGAATGGGAAAATGGTAGATTACCAACAAAATATATACCTTCTACCTAGGGATATTCGGTAAACTTGCTTTAGCAACACATTTTGCAAGCACTAGAGATAAGTCATCCTGGGACAAAGATTTTGCAGAATTTTTTTATTTTCTGTTAACAGGAGACTCTCAAATTGATATCTGTGGAATCATTGTCACTCAAATGATAAAAATATCAGACTCTATTTCTTCCTCAGGAATAAAGAGGCATCTCGGTTTTCCATGTATAATTACAGAGATTTGTGAATTCATTGCGGGAGATGATTTTGATATCAAGAGAAACATACGTCTTTCTCTAAAAAGACTATATGTCAAATGATTGGAAGTGAATCAAGTAATAAAATGGCTGAAAGGTTTTCACCGAACTCTAACAAAAAATATCTTCTAGCTCATCTTGAAACTCTTGGTAAACAACTTGACTGTTTTCAGAAACAGCTGGGCTTTGCTGCTCGAAAAGATCCAGAAACTCTTAAAGGAATTCTAAAGATTGAATCATAGTTTTGCAACCAAGAATTGGAAATAGAAGAAAAGCGTCAAAGGATACTTCATCACAAGTAATGTCCCTCCCAATAATTAATCAAAGAAAATAGACATCCGTTTTTGATTTCTTTTAATAATTGGATTAGGTCTATTATGAATAAAACTATCTTATTTAATAAAATTATTATTTTATAATTTTTCTTGTGATAGTTTTCGATTACATATCCTGTGCTTCAATTCTTTATCTTATTGCTATGTATGTTTATGGGATGTTTTATTTTGGTTTTCATGACCTTAATATTCGATCTCATATGTGTGAACCCTTATGGTTTGGGTGACTTTTTGGTTTAGCAGGATTAAGTTCTATCCCATGTTGGTAGGCTTTATCAAAGGATCATAAGGGGTTCCGATTGAAACAATATTTTAAAAAGTCACAATATATTGAATCACTTGGTTTAGCATAAAAGCATATGTGTTTCGGGGTTTCAACTTTTGCATTACAATAGTTAAAACCATTTTAAACCTTTCTCTGGTAAAGGTTGCTCTTTGTTATTGTTCTTTTGTTTTGCGAGAGGATGACAACGTAACAGGGGAGAGTTCTATGTGAACTTTCGCTTGATGACATATCTTTATGGGGAGAAGAGGATGCGGAGCTTGAGGTAACGAATTTGTTAGTCAATAGTTTTCCTGTTTAAGAAAAGCCTGATTTTATTGCATATATTTATTACTTTTTCTTAACAAAATTTTGGTACAATTGATGTTTTATTTTATTGCTTGCGTATGGATGTGTGTGATTCAATTGTTTCTGGTTAAGAAAAACTATTGTTATCTTGCTTTATGGCTTGGTATCAATTATTTAGGCTTACGAAATTACGGTGCAATTGCATTACTTTAATGTCTATGTTGTTTTAATTGCTTTCGGTTGAGGTAAATAATTATGCAAGTTGATTTATTTGGTTTGTATGAATTTTTTCTGGCTTAACAAAATAAAAGGTTTTCGGGATGAATTGTTTAGTCCAATTCGATTATGGATAAGAGAAACTAATTTACTTATGATCTTAGTTAGACTTATCAAAGTGTAGGTTTCGGTTATTCAAGTCTAATCGAATAACTTAAAAAGCAATGCTAGTTAACTAACCTAGTACTTGTCTTATTTAAAAGTGAAAGGTCTAAGTTATTGATGAGAATAACTAGAGCCCGATGAGAAAAATAGAGTTAATTCTGATCTTTATTTTGGTCTTATCGAACAAGAGATTGTATTTGTACAATCGGTTTAGCAAAGGAACTAATGTGCTTAGTCGATTTTTGGTTTGCTAAACTATTAGGGAAAATTTCTCCGGGCAATTGTTTTCTTGGTAACATATCAAGACAAAATTACTTTGTAGTTTCGGTTTGGATATTGGTTATCAAAAATGGTGTGTGGAACCCTCGTGCTTAACTCTTATAGGTTTTGCAAGTCTCTTTATAAGATTTGTAAGATCCTTTGGGTTTGTCCTTTATTTGCTCGTACCTTTGTCATTTTGTGACAAAAAAGGGAGAAATATACGGAGTAAACAAGTGATGTTGATATTGATTTGTATTAATTTGGTATCACTAAGGAAAGGTCAATGGTGCTTAAACGTTATATCCAACGAAAATAGTAAAGCATAGACTAAGGGGGAGTAACTGTTTGAGAGTGAAAACGATTTCTGCTGATTATGGTAATTTCGGATGTGTGGGTGAGAAACAAGTTTAAACCCTAAACAATGTACTGCAAGGGAGTACTTTAGATTCGAGAGATCAATCTGTACAAATCCGGCCTAAACCAAGAAATGTCCGTTCCAGACTTGCTTCGGTCACAAAGTGAATGAGAAGGGTTGGTTTTGGGGAGGGAAGCGAAGAGAGTGTTGAGACCAGAATAGTTGATTCTGGAAGAGTAGTTGTTTCACGACTTGTATCAGAAAGTGGGAAGCTAACAGATGGAAAGATAACAAATATTTTCTGAGTGTTGTATCCTCCTGACCTGAACTTGTTGTTCGGTGGAAATAGGTAATGCCTATTTATACCATTCGAAGTGAAACGTACTCTGGTCTCATTAAGAAATGGGAAACGGGTGAGTAAATGGGAGGAGGTGGTAACCGGTAACGCCTGGAATTGATTTTCCATAAAAGAAAGCATTTCACCATTACTCCCTGTATTTACTAACCGCCTCATCCTTATGATACTATCTTATAACGGGCATTGTGTACGCCGCACGCTGTAAACCGCCAAACCAATACCCGATGAGCATCCCCCAGTTTGTGACATGTGTTGATGTCTCGAGCGTTTTCGTGGAAAACATGTAGCATGTTGTTGTTGTCTATCAAGTTGAGCTTGGGAGACTTGCCGCCTCGGTGGTGACCTTCGACAGTCGAGATTTTGCATCTTAAGAGGAAAGGTAGTCGTTGATTATTGTAACCCTTCGTTTGGTAGCAAGTGGCATGAAAGCATGATCAGTATGGCTTTAATATGGCCAAGTTTAGGCGCTGCCAAAAGATAGGGTTTTGGCTTTGTTTAAGCGCGACCAAACTAGAGCCAAAGGTTTCCATGCGTTAGCTGGTAACCTTGGACGGCTAAGATCTTCATCTTAGATGAAAAGTGGTCGTTGAATGTTGCAGGCCTTCGTTTTGGTAGCCGCATAGGGAAGGCCAGCATGGTATGGCGCGGCAAGGTGGATGGCATGCCATTGGCACATGTGGCATGGCCAGCATGCCTTGGTGCGGTTTGGCGTGGCCAAAATTAGGGTTTTGGCATTGGGCCAAAGGTTACCATGCGTTGGTTGGCGACCTTGGACGGCTAAGATTTGAATCTAAGATGCAAGGGTGGCCGTTGATTGCTGCACGCCTTCGTTTTAAAAGCCGTGAAGGGGAAGGCTAGCATGGCATGGCGCGGCAAGGTGGCTGGCATGCCATTGGCACATGTGCATGGCCGGCATGCCTTGGCGTGGCCAAAATTAGTGTTTTGGCGTTGGGCCAAAGGTTGCCATGCGTTGGTTGGAGACCTTGGACGGCTAATATTTGCATCTAAGATGAAAGGGCGACCGTTGATCATCGCACAACTTCATTTTGTTAGCCGCATAGGGAAGGCCGGCATGGTATGGCGCGGCAAGGTGGTTGGCATGCCATTGGCATATGTGGCATGGCATGCCTTGGTGCGGATTGGCGTAGCCAAAACTAGGGTTTTGGGCCAAAGGTTACCATGTGTTGTTTGGCGACCTTGGATGGCTAATATTTGCATCTAAGATGGAAGGGTGGTCGTTGATCATCGCACGCCTTCGTTTTGGTAGCCGCATAGGAAAGGCCGAAATGGTATATCGAGACAAGATGGTTGGCATGCCATTGGCACATGTGGCGTGGCCTGCCTTAGCGCGGTTTGGCATGGCCAAAACTAGGGTTTTGGGCCAAAGGTTACCATGCGTTGTTTGGCGACCTTGGACGGCTAAGATTTGCATCTAAGATGGAAGGGTGGTCGTTGATCATCGTACGCCTTCATTTTGTTAGCCGCATAGGGAAGGCCAGCATGGTATGGCGTGGAAAGGTGGTTGGCATGCCATTGACACATGTGGCATATCATGCCTTGGCGCGGTTTGGTGTGGCCAAAACTAGGGTTTTGGGCCAAAGGTTACCATGCATTGTTTGGCGACCTTGGACGGCTAAGATTTGCATCTAAGATGGAAGGGTAGTCGTTGATCATCGCACGCCTTCTTTTTGGTAGCCGCATTGGGAAGGTCGGCATGGTTTGGCGCGACAAGTTGGTTGCAATGCCATTGGCACATGTGGCATGGCATATTTTGGCTCGGAGGTGCGGCTGGCATGGGATGCCATTGGTGCAGTGGTGCAGCTGGAATGGTTGGTATGCCTTGGCGCAGAGGTGCGGCTGGCATGGCATGCCATTAGCGTAGTGGTGCGGCTGGCATGGTTGGCATGCCTTGGCGCGGAGATGTGACTGGCATGGTATGCCATTGGCAGAGTGGTGCGGCTGGCATGGTTGGCATGCCTTGGCGCGGAGACGTGGCTGGCATGGTATGCCATTGGAACAGTGGTGCGGCTGGCATGGTTGGCATGACTGTGCGCGGAGACGTGGATGGCATGGTATGCCGTTGGCACAGTGGTGCGGCTGGCATGGTTGGCATGCCTTGGCGCGGAGACGTGGTTGGCATGGTATGCCATTGGCACAGTGGTGCGGCTGGCATGGTTGGCATTCCTTGGCGCGGAGACGTGGTTGGCATGGTATGACATTGGCACAGTGGTGCGGCTGGCATGGTTGGCATGCCTTGGCGCGGAGACGTGGATGACAAGGTCTTCCATTGGCACAGTGGTGCGGCTGGCATGGTTGGCATGCCTTGGCGCGGTAGCATGAGGATTAGGGTTTGGCATAGATGATGTCAGTCAGTGTTAAGGGTTCTGCCGTGGAACATTACCCATGTAAAAAAAAGGTACCCCGGTAATTCTTACGTAGGCATGATAATTGATTCAATAAATGCGCTAATGGTCATGGTGACGTCATGTCAGATGTACAGTTTTACGATTTTGAACCTAAGCTAAAAACCACCATCAACATTAAGTCCCATTCTTAGCTCTGAACATGAACATTGTTGCGAGGTAAGCATAAGATGGTGATAGGCGAGGACAAAAATCGAAACGCCAGGTCGTGAAAAGATGGTCAGGAAGGTCCGACTAACCTTTTTCGAGAGGTAAGAAGAGTTCATGATCCTCGTGTTTGGCGTCCTTGCATAGGTTCTATTTATGGTGTAGACCGTGAAGTGGTGAGATGAAGATCGTCGGCTTAGACTGGCCATGCATCACCTTGGCTGGGTTAGGGAACATCATGACGCTGGCTTGGCGAGTTGTTGGTGTTGGCACGACAAGTCATGGCGCGGCACGGTGGTGCAAGGCATGACGAGGTTTGGTGAGGCAAAGCATGCATGAACGGCTTGGCGTGGTGGGGCCAAGGCATGGCACGGTCATGGAGAGGAAAGTATGGCGGACGGCTCGGCATGGTGGGGTCAAGGCATGGCGCGGTTCTGGCGAGACAAGGCATGCATAGACGGCTTTGCATGGTGGTGATTTGTCTTTGCGGGACCGATTCCCCTTTTCCTTACTTGGGGTTAAATATGAAGTCCTTTTCTCATTCAAATGCCAAAGTATCACGCCCTCCTGTCTCGTTGGGATTTCATAAGGGTTTTGATGAGGTGTTTAGTTTGAGGTTGCCGTGATGTAATCACGTTCCGTTTACTTAGTCTTTGTTTCTCATTCTTCCTTTAGGGTTTCCATAGTATTTATGCCGGTGAAGTTGCATCGTCTTCCCCGTTTTACAACAAAGATTTCCTCTTGTTGAGTCCGCCTCTCTTCATCATGTCGATCAGAAGTGAATCATCCTCGATCCAACTAGATTCTTTAGTCGAATGCGTGAGGCCCGACTCTTGCAATAATTCCCCCGTCCAGGTCATTCGAGTCAAGAAGATTATACCGGTATGTTTTTATTGATCAACAGTTGTTTCATTGTTTGCCGATGAATGACAAAAGTTCTCTTATGTGTAGAGATATCATGTCGGAGCATGCATCACCATCATTGATGAGGATGATTTGGTTACCCCTTTTCCTTCGAACCCGCTCCTACCAACCGCTGCAGATCTGTAGAACGCCGACTTAGGAATTTCTTGTCATGAGTATCCCAATGCAGTGTCGTTCGGAACCCGCATGAGGTGTCTTTCCTCTAACTACCGGGACGTCGGTGGGTTTCTGGTGCGGAAAGAATTCGTGACTCTTTACACAAAGATATGGAGGATATATGGCCATATCGCCACTAGGAGTGTGGTGCAGTATTGTTCGTCTGCTTTAGTTTCTATAGTGAATTGTCTCCTACCGATGGTCGCCGAAATGGAAAGTATGTCTATCCGTGCTGTCGCGGACTCAACTATTCAAAAGTGGGAAAACATGGTGTCTACCTGTGAATCTCTGAAGTTCAATGTTAGTTGGTTGAGGCACCGTCTTGATATTGTGAAAGTCGACAGATCCGGAATTCTCGTGCGTGTTCTTCCGCCTTGGATCTTCTGGAATCTACAGTGTACAATTCTGCGACTCTGGCGCTCAATGCTTCAACTTCATTCCATCGAACTCCGCTTGCTTCGGCAATCCTAGCCGACGGGATTTTAATTTCTGCTAGGAGGATGGCGTCTGCGCCGTAAATGAGGGAGTGGGGAGAGGCGTCGGTGGAACTTTTTGGTGATGTCCGGTACGCCCAGAGTACCATTGGCAATTTCTCATGCCATGTCTGAGGATTATCATGCACTGTCCGACTGAGGATTCAGACTAGAGTTTTGTTGGTGCTTTCATCCTGCCCGTTCCCTTGGGGGTAGTACACGGTGGAGAAGGCTTACTTAATTCCGTATTCTTTGAGTAGCTCCCGTACTTGCTTTTTTGCGAAAGGAGTGCCGTTGTCGGTGATGATGTATATAGGAACGCCAAATCGGCAGATAATGTACCCCTTAATGAATGCCGCGATTGTAGTTCCATTCGTCCCTCGTAAAGGTATGGCTTCAACCCATTTGGTGAAATATTCGGTTGTTGTTATTATGTACTCGTGATGCGTTGAGGACGATGGATTGATCTTTCCAATGATGTCGAGTCCCCAGCTGTGAAAGGGCCTTAGACTGCTTATCGAATACAGGGTAGTCGACGGTACATGGATAAGGTTTCCGTGAATTTGTCATTTTTTGCATCTCTGGACGAAAACAACTGCATCATCCTCCATGGTTGTCCAGTAGTATTTCTCGTGTATCTGAAGAAATAATTTTCGTTTTCCTTGATGTTCTCCTTCGTGCATTTCTTTCAGCATGATCGGGATTTTTTCTTCGTTCAAACATCGTAACAAACTTCTCCAAAGCTTTTACGATATAAGATTCCTTCGTGGAATACAAATCTCTCGGACCTTTGTTTTATCTTGGCTGCATCCTTCTTATTGGTGGGGAGTATGCCATCGCGAAGGTAACTGATGTATGGTTCCTGCCAGTCCCCAGCATAACCAATATCTAAAACTTCTATTTGAAGCGGCGACGCTTGACAGTTGGAACAGGTTTTTTGAAGTAACCGGGATTGAGCCACCATTTCTGGATAGTAATAGCCAAGGCGTTGCAAACGGCGATATAGTGTTACCACTAATGTTTTCCCACAGATTTCATCGTGGACGCAATTGAGTTGTTGTTGTGCTTCTCCCTCTCCAAGACATCTTGACAAGGAACCGCCTGGATTTCAATGATATAGCACCCCTCGGAGCATGAAGAAATTTTGTAAGGTTTTGAGACTGACCTTTCCTTGGAAAAGAGAGTTGTTAAGATCTTGGATATTTGGTGTTCTCCAGTCGCCAGCTTCATCTTCTTCGGGTTGTGAAAGCCATGTTGAATCCACGGTTCGTCTCTTCACTGTCAGGGTTTCCTCAAAACCTTCAAATTGCAGTTTTTATGCAAGCGTGGCTAGGAAATCAGCGTGTTGGTTGCCGCTGCGCTCAATATGCGTTATGGTCGCGTCAGCGAAGTAGTTTAGCAGTTTTTGTGCCTAGGCTCTGTATGGGGCAAAAGTTACTTCCTTCAGTGCGTATACTCCGTTCACCTGGTTGACAAGTAATTTAGAATCCCCTCTTATTTCCAGACGTGTGGCTCCATCTCGTTTATCCAAGGACAGTTCGATGAGAAAGGCTTCATATTCTGTTGAATTGTTGGTGCAGGTGAATTATAGCTTAAAGGAGTACGAGAATACTTCACCGGTTGGGGATACTAGAACCACTCCTGCTCCTCCAGTACCGTTGTTAGGAGTAGCGGAGTCGTCGAAGAATAGTAGCCATGTGTTCTTTCTTGGATGAAAGAGATTTCCGGAAAGTCTCCAGGGAGGTCCTCGTGTAGTGTCATGGTATTCTCTCCCGGGAACGCCGCCAGCAAATCCGCAACTGATTGCCCTTTGATGGCTCTCAGGGAAGCGCATGTTATGTCTAACTCTGACATTTGGAGGAGCCATTTGGACGGTCTTCCTATCAGGGCCGGTTTTGAGAGGTGGAACTTCACAGGATCGGACTTAGATATCAGCACCACTTTATTGGAAAGTAGGTAATGCCTGAATTTCTGGATGGAGTTGATCAAATATAAGCATGCCTTTTCTACTTTGGGATATCTGAGTTCGGCATCTCTCAAAGTTCGACTGAAGTAGTAGATGGGATGTTCAATCCCTTCGTCATCTTCTTGGGCGAGGAGAGCTCCGACAACAGTGTCACTAAAAGCAGTGTAGGGGTGTAGCGGTCTTCCTTGTATGGGAGATTTCATGACGGCTAGGGAAGATAATGTTTGCTGAATCTTCCGGAAAGCTTCCTGTTGTAGTGTGGTCCAGACGAAGCTTGCTCCTTTCTTCAGTAAGGGGGTAAACGAAGCAAAAAGTTGAGCCAATCCTGGTATGAAGCGGCGAATGTAGTTTATTTTACCCATGAAACTCTGGAGTTATTTCAAGGTTCGCGGTGGTGGCATAGTGAGGATGGATTGTGTTTTGACTGGGTCAACTTTAATTCCCTCGGCAGTCACCTGGAAACTAGGAACTTGCCCGAAGAGACACCAAAAGCACACTTCAATGGATTCATCTTCAGTTTGTACTCGCGACATCTTTCAAACACCTGCCGCAGAATTCCTGCATGGGCTGCCCGAGTTTTTGACTTGACCACTATGTCATCTACATAATCTTCGACTTCCTTGTGCATCATGTCGTGAAAAATAGTAGTCATGGCGCGTTGGTATGTGGCGCCAGCGTTTTTCAAACCGAAGGGCATCACAGTGTAGTAAAAGTTTCCAAGAGGAGTTCGAAAAGTCGTCTTACTCGCGTCGTGTTCGTACATCTTTATTTGGTCGTAGCCGCTGTATCCATCCATGAAAGAGAACATACCATGTCCACTGGTGGCGTCTACTAGAATGTCAATATTGGGGAGAGGAAAGTCATCTTTAGGGAAACATTTGTTCAAATCTCTAAAATCGACACATCACCTGATCTGGCCATTCTTCTTTTTTACCGGAACTATGTTGGCAAATCAAGTAGGGTGGTGAATCGGTTTGATGAAACCAGCCGCTAGTAGATTTTGAATCTCTACCTTAATCTGTTCTTCCATATCGTGTCGGAATTGTCTCTGGGTTTGCTTGACCGGTTTGGATCCGGGTATCACGTGTAAATGATGAGTGACCAGCTTCTTGTCCAAGCCAGGCATTTCCTCATATGTCCATGCGAATACGTCTTGATATTCCTTGAGAAGGTCTACCAGCTTTACGCGTTCGTCCGCGCACAGAGTCGAGCTGATCGAGATGGGTCGCGGAGATTCTTCACTCCCGACATTAACAACCTCAAGCTCGTCCATGGTAGAGTTGGTCCCGTCTTGTAGTTGTCGTGGTGCATCAGGTACTTCCTCCTGCGGCTCGTTACTACGTTTGTGTTTCATTGGGCGGAGAGACTGTGTGGTAGTCTCTCCTGTTAATTGCTAACAGCGGCGCTGATATACGGTTTTTCCCTTTTCATCATGACCCATGATAAAAGCCTGTACTCGCTTGTTATGGATGTAAGCCGAACTCCGGTTAGGCGAGTGGAGGCTGGTGTGCCTTTCTTTCGAAGGGGGATGTGAGACCGGGTTTCTCCGTGAAGCGGTGTAAGACCATCGCTTTCTTCAATGGACGTCCACTTTTGCAGTGGAGTGTGGTGAGCCTTGTTGGCTGCGGTCCCTTTCTTGGTTGAAAAATCTCCATGCCACAGATTGGCGCATAGGGAGATAATGATGCAGCGATGCGAACGACTTCTCCGTTTAACATGGTTTTAAAGCACTGATGATACATCTAAGGAATGATTCTGCTGTCATGGAGCCATAGTCTTCCCAGTATCATGTGGTAATCTGGCTCCTTTTCGATTACCTTGAACCTTACTTTTGACTGGACGGGTCCTACTGATAGATTCAGGTTGACGTACCCATACGTGCTAGTTTGGTTGCCTTCGAAATAGGTCATTGTAGTGGACTGTCGCACGACTTCTTTCGGTCGTACCCTGGTCGTTCTGAGCGTCCTGAGGGTAAAAACGTTGGAGGATGCTCCCGTGTCGATGAGAGCCCTTTTGAATTCCACGTCCTTGATACAGGACGTGACGTGTAGGGCCCGGTTATGCCCTTCCTCCGCCATCATGTCGTCGTCGGTAAATGTGATATTTTTGATGGACATCTATGGCGTTCTTGATGTTTCCAAGCGTGAAGGAATCAAGGACGCGTTTAGCGCTATTCGATTGATGGCGGTGAACGTCTCCATCCGTTGATCTTTTAAAAGATGTAAGAGTTCACATAAATTTTACACCAGTGAGGTCTCTTACTGGCCTACTGGTTTCTGATTAGTAGTGAAGTTGTTGACTATGGAGTGATCGTTTGGGATGTTAGTCCCCAGTCCTAGAGCTTCCGAGGTAAGTGAATCATTCAACTCTGTCATTAAGTTGATGAGGAAGTCCAGTATGATGTTAATCGCATCTTTCATCAGACCCATGTTCTTGGTGTGGATCTCCGGAATCCACGCCAAGTCATTCATCCTTGGTATTCCTTCGTCGATTGTGTTGTTGAGCGTTGCGTTGGGAGAGCGAACATTGTCGTTCGCCTGAGTGAAACTTGAGGACACGGATTAAGCCCTAAAACTGATCATCTTCCTGAGTTAGAGAAACGTATTCTGGAATTGGTATTGGAACCGAGAGATTGATCTCCCACTGTGGTCGCCAATTGTTTGAGAGGAAAACGATTTCTGCTGATTTTGGTAATTTCGGGTGTGTGGGTGAGAAACGAGTTTAAACCCTAAACAATGTACTGCAATGGAGTACTTTAGATTCGAGAGATCAATCTGTACAAATCCGGCCTAAACCAAGAAATGGTCATTCCAGACTTTCTTCGGTCACAAAGTGAAGGAGAAGGGTTGGTTTTGGGGAGGGAAACGAAGAGAGTGTTGAGACCAGAATAGTTGATTCTGGAAGAGTAGTTGTTTCACGACTTGTATCAGAAAGTGGGAAGCTAACAGATGGAAAGCTAGCAAATATTTTCTGAGTGTTGTATCCTCCTGACCTGAACTTGTTGTTCGGTGGAAATAGGTAATTCCTATTTATACCAGTCGAAGTGAAACGTACTCTGGTCTCCTTAAGAAATGAGAAACGGGTGATTAAATGGGAGGAGGTGGTAACCGGTAACGCCTGGAATTGATGTTTCATAAAAGAAAGCGTTTCACCATTACTCCCTGTATTTACTAACCGCCTCATCCTTATGACACTATTTTATAATGGGCATAGTGTACGCCGCACGCTGTAAACCGCCAAACCAATACCCAATGAGCATCCCCCAGTTTGTGACATTTGTTGATGTCTCTAGCGTTTTCGTAGAAAACATGTAGCATGTTGTTGTTTTCCGGCAAGTTGAGCTTGGGAGACTTGTCGATTCGTTGGTGACCTTCGACGGTCGAGATTTTACATCTTAAGAGGAAAGGTAGTCGTTGATTATTGTAACCCTTCGTTTGGTAGCCAGTGGCATGAAAGCATGATCAGTATGGATTTAATATGGCCTAGTTTAGGCGTTTCCAAAAGTTAGGGTTTTAGCTTTGTTTAGGCGCGACCAAACTAGGGCCAAAGGTTGCCATGCGTTAGATGGTAACCTTGGACGGCTAAGATCTGCATCTTAGATGAAAAGTGGCCGTTGAATGTTGCAGGCTTTCGTTTTGGTAGCCGCATAGGGAAGGCCAGCATGGTATGGCGCGGCAAGGTGGCTGGCATGCTATTGGCACATGTGGCATAGCCAGCATGCCTTGGTGCGGTTTGGCGTGGCCAAAATTAGGGTTTTTATGTTGGCCAAAGGTTACCATGCATTGGTTGGCGACCTTGGACGGATAAGATTTGCATCTAAGATGGAAGGGTGGTCGTTGATTGTTGCACGCCTTCGTTTTAGCAGCCGTGAAGGGGAAGGCTGGCATGGCATGGTGCGGCAAGGTGGATGGCATGCCATTGGCACATCTGGCATGGCCGACATGCCTTGGAGCGGTTTGGCGTGGACAAAATTATGGTTTTGGCATTGGGCCAAAGGTTGCCATGCGTTGGTTGGCGACCTTGGACGGCTAAGATTTGCATCTAAGATGGAAGGGTGGTCGTTGATCATCGCACGTCTTCGTTTTGGTAGCCGCATAGGGAAGGCCGGCATGGTATGGCGTGGCAAGGTGGTTGGCATGCCGTTGGCATATGTAGCATGGCATGCCTTGGCGCGGTTTGGCGTGGCCGAAACTAGGGTTTTGGAAAGGTTACCATGTGTTGTTTGGCGACCTTGGACGGCTAAGATTTGCATCTAAGATTGAAGGGTAGCCATTGATCATCGCACGCCTTCGTTTTGGTAGCCGCATAGGGAAGGCCGGCATGGTATGGCGCGCCAAGGTGGTTGGCATGCTATTGGCACATGTGGCATGGCCTGCCTTGGCGCGGTTTGGCGTGGCCAAAACTAGGGTTTTGGGCCAAAGGTTACCATGCATTGTTTGGCGACCTTGGACGGCTAAGATTTGCATCTAAGATGGAAGGGTGTCGTTGATCATCGCACGCCTTCGTTTGGTAGCGCATAGAGAAGGCAAGTAGGGCGAGGAAGGGGTTGGCATCATTGGTACATGTGGCATGGCATGCCTTGGCGCGGTTTGCGTGGCCAAAACTAGGGTTTTGGGCCAAAGGTTACCATGCGTTGTTTGGCGACCTTGGACGGCTAAGATTTTCATCTAAGATGGAAGGGTGGCCATTGATCATCACACGCCTTCGTTTTGGTAGCCGTATAGGGAAGGCCGGCATGGTATGGCGCGGCAAGGTGGTTAGCATTCCATTGGCACATGTGGCATGGCATGCCTTGGCACGGTTTGGCGTGGCCAAAACTAGGGTTTTGGGCCAAAGGTTACCATGCGTTGTTTGGCGACCTTGGACGGCTAAGATTTGCATCTAAGATGGAAGGGTAGCCGTTGATCATCGCACGCCTTTATTTTGGTAGCCGCATAGGGAAGGCCGGCATGGTATGGCGCGCCAAGGTGGTTGGCATGCCATTGGCACATGTGGCATGGCCTGCCTTGGCGCGGTTTGGCGTGGCCAAAACTAGGGTTTTGGGCCAAAGGTTACCATGCATTGTTCGGCGACCTTGGACGGCTAAGATTTGCATCTAAGATGGAAGGGTGGTCGTTGATCATCGCACGCCTTCGTTTTGGTAGCCGCATAGGGAAGGTCGGCATGGTATGGCGCGCCAAGGTGGTTGGCATTCCATTGACACATGTGGCATGGCGTGCCTTGGCACGGTTTGGCGTGGCTAAAACTAGGGTTTTGGGCAAAAGGTTACCATGCGTTGTTTGGCGACCTTGGACGGCTAAGATTTGCATCTAAGATGGAAGGGTAGCCGTTGATTATCGCACGCCTTTGTTTTGGTAGCCGCATAGGGAAGGCCGGCATGGTATGGCGCGCCAAGGTGGTTGGCATGCCATTGGCACATGTGACATGGCCTGCCTTGGCGCGGTTTGGCGTGGCCAAAACTAGGTTTTTGGGCCAAAGGTTACCATGCATTGTTCGGCGACCTTGGATGGCTAAGATTTGCATCTAAGATGGAAGGGTGGTCGTTGATCATCGCACGCCTTCGTTTTGGTAGCCGCATAGGGAAGGCCGGCATGGTATGGCGCGCCAAGGTGGTTGGCATGCCATTCGCACATGTGGCATGGCCTGCCTTGGCGCGGTTTGGCGTGGCCAAAACTAGGGTTTTGGGCCAAAGGTTACCATGCATTGTTTGGCGACCTTGGACGGCTAAGATTTGCATCTAAGATGGATGGGTGGTCGTTGATCATCGCACGTCTTTGTTTTGGTAGCCGCATAGGGAAGGCCAACATGGTATGGCGCGGCAAGGTGGTTGGCATGTCATTGGTACATGTGGCATGGCATGCCTTGGCGCGGTTTGGCGTGGCCAAAACTAAAGTTTTGGGCCAAAGGTTACCATGCGTTGTTTGGAGACCTTGGACAGCTAAGATTTTCATCTAAGATGGAAGAGTGGCCATTGATCATCGCACGCCTTCGTTTTGGTAGACGTATAGGGAAGGCCGGCATGGTATGGCGCGTCAAGGTGGTTGGCATTCCATTGGCACATGTGGCATGGCATGCCTTGGCACGGTTAGGCGTGGCCAAAACTAGGGTTTTGGGCCAAAGGTTACCATGCGTTGTTTGGTGATCTTGGACGGCTAAGATTTGCATCTAAGATGGAAGGGTAGACGTTGATCATCGCTTGCCTTCGTTTTGGTAGCCGCATAGGGAAGGCCGGCATGGTATGGCGCGCCAAGGTGGTTGGCATGCCATTGGCACATGTGGCATGGCATGCCTTGGTGTGGTTTGGCGTGGCCAAAACTAGGGTTTTGGGCCAAAGGTTACCATGCATTGTTTGGCGACCTTGGACGGCTAAGATTTGCATCTAAGATGGATGGGTGGTCGTTGATCATCGCACGCCTTCGATTTGGTAGCCGTATAGGGAAGGCCAACATGGTATGGCGCGGCAAGGTGGTTGGAATGTCATTGGTACATGTGGCATGGCATGCCTTGGCGCGGTTTGGCGTGGCAAAAACTAGGGTTTTGGCACAAAGGTTACCATGCGTTGTTTGCGACCTTGGACAGCTAAGATTTTCATCTAAGATGGAAGGGTGGCCATCGATCATCGCACGCCTTCGTTTTGGTAGCCGTATAGGGAAGGCCGGCATGGTATGGCGCGGAAAGGTGGTTGTCATGCCATTGGCACATGTGGCATCGCATGCCTTGGCACGATTTGGCGTTGCCAAAACTAGGGTTTTGGTACAAAGGTTACCATGTGTTGTTTGGCGACCTTGGACGGCTAAGATTTGCATCTAAGATGGAAGGGTAGCCGTTGATCATCGCACGCCTTCATTTTGGTAGCCGCATAGGGAAGGCCGGCATGGTATGGCGCGCCAAGGTGGTTGGCATGCCATTGGCTCATGTGGCATGGCCTGCCTTGGCGCGGTTTGGCGTGGCCAAAACTAGGGTTTTGGGCCAAAGGTTACCATGCATTGTTTTGCGACCTTGGACGGCTAAGATTTGCATCTAAGATGGATGGGTGGTCGTTGATCATCGCACGTCTTCGTTTTGGTAGCCGCATAGGGAAAGCCAACATGGTATGGAGCGGCAAGGTGGTTGGCATGTCATTGGTTCATGTGGCATGGCATGCCTTGGCGCGGTTTGGCGTGGCCAAAACTAGGGTTTTGGGCCAAAGGTTACCATGCGTTGTTTGGCGACCTTGGACAGCTAAGATTTTCATCTAAGATGGAAGGGTGGCCATTGATCATCGCACGCCTTCGTTTTGGTAGACGTATAGGGAAGGCCGGCATGGTATGGCGCGGCAAGGTGGTTGGCATTCCATTGGAACATGTGGCATCGCATGCCTTGGCACGGTTTGGCGTGGCCAAAACTAGGGTTTTGGGCCAAAGGTTACCATGCGTTGTTTGGGGATCTTGGACGGCTAAGATTTGCATCTAAGAGGGAAGGGTAGTCGTTGATCATCGCACGCCTTCGTTTTGGTAGCCGCATAGGGAAGGCCGGCATGGTATGGCGCGCCAAGGTGGTTGGCATGCCATTGGCACATGTGGCATGGCCTGCCTTGGCGCGGTTTGGCGTGGCCAAAACTAGGGTTTTGGGCCAAAGGTTACCATGCATTGTTTGGCAACCTTGGACGGCTAAGATTTGCTTCTAAGATGGAAGGGTAGCCGTTGATCATCGCACGCCTTCATTTTGGTAGCCGCATAAGGAAGGTCGGCATAGTATGGCGTGGCAAGGTGGTTGGGATGCCGTTGGCATATGTGGTATGGCATGCCTTGGCGTGGTTTGGCGTGGACGAAACTAGGGTTTTGGGCCAAAGGTTACCATGTGTTGTTTGGCGACCTTGGACGGCTAAGATTTGCATCTAAGATGGAAGGGTAGCTGTTGATCATCGCACTCCTTCGTTTTAGTAGCCGCATAGGGAAGGACGGCATGGTATGGCGCGCCAAGGTGGTTGGCATACCATTGGAACATGTGGCATGGCCTGCCTTGGCGCGGTTTGGCGTGGCCCAAACTAGGGTTTTGGGCCAATGGTTACCATGCATTGTTTGGCGACCTTGGACGGCTAAGATTTGCATCTAAGATGGAAGGGTGGTCGTTGATCATCGCACGCCTTCGATTTAGTAGCCTTATAGGGAAGGACAACATGGTATGGCGCGGCAAGGTGTTTGGCATGTCATTGGTACATGTGGCATGGCATGCCTTGGCGCGGTTTGGCGTGGCCAAAACTAGGGTTTTGGGACAAAGGTTACCATGCGTTATTTGGCGACCTTGGACAACTAAGATTTTCATCTAAGATGGAAGGGTGGCCATTGATCATCGCACGCCTTCGTTTTGGTAGCCGTATAGGGAAGGCCGGCATGGTATGGAGTGGCAAGGTGGTTGGCATGCCATTGGCACATGTGGCATGGCATGCCTTGGCACGTTTGGCGTGGCCAAAACTAGGGTTTTGGGCCAAAGGTTACCATGCGTTGTTTGGCGACCTTGGACGTCTAAGATTTGCATCAAAATTTGAAGGGTAGCCATTGATCATCGCACGCCTTCGTTTTGGTAGCCGCATAGGGAAGGCTGGCATGGTATGGCGCGCCAAGGTGGTTGGCATGCCATTGTCACATGTGGCATGGCCTGCCTTGGCGTGGCCAAAACTAGGGTTTTGGGCCAAAGGTTACCTTGCATTGTTTGGCGACTTTGGACGGCTAAGATTTTCATCTAAGATGGAAGGGTGGTCGTTGATCATCGCACGCCTTCGTTTTAGTAGATGCATAGGGAAGGCCAACATGGTATGGCGCGGCAAGTTGGTTGGAATGTCATTGGTACATGTGGCATGGCACGCCTTGGCGCGGTTTGGCGTGGCCAAAATTAGGGTTTTGGGCCAAAGGTTACCATGCGTTGTTTGGCGACCTTGGACAGCTAAGATTTGCATCTAAGATGGAAGGGTAGTCGTTCATCATCGCACGCCTTCGTTTTGGTAGCCTCATAGGAAAGGCCGGCATGGTATGGCGCGCCAAGGTGGTTGGCATGTCATTGGCACATGTGGCATGGCCTGCCTTGGCGCGGTTTGGCTTGGCCAAAACTAGGGTTTTGGGGCAAAGGTTACCATGCATTGTTTGGCGACCTTGGACGGCTAAGATTTGCATCTAAGATGGAAGGGTGGTCGTTGATCATCGCACGCCTTCGTTTTGGTAGCCGCATAGGGAAGGCCAACATGGTACGTCGCGGCAAGGTGGTTGGCATGTCATTGGTACATGAGGCATAGCATGCCTTGGCGCGGTTTGGCGTGGCCAAAAATAGGGTTTTGGGCCAAAGGTTACCATGCGTTGTTTGGCGACCTTGGACAGCTAAGAAATTCATCTAAGATTGAAGGGTGGCCATTGATCATCGCACACCTTCGTTTTGGTAGCCGTATAGGGAAGGCCGGCATGGTATGGCGCGCCAAGGTGGTTGGCATGTCATTGGCACATGTGGAATGGCCTGCCTTGGCGCGGTTTGGCTTGGCAAAAACTAGGGTTTTGGACCAAAGGTTACCATGCGTTGTTTGGCGACCTTGGACAACTAAGATTTGCATCTAAGATGGAAGGGTGGCCGTTGATCATCGCACGCCTTCATTTTGGTAGCCGCATAGGGAAGTCCGGCATGGTATGGCGCGGCAAGTTGGTTGGCATGCCATTGGCACATGTGGCATGGCATGCTTTGGCACGGTGCGGCTGGCATGGCATGCCATTGGCGAAGTGGCGCGGATGGCATGGCATGCCATTGGCGCAGTGGCGCGGCTGGCATGGCATGCCATTGGCGCAGTGGTGCGGCTGGCATGGTTGGTATGCCTTGGCGCGGAGGTGCGGCTGGCATGGCATGCCATTGGCGCAGTGGTGCGGCTGGCATGGTTGGTATGCCTTGGCGCGGAGATGTGGCTAGCATGGTATGCCATTAGCACAGTGGTGCGGCTGGCATGCTTGGCATGCCTTGGCGCGGAGACGTGGCTGGCATGGTATGCCCTTGGCACAGTGGTGCGGCTGGCATGGTTGGCATGCCTTGGCGCGGAGACGTGACTTGCATGGTATACCATTGGCACAGTGGTGCGGCTGGCATGGTTGGCATGCCTTGGCGCAGAGACGTGGCTGGCATGGTATGTCATTCGCACAGTGGTGTGGACGGCATGGTTGGCATGCCTTGGCGCGGAGACGTGGCTGACATGGTATGCCGTTGGCACAGTGGTGCGGCTGGCATGGTTGGCATGCCTTGGCGCGGAGACGTGGTTGGCATGGTATGCCGTTGGGACAGTGGTGTGGCTGGCATGGTTGGCATGCCTTGGCACGGAGACGTGACTGGCATGGTATGCCATTGGCACAGTGGTGCGGCTGGCATGGTTGGCATGCCTTGGTGCGGAGACGTGGATGTCAAGGTCTGCCATTGGCATAGTGGTGCGGCTGGCATGGTTGGCATGCCTTGGCGCGGTAGCATGAGAATTAGGGTTTGGCATACATGTTGTTAGTCAGTGTTAAGGGTCCTGCCGTGGAACATGACCCATGTAAAAAAAGGTACCCCGATAACTCTTACGTAGGCATGCTGATCGATTCAATAAATGCGCTAATGGTCATAGTGACGTCATGTCAGATGTACAGTTTTACGATTTTGACCCTAAGCTAAAAACCACTATCAACAGTAACATATCATATGATGATGGAAGTAACAAAGACGTGCAGATTGAAAATATACCTATCTTACCTTTAGGGGGAGTATTAGCTTTGTTATTATAATGTCAACAACGGCATTTATGAATTGAATGTATACAGTTTATTGTGTTGTTGAATTTTGGAATCAAGCGTATGTGTAATTAATTCTTGTAATTTGATTGTCCATATGATGTAAGAGTTTTGTCACTAAAATTGACAAAGGGGGAGATTGTTAGAGCATAGATCGGTTGAAACAATCAAGCGTTTGTATGTCAAGTTTCGTTGTCATATTTTAGTGAACCAAAACTCATTTAAAGATTTGCTTGATTATTTACTAGAGTCAACTTCGTATAGGTTAGCTTAAAAGTGTTAGGATATGAGACATTACAAGTATTATGTGAAGACTTGAAGAATATGAAGAAGTACGGAGCTACAACGACGACATCATCCTTCCACTTAATGTTAGTAATATTTGACTTGAACTGTTTCATTGCCTAACGTGTCTCTTATTGAAAACATAATTGCGAAGATGTGAATGATTATAATCTAGTTAGACATGGTATTAAGGAATACAATATGAAGTACAAAGTCTATCTTTTGAACTTCGTATATAAGACATCGTCATAATCGTATGAATGCTATTGTGATTATGTATGGGTATGGGTGAAGATTTCGTCCTAGGAAACAATGTTTTACATTCGTTTAAAGGAAGTAAATTCGTAAACTTGTTTTGTGAATCGAAAGGGAAATCGCTAGGCTTATTGGTATTGTTATTCATTGAAAATCTTTTGAATTACCAATATGTGTGTTTAGTATAACCGCTCATAACTTGTTTATATATCTTGGTAAAACTATTCACAAGGCCTGACTTTTGTATTGGTATGACTTTTATTAGTGAAACCGATCTTAAGTAATCACCTAAGATAGTGAGATCGATATCTTGAATTTGGTGTGACTAAATACTAGCCTTTGGGTAACCAATCCTAGTAAGAGGTATGACTGATCAGAAGAGAGAGTGTAATCGATCCTTGTAAGAGGTATAACAAGTTTTAGTAAGTTGGTGTACCCGATCCTATAACTTGGTCAACCGATCACAAGTTTTACCATAGGAAGTGGTAACCGATCCTAGTACTTATTTAGCCATTTTATGGTAACTAGTGTAACCGATCCTAGTACCCACTTGGAGGTAGAACCGAAACTTTATGTTGAGGTAGAACCGTGAAACCCATTAATGGTGATTTGATAGGATAATCAATCACATAGTTCTTGGAAGTCAGATGAACCAATTCTAAACTTGTTTGGAAGTGTGGAAAATCGGTTCCAAGATTGTAAATATGAAAAAGGATTTACAAACTAAAGATGTTGACATAATTTGAACATGTGTAGTAACTCTTATCTTTTATTGTTCAAAGATATTCCTTAATAGCTAAAGGAGAATCCCGGATCGAAATAAATTGAGAATCTTTTAATTAAGGTTTTTAGTTTTTTTAATTTCCAGCAATTAAAATGCATATCTTTAGAAAATAAAAATTAGTAATGTGCATTTACTAATTGGAGATTTTCTACTGAGATTTCGGTCATTAATTGGACAGAGCATTTTAAGGAATTATGAAAGCCGATTTTGTGTTTATTGTATATCTTTGAGAGTATTCGGTTTTGGAATTCCTTGGTGTCCAAACTTCCTTGGTCTATAAATATTGAAGTTTGCAGTTCGAGCAAACTAATCCTCAGAGACAGCAAAACTGCCTAGTTGTGTTGTTATTGGTGGAGCCACCTATTCGGAGAGGAAAGTAACCTAATTAGGCGAAATCTCTTACCGCCGCTCAGTTTAAAGACTTCTTTGGGATTAAGAAGCTCTATTAGTACCGTTGGAGGGAAACTACATAATTGCAGTTTATTATTATTTTTCGGTTGATTTGATTGACTAACATTTGTTGAACTTTGATTGCACCTAGTTTGTTTATGCTTGAGAATCTTCTCTTCTGATATAAGATTCACTCAAACTAGATCGAAGTTTCGACGGGGATCTTTAGACTGTTTGTAGATCTAAAGACGTCTTGTGATAATCCATTGTTAAAGTCTTCGCTTTGTGTATGATTGATCACAAGAGATTCAAGTTGATTGTGTGCAGGTGTTATTGAAGATTAAAGAAGATTCGAATACAAAGAAGATATTTGGGTTCATAATCTTTGGTGTGCACAATACTTGTTTCGACTGGAAAAGGATCCAACTATAATCGGTTTATCTTTGTGATAGATTGGATTGATTAGTTGATTAAATCGGCATCAATACAATTTTTTGTGGTTCAAAGTATTGATTGCATAATCTTAACAATTACTTTGGTAGTTGTTGAAAAGGTATATCTAAGGACCTGACAAAGAAGTTTATTGGGATAAACGGAAGAACCTTTTGTCAAACTCATATCACGTTGATTGAAAGAGTTGTTACCGAACAGATTTGTTGTTCGTTTACTGTTTAGAATACGAACCGAAGGAATTGTTCCAAGTACATGACTTATTGCAAGTTGGAGGCGCAGGGATACAGACGGAACTAGGTGAACTATAGGTTTAGTTTTTTGGTCTCAATTATACGAAGATGGTTTAGATTTTGTATAGCGGCTTAATCCTGAGAGTATTCAATTCTGGACAAGGTCCCGGGTTTTTTCTGCATTTGCGGTTTCCTCGTTAACAAAATCTTGTTGTGTCTTTCACTTTTTTATTTCCGCAATTATAATTGTTTTATTATAATTAGAAGTAAAATACACAAACGTCAATTCCTATTTACTTGATAGAAATCCTATTGTGTTTGGTTAAGTCCGAACCTGTAGATGGGGAAAAATGATTTGATGATTTTTACGGGATTGAGTAGATGACTGTGTGGAGGAGACTCCTTGAACCGAGCAAATGCTCAAACTCACACAGATGCACTGCAAGAATGGGGTGCTTTAAGTTCGAGAGATCAATCTATAGGACTCCAGCTTAAACCAAGACAATGGTCGTTCCAGAGTCAATTCGGTCACAAGAGAGGAGGATGGGTTGATCTGTAGGAGGGAAGCTGAGAAATGTGTGAAATCAATGGTGATCAAATATTGTAGGTGTGTTGTGTTTTCTGCATAAAGAAAATAAGATAAGTTTTGATTGATTGAACGTTGGGTTCTTAATCTCTTGTTTGTCTGATTTGACAAGAGATTGTCATGTTTTTTCAATCATGATTTATAGACTTATTTATATTTCCAGAATTGTAAACACCTGGATCCCATAAAGTGTGACAGTTGCTGGAGTCAAAGAGTGGGGAAGTGGGGAAATCGTGTCAACCATATGCTCATCGTGCGGAGACTTGGTTAATTTTCCACCCACTACTTTGCTAACACCTCCAACTAATTGCATGACTTCCTCACATTCTCATTGTGTGCATGAACACACGTTCCGTAGACCGCCAGACCAAAACCCTAGTTAATATCCCCCCATATGACATGATTGACATCTCGTGATTGTGGAGTCAGTTGCTGATTTTATAGGACGATGATTCCTTGTATTGTTGAGTTGAACGTGATTTGCAAATGTTCTAAGACTCATGAATTGAACATGCCTGCTGAGACAAAAGTATATTGTCAAATAAACGTTGATAATTGATAGTTGAATCAATATTCCTTAGTCTGAGCAAATATTGCTCGTATGAGCAAGTGTTGCTCGTCTGATGAATTACTGGTGTCAAGACCAGATAAAATAAAATATTAATTTAAGATACTGGAAGCTAGGCCGAGCATAATTATTAAAGTGTTGATCACAGGATCAACGTAAAATTATTAATATTTGAATCTGCTCAAAATTATGTTTTTGCAGAGCTCTGGATTCGAAACCCTAATTTTGATCAATTGATGATTTATTGAAAATCAACCGCAGTGAAGGAGGGACCGGCTACATGGGATGACAAGTCGACCATGTAACGCCCAGATGTTCAAATGAGCAAAATACCAAAGTCTCCTGAAGACTAGTTGGTGAAAAGATGATTAAATGCTGGTTTAATCATTTATTAAAATAGTGTTCGTATGAGCATCAGATAGTAAAACCTGATTATGGAGAGATGAGGGACAGACCAAGGGGTCATGAGACCGGCCCTTGGTGTTCATGGGACCATATGATGGTCGTTTGATAAAACTCCAAGTTGTTTGAGAAGAGTTTGGACCCAATATGAGCAATTGAGCAAATTAGGTCAAAATTGTTAAAACACGTGGGACCGGCTCTTTGCAAGCCTCAGGGCCAGCCTTGGTCAGTCAAGGAGACATACCCATGTCACCATAATGTTCGTGTCTCAGTCCTGCGAGTTTCGATATTTTCCGGTGTGCGTTCTAGCAACATTTTGAGAAAATATGAAGAAATCAGGGATTTTTGCTTAAACCAGGAAAACTTCATGAGATGAAGGAAAAAATAATAAAATAATGAAGGAATCATGAATTGTGGGACCGGTTATGGCCAAGGCATGGCCGGCCCGCCAAAGATCTCGATTCCAAGGCACTTTTCCTAATTTTATAATATTTTTCATGATTTTAGGGAAATATCATAAAATCAAGGAGTTTGTTGAAACCGAGGAATTTGTTGAAACCAAGGAGTTTCCATGAGATGAGGGAAACATAAAAAATAATAATAAAAAAATAAGGGGCGTGTGGGACCGGTTAGGGCATGACCGGCCGGCTAAGGCCCGGTTCCATGAGTTTCCCTAATTTTATATTATTTTCATGACTTGAGGGAAATTTCATGAATTCAAGGAGTTTGTTGAAACTAGGGAGTTTCCTTGAAGTGAAGGAGTTTCCATGGGATGAGGGAAACAAATAATATTAAAATAATGAGACATGAGCGTGTGGGACCGGCCACGGCTAGGGAATGGTTGGCCGACCAATGAGCCCGGTCCCGTGAGTGTTCTCCCTAATTTTACATAATTTTCATGAGTTTAGGGAAATATCATGAAATCAGGGAATTTTCATGAGATGAGGGAAATAATAAAATAATAAGGAACCATGAGGTGTGGGACCGGCCATGGCTAGGGCATGAATGGCTGGCTAGCAAGCTCGGTCCCACGACACCTTTCCTTATTTTTATTATTTCTTTGACATGAGGAAACACCATGAGATTAGGGAGTTTCCTTGAGACGAAGGAGATTTTCTCAAATGAAAAGACTTTCATGAGATCTGGGAAAAATAATAAAACATGATAAAATATGAAATTAGGCGTGGGACTGGCCACGGCGTGACTGGCCGGCCGGTGAGCCCAGTCCCCTAGCGCCTTTCCCAATATTTTATTATTATTTTTCATCCCATTTTGCATAGGTTCATCGTTCCTTTGTGTTTTGGAATGCTCGTGTGTGCATTCAGGTGCTCGTTTATGCATTATTGCTGAGTACACTTGCATCGTTTTAGTCGACGCTTACTCGGTAGCCGCTCAGATGCCCGCACGTTGAATATTTATCACTAACCCGTGGAATTCTACTGGTAAGAACCTCAAATTGAAGTGACGAAATATTACGAAGAATCGTAAAATATTGCTGAATATTCAGTTAACGATTAGAGATAATTAATTGATGGCTCTATACTAGCAGGCATGCTGTCTAGGAGCATTAATTATCTGAGAATTGAAAGATATGAGCTTGTTGAAACGTCATATCTCTTTTATATAGTCATGGAAAACCTTGTTACATCCTGAATACGTTATTGATCTATACTATCAGGCAAGCTGTCTAGGAGCCGTCCAATCTTTCGATTCTATATATAAGTAATTACTGAAATTGCTCAATATTCATGAGATGTGTCGTTGCCTCAGCTGAGAGACTAGACATCTACATATACTCTGAGAGACAGTATTCTCAGTCAGATATTTCATGGCATGAGCTTTCATGCTTCAATGAGAGACATGAGCCTCAATATTCTTTGAGACTGACTTTCCCTTCTGAAAGAGAACTGCTCAGTTTATGAATAATAGGTGCCCTCCAATCGTTTGCTTGAATATCTTCGACTTGAGCGAGCAAAGTAGATGACACGGGGCGCCTCTGTACTGTGATTGTTTTCTCTGCTCCTTCGAACTGTAGTTTGGAAGCGAGAGTTGCTAGAAAATCAGCATGCCTGTTATTAGTTTGTCCAGTGTGGACAATTGTTGCATCAGCAAAATGAGCTAATATCCGCTGAGCTTCAGCTCTGAAAGGGGCGAGTGTGGTTTCTTTGAGAGAGTATGCTCCATTCATTTGATTGACCAATAGGTTTGAATCTCCTCTTATCTCAAGGTGTATTGCTCCTGCTTGCTTGGCCAAGGACATGCCTAGTAAGAAAGCTTCATATTCCGCTGAATTGTTAGTGCAATGGAAATCCAGCTTCAATGAGTGTGAGAAGACTTCACCATATGGAGATACTAGTACCACACCCGCTCCTCCTGTATCATTGCTAGGGGTGGCGGACCCGTCAAAGTATAAAAGCCACGTCTCTTCTACGATGACTAAGATTTCTGGAAACTCGTCGGGCACATGTTCGTGTAACATCGTTGCATCTTCCCCTGGAAAAGCAGCAAGCAAGTCTGCAACTTCTTGTCCTTTGATTGCTTTTGACGGTACACATGCTATGTCGACATCTTCAGTAGCCACTTTTCCGGTCTCCCCATCAAGGCTGTCTTTGGCAGTAGAAATTTTATGGGGTCGGCCTTGGAAGCGAGCACGACTCTGTTGGATAACAAATAGTGACTGAATTTCTGGATTACATGTACCAAAGCTAGACATTCTCTTTCGGCTTTTGGGTATCGGAGCTGAGCATCTCTCACCGTACGACTGAAGTAATAAATTGGATGTTCGACACCTTTTTCGTCTTCTTGAGCAAGAAGTGCCCCGATAGCGACGTCACTGAAAGCTGTGTAAACTATTAGTGGTCGTCCTTGCACTTGAGATTTCATGACAGCAGGTCATAACAGTATTTGCTGTATTTTTTGGAACGCTTATTGTTGGACAGTTGTCCATGTAAAACTCGCTCCTTTCTTCAACAGAGGGGTGAACGAAGCAACGAGTTGAGCCAGTCCAGGGATAAAGCGTAGAATATAATTTACTTTGCCCATAAAACTCAGGAGTTCTTTCACAGTGCGTGGAGGAGGCATGGTAGTAATGGATTTCGTTTTGTCTGGATCGACTTTGAGTCCTTCTGCAGTGACCAGGAATCCTAGAAACTTTCCGGAGGAGACACCAAAGGCACATTTCAGAGGATTCATCTTTAACTTGTATTCCCTGCATCTTTCAAAAACTTGTCTCAGAACTTCTAAGTGGGATGCTCGAGTCTTCGACTTTACCACCACACCATCAACATAGTCTTCCACTTGCTTGTGCATCATGTCGTGGAATATGGCAGTCATAGCCCGTTTATAAGTAGCACCTACTTTCTTTAATCCAAAGGGCATCACAGTGTAATGAAAATTCCCAATGGGAATACGAAATGCAGTTTTGTTGGCATCATGTTCGTACATCTTGATCTGGTTGTATCCATTGTAACCATCCATGAATGAGAACATACCGTGACCACTGGTTGCACCAACGAGTATGTCAATGTTGGGTAGAGTAAAATCATCTTTTGGACAACATTTATTGAGGTTCCTGAAATCAACACAACATCTGATTTGACCATTTTTATTCTTGACATGAACAACATTCGCCAGCCATGTTGGATGCTGAATGGGCTTGATAAACCCTGTCGCCAGCAGTTTCTGAATTTCGACTTTGATTTGCTCCTCAACTTCGTGTCTGAACTGCCTAGGCGACTTTTTGACAGCTTTGGAGCCAGGAGTGATGTGCAGATGATGAGTGACCAATTTTTCGTCAAGACCATGCATCTCTTCGTATGTCCAAGCAAAGATATCCTGATATTCTTTCAACAGACTTATCAGTCCCGCCCGCTCTTCCAGTGATAATGAAGAACTAATCAAGATTGTCCTTGGATCATCCTCCGTCCCGATGTTGATCGTTTCAAGGTCATCAGTAGTAGAATCAGTGTCATCTTGCAATTGTCGTGGAGCATCTTGAATCTCTTCATCAGGTGATTGTTCACTTTAATATAATTCTTCAGGGTGGGGAGACTTTTCATTGTTCTCCCCTGTTAATTGCTAATCTTTGTGCCGGCGGTACGTGACCCTCCCTTATGCATCATGACTGGATATGAAGTTGGATCTTGGTGTTATAGCCTGATTTTTACGGTACTTGACTGGTGTAGCAAATGACTTAATCGGTTTAGTGCCCGAAGATGATGGTTTGTTAGCAGCTTTTTCAATGTATTCCCATCTCGGGAATGGAGTACTTTAGTTCTCCCTTGGAGGTTAAGGGATTTCCTTTTGAGACTCAAGGAATTCAGCGTCATAGACCGGAGCGTAAGGAGACGACGAAGCTGCAATGCGAACAATCTTGTTATTGAGCAGAGCCTTCATGCATTGATGGTATGTTGAAGGAACCACTTTGTTGTCATGGAGCCACGGTCTTCCAAGTATCATGTGGTAATCAGGCTCTTGTTCGATCACATGAAACTTGGCCTTTGATTGAATATGCCCTACCCTCAGATTTATGTATGCATATCCATATGTATGAATCTGGCTTCCTTCAAATCCCGTCATCAAGATGAGATTACGAATAATTTTATTCTGTGGGAATTTGGATGCTTTGAGAGTCTTCATGGTAATGATATTTGTGGAAGCGCCTGTATCAACCAGAGCCCTCTTGAATTCAGAGTCTTTGATAAAACCTGTCACGTATAAGGCTCGATTATGCCCTTCATCTGCCATGCGGTCTTCTTCTCCGAATGTGATGTTGTTGATCGAATGCTAAGTCATCATGGATGTCTCTTCGGCTGCTAGGCATGACGGAGTTAGCTGCACGTCTGATGATATCTGGTTAAGTGCAGCAAACGTGTTTGTGCGATATTCTCTGGAGAAGTATAAGAGTTCACACAAATTTTCGATCAATTGTGCAACCTCCTGGTCCACCGGCTTCTCGTAAGTAGTGAAACTGTTGGTTTGAGTAAGGTCATCAGTTGGAGCATTTGGGCGCTCCACCACTTCTGCTCCGATCATTCTTGTCACATTCGAGAGATTGTGGCTGGGATCTGGAGCAGTTGAATTAATCCTAAGACCAACCATCTTGTGAAAGCTTGAGATTGCAACCGAGAGATTAATCTCCCACTGTGGTCGCCAATCTGTAGATGGGTAAAAACGATTTGCTGGTTTTTACGGGATTGAGTAGATGACCATGCGGAGGAGACTCCTTGAACCGAGCAAATTCTCAACCTCACATAGATGCACTGCAAGAAGGGAGTGCTTTAAGTCCGACAGATAAATCTGTAGGACTCCGGTCTAAACCAAGACAATAGCCGTTCCAGAGTCAATTCGGTCACAAGAGAGGATGGATTGATCGGTAGGAGGGAAGCTGAGAAATGTGTGATATCAATGGTGATCAAAGATTGTAGGTGTGTTGTGTTTTCTGCGTAAAGAAAATAAGATAAGTTCTAATTGTTTGAACGTTGGGTTCTTAATCTCTTGTTTGTCTGCTTTGACGAGAGATTGTCCTGTTCTTTTAATCTTGATTCAGAGACTTATTTATATTGCCAGAATTGTAAACACCTTGATCCCATGAAGTGTGACAGTTGTTGGAGTCCAAGAGTGGGGAAGTGGGGAAATCGTGTCAAAACCAGTTGTTCATCGTTCGGAGACTTGGTTAATTTTCCACCCACTACTTTGCTAACTCATCTAACTGATTGCACGACTTGCTCACATTCTCATCGTGTGTATGAACACACGTGTTGTAGACCGCCAGACCAAAACCTTAGTTAATATCCCCCCATATGATATGATTAACATCTCGTGATTATGGAGTCAGTTGCTGAATTTATGGGATGATGAGTCCTTGTATTGCTGAGTTGAACGTGATTTTTCAAATGTTCTGAGACTCATGAATTGAACATGCATGTTGAGACAAAAGTATATTGTCGAATAAACGTTGATAATTGATAGTTGAATCAATATTCCTTAGTCTGAGCAAATATTGCTCGTATGCGCAAGTGTTGCTCGTCTGATGAATTGTTGGTGTCAAGACCAGATAAAATAAAATATTAATTTAAGATACTGGCAGCTAGGACGAGCATAATTATTAAAGTGTTGATCACGGGATCAATGTAAAATTATTAATGTTTTAATCTGCTCAAAATTATGTTTTTGCAGAGCTCTGGATTCGAAACCCTAATTTTGATCAATTGATGATTTATTGAAAATCAACCGCAGTGAGGAGGGAGCGGCTACATGGGATGACGATTCGACCATGTAACGCCCAGATGTTCAAATGAGAAAAATACCAAAGTCTCTTGAAGACTAGTTGGTGAAAAGATGATTAAATGATGGTTTAATCATTTATTAAAATAGTGCTCGTGTGAGCGTCAGATAATAAAACCTGATTATGGAGAGATGATGGACCGACCAAGGAGGCATGAGACTGGCTCTTGGTGGTCATGGGACCAGCTGATGGTCGTTTGAGAAAACTCCAAGTTGTTTGAGAAGAGTTTGGACCCAATATGAGCAATTGAGGAAATTAGGTCAAAATTGTTAAAACACGTGGGACCGGCTCTTTGCAAGCCTCAGGGCCAGCCTTGGTCGGTCAAGGAGGCATTCCCGTGTCACCATAATGTCTGTGTCTCAATCCTGAGAGTTTCGATATTTTCTGGTGTGCGTTTGCGCAATATTTTGAGAAAATACGAAGAAATCAGGGATTTTTTCTTAAACCAGGAAAACTTCAAGAGATGAAGGAATAAATAATAAAATAATGAAGGAATCATGAAGTGTGGGACCGGCTATGGCAAAGGCATGGCCGGACGGCCAAAGAGACCGGTCCCAAGGCACTTTTCCTAATTTTATAATATTTTTCATGATTTTAGGGAAATATCATAAAGTCAAGGAGTTTGTTGAAACCAAGGAATTTGTTGAAACCAAAGAGTTTCCATGAGATGAGGGAAACATAAAAAATAATAATAATAAAATAAGGTGTGTATGGGACCGGCTAGGGCATGACCGTCCGGCTAGGGCCCGGTCCCACGAGTTTTCCTAATTTTATATTATTTTCATGACTTGAGGGAAATTTCATGAATCCAAGGAGTTTGCTAAAACTAGGGAGTTTCCTTGAAGTGAAGGAGTTTCCATGGGATGAGGGAAACAAATAATATTAAAATAATGAGACAAAGTGTGTGGGACCGGCCACGGCTAGGGCATGGCTAGCCGGCTAATGAGCCCGGTTCCGTGCGTTTTCTCCCTAATTTTACATAATTTTCATGAGTTTAGGGAAATCATGAAATCAGGGAATTTTCATGAGATGAGAGAAATAATAAAATAATAAGGAACCATGAGGTGTGGGACCGGCCACGGCTAGGGCATAGCCGGCTGGCTAGCAAGCTCGGTCCCACGACACCTTTCCTTATTTTTATTATTTCTTTGACATGAGGAAACACCATGAGATTAGAGAGTTTCCTTGAGACGAAGGAGATTTGCTCAAATGAAAAGAATTTCATGAGATCAGGGAAAATAATAAAACATGATAAAATATGAAATTAAGCGTGGGACTGGCCACGGCGTGACTGGCCAGCCGGTGAGCCCAGTCCCTAGCGCCTTTGCCAATATTTTATTATTATTTTTTCATCCCATTTTGCATAGGTTCATCGTTCCTTTGTGTTTTGGAATGCTCTTCTGTGCATTCAGGTGCTCGTTTGTGCATTATTGCTGAGTACACTTGCACCGTTTTAGTCGGGGCTTACTCGATAGCCGCTCAGATCCCCGCACGGTGAATATTTATCAGTAACCCGTGGAATTCTGCTTGGAAGAACCTCAAATTTAAGTGACGAAATATTACGAAGAGTCATAGAATATTGTTGAATATTCAGTTAACGATTAGATATAATTAATTAATGGCTCTATACTAGCAGGCATGCTGTCTAGGAGCATTAATTATCTGAAAATTGAGAGATATGAGCTTGTTGAAACGTCATATCTCTTTTACATATTCAGGGAAAAACTTGTTGCATCCTGAAGACGTAATTGCTCTATACTAGCAGGCAAGATGTCTAGGAGCCGTCCAATCTTTCGTTTCTATATAGAAGTAATTACTGAAATTGCTCAATATTCATGAGATGCGCCGTTGCCTCAGCTGAGAGACTACACATCTACATATACTCTGAGAGACAGTATTCTCAGTCAGAGATTTCATGGCATGAGATTTCATGATTCAATGTGAGACATGAGCCTCAATATTCATTTGATTGTTGGATCAGGAGCATGTACAATTATGGTTTTAAGATTTTGGCCTTTGTCGAAAATCCACCATCTACAGAACCTTTTTTCAAGTAAACATACTTTGTTGTTGTATTGTCTCGATCTTGTACCCATAGTCAACCACACAAGTTATCTTGTTGTCGTATTGTCTATATCTCGTATCCATAGACGGTCACACGAAGTGTGAACCGATTAGTTGTATTGTCTCGACTCAGTCCATAGACAATCACTTTCGGAGAAATGACTTATTTGTGGAAAAGTTTTAGATTTAGGTATATTTGGGTACCCCTCGTCTTTTCATACGTGCCTTCGTTCTGTAAATAAGTAGAGCCGTTAAAAAGCTGATGAGTGCATATGCCTCTCTTATTACATATATATCGAGTAATCCAGTATCTACATATACGAAATTTAATAAAAAAATAATGTTGGCGCATGTTGCAACAATCCCAAGTATTCTGTAAATTCATAGAGCTCATAGTTGCATTATTCATTAATGCGGAGCCTGTTGCGTACCTATTTTATGTTGTGTTCTTAGATGAACTCTTAATACTGGCATGACATAACGATTAATGGTTCACTCTTAGCTGAGGAGCATGAATCTCCCGAAGTGTCTGAATTAAGGTATGCATGAAGATACCTGATTAGAAGCGTGAAGGTTGTGTTAATGAGACCAGCGCCACAATACTCGTAAAAGTGAAAAAAAATAGTAATTTTGTGTTAATGTACAAAATTTACTTAAAAATGATTAATTTTGTGTCAATACAAAAAATTCAATTTTTTGACCTAATTTTGTGTCGACTCAAAAAATTGGATTTTTGACCTAAAAATGGAGCATGCACGAATCTTGATCCCTATTGGTCGAGATTAAACCTAGGCAAGCTAGGAAACTGGCCCATCATAGAGCCAGTAGGAGTAAAACTCTAATAAAAGTGGAAAAATAAATAAAAGGGGAAACCGTCCACGCCACTTGGTTGTCCGATTTGCCCTAGCTCACGCCCCCATGGCCGACCATCCTTGCTCCGTGTTATCCCACGCGCGCTCCTCTTCCCTATCGACCAATCAAACCGCTTGAAGATGGAATTAGACTAGTCGACGCGTTTAATTCTTAAGAAAACAAATATTGGCCGCGTTAGTGAGTCACAAATTAATCACGACCACACAACTTGGTCATCTCAATTAGCTAACCCTAACTCCTGCAAGCTCGGAAAGTAAGGTGTCGTTATGATGACCGGCCACCCATCTATTTCCTCGACCAATCACCAAGATCCTAGCTTACCTGTTCCGCTCCAAACTGCTGGCCAAAGTAGGCTAGTCGAGCTGCTTCTTGTATATAAGTAATTAAATCAAGACTGTCCAAGTCAGTCGCGGAATGATCACGACCACACGACTTGGACGGTCAATTTAACAAACTTGGACCTCTCATGGAATGACGGAGCAAGCTCCATGATATCTACCTATGGGCCCTCTATTATTCCAGCCAATCAGGTCGCTCCTAGCCTACCTTCTTTGCTCCGAATCATCGCCCAAAGTGGGCTAGTCGTGCTGCCCATAAGGGTCTTAATTAGGTTTAACGATAACCAAAAATTGCCATTAATCTTCTCAATCATCCAACTTGGCTAGATGATTTTACCATCTTAGATTTGATTTGGGTCGACCAATGAGGTGTCATGAGTGATAACGCATCCCTCTCCTAGATGGACTGAATACCTCATCCCTAACTTGCTTGTGCGGCTCCCGGCAGTTGATCAAAGAAGAGTGTTTGCGCCACCTTTTAACCTTAAAATCCGTAACTAATTCAAGCAGGCTCTATATAACGATGTGTCACATGTATCGAATGTTTTGAGTTGCTTGCTTGAAAACGACGCTTCACATACATCTTTTACAAACGATATTTTACGCATATCGATCTCATAATAATTTAATAATTTATTTAATCTAAAAGCACCATATGCTATTTTTTGAGTACTAACTCACGGAAAGTCTTATTTATACGACTTGACTTGTCACTTATGGTCACCTTCTACCTAGCTTGCGCGTGATCGTTCGAAATATTTAGGTCTTACAAACAAGACTCACTCAGCAACTACCATGCAGGACTTTCTCCACTCTTCAGTGACTTGTTCCATATTTTCTACAAAATACTCGAGACGTCAAACATGTCACAAAACTAGGGGATGTTCATCAGGGTATTAGTCTTGCAGTTTACATCATGCGGTACCCCCATTATGAGAAAATGACGGAAGGAGCAGGCATTTAATGAGTAAAGGAGAAGTTGGTACACAACCGTACAAACCTCCATAATAAGGCACGGTTTCTACCACCTTCACATGTCTCCACTACTTCACGATTCCACAACTCCCACTTCCTATGAGATCAGGGTATTCAACTATGACTTAATATAAATAGATTTTCAATCTATTAAAACAACGAACACAAAAAATTCCAGAGAACACAGAGAACTTACAACTTCTATCGTCACAAGAAAGTTCTATTTTCTAAGATAAGTCATAAATAGTCATAGCTTACGGAGCTTGTCTCTCCGATTTCAATACCTTCTCTGCTTCCCTCCCTAAAATCAACCCTTCTCCTTCATTTTGTGACCGAAGCAAGACTGGAATGATCATTTATTGGTTTAGGAAATAATTGTATAGATTGATCTCTCGAACCTAAATTACTCCTCTGCAGTACATTTGTTTAGGGTTTAGACTCGTTTCTCATCAACCTACCCACTTTTACTCTTTTCTCTGGAATCAGTTTTTGTCGTACTGCAAATTGGAGGCCACAGTGGGAGATTGATCTCTCGGTTGCAAAAATAAATTTCTCAATTTTCATTCTCAATTTTCTCAAATTCAAGATGGTGGATCTTAGGTCTAGATCTGCAACTAATCTTAATGCTACTAGCAGCGATGCTTCTGGTGTCACTCCTCCTCGCATTAACACCAACGTTACCAATGTCTACACCTTCGGGAATCTCCAACAATCCATCAAATCCCGGAGACTACCTGCTCCGCGAATATCATCAATTGGCATATGCGAAGCAACTTCCTAGAGAGGATGCAAGATCGTACATTCAGAGATTTCTCATACAAGTAAATCATGTCCAACAACTTTCCTTGCAACCATTTATCCCATGTCTTATCAAGACCCGGGGACTTGATCCATCTACCAACCCATCTGTGACTAGGAGGTGTGAATGGGAGGCTGGTCCTTTTCAATATTATATCAAATGTTTAAAAGTCGTCTCGGTTAAGTCTAGAAACCAAGTAGTTGTATAATTCCCAATCCATTTCAAGTTAGAGATATGGTAGTAAAGGTCACCACTGATACTCAACTTGCTCCACCAAATTTCTCAGAAGAAAAAGATGAGCCTTACCTAATTGCAGAAGTCATCTTGGAGGCTACTACAATCTCATTAGTACTGACAAGCTGGATGGAGTAGTAATACACGCCATGTGGGTCAAACCTTTCAGCGCCTAGAATGTCATGTCATCATTTCCTAGTATTTCCCTATTTCATGCAATATTTGTAATTCCTCCAAAATGATTGCACCAGCTTGCATTCATGATTAGGATTTCATTTTATTAGTTAATCAAAGCAATATTTCTTTTCAGAAAATTACTCATAAATATTTTGAAAGCAAAATATCAAATAAACTCAAAACCCTCGCAAAAAATTACTTACTTGTTCAAAACCAGAAAATCAAACCATAAAAGAAACGTCTATTGCCTTTCAGAACACCTAAGAGGAAAAGTTCTAGGAAGAAAATAAAGACATTCAAGGGAAATCGTCCAACAAAAACTCATTATTCTTAGAGAAAGCATCTCTCATATCCTGAAGAGTAGCTTGCTTCAACTTCAACTCCTAGGACAGTTTCTCAACTTCTGCTTCTTCCTGATTAATGAGATTCATGGAAGGAGGCTCATCCATTTTAGTTTGAAATCTTTGGATTTTGTAAATCCCTTCACTGAACCAAGAAACATTAAACCCTAAGTCTACACACATGTCTCGATAATACTCCCAATTTGCAGTCACTCCTTCAGAAGCAGTATGCCTGGTCATACTACACATCTCATTCATCAAAGTTATTGCTTCTTCCGCACCCTTTTCTAGCACAACACCGCTCTTGTATTTCTTAGTTGTGGCAATGTACCATACCGCTGCCATATTCGAGTATACAATTCAACATACTTAGCTGGCACACTGAATCCTCCGACTAGCACATGATTTACAAGGGGAACATCACACGGAGGGTCAAAGATAACACCTTCAACAGAATAAACAACTATTTCCTTTTTCGTCTCCAGAGAACCATCACCTGAAGTATCAACATCTTCGCTCTCTCTGGAAGGTGCGGTGACATCTCCAACATCCTCGGCTACCACTACCTCTTTGTGTTATTTATTTGTCCGTCATGCAACGTCATCCAAATAATGGAGGACTAAGTATTCATTTTCATGTTGAAAAGTTAATGGTTCAAGCAAGATACAGATAAGGAAATGTGCAAAAGAACCTACATGTCCATTTGATGACTTACTTGAGGACCTAGATCTGCTACTACTATATTCAAAAGTGCTGCCTCCATCCCTATTGAATCCTGAATCTGTCTGGTTTTCATTATTGTCATCCGAAAGCGACTCAGTATCACCAGATTTCTCCTTTTCTTCTGGAGATATCTTGATTGCGTTGTCATCCCAGCTACCGGCTAACGCGAGTCTAGCAAAGTCATTTATCTTTCCGGAACACTAGAATTGCGGAGGAAGTCGAACGTGTTAGAGAATATCCCTGTTGAACTCACCAAGCGTTGGTATGTCAAGTTTGGTTGTCATATTTTAGTATCAAAACTCATCTAGAGTCGCTTGATTAAATACTAGAGTCAACTTCATTTAGGTTAGACTAGAAAGTCTAGGAATGTTGATACATACAAGTACTACTCCGAAGACCTGAAGAATGTGAATAAGTAACGAACTACAACGACGACATCATCCTTCCACTTGAGGTTAGTAATACTGAATTGAACTGTTTCATTCCTAACATATCTTTCAAGTTGTGCTATATTGAAAACATAACTGCGAAGTTGTATATACTATACATATTGAATATTATACTCTAGTGATGTGACATGATCATAATAGTATGATCATAGTATTAAGGAATTAAACTACGAAGTATAACGCTTATCATTTGAAATTCGTAGATATGACATTGACATAATCTTGTATATAGTGTTATGATTATGTGTATGGGTTATGGTGAAGATTTCATCCTAAGAAAAAATGTTTTACATTTTTTTAAAGGAAGTACATTCATGAACTTGGTTTATGAATCGAAAGGGAAATCAATAGGTGATTTGAGATTTTTCATAGGTTGTAGTAATGAAGGTTCGAACTCTAAGACTTGTGAAGGTGAAGGATTTTTAGATTTATAAAAATTATATACAAAAATATTGACAAATTGGTAGAGAGGTACTGGGACTAATGATTCGGACAATCTTCATAACATAGGGCTCAATGATTTATTCTCAACAATAATCGCTCAAAACATATATGGACTCTTATTTTGCCAAAGTAGATTCTCAAAACATTGATTGTAAATGTTAAGCATGGAACATCAAATCACCTAAGCTAAGCAAATAACACCCAATTTAATCAAATAACACCCAATTTAATCAAATCATATTTCAATTAATTTTTAATGCAAAAGTCTTAAAAAGAATTAATAAAATTACCCATGTATGAAGCTCGGCCTCCTCCGTCGTCCCAGTGTTGGGGTTTAACTCATCATAGTAAAAATGCTCTCAAAATAATTTATTATGGCTCAAAAATGGTTTACAAATGATGAGAATATGAGAAATACAATAAAACCAGAGAACTACGACCCTCGGTGATAAAATAAGACTGCTGAAGCTCTGTCGCAAATGCTGTGGAAAATAAAACTGCCTGATTACGACCCACAGGTGTTAGTCGTTACTACTGTAGAAAAACGACTACTGTTTCAGGTCCGTTCTTCGTGTTCTTCATGTTCATCAGCAGCAGCAGCAGCAGAAACCGAGTTTGGGAAAACTCGAATTTCTTCTTCTCTGGCTCTTCTCAGCCCCCCAGACTCTCGACACCCTCTCTAGTAGACCCAAAGAGCCTATTTATACTGTTTAATGCCTTCAAATCTTCACAATAACTCCCAGAAATCTCCATTAACGTCGGGAATATTTTCTTTGTATTTCATGCAGGATATGGGATTTTCTTCCCTGTTTAACTCTTCTACGCGTCTCTGGATCATCTTAAATTGTTCGTATAATATCATGAGAGAATATCTTCCCAAATATCTTCTCCCAATCTTCACACAGCTTCCGTAATTAACATAATCTTCTAAAATATCTCGGTCCCCTGTTTACTTCCAAACTCGGATTTCTGGCCCAAGTTACTCGATCAAATCGCTTGCATATACCCTGTCTAGTGTATTCAGGCCCAGCCCAACCGTTTCTAGCAATTGAATCTCGCTGAAATCCCTCCAACAATCCGACCCAAAATCAACAGCGTTTTCATTAAATATTTCTGCCAAAACCAAATTCAAACAAAGAAGATGACCTTCCCCTATCCAGTTCAGGGGTGCGAATAGCAAGTGGTCACCCCTTATCAAGTGGGTGTCCCTTATCCAAAGCAGAGAGTCCGAATAACAAATGTCCTCTGGGGATGCTCCGCATAATTTTTCGAGCCGATTTTTCCAAAATTATTTATTTCCAAAAAAATATCTACAAACACACAAAACACCATAATAAGGACGAAAATGAGTACTAACAAAATACACAAAAGAGATGAAAATAGACACATAAATGCGTCTATCAAATACCCCCAAACTTATTATTTGCTAGTCCTCGAGCAAATTTATTCTAGAAAGGAAAATCATTTGAACCCCTAGGTGGACCTAGTGGCGGAGTGTTGTCTCCGGAGGGTTTACCAGAGGTGTACCCACAAAACCTTTACTCCAGACCCTAACTATCTACGCAAAATCTTGGAAAGCACTAAAGAACCTCCTTGGTTGGCATACTTATTAATTATAGGAGGAAGTACCCTGATGCGAAATTCCAATTATTGTACACGAGTTTTCACTCAAGCATACTAAAATTCATATAAGTGACAGAGCTCTACTAAGATAGTTGCACTATGGACATCATATTCGGAGTCAAACTAATCACATGGAAAGATTAAGAGATGGATATAGAAAAACATAGATGGTTTTGATGTTTACTAAGTGAACGGCGTTTCCCATATCTGTCTGAAGGCCTCCGCCAAAATGAACCTATCCTAATGGATTGAGATACTAGTCTAACTAATATCAACACACTGGCATATACAAGGGTACCAGTGGTCGATAACCTAACTCTAGGTCAACACAACTGGCATATACAGGGGTACCAGTGGTCGACTTTATTGAATTTATTCCTTTTGGTCAAATGGTCTGGTCTCAATATTTTTTTTTTCAACTTTTTGGTAACTACCATTTTTTTCATGGTATCTCAATCACTCTAATTCACCCTAGCATTGGTAACAACTTGAATCGTGGCCCCACCTATCACTTAGAGAAACATAGTTTAAAAACAAAATAAAAATAGAAGTGAAAAGGACTCAACGAGATATCGTGCAACTATCATGTTATTTCTAACACCTGAGTTCTGTGTTTTTATGAATAGACTCTATAGATGTTTCCATCTATTCAGATTGGTTCCTCAACTCCTACAACCAAAATGCTTCCATCCACTTAGATTGGTTAGTGCCATCCTAAATACGCATAAATTTCTAGGCTCTGGAGTTTATTTATTGCAACTAAAAAGTTTCTCCCATACCCCCAAACTTAAATCTAACATTGTCCTCAATGTTCTAAAGATGAAACTAAAAGCATGAACAAGGAGAAACTGTTACCATTTGAAGCGAAAGAGTTAAGGAAAGATATTACCGTGTTGCATGAGATTGGGTTACCTCCCAAGAAGTGCTAAGTTTAAAGTCTTCAGCCAGACTTAGGAAAGGATTAGTCAACTCGAACCATAAAGTAACAGTCGAAATAACTGTGGGTCTTCAAAACGAAATAGAGCTGACCAAAGGAAACTACAATAACCCAAGAAAGTGAACAAGAATAACATGCCCTTTTCTAGTTTCCTGATTAAGATATTTATATCTAATTGTGGTTCAGGTTCAGGTTCTATGAAAGGGTCTAAATAAAATATTTTCCTCGGATGCATTTCCTCATAGGTTGGATCCAAATTATTAGGTCCTAGAGTCTGGAAAAACTCAAATAAGAACTTAGAATCACAAAATAATAATAATCTAAATAACTGGGGATCCTCTAAGTCAATCAGGTTTGACTTACATAATTGACCACAGTGAGAGTAGTGGTCATTCTTAAGCAAATGTGTCGATTCTAATTTCCTAAGGCATTTAGGTTTAGTCTCACAACTTAATATTCGACACATTTGAAATCTATATGTTCCCACATTTGGAAGAAAACTATTTGGTGGGAAAACAAAATCAATCTTGGTATTATTGCCTGGGTTAACCACATCAACCAGAGGATGGGTTTCTAACAGTTGAGACTCTTGTTGGATATCATTAGGTTCTGGAAAACGAGTATGAAGATAATCTTGTAAGATGGTTGAGGCATTGATGTCAATTCCCAAGTGAGGGACCTTACTAAGAGTTAAAGCACATGGAGGATGATACTCACCCCCAAACTTAGAGTTTTCAGTGTCTCTAGATAGACTAGTCACAACTTCCCTAATTTGTAGGTCATCAGATTCTTGAAAATGGGAAGTTGATTCTTCTAAGTTGTAATCTTGCGGTGCATCCTCACTCACCTCTACGAGTTCATCTAATACTATTGTTTCTAAATCGTATGACTCTAAAACAGTATTCTCAGGATAAACCGGTTCCTCTAAACCTTTCTTGGTTTCGTAAACAAGACATACTACATCGTCTGAAACGAGGGTATCTCTAGTCAAATCCTCGTCCTTTTGAATAGGTGAATTATTTTTTAAAATTATTAGGATCTGAACCAGAAATAATATAATCATTATAAGGCTCAACTGGGGTAACAAATTCCTGATCACTATTCCCACACATTTCCGATTCTTCATCAGCACTATCTTCATCATCATAATATAATTTTTGACATTTAATAATTCTCGATCTTTGTTCCAAACTAGGCGGTCTATTTTTATAATACTTCTCGTAGATCGTTAGAGGTGATTCATCGCTAACCGTTGGAACATCCCAATGTCGTTTCCCTTGCATATATTCACCAAGAGTCATTTTCGAAGACGTATCTTGATAATGAGAATTTCTACTCATATATTCTCGTAACGTCATCTCAGGTGGCGTCTCCTGAAAAGGATTCATCACCGAGGAAACACAAACTACAGAGGAATTCTACACAATCACAAACAAGGCTGACTCGACCAAGTCAAACCTATTAATTATAGCAAACAAAAAGCATGATGGCTCTACTTAGATTGTTTCTAGACCAGCTTATATCTTTCGAAAGGGAATTCGTTGCAATTTGAGCAAACCCCTCTGGAATCAATCCGAGTCAAAGTAAGTTGAATAGAGTCGAGGGAAGCTTAGTGGAGCTTTGATACCCAAGGCCTCACCGCTATCACAAGGCGGCGCAGTCACGCATTCAACTCACAGAAACCATCATGAACTTCGAGGTGTGCTTAAGAAAGTAACCAATATCCTTCGAAAAATTTTCCTAATAAGCGCGTTACCCTATCGGTCTCGTTCTAATCAAATTTTAAGCTTGGGTTCGAGTTAGGTTTTGTTTTCCTAAGGCGGGCAAGAAGGGAGCGGTGATGAAATCCGAACCCTTATCTTGTATTGGCCAGGCCTTTCCCTTTACTAGGAATTTAAAAACAGTCCAAATTCGTCCTCAAACAATGAATCACCTTAAGGAATACAGTAACTCGCTTACAGGAGATTCGCGAGTGTTTCGATGGACTTACCTCCCGTACCAGACGGGGGATGAACCGTTGAAGTCGATTCGGGCCACGACTCCTATGTCATGTACGAACCCGAGGGGCCGAGACGATATAGTAATCGTCGTCCTTCCCTGCAAACAGTTTGTATTTAAGGGTACCCTTCCGTAGGGTTTAAAAAAAAAATAATAATGTCCCCATTGTCCAGTCCAAAGAAAAGAAAAAAATAATAATAATAATAATTAAAAAAAAATGGAAAGTCTCTTTAAAAAAAAAAATTCTCTCTTTTTTTCTTTTTCTCTCTTTTTTTTTCTTCTTTTTTTTTTTTGCTTTGTCTTTTTTCCTTCTTTTTTAGCTTTAAGCTTTGATTCCAAGGTCTTTAGTATCCAACTTCAAATCTGTAATACAAAGACATACCAAAGAGACGTAAAAAGAACAAATGGAATAATAAAAAATAAAATAACAAAAACCTAAAAATTCTACCTAAACACAAATCCGCGTCGGCGGCGCCAAAATGATTTGAGATTTTTCATGGGTTGTAGTAATGAAGGTTCGAACTCTAAGACTTGTGAAGGTGAAGGATTTTTAGATTTATAAAAATTATATACAAAAATATTTACAAATTGGTAGAGAGGTACTGGGACTAATGATTCGGCCAATCTTCATAACATAGGGCTCAATGATTTATTCTCAACAATAATCGCTCAAAACATATATGGACTCTTATTTTGCCAAAGTAGATTCTCAAAACATTGATTGTAAATGTTAAGCATGGAACATCAAATCACCTAAGCTAAGCATGACCCATCTAATCAAATAACACCCAATTTAATCAAATCATATTTCAATTAATTTTTAATGCAAAAGTCTTAAAAAGAATTAATAAAATTACCCATGTATGAAGCTCGGCCTCCTCCGTCGTCCCAGTGTTAGGGTTTAACTCATCATAGTAAATGCTCTCAAAATAATTTATTACGGCTCAAAAATGGTTTACAAATGATGAGAATATGAGAAATACAATAAAACCAGAGAACTACGACCCTCAGTGATAAAATAAGACTGCTGAAGCTCTGTCGCAAACGTTGTGGAAAATAAGACTGCTTGATTACGACCCACAGGTGTTAGTCGTTACTACTGTAGAAAAACGACTGCTGTTGCAGGTCCGTTCTTCGTGATCTTCATGTTCATCAGCAGCAGCAGCAGCAGAAACCGAGTTTGGGAAAACTCGAATTTCTTCTTCTCTGGCTCTCCTCAGCCCCCCATACTCTCGACACCCTCTCTAGTAGACCTAAAGAGCCTATTTATACTGTTTAATGCCTTCAAATCTTCACAATAACTCCCAGAAATCTCCATTAACGTCACGAATATTTTCTTTGTATTTCATCCAGGATATGGGATTTTCTTCCCTGTTTAACTCTTCTACGCGTCTATGGATTGTCTTAAATTGTTCGTATAATATCATGAGAGAATATATTCCCAAATATCTTCACACAACTTCCGTAATTAACATAATCTTCTAAAATATCTCGGTCCCCTGTTTACTTCCAAACTCGGATTTCTGGCCCAAGTTACTCGATCAAATCGCTTGCATATACCCTGTCTAGTGTATTCAGGCCCATCCCAACCGTTTCTAGCGATTGAATCTCGCTGAAGTCCCTCCAACAATCCGACCCAAAATCAACAGCGTCTGCATTAAGTATTCCCGCTAAAACCAAATTCAAACAAAGAAGATGACCTCCCCCTATCCTGTTCAGGGGTGCGAATAGCAAGTGGTCACCCCTTATCAAGTGGGTGTCCCTTATCCAAAGCAGAGAGTCCGAATAACAAATGTCCTCCGGGGATGCTCCGCATAATTTTTCGAGCCGATTTTTCCAAAATTATTTATTTCCAAAAAAATACCTACAAACACACAAAACACCATAATAAGGACGAAAACGAGTACTAACAAAATACACAAAAGAGATGAAAATAGACACATAAATGCGTCTATCAATAGGTTTATGTTGTGATGATTAAATGCACACAAAACACTTGCAAGTATACAAGGTCAAGATTTGTAATAAAAGGGTGAGTAGGGGTTTGTCCACAGGGAGAGGAGCATATAAGAAGTTTTCCTAGGCTAATAAGAGTGGCAATGCACTAAGGCAGTGAGCAAAACATGTAAATGATATGAACCAAGGCTTGGAAAGTAAAGCAGCAAAGAAACAGCTAAAAGAAGCAGCAAATAACCAAGGCTTGGAAGCCAAGGGCAGGGTGAGGATTATGCACTGACTTCAGTGCACAAAAGCTACAAGGTGCAAGAAAATAAAAAGCAAGAAAATTAACTGAAGAAAATAACTGATCAGGAAGCAAACACACAGGACTGAAATTATAATTGACTGAAAGAGAAGTGGTGGGTAAGCCAAGGCATATGATCCACCTTGTGTCCTAATCAAGTGACATGTTTCTAGGTTATGTTCATTCCTAAGCATACAACTAGAAATGAAAGAACACCAACTTGCTCACTAGTCTACCCCTAGCATTGGCTGTCTTTTGACAGTACAGCCAATCACAGGCTCTATGAACATTGGCATCTCTCATTTGCACAATCAAAACACAGCAACAGGAAGTAACTATCCTAGCTCATTCACACTTGACAGTGCACAAGGCTTCACTGAGCCTTGGCCTGAAGCTGATTAGCTCATGCTAACCATGAGTAAAACATTCACATTCATCATATGATATAAATTAAACACAAATTGCAACATATCAGATAACTACAAACAGAAGCAATTTTCAACTGTCACTGATAAGCAACTAAAATTTGAAGTTCATAAAAATTGTAGCAAATTCTCTACTGGCTAGTCCAGAGAGGTATACAGTGTCCCCTACACACTTCATATAACATCCATTTATACCCAATACACATTCTTTGGTTTTCCCCAATTTTTCCCCAAAATCAGTAGAACTAGGGTTTGGTGAAATTGATTTACCTACTGTTGATGAGATACTCGCTCCATCTCGTCGACCCAATCTTCTCCTGCTTCTTCTCGTTCCTCTCGAGCTCCAATTGATGCTTTAATCATCATTTATATCCCCAATTTCTCACCTAGGGTTTCAGGCAGAGAGATGAGAAATTGAGGTTATTAGTGATGCTAAAGAGATGGTACGTGATGGGTTTAGGTAGAATAGAGTTGGGGAGAAATTAGTGGAGTTATTTGGGGTGAGGTGGTGGTGATGGAGACGGACATGGTGGTGGTACGGGGCATGGCGGTTCTGCAGAGGGGGTGATGGAGGAGATGGTTCGATGGAGAAAGGGAAGGGTGCGTTTGTTTGAGGTGTAGGTGCTCGGTCGCTAGGGTGTGAGGCGAGTGTATCGAGTTTGATGATCTGCGACGCTGAGCCGTGGGATAGGGAGATGAAAGATCAATCGGACGGTGAGATGAAGTGAAGCTTGTAGCGACCGCTGGATTTTTTTTATACAACGAAGTTAACGGCTCTAGATGGGGTTAGGTGTTGTAGTGTAAGGCGGAGATATCAAACGTTGATGAACAGCAAGGGAGCGACCGTTGGATTCAACTACCATCTAATCTGAAGGCTTGGAATTTCAGCGCTGTGGTGCTTGGCAGAGACTTCAGATTTTGATGCTCTATGCAGGAGCGACCGTCGGATGCGTCTGGGAACTGATCTGACGGCTGAGAACGGAGGCGCTTTTGTGTGTAGAAAATGAGGTTGTGCGCACCATTCTTCGCGGCTTCCTTGCGTAATTTCTCCCGGCTTTTCACTACTTTTCTGCTCTTTTCGCTCCGCGACTCATCCGAACTTTATTTATTACCTAAAAATGCAAAATTAATTAATAAAAATATTTATTTCTTGAAAACAATGAAAATACAGAATATGGGATAAAATGTAGAATTACTGCACAAAAGATGAGTTAAATGCCAACAAAAAGGGATAGATATATACAATATTTGGCACTCATCAAATACCCCCAAACCTGAATTTTACTTGTCCTCAAGTAAAACAAAACTAAGGAAATCCTAACTATACCACTGTCGCTGGTCTCTCGAATGCATTTAGCGTATGCACTAAGCCTTTTAAACCACTAAGTGTCCCTAGTGGACGAGTTGAAGTCTCGTGAAGGTTTACCAGAGGTGTGCCTACAAAACCTAAGGACAAAATATGAGCTCAGATTCCATCAAACGTGACATGTGCAAAACAGTTTAAGCTCACAGCAAAATGGAGATGTCAATCTAGCTATCGAAGGCACAATCCTAGCACTGATAACAAATAAGGACATGTGATAAGAGTGTAAAGTGTATCTACACATGTGTAAAGAAAGATCTGAAGTCATGACTACTAATCACCAAGAGATAGTTTCTCAGGCTAAGAACTGAGGTCGAAATCTAGCTAGCTGTCCGGACTTTACGAGAATTGTGAATGAGTTGGAGGTATTTCACAATTACTCGCGTTGTACATCAATGGCATACACCCTCCTTGCTTATTACAATGAAACAACAAAATGACTCTTTACATGACTCTTATTTACATTGACTATTCTCTTTTTATTTTTGGAACAAGAGATGATGGAATTGATAAATACTTGATTTTTTTGTATTTTTCTGATTATTTTTCTTTTTTTTTTTCTGAATATATACATCGTTTTTTTTTTTTTTTTTTTTTTTTTTTTTTTTAACAAAGAAACACTTTTGATAATACAAAAGGAAACAAAAATTACATGACACTTTGCAAGAGGTAGCCCTTTTTGATGCACCCAGTTAAATTCGATGGTTGTCTTTCTTAATGTAACCTCCACCTTCTATCCCAACCAACCAAAGAACAAGCTAGTCAAGTTTCGTTCAGTATTCTAAAGTGATTGGCAATCGTAACTTCCTATCAAACACCTTGAAGATCGAGGCCATACATGTATTGGTAGATCGTGCGCGTGCAAATTTCTTATCACTATGTGAATTGTGCTAGAATCAGGGTGCCTAAATATCTAGACTAAGACTCCTAATAAAAAACATATTTGCACAAGAGTCAACATTTCAAGGTAAATGAGCTCCATTTTTTTGATTTTTTTTTTAATTTTTTTGAATTTTGATTTTTAATTTTTTTTTGGAATTTTTCAATTTTTTCAAAAAGAAGAAGGAGTTCGTTTTCAATTATGGCAAATTATCATGGTATCTACTCTATACCCCCAAACCTAAACTAAACATTGTCCTCAATGTTTCAAAATATGGAAAGAATTATAAAACAATATATGAAGAGGAACATGCTGAGTAGAGTAAAAGGAGAGAGAATACCCGATTGTACGGCGAAGCTCGATTAAAACTCCGTTATTCAAGGCAAAAATCCATCATATTAGAGTCACAATGGATGAGCACAAAATATATACAAAAGGAAATTTAACTAACACATTATCTACAAGAAAATTTTGGTTTTTAATGGGATTGGACTTTTTGGAAAAAATTTGGTTTTGTTGGGAAGACAAATTTGGTTTTGATGGGAAAACGAAAAATTTGGTTTTTAGGGAAACATTTGGAAAACTGTTTGGTTATTTAGGGAAAGAGTGGACCAGTTTAGTCCACATAGACTGGGTCCTCCAGGTGGTTGTTTCAATGTCGGGTGGAAATGGCTCAAGGAATGGCTTTAATCTCTGCCCGTTGACTTTGAAAACGTTCTTGTTGGAGACATCCTCCAACTCTACAGCTCCATGAGGAAAAACTGTGCGTACTAGGTACGGACCCTTCCATCTGGAACGCAGTTTTCCTGGAAAAAGATGTAATCGGGAGTCATACAGCAAGACTTTCTGACCAGGAGTGAAGGATTTGCGCAGAATACGCTTATCATGAAATATCTTCATCTTCTGCTTGTACAGCTTGGCACTGTCATAAGCCTCATTTCTCAATTCTTCCAACTCGTTGAGTTGAAGTTTCCGTTGAATTCCAGCTTCGTCCAGAGAAAAGTTCAGCTCTTTGATTGCCCAGTAGGCACGATGTTCTAATTCCACAGGTAGATGGCACGGCTTTCCATACACTAGACGATAGGGGGACATGCCAATTGGTGTCTTATAAGCTGTTCTATAGGCCCACAAAGCATCATTCAATCTCAATGACCAATCTTTCCTGGACGGGTTGACCGTCTTCTCCAGAATGTGCTTAATTTCCCTATTAGACACTTCCACTTGTCCACTAGTCTGAGGGTGGTGGTACGGAGTAGCAACCTTGTGAGTTATGCCATACTTGCGTACTAAAGACTCAAAGTACTTGTTACGAAAATGTGAACCGCCGTCACTGATGATAGCTCTAGGGGTACCAAAACGTGAAAATATGTTCTCCTTTAGAAATGAAAGTACCACCTTGTGGTCATTTGTTCTGGTTGCTATGGCTTCTACCCACTTAGAAACGTAATCAACTGCGACTAGGATGTACAACTTGCTGTCAGACATGGGAAATGGACCCATGAAGTCTATCCCCCAAACATCAAAAATCTCCACAATCAAAATGGGGTTATAACCGGAAAAGCCATCTAGAAAACAGTAGTGACTGTGTCCAGACACACGTTCTAGCATTTGGTCAATGAAAGGGAGCGGGAAGTGATCCTTCCTTGTTACTGTGTTCAACTTCCTGTAGTCGATGCATACTCGCCATCCTGTGATTGTACGAGTAGGGACTAATTCATTCTTGTCGTTCTGAACAACAGTAATGCCTGACTTCTTAGGCACAACTTGAATGGGACTAACCCATTTGCTATCGGGAATTGGGTATATGATACCCGCATCAAGTAGTTTCAGGATCTCTCCTTTGACTACATCTCTCATGTTAGGATTAAGTCTCCTTTGCATTTCCCTCGATGGTTTGGCATTCTCTTCAAGGTTAATGTGGTGCATGCAAATGGTGGGACTAATTCCTTTGAGATCTGAGATGGTCCATCCTAAGGCCTCTTTGTGTTCCTTAAGTACTTCTAAAAGCTTACTTTCCTGTTCCGTGTCTAAACATGATGAAATAATGACAGGTAAAGTATCAGAAGAACCTAGGAATGCGTACTTCAACGTACTAGGCAATGGTTTCAATTCAAGCTTGGGTGGCTCAACAATGGATGGAATAAGCTTGGAATCAGAGATAGGGTGTTCCACTTCATATTTCCTTTCAGTGACGTCCATTTGAGGTACAGATTCGAGCAGAGATAGGACGTCACTACAGTATGCATCATCATAGAAATCAGGGTTAAAGTTCTCCATACATGCTTGAAAGGGGTCAACGGATAGAATGTTAGTCAACGAATCTTGCATTAATCCTTCAATCATATTAACTTCATGCACATCATCATCATCAAGATTCACAGGTTGTTGACTAATATCGAACACATTCAATTCTACCGTCATGTTACCAAAAGACAGTTTTAACACTCCATTCCGACAGTTGATGATCGCGTTGGACGTAGCCAAGAAAGGACGTCCTAAGATGACAGGAATGTGACAGTCTGGGTTTTGTACAGGTTGAGTGTCTAAGACAATGAAGTCTACGGGAAAATAGAATTTGTCAACCTTGATCAAAACATCTTCCACCACTCCACGAGGAATCTTGACAGATCGGTCTGCCAGTTGTAGAGTGATAGATGTTGGTTTCAACTCCCCAAGACCTAACTGCTCATAAACAGAATATGGCAGTAGGTTAACACTTGCACCTAGGTCTAATAACGCTTTATTGACCGTGTGTTCTCCTATAGTGCAAGAAATTGTTGGACATCCTGGATCCCTAAACTTGGGTGGAGTTTTGTTCAGAATGATGGAACTACCTGCTCAGCTAAGAAAGCACGTTTTTGCACATTGAGCTTGCGCTTTTGAGTACACAAGTCTTTGAGGAATTTGGCATAAGCAGGGATTTGCTTGATTGCTTCAAGAAAAGGAATGTTGATGTTGACTCTCTTGAACAGATCTAACATCTCATTGTAATGGGTACTTTTCTGTTGATAGATCAATCTCTGAGGAAATGGGGCAACAGGGGAATGAGTTGGCAAAGGGACATTCACAGCAGTAGAATTGTCAGATTTTCCAACTTGCTCAGATTCTTTGGTTTTCTGGGGTTGTGGAGACAGTGGAATTTGTATCAGATCATTAGGTTCGCCTACGTTGTTCTCGATGACTTTACCACTTCGGAGGGTGGTAATGGCATGGATTTGATCAGGTGAGGTTTCAGTGCAGGATGTTGTGCCTGTTTGAAATATCCTCTTTGGATTTTGTTGGGGTTGGCTCGGAAGTTTACCCTTTTCTCTCTCACATATTTGATCCATCTTTTGATCTAGATTTTTCTGACTTTGCATCAAACTCTGGAACATTTCCTCTAAGGTGGATAATCTCTTGTCGGTATTGTGTTGAGGATATGATTGTTGTTGAGAGTTTGATTGTTGTTGAGGGTTTCTCGGGTGTTGATAACCTTGATTGTTCTGATATCCCTGATTGTTTTGATAGCTCTGATTGGGTTGATAGCTCTGATTGGGTTGAGATGGTCCTCCTTGAGTGGGTCCTTTTGACCATGAAAAGTTAGGGTGGTTTCTCCATCCTGGATTGTAGGTCTGTGAATAAGGGTTATGCTCTGGTTTTGAAACATGGCATGTGCCTGTTCAAGCCTAGACTCCTGGACTGCAAGCAAATCTGGACAATTTTGGAATTGATGGTTGGGGTCGTTACAAGCAGCACAAACAGATGAAGCGACATGTTCTCGGAGAGTAGTGGTGGAAGGTTTTGAATTTTTATGTAGTTCTAACTCTTCTAATCTCCTAACTATTGATGCCATGTTTGCTCTACCCTCAAAATCCGCTTCAATCCTAAAAGCCTTTGCTTCGGATGTAGTCTTTCTGGTTTCACGGATGGATTCCCACTGTTGCGTCTTTTCAGCTACTTCAATCAAGAAGTCCCAAGACGCGTCAGCAGTTTTATCTACGAATAGACCATTACACATCGACTCAACCGTTGTTCGGGTGGACACATCTAGACCTTCATACAAAATTTGCACAAGTCTCCATTTTTCAAAACCATGATGGGGACATTGGAGCAATAATTCATTGAATCTCTCCAGGTATCTAGCTAAGGTCTCACCTTCTAATTGCACAAAGCTATTCAGACTTTGACGAATTGTCGCAGTCTTGTGGTTCGGGAAAAACTTTTTGAAAAACTCCTTTATGAGGTCATCCCATGTCATGATGGATTGAGGCTGTAAAGCATAGAGCCAGGCCTTTGCCTTATCTTTCAGGGAGAAAGGAAAAAGCCTTAACTTCAGGGTTTCGTCGGTCATTTGAGTGAAACGCAGAGTTCCACAAATTTCCTCGAATTCTCTCACGTGGTGGTACGGGTTTTCATTCTCAACACCTCTAAAAATAGGAAGCATCTGTATTGTGCTAGATTTCAGCTCATAATGGCCATTAGCCTCGGAGCACAATACAAGAAGGTTGACTGGCTCTAGTTGGGTACATATAATCCTTGAGGGTACGTGGTTCTCCCATTGTTTCTGGTTGATCTGGACTGTCTCCCTCAGAACTTAGAATTTCGATAGGTTCGTCTGGGTTAATTCTAACAAGTCTGTTTGTCTGGTCTCTGTAGGTCACAATCATGTCCTAGTAGGTACCTTAACTAACATGTTGGTCAGACAGAGCAATCGGAAACAATTTGGCCCACAAGGGTTATGAAGATTTGGTTTTGAATGGGTTTTGGTTTAAGAAGGGGTTTTGTTTTTGGTTTAAAAATTTGGGTTTTTGAAAATTTTTGAACTAAACCTAGCATAAATTATCACAACTCATAAAAGAAAATAAAAACAATAATAATAATTAAAACAAACCCATAAAAGAAAAAGAAAAATAAAAGAAAAAAAAGAAAAACAAAAAATTATTACAATCCCAAATAAAAAAAAAAAAGAAAAAAAAATAAATTATTACAATCCCAAATAAATAATTAAATAATTATTACAAGCCCAAATTTGAATTTAAATGAGGCCCAAGTGGGTTAACTCATGGGTTAGGCTTACTTGTTTTTGGAGGGAAGCCCAAAAATAGGCTTTTAGTCCCCTTTTAGTTGCAAGCCCAGTTGGGCTTTAGGATCGTCCTAGCAGCTCACGTCCAAGCCCAGCAGCAACAGGTGGAGCAGAGCCCAGCAGCAGCAACGAAGCCCAGCTCACAGAAGACCACGAGCCCAGCAACAAAAGGAGGCAGAGCCCAGCAGCACTTGGTGAAGCCCAATTCAGAAAAGTACAAGCCCACTAGAAGAAGGCAGAGCCCAGCAGCTTCACTTCAGTTGGCAGCCCAGCAGCTTCACTTGGCAGCAGCAGTTGCTTTGGTTCACCAGCAGCAACAGCAGCAGCAGCAGCAGACTTTGGCTTGGCAGCAACAGCACAGCACAGCAACAGCACAGCACAGCAGCAACAGCAGCAGCAGCAGCAGCAGCAGGCTTTGCAGCAGGCTTGGCAGCAACAACAAATAATGCACAGCTCCAGCAGCAGTTAGCAAGTGAACAAGATAGCAATGAACACACACAACTATGCAAGCACAACAAGGCCACAACAGCTATGAAAACTTCAAAAATATGGCAGCCAGCTCCCCGGCAGCGGCGCCAAAAACTTGGTGTGATGATTAAATGCACACAAACACTTGCAAGTATACAAGGTCAAGATTTGTAATAAAAGGTGAGTAGGGGTTTGTCCACAGGGAGAGGAGCATATGAAGTTTTCCTAGGCTAATAAGAGTGGCAATGCACTAAGGCAGTGAGCAAACATGTAATGATATGAACCAAGGCTTGGAAAGTAAAGCAGCAAAGAAACAGCTAAAAGAAGCAGCAAATAACCAAGGCTTGGAAGCCAAGGGCAGGGTGAGGATTATGCACTGACTTCAGTGCACAAAAGCTACAAGGTGCAAGAAAATAAAAAGCAAGAAAATTAACTGAAGAAAATAACTGATCAGGAAGCAAACACACAGGACTGAAATTATAATTGACTGAAAGAGAAGTGGTGGGTAAGCCAAGGCTTATGATCCACCTTGTGTCCTAATCAAGTGACATGTTTCTAGGTTATGTTCATTCCTAAGCATACAACTAGAAATGGAAGAACACCAAATTGCTCACTAGTCTACCCCTAGCATTGGCTGTCTTTTGACAGTACAGCCAATCACAGGCTCTATGAACATTGGCATCTCTCATTTGCACAATCAAAACACAGCAACAGGAAGTAACTATCCTAGCTCATTCACACTTGACAGTGCACAAGGCTTCACTGAGCCTTGGCCTGAAGCTGATTAGCTCATGCTAACCATGAGTAAAACATTCACATTCATCATATGATATAAATTAAACACAAATTGCAACATATCAGATAACTACAAACAGAAGCAATTTTCAACTGTCACTGATAAGCAACTAAAATTTGAAGTTCATAAAAATTGTAGCAAATTCTCTACTGGCTAGTCCAGAGAGGTATACAGTGTCCCCTACACACTTCACATAACATCAATTTATACCCATTACACATCATTGGGTTTTCCCCCAATTTTCCCCCAAAATCAGTAGAACTAGGATTTGGTGAAATTGATTTACCTACTGTTGATGAGATATTCGCTCCATCTCGTCGACCCATTCTTCTATTTCTCTTCCTGAGTCATCTCCCGCTCCAATTGCTGCTCTAACATCAACTTATATCTTCAATTTCTCACCTAGGGTTTCAGTGAGCAGAGATGAGAAATTGAGGAGATTAGTTGATGTAAAACGTGATAGTGATGATGGGTATAGGTAGAGTGATTTGGGGAGAAGATAGTGGAGTGATTTGGGGTGAGGTGGTGGTGATGGAGACGGACATGGTGGTGGTACGGAGTATGGTGGTTCTGCAGAGGGGGGTGATGGAGGAGATGGTTCGATGGAGAAAGGGAAGGGTGCGTTTGTTTGAGGTGTAGGTGCTCGGTCGCTAGGGTGTGAGGCGAGTGTATCGAGTTTGATGATCTGCGACGCTGAGCCGTGGGATAGGGAGATGAAAGATCAATCGGACGGTGAGATGAAGTGAAGTTTGTAGCGACCGCTGGATTATATAATACAACAAAATTAACGGCTCTAGATGGGGTTAGGTGTTGTAGTGTAAGGCGGAGATATCAAACGTTGATGAACAGCAAGGGAGCGACCGTTGGATTCAACTACCATCTAATCTGAAGGCTTGGAATTTCAGCGCTGTGGTGCTTGGCAGAGACTTCAGATTTTGATGCTCTATGAAGGAGCGACCATCGGATGCTTCTGGGAACTGATCTGACGGCTGAGAACGGAGGCGCTTTTGTGTGTAGAAAATGAGGTTGTGCGCACCATTCTTCGCGGCTTCCTTGCGTAATTTCTCCCGGCTTTTCACTGCTTTTCCGCTCTTTTCGCTCTGCGACTCATCCGAACTTTATTTATTACCTAAAAATGCAAAATTAATTAATAAAAATATTTATTCTTGAAAACAATGAAAATACAGAATATGGGATAAAATGTAGAATTAATGCACAAAAGATGAGTTAAAATGCCAACAAAAAGGGATAAATATATACAATATTTGGCACTCATCAGTTTACTGGTCTTGCTATTCATTGCATATCTTTGGATAACCAGTATGTGTGAGTTATTAGAACCGATCTTAACTCAGGTTATGTATCTTGGTATAACCGACCATAATGCCTAGACTTATGATTTGGTATGACCGGTCTTGGTAATTGGTCTAACCGATCCTAAGTAATCATCATGAGATGGTATGATGGATCCTTGTAATTGGTTTGACCGGTCCTAGTAATTTGTTTGACCGATCATAAGTGTTATGTGACCGATCTTTGTAATTGGTGTAACCGGTCCTAGTGACTGGTGTGACCGATCACAAGAATATACCATATTTAGGTATAACTGATCCTAGTGATTGGTATAACCGATCTGAACCCATGTATGTGACTTGGACGGACCGATCACAACTAACCATTGTGATTTGGTATAACCAATCACATAGTAGTCTTGAAATACTGGCAAACCAATTCTAAACTTGTTTGGAAGTGTGGTATAACTGATTCCAAGAAGTAAATCCATGTAAATATGAAATAAGGATTTGCAGTGAAAAGATGTCAACATACTTTGAACACGAGCAATAACTCTTATCATTTATTGCTCAAATATATTCCTTGGTACTCAAGGTGATCCTGTGCCGAAATAAATTAAGAATCTTTTGATTAAGGTTTTTGATTTTATATATGGTTTAATTACCATCAATTAATGCACTGCTCTAGAGAATAAAAATTAGTAATGTGCATTTACTAATTGGATATTTTCAATTGAGAGATTTCGGAAATATTGGACCAACATTTATTGGAATTATGAAAACTAAATTTTGCCATTCATTGCATATCTGGAGAATATTTTCGGTTTTGGAAATTCCTTGGTGTCCAAAGAACCCTGGTCTATAAATACCTAAGTTTGCATTTATATCAAACTATCCTAAGAGCCAGGCAAACTTCATTTCTTGTTTTTTTCTGGTGGAGCCGTCTATCGGGAGAAAAAAGTATCCTAATTAGGTGAAATCTCTAACGACCGCTCATTTAAATACTTTTTTGGGATCAAGAATCTTTACGAGTACCATTGGTGGGAAACTAAATAATTACAGTTTTATTAGTTTTCAATTTGATTTGATTGACTAACGGTTGTTGAAACTTTGATTGCACCTAGTTTATTTATTCTTGAGAATCTTCTCTTCTGATATAAGATTCGCTCAGACTATATCAAAGTATCGACGAGATCTTTAGAACTGTTGTTAGATCTAAAGACATCTTGTGATAATCCATTGTTAACAGACTCCGTTCTGTGCGTGATTGATCACAAGAGATTTAAATGGTGTTTTGCAGGTTTTGAAGATAAAAGAATATTTGAAGAAGAAGAAGAAGAATTCTTATTAGTTTTCGTGTCTTGTGGATTTAGTGCACAAACCTTGATCGGCTGGGATCCAACTAGAATCGATTTATCTTTGATAGATCTGATTAATTAGTCACGTGAGATCTGCATTCTGTATATTTCTCTTTGGGATCTATATTGATTGAGTGTGAACCTATACTTGAATATTTCGGTAGCTAAAGTTGGATTGATCTAACCAGACAAAGGAGTTTATTAGATTTAACATAAGAGCCTTTGTAAACGACTCATCTATTTCTTGTAGAAAGATTGATTAAAGTGATTACCAAACATATTCTTTCTTTTTTGTTTGGAATACGATCTAAAGGACTTGTTATTCACGTACGTGACTCTAGAAGTCGAAGGCGCATGGATACTGAGGGAACTAAGTATCTAGGGGTAGTCTTCTTGGTCTCAAGTATACGAAGTTGGTATTAGATTTTGTATAGCGGCTTAATTCTAAGAGTATTCAAAACTGGACTAGGTCCCGCGGTTTTTCTGCATTTATAGTTTCCTCGTTAACAAAATCTTGTTGTGTCTTTTACTTTGATTTCCGCATTATAATTGTTACTATAATTAAGTAAAATACACAAGTACATCAACTCTGTATTACTTGATAGTGATCCTATAGAGTTTGGTGATTACCGAACCTATTACCAAGTAACACACTTTGTTTTTGTATTCTCTCGATCTTGTATCCATAGTCAATCACACAAGTTATCTTATTGTCGTATTGTCTCGATATTGTATCCATAGACGATCGCACGAAGTGTGAACCGATTTGTCGTATTGTCTCAACTCTATCCGTAGACTATCAAATTCGGTAGAGTACTTATAGGTTGGAACAAAAAGATTGTGGTGTATTTGGATACCCTCGTCTTTTCATAAAGGGATTAATTCAAAGTTATACAGATAATTCATCCGGTCAAATATAAAACATGTACATACCTGCACATTCGAAGAATTAAATATTACTATAGTTGTTGGAGCCGCTCGGATACCACTTGCAAGCTTCTTTGATCTAATCTCTATCTCCTGGGGACTGCCTCTATCTTGTCTAGGTTTTACCTGACTATACTTCTGAAATATTAAGTAAATCACATGAATAACATCATGCATACTAATAGATACCAAGCAATTGAAGACACGAGTTCTTACCTGAATCGGCTCGTCAGAGGCCTTCCGTTTACTCAAAGGAAGCGTCTTCAACCTAGGACGATTCTCTAAGATCTCTGGAGTAGGCTTGTATCGTGGTACTGTCAAAGCTGCTTGTACGAATTGATGAAGATCAAGAAGCTCATTCCGCCAGAATTCTCTATATTTAGGAGTCACCAAAGGTTTTCATCCAGGGAGCAGTAATGGAAGACTTTTCTTATCTATGTAAACATTCATATCTAAGATAGATTTTAGATGCTCTATCAAGGGTTTTGATGGACGAAGAGATGGGACTCCCTGATCAAAACCCATTTGACGAGCAGCTCTATCAATGTTATAAGATTCCACATTAAAGGATACCATATTAAGAAAGGCGTGCCAGGTTTCATTACTTTCATTTACCGATAGTGCATTTCTACTCATACGGCAATATATAGATGGGGTGAGATGTATATCACCTTGGAGAGTGTAGCTGTGTTGTTGAATTTTCCGATTGCAAGAAACCTTGACTTTAAGTTGTCTGATGAAGAAGAGACATGGCGCATTACTCTAGCTCAAAATATAACAGAGTATAATGTAAAGGATGATCCTAAAAAGTGTTTCTATACTTGGTGGGTGTCTGTGTGGTATCCTCTGGTGCCGAAACCGGGTCATGTATTGAACGACGGGCCCAGTGTTGCCGCGTTCTTATGTCTGTGGCTGTCTAGAGATATTTTTGATGATGGTTCTGGCACAAAGACAATAAGATCGAAGCTAGTTCCAATCGTCATCAAGTTGGCACAAAGCGTGGTTCTTCCTATAGGTAACTTGTTCCTTCTCTGTACTCCCATCTTGATTCTTTAGTATCAAACTTGTATGTTTCTAATGATGTTTGAAGATAGAATCATATGTATATATTTCATTTCTTCAAGCATTCTTATGGGATCATTTCAGTGATTATGCTCATACTCCCAGTACTGCATTTTCGAGCATGCATGGTGGTGCTAGAATACTTCATTGGTCAGACAAACGCCCGAAGCCTTGTAGAAGACTCGTCGATTTTTTGGATGATGTGCATACTTTGAGTTTTCGTCTTAGGCTCTAGTCCATCCGTCTTTGTTTCATCCAAACGTCTTTGCTTCTGTTTCTGGTTTGATATTTCATTCAGTCGCAGACGCCTTAACAGCTGTGCTTATCCAGATTGTCCCTGAGATGATCATTGTTGAACATATACCTCATTCATCCATCCCAAGAGCGTAATGGAGTTTGGAAACTTTTGAAATCCACTGGAGAAGCTGGATACTCATTCTTCTGGAGACGGAACCTAATTACACGTTAGAGAGAGATAGATGGTACGACTTCTACATCCTTTGAATCAGAAAGGAAAGTCACATGACCGTCCTAGATTTTGTGTAGGGCACTTCAAAGAAGTCATCATCTATATTCGGCATGTCTTTGGAATCATTAATACTCCCTTACTTACGGTGAAAATATCTCCAGGTGACATCTTATCCAAACAAAAATTTCTTACGCTCCTATTTACTTCTGGGTAGCTACATGTACGAAACGGAAAAGAGTTATTACTTATTTACATATTTTTGCATGCAAGTCCTAGTCAAAATTTGTAATTGTTACCAATGATCGAAGCTACATGGTCGAAGAAACATGGAGCTTACTTACTAACAAAATTGTGAATATCAAAATTCATGGGAAAAAAAAAAGAGCAACCGTGGGCATCATACCACGGCCACGACAAAACTAGGGTTTTACACCCATGCAAAAAAAAAAAAGGAAAAGAGTACATACCTCGAGTTCTCCTTGTTCATCTTGTTATTAATCCTAACTATTGGAGATTGCTTTGTTGTTGTTGATACTCGCTCTACCGCTGCTAACAAAGAAAGTCATTCATACCGAGCTAAATTTTCAAGTTCGGTTAACTACTCGTGAATATTACACTCACAACTAAGATACAACTAGGGTTTGTACCTTAATAATAAACGCACAGAGAAGAAGAGTACCTACGTCGAACTCCTTTTGCTATATAAGAAGGAAAAGGACGAGCAAAAAAAAAAATGAAAAAAAAAATGAAAATGAGAGGAATTTACCTTGTTGTTGGTGGTTGGCGTACACGATGATGGATTTGGTTCTGTTGTTTTTTCAAAATAGGAAAGAGTAAAAGCTCCCTTTATACCCGACAAGTTTCAAGTCCGGAGAGGACTTCTTCCTCTCGCTCGCATGTACGGGATTAGAAAAACCCGGTTGAGCTCCAAAACCTTGACCGGACATGCTCTCTTTCCATCCCGGCTATGATGTGGTCGGGCCACATACTCCAAATATGTGGCCCTTCTTTTCTTTTCGACACGTCTAGCTTTCAACCGGAAAACTTTTCTAAAACAGTTTCGATCAAACTAAGAACCAACTATCGTAACTACCTAAAGGGAAAATAGAATATTGCCCATAACTATCTTAAGAAAAAAACTTCCCATCACTCTTAAACAAAGTTACGGAATATCAAAATCTCCAGAGGTTAATCCTTTGCCTGCAACCTCAATGGAATTTACTCTGCACAAATTTATATTTTACTGATTTGACAACCTGCTATCAGCACTCAGCAACACTTATCTTACTGGTACTTGATATATCTCGAACACTCATAATTGTTCGACATTTATCTATAGAAAATTAAGTGCAAGTTGACTGCTGCTTTGTTTTATCACTTGGTGCAGGTATGCTAACCTGCCACACTAACACTTGCAACAAACCAAAAAACCAAATGGTCAGTAGGTTAAGGATGGCGTAAGTAAGAAGCTTGAACAAATTTACAAGGAGGTAATATAGCACTTATTCTTACGCCCCTCATCGTACGTACTGCGTAATAATTTTGTTCAACACCAAAAATATTTGCATTTCCTATATTTTGAATCTGTTGCAAGGACATATGTTTTGGCGTCCGCAGGCAAGTGCAACGAAGTTATATATGTAGAGTTATAACTAAAAAAGCCATAATTATAGTTTGTTTTTGTGTGTTGTGGCTTGTGTGTAATTTAAGCAAAACGTTTCTTTTGTAAAATCTCACAAGGTTATAAGATAGATATTCTTACAAGGTTATCATCAGATGTTTATTACAGACACAGCTGAGGTGTATTTATAAGACTAGCACAGACTTAGTCTATTGACTTGACTGAACCTTATGTTCCTATTCCTAATACACCCCCCTCAAACTTTACAAACAGAAACTGTAAAGTTTGAACAGGAAAAATAGAAGACCAACACAGTTACACAAACAAGAGCCAGGATGTGGAAACTACACATACTCAAGCCAATGTGACACAAAGAAGAAAGAAAAAGTAACAAACTATACTGTACTAACAAGAAAGGTAAGACATAGCCAAAATAATCTGCATAAGCAACTCTCAGCAGTAGTAGTAGTGGCATGAAGTAGCACTGTCAGCAGCTAGAAGTAAGCAGTCTTGTCAGCGAGCCAAGTCTTCATAACACCAAATGTACAGCAGAATAGAACAACCAACAGTTGATGAAGGATTAGTAGCAACAGATGAAGAAGTTACAGCATCAGAAGAACTAACACAGCAGAAGTATGAATGTGAAGCAGAAATACATATAGCAGTAATTGCAGGATCATTCATACACAAACAAGACCAAAGTAAACTGCAGCGTTATTGCAGAAACATCAGCAACTAGATTATCCCTAAACAGAAACCAAAGGTGAAGAAGTAGCACCAGCTGTTGCACCAAGGGACACCAATAGTTGCAGAAACACAAATTGCCTTAATTGCAGCATCACTTATACACAATTTGATGAAGTAACAGCACCAGTACTTAATATTGCAGCATAAAGCAATGTTGGCAGCAACAAAAAAATAATAACTCTGACAAATTTTATAGAAGGAGCAAAGGCATGGCAAGGAGAGAACTATGTGCACAAACAGAAACTGCATGAGAAGTACTAGTAACAGAAGAAGATGTTGAAGTAGAAGCAATATTGTCAACGGCTAATGATTAAGTAACAACAAAAGTAACGATAAACTAGCACTAAGCTCAAAAGATGTTGCCAGCAGCAAAATGCAGGAATAACAAGCTATTGAGGTTAGTTTTGAATGCATAATTTCATGAAGTAACAACACCATTTGTTGAAGCACCAGTAGAAGTATTAGAAGTATGAACAACACCACTAGAATAAGCAGCAACACAAGGTGGAAAACAACAAATATAGCATCTTCCACTATTCGTTTCGGTGTTCTCTGTTGGATAAGAGACTCAAGTTGTTTTTGGTGTTCTCTGTTGGTTAAGAGACTCAAAATGTTGTTGGTGTTCTCTGTTGGTTAAGAAACTCAAATTGATATTTAGAAACTGGTGTTTATAAGACCAGATCTGTGAAGGTATTGATATGACTTGTTTTGAAGTAACAAGTCATATAACTGGTTATTGAAATGTTTTTAGGACCACTTAGATATTGAAAAATTATTACTCCGTATGTGAAAGACATACAAAAGAAGTAAAAATGAATAAATGGGGAAATTATTTTAAGAAGTTATTACCCATATGAATGTTGATATACCCGGAAGCTGTTATTGCTGTTGCATTGATGATGATGTTGCTTCTATTATGGCATCAGTTGACACTGTTGTTGTTGTTATAGTAAACTGGTCTTCAATTTGTTGTTGTTGCAAAAGTAATGCTTTTCGATGTTACAATATATAAATGAATAATTGTTGTTGCAGTTGTTGCAGGACCTCAAAAATCTTTCACAGGAAGTTTACAAGGAAGAAAATGGCAATGAAATACAGATCCAAGACTCAAAATCGGTATCAGCAAAAAAATCGACACATCTGTTATTACTTTCACTAATCCGCTTAATTGAAGATCAAAAGAAGTAAACATTATAAAATAACCTCTTGATAAGATGAACTTGGAAGCATTAGCAGTTTCAGTATCAAATTCGGAATAATCATTGGCAGAATAGAGTAATCATCCATGAGTAGTTTGATAAGATGGATCAAAACAAAGATCCAAAATCTATAATAACATATTCCTTAATTCTAACACTACTTAATGAAATTTTGCCTCCATTCTCAAAACTAAAAACCAACAAACTCTGATTTGGGAACAAAGTAGGAATTCTAGTACCATAAGGAAGTGATTTTAGGGTTTGAATCGAGAACTTCAATGGTGAGATATGATATTGTAATAGATTCAAACTAGGTTGTCCTAAATTGACAAACGCAGGAGGAGCAAAGAATACTGTAAAAGATAGTAAGTGCTGATGATGATGATGGAAATTATGAGATAAAATCCTAGCTTGAATTTTGCCCTGGAATTTCAAATCAAAGAAAAAAATTTTATCCCAAATTGTAAATTGAATGCAGTAACCAATCTTGAAAGAATCACGAACTGACAAGATTTAAATTCAAAAACCCTAAAAATCTTTATAAAGAACAACATGACTATAAACATGAAAACCCAATAATCAGAAACTCTAAAAAATCCCAAATTGTAAATAACTAGGAAAGTTGGTTAAACAAAAAATCAGAAGAATTACCAGATGTAGCTCCTTCAGCAGCGGAAGACAAAATTTATGTTGTTGTTCTTCACCGGTAACGATTTAATTGAATAAATTTTCAGAAACAAAGAATTGAGATTATTCAAGAACATATAGGGTTTTGAAGTTTAATTGAAGAAATTTTGAAGATTGAAGAAGTTAAAGATATGAAGATTGATGTTGTTTAAGATTTGAAAGTGTGACTGAATAAATTAGGTTAGGATCGAACAAAAAGTTTTAGGATTTTTTTCTTACTCGACTGATACCATGTAAAATCTCTTGAATTGATATAAGATAGATATTCTTACAAGGTTATCATCAGATGTTCATTACAGACACGGCTGAGGTGTATTTATAAGACTAGCACAGACTTAGTTATTGACTTGACTGGACCTTATGTTCCTATTCCTAATATCTTTGTTTCTTTAACATTCAGTTGATTGTATTCTTAAAGCTTTGGTTGACTTCAAAATGTGGTGTTGTATGAGTTGGAGGCATAATTGAATACTTCATTTTACTGTGAGTTTAATGAATAGTTCCGTACTAGTGGAAAATAGAAGATTGAACTGACAGAACATGCCTTAAAAGCAAGATAAATGGGGAGAGTTTGGCTGTTCATTCTGAAGGGGAGATTCCTCTCTTGGAACGATACATGGAAACAACCTAGGCCGGTGGAAAAATACAACAAGGAATCTAGGTTGAGGCGCGAGACACGTTCTTAGAGAACCATTATGAAATAGAAGAGATGTAACACTTCATTAGAAATTAAAGATACATTTTTCTTTAAATCGTAGCATGTAAAATTAAACCTGCACTTGAAGATTTCAAACCATAAGCACTTATTTCACTTCCTGACAAATTTGAAATCAAATTTGGTTTGGCTGTAAGTACACCCACAATGAGTTAGTACTTGTCAGTACTACTATCAGAAAGAGATGTCGAAATGTGATTCAAATTTAGTAAAAATATATCAACATCCACAACTTGTTAAATAGTATTCTAACAAATCTAATAAAAATATCTAACAATACCAAACTCTTTCTATTACCAAAACACCATAAAAAGTGTATATTCTCGGCTTCGAAACAATATGACCCTGTTTGGAACACTTATTTTCTGCCATATTTTGGTGGGGAATTTGGCTCGAAAGAAATCCTAATCTTTAAGTACAAGGTGAAACTGATATTGGGAAGGTTGCGAATGTTTCTGTAACTTCTTTGCTATGTTATTCTTTTAGGTAGTTATGGTAACATTGTACTTCTTATATCTTTCGACTAATTCTATACCTTCAGCAATGTCTTCTAATATCTCTGCTGAGATAGTGAAGAATCATGGCAAACTCAAAACAAGTAAAAAACTAGAACAAATCAAGTGGGAAGGGGTGTCAAACAATGAAAACTATGGTAGAGGAAAAAGAACTCCTTCAAAGAAAAAATAGGTGGTTTAGCTTTGTCCGTTATCGTTCTTAGTTGCAGAGAGTACTTACTGCCCTTAGTGGCAGTGACTGCTTTGCTGTTCTTTAGCTTGTTGTGTCTTCTGATGATCTCACAGACATCAAAACAGAGCAGCAAAGCTTTTACTTTTTCCTATTTATGTTTCTTTTTACCTTCAGCGAAATTGTGTTTCTTTTTACCTTTAGCGAAATGTTTCACAAACGTTTACCGGTTGGAAGCTGGACGTGTCAAAAAGAAAAGAAGGGCCATATACTTCGAGAATGTGGCCCGACCACATCGTATCCGGGGTGCTCTCGTTCTTTTTCCTACCATTGACGTCCGATGAGCAAAAGCGGTAATTTGATAATATCCTCTGATTTATAGCTGCTTCACCGGTGCGACTGCCAAGGAAGTTCAAACCAACTGATATCTCTCTGGTAACATCTATCTACTCCGTCTTATTAATTTATTTTTGACTATCATCATCTGGTGCCCTACCCCGCAACAATGTCACTGTTATGTGCTAAGTAGGGGACTTAATGTTGATGGTGGTTTTTAATTCAGGGCTAAAACCGTAAAACTCCATATTTACGTGCATTCGTTCTGTAAAGAAGTAGAGTCACTAAAAAGATAATGAGTGCCTATGCCTCTCTTTTTACTTATATACTAAGTAATCCACTATCTACATATATAAAATTTAATAGAATAATATTGGTGCATGTTGTAATAATCCTAAGTATTCTGTAAATTCATAGATCTCCTAGTGTTAGAGCACTGCTCGGTCGAACTCGAAAGCGTTGCTATCTCAAGCTTGTTTGTCAAGTTTAGTTGTCAAAATTATAAGTCTTGATTTCTAGTCTACTTATAGCTATGTCTCGGATTAGGATAGAATGTGTAGTTGAGCTTTAGACTTCACGGCGTTTATCGATTGAAGACGAAGAACTATTAAGGGGAGCTTGTGGAACTTCATCAACGAAAGGTATTGATGCGTGTCGTAACCACAACAAATTAATATTTTTTCACCTAATTAACAAGTAATATAGTGTAGTCAAGTTCGTTCCCACGAGGAGCAAGAGATTTTTAGTTGTAAAATTGTCACAAAAAGGGGGTGGGTGGGGGGTGGGGGTTGGTTTTGGAAAGCAAAAAGAAAGTAAACAAAGTAATCAAAAGTTTAAGTTGAAATCAATAAGAGAGATTAGATCAAGGAATCCTTCTTTGTTGCAATACAATGATTCAAGTTATGTTCTTTTCCATTTTTTATTAGTCACAGATTATCACCAACCGTAGGATAGCAGGTTCGCTTAGCTAACCCCAAAATTCCTCGTTTCACTGAGTAACAGGTCTGCTTAGTTATCAGATTCTATTCAAAAGAACCACCTTGAGGTTCGCTTACAAGATGTAATTCCCCCGAATGCATTAAGATTTATGAATTTAGGTTTAGTACTAGTAGTTAAACTCGGTTCGTTTGGTCCACTTTCTAGCGTTGTTTTCACACACAATTGCTCCACGGAATCCCTCTGCAAGGTCTCGTGTTTTCTACTTGTGTAAAGTGTCGAGAACGATTACGTATTCCCTAATTTTAACTAGATTTAGGTTGAGTTAACAAATCAATTTAGCGTGCACTCTAAATAATCTATCAAACAACCATGAATGTATATACATTCCTATTAGTAAAAACAAATGATAATCATGTGAAAAACTTCAAAGTAGATTTTAAAACAAAAATTCAAATCATGTTAAGAATTAGGAAGTCATCCTCAATCAATAATAAAATTAGTTACTCATGATAAGGAGTTCACACAAAGAATAAAGAAAAGAGAAGTGTTGTGTGTAGAGGTGTAGAAGTATGCAAAAGTGTGTAGAAGTGTAAAAGTGTGTAGAGAACTTCTCTATTTATAGGCTTCAATTTCCTAGCAATCCTCTTAGGAATAGAATCCCTTTCCCTTTGTAAGTCTTCTTTCCAAGTCATTATCTTTCTCAAATCTTCCATCTTCACTTTCCAAATTCAAGTCCAATTCCTCAAACCCATGAGTCTAGATGAGTCTAGAGAATTCTTCACAAATTTCTGTATTTTTGGTCGCCTGAAAAGTTCTCGGGATCACCGGAATCCGGCCTGAAAAGTCGATGTCGTCCACCTGAGTTCTGTCGTTGTCGACGAAATATTCAGTCAGATCCCGTTAGAGTTAACGGTCAGTTGTTAGTTACTGAAGTCAAGCTCTGAGTCAGTCACACCCAGTCAGCTTGAGTTAGCTGTCTTGATCGGCTGACTGGTCTGAGTTACTAGTCAGGATCGGTCATCGGCTCACCTGACTCAGCTCATCGTCGGCACGAGTCAACTCGCCGGAGCAGAAAATTCAACAGAGTTTCCTCTGTTTTCATGCTGATTCTCAGGCCAATTTCTGCTTCATACCTGTTAAGAATCCTACACATACATCTAGTCATTTCAATCATTCATTCCAACACCACCAACAACTATTCTTTTCTATCACCGGAAGCAACAACAGAACCCATTGTTCATCTCTTAATCCAGAAGCAGTTGTTCTTTATCTGAACCTGACTGAACCCAAGTTTATTTCATCATCAATTATGTTCCAAACCCATGTCTCCAATCAACAGCACCACCATCTTCTTTCTCAATTTCAGTATCACCAGCTATCCATCCTTAATCCATTGACAGGATCATCACAAACCCGTTCTTTAGATACGAGTTGTAACTCGTTTCAATTTCATCACCATGAACTCAATTCTGCTCTGTGTCTAACACTGATAAACGCACATTCTCTGAATTTGAGCTTCTTCTTGTCTGCAAAACCCTAACTTCAATTTTTTCCATTACCCCTTAACAACAATTTCTCTTGTTCATCTTAGAGAGCAACAACAACTCAATCAATCCCAACCCATCTTTGATTTCCAGTACAGCCGCACAATTAACAACATCTCTCTGAATTCAATTTCTTCATCTGATTTCTGTATTTCGAGTAACAATAAATCAATAGTTATCTTCATGGATATAATCTTCCAGTCAAACCCAACACCCTGATTTGAAACTCTCGAAATTTCTTTCTTTCACTTCGATCGGATCTCTCGCTCTGTTGTGCCTCTATTTCTCTTTCTCAATTTCAACAGCAGCGGCTGCTGCTTTCTTTTCTCTCTTTCTACACAAATGATTGAGATACTCGATTTTAGGGTTAGGTAATAATTGGGTAGGATTGTTGACACCCATTATAAGAACCACCCCATGGGTGCCTTGAGCCAACAGTGGCCTGTCTTGATACCTCCCAAATCAAAGATGCCCCTTAACCTCGATTGGGCTCCAGATAGTGTTTGTCCATGAAATGACAATTTTTGTCCTTTCTGCTCAAATTGGGCGATTTCTTCTTCTTTTCCTCCATGCGACTCCAGAGTACCTAATAACTCAAAAACACACGTAAAATACATAATTTACAAGAAAAATAGCAAAGAAAGTATAAATCATAGATATTAAATACGGTGTATTCTACACCTATCAAATTCCCCCACACTTAGACTTTGCTAGTCCTCGAGCAAATCAAACTAAAACATACAACTTCAAAGCGTTCTAGCGTCCCAAGCATCCAAAGAGTTATGAGGACATAGAGTTTCAGCATGCTAGTAATAAGAAGTTAGAAATACCAAAGAACATATTCTCATTCTTAAATGTTGAGCGAGAAATAACCGCACTATAATGAGAGAACGTGTGTTTGAGAGCGATCAATAAGCATTTCGCCTCGACTTCTGCCTCATCAAAAAGGGTTTTATGAAATTGCACTCAAAAGTCGTACTTTTATGGTTCTCACATGTGTGCAGGTAGGAATGAAGAAATAAATCCTGCAACACGTTGAATGGTGGGAAGGACAGCCTCCAAAATATTTTAAAAAAACCCACATCTTTTAACATTTTGAAAAAACATTTTTCTGACGATCTCTAAGAAAGGAAATCAACCACTATTATCAAGGATGAGATTACTTACTCACCTTCACATCCGATTGCAATGATGATAACACCACTCTCACAACATCCAATAGAAACGTCTTCCGCTCCTCGTCTTTATCTTCTTGGTCATCGGCTTCAACTACTGATGCTAAATTCTTGAACTTCGTAGATCCTTGACAATTTGTAACTCTTTACCTTAAATCCTTGTCGCTTGAAACTTCCTTATATATTTTCCTTCCCCACGGCTTATTAAATAAATAAAAACCAAAAAATAACAAAAATTTCTCTTATCATCATTTTTTTCTTTTACTTTTTTTTTCTTTTCTTCATTTTTTTTTAATTAATACAAGAGAAATAATACAAAACAAAGTGAAATAAAACAAACCATGGCCGTGGGAAAAGTACTTTACCGCCTGATTATTCACAACTTGTATCTTCTCGAGATCATAAACTTCAATAATTCTCACTATTTGATTTTCTTTGCTCTTATAAATAAGTATTCATACTTGGATATAGAATTACCTTATTGTATTGTAAGTCTTCAACATATATGTAAAAAATCTTCTCATTGTATGTTGCTTTACTTGAATTTGAAATTTGCTCTTTTTCTCGTTCTGTTGCTTGTAAACCTTGAACGTCTTCAACTTTCCTAGTAGATTTTGATGTCGCTCCTTGTTGATGATGATGATGGTGTTTCTATGAACCCGTTGTTTTCGAGAGAGAGAATGGTCCTAACTGCAAATCGAACCAAAAGAAGGAGGATTTCATCTATAGACGCCAGTCCACCCTCATGATTGACAAAATTAGCACTCAAGAGATCAAAGAGTAGTTCTTCTATTGGTGGGAGGTTGGGTAGATCACCATTCTATCCGGAATTAACGTACGGTGACACTCACTCGAAAAAAAAGCTTTTTTAGTCCGCTACAAAGAAAATTTGGTCGGTGCCTCACATGATATAATTACGGGTAGTCTCTACTAATGATTTATCAGCAACTCTAATAATGCATTTCTCCCTGCTCCTCATTTGCATCACCGGCATGATTAAATCCATTATTTAACACTCTAACAAGTAAAAAATCTGAATGTAGTTCCCTAACACTTCCAAATTCAGTTATTTCGGTCAGAATTCTCTATGTAAATATACCTAGAATTATGCTAGTGACTCTAAAATCTCTACAAATTGGAGGTTTTATGCAAAAATTTTTTTTTTTTAAATATGCTTAACCACTCCGCCACACTTAAACCTTACATTTTCCTCAATGTAATTGAATCCTCCTAGCAAAGTTAAGGGGGGAAATCCTAACATGATATGGAACAAGAAAAATAAATAAACAAAAATATAAAAAACAAAAGAATAAGAAATACAAAACCTATGGGTTGCCTCCCATTAAGCGCCTGTTTTAAAGTCGATGGCCCGACTTAGCTCTTTCTTCACATTCATTATCCCGCATCAATCTCTTTAACGAGAATACATAACTTCACATCACTTGGGTATCTCATTGTCTCAAAGATATTGAAGTGGATGACTGCACCATCAAACTCCATAGTCAAGGTGTCATTTTGGACATCAATCTTCGTTCCGGCGGTGCTTAAGAATGGTCTACCCAATAGCAAAGATGTATACTTCGGAGAGTTCTCATCATTCATGTCTAAGACATAAAAATCGGATGGGAATACAAGCTCATTAACCTGCACCAAAACATTCTCAACAATCCTTTTCAGGTAAACATTAGATCAGTTAGCAAGTTCAAGAACTACTCCGGTCTCCTTAAGAGGACCAAGATTTAAAGAATCATAAATCGAGTAAGGCATAACATTAACCGATGCTCCCAAATCTAGCAAAGCTCGAGTAAACCTTGTTTTACAATTGTGCAAGGTATGGTGAAACTACCGGGTTCCTTTAATTTAGGTGGGAGTTTCTTGAGAATAAACGTCGAAGCATTCTCCCCCACACTCATGACTTCATTCCCTTTCAATATTTTCTTCTTCATGCACAACTCCTTTAAGAACTTTCCACGGCGAGGAATTTTTCGAATAGATTCAATGAGTGGAATATTGACTTGTACTTTCTTAAGGATGTCCCAAATATCCTTGTATTCCAACTGTTTCTTCGACTTAGCAAATCGGCTAGGAAACGGGGGTGGAGTGGTGAAAGTAGGAACTGGTTTCTTGGAATTTTTCTTTGGTGTGGTTTCCTCTTTGTCTTCGACTAACTCTTCATGCACCTCATCTTGTTGATTTGGTTGTTCCACTTGTTTTCCACTCCTCAAGTAAATCGCACTAACACTCTCTCTTGGATTCACAAATGGTTGTGAAGGAAGCTTTGTGGATGCTTGAGCTTTCAATAGGTTCGCATCGGTCGCCAATTTCCCCAGTTGAATTTCCAAAGCCTTGATAGCCGAATCGGTCTTTTGTTGGCTTTGTTGTAACATATAAGTAATACCTTGCATGCCTTGCATTAACACATTGAGCTTGTCATCACTCAAAGAATCACGCTCCTTCACTTGTTGTGGTTGAAATTGTTGTTGAGGTTGGAAGCGTGATTGTTGGAAACCACCTTGTTGTACATACGGATTAGGAGCCGCCGCTTGCTTGTTGGTATAACTAAAGTTAGGGTGATCCTTCCATCCGGGATTGTAAGTATTGGAGTATGGATCGTACCTTGGCCTTTGTTTAGGAAACAAAGCATTTACTTGTTCCAACTTTTCATCATATGAAGGTATAATAATCGCAGCCATCCTTTACATCATTATATCCATGTTACTCATCCTTTGATCAAGGTGTGATGATGAATCACTAACTTCATGCACTTCCTAGCCATTATTTCTTCTCTTGTGTAGAATTGTTGTGAGTTTGCATCCATATTTTCAATCAACTCGGTAGCTTGGGTCACCGTCTTGTTTACTAGTGCACCACCACCTGAGGCGTCAAGAAGATATCTATCACTTTGGTGGAGAGCTTCGTAAAAGTATTGGAGTATCATAACATCACTGAATTGATGGTGTGGATAGCATTCCACCAATCTCTTGTATCGCTCCCAACATTCATACAATGACTCTCCCACATTTTTCTTCATCCCAAAAATCTCCTTGCGAATTTGAGTAGCTTTTGATGCAGGAAAATATCTCTCGAGGAAAAGTTTCTTCATCCCATTTCATGTTGTGATACTTCCGGAAGGCAAATAATACAACCATTCCTTAGCATTGCCCGCCAAAGAGAACGGAAAAGCTTTCAACATTGCTCCATCCTCATTAGTCTCCGATGGAAGCATGGCCATGACTATGGTATAGAAGTCCATAAGATGTTTGTTTGGATCTTCATTCACCATGCCATGAAACTTTGGTAACTCTCTAATCAACCCCGACTTGATCTCAAAGGTTGAGTTAGTTTGGATACACCATTGTTGTGTGTCGATCTTGTGAGAATCTAGGTCCTTGAGTGTACGGCCACCCATTGCTTCTTCTTCTATGTCCGAATCTGCGAACTCACTTGATGAAGAACGAGGAAGCGGAGTGTTAACTACTCGAATGAAGTCTTTTAGTAGAGTGCCGGATCGAAGATGTAAACCAATTGGACTTGGTCTGCCCTCTTTAAGCATTCACCAAAGAAATAGTACCTGAAACAAGATTCTCAAAAAACTAAGTTAGATACGATATAGAATCTAACAAAGCAAGAATAAAACAAAAGGAAAAATAAAAACAACTAAAATCGTTCACTGCTCCCCGGCAGCGGCGCCAAAATTTGATTCGTGTCGTAACCACAACAAATTAATTAATATTTTTTCACCTAATTAACAAGTAATATAGTGTAGTCAAGCTCGTTCCCACGAGGAGCAAGAGATTTTTAGTTGTAAAATTGTCACAAAAGGGAGGGGGGGCGTTTGAAAAGCAAAAAGAAAGTAAACAAAGTAATCAAAAGTTTAAGTTGAAATCAATAAGAGAGATTGGATCAGCAATCCTTCTTTGTTGCAAAACAATGATGCAAGTTATGTTATTTTTCACTTTTTGTTAGTCACAGATTATCACCAACCGTAGGATAGCAGGTTCGCTTAGCTAACCCCAAAGTTCCTCGTTTCACTGAGTAACAGGTCCGCTTAGTTATCAAATTCTATTTAAAAGAACCACCTTGAGGTTCACTTACAAGATGTAATTCCCTCGAATGCATTAATATTTATGAATTTAGGTTTAGTACTAGTAGTTAAAATCGGTTCGCTTGGTCCACTTTCTAGTGTTGTTTTCACACACAATTGCTCCACAGAATCCCTCTGCAAGATCTCGTGTTTTCTGCTTGTGTAAAGTGTCAAGAACGATTACGTATTCCCTAAATTCTACTAGCTTTAGGTTGAGTTAACAAATCAATTTAGCGTGCACTCTAAATAATCTATCAAACAACCATGAATGTATAAACATTCCTATTAGTAAAAACAAACGATAATCATGTGAAAAACTTCAAAGTAGATTTTAAAACAAAAACTCAAATCATGTTAAGAACTAGGAATTCATCCTCAATCAATAATAGAATTATCTACTCATGATAAGGAGTTCACACAAAGAATAAAGAAAAGAGAAGTGTTGTGTGTGTAAAGGTGTAGAAGTATGCAAAAGTGTGTAGAAGTGTGTAAAGTGTGTAGAGAACTTCTCTATTTATAGACTTCAATTTCCTAGCAATCTTCTTAGGAATAGAATCCCTTTCCCTTTGTAAGTCTTCTTTCAAGTCCTTGTCTTTCTCAAATCATCCATCTTCACTTTCCAAATTCAAGTCCAATTCCTCAAACCCATGAGTCTAGAGAATTCTTCACAAATTTTTGTATTTTTGGTTGCCTGAAAAGTTCTCGGGATCACCGGAATCCGGCCTGAAAAGTCGATGACGTCCACCTAAGTTCTGTCGCCGTCGATGAAATATTCCGTCAGATCCCGTTAGAGTTAACGGTCAGCTGTTAATTACTGAAGTCAAGCTCTGAGTCAGTCACACCCAGTCAGCTTGAGTTAGCTGTCTTGATCGGCTGAGTGGTCTAATTACTAGTAAGGATCGGTCATCGTCTCACCTGACTCAGCTCATCGTCGACACGAGTCAACTCACCGTAGCAGAAAATTCGACGGAGTTTCCTCTGTTTTCGTGCTGATTCTCAGGCCAATTTCAGGCCAATTTCTGCTTCATACCTGTTAAGAATCCTACACATACATCTAGTCATTTCAATCATTCATTCCAATACCACCAACAACTATTCTTTTCTATCACCGGAAGCAACAACAGAACCCATTGTTTATCTCTTAATCCAGAAGCAGCTGTTCTTTATCTGAACCTGACTGAACCCAAGTTTATTTCATCATAAATTCTGTTCCAAACCCATGTATCCAATCAACAGCACCACCATCTTCTTTCTCAATTTCAGTATCACCAGCTATCCATTCTTAATCCATTGACAGGATCATCAGAAACCCGTTCTTTAGATACGAGTTATAACTCATTTCAATTTCATCACCAGGAACTCAATTCTGCTCTGTGTCTAACACTGATAAACACCCATTCTCTGCATTTGAGCTTCTTCTTGTCTGCAAAACCCTAACGTTAATTTCTGTCATGACCCCTTAACAGCAATTTCTCTTGTTCATCTCAGAGAGCAGCAACAACTCAATCAAGCTCAACCCATCTTCGATTTCCATTACAGACGCACAATCAACAACATCTCTCTGAATTCAATTTCTTCATATGATTTCTGTATTTCGAGTAGCAACAGATCAATAGTTATCTTCATGGATATAATCTTCCAGTCAAACCCAACACCCTGATTTGAAACTCTCGAATTTCTTTCTTTCACTTCGATCGGATCTCTCGCTCTGCTGTGCCTCTATTTCTCTTTCTCAATTTCAACAGCAGCGGTTGTTGCTTTCTTTTTTCTCTTTCTACACAAATGATTGAGATACTCTATTTTAGGGTTAGGTAATAATTGGGTAGGATTTTTGACACCCATTATAAGAACCACCCCACGAATTCCATGAGCCAACAGTGGTCTGTCTTAATTTTTCCCAAATCAGAGATGCCCCTTAACCTCGATTGGGCTCCAGATAGTGTTTTTCCATGAAATGACAATTTTTTTCCTTTCTGGTCAAATTGGGTGATTTCTTTCTTTTCTTCCGTGCGACTCCAGAGTACCTAATAACTCAAAAACACACGTAAAATACATAATTTACAAGAAAAATAGCAAAGAAAGCATAAACCATAGATACTAAATACGGTGTATTTTACACCTATCAGGTATGTGAAGACTTGAACTCATCTATCACTCAGAAGTCTATTTCTATTCTATCTTCTATTGAGACAAAATTCGTATAGCTATATAGACTTTACATTATACCCATTTGATATTTTGAGCTGAGTTTAACTAGCTTACATATTTCTCGAAATATGTGTTTGTAAGCTCTCGCTTTAACCAAGTTAATATTTTATTGTTTACGAAAGTCAAAAGATGATCATGTGAAAATCACCTGGTAACATCATACATGATTTGTGTGAGACAGTCATTTGATGTAGACTCGGAATGTTTCGTATTGATCATTTAATCACTTGAAAATTGCTTTGGAGCTAATAGTTTGTGTGAGACTGAAAAGACGAGGGTACCCGAATACACCACAATCTTTAATTTTTCCACTTATAAGTCCTCTTACCTAAAGTTATTGTCTACGGACAAAGTAGAGACGATACTACAAATCGGTATTCACACTTTGTGTGATTGTCTATGGATACGAGATCGAGACAATACGACTAACAAAGTGTGATTACTTGATAATAGGTTAGGACTTAACCAAACTCTACAGGATCACTATCAATTAAAGCGGAGTTAACGTTTGTGTAATTTACTTCCAATTATACTTGCGTAAAGGAAAAATAAATGACACAACAAGATTTTGTTAGAACAAGGAAACTGCTAATGCAGAAAAATCCCGGGAACTAGTCCAGAATTGAATACTCTCATAATTAAGCCGTTATACATAATCTAAACCAACTTCGTATAGTTGACACCAAGCAACTAAACCGAGTTCACTTAGTTTCCTCAGTATCCCTGCGCTTCCGATTTCGATGAGTGCACGCACTGGAACAATTCTTTTGGATCGTATTCCAAACAGTAAAGGAACAACAAATCTGTTTGATAACAACCCTATTGATTCTTTAAGATAAAGATATCTCAAGTCATATGCAAAGGCTCTTCCGTTTAATATAATAAACTCTTTTTCCTGGTTAGATCAATCTATCCAAAAACTACTTAAGTATCAGAGTTTAGATTCGTAGACAATCCAAATAAATCTCAAAGAGATATATTGTCAATGTCGATCTCACGCAACTAATCTATCGAATAAATCCGATTCTAGTTGGATCCCATCCGATCAAGGTTTGTGCAATACAAAGATATGAGGAACCAATAAGAAATATTCTCAAATCTTCTTTAATCTTCAATTAAACCCGCACAACACCACTTGAATCTCTTGTGATCAATCACGCAAAGAACGGAGTCTGTTAACAATAGATTATCACAAGATATCTTTAGATATACAAACAATTTTAAAGATCCCGTCGATACTTCGATCTAATTTGAGTGAATCTTATATCAGAAGAGAAGATTCTCAAGAATAAACAAACTAGGTGCAATCAAATCAATCGAAAACTAATAACACTGCAATTATCTGGTTTCCCACCAACGGTACTCGTAGAGGTTCTTTATCCCACAGAAGTCTTTAAACGAGCGGTCGTAAGAGATTTCACTTAATTAGGGAACTTTCCTCTCCGATTAGACGGATCCACCAGAAACAACAAAAAGATGAAATTTGCCTGGATCCTAGGATAGTTTGATAAAAATGAAAACTTAGGTATTTATAGACCAAGGATGTTTGGACACCGAGGAATTTCCAAAACCGAAAGTATTCTCAAGATATGCAATAAGTGCCCATTCGGTTTTCATAATCCCAGTAAATGCTTTGTCTAATATTTCCCGAAATCTCTCAATAGAAAATCTCCAATTAGTAAATGCACATTACTAGTTTTTATTCTCTAGAGATAAGCATTTAATTGATGGTAATTAAAGCATATAAAACTAATAACCTTAATTAAAAGATTCTTAATTTATTTCGAACAAGATCTCCTTGATTACTAAGGAATATCTTTGAACAATAAAATATAAGAGCTATTGTACGTGTTCAAAGAATGTTGACATATCTTCTTTGTAAATCCTCTTTAATATTTTGAATCTTAGAATCGATTATACCACACTTCCAAACAAGTTTACAATTGGTTTATCAGTATTCCAAGACAACTATGTGATTGATCAAATATCAAATCACATTCATGGGTTCAATCGGTTATACCAATCACAGGGATTGGTTATACCATAATATGGAACACTTGTGATCGGTCACACAAGTTACCGGGACCGGTTACATCAGTTACCAGGATCGGTTACGTCAATTACCATGACCGGTTACCATATACATATGGTATTGCTTGTGATCGGTCACACCAGTCACCAGGATCGGTACCAATTACCAGGATCGGTTATACCAACTACCAGGACCGGTTACACCAATTACAAGGATTGATTACACAAGTTATTTGTGATCGGTCACGCCAATTACTAGGATCGGTCACACCAATTACAAATATCGATCATACCATCTCAGGTGATTATTTAGGATCGGTTACACTAATTAATCAAAACTAGTCATACCAAATAAAAAGTCATGCATTGTGATTAATTGTACCAAGATACATAACAAAGTTACGATTGGTTCTACAATCTCATACATATTGGTAATCCAAAGATTTGCAATGAATAGTTGTACCCATAAGCCTAGCGATTTTCCTTTCGATTCATAAAGTAAGTTCATGAATTTACTTTCTTTAAGCAAATGTAAAACATTGTTTCCTATGATGAAATCTTCACCTTTACCCATACACATTATCATAACAACATTCATAAGATTATGTCTATGTCATATCTATGAAGTTCAAAATATATGTGTTATACTTCGTAGTCTAATTCCCTAATACTATGATCATGTGATCTTGTCTCACTACTAGAGTAATATATCCATACACAGCTTCGCAGTTATGTTTTCAATATAGCACGACTTGAAAGATACGTTAGGAATGAAACAATTCAAATCAATATTACTAACCTCGAGAGGAAGGATGATGTCGTCGTTGTAGCTCCTTGATTCTTCACGTTCTTGTGGTCTTCGAGTAATATTTGTATGTCTCAACATTCCTAGACTTTCTAGTCTAACCTAAACGAAGTTGTCTCTAGTACATAATCAAGCAACTCTTAGATGAGTGTTGACTCACTAAAATATGACAACCAAACTTGAAATACCAACGCTTGGTGGGTTCAACCGAGCTATGCTCTAACATCTCCCCCTTTGTCAATTTTAATGACAAAAATCTTAATACACATGGATAAAGAAATTACAAGAATACATACGCTTGATTCCAAGTTTCAACAGCATAATATCCTCTAGATATTCAATCAATAAATATCATTGTTGACATATGAATAACAAAGATTATACTCCCCCTAAAGGTAAGATAGGTAGATATTCAATATGAACATCTTTGTTGTTCCACTTTTGTTGTACATAATGACTACACAGAAATATCATATGTTTCTCCCCCATAGTCAATGCTTTACTCTTTCGTTATATATAACATTTAAGCACAATTGTCCTTTCCTTAGTGATTGCAAATCACTTGTTTACTCCATATATTTCTCCCCCTTTTTGTCACAAAATGACAAAGGTTCGAGCAAAGATAGTTCAAACCGAAAGGACCTTACAAATCCAAAAGACTTGTAAACAACCTATAAGAGTTAAGCACGAAGGTTTCACATACCACTTTTAGATAACCAATATTAAAACCGAAATTACAAGTAATTTAGTTTTAATATGTTATCAAGGAAAACTATTGCCCGAAGCAATTTCCCTAATAGTTTAACAAATTGACTAAGAAACTTAATTCCCTTGTTAAACCGATTGTACACATATAATCGCTTATTTCGATAAGACCAAAATAAAGATCATAATTAACTTTATTTCTCTCATCAGGTTCTAATTATTAAGAAAATAACTTAGACCTTTCTCTTTGGACAAGACAAGCACTAGGTTAGTTAACTAATTTTTCTTGTCAAGGCATTCGATTATACTTGAATAACCAAATCCTTCAATTTGATAACTCTAACTACGATAGCTTAGTTTCTATTATCCGGAATCGAATTGGATTAAACAAATGATCCCGTATTTTGTTAAGCCATAAAAAATACATACAAACCTAAATAAACTGACTTGCACAATTACTTTCTTAACCGGAAGCAATTGAAACATACATAGACATTATAGCACCGCAATTGCACCTAAATTTTAAGATAACAAACAATAAGCCAAATAAATTGACACAGTTTTTCTTAATCGGAAACAATTGAATCACACATACACACATCCATACACATCATAATGGAATATATAAATTGCAACGAAATTTTGTTAATCAAAAGCAAAGTATATGCAATATAAACAGACTTTTCTAAAAAAGAAAAATGATTAACTAACAAATTCTTTATCTCGGATTCCGCATCCTCTTCTCCCCAGAAAGATATATCATTAAGAGCAAGTTCACATAAGAACTCTCCATCAGTTTGACGTCACCCTCTCGCAAGAACAAAAGAACAACAACAAGAGCAACCTTTACCAGAGAAAGGTTGAAACGGTTTTTAACTAATGCGTGCCAATAGCAAAAGTTGAAAACCGGAATCATGAGGTACTAATGTACCTTAACAATACCAATAGGCTTCTTGAGATATTCAAAGGTTTCCCTGTCTAATGACTTAGTGAGAATATCAGCTAGTTGACGTTCAGAGGGAACATATTCTAGTTTGATAACTTCATTCTTATATAATTCTCTAATAAAATGATATCTAATATCTATGTATTTAGTATGAGAATGTTCAACAGGATTTTCTGTTAGACGAATAGCACTTGATTTATCACAAAGAATACTCATAGTTGGAATATTTATGCCATAGTCAATGAGCATTTGCTTCATCCATAGACGTTGAGTACAGCAGGTACCAGTAGCAATATATTCTGCTTCATAAGTTGATAAAGCCTGTGAGTTTTGTTTCTTGCTATGCCAGGATAAGAGGTTTTGACCAACATAGAAACAACCACCAGAGGTGCTTTTCCGATCTTCTACACATCCTGCCCAATCAGCATCTGAGTAGGTAACAAGATTGTTGTTCGTATCCATAGAATATGATAGACCATAGTTTATGGTACCATTAACGTATCTTATGATTCGTTTTACAACTTTTAGATGTGATTCTTTAGGATTTGATTGAAACCTGGCGTAACATCCCACACTGGAGGCGATGTCTGGTCTTGTTGCAATCAAGTATAACAAACTCCCTATCATGGATCGGTACAATTTTTGATCTACCGATTACTTACTTGGACTAGACTGAAGTTTTCCAGTAGTTGGTATTGGTATTGCAATAGGTTTCGCACCTTTTAGCTCAAATTTTTAACCAAATTCCTGGTATATTTTTCTTGGGAGAGAAAAATATTATCCTTTTGTTGTTTTATTTGCAGAGCTAGGAAATATGATAGTTTTCCAACATTGCTCATTTCGAATTCTCCACTTATAAGATTTAGGAATTCATCTGTGAGACGTTTTTCGGTGGATCCATAGATGATATCATCAACATAAATTTGTGCTATGAGTACATTCTTTTCATTTCATTTGGTAAAAAGTGTCTTATCACCACTACCTCTAGAGAATCCTTTTTGAAGTAAAAAGGACATTAATTTATTATACCAAGCTCCCAGAGCTTGTTTTAGGCCATATAAAGCCTTTTTGAGTTAAAAACATGGACTGGAAATAATGTATCTTTAAAACCTTTGGGTTGAGAAACAAAAACTTCTTCATTTGAATCTCCATTTAGAAATGCAGACTTAATATCCATTTGAAAAATCTTTATCTTAAGATTACAGGCATAAGCAAGTAAAAGTATAATTGATTCTAAACGAGCAACATGAGAAAAAGTTTCATCAAAGTCAATGGCTTCAATTTGTGAATATCCTTGAGCAACAAGTTTGGCTTTGTTTCGGACAATAGTATCGTATTCATCTGATTTCTTCCAACAATATTTACACCTTCTGGTTTAGGAATACGCTCCCATACTCCTTGTCTTTCGAATTGATTAAGTTCCTCATGCATTAAGCTTACCCAAGCGGGATCACTAAGGGCTTCCTCAATATTTTTTGGTTCTATTGAGGAGATAAAGCATGTATAGTGACAGACATTCTGGAGTTACCTTCGAGTCATAACTCTTGCATTGGCATCTCCTATGATATCTTCAGTGGAATGTCTTTGATGAACCCACTTAGTAGGTTTGTGGACAATATTTTCAGTATCATTAGGTTGTTCAACAATACTATCATTATCATCGTTATCATCTATGTCACTGACGATAGGAACAATTGTTGGTTATTCTTCAATCTGTTTTTCTTTATTAACAGTTTCTGAAGAAGGAGGTTCTGCAGCAATATGATTATCTTGATGAAAATCACTAATGTCATCAGTAACTACATTGACTAATTCCATCATGACTTTGGTTCAGAAATTATATACTTTAAAGGAACGACTGTCAGAAGCATAGCCAAGAAAGATTCCTTCATCACTTTTGGAATCAATTTTTTTTTTTATGTTCTCTGTCCTTGAGTATATAACATTTGCTTACGAAAACCCTTAAATAGCTTAGATTGGGTTTTTTTCTATACCGTAATTCATAAGGGATATTTATAGTTTTTGACCTTAGATAAACTCTATTTACAAGATAACAAGATGTGAAAACAGCTTCACTCCAGAAGGTTAATGGTGAATTTTTATTGTGAAGCATTACTCTTGCCATTTCTTGAATATTTCTATTCTTTCTTTCAGCTACACCATTTTCTTGAGGTGTAATAAGAGAAGAAAACTGATGAGAAATCCAAGTTGATTACAGTATTCATATACTTTGGTATCCTTGAATTCTGTACCACGATCACTTCTTACTTTCTTAAGTTTGCGACCTTGTTCATTTTGGATTCTACTCACAATAATCTTGAATTCTTCAAGCGTGTCATTTTTGTTCTTTAGGAAAGCAACCCATGTGAACCTTGTGTAGTCATCTACCATTAGTAAATCATATTTATTTCCTCCAACATTTGCTTGTTGGATTAGACCAAAAAGATTCATATGAAAAAGATCGAGAGGAGCACGAGTGGTTATGTCTCGAGAAAGTTTGTATGGAATTTTCCTTGCTTACCTTTTTGACAAGCACCACATACACCTTCTACTTTAGTATTTATTTTGGGAGCGTATCTGACAAGTTCACTATTAATGAGCTTACCAAGAATTCCGTAGTTGATATGACCAAACCGTTCATGCCATAAATGGGTTGATTTTACCTTGGTCAGGTTACAATATAAATTAGACTGTATATCAAGAAGATAATAGTTATCCATACTTCTTCGTCCTCGAAAAATTATTTTTCCAGACTTATCTTCAATATCACAACCTCTCATATGGAAGATAACTTTATGACCTTTATCACAAATTTGACTTACTGAAAGAAGATTGGTTTCATTCCTTTGACATAAACTACATCATGAATTTCAGGAATACCTAGAAGTTTGGTAGTTCCCTTTTTGCTAATAAGACAACTACTCCCATCTCCGAAAGTCACAGAGCCTCCCTTGTAGTCTTCTGTCTTTGTGAACCAAGAAAGATCACCTGTCATATGTCTGCTACAACCACTATCAAGAAACCATTGAAAAGGAGAAGTAGTTTTGTGTGCAAAAGCTCCCATATATTGTTCAACAGGTTTTCTAGATTGTTTATCTTGGTATTTTGATTCTGAGTTAGGATGTCTTGTTAAGTTATTGAACAATCCCTTAACACGTTTAAACAGATTATTTACACAACAAATCTTCTGATTCAAACCATTCCATCCTTTTTGAAGAAAACCTTTGAACTTTTTCTTCTTATTTGGTTTCAACTGTCTAGATGTTAGTATTGAACATTTATGAGACTTGTTTTTATGAAGATATTCTATATCCCTGACAAGTCATCTATCAATCAAGATATTATTGATGTCTTCAGTATAAGACCAGTTTTAGTCAACATTTTCTTCTAACATCTTGACAAGTACCGAGTAATACTCTTCTGAATCTTCTAGATCATATTGAAGAGTATTTAAAATCTTTGAAACGTTAACCAAATAACCCATGGGGTTCAATTCTTATAGGTTGGATCACACCAAACACAGATTGTTAGATCTTTTCGTGTTTGCTTGCTCTGCTACCAATTGAAAAGACGAGGGTACCCAAATACACCACAATCTTTAATTTATCCACCTATAAGTCCTCTTACCGAAAGTGATTGTCTATGGACAAAGTCGAGACAATACTACAAGTCGGTACTCACACTTTGTGTGATTGTCTATAGATACGATATTGAGACAATACGACTAACAAAGTGTGATTACTTGATAATAGGTTCGGACTTAACCAAACTCTATAGGATCACTATCAAGTAAAAAGAAGGTAACTTTTGTGTCATTTACTTCTAATTATAATAAACAATTATAATTGCGAAAAGGAAAAGTAAATGACACAACAATATTTTGTTAACGAGGAAACCGCAAATGCAGAAAAACCCCGGGACCTAGTCCAGAATTGAATACTCTCAGAATTAAGCCGCTATATAAAATCTAAACCAACTTCATATAGTTGAGACCAATCAACTAACCCTAGTTCACTTAGTTTCCTCAGTATTCCTGTGCTTCCGACTTCGATGAGTGCACGTACTGGAACAATTCCTTTGGATCGTATTCCATACAGTAAAGGAATGACAAATTTGTTTGGTAACAACTATATTGATTATTTAATATAAAGATATCTCAAGTCATATGCAAAGGCTCTTCCGTTTAAGCTAATGAACTCCTTTGCCTGGTTAGATCAATCTATCCAACAACTACTGAAGTAGCAGAGTTTATATTTGCACTCAATCCAAATAAGTCTCAAAGAGATATATTGTGAATGTCGATCTCACGCAACTAATCAATAGAATAAATTTGATTCTAGTTGGATCCCAGCCGATCAAGGTATGTGCAACACAAACATATGAGAAACCAATAAGAAATCTTCTTTAATCTTCAATTAAACCTGCACAACCCCACTTGAATCTCTTGTGATCAATCACGCACAGAACGGAGTCTGTTAACATTGGATTTTCACAAGATGTCTTTAGATCTACAAACGGTTCTAAATATCCCGTCGATACTTCGATCTAGTTTGAGTGAATCTTATATCAGAAGAGAAGATTCTAAAGAATAAACAAACTAGGTGCAGTCAAAGTTTCAACAACCGTTAGTCAATCAAATCAATCGAAAACTAATAACACTGCAATTATCTTGTTTCCCACCAACGGTACTCGTAGAGCTTCTTGATCGCACATAAGTGTTTAAACGAGCGGTCGTAAGAGATTTCGCCTTATTAGGGTACTTTCCTCTACGATTAGACGGAACCACCAGAAACAACAAAAAGATGAAGTTTTTCTGGCTCTTAGGATAGTTTTCTAGAAATGCAAACTTAGGTATTTATAGACCAAGGATGTCTGGACACCAAGGAATTTCCAAAACCGAAAGTATTTTCTAGATATGCAATAAATTCCCATTCGGTTTTTCATAATCCCGGTAAATGCTTTATCCACTATTTTCCGAAATCTCTCAATAGAAAATCTTCAATTAGTAAATGCACATTACTAATTTTTATTCTCTAGAGATATGCATTTAATTGCTCGTAATTAAAGCATATAAAACTAATAACCTTTGTTAAAAGATTCTTAATTTATTTCGGAACAAGATCTCCTTAAGTACTAAGGAATATCTTTGAACAATAAAAGATGAGAGTTTTTATACGTGTTCAAAGAATGTTGACATCTCTTCTTTGTAAATCCCCTTTCATATTTTCAATCTTGGAATCGATTATACCACACTTCCAAACAAGTTTAGAATTGGTTTATCAGTATTCCAAGACAACTATGTGATTGATCAAATATCAAATCACATTCATGGGTTCAATCGTTTCTACCAATCACAGGTATCGGTTATACCCTAATATAGAACACTTGTGATAGGCCACGTAAGTTACCAGAACCGGTTACATCAGTTACCAGGATCGGTTATGTCAATTACCAGGAACAGTTACCATATACACATGGTATTGCTTGTGACCGGTCACACCAGTCACCAGGATCAATTACACCAATTACCAGGATCGGTTACACCAATTACAGGATCGATTACATAACTTCTCTGTGATCGGTCACACAAATTACTAGGATCGGTCATACAAATTACAAATATCGATCATACCATCTCATGTGATTACTTAGGACCGGTTACACTAATTAATCAAAAGTTGGCATACCAAAATAAAAAATCAGGCATTGTGATTAGTTGTACCAAGATACATAACAAATGTATGATCGGTTCAATCATCTCACACATATTAGTAATCCAAAAAATTTCTATGAATAGTCGTATCAATAAGCCTAGTGATTTCCCTTTCGATTCTTAAACCAAGTTCATGAATGTACTTCCTTTAAATAAATGTAAAACATTGTTTCCGAAGATGAAATCTTCACCTTTACCCATACACATAATCATAACAACATTCATAAGATTATGTCGATGTCATATCTACGAATTTCAAAAGATAAGCATTATACTTCGTAGATTAATTCCCTAATATTATGATCATGTGATCATGTCTCACTACTAGAGTAATATATCCATACACAGCTTCAAGTAATGTTTTTAATATAGCACGACTTGAAAGATACATTAGGAATGAAACAGTTCAAGTCAATATTACTAACCTCAAGAGGAAGGATGATGTCGTCGTTGTAGGTCCTTACTTCTTCACGTTTTTCAGATCTTTGAGAAATACTTGTATGTCTCAACATTCCTAGACTTTATAGTCTAACCTAAACGAAGTTGTCTCTAGTACATAATCAAGCGACTCTTAGATGAGTTTTGACTCACTAAAATATGACAACCAAACTTGACATACCAACGCTTGGCGGGTTCAACCGAGCTATGCTCTAACAGAGATAGCTATTCTCGTCTTCCAAGAATGTTTCAATGATTAAAATGGTAGTTTTTAATAACCATTTATTGGATATAACACAGTATGCGTACTTGTACGCTAACTATTGCAAGTGTATTCCAAGTCCGGGAATTTAGTATGCACAACCGTATGCGTACTGATTCAAGAGTTGAAGTCCGGGAACTATTGTATGCATACCCGTATGCGTACTGATTTCAATTGAGTTCGGTCATGAACGTCAATATTCGTACATGTTTGCATACTGGCGAACATGACCAAGTCTGGGAACTTAGATATGCGTGCCCTTTTGGATACTTGAGTGGGTTAAGTTCTAAAATCAGTTAAGTATGTTTACATACTCATGAAAAATATATTTATATAATAAGGAATGCAATCTTTGCAAACTGTGGCTATAATGCTCATGAATTGATTCGATTGAATCAAAACGGATTTTGCTTCAATTGTGTCTTGTATACTTCTATGAGAATATAAATAATTGAAAAACTCTATAACTAGTTTCATTTGAGTCATTTTAACTAGTTGTGATTAAGAGGAACAAGTTTGATATGAAATTTTTCATATGGCTAACTTCGGTTAACTATTGTTGAGACAACTAAGTGTACACGTTTAGGTACGGTTACCTATATCAAAATGAAGGTACATTTCATTTTGTGTAACAAGCTAAGACAATCTAACGGTTGAAAAATACTATCTTGAATCTAATCAGGTTTTCATCTAACGGTAAATACTGAATGCTTTGTTACCAAGGTAACATTGATCGCAAACCCTTGTTTGAAGACTATATAAGGGAGACATCTAGCAACTGGGAAACCTAATCCCCACACCTTATGTGTGATACTAGTTGCGACTAGAGTCAATTCTCCTTTAACCTAGGTTTTTCCTAAAACCATTATAGGTTAACGACTTAAAGACTTCATTGGGATTTTGAAGACAGACCCAGCTATTTTCTTTGCAGTTGCGTGTTCTGATCTTACTTTGTTCTATAGTATTGAGTACTATCTTCTCTAAGATTTGCTCGAGATTTATCCCCGATAGGTAAGATATAAAAAGTAATCACAAAGCTCATCGTCTCATTCTTTGTGATTCCACAATATCTTGTTCCGCTACCATACAATTAAGTTATTGTGAGGTGATTGATATTACTACGATGTTCTTCGGGAATATAAGTATGGTGTATCAAGTGGTTCCTGTTCACCTTGATTTATCAAAAGACGGAACAAAAACTCGTAGGTATTTCTGTGGGAGACAGATTTATCTATCAGAATAGACTTTTCTGTGTGAAACAGATTTGTTTATTAACTCTTGGGTCGTAACAACTCTTAGTTGTGGGTGAGATCAGCTAAGGGAATCAAGTGCATAGAGTCCTGCTAGGATTCGGAGGCGTAAGGAACGCGACTGCACCTTAATCAGTGTGATATTGGTTAGGACACAACTACATTCCAGTACGAAGTTAACTTGAAGTAGGCTAGAGTCTGTAGTCGCTTAATATAGTTTGGTGTTCAAATATGGACTAGGTCCCGTGGTTTTTCTGCATTTGCGGTTTCCTCGCTAATAAAACTTCTAGTGTCTGTGTTTTTCTTCCGCAATATATTTTCTATGTAATTGAAATATCACAGGTTGTGTGTAGTTCAATTAATTGGTAAATCCAACCTTTGGTTCTTGATTGAAATTGATTGACACTTGAACATTGGTCTTTGGTACCGTTCAAGATGTTTCTCATAATACTCAGGCTCGCGTATTTCTATATGTTTGATTTGCTGATTACATTGAGAAACAAAGATACAACTCTTGGATATATTTTCATTGATTGAGTCTGACTGTCTAGTTGATTCTCTTGGAATATATTGAAGTTTGTCCATACAGATTTCCGAAACGAAATATTGGGTGTGGTTGTTAGACCCCCGCTTTTTCAATTTGTGTCAGATCAGGCAAACACGTTTAAGACCTCATAAATATGTGTTGGTAGCTATCTGACTCTATGGACATATACGCTATCTCTATAAACGTACCACCAGTCTTCGATGGATTGAATTACTTATGGTGGAAAATTATTATGCGTGTCTTTCTTCAAGCACGTGATTTTTGATCATGGGTTCATGTTCTTAATGGATATGATCCTCTGGTAGTTACAGAAGGAGATGTAACTGTTCCAAAGGATATTGGTGCATATGATCTTGCCGAGATTTTCGACGGAAAGAAAAATTCTGACGGATTAAATGCTATCATCCATTCCATTACCCCATATCTTCAGCACCATGTGACTAGGTGAACCAAGTCTAAAGAAGCCTGAGATATCTTAGGAACTGTATTTGAAGGAAATTCGTCTGAGAAAGAAGATAGACTTCAAAACCTAAATTCTGATTGGGAAAACCTTCGTATGTATGATGAAGATTCATTTGATGAGTTTAATTTGTCTACTGAAATTTCTATTTCACATGTTTCAGGTACCTCAATTTGTTTAGCAAGATGCTCAGCTATGGTGTCTGAATTGTCCTCCGTATTGACATGTTTTTATTGTACTTTTAAAGGTCATGAACTCTCTAAATGTTACAAGTACAAACATAAAATAAGATATGTCAATAAACTTCAACGGAGAGCAAATCGATTAGCAAACAAGCTCAAACTTGTTCAGAAGTCTAATTCATCTGAGGTAAGTAAACTCAATTCTTCTCCGAAAAAGTTAATATCTAAAGAAATGATTAGACTTCTCCAGAAAATAACAAGGTCTAAACATTCTGTAAGAAAGGGTATTAAGAATTCCGTACAAGAATTGAATGGAGGACAAATTATTGTTCACCCCAACACGGCTTGACCGTGTTGAAGGTGCATCTTGTCTCATGTGCCTGGTCAAAGAGACTAGAGTTGAGCATAAATCAGGCTTTAAGAAAAGAAATTTCTATTTGTTTTATTTTCTTATGGTTTTTTGGAATTCTGTTGATCTTTTCATATCATAAATTGGTATCGAAAAGGATTTCCCCTTTTGATTATTGAAAGAGGGTTAAATTCGGAAATTCAGACTTTTTTAGGAATGTAAATTGGTCATACGTGAATCCTTTTACTTGTATAAAGGTTCCCTAAACCTACATTCCTTTCCCTTCCTTGAAAACTCTTTTTATCACAAGATTGCTTGTAGAGTATGTTTTGTGTATTCTGACGATCCCATATTTGGAATGGAGACTCCAAGTATCATGTCTGCTGATGGAAAAGATGTTAATATGATTTTTAAGCCATCAATCATGAAGGAAAAAGATAAATCTCATTTCTCTACAACTTTAAACAGAAAAAGGAAGAATATGAAGAAACCAAGGCTATTCCCTCTAATATTCAAAAGTTTTCTGGTGTTCTTGAAGAGTTGAAGGAAACAAGGAAGGAGATTCAACAAATAAAGGCTATTGTTATAAGAACTCTTGAAATTCAGAAGGCCCTGGTTCGGCATCAGTCAAGAAGGTTTGTTGCAATTGTCTCCTTTCTTCATGAACCTTATGTTCCAATGGATGTTGACGACAAGGAGTTCGGAGACGATAAAGAATTTTTCAGAGGTCTTAATATCTAAGAAACTTCTTATGAGAATTTATTCTTGTGTTTTAAGAAGGATAACTAGGATTTGGAATAACATATTTTGTGATTACACATAGCTATTGCCAACGATTTCATCTTGCAATGATTTTAGATTTATTTATTTAAATTCTAAAGTTTATTTGGAAGATGATGTTGCAATATTAATCTTTATTGGTTTTATATATTGCAAATAATGTTATTGGATATGTGTGTTTACGTCCGTGAATTATGATTGTCCCATATTTGTCAAAAGTTAAGTCAATTGTGTCATTATGCAAATGTTGATGAAAAAAAGAATGAACTTTTGATGTCAAAGATCAAGTCTATGGTATCATTATGCAAAAATTGATGAAAAATAGAATGAATCTTTGAATATTCCGCAGTATTGATCTTTCCCTGATCCACTTCTATGTGAAAGTACTGCACGGCTCCGTAAGTTTTCTTATGTTGAGCATTTCCGATTAAATTAATCATTGAGGTTCCTTTGTGGTTAATTTAATTGAGTTTTCTGGATACAAATTCATGTTTCATGTGATTTGTTAATGTCCAGAGAAATCCTTCTGTTCTTGCAAAAATAAGGTCGCTCTTGTTGTTCTTTCGGTAATAACATTTTATGGAGGAGAGTTCTTAATTGAACTTGTACTTAATTGCCAAATCTTTGTGGGGAGTGCGGTTATGGAATATTGTAGGATTTATCTTGTATCTTTATAAACTCCTTGATGAATACACTAAGTTTCGACTATGTAAATCATCGAAACAAATTTGATATGTTATCTTTTAGTCATAAAGTATCTCTATGAGAATTTCATTATGATCCCACTAGTTTTCGTACCTTTGCCAATTTATATTGACAAAAAGGGGAAGAATTTTTTTTTAGTTCACACTACATATACATATGGTTTACATATCATTATGTAAGGGGGAGTGGTTTTCATTGTGAGATGAAGTATTGACTAAGGGGGAGTGATATGTATCACCGTAGTATTATTGTCAAAGTTGTGATACAATTGAACTTTGATGCTGCGTAATAATACTATGAAACTGTATAACAATAATTGAACATAATTGTTTTCTTATTGTTATGGCTACGTATCTTCAAAAACTATGATGTTGAGTTGAACACGTTCATAATCACTAGAGTTCTTGGAAGTGATGAAGATTTCGAGTAATGTTGAAGAACCAAGGAAATCAAGCATTTGGATGAGCAACTACAAAGTTTATTTATTTTTTAATCCATATATATTGATAATTTTGTCACTAAAATTTACAAAGGGGGGTCGAACTCGTAAACGTTGTTATCTCAAGCTTGTTTGTCAAGTTTAGTTATCAAAACTATAAGTCTTGATTTCTAGTCTACTTATAGATATGTCTCGAATTAGGATAGAATGTGTAGTTGATCTTTAGACTTCACGACGTTCATCGATTAAAGACAAAGAACTACTAATGGGATCTTGTGGAACTTCATCAACAAAAAGTATGTGGAGACTTGAACTCATCTATCACTCAGAATTCTATTTCTATTCTCTCTTATTGATACAAAAGTCGTATAGCTATATAGACTTTACATTACACACATTTGATATTTCGAGTTGAGTTTAACTCGCTTATATATCTCTCGAAATATGTGTTAGTAAGCTTTTGATTTAACCAAGTTCATCTTTTATTCTTGACGAAAGTCAAAAGATGATCATGTGAAAATCGCCTGGTAACATCTTACATGATTTGTGTGAGACAGTCATTTGATATAGACTCAGAATGTTTCGTATTGATCATTTCATCACTTAAAAATTTCTTTGAAGCTAATAGTTTGTGTGAGACGGATATTCTCGTCTTCCGTGAATGTTTCAATGATTAAAATGGGAGTTTAGAACAATTAACCATTGATTGGATATAGCACAATATGCGTACCTGTATGCTAACTATTGCAAGTGTATTCCAAGTCCGGCAATTTAGTATGCATACCCGTATGCATACTGATTTAACATTTGAAGTCTGGGATAATATGCATACCCGTATGTGTACTGATTTCAACTAAGTTCGGTCATGAACGACAGTATGCATACCCATTTGCATACTGGCGAACAAGACCAAGTCCGAGAACTTAGGTATGCGTACCCGTTTGCATACTTGAGTGGGTTTAGTTCTAAAATCGGTCAAATATGTTTACATACTCATGAACAAATACATTTATATAATTAGGAATGCAATCTTTGCAAACCGTGGATATAATGTTCATGAATTGATTCAAGTGAATCAAAACCGATTTTGCTTCAATTGTGTCTTGTATACTTCTACGAGAATATAAATAATTGAACAACTCTATAACTAGTTTCATTTGAGTCATTTGAACTAGTTGAGATTAAGATGAACAAGGTTGATATGAAAGTGTTCATATGTGTTGATGGTGGATTTTCGACAAAGGCTAAAATCATAAAATCATGATACTGCATGTTTCTGACCCGACTTTAGGAATGTATGTGATAATTCATATTTTATGACCCATGAACCATTTCACGATCTCTGACTGAGCGAACTTTCCTCTCAGAACTATGATGAATATGTTTCTCTAAAAGCCTCTCAGCTGAGCTTTCGATGCTTCACACATTTCATCATCACCTCTACATAGAATCAAAATGACCGGGCGGCTCCTAGACATATTGCATGCTAGTATAGAGCCTAACGCCTTCAGGACGTCACGCTGCTCGTTGTTCCCTGACTACATAGAGAGTGATTGGGCGGCTCCTAGACATATTTCATGCTAGTATAAAGCCTAACGCCTTCAGGACGTCACGTTATTCGTTGTTCCCTGACTATACACCCCCCTTAGAACGAGTATGATGCTTCAATTATCTCATATCTTGATCTGTAAATAGGTTAATTCTAGCGTGTCATTCATCAATTAAATTCCTAGAAGATAATCTATTTATCTCACTACTCTCTTTCATGGCTGATCCTCAGCTGGATTCCATGGATTAGTAATAGATAATCATTTTATTTATTATTGTGTTTTGTGGTTGATTCTCGGCTGAATTCCATGAATTAGTAATGAATATTCACTGATCGGGCGTCTGGGCCACCACCGAGTAAGCCCCGAAAAAATGGTGCGAGTATACTTAGAAAATAATGCACAAACGAGCACTCGAACGTACGAATGGGCATTCAAAAATATGGACGAACGAGGAAACCTATGGAAAATAGGGGAGACAAATAATATTAATAAAATAATAAGAGAGGTGCCTAGGGGACCGGGTCCACCGGCCAGCCGGTCTTCCCCACGCCTCTCCCGTTATTTTATTATTTTTCTAATCTCATGAAAACTCCTTCATTCGAGCAAATTTCCTTGTTTGTGCAAAACTCTTAGTTTCTCCATATTTTCTTTCAAGCGATGAAAAAATAATAATATATAGGGAAAGGAGTCACATGACAGGGACACCTAGCCGGCCGGCCATGCCCTAGCCGTAGCCGGTCTCACACCCTATTATCCCATATTTTCTTATTATTATCATTTCCTTCATCTCATGAAACTCCTTCGTTTGAGCAAAAACCCTAGTTTTGCATATTTTCTCAAATATTTCCCAAACCATCAAAAGGCCAAAAAGTAAAATGGTCACATGACCGACTAGGAAACTCACGGAAAATATTAAAATACTATTATTTTAATATTCTCAAAATATTGGTCACGCGAGCAAAGTTCTACTTGCTCATTCGAGCGAAATCGAGAGTTTCGGTCAAGATCAAACTCTTTTGAAAATACAAAATATTGCTCAAACGCGCATCAAAAAATACCAAAATTCCCAAGACTGAGACACGAACAATATGGTGACACGGACATTCCACCTTGAGCGACCAAGTTTCACAATTTTGAACTAATTAGCGTTCAACAGTTCATATAGGGTTCAAACTCTTTCCAACCAATTTGGAATTTTCTCAATCGACCACCAGTTATTCTCATGACCACCAAGGGCCGGTTTCACACCTCTTGTCCGGTCCCTCATCTCTCCATAATTAGGTTTTATTACCTAACGCTCAGACGAGCACTATTCTAATAAATGATTAAACCAACATTTTAATCATCCTTTCACCAACTGGTCAACAAAAAAATTTGGACATGCTCACTCGAGCACCTGGATGCTACATGGTCGAACATCATCCCGTGTAGTCGGTCCCTTCTTCACTCAGTGATTAATTTTCTGGTAAATCATCAATTGATCAGCAATCGATCAAATTTAGGGTTTCAAACTGAATGCTCTGCAAATCCTAATTCTGAGCAAGTCTAAACACTAATAATTTTATGATTGATCCAGCAATCAACATCTTAATTAATTATACAATATTCGGTCCAGCTACCAATATTTTAATTAATATTTTATTTGGTCATGCTACCAATAATTCATCGAACGAGCAATACTTGCTCAGACGAGAAATACTGATTCAACTATCAATATTCTGTAATTTATTAAATGAGCAATATTTGCTCAGGCGGGGAATATTGATTCAATTATCAATATTCAGTAATTTTACTCAGACGAGCAATATTTGCTCAAAATATTAATATTTATTCAACTATCAGTATTCAACAATTCATCATACGAGTAATATTTGCTCAGACTATCAATATTCATCATGTTGATCCTATTATCAACATTTATTCCAGAACTATACGTCCCAGCAGACATGTTCAATCCATGAATCATAGAGCATTCGGCAACCATGCTCGACTGAACAATACTTAGACTCATCGTATAATCAAGTCAACAATTGACTAATTAAATACATGTCTGCCCTGCTGACTCCACAAATCATGAGACATCAATCATGTCACATGAAGGGATATTAATTAGGGTTTTGTTCTGGTGGCCTACGGCACGTGTGTTCATCCACGATGAGAAATGTGAGTAAGTCGTGCAAGCAGTTGAGGGAGTTAGAAAAGTAGTGGGTGGACAATCAACCAAGTCTCTGCACGACATGGAACTGGTTTAACCACGATTTCCACTTTCCCACTCTTTCACTCGAGCAACCGTCACACTTACTGGGGATAAATGTGTCTACATTCTTGTAATATAATTAAGTCTCTGAATCCAGGATTGAAACAAGACAGACAACATCTATCGTCTAACCAATAATCATCGTGTGAGCAAGAATCTCTCAATTAAGCAGAATTCAAACTTATTAGTTCATTTGAAGAAACCTACAACACATTCACAATCTTTGATCGCCATTGATCTCACACACTACTCAGCTTCCCTCCTACAGATCAACCCCCTTCCTTCTTTGTGACCGAATTGACTCTGGAACGACCATTTTTTGGTTTAGGCTGGAGTCCTACAGATTGTTCTCTCCAAATCAAAGTACTCCCGTGCAGTGCATTTGTTTGAGGTTAGGAAGTTTGCTCGGTTGAGGAGTCTCCGTTCGCATGGTCGTTTCTCCACTTCCTGTAAAACCAGCAAATCGTCTTTCCCCATAAAAAATATGTCTAACTTCGGTTAATTATTGTTGAGCAAACTAAGTGTACACGTTTAGGTACGGTTACCTATATCTAAATGAAGGTACATTTCATTTGTTTGTAACAAGCTAAAACAATCTAACGGTTGAAATATATTAGCTTGAATCTAATCAGGTTTCATCTAACAATGAATATTGAATACTTTGTTATCAAGGTAACATTAATTGCAAACCCTGATTTGAAGACTATATAATGGAGAACTCTAGCAACATGGAAACCTAATCCACACACCTCCTGCGTATTACTAGTTGCGACTAGAGTCGATTCTCCTTTAACCTAGATTTTTCCTAAAACCATTATAGGTTAATGACTTAAAGACTTCATCGGGATTCTGAATCCAGACCCAATTATTTTCTATGTAGTTGTGTGTTCTGATCTTACTTTTTTCTATCGTATTGAGTATTATCTTCTTTAAGATGTGCTCGAGATTTATCTCCGACAGGTAAGATATAAAAAGTAATCACAAAGCTCTTCATCTCATTCATTGTGATTCCACAATATCTTGTTCCGCTACCACACGTTTAAGTTATTGTGAGGTGATTGATATTACTTGGCTGTTCTTCGGGAATATAAGTCTGGTCTATCAATTGGTTCCTATTCACCTTGATTTATCAAAAGACGGAACAAAAACTTCGTAAGTAGTTCTGTGAGAGACAGATTTATCTATTCAATACACTTTTATGTGTGAGACATATTTGTTTCAAGTCTTCGACTTTGGGTCGTAGAAACTCTTAATTGTGGGTGAAATCAGCTAAGGGAATCAAGTGCGTAGGGTCCTGCTGGGATTCATATGCGTAAGGAACGCGACTGTACCTTAATCAGTGTGAGATTGGTTAGGTCTCAACTACATTCCACTTCGAAGTTAACTTGTAGTAGGCTAGAGTCTGTAGCGGCTTAATACAGTGTGGTGTTCAAATCTGGACTAGGTCCCGGGGTATTTTTGCATTTGCGGTTTCCTCGCTAACATACCTTCTGGTGTCTGTGTTATTTCTTTTCCGCATTATATTTTCTATATATTGAAATATCATAGGTTGTGCGTAGTTCAATCAATTGGTAAATCCAACCTTTTGTTGTTGATTGAAATTGATTGACACTTTAACATTGGTCTTTGGTACCGTTCAAGTTGTTTCTCATAATAATCAGGCTCGCGGATTTCTATCTGTTTAATTTGTTGATTACATTGAGAAACTTAGATTCAACACTTGGATATATTGATTGAGTCTGACTGTCTAGTTGATTCTCTTGGAATTATACTGAATTTTGTCCATACAGATTGCCGAAACAAAATATTGGGTGTGGTTGTTAGACCCCCGCTTTTTCACCTAGTTTCATTATTTATTAATGCGGAGCCTGCTGAGTACCTATTTTATATTGTGTTCTCAGCTGAACTCTTAATACTCCCATGACATGACGATTAACGGTTGACTCTTATCTAAGTAGCATGAATCTCCTGAAGTGTCTGATTTAAGGTATGCATGAATGTAGCTGATTAGAAGCGTGCAGGATGTGTCAATGGGACTAGCGCCACGCTACTAGTAAGAGTGAAAAAATTAGTAATTTTGTGTTAATATACAAAATTTACTTAAAATTGATTAATTTTGTGTCAATACACAAATTCATTTTTTTGACTTAATTTTGTGTCGACTCGCAAAATTGGATTTTTGCCCTAAAAACAGAGCATGCATGATATCTTGATCCCTATTGTTCGAGATTAAACCTAGGAAAGCTATGAAACTAGCCCATCATAGAGCCAGTAGGAGTAAAACTCTAATAAAAGTGGAAAAATAAATAAAAGGGGAAACCGTGACTGATTGGGTCAGTCATGGATAAGGCATGGCCACGCCACTTGTTCGGCCGTTTTTCCCTAGCTCACTCCCCCCATGGCCGACTGGCCTTGCTCTGTGTTATCCCACGCGCGCTCCTCTTCCCAATAGACCAATCAGATCGAAAACAGATCTTGGTCGCCCAAGTCCATCGCAAATTGATCACGACCACACAGCTTGGACGACTCAATTAGCTAACCCTAACGCTTGCAAGCTCGGAAAATAAGGTTCTGTTATGATGACCGGCCACCCATCTATTGCCTCGACCAATCACCAAGTTCCTAGCCTACCTGCTCCGCTCCAAATTGTTGGCCAAAGTAGGCTAGTCGAGCTGCTACTTGTATATAAGAAATTAAATCTAGACCATCCAAGTTAGTCATAGAATGATCACGACCACACGACTTGGCCTGTCAATTTAACAAGCTTGGCCATCTCCTGGCATGACCAAGCAAGCTCCATCATAGCTACCTATGGGCCCTCTACTATTTCAGCCAATCAGGTCGCTCCTAGTCTACCTGCTTTGCGCCGAATCATCGCCGAAAGTAGGCTAGTCGCGCTTCCCGTATGGGTCTTAATTAGGTTGAATTATGACCACAAACTTCCGAAAATCATCTCAACCATCCAACTTGGCTAGCTGATTTGACCAGCTTAGATTTGATTTGGGTCGACCAATGAGGTGCCGTGAGTGCTACAACTTTTTTGTGTTGGCCTTGGCTGGCGAACTAATTATTATGCGGAAGTGTGTGCGATTATTTATGGTGTGATGCTAGCAAAGAGGTGGAATGTTAAAAATATTTGCATTCAGTCAGACTCGATGAGTTGCATTCAAGCTTTCCAAAAGGGTGAGCTGCCATGGCAGCTAATGCAGAAGTGGAGAATGGCGAAGACTTTTTACAATAGCATCTGCTATATTCATAGTTATAGGGAAGTTAATTTTACAGCTGATGCTTTGTCCAAGCAAGCATGTTTGCTGGCTGAAGATATTTTTGAGTTTTATGAGGGTAGGCCAGGTTTTATTCTATCTGTAGAATGTCCTGGAGAGGTTTATTTTCGTTTCAAATAGGCTAAACAAGTGGATGGCCTCACGTTTAGCCGCTTAGTAGGCCTATTCCCTGTACAGTTTTCACTTTTTTACTTAATTTTATTGACCGAGTAAAAAAATAGTGCTACCGGTCATCCCTCTCCTAGATTGAACAATCACCTCATCCCCAACCTGCTTGTGCGGCTCCCGGAAGTTGATCAAAGAAGGGTGGTCACGCCACCTTTTTAACCTTAAAATCCGCGACTAATTCAAGCAGGATCTATACAACGATGCATCACATGCATCGAATATTTTGAGCTGCTTGCTTGAAAATGATGCCTCACATGCGTCGTTTACAAAAGATATTTTATGAATATCGATCTCATGATAATTTAATAATCTAATTATTTATTTAATATAAAAGCACCATATGCTATTTTTTGAGTACTAACTCACGTCAATCATTCATACGACTTCACTTGTCACTTATGGCCACCTGCTGCCTAGCTTGCACGTGATTCGTTGAAATATTTAGGTCTTACAAATAAGACCTACTCAACAACTACCATGCAGGACTTGTTCCACTCCTCATGTGACTTGCTTCATATTTTTTTATAAATACTCGAGACATCAAACATGTCACCGAACTGGGGGATGTTCATCAGAGTATTGGTCTTGCGGTTTACAACATGTGGTATGCAATACACCCATTATGAAAAGTGGTGGAAGGAGTGGGTTGTTAATGAGTAACGCAGAAGTGGGTACATAACCGTCCAGTCTTACCTCCACAATAGGGCACGGTTTCTACCACCTTCACATGTCTCCACTACTTCACTATTCCACAAATCCCACTTCTTATGAGATCAAGGTGTTGGACTATGACTTAATATAAATAGATTTTCAATCTACTAAAACAACAAACACAAAAAATTCCAGAGAACACGGAGAACTTATAGCTTCCATTTTTACAAGCAAGTTCCATTTTCTGAGATAAGTCATAAATAGGCACATCTTACGGTGCCTGTCTCTCCGATCTCAACACCTTCTCTGCTTTCCTCCCTAAGATCAACCCTTCTCCTTCATTTTGTGACCGAAGCAAGATTGGAACGGCCATTTATTAGTTTAGGACAAAATTGTATAGATTAATCTCTCGAATCTAAAGTACTCTTATGCAGTACATTTGTTTAGGGTTTAGACTCGTTTCTCATCAACCTACCCACTTTTACTCTTTTCTCCAGAATCAGTTTTTGCCCTACTACAACCTAATATAGAGCTAAGTGTACAAAAATACTGTAGACATATCTGGTATAGACTATCAAAACCATGCAAAAACATATTATAACTGGTCATCTGGATATCCACTATGTTAGTCAAGCAACCTGTGAGTGGGCAGAGAAAGATTTTTCTTTTTTTTTAATACGAAAAATGGGTTGTATTGATGATTAAATAGCAAATTTATCTGCTTGAATACAGTTCTCAATTCCAGTAGGATATGAGTTGTTCCAATCTATTTTGACAAATAATTCTAGAGATAGTTTTGCAGCTACATGTGCTGCATTATTGACTGTTCTTTTAACATAAGAATATGACCAAAATTCAAATTGCCTAAGTAAATGAACACAATCTTCTATGATATTATTATGGATTCAGTGGACTGATCCTATGGTTCCATTGACAGCCATCACCACATTGTTACAGTCACCCTCAAATTGAACTTCCTTTAGCCCTACTTCTTTCGCCCACTTGATTGCTTCTAGCAACGCAAGTGCTTCAGCTTGTTCTGCATCTACTGCTGTTGTGGGGATGCATATAACTCCATGGCAGCTATCTGCAAAACCCCGCCAAATTAATCCCAATCCAATATTTCCTGTTTCTTTATAAAATGTTTCATCAAAATTGATCTTAAAAACTCCTTGGTCAGGAGCTTTCGAGGATAGTAATTCTGTATCAGTATTCTGACTTCTTGAGTGTTGAATTGGTCTGTGGATTAGCCATTCATTAAATTCCCTGTTAATCCTCCTTTTTGTTTCTTGGACATTGACCTGTACATTATCAAAAATTAAGGAGCATCTAACCTTCCAAATAATCCATAACGCAGTAGCAATTTTATCCACATTAACAACTTGACTAACAGAATTGTTTGTAGCAGATAGGAATTTGTTAATCAACCAATCATGTAGCATAATATTCTCCATGAAAGCAGCAAGAGTTGAGTCAGTTGCTCTCCATATCTCTTTTGTGACATTGCATTCACAAAAAAGATGTTGGAAAGTTTCCTTATCAGAAGGAAATCAAGTAAACAAAAAACGGATTTTCCTTGAGAAAAAAGAACGCACAAACAATCTAATCCAATCAAAAACGATACCTTTAAGTGTGTTTTCTGGGTAATTTCCATTAGTGAACCTCATATCCCATTGTTTGAAACCCGGATCAATAGTTAAAATGCCTTTATAAAAGAAATCCTCAAAAACCAACCTACGTATATATAAAACTAATTTGAGCATTTAGTTTTACTTATACTGCAAAAAATACCTAAAGGTCAATTTACATACAAAAAAATGGTTGACTTACTTGTATCATGTATGGCTCCACATTTTCCTGGGATCATTAACAATATGAACTTATGAGCCCCACTTCGTCAAGCATATGATAGAGAAAACATTGTTGGTCATAGTTGAGGTTGCTTGCCGAGATGGCACGTGTTATTTCGCATTGCATTCAGTTATGGCAAAAAAATCATAAATATACTAACAATAATAAATGAAATACATGTACGGTAGCATGCTTAGTTTCACAGTTTGAGCAACCGGATGACATTATGCTATGACAAATATGGAATCACCAAAACTCACCCCAAAATGCTCTGAATTAAAACAATGAGTTAAAAAAAATCAATGAACATGTTTATTATGTTAGTGTTGATGAATCAGAATCAATTCAACCACCCAGTTAACATTGACTCATTTGTAGAAAAATAAAACAAATTGTTGATGAAATATATGTAACTGTTTATGGATATCAAGTGACAAAATACCTAATATCTTAAGTGGCGTAAAGCAAGAATTTACCATATAAATCTCTTCTTCTGAGATTGTCTCAAGATTACGTTGAATGAACCAATCGGATTCCATATAGTTCTGCAATATTCGAGGAAAATTCTGCATAAATGCTCCTATCGACAATTTATTAGAAATACTTGAGAACATGTCAATTATAAAAGATGCGTCTGCAAAGAAATTAATGGATGTAACATTTAACATATGAATAACCATATACTCTTATAAAAGAGGGATTCTATAAAATTTAGCAAAAAGAATACAAATCTAAGTTCATTATCATCTCAATTCGACAACGTTTCACCAGTATCCAATATTTCATTGGCAATATGTTCGATCTCTAATGAGTTGTCCCATATTGGATTACCGAAACCAAATCAACTACTGTTTTTCAATATGTTTGCTAATAAAGACAAATTGTCAGAGAAAATTGACAATCTGTTCTTTAAAAGTAACTACGGAGAGGGAGAGAGAGAGACAAAACATACTTATTGAATTGCAGCAAACAAATCTAATCATTTTCAACAATATGCTATGCCTAGTTGAAGTAACTCGTTTAGTTCCTCAAGAGAGTTCAAGAGTTCCTGACATTCATAATTGGTGTAGACACCTTTTCCATCCGTGTTATAGGATATAGAGACTATGTCTCTTCTTTACCCCTATTGCATGGATAAATGCCCTACAACACAAAACAAAGACATATTCTAAAGTTCAATTATACGACAAAAAAATAAAAGAGAACTTGTGAAATTGACCTAATACATAAGACAGTAACGTTAATTGAAAAAAAACCTTACATATCTAAACTTCGGTGGATGGATGTTGTTGTTGCGCCATCGGTGATATCTAATCAAAAAAAATGAAAATTTGTGAATAAGAAATCTATGGTTATATATTGGAAGAGAGAAATTCGAACCCTAATTTGAAACTCCTTAAATTAGTCATACATGCTCTTCTTCAATCTGCTAGAAAGATTTCTACGTTATTTCCAATAATGTTCAATATTGAGTCCAATAAACAACCTCCTGGATATCAGAGTGAACAAAAAAAAAAAAGGCGATCAGATGTGGTTTTCAACTGAGTTGTAGTAATAAGTTCGTTGAGATTTATGAAAGCAAAAGATTTTAGACTTATAAAACTTAAAAATAGAAAACTTGTTGCAAAATTGATTTCAAGATATTAAAAGTGACCAAGACACTAGATTCCACTATTACACATGAACAAATTATGGAAAATAATCCAAAACTCTAATTATCTTTTAAGTCCCTTATTTCTTAATTCACAAATAATCACACATATTCTCAAATATTAATTGTATTCCCTAAGCATAGACTCTCAATTGATTAATCAAAGTATAATCTATCAAACTGAATCACAAGTAATTAAGAAAATTATGTAAACATTTAAAAACTCTGCAAAAGTAGTGATTGAGTGAATTATAATTACAATTTTAGAGAAAATGAAATAGTTACCCATTATTCATGTGTAAATAGCTTCACCCATTGCCTTGGTTAAGCGAGAATTTAGCCTCTCATCATGTTGGAAACACGCTCAGAATTCGATTTCATTGCTCAAAAATGGTTTACAAATGATGAAAAGGGAGAAATAATTCAAACCGGGTTTGTAACAATTATATTTGTTACAAACCAAAGAACGATACAGAGGATGTGTCACTGTTACTGTAGCTCCAAGACTGTCACTGAACAGTCGCAAATACTATAGAAAAATAAGACTGCTTCTTGAGGTCTTATGTTCTTTGTGTTCTTCAATGGCAGCAGTAGCAGCAGGTTTCTCCGGTGATCTTATTTCTCCTCTGTGATGTTCCAAATCCTTCCCAAACTCTCTATCACCCTCTAAGATGCCAGAACATGCTTTATATACACAACTGCTTCAAAATATCTCGTAATAACTCCTCCAAATTGTCTCAGTAAACAAAATATTATTTCACGGGAATATTTCCTTTTTATTTCTTTTCACGCTGCCGATTGTGTTGAAACTTTCCAAACTCAAAGATTGAACGTGCTAGATGATCTCCTACACTTTGAATACACACGCCAATTCCCAAGAGCAAACATATAACACGGGGAAGAGAAAAAGAAGCTCGTGAAAAACCCTGTTTCTCTGTTTTCTTCTAACCAATTACCTGGCCAAATATGTACGATTATAAGGCCCATACCAGGCTTGTTTCATCCAATATAGTGATCCCAAACAAACTCAGTCATTGAGTCCACTTCAAACACGTCAAAGTTCCGACTGGAAATTCTTCCAGAAAAATACAATGCTTTCCCGCCAATTTTCAGATTTCAAATGTTGAAGATGAGTGCCCCTTATCCGAGACCTGGGGTGCGAATAGCAGGTGGCGCCCTGGGATGCCCCTTAGTAACTGGGTTCCCCTTATCCAATCTGAGAGTCCGCATAGCAAATATCCTCCGGGGGTATTCCGCATAATTTTTCGAGTCGATTTTTTCAAAAATGTTTATTGGCCAAAAATACCTATACACACATAAAACACCATAATTAGTACAAAAATCGAGCACTAACAATACATACATTGAGGACAATTCAGACACAAAAATGTGTCTATCACGATCTCATCTGCCAAGGTTGAGTTACATTTTATTTGTTATTAGTGCATCACTTTAATATCACTAGAATAAAACAGAGCAACGCCATTATCACGCTGAGTCATCATCTGTTTCTTGTTGATTATTCCCTTGTGGACAGCCAGTAACTCGAATCTATGTTGTATCAACACTTCAAGTGTAGGATGTGCTTGTCTTACTTCTATGAAGCGTTCCAATGCTCCAAAGAGCAGCTACGTAAGCAAGAAGACATATGCATATTCCCACATCTATATACATCGATCAGAACAGTTAAATTAGTGATAGCACACCGTCGTAAAAACATTAAAAATATGAAAAATCAGCATTAAACTATATGAAATGTAAGCTGGATGTCCAAAATTTTATCGACTCTTATTAGACAACTACTTAATATTAATGCGGATTTATGTAAAAGACACCCAAATATTGAAGGGATCCAGGAGGGACCATCTAAAGAAAATCAAACCTCTTATTTCCTGCAAGAGTTGAGATAGTTCCATCATGGACCAACCCAAGATAACCCTCATTGTTAAAATATGTACGATTCATCTATTTGTTTACCTCCCTTAAGATATTTTTCCCTGTACATACTTGTCTAAGTCCATCAATATAACATTGAACTAATCACTGCATTGAACAATTTTGCCAAATAATGATGAGGCTCCATTTGTAGAAAAAAAAACACGTAAATAACAACAAAGAGAATCAGTAAGGATGTACATATGTTTGAAGGACTAACAAGCACTGTAATTCAGTTGCATATTTATTACAACTGGAGTTTCCAACTAAGAAGCTAATGTTCAATAAATAAATAAAATTACTAAGAAGCATAGCTGCACACTATACATACCTTGCTTCGTGCTACAGGTTATCTATGGTTCACATTAATAGGAATCAGGTTCCTAGCACATGCATCATAAGGGAAGTGTTAACATTTTATTGTTAGGATTATAGGATAAAAATGTTTTACAAGTTGTTGTAACAAATCATTTTTTCACCTAGTTACTGTGTCAGGAACATTAGCTCTACACCATCCGCTCTCGTGAATGTTTTGGTAGCAGAGGTTGTGCAAACTATATCCTGGACCCACTGCTAATAATGGTAAACATGCATTAGTTCAGGAAGGGTTGTTGAAATATGCAATAACATACTGGAAAAACACCCAAGTTAGTCGGGTATGCACCAGGTTAGTTCCCAAGTGTTGTGAATACTCAAGAAAGTGCGCAAGCAAGGCTTCTGGTTGAAATGGAAAGGGTTTGGTATTAGTGAAGGTTTTACGCGCCATATTATCGGTGTTAGGAGATGAATCCGCATAAAAAAATTGTGTTGTGAGGATACTTCTTAATATTGTTTGCGAACAATTAGTATTAATAAGTAGAGACAATCTTTACTGGCTGCACAAAACAGTCTTGTAATTTACGCGACTTAGATGGGTTTTTCTATAAAAAAAAAGGCGCAACATTTAGTATACTAAGAGAAACTCTGATTTTAGTTTCTCTAATTAATACACGGATCTCTGGCTGACATGCCATATGCGCTGTGTTTTCCAAAAACAGCGAGCAAACTTCTAGAGTTTTGGTAATATTAGGAATCAATGTATTTAGATTAACAGATTTCTACTGATTTCTTTTTCTTAATACTTCAAGAGGCACGCCTTCATATCTCATCATAATAAGTCCACAGAATAGAGAAAAAATGGATTATATTTAAAAGTTTAAAATTCTTCTCTGGATACTTAAACGACACCAAAAACCAAAAACATAAATCACTTTGTAAAAGAAATCACCCTGATGGTAGTACTATAAAGCAAGATCCACAACTTACATTCCATGAGAGACTCACATAAAGAAAATCTCACGCTCAGAGCACCAATCCATCACCATCTAAACCCTATAAAATCCAATAAGGTAACAAAATCAAAATTTAGTTTACCAGACTTAGTTAAACGCGGCTAAATTGTTCTAGATTATTTGCTCTCTAGATTTGCCTAGAGAATGTTTTCTTAATTTACACATTACAAATTACATGTTCCCGGTCAAACAAACAAATCCTCATATTTAACTCCATTTGGCAAGCACAACATTGAGTCAAAATCAAAATATATGATATCAGTTAACACATTAACTTACAATTTTCTATGTTTTGAGGATGTCAAAGCCACTATCATTTATACAAGTCGAAGTGAAACGTACTCTGGTCTCATTAAGAAATGGAAAACGGGTGAGTAAATGGGAGGATGTGGTAACCGGTAACGCTTGGAATTGATGTTCCATAAAAGAAAGCGTTTCACCATTACTCCCTGTATTTACTAACCGCCTCATCCTTATGACACTTTCTAATAACGAGCGTAGTGTACACCGTACGCTGTAAACCGCCAAACCAATACCCAATGAGCATCCCCCAGTTTGTGTTGATGTCTCGAGTGTTTTCGTGGAAAACATGTAGTATGTTGTCGTTGTCTGGAAAGTTGAGCTTGGGAGACTTGCCGGATCGGTGGTGACCTTCAACGGTCAAGATTTTGCATCTTAAGAGGAAGGTAGCCGTTAATTATTGCAATCTTTCGTTTGGTAGCCAGTGGCATGAAAGTTATGTCCCAGTTTAGGTGCGGCCAAAAGTTAGGGTTTTGGTTTTGTTTAGGCGCGACCAAACTAGGGCAAAAGGTTTCCATGCGTTAGCTGGTAACCTTGGACGGCTAATATCTGCATCTTAGATGAAAAAGTGGTTGTTGATTTTTGCAGGCATTCATTTCGGTAGCCGCATAGGAAAGGCCGGCATGGTATGGCGCGGAAAGGTGGTTGGAATGCCATTGGCACATGTGGCATGGCATTCCTTTGCGAGGTTTGGCGTGGACAAAACTAGGGTTTTGGGCCAAAGGTTACCATGCGTTGTTTCGCGACCTTGGACGGCTAGGATTTGCATCTAGGATGGAAGGGTGGTCGTTGGTAGCCGCATGACTTCGTTTTGGTAGCCGCATGGTATGGCACGGCAAGGTGGTTGGCATGCCATTGGCACATGTGGAATGGCATGCCTTGGCGCGGTTTGGCGTGGCCAAAACTAGGGTTTTGGGCCAAAGGTTACCACGCGTTGTTTGGCGACCTTGGACGGCTAGGATTTGCATCTAGGATGGAAGGGTTTCTGTTGATCATCGCACGTCTTCGTTTTGGTAGCCGCATAGGGAAGGCTGGCATGGTGTGGCGCGGCAAGGTGGTTGGCATGCCATTGGCACATGTGGCATGGCATACCTTGGCGCGGTTTGGCGTGGCCAAAACTAGGGCGTTTTTTGGCGACCTTGGGAGGCTAGGATTTTCATCCAGGATGGAAGGGTGGCCGTTGATCGTCGCACACCTTCGTTTTGGTAGCCGTATGGGGAAGGTCGGCATGGTATGGAGCGACAAGGTGGTTGGCATGCCATTGGTACATGTGGCATGGCATCCTTGGCGTGGCCAAAACTAGGGTTTTGGTCCAAAGGTTACCATGCGGTGTTTGGTGACCTTGGACGGCTAAGATTTGCATCTAGAATGGAAGGGTGGTCGTTGATCGTCGCACGCCTTCGTTTTGGTAGCCGCATAGGGAAGGATGGCGTGGTGGGGCCAAGGTCAATGGCGCGGATGGCTTGGCATAGTGGGGCCAAGGGTTTGGTACGATCGGCTTGGCATGGTGGGTCCAAGGCAAGGTGCGGTTGGCTTGGCATGGTGGGGCCAAGGGTTTTGCATGCCATTGGCGCATGGTGCGGCTAGCATGGTTGAGGCCAAGGCAAGGCGCGGTTGGCTTGGCATGGTGGGGCCCAAGGGTTTGGCATGTCATTGGCGCATGGTGCGGATAGCATTGTTGGGGCCAAGGCAAGGTGAAGTTACCCATTATTCATGTGTAAATAGCTTCACCCATTACCTTGGTTAAAAACTCTGCAAAAGCAGTGATTGATTGAATTATAATTAAAAATTTAGACAAAATGAAATAGTTACCCATTATTCATGTGTAAATAGCTTCACCCATTGCCTTGGTTAAGCGAGAATTTAGCCTCTCATCATGTTGGAAACACGCTCAGAATTCGATTTCATTGCTCAAAAATGGTTTACAAATGATGAAAAGGAAGAAATAATTCAAACCGGGTTTGTAACAATTATATTTGTTACAAACCAAAGAACGATACAGAGGATGTGTCACTGTTACTGTAGCTCCAAGACTGTCACTGAACAGTCGCAAATACTATAGAAAAATAAGACTGTTTCTTGAGGTCTTGTGTTCTTCGTGTTCTTCAATGGCAGCAGTGGCAGCAGGTTTCTCCGGTGATCGTATTTCGCCTCTGTGATGTTCCAAATCCTTCCCAAACTCTCTATCACCCTCTAAGATGCCAGAACACGCTTTATATACACAACTGCTTCAAAATATCTCGTAATAACTCCTCCGAATTCTCTCAGTAAAGAAAATATTATTTCACGAGAATATTTCCTATTTATTTCTTTTCACGCTGCCGATTGTGTTGAAACTTTCCAAACTCAAAGATTGAAAGTGCTAGATGATCTCTTATACTCTGAATACACACGCCAATTCCCAAGAGCAAACAGATAACACGGGGAAGAGAAAAAGAAGCCAGTGAAAAACCCTATTTCTCTTTTTTCTTCTAACTAATTACCCGGCCAAATATGTACGATTCTAAGTCCCATACCAGGCTTGTTTCATCCAATATAGTGATCCCAAACAAACTCAGTCATTGAGTCCACTTCAAACACGTCAAAGTTCCGACTGGAAATTCTGCCAGAAAAATACAATGCTTTCCCGCCAATTTTCAGATTTCAAATGTTGAAGATGAGTGCCCCTTATCCGAGACCTAGGGTGCGAATAATAGGTGGCGCCCTGGGATGCCCCATAGTAACTGTGTGCCACTTATCCAATCTGAGAGTCCGCATAGCAAATATCCTCCAAGGGGTGTTCCACATAATTTTTCGAGCCGATTTTTTCAAAAATGTTTATTGGCCAAAAATACCTATACACACATAAAACACCATAATTAGTACAAAAATCGAGCACTAACAATACATACATTGAGGACAATTCAGACACAAAAATGTGTCTATCACGATCTCATCTGCCAAGGTTGAGTTACATTTTATTTGTTATTAGTGCATCACTTTAATATCACTAGAATAAAACAGAGCAACGCCATTATCACGCTGAGTCATCATCTGTTTCTTGTTGATTATTCCCTTGTGGACAGCCAGTAACTCGAATCTATGTTGTATCAACACTTCAAGTGTAGGATGTGCTTGTCTTACTTCTATGAAGCTTTCCAATGCTCCAAAGAGCAGCTACGTAAGCAAGAAGAGATATGCATATTCCCACATCTATATACATCGATCAGAACAGTTAAATTAGTGATAGCACACCGTCGTAAAAACATTAAAAATATGAAAAATCAGCATTAAACTATATGAAATATAAGCTGGATGTCCAAAATTTTATCGACTCTTATTAGACAACTACTTAATACTAATGCGGATTTATGTAAAAGACACCCAAATATTGAAGGGATCCAGGAGGGACCATCTAAAGAAAATCAAACCTCTTATTTCCTGCAAGAGTTGAGATAGTTCCATCATGGACCAACCCAAGATAACCCTCATTGTTAAAATATGTACGATTCATCTATTTGTTTACCTCCCTTAAGATATTTTTCCCTGTACATACTTGTCTAAGTCCATCAATATAACATTGAACTAATCACTGCATTGAACAATTTTGCCAAATAATGATGAGGCTCCATTTGTAGAAAAAAAACACGTAAATAACAACAAAGAGAATCAGTAAGGATGTACATATGTTTGAAGGACTAACAAGCAATGTAATTCAGTTGCATATTTATTACAACTGGAGTTGCCAACTAAGAAGCTAATGTTCAATAAATAAATAAATTACTAAGAAGCATAGCTGCACACTATACATACCTTGCTTCGTGCTACAGGTTATCTATGGTTCACATTAATAGGAATCAGGTTCCTAGCACATGCATCATAAGGGAAGTGTTAACATTTTATTGTTAGGATTATAGGATAAAAATGTTTTACAAGTTGTTATAACAAATCATTTTTTCACCTAGTTACTGTGTCAGGAACATTAGCTCTACACCATCCGCTCTCGTGAATGTTTTGGTAGCAGAGGTTGTGCAAACTATATCCTGGACCCACTGCTAATAATGGTAAACATGCATTAGTTCATGAAGGGTTGTTGAAATATGAAATAACATACTGGAAAAACACCCAAGTTAGTCGGGTATGCACCAGGTTAGTTCCCAATTGTTGTGAATACTCAAGAAAGTGCGCAAGCAAGGCTTCTGGTTGAAATGGAAAGGGTTTGGTATTAGTGAAGGTTTTACGCGCCATATTATCGGTGTTAGGAGATGAATCCGCATAAAAAAATTGTGTTGTGAGGATACTTCTTAATATTGTTTGCGAACAATTAGTATTAATAAGTAGAGACAATCTTTACTGGCTGCACAAAACAGTCTTGCAATTTACGCGACTTAGATGGGTTTTTCTATAAAAAAAGGCGCAACATTTAGTATACTAAGAGAAACTCTAATTTTAGTTTCTCTAATTAATACACGGATCTCTGGCTGACATGCCATATGCGCTGTGTTTTCCAAAATCAGCGAGCAAACTTCTAGAGTTTTGGTAATATTAGGAATCAATGTATTTAGATTAACAGATTTCTACTGATTTCTTATTCTTAATACTTCAAGAGGCACGCCTTCATATCTCATCATAATAAGTCCACAGAATAGAGAAAAAATGGATTATATTTAAAAGTTTAAAATTCTTCTCTGGATACTTAAACGACACAAAAAACCAAAAACATAAATCACTTTGTAAAAGAAATCACCCTGATGGTAGTACTATAAAGCAAGATCCACAACTTACATTCCATGAGAGACTCACATAAAGAAAATCTCACGCTCAGAGCACCAATCCATCACCATCTAAACCCTATAAAATCCAATAAGGTAACAAAATCAAAATTTAGTTTACCAGACTTAGTTAAACGCGGCTAAATTGTTCTAGATTATTTGATCTCTAGATTTTCCTAGAGAATGTTTTCTTAATTTACACATTACAAATTACATGTTCCCGGTCAAACAAACAAATCCTCATATTTAACTCCATTTGGCAAGCACAACATTGAGTTAAAATCAAAATATATGATATCAGTTAACACATTAACTTACAATTTTCTATGTTTTGAGGATGTCAAAGCCACTATCATTTATACAAGTCGAAGTGAAACGTACTCTGGTCTCATTAAGAAATGGAAAACGGGTGAGTAAATGGGAGGATGTGGTAACCGGTAACGGTTGGAATTGATATTCCATAAAAGAAAGTGTTTCACCATTACTCCCTGTATTTACTAACCGCCTCATCCTTATGACACTTTCTAATAACGAGCGTAGTGTACAGCGTACGCTGTAAACCGCCAAACCAATACCCAATGAGCATCCCCCAGTTTGTGTTGATGTCTCGAGTGTTTTCGTGGAAAACATGTAGTATGTTGTCGTTGTCTGGAAAGTTGAGATTGGGAGACTTGCCGGATCGGTGGTGACCTTCAACGGTCGAGATTTTGCATCTTAAGAGGAAGGTAGCCGTTAATTATTGCAATCTTTCGTTTGGTAGCCAGTGGCATGAAAGTTATGTCCCAGTTTAGGCGCGACCAAAAGTTAGGGTTTTGGTTTTGTTTAGGCGCGACCAAACTAGGGCCAAAGGTTTCCATGCGTTAGCTGGTAACCTTGGACGGCTAATATCTGCATCTTAGATGAAAAAGTGGTTGTTGATTGTTGCAGGCATTCATTTCGGTAGCCGCATAGGAAAGGCCGGCATGGTATGGCGCGGAAAGGTGGTTGGAATGCCATTGGCACATGTGGCATGGCATGCCTTTGCGAGGTTTGGCGTGGACAAAACTAGGGTTTTGGGCCAAAGGTTACCATGCGTTGTTTCGCGACCTTGGACGGCTAGGATTTGCATCTAGGATGGAAGGGTGGTCGTTGGTAGCCGCATGGTATGGCACGGCAAGGTGGTTGGCATGCCATTGGCACATGTGGAATGGCATGCCTTGGCGCGGTTTGGCGTGGCCAAAACTAGGGTTTTGGGCCAAAGGTTACCATGCGTTGTTTGGCGACCTTGGACGGCTAGGATTTGCATCTAGGATGGAAGGGTTTCCGTTGATCATCGCACGTCTTCTTTTTGGTAGCCGCATAGGGAAGGCTGGCATGGTGTGGCGCGGCAAGGTGGTTGGCATTCCATTGGCACATGTGGCATGGCATACCTTGGCGCGGTTTGGCGTGGCCAAAACTAGGGCGTTGTTTGGCGACCTTGGGAGGCTAGGATTTTCATCCAGGATGGAAGGGTGGCCGTTGATCGTCGCACATCTTCGTTTTGGTAGCCGTATGGGGAAGGTCGGCATGGTATGGAGCGACAAGGTGGTTGGCATGCCATTGGTACATGTGGCATGGCATCTTTGGCGTGGCCAAAACTAGGGTTTTGGGCCAAAGGTTACCATGCGGTGTTTGGTGACCTTGGACGGCTAGGATTTGCATCTAGAATGGAAGGGTGGTCGTTGATCGTCGCACGCCTTCGTTTTGGTAGCTGCATAGGGAAGGCTGGCGTGGTGGGGCCAAGGTCAATGGCGCAGATGGCTTGGCATAGTGGGGCCAAGGGTTTGGTACGATCGTCTTGGCATGGTGGGGCCAAGGCAAGGTGCGGTTGGCTTGGCATGGTGGGGCCAAGGGTTTTGCATGCCATTGGCGCATGGTGCGGCTAGCATGGTTGAGGCCAAGGCAAGGCGCGGTTGGCTTGGCATGGTGGGGCCCAAGGGTTTGGCATGCCATTGGCGCATGGTGCGGATAGCATTGTTGGGGCCAAGGCAAGGTGAAGTTACCCATTATTCATGTGTAAATAGCTTCACCCATTGCCTTGGTTAAAAACTCTGGAAAAGCAGTGATTGATTGAATTATAATTAAAAATTTAGAGAAAATGAAATAGTTACCCATTATTCATGTGTAAATAGATTCACCAATTGCCTTGGTTAAGCGAGAATTTAGCCTCTCATCATGTTGGAAACACGCTCAGAATTCGATTTCATTGCTCAAAAATGGTTTACAAATGATGAAAAGGAAGAAATAATTCAAACCGGGTTTGTAACAATTATATTTGTTACAAACCAAAGAACGATACAGAGGATGTGTCACTGTTACTGTAGCTCCAAGACTGTCACTGAACAGTCGCAAATACTATAGAAAAATAAGACTATTTCTTGAGGTCTTGTGTTCTTCGTGTTCTTCAATGGCAGCAGTGGCAGCAGGTTTCTCTGGTGATCGTATTTCGCCTCTGTGATGTTCCAAATCCTTCCCAAACTCTCTATCACCCTCTAAGATGCCAGAACACGCTTTATATACACAACTGCTTCAAAATATCTCGTAATAACTCCTCCAAATTCTCTTAGTAAAGAAAATATTATTTCACGAGAATATTTCCTATTTATTTCTTTTCACGCTGCCGATTGTGTTGAAACTTTCCAAACTCAAAGATTGAAAGTGCTAGATGATCTCCTATACTCTGAATACACACGCTAATTCCCAAGAGCAAACAGATAACACGGGGAAGAGAAAAAGAAGCCCGTGAAAAACCCTATTTCTCTGTTTTCTTCTAACTAATTACCCGGCCAAATATGTACGATTCAAAGGCCCATACCAGGCTTGTTTCATCCAATATAGTGATCCCAAACAAACTCAGTCATTGAGTCCACTTCAAACACGTCAAAGTTCCGACTGGAAATTCTGCCAGAAAAATACAATGCTTTCCCGCCAATTTTTCAGATTTCAAATGTTGAAGATGAGTGCCCCTTATCCGAGACCTGGGGTGCGAATAATAGGTGGCGCCCTGGGATGCCCCATAGTAACTGTGTGCCACTTATCCAATCTGAGAGTCCGCATAGCAAATATCCTCCAAGGGGTTTTCCACATAATTTTTCGAGCCGATTTTTTCAAAAATGTTTATTGGCCAAAAATACCTACACACACATAAAACACCATAATTAGGTCAAAAATCGAGCACTAACAATATACACATTGAGGACAATTCAGACACAAAAATGTGTCTATCAAATACCCCAAAACTTATTATTTGCCAGTCCTCGAGCAAATCTAATCTAGAAAATAAAATGACTACACTTAACACGTGCAACAAGCCGTTAAGCCGCTAGGTGACCCTAGCGGTGGAGTGTTGTCTCCGGAGGGTTTACCAGAGGTGTACCCACAAAACCTTTACTCCAGACCAAAGCTATCTACGCAAAACCTTAGAAGGCACTAAAAAATCTCCTTGGTTGGCATACTCTCATTGACTACAGGAGGAAGTACCCTGATGCGAAATTCCAATTGTTGTACACGAGTTTGCGCCCAGCATACTAAAATTCATATATAAGTGACAGAGCTCTACTCAGATAGTTTCTGGACATCATAACCGGAGTCAACCAATCACATGGAAATATTAAGAAGATGAATAAAGAGAAAAATGGTTTAAAGTGAACGGTGTTTCCCATATCTGTCTGAAGGCCTCTGCCAAGATGAACCTATCCCAATGGACTGAGATACCGGTCTGGATAATATCAATACAACTGGCATATACAAGGGGACCAGTGGTAGATAAACCTAACTCTAGGTCAACACAACTGGCATATACAAGCGCACCAGTGGTCGACTTTATTTGAATTTATTCCGGTTGGTCTGATGGTCTGGTCTCAATTCTCAATTTATTTATTTATTTGGTATCTCAATCACCCTATTTCATCCTAGCAATGGTAACAACTTGAATCGTGTGCCCCACCAAGTCACTTAAAAAATAAAAACAGAAGGATTAGGATTCAACGAGATATGGCGAAACTACCATGTTTTTTTTTAATTCTAACACCTGAGCTCTGTGCGTTTATGAATAGACTCTTTAGATGTTTCCATCTAATCAGATTGGTTCCTCAACTCCTATAACCAAGATTTTCCCATCCACTTAGATTGGTTTGTGCCAACCTTAATAAGCATAAATTTCTAGACTCTGGAGTTTATTTATTGCGACTAAAAGCTAACAAAAAGTTTCTTCCCCACCCCAAACTTAAATCTAACATTGTCATCAATGTTTCTAATGAAAGAGCAATACCAAAAAGTAAAGTAAAATGAGGAATCAGTAAAGAGAGAAGTCGGAAAGATAGTACCTGGGTGAAGAGAGAAATCAAAAACTAATATACAACATACAATCGCCTCGGTGGTCAATCAAGGGTAAACAGGGTCCTCCAAAGGGACCTCCTCAACATCACCTGTAGGAAAGGGCTCTAAAAAGGGTTTCAATCTCTGACCGTTAATCTTAGAAGAACTACTACCATCCGGTGTCTCGATCTCAACAACTCAATGAGGAAAGACAGTGTGAACAATAAAAAGGACCCGTCTACCGAGAACGTAACTTCCCAGGGAAAAGATGCAAGCGGGTATCATACTGAAGAACTTTTTGACCTGGAGAAAATGACTTTCTTAAAATATTATTTTCATGCACAAGTTTCATTTTGTTCTTATACTCCTTAGCACTATCGTATGCATCTCCACGAATCTCTTCCAACTCATTAAGCTGGATTTTCCTATGGGATCCTACCTTGTATAGTGAAAAATTTAGCTGCTTAACATCCCAATATGCTCTATGTTCTAACTCAACAGGTAAGTGACATGCCTTGCCATACACAAGTCGATAATGTGACATTCCAATGGGGGTCTTAAACGCAGTACGGTAAGCCCATAAGGCATCAGTAAGCCTAGACGACCAGTATTTCTGATTAGGATTAACTGTTTTCTATAATATACGCTTTATCTCCCTACGGGAAACCTCTACATGACCACTAGTCTGTGGATGATATGGGGTAGCTACCTTATGTGTAATACCATATTTCTTCATCAAAAGCCTAAAAAGTCCATTACAAAAGTGCGACCCTCCATCACTAATTATAGCTCGCGGTGTACCAAAACGTGTAAGTATATTATGTTTTCAAGAACTCAATCAAAACTCTATGGTCATTAGTCTTACACGCAACCGCCTCAATCCACTTAGAGACATATTCTACAGCGCCAAGGATGTATAAGTTACCAAAATAATTAGGAAAAGGACCCATAAAGTAAATACCCCACACATCAAAGACCTCAACATCTAAAATAGGGTTCAAGGGCATCATGTTCCTAAGGGAAATGGTTCCTAATTTCTAGAAACTCTCACAAGTAACACAGTAACTATGGGAGTCTTTAAACAGCGAATTCCAATAGAATCCACACTGCAATATCTTAGCAGCAGTCTTCTTAGCACTAAAGTGACCCCCACAAGCATGATCATGACAAAAGGAAATAATAATGGACTGGTCACTCTCAGGTATACATCTCCTAATAATCTGGTCTGGACAATACTTAAACAAATAAGGATCATCCCAAAAGAAGTGCTTCACCTCGGCTAAAAACCTAGAACGATCTTGTTTACCCTAATGTTGGGGCATTCGACCAGTAACAAGATAGTTCACTATATTTGCATACCAAGGTAATTGGGTAACAAAGAACATTTGTTCATCAGGAAAGCTATCCCTTATAGGAAGGGAATCATCAGGGGAATCAACAACTAGCCTAGACAAATGGTCTACTACTACATTTTCGGCACCCTTTTTGTCTCTAATGTCTGGAGAAAACTCTTGCAACAAAAGGATCCACCTAATCAATCTAGGTTCCGTATCCTTTTTAGACAGAAGATATTTCAAAGAAACATGATCAGTATATATCACGATCTTAGAACCTAAGAGATAGGGTCTAAACTTGTCTAAGGCAAACACAATGGCTAACAGTTCCTTCTCGGTAGTGGTATAGTTCAACTGGGCATCATTCAGAGTTTTGCTAGCATATTAAATCACATCAAGTAATTTGTTTTCTCGCTGACCTAGCACAACACCAATAGCATAATCTGAAGCATCACACATGATCTCAAAGGGTAGGTTCCAGTTGGGTGCCTGGACTATAGGGGCGGTAGTGAGTAAATTCTTAAGCTTCTCAAAAGCCTCTAAACAAGCATCATCAAAGACAAACTTAACGTCTTTTGCAAGCAAATTGCAAAGAGGTCTAGAAATCAAGCTAAAATCCATAATGAATCGATGATAAAAACCTGCATGCCCTAAGAATGACCTAATATCTCTTACGATTTTTGGGACCTATAAAGTTTTAATAAGGTCAACTTTGGCTCTATCTACCTCTATACCCTTCGAAGATACGATATGCCCTAGAACAATTCCTGAACGAACCATGAAGTGACATTTCTCCCAATTAAGCACTATATTCTTTTCCTTACATCTAGTCAAAACTAATGACAAATGATGCAATCACTCATCGAAAGACGAACCAAACACTGAAAAATCATCCATAAAGACCTATAAGAACCGTTCTACCATGTCAGAAAATATGCTCATCATACAACGCTGAAAGGTCGCAGGGGCATTACCTAGCCCGAAAGGCATGCGTCTATACGCAAAGGTACCAAACGGATAGGTAAAAGTGGTTTTCTCTTGGTCTTCTGAGGCTATGACAACCTGATTATAACCGCAGTATCCATATAGAAAGCAATAATGGCTACGTCCAGCTAATTTCTCTAGCATTTGGTCGATGAAGGGAAGGTAAAAGTGGTCCTTCCTAGTGACCTTGTTCAATCTCCTATAGTCAATACATACACGCCAACCCGTGGTCACCCGGGTTGGGATTAACTCATTGTTATCATTCTGGACGACAGTAATACCGGATTTCTTGGAAACAACCTGAACGGGGCTGACCCACTTACTATCTGAAATGGGGTAGATACTGCCTGCATCTAACAGCTTAAGAACCTCGGTTCGAACTACTTCTTTCATATTAGGGTTCAGTCGACGTTGCATCTCCCTACAAGGTTTGGTGTCACTCTCTAAATAGATATGATGCATACAATCAGTATGACTTATACCCTTAATGTCTGCTATGGTCCACCCTAAAACTTCCTTGTTATTCTGAAGGATGGTCACTAGCCTACTTTCCTGCTCACTATCCAAGTCGGATGATATAATCACAGGTAAAGTTTCAGATGGGCCTAAAAACACATACTTCAGTGAATCTGGTAATGTTTTAAGGTCCAACTTAGGAGGATTTTCTAACGAAGGAACTAGGGTAGACTTAGAAACGGGTAGAGGTTCGAACTTAGGTTCCCAGCCATTACTAGTGTCTATCAAAGGGGTTGAATCTAACAAAGCATTCACCTCATTAATCACATCGTCATCATCAAATTCAATCCCAAAGTGGGCTAGGCATTTCTCTAATCCAAAGTGTTTGGTAATGACTCCTCGACTAATGTTCCTATCATGTTCACCTCTTCTATGCTCGAGTCATTTAGTTCAGAGGGTAGCTTAATAATATTAAAAATGTTCATCTCAATAGTCATATTACCAAAAGACAAATTCATAACACTATTTCGACAGTTAATGATCACATTGGATGTAGCTAAAAACGGGCGACCTAAAATCACTGGTATTTGGTTCTCTGGGTCAGGGACAGGTTGGGTATCTAGGATAACAAAATCCACTAGATAAATAAACTTGTCGACCTCAATAAGAACGTCCTCGATCACACCACGAGGAATTTTAACAGACCTATCAGCTAACTGAAGTGTCATCTGGGTAGGTTTCATCTCACCAAGTCCTAGCTTAAGGTACACATGGTATGGGAGTAAGTTCACACTGGCTCCTAAGTCAAGCAAAGCTTTCTCGACACGGTATTTACCTATTGTGCAAGAAATAGTAGGGGACCCTGGGTCTTTATACTTAGGAGTAGTGGTATTCTGAATAATAGAACTCACATGACTAGCTAGGAAGGCTTTCTTCTGGACACTAAGTTTTCGCTTTCGCGTACACATATCCTTAAGAAACTTGGCATAAGCGGGAATCTGCTTAATCGCATCTAACAATGGGAGGTTGATAGTAACCTGCTTAAAAACCTCCAATATATCATTAAAGTTGGACTCCCTCTTAGTTGGAACTAGCAGCTGGGGGAACGGGGCTCTGGGAACAAAGCCGGGCTCAGCAGGACCCTCATTGGTCTCTTTGGAGACTCTATCAGTCTCCTCATTTTCTGGCTCAGAAGGGTGAACTACAACATGTTCACTATCAGGCATGGCAACCTTATTGTCAACTTTCTTTCCACTCCTAAGGGTTGTTATAGAATTCACATGATTGTACGATTTCTCTCCTTTAGGGTTAGGATCAGTTTGACTAGGGAACCTTCCATCTTCTCTTTCACTAAGAAACTTAGCTATTTGGCCGACTTGAAGTTCTAAGTTAGCAAGAGACTGGGAATTATTCTTAAAATTCTGCCTGGTTTCTTCTTGAAAACCATAGTGGTTCTTTGATAACATCTCATGGTTCTTTGCTAACATAGTAAGGGTTTCTTCTAAGGTGGAGATCTTTTTCTCATTCTGAAACTGGGGTTGACCTGAAGAGTTCTTAGCATAACCAAAACCTGGGGGGGCTGAGAATTACTAGACTGTCCTTGATTCTGACCCTTAGACCAAGAAAAATTAGGATGGTTTCTCCAACCAGGGTTGTAAGTCTCTGAGTATGGGTCAAACTTTTGACGGTTCTCAAACCTAGCATTGTTATAGACACATGGGCTTGCTCTTCACTAACCTGACCTTCCCAAAACGAGTTATTGGGTTCTACTCCACAACTAGACACTTGAGAGGCTCTAAACCTATCATCAGGTTCAACAAGAGACCTATGTTTAGGATGATTCAATTCCAAAGCTTCTAACCTTCTAGACAAAGCAGCAAACTTAGCATCAGACCCGAAGCTTGTATCTACCACATTGGTGCTACTTCTATTGACCAAGAGTCTTTTGGGGGTTCAACACAAGACTCCCACTGTTGGGATTTTTCAGCGACAGCTCCTAAGAAGGTAAAAGCATCATCAACACTTTTACTAGTGAACTCACCAGCGCACATAGACTCAACCATGGCTTTGGTTGAATAGTCTAAACCATCATAAATAATCTCTACGAGTTTCATCTTATCAAATCCATGGTGAGGACACTGGGATAGGAGATCATTGAATCTCTCTAAAAACCTATAAAGAGACTCTCCCTCTTGTTGCACACTAGCACTAATTTTCTGCCTAACAGCGCAGTTTTATGCTTAGGGTAGAATTTCATATAGAAAGCAGCAATAAGTTCCTGCCATGTTTCAATGGATTCAGATGGTAGGTTGTTCAGCCAGGTCTTGGCTTTATCTCTCAAGGAAAAGGGAAACATCTTAAGTTTCAAGACTTCATCAGTAAGGTCTTTTATTCTAATTGTCCCACAAATTTCCTCAAAGTCCCTAATATGAAAATAAGGGTTCTCATCATCTTTCCCTAAGAATATAGGGATCATCTGAAGAATACTAGGTTTTATCTCGAAATTAGCCGTAGTGGCTGGCAATTTAATGCACGAAGCTCGGGTGGACCTAGTTGGGAACATGTAATCTTTCAAAGTTGCCATCGCTGGCACAGCTGAAGTACTAGGGGTATTTTCCTCACGAAGAGACAGATTCTCAAAACTGAAGTTTCCAAAAACAGGGCTCTCAAAAGAAGAGTCTTCGAGCTCCCCGCTTCCACAAGAAGAACTACTAGGTTTTCACTAATCAATCGACCTAGATTATCTCTTTTCCAAGCCCGCTCTAATACCTCGGGCATACACTAGAAAAACAAAAAAAAATCCTAAAAAAGGGAAGTTCTATGCAAACACAAACAAGGCTGACTCCACCAAAGCAAACCTAAAATTTCTAGCAAACAAAAAGCATGATGGCTCCACTTAGATTGTTTCTAGACCAGCTTCTAATTTCGAAAGGAATTCGTTACAATTTAAGCAAACCTCTGGAATCAATCCGAGTTAAGTAAGTTGAATCGAGACGAGGGAAGCTCGTGGAGCTTTGATACCCAAGGCCTCACCGGCGTTACAAGGCGGCGTATTCAACTCACAGAAACCATCATGAACTTTGAAGCATGCTTAAAGAGTAACCAATATTTTTCGAATGACTTTCCTATTAAGCTCGTTACCCTATAGGTCTCGTTCTAGTCAAATTTTAGGCTTAGGTTCGCGTTTGGTTTCGTTTTCCTAAGGCGGGCAAGAAGAGAACGGTGATGAAATCCGAACCCTTATCTTGTATGGCCAGTCCTTGCCCTTTACTAGGAAATTAAAGCAGCCGTTTTCAATCCTCAGCATATATGCAAACGAAGGAATACAGTAACTCGCTGACAGGGATTCGCGAGTGTTTCGACAAACTTACCTCCCGTACCAGACGGGGATGAACCGCTGAAGTCGACTCGGGCCACGACTCCTATGTCATGTACGAACCCGAGGGGCCGAGGCGATATCGTAATCGCCGTCCTTCTCTGCAAACAGTTTATTTTAAACTACCCTTCCGTAGGGTTTAAAAAAAAAAAGTCCCAAAGTCCACAGTCCACAATCCAAAAATATAGTGCAAAAGAGAAAGATAATCTAAAAAAAGAATTCTAAGAAAAAAAAATTCTAAGAAAAATAAAATAAAAAATGTCTCTCTCTCTCTCTCTTTTTTAATTAATTTTCATTCTTCTTTTCTTTCGCTCCTTTCGCTTTGCTTTTACTCCAAATCTTTAAGCATTCACCAAAAGCTTTGGCAAATTTTTCTTTCGCTCCAAATTCCAACATCTGTAGTAAAAAGACAAAAACCCAAAAACGTAAAGTAGAACAAACAAATAAAAAAATTCTAAAAACTCTAGCCTAAAGACAAACCCGCATCGGCGACGCCAAAAATTGATGTGGTTTTCAATTGAGTTGTAGTAATAAGTTCGTTGAGATTTGTGAAAGTAAAAGATTTTAGACTTATAAAACTTAAAAATAGAAAACTTGTTGCAAAATTGATTTCAAGATATTAAAAGTAACCAAGATACTAGATTCCACTATTACACATGAACAAATTATGGCAAATAATCCAAAACTCTAATTATCTTTTAAGTCCCTTATTTCTTAATTCACAAATAATCACACATATTCTCAAATATTAATTGTATTCCCTAAGCATAGACTCTCAATTGATTAATCAAAGTATAATCTATCAAACTGAATCACAAGTAATTAAGAAAATTATGTAAACATTTAAAAACTATGCAAAAGCAGTGATTGAGTGAATTATAATTAAAAATTTAGAGAAATGAAATAGTTACCCATTATTCATGTGTAAATAGATTCACCCATTGCCTTGGTTAAGCGAGAATTTAGCCTCTCATCATGTTGGAAACACGCTCAGAATTCGATTTCATTGCTCAAAAATGGTTTACAAATGATGAAAAGGGAGAAATAATTCAAACCGGGTTTGTAACAATTATATTTGTTACAAACCGAGTAAACAAAATATTATTTCACGGGAATATTTCCTTTTTATTTCTTTTCACGCTGCCGATTGTGTTGAAACTTTCCAAACTCAAAGATTGAACGTGCTAGATGATCTCCTACACCTGAATACACACGCCAATTCCCAAGAGCAAACAGATAACACGGGGAAGAGAAAAAGAAGCTCGTGAAAAACCCTGTTTCTCTGTTTTCTTCTAACCAATTACCTGGCAAAATATGTACGATTCTAAGGCCCATACCAGGCTTGTTTCATCCAATATAGTGATCCCAAACAAACTCAGTCATTGAGTCCACTTCAAACACGTCAAAGTTCCGACTGGAAATTTTGCCAGAAAAATACAATGCTTTCCCGCCCATTTTCAGATTTCAAATGTTGAAGATGAGTTCCCCTTATCCGAGACCTGGGGTGCGAATAGCAGGTGGCGCCTTGGTATTCCCCTTAGTAACTAGGTGCCCCTTATCCAATCTGAGAGTCCGTATAACAAATATCCTCCGGGGGTATTCCGCATAATTTTTCGAGCCGATTTTTCCAAAAATGTTTATTGGCCAAAAATACCTACACACACATAAAACACCATAATTAGTACAAAAATCGAGCACTAACAATACATACATTGAGGACAATTCAGACACAAAAATGTGTTTATCACGGTCTCATCTGCCAAGGTTGAGTTACATTTTATTTGTTATTGGTGCATCACTTTAATATCACTAGAATAAAACAGAGCAACGCCATTATCACGCTGAGTCATCATCTGTTTCTTGTTGATTATTCCCTTGTGGACAGCCAGTAACTCGAATCTATGTTGTATCAACACTTCAAGTGTAGGATGTGCTTGTCTTACTTCTATGAAGATTTCCAATGCTCCGAAGAGCAGCTACGTAAGCAAGAAGACATATGCATATTCCCACATCTATATACATCGATCAGAACAGTTAAATTAGTGATAGCCACACCGTCGTAAAAACATTAAAAATATGAAAAATCAGCATTAAACTATATGAAATGTAAGCTGGATGTCCAAAATTTTATCGACTCTTATTAGACAACTACTTAAAATTAATGCGTATTTATGTAAAAGACACCCAAATATTGAAGGGATCCAGGAGGGACCATCTAAAGAAAATCAAACCTCTTATTTCTTGCAAGAGTTGAGATAGTTCCATCATGGACCAACCCGAGTTGAGATAGTTCCATCATGGACCAACCCAAGATAACCCTCATTGTTAAAATATGTACTATTCATCTATTTGTTTACCTCCCTTAAGATATTTTTCCCTGTACATACTTGTCTAAGTCCATCAATATAACATTGAATTGATCACTGCATTGAACAATTTTTCCAAATAATGATGAGGCTCCATTTGTAGAAGAAAAAAAAACACGTAAATAACAACAAAGAGAATCAGTAAGGATGTACATATGTTTGAAGGACTAACAAGCACAGTAATTCAATTGCATATTTATTACAACTGGAGTTGCCAACTAAGAAGCTAATGTTCAATAAATAAATAAAATTACTAAGAAGCATAGCTGCACACTATACATACCTTGCTTCGTGCTACAGGTTATCTATGGTTCACATTAATAGGAATCAGGTTCCTAGCACATGCATCATAAGGGAAGTGTTAACATTTTATTGTTAGGATTATAGGATAAAAATGTTTTACAAGTTGTTGTAACAAATCATCTTTTCACCTAGTTACTGTGTCAGGAACATTAGCTCTACACCATCCGCTCTCGTGAATGTTTTAGTAGCAGAGGTTGTGCAAATTATATCCTGGACCCACTGCTAATAATGGTAAACATACATTAGTTCAAGAAGGGTTATTGAAATATGCAATAACATACTGGAAAAACACCCAAGTTAGTTGGGTATGCACCATGTTAGTTCCCAATTGTTGTGAATACTCAAGAAAGTGCGCAAGCAAGGCTTCTGGTTGAGATGGAAAGGGTTTGGTATTAGTGAAGGTTTTACGCGCCATATTATCGGTGTTAGGAGATGAATCCGCATAAAAAAATTGTGTTGTGAGGATACTTCTTAATATTGTTTGCGAACAATTAGTATTAATAAGTAGAGACAATCTTTACTGGCTGCACAAAACAGTCTTGCAATTTACGCGATTTGCATGGGTTTTTCTATAATAAAAAAAGGCGCAACATTTAGTCTACTAAGAGAAACTCTAATTTTAGTTTCTCTAATTAATACACGGATTTCTGGCTGACATGCCATATGCGCTGTGTTTTCCAAAATCAGCTAGCAAACTTCTAGAGTTTTGGTAATATTAGGAATCAATGTATTTAGATTAACAGATTTCTACTGATTTCTTTTTCTTAATACTTCAAGAGGCACGCCTTCATATCTCATCATAATAAGTCTACAGATTAGAGAAAAATGGGTTATATTTAAAAGTTTAAAATTCTCTGGATACTTAAACGACACAAAAAACCAAAAACATAAATCACTTTGTAAAAGAAATCACCCTGATGGTAGTACTATAAAGCAAGATCCACAACTTACATTCCATGAGAGACTCACATAAAGAAAATCTCACGCTCAGAGCACCAATCCATCACCATCTAAACCCTATAAAATCCAATAAGGTAGCAAAATCAAAATTTAGTTTACCAGACTTAGTTAAACGCGGCTAAATTGTTCTAGATTATTTGCTCTCTAGATTTGTCTAGAGAATGTTTTCTTAATTTACACATTACAAATTACATGTTCCCGGTCAAACAAACAAATCCTCATATTTAACTCCATTTGGCAAGCACAACATTGAGTCAAAATCAAAATACATGATATCAGTTAACACATTAACTTACAATTTTCTATGTTTTGAGGATGTCAAAGCCACTATCATTTATACAAGTCGAAGTGAAACGTACTCTGGTCTCATTAAGAAATGGAAAAACGGGTGAGTAAATCGGAGGATGTGGTAACCGGTAACGCTTGGAATTGATGTTCCATAAAAGAAAGCATTTCACCATTACTCCCTGTATTTAATAACCGCCTCATCCTTGTGACACTTTCTAATAACGAGTGTAGTGTATACCGTACGCTGTAAACCGCCAAACCAATACCCAATGAGCATCCCCCAGTTTGTGTTGATGTCTCGAGTGTTTTCGTGGAAAACATGTAGCATGTTGTTGTTGTCTGGAAAGTTGAGCTTGGGAGACTTTCCGGCTCGGTGGTGACCTTCAACGGTCGAGATTTTGCATCTTAAAAGGAAGGTAGCCGTTGATTATTGCAATCTTTTGTTTGGTAGCCAGTGGCATGAAAGTATGATCAGTATGGATTTAATATGTCCCAGTTTAGGAGCGGCCAAAAGTTAGGGTTTTGGCTTTGTTTAGGCGCGACCAAACTAGGGCCAAAGGCTGCCATGCGTTAGCTGGTAACCTTGGACAGCTAATATCTGCATCTTAGATGAAAAAGTGGTCGTTCATTGTTGCAGGCATTCGTTTCAGTAGCCGCATAGGAAAGGCCGGCATGGTATGGCGCGGAAAGGTGGTTGGCATGCCATTGGCACATGTGGCATGGCATGCCTTTGCGAGGTTTGGCGTGGACACAACTAGGGTTTTGGGCCAAAGGTTACCATGCGTTGTTTGGCGACCTTGGACGGCTAGGATTTGCATCTAGGATGGAAGGGTGGTCGTTGATCGTCGCATGACTTCGTTTTGGTAGCCGCATGGTATGGCGCGGCAAGGTGGTTGGCATGCCATTGGCACATGTGGAATGGCATGCCTTGGCGCGGTTTGGCGTGGCCAAAACTAGGGTTTTGGGCCAAAGGTTACCATGCGTTGTTTGGCGACCTTGGACGGCTAGGATTTGAATCTAGGATGTAAGGGTTGTCGTTGATCATCGCACGCCTTCGTTTTGGTAGCCGCAAAGGGAAGGTCGTCATGGTGTGGCGCGGCAAGGTGGTTGGCATGCCATTGGCACATATGGCATACCTTGGCGCGGTTTGGCGTGGCCAAAACTAGGGCGTTGTTTGGCGACCTTGGACGGCTAGAATTTTCATCCAGGATGGAAGGGTGGTCGTTGATCGTCGCACGCCTTCGTTTTGGTAGCCGTATGGGGAAGGTCGGCATGGTATGGCGCGACAAGGTGGTTGGCATGCCATTGGCACATGTGGCATGGCATCCTTGGCGTGGTTTGGCGTGGCCAAAACTAGGGTTTTGGGCCAAAGATTACCATGCGTTGTTTGGCGACCTTGGACGGCTAGGATTTGCATCTAAGATGGAAGGGTGGTCGTTGATCGTCGCACGCCTTCGTTTTGGTAGCCGCATAGGGAAGGCTGGCGTGGTGGGGCAAAGGCCAATGGCGCGGATGGCTTGGCATAGTGGGGCCAAGGGTTTGGTACGATCGGCTTGGGATGGTGGGGCCAAGGCAAGGTGTGGTTGGCTTGGCATGGTGGGGCCAAGGGTTTGGCATGCCATTGGCGCATGGTGCGGATAGCATGGTTGAGGCCAAGGCAAGGCGCGGTTGGCTTGGCATGGTGGGGCCAAGGGTTTGGCATGCCATTGGCGCATGGTGCGGCTAGCATGGTTGGGGCCAAGGAAAGGTGCAGTTGGCTTGGCATGGTGGGGCCAAGGGTTTGGCATGCCATTGGCGCATGGTGCGGATAGCATGGTTGGGGCAAAGGCAAGGCGCGGTTGGCTTGGCATGGTGGGGCCAAGGGTTTGACATGCCATTGGCGCATGGTTGGTGCCAAGGCAAGGTGCGGTTGGCTTGGTATGGTGGGGCCAAGGGTTTGGCATGCCATTGGCACATGGTGCAGCTAGTATGGTTGGCATGCCTTGGCGCGGTAGACGTGGCTGGCATGGTTTGCCATTGGCACAGTGGTACGTCTGGCATGGTTGGCATGCCTTGGCGCGGTAGACGTGGCTGGCATGGTTTGCCATTGGCACAGTGGTGCGGCTGGCATGATTGGCATGCCTTGGCGCGGAGATGTGGCTGGCATGGTTTTCCATAGGCACAGTGGTGCGGCTGGCATGGTTGGCATGCCTTGGCGCGGAGATGTGGCTGGCATGGTTTGTCATTGGCATAGTGGTGCGGCTGGCATGGTTGGCATGCCTTGGCGTGGAGATGTGGCTGGCATGGTTTTCCATTGGCACAGTGGTGCGGCTGGCATGGTTGGCATGCCTTGGCGCGGTAGCATGAGAATTAGGGTTTGTTATGTACGAAGATGATGTCGGTCAATACTAAGGGTTCTGCCGTGGAACATGAAACATGTATATAAAAAAAAGGTACCCTGGTAATTCTTACGTAGGTATTTTGAATGATTCAATAAATGCGCTAGTGGTCGTAGTGACGTCATGTCAGATGTAAGGTTTTACGATTTTAACTCTAAGCTAAAAACCACCATCAACACCTACATCACTACTTTCTTCAGTCGGGCATTTCCACAGATATAGAAGTGCAGTTCTGAATGTGTAAAATTTCAGAACCGCCATTACCCATTCATTTTACATAATAGTAATACTTATTACTGCTTTAGCATGACTAACCACCAATCTTATTCTTCTATTGTTCTCCTATGAAGAAAGTATTTTGTGGGAGAAAAAATTGATAACAGAAAAAGTACAGTGATTCTTCTTCGTTAGAGAATGTTGTTCTATTAATGAAGAAAACATTAATAAAAACCGATACTAGTGAGTATCATGTTCTTCTTCGACTCCCAAAATAGAATACTTAGTTTAGTGTTTTGGTATACACATTTGATGGCCTCGGAGTTGTTTACCAATACAATCAAATATATCAATCAAATAAAAATCTAAAGAAAAATTATTCAGACTAAGATAGTAGTTACCCAGTATTCTTTAGAGAGTATGTTGTTGGACTTAGCAAAAGTAAAATAAAATTGAGAGAATATGTTGAAAAAAGAAACGAAAAAACCTGGGAAGATGACAACCTATCTTGAGATTTATGTAGTAACATTTAAGGGGTCACGTACGTCAAAAATTGAGTATTAGGTATGAGTCTAAGGGATTGAATGTTGTAAATAATGGCTTTTGATAATGGCTTGTGTAACCGGCGAACAATGGAGTTAATAAATTTTGCAATCGAAGAGGAGAATGACCGAAATAAGTGATCTCACCCGTCGGATTAGGGCTTAGGAAGGGGCTTCGATTCCAGCCACGATTTGTCTTTTCCATTCAGAGAAAAGTAAGAGTCGTTGATAGCTCTAAAATGCACATTTACAACCATTAGATGTATAGTAAACCATTTGTTTTTTTAAGATAGATGTTCTTCAAAGCAATATTTGATAAGATATGGTATTGAAAGACCAAAAGAGAGAGTTTGCTGGAAAAAAGAGTCCTACATAAAGGAAATAATTAAAATAATATAAAAAGGGGGAAAGAGGGTACCGCCAAGAACCGCGGCATTGCCGTCCGGCCTTGTGGGCACCACCCATGCGCTTTCCTTTTATTATTATTATTATTATTATTATTATTTCTCAGCAGAATTATTATTATTATTATTATTATTATTATTTGTTTACCTTTCCTCTTTGGATCATCTTTTGTTCTTTAGACCATATTTTGCTCTTTAGAGCATCATTGTTATGTATACCCATGTAATTTTCTCAGGGCTAACCGGTGGTGGCCCATATATAAAGGAGAATTTTCACCATTAATTTATAAAATTCTGCTGAGAAAAGCTATAAATCGAAGTAGTGACATATTTTGGTGAAAATAGAATATCTTCTAGGAATTTAGTTGATGAATATAACACTAGAATTAATTAATTGGTCGCTCTGTACTAGTGGACAATCTATCTAGGATCATTTTTATTGGTTCGAGAACGAGGTACAATAGTCGAAGCACCACACAGATTCTGAATGTATATTCTGCATAATGATGAAACATCTGGGGAGTGTTGCAACAAGTACCCGTAGTGTTTTGAAGTCTCAATAGAGTGAGTTTTGAATACATAAGTAAGCACTAAGTCGTACAATATAAATAATAAAATAATATAGAATATTGAAAACTCATTCGGGCGAGTCTCTAATATTATCATAGATATTTATGCTTTCAAGAGGTTACATGATCAGTCTGAGATGCCTGTAATAATGATTTTATTTCAACTCTCTTGCGAAATGTAAAACATGGATTTCATACTTCTGATGTCGTGTCAGAGACATATTTTATCCTCATTTTTTTACAGCTGAGTAGAGGTGATTTGTCGATTTTAGCCTTCGTCAAAAATCCACCATCAACATGAGACTATTTCAGATGGGTCAGTTTTTTCTGTTATTTGGAAATTGAAGTGCCCACGTAAAATTGGTTTCTTCTTGTGGCTCATAAATGGCGCACTCCCAACAAGGAAACTTTTCAGAAGAAGTGATGTTCCAAATGGGTGTTTATTCTGTAATGCTTATAGCTTATTGTTCCCATTTGCTTTCGCATTGTGGTTTCTAAGACAAATTTAAGAGAAGGTTCCGAGCAAGTTGGGGTGGTTCTTTTCTATGCCGATGAATATTGTGTTTTTTTTACATACTTGGAAATTGTTGCGGCATAGTAAGACAAGTACCACAACATGGATTTTGTGGAGTATTTGGACGGAAAGAAAAGCAAGAGTTTTCTCAGAAAAAGGAGTAATGTGAATCACGCAATGTATTGTTTGTTTTCTTGGGCTCTTGGAATCAAAGACTACGATTTTCGTTAAGTTTTTCTGAAGTGATGAAAGAGCGGTGTAAAATTTATTTTGATCCCCAATGAGATAGGTAGTATGTTACCATCTTAGTTTTGTGTTTTTTTTGTAACCTTGGTTGAGGTGGTATAATCCTATTAATTTGTTAGACCCTATCTTTTTCAATCTATATAAAAAAATGTTGATCAAAGAAAAAGGAAAAAAATCTCTCCTTTCCTGCCATAAAATTGACAAGGATGATGAGAATTAGGTTTCTCATAAATTAAACCACTAAAAGATCAATCAAGACCACGTATTTAAACTTATCATCAATAATGATTTTACTTTCTCGCAACTTAGTTTTTTTCACCGAGAAGAGATTTAGTGTATTTTTATTTTCTCGCACAAGTAGACCACAACCAATCTTCCATGTGTCGATTAAGTGCAAGTCCAAAAACGAAAATAAAATAAAATTGTCTTTGGAAATATTAACCCCTCTAAGGGCTAACCACTTTGAATATGTATATCAATGCTTATACAACAGTAGTGTTTGGTGAGTCACGGGACTGCTGGGATTTATTCATTTTTCTAACTGATGGCTATGATATTTTCTCCCTCTCTTAGCTTCATCCAAGATCTATAGATCTGGTGTTTTCTTTTATTTACCATTATGTTTAATCAATTTGTTGTAATCATATGAATTCATATGAATCTAACTGATGGCTATGATACTTACTCCAGCGATTGAATTCATATGAATGTTAATTTTCGCTGAAGTATTTGACCCTTTGTATTCCAGAAACTCCCTTGGTATTATCTCTCATAAATGAATCTCAATCGAGTCCAATCGTGCAATAGTTTCTATCAATTAATACCCAGAGATAAAACAACAAACTGTACACAGGTAAATGTTCATGAAAATAAATCTATATGAGATGCAAATTCTCAGACACCATTGCTCATCATCAGACCTGCCCTGTTACGAAGTTGTTCATGTTTGGTTTATACAATGGCCATTGGTGAAACCATTGTAATCTCAACCAGATGAAATCATACCACTCATCCTCGAATCTAAACCTAAAAAATATTGTGTTATCATTATCATTTTCCCCAAAGAAATTAACCTCAGTAGCAGAAAACTCATATGATGCTCGACCAACTCAAAGGAAACAGTTGGTTTTCTACTTTTCTCTTAGTCCAGCTTTTGATTACATCCCAAACTTTTGACCCGGTAAGAATCACTTGGGGACATTTGAAAATTATATCTAGATGTGGATATTTCGAAATTGTGTGTTAAAAACCTAATATCATGAACTATTGGGAAATTTGATGTAGTCTCAGCTGTTATTGAATTTCAAAACCTAACTTGAATGAGATGATCATTATTTTTTCTAGGAATATTTTCTGGATGAAAAAGTTGCAGTTGAAGAGGATGAAACTGTTCTGGGATCGATTTTATCAATAAAAGGTACTAATTATCAGTTCCATCCATCTCCCGGTTCAATCTAAGTTTTAAATACAAAAACAAAAAGGGTGAATGGATACAATACCATAAACAATCATCTATATGGCCTGGATTAAAATGGGAAATAGAAGATATGAAAGAGGGCAGCAGATGGATGGTGGGAGATGGAAATAGCATTTCAGTATGGAGGGACAAATGGATCAAAGAGTATGCCTTAATTGATAGACATGATGCAGATGAATATATTTTACAAAATGCTGAGCTTAAGATAAAAGATCTTATACACAATGGTGAATGGAAAATTTCAGAACCACTTTTGAACTATTTTGATGTCAGTGAATTACCAGTATTGATGAATGGCAAAAACAAACAAGTGTGGACTGAAGATATATCTTGAGTATTTTCAGTAGCTAATGCTACTCAAAGAATAAGGAGAAAATACCCAACTGTGAATTGGGAAAAAATAATATGGAATCCCAGTGTGCATCCATATACTTCAAGCTACTTATGGAAGATTTTGAGAGGTGCCTGTGCAACTGAAGAAGCTGTCAGAAAAAGGATTCTTAACAGTGTCAAAATGCTACCTCTATGGAAACAATCAAGATAGAATGGATCATATTCTGCGGTCTTGTACTTTTAGTGAAAAAATATGACATTGGCTAAGTGGAATATTTCACTGTGCAATTCCAAGAAGTTTTGAAGAGGTCATTGAGGTGGCCAAAGGAAAGAGCTCTGCAGTCAAGGAAGTGTGGTATAATAGTACTTTCAACACAATGGTGGAACTCTGGTTTGTGAGAAACTTTGTGATTCATGAAGCAGAGATACCTAATGTGGAGAAATTTAAACAAAGAATAATCATAATTACAGGGGATTGTAGAGCAAGAACGAAGGATGAAATATGGGGGACAATGTATGATCTACAAATACTGCAATTTTTTGGAATCTCTGGAATTAGAACTAAAAATACAAGGGTTGTACAATGCTATTTCATACTGCCAAAACAAAATCAGGTTCTAATTTGTTGTGATGGGGCTTCCAAAGGTAATCCAGGGTGTGTTGGCTTAGGTTTTGTTGCAAGAACTAGTTCTGGTGCATTATTGGAGATGCTTCAGGAGGTTTGGGAGTAGCAACTAATTATCTGGCTGAGGTAATGGCTCTTATAGTGGCAGGGGAATGGGATGTAAGTAAAAACTTCACTGCGGTATGCTTTCAATTAGACTCAAATGCAGTTTTGATTGCTTTCTCAATATATAAAATGCCATGGGTTGTAAGAAGTAGATGGGAAAGGATTAGAAATAAGATCCCTGAAATATGTTTTCGACATGCATATAGAGAAATAAACTTTTCTGCGGATAAGATGGCAAAGAAGGGAGCACTTCTAAACAGAGGAGAGATCAACTACTTTGATACAAAGCCTTCATGTCTTGGAAGTATGGAGAATGAACAAGATATTTACTTTAGGTTTACTTGATAAGTCTATATAAGCACTATTTCTTCATTTTTTTGTTGCTTTCTTTGGTAAAACTTGTCAAAAATCTTGGCAGTTTTTTTTGTATTGTGAATTATCTTGATTAATAAAATTCAATGATTTAGAAAAAAAAAAATCTAATTTCATTCCAATTGATGTATAGACTGTGAGTTCTGAACTATTATTCTATCAAAACCATGTATAAAGTAATTCCAGTTGGCGACATCCAATCATATTACATCGTTTATATTTCACTTATTTCGAGTGAATAATGTGGATTTCTGTTGTGGGTGATGTCCATGAACAAGTTATATGGATGCATTTTAATTTTCGCAATCGATACGTGGAGCATAGGTTGCATATTTGCAAAACCTCTTACATGAAAACCATTTTTTTACTGTGAAGAACGGTGCATCAATTGGAGCTCATGATTGATTTTCTTGGTATACCTTTTTTACCGAATCGTGGTGCAAGGGTTACTACTAGATGGCTGCTGCAGCAGTGGGAGGCTGACAAAAAAAAACGGACATGCCGGCAGCACATTTTGTCGCTAGAATATTTCTTTACATAGAAAACATAATAAATAGCACTTGATAATTGCTTAATTTGCTCCTTTTTTTTTGGCATCGTTTTGGGAGCCCAAGATGTTCACTGGATTCCCAAAACATAAATAATTTTTATTATTTTCTCAAAATTTTCATTTTCTTTTTTAAGATCAGCTCATACGAAATCATAATTACTTTGATCAGTGTAAACCATTGCAGAGTTGCAATGCTCCATATTTATATGTATAATTATGTACTCAAAGTACTAATCATAATTGGACACTAAAAAGTAAAAATAGAACCTACATAGCATGGCGAATAGCACTTTGTAATATTAACAAAGAGTGTAATTCATTTGACTTCGCATTGAGACTGAGAGTTTTTAATAATCCAAACCAAACAGACTTCGATTTTAATCCCATAGAAGTGCAAAAATCTCAAGTGCACGACAACATGACAGTTGATTGAGTCACGTGGATGAAACAGGTGTCATAGTAGTTAACACCGGAGGCCAAATGAACCGCATGGGTACACGTGTTGTTTGCAAGGATTTCTTCGTTATAGAACTTCTCATCCTCATCTAACTCATAAGCTTCCTCACATTTACATTTCCCTAACCATATCACATATCAATGCGTAAAAATGTCACTCTTTATGAGTTCTCTTACCTGAACTTAAGAACCCAGGTTAACATATAGCCAAAATTAGGGCTGTCAATGGGTACCTATTATCCGGATCCAGAACCGGACCCGGTATATTTGGGTCCGGTTCCGGGTCCTAAAGTTGGACCCATTAGCTACTTAGGACCCGGCGGGTAATTACCCGATTGGACCCAAATTTAAACGGGTCCAAACGGGTAATACCCGTTGGGTATCCGCGGGTATCGGGTACCCGTTTATTCATTCTTTTATTCATGTTTTTAGCAAAATTACAAGTATTTTTGCTAGTTTTAGCTTTGATATTTTACTCATTTAAATTTTTTCTCTTACATTTAACCTTTATTTAGTACATTAATAAGAAATAATAATAAATTTTTATAAAAATTACTTAAATTCAAGCCAAAAAGAGAAATATATTAAGTTTTTGAGGTTTTTTAAATAGTTTTATTAAGACCCAATGGGTACCCGGAACCGACGGGTACCCGGGTATTTAAACGGGTCCGGTTCTGGGTCCACAAGTTTAGTAACCGGACCCGAAACCGTTAGGAACCGGACCCGACCATTATAAGTAGGGTCTGGGTCCGGTCCGGGTCTAGTGATACTCGGGAGGACCCGGACCCGTTGACACCCCTAGCCAAAATGTTAATCAAAGTAGCATCATCAGGTTGCAACCAACTCTCTCCATGCGATCATACAAACTAAAAGCCTCTTTAGCGAATCCTTTTTTCGCAACCCAAATATAATCATAGTTCATGGTAATAACAAGAGTATTTAGTTTTTCACTTCTGTGCATATGACCTGCACACAGTTCTTTCTTATTTTTGTGCATATGTTCTACACATAATCTTTATTTGTTTGTGTGGTTGTGATCTCCACACGTATGTGGCTTCTGTTATTTTCTTGTCAGAGTCTGTGTATATTTAATACAGTGTACGAACTCTTGTTTGGTAATGAAGAACACAGTTATTCTTTCTCTGAATACTACTATGGTATCAGAGCAAAATCGATCTAATCTTTCATTCTTCTGCTCGATTCTGATCTTCATATTCTTCAATCTTCGTCTTCATCTTCTTGCTTCTTTCAGTACAAACATTCAATTCTTTCTGATATCTCCTTTTAGATCTTATTCTCATAATTTTCTTGATTCTTTCTTTAATATTCTTTGATCTTCATAATGGAAAATCCAACAGCTCATTCAATTTCTAGGGTTCCATTTAATCAATTAACAAGTATTGTTCAATTAAAACTCAGAGATGATAATTTTCTTATCTGAAAGGCTTTAATGTTACATGTGATTCGAAAATTCAAGATAATGAAATATCTTGATGGTTCTTCTGAGTGTCCATCGCAATTCACCAATTGTACTAATGCAAATAATGGAGTTGAGAATCCATTACACACGGATTGGATGGATGAGATGCGACGATTATGATGTGGATCACCTCAACAATCTCAGACACTATCATCTCTTATTTTACTACTGCAACATCTTCCTATGAACTTTAGAAAGGTATTTCCGATCAATTTGCTCGACTTTCTTCTACTCATTCTATACAATTACGAACAAAGCTTATGAATATCAAGAAAGGAAATTCTACTATTGCTGCCTACACTAATGAAATCAAGACTATTACTGATCAATTGGATGCTACTGGATATGTTATTTCTGATGATGAAATTGTAGTTGTTACTTTAGGAGGATTGACTGCTGATTATAATTCTTTTGCTACATTTATGAGAATGAGAACTCCTCCTGTATCTAGTCTTGAATTGCATAATTTTCTCCTTCGTGAAGAATTGGTCATTAACAGTAAAATTGCAAGTTCTTCCATTGAGTCTACTAATAGAGCATTCTATACTTCTGGTCCTAATAATGGTAGAGGAAGTTCAAGAGGATTTCACAGGGGAAGTCGTAATTCTAATTCTGGTAGAGGTTTTGGTAGAGGTGCTGGTATTCTACCTTCTCCACCAACTACAACATCAAATTCTTATCCTACTTCTGTGCCAAGACCACCTTCCTTTGCTTCTACATCTATTTCTTCAGGGGAGAGACCAACTTGTCAAATATGTCATAAATATGGTCATGCTGCTGATGAATGTTGGAACAGGATGAATTTCTCTTATCAAGGAAGAAATCCTCCAAGAAATTTACAGGCTATGCTTTCATCTGCAAATATAATGGGTCAAAATTCTTGGTATGTGGATACAGGAGCAACACATCATTTAACTGCTAATGCTGCCAATATTGCTTCTAGTTCTTCTTATGGAGGTTGTGACTCTGTCACTACAACTAATGGTGAAGTTATGAAAATTATTAAAACTGGTTCTTCTTTGGTGCAAGTACCTAATAACAACTTTACTCTCAAAGACATACTTCATGTTCCTCTAGCTTCACAGAACTTAATTTCAGTTCATAAATTTACTAGAGATAACAATTGTTCTCTGACTTTCATTTCAAATGACTTTACTATTAAGGATGTGAGGTCAGGAGGGATTCTTTTTCAAGGTCCCGGTAAGAATGGACTTTATCCTCTACAGGGAAACATTGCTTCACCGCTCTCTTCAACATCTTTTTCATGTCATAAAGCTTCTTCAACAATTTGTCATATAAGATTAGCTCACCCATCTTTTCAATCTTTAAGTAGGCTATCTAGGATACTTAATATTTCGGAAAAATGTCTTACTTGTACTGAGTGTCAACTATGTAGAATTCATAAGCAACCTTTTCATATTACAATGTCTGTAACTACAGCTCCTTTGCAATTACTTCACATGGATATATGGAGTCCTGCACCAGTTATGTATGTAAATGGATTCAGATATTATGTCAATATAATTGATGACTTTACAAAATTTTGTTGGATCTATCATTTGACTCTTAAATCTGATTTCAAGACTACTTTTAATAACTTCAAATTTTATATAGAAAATCAGTTAAATTTACACATCAAGGTTATAAGGACTGATGGAGGAGGAGAATTTGTTAATCATGCTCTCAAGAAAGTATTTACTTAATAGTGGTATCTCTCATGAAATTTCTTGTCCACACACATCTGAACAGAATGGTGTGGTTGAATCAAAACATAAACATCTCTTAGAGATTACAAGAAATTTCTTATATCAAGCTAATTTTCCCTTTGAGTTCTGGTTTGATGCTTTATCAACTACAAATTATGTCATCAACAGATTACCCACAAGATCACTATCTTTTTCAACTCTTTTTCAGTCTCTGTTCAACAAAGCACCAGATTATTTCTTTCTCAAGTCTTTTGGTTGTTTGTGTTTTCCTTGGTTGAAACCTTACACTCATAACAAACTACAACCTAGAAGTGTGCAATGTATTTTTCTTGGTTATAGTTCACAACACAAGGGTTACAGGTGTTTAGATCCATCTACTGAAAAGTGTTTGTTTCTAGACATGTTGCTTTTCATGAAGAAACTTTTCCTTATACAACACTTTCTAAACACGGTTCTTCTAATTCTCCAATATTTTTAGATTTTCCAAGAGCTTCTGATACTATGGATACTTCTACAGATATTACAGATACTTCTACACTCAGTGATAATAACAATACTTCTACAACTACTACTTCTGCTACTTTGGATACTTCTGATACTTTAGTTCATATTTCTGATACTTCATCTACAACAAAAACATCAACTTCTATTGATACATCTTTGAATAGTCATCAAATGCTTACAAGATCAAAAGTTGGTACTTTCAAACCAAAGGTATTCTTCTCTACAAAATATGCATCGTCTGCTTCTCATATATCTCATTTTAATCATATTACTCCTACATGCTATACTCAAGATGCTAAAATTCCAGTTTGGTTGAAAGCTAAGCAAACAGAAAATACAGCTTTACAAGAAGCTGGTACTTGGTCAAAAGTGCCACCTGATCATACTCAACATGTAGTAGGATTCAAATGGGTTTTTAAAATAAAATACAAACCAGATGGTACTATAGAGAGACATAAAGCTAGATTAGTAGCTAAGGGATTTAATCAAGTTGAAGGCTTTGATTTCACTGAAACTTTCAGTCCTGTTGTGAAACCTACAACTATTAGACTTGTGCTTTCTCTAGCTATTAATTTTTATTGGAATATTAAACAATTAGATGTAAATAATGCTTTTCTACATGGAGATTTAAAAGAAGAAGTTTACATGAAACAACCTCCTGGTTTTGAAGATAAAGATCATCCTGATTATGTCTGCAAATTACATAAATCCTTATATGGTCTTAAGCAAGCTCCTAGAGCTTGGTATGAAAAGCTCATGGATGCTCTCATTACTGTTGATTTTATTCCTTCACAGGAAGATTCTTCATTGTTTGTTCAGAATTTAGGCTCTAAACTCACTATTATACTAGTGTATGTTGATGTATATCATCATCACAGGGAATAACTCAGATCATTGTGACTTTATTATTGCTTATCTATGCACTCAATTTCCAGTGAAGGATCTAGGAGCACTACACTACTTCTTAGGTCTTGAGGTTAAAAGGAACAACAAAGGTCTTTTTCTAAGTCAAACAAAGTATGCTCTTGACTTATTGGGGAAGACAAATCTAGTTGGTATCAAACCATGTTCTACTCCTTATTCTAGCTCTCAAAGACTGAGTGCTACTGATGGTGACATTTTATCTAATCCAACAGAGTATAGATCTATTGTAGGTTCTTTGCAATATTTAACTTGGACAAGACCTGAACTATGCTTTTCAGTGAATCAAATATGTCAATTCATGCACTCTCCAACCACAACTCACTTAAAAGCTGCAAAAAGAGTACTCAGGTATGTCAAGGGTACTATTGATCATGGTCTTCTTTTCACTAAAGGCTTCACTGCTCTTCAAGGTTTTTCAGATGCAGACTGGTCAGGTAATCCTGATGACAGAAAATCAACTAGTGGTTACTGCATATTTTTTGGTGACAATCCTATTAGTTGGTCAGCCAATAAGCAAGCAACCATTTCAAGGTCAAGTACCGAAGCTGAATGCAGGTATTTGGCATCCACTGCAGCTGAAGTTGTTTGGTTATGCAATCTTCTCAGGGATTTACACATCTTTCTGCCTAACTCTCCTACTATAGCTTGTGATAATAAAATCTCCATATCCTTGGCTTCTAATCCTATTTTTCACAGCAGGATGAAACACATGGCTTTAGATTTTCATTTTATTAGAGAATTAGTTCAATCTAAGTCTCTACAGGTCATCTATCTGTCAACACTGGAGCAGGCAGCTGGCATATTCACCAAAGGCCTTGCAACACCACGTTTTGAGTTTCTCAAATCAAAACTGAAGGTCTTAACACCCCTTCATTTTTTTTTAATTTTTTTTTTTTGGGGTGCATATGACCTGCATGGAACAAAAAAATTTCTGTGTATATGTTCTACACACAATCTTTATTTGTTTGTGTGGTTGTGATCTCCACAGTGTGTGACTTCTGTTATTTTCTTGTCGGACTCTGTGTGTATTTAACACAGTGTACGAACTCTTGTTTGGTAATGAAGAACACAATTATTCTTTCTCTCACTACTACTACATGAAACAAAATTCTCGATAGCTAGACATTTTATCTAACAAAAATTTCGGTATCTTGGTACCACCAATTTTACGGCATGTAAGATTAACTGATAAGGAAGGTTAAGTTTGAAAAAGAGAGCAGAAAAAAGGTTTGATACTGGTCTGGTTTGGATCAAATTTGATGAAATATGATTAGGTAAAATGGAAAATCAAATGAAAGCATTAGTCGGTGAGTATAAACAAAATGGGTAGCAGATGCGTTCTTGGGTGAAGTTAAATTAAAGAGAATGGGACGAATGGATATTTGTGAATGTTGTTTGGGTCAGAATAAAGGGTCGGTTAATCAGATCCATACCCGTCGTCTTCAAAACCGTGAAATATCCTAATCGACTGTGTTTTTCTCTGTTTTTGCAGGCAAATTTCAATTAAATCCGAGTTTTATCTAGATTCAGTCAACAATTAGACTAAATTATTGAAATGGATACTCGTATTGTTTTTATTTAAATGAAATATGAAGGAGATTTTGCTGTTACTAATCATTTACGTAAATTTGTTCAAATTGGAAGTTGAATTTTTTTCCATTTAGAACAAAAACGAACTGAAATTAATCGATTAAGATCGATCTGATGTTTAGTTTCAGTAACTATGAACATATAATTTGTTTGTTTGATTATGTTGGATGGAAATCTGTAATCAATTTGTTTGATTATATAAAATTATATCTCAATTTGATGAGATTGTGATATTGGAAAATCTGATTTTAAATTCTCTGCACAAACATTGTGATGGACAGATGCATATTTTTCATCATATAGAAGGCCTCCTTTTGGTCGGCCGATTATCTTCAATATATTACTTTTGATTCTTCTTCTTTTCCGAAAGAGATATTACCTTTGCTTTGCAGTTCCCTCACGGAAAGAAAATTTCAATGTACAAAACTTACTATCTAATTCTACTAATTTATTTTGTGCTTTATGCTGATTTCATGTTAATTTTTACAATGTCTGCAGAATCTAAATAGAAGGTTGGAAGATATTTGAGTGGAATATGGAAGAAAACTCAATCCAATTTCATGCAGAAGTTCCCTAAAGTGGATCCATCCTTCTGAATCCGGTTAATGATTAATGTTTGGTGCAAGTAGTATCAAAACACATGTAATATGTTGATATTCAAACAGTCAATGCTGGCCATGGATGCTTTTACTGGAGCTATTTGGTTTGTGTAGGAAAAGATTTTCCATCTTTTAATTTATCTTTAAATATTCAGTTTGATTGTTTAAGGGTTGGGTTCTTCGATTTGATTGCTATATTATCAAGACACGTTAAATTCCTAGATGAAGCACATTCAACTTTTTCTTTTGTTTTCTCTGTCAGTAAAAGCAAATCCTCACTGGATCATGCAAATATAATCACCCATTGAATACCTTCTACATTTATTACTAACAAATCATTCCCTATACTAAACTTCTTTACATGCATTAAAGCTTGGGATTATTTGCTTTTCATATTTTTTATTTCTGCACAGTATCTTAAGTATGTCCTGGCTTCAAGCCTACTGATATCTGCGCCTGGAAAACATGCATCAAAGAGAAGTTTTCATGAAAGTTCTAAATATTATCAAGACACGGCCAGTAGATATATTGCGACCTCAGGGTTAACCGGTTAACCCGTTTTGTAAACCTGTGACTATTAATTACGTGTTTCCCAAGATTATTACTCTTTTTTTCTTATTCTCAAACTCACTATGTGTAGGATATCGCTTAGATGGCTGCTTCAGCCTCCGCATGATAGGTAGCTTCGATGCGACGTTGCGTGAGAATACATCCTGGATGTAACCTCGACTATCTTGAGATACTCATACTGACATGTTTGTCAGGTACCAAACCTTGAGGCACATGCAGTTAGAATCTCGACTACAAAATGCGCTTCCATTTCTGAATGAACAAAAACGGTTCTTTTTCAACTAACTAAAACTTCAATTTCCAGGGAACAATGATGCAACGATATTTTTCATCCTATGTGCATATGTGAAGGTTGGTGTTGAGGCTTTGGGAGAAGACTGTAGATTGTATATAGATGAGTAAGGTCGGTTTTTATTAGGAAATAGTCCATATTTGAGTCATGTATTTTAGGAAATCTAGATACATGACTCAAATATAGACTATTTCCTAATATGGTATCAGAGAATGGGACATCCGACGTAGAAAGTATTACAAAAGATACCAGTTGTGAGTAGGTTAGTCAGGAAGAATACTAATGCTTGGTCTCAAGAGCTTGGTTAAAACCCTAACCCTAAATTTTTCAAGTTCTCTTATAAGCGATGGGAGAAGGAGATGGAACAAACTCATCAGGTGGAACAAAGGGAAAAGACATAGTCTATGATTCGCCGAAGAAAACTCCGGTATATCATCTTGGATCAAGTGATGGTCCTGATACTTTAATTACTCCGATTACTTTGAAAGGCACAAATTATGATAAATGCCCTAGAGCCATTAGAAGATCTTTGATAGCTAAGAGGAAGTTTTATTTTGTTGATGGTACTATTAAACAACCTGAAGACCCTGACCAGTTGGAGGAATGGATTGATGTCCATTTAATGGTGGTTTCCTGGATTAATAACACGCTGGATTCTTCAATCAGATCCATGTTAGGAGATTATGATGATGCGAGTCTTCTATGGACATACTTGAAGAAGATATTTTGTGTTGTCAGCGGCACAAGAATTTGTCAACTAAAATCTTCTTTGAGTGAGTGTAAACAATGGAAGTCTGAGAATGTTGTTGTCTATTATGGAAGATTAAACAAAATCTGGGATGAGCTGGTGATATATATGAAAATACCACAATGTCAGTGTGGTCTTTGTACCCGTAACATTGCAACTCAGGTAACTAGCTTACGAGAAAAAGATTATCTCCACTATTTTTTGATTGGCCTGGACGGTATGTATAGCTCACTGCGTGAACAATTTCTACCACGGGATCCTTTACCAACTATTGATGTTGCGTACCAAACTGTGGTGAACTCTGAGATATTAAGAATATGAGATGGTCTTCTATCCAAAGAAGTGCAGGAGAATGTGATGGCGTTTAAAGTGCAACCTGATCAGACTGCAACTACAAGCACTTATGATGTTACAAAGTTTTGTAAGCACTGTAACAGAGTTGGACATGCTGAAGATGGGGGTTCCTGAATGGTGGGTTAAAAGATCTCGTGGTGGTAGAGGATCTGTTAGAGGCGGCAGAACTGGTGGTAGAGGTCGAGGTAATTATGTGCCTGGCAGAGGTGGAAGAGGATATGGCAACACCAATACGGTGCATGTAAATAATCTGAATGTACCAGCAGCACGGCAATATAGTGGTACTACACCTGCATATGGAGCTGGCTTGGTTGGCGTAACGGAGACTCAGCTTCAACAAGTGATGGACTATTTGAGTTCAAACAAATCAAAATTACAATTGCAAGGTAAACAAAATCGTACTTCCTGGATTGTGGATACAAGGGCTACGAATCATGTCACATGTAACATTGATGACATGATATAAGTAAAAGAAATTACGACATGCTCAGTAGGCTTGCCAGATGGAAAGTCTGCGAACTCTGATAAAATAGGGACTGTGATTCTTCCTGGTGGTTTGAAGCTTAACAATGTTCTTAATGTACCTCAAATAACATGTAACTTAATCTCGGTCACACATATGATCGATGAGTTAGCTTGTGTTGTGCAATGTACTAACAGTTTATGTCTTATACATGACCGGTTGACGAGGAAGGTGATTGGAGTGGGTGAGAGACAAGGTGGACTATATTTGTTTCATGGTGTACCTTCAGTTAAAGTGCTTGCAGTTCGTGGATATTTGTATGAGCTATGGCATCAAAGAATGGGACATCCGGCATAGAAAGTATTACAAAAGATACCAGTTGTGAGTAAGTTAGTTAGGAAGAATAATAATGCTTGTGATATTTGTCCACGAGCAAAACATCGTCGAAGTAGTTTTCCTAATAGTCAGAGTAAAGCTAGATGCATATTTGAGTTAGTTCATTTGGATTTATGGGGGCCTTATAAGATACCTTCGTCTTGTGGAACTCATTATTTTTTAACAATAGTTGATGATTTTTCAAGAGGTGTGTAGATTTATTTGATCAAGAATAAAACTGAAGTTGAATTGGTATTTCTTAACTTTATTGCTCTTATTAAACGTCAGTTTGACAAGGAAATCAAAAATGTTAGGAGTGACAATGGAACGGAATTTAATGCTTTGTGTGGATATTTTAAGACCAATGGAATCATATTTGAGACGTCTTGTGTTGGTACGACCCAACAAAATGGGAGAGTTGAGAAAACATCAGCATATAATGAATGTTGCAAGAGCTTTGAGATTCCAAGATAATTTGCCAATACAATTCTGGGGGGAGTGTGCATTGACTGCAACATACTTAATTAATCGAACACCAACACCTTTGCTCAATAATAAGACTCCATATGGAATTATGTTTGGAAAGTTACCTTCATATGATCAATTGAGAGTGTTTGGATGTTTGTGTTATGCGCACAATCAGGATAGTAAAGGAGATAAGTTTGCAAGTCGAGGAAGAAGGTGTGTATTTCTTGGTTATCCATTTGGTAAAAAGGCATGGAAAGTTTATGACTTAGGCACAAAACAGTTTTTGGTGTCAAGAGATGTAGATTTTTATGAAAACAAGTTTCCATATATGACATCCACTGTTGAGCAGTCAAATAATATTACTCCATCAAGTATTGAAACATGTTGGAGTGATGATGAGGATAGAGAAGAAGTACGGTTGCCTGGAGAAGTTATTGAAATTCGGCAGCCTGAGATGCAGCAACAACAAAGAAATGATGATACACATCTTGGTATTGAATGTGCAACAGAAGAATTGCAAGGAAGTGTTCAAAAACTTCCTGAGGAGACTAAACAGGATGCTTCATCCAATGACACTTTGGTGGAAGTTGCAGTAGATAATACCATCAGTGAGATCGGTAAAGGAAAACGTCAGAAAATTCCTCCTAGCAGACTCAAGGGATTTGTGACGCACACAGTACGTGAAAATAGTCTACCTTCCACTCAACCTACACAATCATCATCCTCAGGTACACCTTATCCTTTGACATATTATGTTAGTTGTGATCGTTTTTCTGCTATGCATAGAAAATATCTTGCAGCTATAACGGCTGGGAATGAACCCAAAAGCTTCAAAGAAGCTATGAAGCATCCAGGATGGCAAAAAGCCATGGCTGAAGAAATACGAGCTCTGAAGGAACAAGGAACATGGGAATTTGAGGAATTACCACCTGGTAAGAAGGCATTAGGAAGCAAATGGACTTATACAGAGAAGCTTGATGAAAATGGGAATTTGATACATCTAGATGCAAGATTGGTGATATTTGGGAATCATCAAGTTTAAGGATTGGATTATAATGAAACATTTGCACCAGTGGCAAAGATGACAACAGTTCATACTTTTCTAGCTGTTGCAGCAGTTAAGAATTGGGAAGTGCATCAAATGGATGTTCATAATGTATTTTTGCATGAAGATTTGGAGGAAGAAGTGTATATGAAGATACCTCCAGGGTTTGCCAAAGGAAATTCCAATTTGGTATGTCGAATGAAAAAAATCGTTATATGGTTTTAAACAGGCGCCTAGGTGTTGGTTTGCAAAGTTATCAACAACCTTGAAGAAGTATGGTTTTAAGCAATCATATTCAGATTACTCTCTTTTTACTATGACAAAGGGAAGGATACAGCTTAATGTCTTAGTATGTGTTGATGATTTGATTGTGGCAGGTAATGATCTTGTTGAACTTCACAATTTTAAAACTTACTTGGGACAATGTTTCAAGATGAAGGATTTGGGGAAGTTGAAATATTTCTTAGGATTGGAGGTGGCTCGTAGTAAACAAGGTTTCTATATATGCCATAGAAAATATGCATTGGACATTATAATGGAGACAAGATTATTGGGTGCAAAACCTGCAGAATTTCCTATAGAGACGAATCACCAACTGGCATTGGAAAAAGGAAATATACTTGCTGATGTGGAAAAATATAGAAGATTAGTTGGCCGTTTGATTTATCTGTCAGTTACAAGACCAGATCTGGCTTATTCAGTACACATTTTATCACAATTTATGCAACAACCTAGAATGGAGCATTGGGAAGCAGCACTTCGTGTGGTTAGATACTTGAATAGGATTCCAGGACAAGGAATTTTGTTGCGCTCTGATAGTGGTCTTAGTTTAAAAGGATGGTGTGATTCAGACTGGGCAAGCTATCCATTGACTAGACGTTCATTAACAGGATGGTTTGTTCTTATTGGTTTCTATCCTATTTCTTGGAAGACTAAGAAGCAACATACAGTTTCTCGTTCCTCAGCAGAAGCCGAATATAGATTTATGGCAACAGTAACGTGTGAATTGAAGTAGTTGAAACAGTTGCTTGGTGATTTAGGAGTTCATCATACTCATGGGATGAATCTCTTTTGTGATGGTCTATCAGCATTATATATTGCTCAGAATCCAGTATTCCGTGAACGAACAAAACATATAAAAGTGGATTGTCATCTTGTTAGAGATGCCATCATAAGGAAGATTATATCACCCTCCTACATGCCTACAACGGTGCAATTGGCTGATATCTTTACAAAAGCCTTAGGAAAAGCTCACTTTAAGTTTCATTTGTCCAAGATGGGCATTTGTGATCTGCATGCTCCATCTTGAGGGAGGGTATTGAGAAATAGTCTATATTTGAGTCATGTATTTTAGGAAATCTAGATATGTGCAGTTCACGTTTATGTCTTGATAAACAATACATATGAATGTATAAATATCTAAACAATGAATGAAAAAATTAAGACTTGTCGAGAACTTGACAGTTTTACTTGCACCTTTGTTTCTAAAACAACCATATACACTATGCAGTTGTTTTCACCCCTACTTGGTTGTCCATCATAATTCACTGTCTTATAGGAAGTTCCTAGCTGACATTTCTCTATCTCACTCGCATGTTATTATACTTCCACCGCCACCGCCCCTCCATTTTTCTTCCGTTCGTATTTTCTTCTCCATCATCCCATCTTTTAACGGAGTACCAATTAATACAAATCGATATACCAAACACAATTGGATGGGTCTGATATGTTGGTGACCTTTTATCCTTTTCTCATTGACGTGAATTAATGGCTTCGGGTATAATTCTTTTCTTTATTAGATATGTTTTATGTATTCGTATGGTTACATTTTAATTGGTGAATCTAGAATAAAGAGAGTCCATGACAGGGTTTGCAACACGCTTTATCTTTGTTTTGTAAGTTCATTAGGGTTTAACCCGTGCCGTAATGACACGGACATAATTTTTATTTAGTTATGTATTTTCCGATATATGAATATTAAATATAATATTTATTAATATCAAGTTTACCGTTCTTATCATTACAAAAGTAAAGAAAAACCCGATAAATATTTTTACTCTTTACTCCACAAATCCTTTTCATCATTTTTCGCCTTGACATTCTGGTATACAATGCCCATTTTTTCTCGAGTTGCATTCTCAAGCCAGCCATGAAATTATATCGGAATTAATTCTCACATATTCCCCCCCCCCAAAAAAAAATATATTATTTTATATGTTTTTTAGTTTACAAAGATACCTTATTGATCCTTTGAAATGGTATTACCTTTCTGCATCTTCCTTATTTTAGTGAACGATGTTAGGATCTTCATGGACCATATGAACCTACTATATACGGGCCCAACCACATAACAATGATGATATCTCTACTTGACCACTTTGGGATAAGAGGTATGCGGTTTTAATGTAAAAGGCCTCGGTGATACGTAAGGAGATTCCCAACCTTATTAAGCTCCACATGTACTCCTCTTTCTTCCATGTGGGACTATCCCTAACTATACATATGTGGTTTATCGCGCCACATACTCCAACAATCTCCACCTTGGCGAGATTTAACCACTTCACCATTCCAATCAGACTCCATCATATGATTACCATTTATATATGCTACCCATCGATCATGATTATTGTCACTATGCTCCCTGGAATCCTACTTCACCTTCAGTTAATGAGAAGGAAAGTACTAACTCCACCTTGAGCATTTTCTTGCCCACCTAGAACCCTGCTTCACTTTAGAGTTAATGTGTGAGACATTAAATCCACCTTAAGCATCATCTCAACCTTGATCATCTCCTTGCCGATCTAGAACCCTGCTCCACCTGAGTTAATGATGAGACACTAACTCCACCTTGAGCACCAGTTCGACTTTAGGCCTTGTCTGCTTCACCTTGAGTCTGACTCCACTTGCGCCCTAAACCGGGTGACATCCACAACCACTTCTACATTCGGACAGTATACCAACCATGGGCTTTGACCTGATATCAATTTTTAGGATCTTCACGGACCATTGGACACTACTCAGGGCCCGTCCGCATAACCCTGAACCCCACTTGGCCACCTTGTGATAAGAGGTGTGGGGTTTTAAACTAAAATGCCTTGGTGATATGTATGGAGATGCCCAAGCTTATTAACCTCCACATGTATTCCTTTTTATTCCATGAGGGACTATCCCTAGCTATACATATACGGTTTATCGCGCCACATACTCCAACAACCGAGCGAAACCAAAACATTAAACTATGTAAGATGTAAAAAAAATGCAGCACCTGAACTCATTCTTCTCAAGAATAATTGTGTAGATATTAACAATGTTAGGATCCTTGTTGTTTTTTTCCCTTTTAAGAATAGTCTGAAAAGAGTAAAACTCGAAATTGAATCAACAATACATAACGCATTTTATATTCTTACTACTTTAGTGACATAATAAAAAGCTAATTCATTCACTTAAGCTATTATATTTTAAAATGTTAAGTCATTTCCGATGACAACCATTTTAATCATATACGATGTAGTTCTAGTTTTTCAAATTTTTCAGATATATTATGTACATAATTCAATTCGTCAGGAAGAGTTCACAGAATGGAATATAGGTAATGACTTGTCCTTTCGTAACATTGTGGACTTTTCAACATAGTTGGATCCAGATTTGGTAAAAAGCAATGTATTTTGCGTTCTCGGGTGAGAGTAATCTAGGTATGGATACCTCCCAGAAAACTGCCGATGGATGACCGCATCAGTGTCATTTGAAAATCTCAAACTGTCGGATAACCGCAATGACTAAGTGGGACAATATTCGCGGAGGATCAGGTTCTTACAAATAGAATTATAGTCGACCACGGGTTACCTGTCGAGGGTGAAAGAGTATGCTTGACGGATTTTGTCGGGAAAGGGTCTCATGAGTGAGAAAAAATGCCAGAGTCAAGGATTGAACATATTTCGGAGCCGAGGACGGCTCCAAATTAAGTTGGTGATATTATAGTACTCCGACTCGGCAGGTAGGATTCGTCAAATGGAATATAGGTAATGGTTTGTCCTTTCCTAACACCGAGACCTTTTCAGCATAATTGGCTTCATATTTGGCGAAAAATCTCTATAGTTAAGCATGCTCGGTATTGAGTAATCCTGGGATGGGTGACCTCCTGAGAAGCTGCTGCTGGATGACCGCAACGGTGCCCGTTGAAAACCACATACTGTCAGATGACCGCAGTTGCTAAGTGAGGACATTATCGGTAGCGGGTCAGCCATTACATTCTACTACATTACGCTTCCAAATGTGAGGCTATTCGTTGCATAAAAATAATAAAATCATGATTAGTTAGTAAGTAAAATCGTTAAGTACTTAACATAATAAAAATATGTTCTACTAACAATAAACTCTGTTATCCATCATCATTGAATAAAAATAACGTGAAACCATTTATCAAGAAATACGTGAGACGATACAAAATTACTCACTGGGCACCAATACTTTCCACCGTTATTATGACCCACTTATATAATTGTTAGCCAATATAACTAAGTTTGGTACTGCTTTTTTCTTTGAAAATATATTTATAACAATATTTTTTCATCCTAGTGTTTAGCAAAGATTTCATAAAGTGTTTTTTATGCAAAACACTTCCAAAATCTATAATTTTAAAAGTGGGGGAGAAGGAGCTTTTAAAAGCTTCAAAAGCAAATGTTATAGTTCACCCTAATTTCATATTTTATTTCCAATTTTATCTCATCTTTTTTTATAACTGACAACAATTATCCTTGATATATATTACCAATTTTTATTCGTTATATTTTATTCTTTAAAGATAATTATTTTTTATTTTCAAGCTACATTTTATGTTATACTTTACGACTGAAATATACTTTAATTTATCGACAATAAATATTAAGCAATTATTGATTTTTAAAAGGTGGTTAAGAAAAATAATACTTTTTAGTAATAATACTAATTAGTAAATTTAATATTACATATATGTCTGCTTTTGTCATTTTCTCACAACTATAGTTAAACCTGATATTTTCCCATTAGAATAAATTTTAGCTTTAGTTTATGATTTCCGACCATTCAATTGCTTTTTTCTACAGATCTCGGCACAGTAACGTACATCGGAAACCATTAAATTGTTTTTTTACATAGGTCGGCCCAGTAACGTACATCGGAAAAGCACTTTTGTAAAGCTCGCAGTAATACCAAACTAATCCTGAGTATAAAAAATATATTTATTATCATCATTAGTAGAATAATTTATATATTATCATTTTTAATTTGACATTTAATAAAATATTGTCATGGAAAATTAATGGAGTATTTATTATGAAGAATTATGAAACCTTAATGACATGATAAATTTTGTCCGTTAGATGCATTTTTAATCCCAATCACAACTATCACTTATGACAAACGATTACATCCTTAGCTAGATTTATCTCTTGTGAGGACAAATCTGAACCACCTACATAGAAAAAACTATCCAAACTGTGCTTTATATTTTTGATGATAATAATAAGAAAGTGAAGTAACAAAGTATTAGTATTGATTTTGCTTAATGGGATTGCACAAACAAAACATAAATTGTTCCATTATATGAGTTACCGGAAGATCCATATCTCTTATACTTGTTCCTTAAATTAGTGGTTATTTATTTGTGTATAGGGCTCAACCCATGCCGTAACTAATATCTACTGATAATATTGAATTAGTGATTCATTTGACCTCCGCCACCGCTTCCACAACTTACTATCGCAACTAAGATCTATTGATATTGTTTCTGTTTTTATCAAAATTATTTATTAACAGAAATACAAATTTATTACTTTAATTAAGATAAATATTTATTTATTTATTAATAAAAAAATGGATTTTACACATTGTTGGTGGGCAAACATTATTTATTATGTTTGTTGGTGGGCAAACAGAAATAGAAACATTATTTATTATCAGCAATTAGTGAACAAACATTATTATGAGCAATTAATAAATCATTTATTATCATCAATTAGTATGAAATACTAATTAGTTAGGCATTTATTATATTTATTAGATTTCCATTAATGGGTCATTAAATGTTTGTTTTGTGGGATAAATTACAGCCATAAATTTATCAATTGGGAGATGAAATCTTGGCCACCACTTACACGTGCGAGATGAGGGTGTGGTTAGGAGAACTATTTCCGTAGATTTATCTTTTTGATGACAAATCTGGACCACCACTAACACAAACTAACTTAGCCAAACTGTGTTTTGTACTTAAGAATCTATCGGTCCCTAAGATAACAAGCACTTAAACGACGGTAGAATTGTCAAGTTTCTTTTTATGAAAAAATTGCTAACTTCGTGTCAGTGAGTATATGACACGAAGGGACAAATGCAGGCATCCCTAATTCATCTATTCCTTTCTTTGGCTTATAGGGAAAAAAAATGGATTACCCCAATTTAATACGAACAGTATGTAAACTTACTAACAAAAAATGACGAAATCCTACTTTAAACAACGTATAACCAATAGTGACGCGAGAACTATAAATAGGCAACAGAGACTCATGAACCATAAGTAGATAAAGCTTTTTAGTCAGATGTGAGGTATCATTAAAGATGATGCCAAGCCTGCAAGAAAGTTTTGGAAGTTATCTCTGCCAGTTTGAAGATTTTTAATCGCGGTCCTCAAACATGTATCTTATAGGTATTCTTTGAGTATAGCCATCAAATCCTTTGTTAAGATATGATTGTTTACGTTTCTCAAGAATTGTCATGGATGTACTAATTAGTTCTCCAAATTTACAGGATATGAATAGAGCCAATGGTCATTGCACGATGCACGACCTCACTCTTCACAACCTAAGGTATGCATGCATAAAACTCTCTAGATTTTCACTGTTTTAATTAGTATTGCTTACCGTCTATTTTTCAATACCTACCTCTATTTGGTTATGACTACTGTATTCATACATTAATATAGACGTTGTAACAACACTTACAAGTGATATGTTCAGCATAAATAAGACCGAGTAAATACCAATCTGAAGGTGATGACAATATGTGTTTTTTTTTGGCAGTTAACTAGCACATACAAGTCTCTGCTTCTGGACTACCAAGTACAAAACCTAGGTCTAATATCTCTTTGCACTTTGGGTCACTTTGTTTTTCGGTTTTTCTGATTCTTTCCATTCAATATGGTTATGTATATGATATTAAGTTCATCGCAGTAATTACAGCATATATGTTTCCACTGTTATTGTTAAAAGGGGAAATACAAAGGCCATTGTCGAAGTTTCTTCCTTAGTAAGATCCAGTGTTTCAGGTTCAAACCATCCACTGTCGTGCTATTATAAGTTGTTGAAGGTGCTGCAATTTTCGATGAATATGAGATCTAATTTGCTGATCAAAGTGCCGCCCCATTTTTCTGAATTACAGTAACTACAACCAACGTGATGATCGAAGTTGTTATACAGTACAAGTACATTTGTATGCATTAACATTTGGTATGTGTCTAAGCCTAAAACTGTTAAGAATCACAAGTGTTGTGGATTGTTGCCATACAAGTTATTTTTTTTTTTTAGGTACATCCACTATAATAATTAAATAAGAATTAAACACAAGTGATTAAATCTTAATACAGTCATGCGTTGTTGTTTTGAACACGGTCTTTCTGCTGTGAAATGGAACGTTAAAAATCAAGAGATGTTTAAGGTGCCACTAATGTGTAGCTGACACTGATATTCGTTGGTGGGTTCTATTGAAGATGTAGGACACCCTGTAATATTCAGAGATGTTTATGGAAGCCAGGTTATGAGTGCAATGGTGGCGGAAATAATAGTTTTGTGGTGTATAACCGCTAATTTGGGTAAACTTTTGAAAGTAATGCAAAGCTATTTTATTAGGAATGTATGACTAAGAGCGACTGCAATGGTACGACTAAACTCAAAGATCAAAGACCAAAAAAAAAGATTAAATATGAGTTTAATCTGTATTGTGACGTTATGGGGAGAAGACCAAATTTGGTCGCGCGTAAAACAATTTTACGCATGAAGACGGGCGGAAGTATTATTTACGTTTCATTTCTGCGCGGAATTATAAATTACGTTTCAAACGGGCGTAAATATAAATCACGTCTGTTATCGAGCGTAAATATAAATTACGTTTCGTATGGGGCGGAATCTTAAATTCCGCCCGTTGATCAGACGGATTCCAAATGACCACTCGAAGAAACGTAAAAATAAATTCCGCCCGAGTTAAACACGGTCACACAGCACGTGTGAGATCAGACGGGCGAACATCTGGTGTCCGCGTGATGAATTGTACGGACGGACATCTGCTGTCCGCGTGATGAATTTGTCATGCGTAAAATATTTTTACGCCTGAGACGGGCGTATCCAAAATTTCCGCCCATTAGGTTTTCATTAGGGCGTACTCTTCATGTCCGTCTGATGAAATCGGGCGTACTCTTAAGCAACCGCCCCTTCCACAAATACCGCCTCTCCTTCCCAACCACAACCCATCTCTTCTACACGAGCCTTCTTCTTCTCAGTTCATATTCTTCCACAGTTCATATTCTTCTTCTCTTCACCGCCCCTCTTCAGTTCATATTCTTCTTCTCCATTCCCATCTACCAACCGCACAAAAACCCTAAAAACTCCACAAAAACCCTAAAAACTCCATTATAAGGTATGTATTTTCTACTTTCTTTATTCAATTTGTGTAATAATAATATCATGTATTGTATTTTTTTGTTCGAATTTATTTAGGGTTTTTACGTTGAAAATTGAATCAGACTTTATTACTAATTGGATATTCATATTGGGTTAATCAAATCTTATTAAAATTGGGTTAATCACGTCTTAATCCAATAGTATGTTAATGTTAATGTTATTACTTTTGTTACTGTTTCGGAATTTAATTTAATTTTTTGTTTTATTTAATAGTTATAAATATTAATAATTGGATAATTATTTTTTGTTAATTTAGTTACGTGATTTAATTTAATATATTTTTTTGTTAATTTAATTTCGTAATTTAATTTATTTTTTTGTTAATTATAAATAGTTATAAATATAGTTAATTGGATAATTATTTTTTGTTAATTTAGTTACGTGATTTAATTTAATTTATCTTTTTGTTAATTTATCTTTTTGTTAACCGTTTGTTTACTTCTTCGAGCTGTTAATGTTTTTAAAAGCAATTAGGTTCATGGGCATCTCAATATTAGAAAATAATTGTTTCAAAACAGAGAGAATACTCACGGTCATTTCCGGACCCCATCCCGTATGATATTCACCTTCCACTTCCGCCTGTTTTGCCGAAAACAACGCAACTTCTTTACTTATTCCCTGTAATCGTTTTTGCCAGGAACTCCAAGACCGCTCTGGTTTATCCGGTAAATGAGCTTCAATATCATCCTTGATACGAGTCCACAACGCAATCTCTGATTGATCGGATCCAACACCGGGATCTTGAGATATTGATAAATGAATTTTACACATCGTGACATCTTCGATTGTCGTAAAATTTGGACCTCTTGCTATTCGTGGTGGTGCCATTAAAAACGATTCGATGAAAATTTTCAAAATGATTTGAAATATGGAAAACTATTTTTTCTTCCTGATACTATTTTTTTCTTGCCGAATACAACGAATGATATGAAAATGTTAAAGGAATTCATCTGGTATATATAGGTATAAAATAAACCCGTTATTAACATTCAATTTCAAACGTTCGAAAAAGATAAATATCTTACCAACGGTCAAAAATCTGCTACGCAATCTCCAACGCCAACGTTCGAAAAATTTATCATTCTAACGTTCGAAAATTTTCATTTCATGTTTCATAATTTTTCTGATAACAGTTACTTGGCGTAAAAAAAAAGTCCGTTTGAGAGGGGCGGAATTTTGGTGTCCGCCCCAGAGAGGCGGAATTTCGGTGTCCGCCCCAGAGAGGCGGAATTTTGGTGTCCGCCTGAACATACGTAAATTTGGTTTACGCCCGTTAACAAACGCAATTTAAGTTTACGCCTGACAACAAACGGATTTTAAATTTACGCCCGACTATATTAGGATTTGGGATTTGGTCGCGACTAAATATGGTTTGGGTTTTGATCGTGGGCTGGGTTTTGATCTTTACTCCGTCCCGCTGCGTTAGAAAATCAACCCAAATTTTTAGTCTTCCTCGCCCACTGTGGATGCTCTAAAGGACCAATATGTGTATCGAGAATTTTTTTTTCTACCAGAACAGGCAAATATAGAAGTGTCGATACATTCCGATTGATATTTAGAAAATGTTAAATGACCCAGCTTTGGACAATGTGAAATAGCCCGTACCGTTGCGGTACGTGTGATTCCCTAATCTATATTATAAGGAATAATGGTGTTTTTCTACATTGATGGTTATATACATTTTGGATACATAAGGAATGGTCCGGATATAATCTACATTTAGGGGACATAAAGAATGGTCCAGATTTTACCAACTTTTAGGATCTCTCCCTTCCTTTTAGCCCCCTTTCGACGGTTCACTTTCCTGTTTGACTTTCAACAATAATTGCTATCCCCATTACTCTTCCTCACCGAACGCTGAGAAAAAAACGCACCAAAGAGTTACGTTTCATATTCTAAGGTATTTAGTGGAATTGAAGATTTGGTTATACCCAGTTTCATAGCGTTCATTTTTCGTTACACCCAGATGAATTAAGATATCTTTCTCACAATTTTGTATATTTACTTTCTGTCGAATCAACGAGGTAAGCCCTAGATATGTGATTCACTTTTTGTTTTTTTGTTTTTAAATCTTTTGATTCTCATTTCGATGTTCATATATTTCATGGATTGTTGTGTAGATAAGTATGTTTATTATTTCTTTGGTTTATTTTTACTGACATGAATTTGTGATTGGTGGTGGTAATTCGCAGGTTTTCTACTTTTAACTAACTTCAATGAGTTTCCAAATAATAGCAGTAAAATCAATGGTTGCTCAAACTTATAGAAAAATAGAAAGAGATTCCAACTCAACAAAATGGTTGCCCACAAATTCTGTAATTGAACAAAATGGCTTCCAATAAGGAATGGTCCATATTTTACCAACTTTTAGGATCCCTACCTTCCTTTTATCCCCCTTTCGACGGTTCACTTTCCCGTTTGACTTTCAACAATAATTGCTATCTCCATAACTCTTCCTCACCCAACGCTGAGAAAAAAACGCACCAAAGAGTTACGTTTCATCTTCTAAGGTACTTAGTGGAATTGAAGATTTGGTTATACCCAGTTTCATAGCGTTCATCTTTCGTTACACCCAAACGGATTAAGATATCTTTCTCGTAATTTTTGGTATTTACTTTCTGTGGAATCAACGAGGTAAGCCCTAGATATGTGATTCACTTTTTGTTTTGTTTTTTTTGTTTTTAAAGCTTTTGATTCTCATTTCGCTGTTCATATATTTGATTCCCATTTCATGGATTGTTGTGTAGATAAGTATGTTTACTATTTCTTTGGTTTATTTTTACTGACATGAATTTGTGATTGGCGGTGGTAATTCGCAGGTTTTCTACTTTTAACTAACTTCAATGAGTTTCCAAATAATGGCAGTAAAATCAATGGTTGCTCAATCTTATATGTTAGAAAAATAGAAAGAGATTCCAACTCAACAAAATGGCTTCCCACAAATTCTTTAGCTATTATATTAATCAATTCATTCTTCTTTTTGTTGAGATACCTTCTCACCCAGGTTAGATCTAAGTTTGTGGACATCTAATTCAAATCGTAGTAGTTTGTAACTTTTGATCACTGATTTTTCTTTTTCCCGTTAAGTATTAGTGCTAATCTTGGATTGCTGATTTTTGTGGACTGTTAGAATTACAATTTTGTGTGAAGTAGTCTCGGTGGTTAATAGTAATTTTGTGTTCTTATTATTTTGTATTAATGGTTTTATTTCCTATGCTTAATGTTTCCATTTGCTTTTTTTAGGTTTCTTAATAGAAGAACCTGATGGTCGTATATTATGAATATGAATAGACCGAGAAGAAATTCTTAACTATCTCACCTTTGGTGATTAACATCACGTTAAGATGAGATTTTTTCCCTGTTTATGTTGAATTTGGTTTTTGGTATATTTTCTAATTGAAAATCAAGGAAAATTTGGGTTTATGTATTGCAGTTTTTAGATCGAGCACCTTTATAGGATAACCATGAATAGAAGAGTGTTTATTCTCCCAAACGCTTAAACTTCATCATATATTCCCTAACCAAATTCACAATTTTTGTTGAGAAAAAGATATCTCGCCATGCACCCGTATCCCAGTTGGACTCTGACAATCCTACAACTGGAAGTCGGGATCGTATGGCCACCTCTAATTCATTACCTGACTAATGACTATACATGTTGTATACAAGTGGGATAAAAGTGGAACATTACCCCCTCAGGTAGTGTGAATTTTCTCCACATAAAATTGTTTTGTTCTACTATCTTGCAAGTGGTAGAACCATTCATTGTTCTGGAAGAGTCTGGACAGCAGGGAGCCAACATGTACAAGAACACAAATTTGATTGTTAGGATAGTGAGAGGTTATATAGTAATTAAAAAAAAAAGACACGCGAATGAATTTGAAGAAACCAAGATATACTGTGGAAACATAACTATTGAGGCAACAAATAAAGTAAAATTAATATCAGTCGCGTTGTGACCATGATGTGATACATCCTTTGTATTATCAATTTTAATAGGTAAAGCTGTATATCGAATGTGAAGCAGCCAAGGATATTATGAAACTTAATTGACATTTATGTGTTTGCAAATCTAGAATGTTGAATTTATTCAAACTCGCCAGCATGGGAGACCAACATTGCACATCAGGTATCGGTTATTCAGGCCTAAGCAATGGGCTTCTATATGAAATGTAAGAATTTTCTATTTTAGCGTTTCCGTATCTTATAATAAACATATATACAGCGGTGCTGAATTAAATATACTAAGCATTCACTTTTTATGCATTGGCAGCGAAATCACGGATGAGAAAAGTCCTTCAGATAAAGACGGCATAAGAACCTATAGCGTACCCTACTCGAATAATCAGTGTCGGGATATAACATCACATTCATAGGTATGCCATTCGTTAGGCAAAATGGGTGCCAAATGTAGACACCGTGAAACACTACTCTGCATTTAACGGAATGGACTATCCTTACCTCGAGGAATGAAGAAATGCCTGCATATAATGATGCAGATGTATCAGGGATTGTATCACTCTTACTTGGCGGCAGAGTGGGTGGGAGAGGATTTGAAGATTGGATTGACTGGGAATATGGGATCTCCTTATGAAAGTTTAAAGCAACGAAACCAGGGTTTACAGTCATTTAAAGTTTTATATAACAGCTAGAAGAATGAAGTTATTAATGACAGATAGCATTTTTCCATAAGTACTTTTGTAGTATACATGGAGACTCTGTGCGAGATGTCTGCGTCCATTATTGTTCGAACCCATTAGGAGCTTAGGAAATTTTACAAATGCATTTTTATTATGAGATTTCTATGATGCATACAGAATAAAAATAGTATTTGGTACCAGTGCTTGGTTGCCTGATTAATGGATTTAGTAGTGAGGTATATCCCTTCTGAAAAAAAAATTAGGTAATTTTAAGCATACGCATACAAATATAACAAACAATTTTTACCTTTTCACTTACATTTTAGAACTTTCTTTTGGATGACACTCACCGATCAGGATACTACTTTTATCAAGGGATTTACCTGTGACATTTGCCATCTGAGTTTTAACATTCAACACATTCGAATCCAAAAGACATACAACAGTGGAGTACAAAACATATTTGGCATCTGAGGTTGGGATCAACACACAATAATATACCGACATTCTACCATGGAATCGATACTTATGGATAAAATGGAATGTAAACACAAATAAGAATTACGATAAGATCAAAAATCAAGAAGGTAAACACTCAGTTGGCTATCGGTGAACTACACCTTCTCGAGAGAAACATTTAATTAATATCGAAAATTAATTTTGATTCAAACACGCACAATGCGAGCATATAAAATCCGCTGACAACCAATATATTCAGGGCATAACCATTACAGGCACAATGTGAACATATTAATTGACATCTAAAATTGGCCATATTCTCAACCAGATGAAAAAGGAGGGGGTTTTCGATGTTCAACGCAAAAGAAATCCTATTTCCGATGACAAACAAAATTCCGTGCCATGTCATATCCTAATATATATATATATATATATTAAAAAAGTCAAATTAAAATTAAGTACTTATTAAATATTTATTTTTATTATTGACAAATTAAATGAAATGTTATATAAAATACGATCCGTTCACATGGTTATAATTAAGGCTGCACAGGAACCGACCTGGAACCGGTGTACCGGACTAGAACCGGAAAAAAAGGTCCGGAACCGAACTGGTACCAATATAGCCGGTACAGGGAACGAGAATCAAAAATAGAATCGGTGTAGGAGTGAGTACAGGTACCGGTTTTAAGTGAATTCCCGGAGGAACCGGACTAAAAAAAATAAAAAATCGGTGAATATAAGCCGTCCAGATATGTTAATCTTAGCCATTAATAGTAGGTCTAATCTATTTATCTATCGACTACTCTCTTCTCTGCTATTCTATTCTATTCATTCAGGTTTCTTTTCTCTCAAATTTCAACAGACACGATTCTTCTTTTCTCTCAACTAATCTATGCTTCACTTGTTCATCACCACCACCTTCTTCTTCACCACCACCACCAGTTACCAGTTACCATCAACGAAGAAAATCAGTTATTGTTTTACTTCTCTTGAATATTCAATCAATAACAACAAGTCAAGGTAAAAATTTATTCATCTGATTTAGAGTTTGTTCAATTAATTGCATGTCTATTTAAATTGTTCAAATTGATTTTAGATCTATGATCACTTCTTCTTCTTCACCATCTCTAATCGCATTTTAGGGTTTGTGATTCTATTTCTGGGAGATTTGGGGTTTGTTGATGCTGGCTTGTTGCTGCAATGGAAGAATGATGTTGTTGTGTATGGAATTGAAGGGTTTAGCTACGAATTTGAAGTCGAGAAGGAAATACAGATTGGGTTGTGTATGAAATTGAAATTTGATTTAGGTGGAGATGGATTTGTGGTGTTCATGAGATGAGGATAGATGGGTTTTTGCTCTAATGGATTGATTAATTACTGTAATGGATTTTGTTATCTCTTGATCTTGTTGAATACACACATAAAAGTGTGAATTTATTTCATTGTGATTCAGTACTTAATCAAAATTATCTCTTAAATTGATTAATCACTGTAATGGATTTGGAATTTTGGACTTTTTTTATGAGTATCAATGACTTTAGATGGAGACATAACTGCAGTGGGTAAAAACCCGGTACCGACTTGTACCGGACCGGTGTTACGAGTACAGGTACAGGTACCGGTCCTCAAAATGAGGTACCGGTCAACTCCAGGTACCGGGTTCATAAGAAACCCGGACTGTACCGGCCCATGCGCAACCCTAGTTATAATGACATAATCTTGACATTTTAGCGTCATTTTTTCTACCAAGCCCAACCAACAATGAATTTGAAGTTAAGATGTTGGTGACATTTTCTTCTTATAAATCTCTATACATTCCTACCAAAAATGAAGTATTCCGAAATACAAAACTTCACCATCCACAAATTTGAATTTCAACTGTTAATCTTCAACGGTTGATATTCAAAATGCTAGATGATGGTGGTATACATCTCAAAATGCTCTCATTTTGGTGGGAGTGTAGAACTTATAAGAAGAACATGTCAACAAAATCTTACCTTCAAATTCATTGACGGTTGGATAAATAAAAAAACGACACTAAAATGTCAAGATTATGTCATTATAACCATGTCAATGAATCTTACCCCAAATAAGATAGGGATAGAAAAGATAAATCAAACATTAAATTGCTCTAACCTCATCCGATCCCATTATTATTGGCGCCGAAAAAGAAGATAAGGAAACGGAACTATGAACAACAGATTATAGAGAAAACATTTTTAGGGTTATTTTTGTTTCGGTTCCATGGCTTCTTTGTTTCTCCCTGTTTTCTCCTCAATTATATCTGCTTCATCCTCTTCTTCTTCTCCATCATCACCACCACCAAAACAAGGTATTGAAATAAGAGAATTCATTTTTTAAATCATCACGACTTACTCCTGACATGGTGTTCATGATGTTTTTCAGTTAAATTGAGAGAAGATTGGAGAAACCGTTCAAAACCTATACCTCCTGGTGGTACTTATCCTGCTAAAGATCAGTGCAGGTGCTCTCTCTCTCTCTCTCGTAAACCCCTCTTCTTCTCCAATCATGAAACCGTTACTTGTTGTGCAGTAAATGTGGATTATGCGATACTTATTACATCGCTCATGTGAAGAATGCTTGTGCTTTCTTAGGCGATGGCATGTCTAGAATTGAAGTAATTACTTCAACTTCACTCGTTATTTCAATGTTCTTATTCAATTTGGACTTGCACTTATTCAATGTTCTTACGTTTTCCAAAACTTGCACTACTTAGCAGTAAGTATAGCAAATTTAAGCTCTAGCATCTAAAGCTTTGTCAATATTTTTTCGTATCAGGGTTTGGAACCTGTGGTTCATGGTAGAGGGAGGGATGAAGACTCACTTGATGAAACTTATTTAGGGGTTCACGAGGAATTGTTATATGCTCGTAAAACTGAGCCTGTTGAAGGTACTTTCTTGCTTTTTATCCTTGTTTAGAAAGACTAGCAATTTTTAGTTTTCTGATTATGAGTTTGAATTCTAGGAGCACAGTGGACAGGGATAGTGACAACCATCGCGATAGAGATGTTGAAAGCAAACATGGTTGATGCTGTGATTTGTGTGCAGAGGTATCGAAAACACTGTGGTGAACATTGGGTGAAACTGGATTTTCATTTACTTGTTTAAACCAATTTAGTCGTTGTTTTTTAATTGGATGGCTCTTCTAGTTTGAGTGGATAGTGACAATTGTTTGCAGTGACCCAGAGGACAGATTTACTCCTAGGCCTGTCTTAGCCAGGTATGTTAAAAAAAATTGTTGTTCAAATGAAATGTTTCCTCTGTATTTGGAAGGAGATTTTGTTCCCAATATTGTTTGATCATTTTACATGTTCTTTTGAGATTCTGAAATTCTGTTCAAGTGTTCTTTCGTCTTGAATAGGACGCCAGAAGAAGTGCTGGCGGCAAAAGGTGTAAAGCCAACACTATCTCCTAACTTAAACACGCTTGCCCTTGTAGAGGTGCTTCAACTTCCCTTGCGGTTATGTATAGGAATATCAAAACTTTCCTTATCTTTATTGGTTGCTCTGTTTAAATGGCTTATTAGTATAAATAAAGTCGACAGCAATATGAGTTAATATTTTGCTATGTTGTGATAGCAAAGAATCCTGAACTTGGGTTGGTGTACTATGAGATTCTTTTTTATTATTTATGTGAACAGGCCGCAGGTGTAAATCGGCTTCTTTTTTGCGGTGTGGGTTGCCAAGTGCAAGGTATGTTTGTTTTATCAACATGTTTTTATGCTCAGTTTCTTCTCCTTTTTTGTGACTTGTACCATGGTAATGCAGACTGGTTTCTTAACCTGCAGCATTAAGATCTGTAGAGCAACATTTGAACTTAGAAGAGCTTTACGTGCTTGGCACGAATTGTGGTAATGATTCTTTTTACATCCAGTTCATCATCTTTTTATACTCATTGATTATCTGGGGCATTGGGAGATGAGAGGTTACATGTAAAACAAAAAAGGGGTGCTGGTTTAATTTGTACCCACATGTTGGTTATATGTCCTATTGATACTAAATCTGCCTTTTCTTACAGTGGATAATGGAACTAGGGAGGGCCTGGAGAAGTTTCTTAATGCTGCTAGCACTGAGCCGGAAACAGTTCTTCATTATGAATTTATGCAAGATTACAAGGTCTCACTAATCAACCTTTTCTGGCCGCCACCCTTAATGATTTATTTTGATTCAGCTTCTGTTGCTAACCATAGTTGGCATATGTAATCTACTGTATCTTCTTTTTTCTCCTTACTTAAGACTTAACGTACTTTAATAGGTACACTTGAAGCATTTGGATGGCCACATCGAAGAGGTAATCTTGCCTGCAGATTCTGCTCTTCCAGAATAATAAGTCTTTCTTCAACGCTCATTTACCCAATAATCATAACGATTGACGCAGGTTCCTTATTTCTGTCTACCAGCAAATGACTTAGTTGATGTTATTGCCCCGTCTTGCTATAGGTGAGTTTCTTGTTATTTATTTTTGTTGTATTTGGTACTCTTGGAACAAGTAATAATTTACATCTCGCATATAGCCGAAGTTCATTCTGATACAAGTAATAATTTGCATTCAGATTGGTTAATTGGCTATTGTAAGGTTGTAGTTCTGAACTTCCAGTTAACTGCTATTAAAACTTACTCTCCCGTTCATGTATTTCCCTTTGCAGCTGCTTTGACTACACAAATGGGTTAGCAGTAAGTTTTCCATTTTAATTTATTCTCTTTGAAGTGTTGAACATGTTTTTGAGATTGAAACCTCCAGGTTAGGACAACCTGACCTACCCCCAGTGCAGCCTGATTGGCACTCTAGGTCAGAATTACAGAGACGACATCTCGCAGTATATGTATGTCAGACACAGAGCAGTGGATTGCTGCTAACCTGGATGGAATTGTGTCTTCTTTTTTTATCAATAATGAAAATATCTACTGGATATCCTCATATGTTTTATACTCCACAGGATTTGGTGGTGGGATACATGGGTGTTCCTAAGTATTCAGGAGTAAGCATGCCAAAGCATCCACAGTATATAACGGTCAGGTAGTCCCGCTCGTGCCAAATTTCAATTGTTTTTTAGGCTTTATTCTAGTCTATTATTTTTTATTTCTTTATTTATCTCACACTGATCACGCTGTTTTGGGATAAGCTTTTTCTAATAACTACTTTTGAATTCAGAAACCAACGCGGTAAGAAAATGCTTAATCTGGTAAAGAATCTATTGGAGATTACACCTACAATCAGCACTGTATGTTTGCTAATATTTCTGTTGGGGCTAAAAAACAAATGTAAGTGGAGCTTGACAAGAACTGAGTTGAAATTTGAATATCCAATTTCAGGGTGATCGCCGCCCATTTGTCATGGAGACAGTTAAAGCTGATGATGCTGCAAAAATGGGTATTAGCACCATACTTTTTTTCCTTCAGTTTTTACCTTGTAAAGCAGATTCTCTCCCAAGTGCTTTTTCTTTAACATTTATTCTTGGTCTTCAGGGAAAGGCCCTTCTCAACCTGCGCCTAAGTTTGTTGGGAATCTAATCGCGTTTATTCTTAACTTGGTAATCACACTAGAAGCAGAACTATCAGTTGCTAGCCCCAAATCCAGTTTTAATGCTTATGTGGTTTATCTCCTCAGATTGGTCCAAAAGGTTTGGAATTTGCGCGTTATTCGTTGGATTACCATACAATACGTAACTATTTGTATGTAAACCGCACTTGGGGAAAACAAAGGTGAGTAAAGTCTGGTATAGCACAGATCAGTTTAATTGCATAAAGCGATTGAAACCACCTCATCTTTTGATATTTTTGAGTTTTGATGATACAGAGCTGATAAACATATGCCTTCATATGCCAAAAAGATTGTAGATCGGTACAATAAAAATGGGGAGATTGATCGGTTTCTCTCCAACAACTAATTACTCAACAAAACATCCAGTAAGCCCTGTCCTCCCTTTCAGAAATAGTTTCATGTTTCTGAACATAATTTCCAAAATAGGTGTTCTAGAAGCATGTTTGAATTCCAGGTGCGCAATATAGTTTTTTATGAAATATCAATGACCACCATGTTCTGACACGTAAAACCCCTCTTACCTTACTGCCATAGTGGAATTCTGAAGAACCTCGTGATATGAGTTTACACTATTGCTGTATAAGTTGCAACCTAGAGCTCAACCAACAAGGAGTGGGTATACAGTAAGTTATATAAGTAGCATCCTTGAACTCAACCGGCAAGGAGGTATATAACTGGCATCCTAGAACTCTACTCAACAAGGATTCGCTTCAAGTCTTGTTAGTAGCATCCTAGAACTCAACCAACAAGGAGATAAGTTTTTACAATATAGTATATATAACTGGCGTCCTAGGACTCTACCCAACAAGGATTTGCTTCAAATCTTGTTAGCCACCTCCTCAGATCTCTCTCTCACTGATGGCACACGATGTGGGACGGAGAGGTTGCCTCTGTTTGCAGGGCATGCAAGGAAGAGAGCGGAGGAAATACTACAAGTGATCAATAAGCTTCAGTCTCTGCAACCACATACAACCTTCTATATTCTTACCATACATGTGCCGATGGAGTCTCATGACTTTGACTGGACATGGTTGGCAAAGAGACCACAACTCCGGGATGGATATCAAAACCAACAGGCCAGCCTAAGCTATTGGAAACTGGATGTTGCTCTTGTTGATGGGCTATTTGCCGTGCAGTTATGGATATGGGATTGCCTTCTTTTTGAGTGACAAGGCATGAGAATTAGGTTGTTCCAAGTCCAAGTAGATACCAACCAAACTCCTAATATGAGAAGTCCAGCTCAAGAAAAACACAAAACTTAGGGAGGGTGTTCTAAGATCCAACTACGATTACCTTGTCTGCATAATCTTAACCAGGAAGGTTTGCTCAGCCTGGATCTTAAATAAATATCTGATTAGGGATGGATAAATCTTTTTCACTCAACAAATATGAGATGCAATCTATAAAAGAATTTAAACTTTGATCTAGGCCTAGAAACATTTGCTTGATTTCCTCTGGCCTCTGTATTTATTTAATTTAACAGAAAAAGTTACAACTAGGCAAACGTAATATATCTCCTCTCTTTCAGTTCATGGATCTCACTGTCTTTGCCTAACTAATAGTGTTGGCAAACAAAGAACAAACACAGTCAGTTCACATGTTCTCACATGCTGTTTAGAGTTGACATTCGCCACGTGTCTTCATCTTTTTTGTTGTTTAAAGAATGTTCACACCTATCGATTCTCAACAGTTGTTATGCATATAACGGTAGCTAGCCTTGATCATGGTTCTGCACTACTTTCTTTCATAACATATCTATAACTGATTCGACCAACTTCGGCTGTTCCTTAAATGGAATTGACTCACTGGTTTGGTAGACAACTCAGTGGTGGCAAAGGATACTCTCATGCTTTCAGTTTCATCAGTTGACAATTGTAGAAAACAAAATTAGTCCACTGTTTACTCCATATCTAATTGGGTCGACTCATTCATTACTACCGAGTTTTAGTCTAATGAGCACAGCATCTTTTTGTCCTTAAAAAGCTAATAGTCTAAGAGAGATTGTCTGATAGCTAGCAAGCTAGCTAGATAGATATGTAGATACAATTCATCAACACTCATGTAAAATTGTAAATCCCGTTAAGTCAAAATTCATCTATCGGCACCACATTTGTTTGTTCTCAATTCACCAAATCCTTTATTTACACAAACAATTCCCACTCTTAGGTATCGGACCACAATATCATGGTCGATGTGTCGTCAATTTGCTTCATTGGATCAAAATTAGATGGTAGTTGGAGATTTACTGATCTAGTGGGTTCATTAATTGGGACCATAAGACTTTCACTAATTAAATATTATTAAGTACTAAATAATCATTTATGAATTAATTTAAGTTGGTCAAAAGCAAGTATTATTTAGTGTTGAGATATCTCACTAGTGAAACCTACTTAAATTATTTCTTGCACATGCTATTATTGCATTTTTGGTAATCCTAATTGACCCTTTTCCCTCATTAACTGTTCATTAGGTTCTTAATGTATCCCGAATCAGAGTTTTATACAGTTTAAGGGTTATCTGTTCACGAAGGAATGGTTAGATCTCTTCATCAAATCAAAGTCGGTAACTGTTATGTTAAGTTGGTTGATTGTAATTGTTGTTTATCTAGTCTTTCTTATAACCGCTGCAATTTCTAAACTGAGTCAATCTTGTAACTCTGCAACCCGATTTAAGGTAATGTTAATATAATTGGGAAGACTTCGTTCATAACTATATTAATATTAATATAGTTGTTATATTATAATGGGTTCTTCTTTTTTTTTCTTAATATAAATTTTTCCATTTCGAAAAAAAAATAATATAATTAAGCTTTTCCCAAAAAATAAAAAAAAAAATCACGTGTCACACACTCAATTCTACTAACCAACTGATTGTTTACTCCCACCGATAGTCCAACGAATTTGTGACTAAAATTTGTAGCTGTTGAAAATAGATTTGTTTAGCGGACTCAAAAGATTAAAATGGGCCTATGTAGCATGCTACTAAGATTTTCTCCTATCATTCGGCTCGAACTCGAAGTATATGACTAAGCTAAGTTTTTAGTGTAGGTGAATCAGAGATTTGTGTATTTATGTGGTGAAATAAATCCAGATAGGACAATGTGGCAAGTGATGGAGACATGGAGTATGGACCAAATTTTTTAGGTTTTCCCTATTTCCCAACCCCATTTTTCCTACTTCCTCTCCTCTTCACAATTTCCAAAGTTAATCTAATTTTCATTTTTGATTTTTCCTATGTACCACCTATAAAAGTCAAATTAATTCTAACTATGAGTATTATTCCGTTTGTTGTTGTTCCTTTTACTACTGTTCTTCTTTACTAACCTCTTATTTTCGATAACCCTAAAAATTAAACCCTAAATTAGACTTTAATTATTATGATACGCCTATTCTCCATCTTTTATTATTGAATTCTTAGAGACGTAGAAGAATCAATTGGCAATTAAAAATGTCGACGTAGAATCTCGACGTAGACTAAATATGGAAGATCGAGTTCAGACATAATCGTTTCATACTTTCATCTATGAACGACTAGTTCTTCCTGTTATTATAAAGTTTAGTCTTTTCTATGTACAAACTGGTTCATCTTTTAATACAATCAAAATCTTCTAATGCAATAAAAGTAGCTAGGTAAATGATCATACATCATCACCTCCAGTCCAAACTTATACTAGCTAGCATATACCACTATCTTGTATGGAAAGTTAATCTCCATGGTAATGGACAATTTAAAACACGTTCTCTGTTTGTACATATTTTCATAAACAGTAACCTAAATTCGGTTTACTTATTCTGTTATTCACAGTAGGAACAAAAACGTAGGGAAATAAATCAATACAATTTATATAGTATGTTTCAGTTTTGGGATGCTTAGACAAGTGTTAATGGCCGTCGATTATGACAACAACATTAAAACAGACTTTGAACAGCACTTTCGTTACACAATCACACGTTCATCAAAATACGGTAGTAGGTTTGAATAATTAGATTAAAAAAAAAATCGGCGTGATGGCCAGTTGGGGAAGAAGAAGGTGGATCTGTTGGGAAGAAGACGGTGGTGGAAACAAAGAGTAGGGTTTTTGTTTTGATCTTAGGGTTTTTAGTTGTGGGTGGATAGAAAATACGTAGGGTGTATGAAACAAAGTCAAAAACAAAAGAGGTTGGGATTTAGGATATTCTAAAATTAATTTGGATGGTACTTAGGAAAACTAGGGATAAGAATTAATGTGGATGGGAACTAGGAAAAATTGGGTTAGGAAATAGGTAAAATCATTCTTTATTGTAAGTTCTGTACACTATTGTATGATGATAATTTGGTTACATGCATATGATATGGCGAAATCTCACGTGGTTTGATCTTTTCTTTATCTATTATTAAAGCTGTTCATGTGTTTCGATCTCAATGTTGAATAAGTTGTTTTACTCTGAATCTAGTATAACATATGACCTATGGATTTTAGGTTAAATTTTGTTTCCTAAATTGCTGAAATGATGAATCTATTAGTCTCTGACATGTTCTTGTTTTCGTAAGGTGCTTTATTAATTCTCCCACTTGATAACTATTCACGAACATCAACTTCTTCTATGTTTTCTACGTACTTTCTTTCTTGGTCAAAATACAGTTAGTTATGGTTAGTTAAATATAATTGTTTTTGTTGGTAGTTCGCTAGCGTTGGAATATGATATATATATATACTATATTGCATGTTGATGGTAGTGCTGATAAATGGAAGGATTATGATCAACGCTTGAGATGGAGTGTCGGTAAGCGATGTATAACCCGGTAGGAAGAAGAGACCGGAGTTTAGTGCAAGGCATGTGTTTAAGAAATTAGTATAATAATAGATAGTTTTCCTTAGAAGTAAAAACCTTGCAAACACTTCTACTTCTGTATTCAAGTTTCCAAGAAAAGAAACAGAAGTGAAAAAATTGGCCCTTTGTTTTTGGAAGGATCACTTTATGGATACCGAGCGATTGCAGACGTGGAATGCATGCATTCATCCTCAAAATGCTAAGTCCCAACTATGTGATTCCTCTCTTTTAAAGGGGAGGAACCTAGAATTGCATAATCCTAAAGGTCGCCCGTTCGTAGTAACTAGCTAGAAAACCTAAAAAACTTGCATCAAAAAATATAACACGCACACCAAAGCACAACATTTCACGCACGTTTGCTAATGTTTCTGATTACATATGAAAAGTAGTGCTATAAACCATGGTAAGAACATTATCTAAGAACTCTTGGAAATCAGTTAGCAGATGTATTCTCAAATCCTATTTAACTTCCAATACTACTTTGGGAATTAGTTAGCGCCGACGCTATCAGTCACCTTAATATGGGTGGATGATCACAGCCGTCCATATGTACAGCTTGTATACGTTTTCTGCTGTGAACATATTGTGGTCCTAGACATCTGACCTGATCGCACCTAACCGAGAAATAATGCAACCGATCGAACCGCTGCAATCATTCGATCGTGTTGACATTTTGTTTAATGAAGTTTGAATTGGGACCCATTTAAACGTTGTATCACGCTCCTGAGTGATTCTAAGTAAAGTGTTTAATCATAAAGAAGTTATTCGATAACTAACCTAAATTATTTGTTAGTTTGAAAAATCCATGTGAAAAGGCCTAAAAAACTGGTTTAGATATATGTGGGTGACTTAAAACACATCTCACTAGTTAGTCCATGTTCACAACCCTAATTCCTCCGTTTTTAATCAATAACCCTACTTGAGATTTGGGCTTTTATTTTTCCCTTGTTTTAATTCTATCCATTGAAGCTCTAAACAAATACACTAAAATTACTTGAGAGACTAAAATTTTCTCTGTTTTGTGCTAGATAGAGAATGAAGGAGTGTGTTGTGTGCTTAAAGCATGGAATGGGCGGCACCTTATGGATCGCATTTGGGGAAGAGAGATTGCAAATATTATATCGAACAAATAAATCGTATTCCTTAGGCAGCTGATGGAATGCTTTGGTAGCAGCAACAAGTGTAAGCACCTAACGTGGTTGGTTATTGTAAAATCAAAGAATAACGATGACGATCATGTAGACGATGATGACTTGAAAATCCATTCAAACCGTCTCTACCGACCCTGTTAAACCGAATCTAGTCGTTGGGAGACTGGTCAATACCAGTTAGAATGAAATCAGAAAATAAAATAGATAGAACGTCCAGGTCTCCCGCATTCGTTATCATTCTCCATTAATTATTCAAAATCATCAAATTACCTATTAATCTTGTTCCTAATTATGTGATATCCAATTAATTTTGTCCTTTCTTGAACTAATAATGTTTGTCACTGGCATCACAACAAAAATTCAACTCGAGTTTATTCTCCTTCTCTTTTTTTTTTTTGAAGCATTTTGTATTTATTTTTATTCAATTACAAACATTTTTTTAAACTAAAACTGAATCATATATTCCATTATCCGCATTACTATTAAAACCGACCCATTTTGGTTAATGATTTTTAATCAGATTATATATTGCATTCATCTTCTACGGATTAACCCATTTTTTTAGCTCTTGTTTAGTAAAATATGCATGAGTAAACTCACAATATTATTGTTTAAAACTAGATTACCGCAATGCGGTTGGGGGCCGACCGAAGTTTCAGAGTGCTACGGTGGAATCGTAAGGGTTTTTTGTGATAGTTTTGTAACAGTATTTGCAACAATTTTTGTAACATTTATTTAATAACATTTATAAGTGTAATATTTATGTGATACTTGTTTTCTAACAATTTTGTAATAACAACAGCAGCTTTAGATGGTGTAGCTGAATTTTGCTGGTAATCAACGGTCAGGATCAAAATTAAAAGTTTAGGTGGCGGTTTTTTACCATTTCCACGCCGTAATTACCGTCAATCGGCTCGACTTCCGATTGTATTGTGCCTAACCATACCCGGGATTGATGACTCTCCGATTGCCGATCTAATATAGTGGAAAAAAGACCAATCGGCGTTCAATTTTTGCGGAAAAATAAAATAAAAAGTATTGCATGCAATTGTGTTTTTAGCCGTATAGGGAACACGCAGAAGGACTACCTTCGCACGTCCAATAATTTAAGTTAACGGTATCTTATCTTTTCTCAGAATTTCGAGCTCAAAGCTAGTGGAGGTACGCTTATTGCGTCTGTGTCAGCAGCACCTGTTGTATAGTCTGTCGATTCTTAAAAATGGGTTAAAAGAAATTATCTTGAAGAGAAAGGTTTTAATTTGATGTTTGATCCGCTATCATTTAGTTTAGTGTTTTCTTGTGGCTTATACTTCCTTTCTTTTCTATATTTATTTTAATTTTATGTCCATACCAGTGGGAATTAATCGCAAAACTCTACTAGATTTACGGTATCGAGTGGTATATATTCTTGCAAGATTTTGACCAGAAAGATATGCTCAGAACTCTCCGACAGAATGGCTTCCTTTGTGCTGATATATAAAATCTATTTCCTCCGCCATTTACTTTGCAATTAATGTTAATCCCATAAAATTTTGAATTTATTTGACGATATAAAAATAAAAGAACGATAAATATGTCTCAATCGATAAAGATATTTGTTGGTAGGATTAATTTAAGGTTCTATTTCTTTCATATGATTTGGAATAAAACCATCTCCTAAAAGATATTTGAGGAAGAATATAAGATTTTCTCATTAATTAGATTTAGTTATATAATTATAAAATCAATGAGTCATTTCTAGTAGGTTTATTATTAGTTAGTCAAAATATATTTAGAGAATACAAACACATGATGATGGGAAAAGGAGCAAACGTAGAGGTGCGCTAATGATGGTCATCATATTATATATACAGTAGGTCTCAACCCGTGTCATAACAGCACGGGAAAAGATACGTGTTTCAAATGTATCCATCGATTTATACATGTCGTAATTGTATGAGAAAAATCGAACCGATTGATCCAAGTCTAAATATTCTGAGGAGTTGGTTAATAAACATGTCCTTATCCTCAAATCTTTTAATATTGTGTAAGTCATACAACCCTTTGGGACAAACATAGTTAATCGTTAGAGTAAATCCTATGGGAAATAGAACATTACTTCGTTCACTACTTTAAAAAAAATATCATCAAAGGTCATTCACCAAACTTGTAACAAAACTAAAAACACCTAAAATTATTTTAAAATCAATTAGATTAATCTTGTAAAATATGTTAGCATTAGAATTTAATTTTCTCTTTGATATAAATTGTTGGGTTCCCAATTTACATAGATTTGTGTTTATTCATTTTTCTAAATTTTATAATAATATTTAATTCTTGATCCATTTCTTTTCTTGTCTATTTACCTATTATCATGAATTATTTCTCAAGCATGCATAATTACACGAAGTTGGGGAGAAATGACGAAAACAGAAATCATGACGAAAAAAGCAAAATAAAAGAGATGTGAGAAACTTAATCGATTACAATTAATTCACGCGTAGTCTTGCATAATCCCATGAAGTAGGGGAAAAATAATGAAAGAAAGAGAAACCATGACAAAAAACGGGAATAAAGAGAGATGTGAGAAACTGAACCGATTACAATTAATTGGTGTGTAGCCTTGTGTTTGGTCAATTTTTGTATAGGTTTCATTTTTCTTCTTGCCCTCTACCCGACAAATCTTAAAATCACAACATCTTGTTTTTTGGAAAAATCTGACCTTTAAAAATTGTTTTAATTTTAATAAATAAAAAAAAAAACAACTTGAAAAATTGATTACAAAAAAGAAAAAAAAAATTGAAAACTATAATCAAATTAGAACAAAACAAAGAAAAATTAACCAAGGGTGACCAAATAATTTACGTATCTTAGGACACCTTTTCTCACCCTACTGCCACAACTTCTTCCACCACTACATTATCGTCACCACTCCACCAGTCTCACCAATACCCACCACCATTTTCCCCACCGCCGATCCACCACCACCACCCACCATCACAACCACCATAAGTGCTTAATTTACCTATCTTAGGACCCCTTTTCTCACCCTACTACCACTACTTCTTCCACACCACATTATCGTCACCACCCCACCAGTCTCACCAATACCCACCACCATTATCCCCACCACTGCTCACCATCACAACCACCATTAATGCTTAATGATATGGTTAATATCAAATAAATTTATTATGTATCACCAAAATATATTCATTTGATTAATTAAAGAAACATTTATTATGAAATATCAATTGAACATTTATTATTAAATTTTAATTAAACGTGATCATTTATAGCGGTAGATTTTGCAAGTATAAATTTGATAGTTTTTTATCTAGCCTAACTTGTCCAAACTTTGTTTTGTATTCTGGAAATGTAATCAATTTTATTTTAATACTAAAAACCGTTATTTATTCGATCGGGTACTATAAATAGCTGGGATCCCATTTGGGTGATACAGCGGTCATGATCATATTGTCTTATATGATTTAGTATCCTCCTCAAAATATTTGTGTTTTGTGCTTACCAGTTGTGTTAAAAAAATCCAACTACATCTATCACAATAAAATGTTACCCATTTTGTAAAGACACAGAACTATTATTGTCCACTACTATTCACTAACATCCACCACCTTACGTAAAAATTAGTCACGCCCACTATTTTTTCCACCATCAGTAATGTTACCACCTCCACCACTCACAAATACCCGCCACTATTTCCACACCCCACTGCTTCTTTCACTACCACCATTAAAAATTATTAATATGATTTTTAACAGGAGTCACTGTAGTACAGTGGTAAAGTCATTGGGTGATGATACCAGTTACCTGAGTTTGAAACTCGCCAAAAATTAATTAATCATTCACCATGAGCAATTAATAGGACACTAATTAATAAAGTATTTATAATGGTTAGTTGAAAAAACCACGGCCGTAAATTTATCCCTCCTAGACAAATCTCGGCCGTTCTTTATCTAGCCTAACTTAGCCAACCTTTGTTTTGTATTCTAGATATATGGATGGATGTAATCCAGGATTTAGGGTTTAGTTTTACTCATATACCATATTCTTCTTCGTCAAGTATTCTCATGTTACCTGGTAGTCCTTCTTGTAATTTTCCCCATCCCATTAGCATCTCTCACATCTAAATATAAACCGACAGTTTTATTTTATATCAATTATTCAACTAATGTTTTACGATGTTATAGCTCAACTTACTAGGCTTCCAACTAGTTTCTTGTAAATATATCCTTTATCCAATAATTAAAAAAAAAACTTATTTTAATCAGGTTAACAAAAAAAAAGTTTCAACAAATTAGAGGAAGAAACTACAGTATAACTTCTATAGAATAATATGTATTGGTCTCCATTAGGCATTAGCTCATGTGAAAATTCCCCACCCACTTCTTCTTTCTTTCACAGTAAAATCCTCTCCATAACCGTTTTTTCCAAAAAACTATCCAAACCCAGTTTCTTCAAAAAATTTCTTCTTCTTCAAACCTAGATTTACTAGGATTTAATATGATATATCAGATTTTTCAAGTAAATTTGGGTTTGTAATTTTATAGTTAACTTCCCTGCTTTCAATAAAAATCACTTTGTGATTAGGTTTTAGAATTTTTCCTTTATGTTATTGTTCTTCTGTTTTTGTTATTTTAATGGCTATTTCATGCCTTGTCATAATTTCAATTCTAATCGCCATTAGTGCGTTTTATTATAGCCTATGTGCTCTTAAATTGAAATCCAATGGGAGATTCAAGCATATCTTTGAAGAAGATCGATTCCGACATGACGATGATCAAGAATTATACAAAGAAGATTAATGGCTATCGGAATGGGTCGTGCTTACAATGATTAGCAGAAACTGCTTTGACGGATTTCATCTCACCGAAGAAGAAGTCTCTGAATGGTTGAAGAATAATCAAAATACCAGTATTCAGATTTGTCATTTCCATTTTATTTGGTTTCATGTAGATCAAAGAATTCACATTCTATATTGGTTATATCAGTGTCCAATGTATTATGATGAAACAGAAGGGTATATTTATCTACCACTTCTGCTATATAACAATCCAAACCTCAATCTGAATGAGGTAATCTAATAATTAATTCTAAGGGATTTTTAAAGCCCCTCTTTCCATCAAAAAAAATAATATTCGACCAAAAAAATTTAATATTTTAAAGAGATATTATATCATCTTATATAGTTATAAAGAATAATTCCTAGTTTGGAGTTGAATAATAATTTTGTAGTCATATTATATTATTGACTAAAATACAATGCAAATACAAGCACTCCAAGTATCAATCACACTTCAACACTTCTGTTGTAATACAATAACGTAACTCCGGGTCTTTTGAGCGTACTAAGAACTATTAGGGATGAAATATAACTTGATTCTGAATTAATATATATGAAACCTATTTTTTATTTTTCTAGTAGCATTATTATTTTATATATTATTTGAAACCTTCTTTTTAATTCCTTTATGATTTCAAGAAGAAAAAAAAAACAAGCATAAGTTGGTTATGTTTCAAATTATAAATAAATTAATCATAATAATTATAATAATTCAGTTGTCTACGTTGTATTGATTATCTTTCGATAAGCTTAGTTTTTATAGAAAATTTACCTCATTATGGAATCTCCTTGCCCTTGGTTATATTTTAATAAAATCCATAAAATCTTTTAGTTTAAAAAGGATTAACCACAAAAACTCCAAACAAAAAAACAAATCCCTAAAATAACAAAACTAATTGATTGAGAAAACCAGTTACATTAACTAAGTGACTTTTACAATCGCGTTAGAGAATTTTTTCGGTTCTTTCTGGAAATAAATTGAGATTTAATTTGGATGATGTACATACCACAACTTCTCTTTGTTAATCACTAGTATAACACACACGCGTGATGCGCCTGCCGTTCCGTTCATTCAGTAATTTTTTTTCTTTTCGTGTAGTAGTCAATAGTCAAAGTCAACACTCGGTCAATGGTCAAAGTCAACAATCAATGCCAAGTGGTGAAAAGTCATTTCAAGCTAATCTGTAAAAGTTAATTACAACTAAGATCGAAATGTTTCATTTAATAACATTTCAATCATAAATATCCTATTACATCAAGAATGTGTACTCGTAACTCATAGCTTTCAAAGACTGAAAGACTTCTTTATACACAACATTTTTCGTGTACGTTCCCTTCTTCTTTGTAACGACACCTTCAATCACTAATATTTTCGGGTTGCTACTTGACACTCCTCTCGAGACAGCAACGTACAGTTGACCATGGCTGAACATATGTACAGGGAAAAAAATACATGTGTTTTCGATCGTTTATCATTGCCCCTTGTTTATTGTAAAGGCGAAACACAAACGGATCGGAAATTGTTTACGTTTAAACTTGTATGGAAGCTTCATATTTTCAGGTGGCTCAAGTGACATCCTGTGAATGAAGACTTGTGTACCTATGGAATTCCACTAATAGCTACAACATTTATACAATTTGGAAGAAATTTTTGGTTATTAACTTGGTACCATTACATAAACCATTCTTAGCATCAACATTCCGGTATAACATAATATGTGCACCGATCTTCAATTTCAAAATGTGTGATGGTAAACCCCCTGGAGCAATGTTTTCAAGTATTCTTGTTGGTAAAGACCGTGTGTATCGACGTCCACATAATCAAATGAGTAGAATATAACCTCTTTTCCAGGAAATATGCCAAGTACTCGGTCATTAATCTTCTCGACGTACTCGTTCAATGGTGTGATCAGTGCCTTGTTGACTATGTAGTCTGTATCTCCGGCATTCTCCACCAAGTTTGGAAATGTTACATCTATAAGCTGAGACAATAAATCGTCACTAACCCATGGTATGACCATCTCTTCAGGAACATTTATCATCTCATTAGCAATGCAAGGTTCGTCTCCATCACCAACACGAATCAAAAACTCTGAATAAGATGCATCCCCGTCTGCACGCATATTCTTCTTCAGATGTAAAACATGTAATTTTTTCCACAAATGTGATCTATTAAGAATATAATGTAAATCAATGTCATTTCGAATTATTCGTTTAAAAGTTAGTTATCAGAGTTCAAGAAATATTATGTCTTACTATCGCATATTAATGTAGAATTTTTTACCTGCTAAGAAATGCATCGACTGTTTATCCCCTTGTACTCCTTAGAATCACCAGTAGTACCTGGCTGAAATCAACTCCCATGATTAAAATCTTTCCACCAAATGGTTTAGTAATGTATGTGATATCTCTCATCGTCCGATAAAATGCTTCCAAAGAGTAGCGATGCACAATTGTAGCTTCATCCCATATAAGGACGGTAGCATGTCTCCGAAGTTTAGATTTCTCTGATTGCTTTATCGTACGACATATTGAAGTTGACGTCAGTGTCATCGGAAGATGAAACCTTGAGTGTGTTTCCCTCCCACCAGGTAACATAGTAGCAATAATTCTCGACGTGGTTGTTGCTATTGCAATACCATCAGTTTTCTTGACAGTCGCCAAAATAACACGATACAGAAATGTCTTCCCAGTACCTCCCGGACCATATATGAAGAAGACCTTGCTTTCTTTTCGCTCAATTGATCTCATAATTGTACTGTAGGCCCTATATTGGTCTTCATTCAACTTGTTGACAAAAGATAGGTGTTCCTCGAATATAGGAATCGACAAATCTTCTTGAATCAAAATTGAAATCTCAAAGTCTTCATCCAATGTGCCTACAATCGGTGGAATATCATACATGGATATTACTTTGTCGTGCTGCTTAAGTATCAAATTTAACTCATGAAGAATACGAACTGATAAGGATGTCGTGTTTGTATTGCTTGAACTCAAGTAATCCTCGACCATGTTGTTGGGAAATTTATCCCATAATTATCTCACGCCCGTCGGATTACAAAAGGCCAAGATAGTGGCGAATTTTCTTCTTAGAGCCGACGACATCTTGACTGTTTTTGCTTCATCCAAAAATGCTCTCGCACTCTAGTCATTCTCTAAGAGTTCCAACTTTTCAGCAGTTCTCTTAAATGTCCGACATCTATCTCCATCAATAAACAATATATCATCAAAAGAAGTCGGACTTCTAACGTGGTTCAGAATGTGCCTTAAGAACCACACCTCTAATACACATAAAGGTACTGTATAAACCCTTCCAATCGCATTTTGTGTACTCCTTCTTCTTCTACACTCTTCGGTTTTTGTATCCCAAGAGGAGCATTCCGAAAATTCACGGTATAACAACTCTCTCGCTCTAGGATCGCGAGCATTTTTCACAAAGAAATTTGTCAAAATTATTCTCAAATTCCTTTCATCATACAAAATTTCACCTAATGTTTGGTAATCATAGTACCTAACACTCTGTTTGTTGGGAAGATGTATTTGTAATCTCACTAACGAAGGATCGACCTTGTAAAGAGAAAAGCTAAAGATCTTCCACATTGCCTCTTGAGCAAAACCCCATCTTGCATTAATATACTTTGTTACCTCGTCATGGTCTTCTGGTTGCACTCCAAAAGATACATAATCTGTATCCTATACACATACTTGTAAAGATATTTAATACTCCACACTACTACAAATTTCTACGTTTACGTGACAATCATACTTCTGTAATAACCAAGGGTTATAAAGCACAATCATCCTATTGTCTACTTCAAAACTTGCACTCTTTTGTACGCGTCGTCCATCATTAGGTCTCCTGTAAACAAGGTATGCATCTTTTCCTTGCATACTACACTCAAAAAACTGTTTTGGAAAGTTTCTCTTACATTTACCATCTCCCATGCACTTACTACCACATGGACCGTGAATCATCCACTTTTCCACATACTCGTGTAGTTCTGGCTCTTCATCAAGGTCAGGTATTATGCTCTCCATATCTAGTCATAATCATCGGGACCTTGTAATTTGTCTTGCTCGCTCAATATAATTAACATATGAAAATGAGGTAGACCCCTTTTTTGAAAATCAACAACATGCACACGGGCAGCTACTCTTCCAAATATCGACTTGGTAAAAAGATTTACCTTCAACTCATCAAGTTTTGCATGGAACACCCTTATAGTTATATGGTGTCTATCCGATGCTGATTGACCTGGTTTTAGGTTGTCCACGATTTCATCCAAAAGTGGGTTGCAAGTCATTGTAATGAGAAAATCAGGCTTTCGATACTTTTGCACCAGTGCCATTGCATCATAATATTGCTGGTATATATCTCGGGGGATGCCCATATATGAGGAAGGAAGCACTTTCCTTTGACCAAGGTTCTCCGTCATGAAAAAAAAACAGATTTCATATTTCATGTAAATGCTTTACTTTAATTGTTTTCCGTAAAAGTTGTTAGAGCACTGCTCGGTCGAACTAGCAAGTGTTGCTATCTCAAGCTTGTTTGTCAAGGTTAGTTGATCAAAACTATATACTTGATTTCTAGTCTACTTATAGCTATGTCTCGGATTAGGATAAAATGTGTAGTTGAGATTTAAACTTCATGGTGTTCACCAATTGAATACGAAGATCTACTGAGGAGCTTGGAGGAACTTCATCAACAAAAGGTATGTGGAGACTAAAACTTATCTATCAATCAGAAGTATATTTTATTCTATCTTATAATGAGACTAAGTCGTATAGATATATAGACCTTTATATTAACATTTGATATTTCGAGTCGAGTTTATCTCGCTTATCTATTTCTCGAAATATGTGTTGGAAGCTTTTTGCTTTAGCTATGTTCATCATATTCTTGACGAGTTTAGTTGGAAACAATTTAATTGTTGGAAACTAAATATAAGTCAAAAAACTGATCATGTGAGAATTACCTTGAACATCTTATATGATTTGTGTGAGACAGTCATTTGATGTTAACTTGGGAAGTTTCGTATTTATCATTCGATTACTTGAAAATTACTTGAAGCTAATCGTTTGTATGAGACAATCACTGTCGTATTCCAAGGATGTTTCAATGATTGAAAGGAGAGTTTAGAAAAATTACCCATGTCTGGATACAACACGGTGTGCATACCTAGTGTGTGAACTGTTTCGTAATGATTCAAGTCCGGGAACCTTGTTTGCATACCTAGTATGCGAACGGTTTTACCTGAGAAGGTCCAGGAACCTTATTTGCGTACCTAGTAAGCGAACTGTTTTACCTGAGTTGGGTCCGGGACGGCTGTTTGCGAATGGTTTGACAGGCCAAGGTTCGGAGCTGTTGTTCGCGTACCTGGTTGCCGAACACAATGGTAAAGTTCTAGAATTTGTCATGTATGATTCTCATACTCATGAACTAAAACACTTATGAACTAAGGAATGCAATCTTGGCAAATCGTGGCTTAATGTTCATGAATTTATTCTTGTATAAGTACTTTGTACGATTGCGAATCAAACCGATTTCGATTCAATTTGTTCATATATATTTCTATGAGATAGTGAACAATTGAACAACTCTATTTGAAACACAATTAGATTCATTTGATCATCTTTCATGATTGATTGATCTTCATATTCGATCTAGAAGTGTTAGATGAATACGGCTAAGACAAAAGTGTTCATATGGATAACTTCGGTTAACTATTATTGAGCCAACTCAATCTACATGTTTAGGTACGACAACCCATATCTAAATGAAGGTATATTTCATTTGTGTGTAAAAATCTAATACCATCTAACGATGGAGATTCATTGCTTTATTTTTAAGCAGACTTAACTTGAATCTTAAATCAGGTTTTCACCTAACGGTAATATTGAATGCTTTGTTACTAAGCTATCTTAGCTTTGATTGAAAGCAAACCTGATTTGAAATACTATATAAGAGAGAACTCTAGCAATGGGAAAACCTAATCGCCACACTTTTGTATGTTCATAGTTGCGTACTAGAGTCGATTCTCCTTTAACCTAGGTTTTTCCTAAAACCAGTATAGGTTAACGACTTGCAGACTTCAATGGGATTCGTGAAGCCAAATCCAACTATTTTCTTTGTAATTGCGTGTTCTGATCTTACTTGTTATATCGTATTGGTTTTATCTTCTCTAAGATTTGATCGAGATTTATCTCCGATAGGTAAGATATAAAAAGTAATCACAACAGTTCTTCATCTCAGACTCTTGTGATTCCGCAATAACTTTTAATGTTAATCGATTGGGTTATTGTAAGGAGATCGATATTTCTAGGCTGCTCTTCGGGAGTACAAGACCAGATTATCAGTTGGTTCCTGTTCACCTTGATTTATCAAAAGACGGAACAAAAATCGAATAAAGAATAGACATATCTGTGGGAGATGGATTTGTTTATAAGTCTTCGACTTTGGGACGTAGCAACTCTTAGTTGTGAGTGAGATCATCTAAGGGAATCAAGTGCGCAGAATCTAGCGTGGTCCTAGAGGCGTAAGGAACGCGACTGTACCTTAATCGGTGTCAGACTTGGTTAGGGATCAACTATATTCCGGTCCGAAGTTAACTTGTAGTAGGCTAGAATCTATAGCGGCTTAATACAGTGTGGTGTTCAAATCTGGACTAGGTCCCGGGGTTTTTCTGCATTTGCGGTTTTCTCGTTAACAAAATTTCTGGTGCTTGTGTTATTTCTTTTCCGCATTATATTTGTTTATATAATTGAAATATCACAGGTTGTGCGTAGTTCGATCAGGTGATAAATCCGACCTTGTTTTTTGGATAGAACTTGATTGACACTTGGGCATTGGTCTTTGGTACCATCCAAGTTATTTCTCATATCAATCAGGCTCGCAGGTTTCTATCTGTTTGATTTGCTGATTGTATTGAGAAAAAGATAAAAAAATCTTTGATATAATTCTTGATTAAGTCTCGCTTTTAAGTTGGTGCTCTCAGAATTAAATTGGAGTTTAGTCCATACTGATTGTCGAACGAATTTTTGGGTGTGGTTGTTAGTCAAAAGCAATCGCAGATTATAATCATATTTTCTTAGTCACTTGTTGTTAGTTGATAATACTACTGTAATGATAGTTTCTAGTGATTATTGGGACCAATAACATAGAACTACTCGATAGAAATGATACTACAAAACTCAGCTTGAGGTTATATGAAAAATAAAACCAGAGAATGCAAGATATCAAATATTGAATCTTTTATGAAGGGTTCAATTAGTTGTTTGCAGCCAACTGGCCCAAAAAGGGAAGTGATTATCAATTAACTTACTTGCATTGGTTTCACTCACTATTCGTGCATCTTGTAGACCTTGATGGAAATCAACTCTTATCTCCTCTTGATGATCCCATAACCATCTAAGTCTAAACGAATCAATCTTCACCCAGTTATCCAGATCATATTGTTGTAGTAGTCTTCCACCTCGAAGAAAAAACAACATGTCATTACTTCGAATCTTTTAACAATTAGGTGTAGTGAATATATCAATCATTATGTTATATGTGTCAACATTTATATGTGTAAGTCCAATTGTAAAGTGTGTCAAATATATCAATTACGTGCAGCAAATATATCAATCATTTATGTTATATGTGTCAACATAATATGTGTAAGTCCAATTGTAAAGTGTAGTTGTTAAACATTTATATCATATATACCTGTAGCATGAAGGAATAATACCCAAGGCATGTAAATTATCTGCCATTCTCATCCGTAACTCCCATAAGGTAGCAAAAGTGGATATTGTAGAGAATCATAATAACCTGCTATTTCGTTGATAAATAATAACTGTCCTGTCGTTGTTCGGACGACAATATCTCGCTTTCCAGGTTTTCCAGACCCATCTCCTTCGACTACAACTGCAACAACTTGTGAAGTAGTTGGAAGCGTGTACTGCTTCTCGGTCGCAAATTGTTCTTTAATTACCAACCTACATCTTTGGATGTCTTCTCGTTGTGAAAGTGGCCTCATTACATGCACGAACCTATTATGTGTATCCAAGATTATTCTCAACTTCTCCATCATCTCTCTGTCTAAATCTTCACCACCTTCTTCCATTCTCCAGTTAATCCCGTTATCTGTATATATCTTTGACGAACGGTTCTTGGAGGATTTGTATCACTTTCAACCACGGAAGGTAGAAGACCGTTTCTAAAGTAGATATCTCCTTGAACACTAAATGTATATACACCTTTTCTATTATCATCCATTTCTCTGTCATAATTCACCCAAATCGACGTTAATGGGAAACATTGATTGTAATGTCATGTGTACCTTCGAAAGTGTACCCCTATTTCCGTTTGGTCATCATACATTTCCAAAAGTTTAATCGGTGGGGCAACAAAAGGTAAAAAAACATTCTCATCTGAACAACAAAATCCTTTCGGTTCACGATAAAAAATCTTAGCTTGTCACTTTTTACATGTCCCTGATGGGAAAGATAAATGAAGATTATTGTTTCATGTTATTAGTTCGAATTCTGTGATTTGTAACTTAAATACACTTTTTGATATCCCCTTGGGAATTGGGATTGCTCCCCAAAGTTGGAGATAAGTTGAGAAGTCGTTGTGTTTTATTTTTAAGTGTTACTTATGTGGATGTGTAATGCCTTGGCTACAATTAAGGTTTCAGGCTATATCTCGGTTCTGTTAGATCATTGCTCGGTCAAACTCGCGAACGTTGCTATCTCAAGCTTGTTTGTAAAGTTTAGGTGATCAAAACTATAAGTCTTGATTTCTACTCTTATTATAGATATGTCTCAGATTAGGATATAATGTGTAGTTGAGCTTTAGACTTCACGACGTTCATCGATTGAAGACGAAGATCTACCAAGGAGAGCTTGGAGTAACTTCATCAACAAAAGATATGTGGAGACTAAAACTTATCTGTCACTCAGAAGTATATTATATTCTATCTCCTAATGAGACTAATTCGTATAACTATATAGATTTTTATATTATACACATTTGATATTTCGAGCGAAGTTTAATTCAGGTATCTATTTCTCGAAATATGTGTTGGAATCTTTTTGCTTTAGATACATTCATCATATTCTTGACGAGTTTAGTTGGATACAATTTATTTGTTGGAAACTAAATAGTAAGTCAAAAGATGATCATGTGAAAATATCCTTGAAACATCTTACATGATTTATGTGAGACAATCATTTGATGTTGAATCGGAAAGTTTCATATTAATCATTCAATCACTTGAAAATTACTTATAAGGTAATAGTTTGTTAAGACAGTTACTGTCGTTTTCTAAGGATGTTTCAATGATTGAAATGGGAGTTTAGAACGAATTAACCTTTGTCTGGATACAACACAGTATGCATACCAGTATGAAAACTGTTGTGGTATGATCCAGGTCTGGAAACTTTGTTTGCATACCAGTATGCGAACGATTTTAACTGTTAAAGTCCGTGAACCAAGTTTGCATACCAGTATGCGAATGGTTCTACCTAAGTTAAGGTCCGGGACAACAATATGCATACCAGTTTGCAAACTGCTGGACAAGACCAAAGTCCGGAAACTATAATTTGCGTACCCATTTGCAAACTTAGTGGTTAAATTTCTAAAATCGGTTAAGTATGTTTTCATACTCATGAACAGATACATTTATGAATTAAGGAATGCAATCTTTGCAAACCGTGGCTTAGTGTTCATGAATTGAATCTCATGAATCAATCCGATTTGATTCAATCGGTTCATATATATTTCTGTGAAAGAGTAAACAATTGAACAACTCTATTTGAAATACAATTAGATTAATTTGATTATCTTTCATGTTTGATTGATCATCATAGTTGATCTAGAAGTGTTAGATGAATATGGTTAAGACAAAAGTGTTCATATGGCTAACTTCGGTTAACTATTATTGAGCCAACTCAATATACACGTTTAGGTACGGTTACCCATATCTAAATGAAAGTATATTTCATTTGTCTGTAACAAGCTAAGACCATCTAACGGTGTAGAGATACTTGCTTTGGTTTTAAGCAGACTTAGCTTGAATCTTAAATCAAGTTTTCATCTAACGGTGAATATTGAATGCTTTGTTACTAAGCTATCTTAGCTTTGATTGAAAAAAAACCCTGATTTGAAAGACTATATAAGGGAGAACTCTAGCAACTGGAATATCTAATCCCGACACTTTCATGTGTCATAGTTACGACTAGAGTTGATTCTCCTTTAACCCAGGTTTTTCCAAAACCATTATAGGTTAACGACTTGAAGACTTCATTTGGGATTAATGAAGCCATACCCAGAAATTTTCTTTGTAGTTGTGTGATCTTATCTTACTTGTTCTATCGTATTGAGTATTATCTTATCTAAGATTAACTCGAGATTTACTCCGGTAGGTAAGATATAAAAAGTAATCACAAAGCTTTTCGTCTCATTCTTTGTGATTCCATAATAACTTTTTCTACTACCATATAGTTAAGTTATTGTGAAGTGATTGATATTTCTAGGCTGTTCTTCGGGAATATAAGACCGGATTATCAATTGGTTCCTGTTCACCTTGATTTATCAAAAGACGGAACAAAAACTTCATAGGTACTTCTGTGGGAGACAGATTTATCTATCAGGATGGACTTATTTGTAGGAGACAAATTTGTTTATAAGTCTTCGACTTTGGTTCGTAGAAACTCTTAGCTGTGGGTGAGATCAGCTAAGGGAATCAAGTGCGTAGATTCCTGCTGGGATTCAGTGGCGTAAAGAACGCGATTGTACCTTAATCGGTGTGAGACTTGGTTAGAGTTCAACTACATTCCTGTCTGAAGTTAACTTATAGTAGGCTAGTGTTTCTAGCGGCTTATATATAATGTGGTGCTCAAATATGGACTAGGTCCCGGGATTTTTTCGCATCTGCGGTTTCCTCGTTAACAAAACTTCTGGTGTATTTGTTATTTCTTTTCCGCATTATATTTGTTTATATAATTGAAATATCACAGGTTTTACGTAGTTCAATCAATTGGTAAATACAACCTTTGGTTGTTGATATAAATTTATTGACACTATTGGTCTTTGGTACCGTCCAAGTTATTCCTCGTATTAATCGGGCTCAAAAATTTCTATCTGTGCGATTGCAGATTGTATTGAGAAATTGAGATATAAGTCTTTAGTATATTTCTTGATTGAGATCGCTTTATAAGTTGGTGCTCTCGGAATTATATTGGATTTAGTCCATACAGATTTCCGAACGAATTATTGGGTGTGGTTGTTATATCCCGTTTTTCAGGTTCTATAAGAAAAAGGCATCTAATTATTTGTTCGGACGTGTTGAATATCCGATTAAAGTTTAAACTGGGGACAAATATGATGATCACTAAATTCAGAAATATACATGAGTAATGGTGGACCTAAAAACATATTTTTCGATGGTGATACTTATTTTTCACGTGTCATGACTTTGTTAATAGATTTTACATGTATATCGCATTGTATACCTAAATCTTTGTTATCTGCCGCATTGTAAAAGAAAAACACACCATTGTATTGCTCTTTTCTACATTGTACAATGTAGCCATCATACTGCTTTCTCTAATTGATTTACAAGAAAGAAAATGTCTCTTAAATTCATAATACTGAAAGTGTTTTTCGCAAGTATGAAATATGATTTCAAAAATACATTATTGTATAATTAACACATTCACATTTAGGGATGATTTTTCTATTTTTGTTTTAGGGTGGTACATGATTCTTGTACCCATTTTTTTAATCAATAAGTTTATCTTTGCAGATAAAAAACATTTAAGGTTTATTTTTCAGATGGAAGTGCGGCTAGCTTGCATGCATGAAACTCATCATTGTATGAAAACACACTACAAGATGATGTTATTTCTGAGAGAGCTAGTTATCTTACAAACACCCTAAATACATGTTTTCGGTTTGAAACAGAGATTCCATGGTAGATAGGAGGTGGATTTGGATCCTCAGATTTTCGAAATCAAGATAATGAGGCAATATATACTTTGTATACATATACACCTAGGTGAATGAATTTTAGAAAAATAAAAAATTAAGTCTTTTTAAGAGGTCTGAAATTTGAGTCGTATCAATAATCGAGCAAGTACACATTTGGAAGATGTGGATGCAATGAGTACCACCATTAATATGGATCGTAACCCTAATTCATGTATAAAATATCGTGAGGGAGAGAAGTCCTTTGAAATCAAATTAATGAGGCCCTATACTAATGATGAATGTCGAATCTAACTAAAGTTTAACTAGAATTCTTTTAGGTTTAGAAGCTTCAATTTTTAAGATACATTCCTTTCCATTATTCTAGATATTAAATAGGAAGAATGAGTGATAAGACTAATTAAGAAAACATTTTTTAATTCCTTTATGATTTCAAGAAGAAGAAAAAAACCAAATATAAGTGGGTCATGTTTCAAATTATAAATAAATTAATCATAATAATTCAATTATCTATGTTGTATTTTTTATCTTTCTATAAGCCTAGGCTTTATAGAAATTTCACCTCGTTATGGAATCTCTTTACCCTTGGTTATATTTTAATAAAATCCATAGAATCTTATAGTTTAAAAATTATTAGCCACAAAAACTCCAAGCAAAAGAAAATCCCTAAATTAATAAAACCGATTGGTTGAGAAAACCAGTTATATTAACTGTGTGACTTTTATAACCAATTTGATATCGCGTTAGAAAAAGTTCTTCGGTTCTTTCTGGAAATAAATCGAGATTTAATTCGAATGATGTATATATCACAACTTCTCTTTTTAATCATTAAGGAATTCAATCTCTTTAATACTTAATACCAAATAATTGTTATCATATTGTCGTTAATGCGTTGTAAACAACGAAACAAAGCACAAAATAGGTTATAATGACTGGGCCTCCTAAACCCGTTAGTTGTAGAAACAAGTGAACCTTGCTACGATCTGAGCTATGCAAGAAGGAGATCTCCCTTGGGAAAATTGAATACGTACATAGCTGCGGAAACCATTGGAATCATTTTACCACTTCTACCAAATAGTTATTCGGAGGCCTTCGAACAAATGAAGGAGTCAGAAGAAATGATTCGATCCTCTTATTTCTCGAACCGAGAGATCTATGAATCGGGATCCTAATTGTCAGAGCACTGCTCGGTCGAACTCCAAAGCGTTGCTATATCAAGCTTGTTTTTCAAGTTTAGTTGCAAAAACTATAAGTCTTGATTTATAGTCTACGTATAGCTAATTCTCGGACTAGGATAGTAAGTATAGTTGAGCTCTAGACTCCACGGCGTTCATCATGCAAAGACGAAGAACTACTCAAGGAACTGGTGGATCTTCATCGACAAAAAGGTATGTGGAGACTTGAACTTATCTATCACTCAAAAGTCTATCTACTGTATATCCTATCTTGAGACAAAGGTCGTATTGCTATATAGACTTCGATTATACATATTTGTTATTTCGAGCCGAGTTTATCTCGCTTATATATTTCTCGAAATATGTGTTGGTAAGCTTTCGCTTTGGCCAAGTTCATCTTTACTCGTGACGAAAGTCATGTTGATTATTTCAATAACTTGAAAATCGCTTTGATAAAAATAGTTTGTGAATAACAACTATATAACATCCTCTAAGAAAGTTCCAATGATTTAAATGAGAGTTTAGAATATATAACCATGATTGGATATAAACATTTTATGTGAACTCATACTTGTGTAAGTCCAAAATCCTTGAACCAAAGTATGCGTACTTTACTGGTTTAGGATGTCCGGAGCTAAGTCTGTGTACCTGTACGCGTACTATCGGAAGTTCACATCCCGTGAATTTCTGCTGGAGTTTTTGAACCAAAAACAAGCTCAATCCGGTTACTTAAGTATGCATACTTAAGTGGGTTATTTTATAAATATGGTTTATTCGTGAACTAAGACATTTATAAATTAAGGAATGCGATATTTGCAAACCGTGGCTATAATGTTCATGGATCGATTCGAGTGAATCAAAACTGTTTTTGCTTCTATTGTGTCTTGTATACTTCTATGATATCTAAGCAATTGAACAACTCTCTAACTAGTTCTTTTGAGTCATTTGAACTAGTTATGGTGAAGATGAATAAGGTTGATATGAAAGTGTTATACGGCTAACCATTGGTTAACTATTGTTGAAACAACTAAGTGTACATGTCTAGGTATGGTTACTCAAACCTAAATGAAGCTACATTTCATTTGTGTATAACAAGCTAAGTTCGATCTAACGGTTGAAAGATATTAGCTTGAATCTAATCAGGTTTTCATCTAACGGTGAATATTGAATGCTTTGTTACCAAGGTAACTTAGATTGCAAACCCTGATTTGGAGACTATATAAAGGAGAACTCTAGCAACTGGGAAACCTAATCCCTGCACCTCCTGTGTGATACTAGTTGTAAGCTAGATTCGATTCTCCTTTAACCTTAGTCTTCTATCGAGACCATGTAGGTTAACGACTTAAAGACTTCATTGGGATTGTGAAGCCAGACCCAACTATTTTCTTTGTAGTTGCGTGATCTGATCTTGTTGTTTCTATCATTTGAGTACAATTGTAAGATTGGGTTGAGAATAATTTCTCCGATAGGCAAGATAGAAAAGTAGTCACAAACATCTTCGTCTCATCGTTTGTGATTCCACAATTTCTTGTTTCACTAGTCAATTAAGATTATTGTGAGGTGATTGATATTTCTAGGCTGTTCTTCGGTAATATAAGTCCGGTATATAAATTGGTTCATGTTCACCTTGATTTATCAAAAGACGGAACAAAACTTGTAGGTATTTCTGTGGGAGACAGATTTATCTATTCCTGTAGACTTTTCTGTGTGAGACATATTTGTTTATTAAAGTCTTCGACTTTGGGTCGTTGCAACTCTTAGTAGTGGGTGAGATCAGCTCTGGGGAATCAAGTGCGTAGTATCCTGATGGGATTAGAGACATAAGGAGCGCAACTGTACCTTGAATCAGTGTGAGATTGATTGGGGTTCAACTACAGTCCAGACCGAAGTTAGTTTGTAGTAGGCTAGTATCTGTAGCGGCTTAATACAGTGTCGTGTTCAATATGGACTAGGTCCCGGGGTATTTCTGCATTTGCGGTTTCCTCGTTAATAAAACTTTTGGTGTTTGTGTTATTTCTTTTCCGCATTATATTTTGCTATATAATTGAAATATCACTGGTTAAGTGTTGAATCGATCAATTGGTAAATGCAACCTTTGGTTATTGATTGAACTTGATTGATCCTTGAACATTGGTTTTTGGTACCATTCAAGCTTATCTCTCTTATATTCAATCGGGGTCACAAATTATTATTTGTTTGATTGCGGATTGAATTGAGAGATTGAGATATAACTTTTTGATACACTTTTCTTAAGATTGAGTTTGACTGTCTCGTTGATTCTCTTGAAAGTATATTGGAGTTAGTCCATACAGATTGCTAAGCGAAATATTGGGTGAGGTTGTTAGACCCCCGCTTTTTCAATTAGTATCATAGCAGGAAAACCCTATAAACCTAATAAGTTTGTGTGTTGACCGATCCTTAAAGTTTTCCCTTATGGGAAATTTCTTTGGGAAACTTTCTCTCGACATCTGTAACGCACGCCATAACTCCTTAAAGATTTTTCAGAGATTCTTATGGACCCGACCTCTGGTGTCTCATGATAATCTCATTCCATCTAAGACCTTGGAAAATTTAGATGATGAGAAACAATCTAAAGGAAAAATTAAAAATAAAGGAAGATTGAGAAGACGTTCTTTACGCTCAAAGATATGGAATCTCACTAGATTAACTCTTAATCTTTTTGAGATATACTGTCGTGATGGATCAATTGAAAAAGATCTATTTAGAGCATTTGAAAACGTTTTTAGATTATTAGAAAATCTTAACTCCGTTAAGAATAAGAATCGATCCGATAAAATTTTCGTACATGTAAAATCATGCAATTATGATGTACGAACTAAACTCGTTGTCAACACAAGTGGGTCCAATAAAAAGGGTTCTCATGTTGTTGTCACAGGTTTAAGACATCGGAAAAATCTCCTTTCTGGTCATATGAAAAGGAAATTAGAAAATTTCGTTAACCCTGATTATCATCATTACTATGATTATATCATTGATACTGTTCACAGATATCAACCGAAAATAGTGCATGAGTATCTCTCTGCACATCTCGCCACCTAGTAACTTGTTGGAATTACCCCATTTGTATATATCTTAAGATGGGGTAAGAAACGGGTTGATATTTTTGTACCCGGGTTAATTTTTTTTCCTTCCTTTTATGCACTGTCGCTTCGCACGTTTGTGTGCCTTCGCGAGTTGCATAACCATGGTGTTTGATCACCTAAGAAATCCCACATTTCTTTTGTGGGTCGTGGTTCTAAAACGGGTCCAAGCCCATTAGTGGGTGTATAAAAGGATAGTACGCGTACCTTCTTCTTCCTCCCATCTTGTCTGCGTTTGTGAACATTTTTAGGGTTTGTGTGTTTTCTCCATTAATCCTTCTTAAAGGTCAAAAGGCTTAAAGGTGTTTTCAAGAAACATATCAAGTAAGTTATCTCTTCCACTAATCTTTTGATTTTTTTAAGATCTCATGAAGAATTTCAAGGTTTCAAAAGAGGGTTCAAAAAACTTGGGTTCTTCATCTTCTTATAGCATGAACTTACCAATTGATCAAAATACCATTAGAATTAGATTTGTCAATGATTCTTGTGGAAAGGTTTTTGAATGAATTTCTTCTAATTGGTTTATTCTAGAAAAGAAGTTGGATTTTACTAGTGGTCACAAAGAGGATTTGATTTGTTTTGAAAAATTCAATCTTGGAAATATCTTTGATGGACTTGGTGAAGGTTTTGACACTCTTAAAAGAATCTTCTATGCTAACATCTATGATGTTAATTGTGATGACATGGAATTCAAGACCATGATAAATAGACAAAGGATTCATGTAAATAGAGAGTTGATTTCAAAGATTACCAAAATTCCCCTTGGGAGTTTTCGCCTACCAAGACCTAGCCATGAAAGACCTTCTGACGAAACCATTTCTATTGGTCTCTGTGGTAAGAGTGTTGATTGGAATATGGGAAAATTTCCTAACAATAATCTTAGTCTTCCTTTGATGTCCTTTGGAAAACTTGGTATATCTAATCTTTGTCCCTCCACGATTGAGAATTCTCGTTGGAGTCGTGAGTTTGCATAGTTGGTAAATTTCCTTGAGTTTGGGACTCAAAGTCTCGACATTTGTGGGTTTATAATTTATCAAATGTTGTCAATGACTTATCCCAACAAGAAGTTAGGCTATCCATGCTTGATTGAGCAAATTTGTCGCACCTACTTTATTCCTCCGATTGGCAACTCCATTGGAACTCCCAAGCTTGTTCGTCCATGTACTTTCAAACGTATGAAGGAGAATGCTTGAAAGAGACAAAAATGTGACAACCTTGATGTCTCATTGTACTATAATTAGTACTATCAATAATCAGAATACTAAACTAGAATTGAAGAAGAATGAAAATGGTAACAATCTGCCTAAGCAGCCTCAGAACAATTCAATAATTCAAGTTTAAGATACAAAAATGGTTCGTACACCTAATATAGAATAACGAGGAAATATCTCAGGTCGGAAGTGACTAATCCGGGCAAGACACATGTCCTTAGTTTGACTAATCTAATAGTGACACATGCCGCTTCAATACTAGCCACTAAATAATACTGAGTACACCCTTATGGATTACTCAGGGAAGACCACAGTTCAAGATGTAGGTATATGACAAATACCCTCCCCTCCACCAAATGCTTGTCCTCAAGGATTGGACTTTGGAAAATGGCTCTTGATGTTGCCAGCATCCTCCCAACTGGCATCTGTAGCTAAGGCATTGGTCCATTGAATGAGCAGTTGAGGAACTCAGACACCATTTTTTACAATAATTCTGGAATCCAGTGCAGCTGCAGGGATGACCAGTACCTGACCTTCACTGTTGATGACTGGTAGAGTTGGGGAGATGATATGTTGAGCACCAATCTGTTTCTTGAGCTGAGAGAAATGAAAAACATGATGGATTCTCGCTTCAGCAGGTAATAGTAATTTGTAGGCTACACTGCCAATTTTCTGAAGCATAGTGAAGAGTCCATAGTATTTTGCTGCAAGCTTTAAATTCCTTCTCAATGCCAAGGTGGCTTTCAGTAATTCCAACATAGCACTCCTTTGTTTTAAGTAATCTTCAACAACAACAACAGAAGTGGTGGATATAGAAGGAAAAGCTAAGTGATGAGGATTGTAACCATAAAGAGATGTAAATGGACTCACCTTGAGACTGGTGTGGTAATTGGTGTTGTACCACCATTCTGCAAAAGGAATCCAATGATGCCACTTCTTTGGCTGATGTCCACACATGCATCTGAGGTAATTATCCAAACATTGATTCACTCTCTCAGTCTGGCCATCAGTTTGTGGATGGTAAGCAGTGCTGAGATGCAACTGTGTACCAAGAGCCTTGAAAAAATCTTGCCAAAATTGGCTGGTGAAGACCTTGTCTCTGTCAGACACAATGGATGCAGGCAACCCATGTAGTTTATAAACTTGAGAAATGAACTCTCTTTCCATAAAAGTAGCAGTGTAAGGATGATGCAAGCCAATTAAATGTGCATATTTTGTCAGTCTGTCCACCACTACTAAGATAACTGACTTTCTTTCACTCACTTGAAGGCCCTCTATGAATTCCATAGAGATGTGCTTCCAAGCATGGTCAGGGATTGGTAAGGGTTGCAACAATCCAGCTGGAAAATTGTGTTCACCCTTATTTCTTTGGCAGACATCACAAACTGATATAAACTGAAGGATTTCCTTCTTCATTGCAGGCCAAAAGAATGTGGATTTATCTCTCATATAAGTAGCTTGAATACCAGAATGGCCACCAGCTGCAGAAGAGTGAATGCATTCCAAAATTTGGCTTTAACATCTGCTGAGGAGACAACGTAGATCCTTGGCTTAAACTTCAAAACACCATCAGTGTAGGAGTAATTTGGAAGAGTAGCTGGATGTAGTGCAAGCTGCGCAATGAGAGCTTGTACCTTTGCATCAGAAGAGTAGATATCACTAATTTCTTGAGACCAAGCTGCTTGTGAAATAGAGATACTCTGGCAAGTACCACTCTCATGAGGTCTTCTAGAAAGTGCATCAGCTACAACATTGTCAGTCCCCTTTTTATATCTGATTTCATAATCAAACCCCATAAGCTTCATTTACCATTTCTGTTGTAAGGTAGAAGAAATTTTCTGCTCTAAAAATGCTTGATGCTCTGGTTTCCAGTTTGGATAATGAAGTGGTTTCCTTGAAGATATTGTCTCCATCTTGTGACAAATTGAATAATAGAGAGCAATTCTTTTCATAAGTAGAAATGGCAGCTGCTTTTGGTCTTAGAGGTTTACTGTAGAAAGCCAATAATTTGCCCTCTTGTAGCAGGACTGCACCATTACAAGTATCACAAGCATCAGTTTCAACAAAAAATGTCTTATTGAAATTTGGTAGAGCTAGTATGGGACCAGAGGACATGGCTTCCTTGAGATGTTGAAAAGCTGATGTAGCTGCAGGGGACCAAAGGAATGCATTTTTCTTGAGTTATTCAGTGACTGGTCTGCTAATGAGGCCATAGTCCTTTACAAATTTCCTGTAATATCCAGTGAGGCCCAAAAATCCTCTTATCTCTTTAAGTGTGTGAGGAAGTGGCCAAGTGAGCATAGCAAAAATCTTTGAAGGGTCAGCTTTAACTCCTTCAACAGTGATGATGTGTCCCAAATATTCTAGCTCCTGTTGGCCAGAGCAGCACTTGGTAAAGTTGGCAAATAGCTGATGATGTCTCAATATATCGAGTGTAATTTGCAAGTGCAACAGATGCTCCTCCAGAAAATAACTATACACAAGGATATCATCAAATAAAAATAAGATGAATTTCCTTAAGTGTGCTTTAAATATTTCATTCACAAGCGCTTGGAAGGTAGCAGGTGCATTTTTCAGTCCAAATGGCATCACCTTGAATTCAAAGTACCCATGATGGGTTCTGAATGCAGTCTTGTAGATGTCAGCAGAAGTGACCCTGATTTGGAAAAAAAAAAATTTATCATGTAATTCATGCAGCAACTCCTCTATGATGGGAATTGGGAATTTCTCCTTGACTCTGATGTTGTTAAGTTTCCTATAATCAACACAAAATCTCCATTGTCATTCTTTTTGACCAAAAGGATAGGAGCTGCAAAAGGACTGTGACTGCTTTGAATGATTCCAGACTGATGCATATATTGAACTAGTTGTTCCACCACTAACTTCTGAAGGTAGGTACACTTATAAGGTCTCATGTTAACTGGTTCAGAATTTGGTTTAAGACGAATGGAGTGGTCTAGGTTTCTCTAAGGTGGAAGGGATTTTGGCTCAGAAAAAACATCAGTATAGTGATTAAGTAATTCTGAAACTTGAGGTGGTGGTGGTCGAGTAGGTGTTTTTGAAGAGGAGATGGAAAATAGGTGGCCCATCAAGCCATGAGTGTGTTTTTTGAGAATCTTGTAGCTGCATTGCCACTCATCATGCTGCAAGAACCTTTATCTTGAATACCAGTAAGTGTAATCTATGTCTAAGAGAAATACTCAACTTGGAGAAGTTAAAAATTACATCGCTCAATTGCTTCAGCCAATCAGCTCCCAAAACCAAATCACAGCTACCAAGTGGTAAGAGTCTTAAACTACCAGAAAACTTGTGGTTGTGCATAGACCAATTTAAGTTTGAGAAAACACCATACTGACAGTTCTATCACCATTAGCCACGGTGACTATCATGCAAGCAGTTGGATCAATATTACAGTTGAGTTGCCTAACAATGTCACTATCAATGAAGCTATGTGTGCTACCAGTATCAATAAGTACTGAAATAGTCCTCTTGTTAATAAGGCCAGGAATTCTAATAGTTTCACCAGAATTATTACCTGTCAAGGCATAAAGGGAGATTTCCATGTCATTCTCCATAGGTGAGTCCTCTTCTTCAAGAGGATTAGCTTCTTCTGTATCTAGAGAATTGTATTCGCTCTCATCTCCAATCATTAAGCATAAATGTTGTTGTTTACAAACATGACCTCTTTTGTATACCTCATTACAATTATAACACAGACCTCTGGCTTTTCTAGCCTACACTTGTTCAGAGGTGAGTCCTTTAATCGGAATAAATGTGCCATGTTTTGGTAATGGGTTTGAAGTGGAAGATGATGATTGAGTGGAAGAAGCAGGTGTGACTGCATGTTGTGGAGTAAAATGTCTAGTGGTGGAAAAGGAATTGGAATGTGCTCTTGTAGGAGGTCTGAAAGACTTTTGTTAGAGAGCTAATGTTTTCTCTTGCATTCTAGCTAGAGAAAAAGCAGTTAACAGTGTTGTAGGACCAAACATAAGCACTGGCTCTCTTCATTTTCATTTAACCCACCAATAAAACTGCTAATGAAATACTCCTCAGTAAATATGTTGTGTTTGCTTAACACTAAGGCCTTCAAATGTTCAAATTCCTCAAAATAAGCATCCAAAATTGTAAGTTGAGACTATTTATTGAACATACCAACAATGTTTTCATGAGCAGGATTTTCAAAACGAAGACAAACATTATTACTTAAGTCTTGCCAAGAAATATAAGGTGTATTCAATCTAAAATTCTCAAACCATTTAGCTGCCTTGCCATCAAAATACATCGCAGCCATTCTAGCTTTGTTAAATTCAGGAATCTCATGCATCTGAAAGAAAAACTCAAATTTATTAAGCCATCCTTTAGAATTGCCGCCATCGAAATGTAGAAAATCCATTTTGGGAAGACGAAGATGAGGATTGTAATCTCGGCCCCCTGAATGATTGTGAAACGACTTCCCAACCTGTAGATTGTGTCCCTGAGTTTCACTATGATCACCTTGGTGGAATTGCTTTGTAGACAAGAGCTCCTCCATAATCGTTTTGATTGACAACATATGTGAATCCTGTCCAGCTTTTAATTCTTTTATCGAAGTCGTCTGTGGAAAGCTTCGATTCTAGTTGGAGATTGATGGTATCGATTTGAAGCTGTAATTTATTAGTTTTCTCTGTAAGCTCTTTACAAGTTTGAGCAACCATGGTGAGATGAGAAAAAAAAAATTGAGCTAAATTTGATGCGTGGGTAGGAACGAACAACTCTGAATACTAATTGGACTATACTTAGTACTATCAATAATCAGAATACTGAACTGGAATTGAAGAAGAATAAAAATGGTAACAATCAGCCTAAGCAGCCTCAGAACAATTCAATAATTCAATCTTAAGATACAAAAATGGTTCTTACACCTAATAAAGAAGAAAGAGGAAATATCTCATATCGGAAGTGGTTAATCCGGGAAAGACACGTGTCCTTAGTTTGACTAATCTAATAGTGACACATGCCGCTTCAATACTAGCCACTAACTAATATTGAGTAAACCCTTATGGATTACTCACGGCAGACCACAGTTCAAGATGTAGGTATATGACAAATACCCTCCCCTCCACCAAATCCTTGTCCTCAAGGATTGAACTTTGGAAAATGGCTCTTGATGTTTCCAGCATCCTCCCAACTGGCATCCGTAGCTAAGGCATTGGTCCATTGAATGAGCAGTTGAGGAACTGAGACAGCATTTCTGACAATAATTCTGGAATCCAATGCAGCTGCAGGGATGACCAGTACCTGACCTTCACTGTTGATGACTGGTAGAGTTGGAAAGATGATATGTTGAGCGCCAATCTGTTTCTTGAGCTGAGAGATATGAAAAACAGGGTGGATTCTCGCTTCAGCAGGTAATACTAATTTGTAGGCTACACTGCCAATTTTCTGAAGCACACTGAAGGGTCCATAGTATTTTGGTGCAAGCTTTAAATTCCTTATCAATGCCAAGGAGGCTTGTCTGTAAGGTTGGAGTTTTAACTAAACTCTATCACCAACAACAAAACTTCTATCCACTCTAGTCTTGTCTGCATAGAGCTTCATTCTCTCCTGGGACTTGTGTAGTGAGTCTTTCAGTAATTCCAACATAGCACTACTTTGTTTCAAGTACTCTTCAACAGCAGCAACAAAAGTGGTGGATGTAGAAGGAAAATCTAAGTGAGGAGGGTTGTAACCATAAAGAGATGTAAATTGACTCACCTTGAGACTGGTGTGGTAATTGGTGTTGTACCACCATTCTGCAAGAGGAAGCCAATGATGCCACTTCTTTGGCTGATGTCCACACATGCATCTGAGGTAATTATCCAAACATTGATTCACCCTCTCAGTATGGTCATCAGTTTATGGATGGTAAGAAGTGCTGAAATGCAACTGTGTACCAAGAGACTTGAATAAATCTTGCTAAAAGTGGCTGGTGAACACCTTGTCTCTGTCAGACACAATTGATGCAAGTAACCCATGTAGTTTATAAACTTGAGCAAGGAACTCTCTTGCCACAGAAGCAGCAATGTAAGGATGATGCAAGCCAATGAAATGTGCATATTTTGTCAGTCTGTCCACCACTACTATGATAACTGACTTTCTTTCACTCATTGGAAGGCCCTCTATGAAGTCCATAGAGATGTGCTGCCAAGCATGGTCAGGGATTGGTAAGGGTTGCAACAAGCCAGCTGGAAAATTATGGTCACCCGATATAAACTAAAGGATTTCCTTCTTCATTGCAGGCCAAAAGAATGTGGATTTAGCTCTCATATAAGTAGCTTGAATACCAGAATGGCCACCAGCTGCAGAAGAGTGAATGCAGTCCAAAATTTTGGCCTTAACATCTACTGAAGAGCCAACATAGATCCTTGACTTAAACCTCAAAACACCATCAGTGTAGGAGTAATTTGGAAGAGTAGCTGGATGTAGTGCAAGCTGCGGAATGAGAGCCTGTACCTTTGCATAAGAAGAGTAGCTATCAATAATTTCTTGAGACCAAGCTGATTGTGAAATAGAGATACTATGGAAAGTACCACTCTCATGAGGTCTTCTAGAAAGTGCATCAGCTACAACATTGTCAGACCCCTTTTTATATCTGATTTCATAATCAAAACCCATAAGCTTCACTAACCATTTCTGTTGTAAGGTAGAAGAAATTTTCTGCTCTAAAAAATACTTGATGCTCTGGTGGTCAGTTTGGATAATGAAGTGGTTGCCTTGAAGATATTGTCTCCATCTGGTGACAACTTGAACAATAGAGAGCAATTCCTTTTCATAAGTAGACATGGAAGCTGCTTTTGGTCCTAGAGGTTTACTGTACAAATCCAATGGTTTGTCCTCTTGTAGCAGGACTCCACCAATACCAGTATCACAAGCATCAGTTTCAACAAAAAATGTATTATTGAAATTTGGTAGAGCTAGTATGGGAGTAGAGGACATGGCTTCCTTGAGCTGTTGAAAAGCTGATGTAGCTGCAGGGGACCAAAGGAATGCATTTTTCTTGAGTTATTCAGTGACTGGTCTGCTAATGAGGCCATAGTCCTTTACAACTTTCCTGTAATAGCTAGTGAGGCCCAAAAATCCTCTTAGCTCTTTAAGTTGTGAGGAAGTGTCCAAGTGAGCATAGCATAAATCTTTGAAGGATCAGCTTTAACTCCTTCAGCTGTGATGAAGTGTCCCAAATATTCTAGCTCCTGTTGTCCAGAGCAGCACTTGGTAAAGTTGGAAAATAGCTGATGATGTCTCAATATATCCAGTGTAAGTTGCAAGTCCAACAGATGCTCCTCCAGAGAAGAACTATACACAAGGATATCATCAAAGAAAACTAAGATGAATTTCCTTAAGTGTGCTTTAAATATGTCATTCATAAGAGCTTGGAAGGTAGCAGGTGCATTTTTCAGTCCAAATGGCATCACCTTGAATTCAAAGTGCCCATGATGGGTTCTGAATGCAGTCTTGTAGATGTCAGCAGAAGTGACCCTAATTTGATGGTATCCAGCTCTTAAATCAATTTTGGAAAAAATTTTCTTACCATGTAATTCATCCAGCAACTCCTCTATGAAGGGAATTGGGAAGTTGTCCTTGACTGTGATGTTGTTAAGTTTCCTATAATCAACACAAAATCTCCAAGTGTTGTCCTTCTTTTTGACCAAAAGGATAGGAGCTGCAAAAGGACTGTGACTGCTTTGAATGATTCCAGACTGAAGCATATCTTGAACTAGTTGTTCCACCACTAACTTCTGAAGGTAGGGACACTTATAAGGTCTCATGTTAACTGGTTCAGAATTTGGTTTAAGAGGAATGAAGTGGTCTAGATTTCTCTGAGGTGGAAAGGATTTTGGCTCAGAAAAAACATCAGAATAGTGATTAAGTAATTCTGAAACTTGAGGTGGTGGTGGTGGAGTAGGTGTTGTTGAAGAGGATATGGAAAATAGGTGGCCCATCAGGCCATTAGTGTGTGTTTTGAAGAATATTGTAGCTGTATTGCCACTCATCATGCTGCAAGAAGCTTTATCTTGAATACCAGTAAGTGTAATCTATGTCTAAAATAAATACTCAAATTGGAGAAGTTAAAAATCACATCGCCCAATTGCTTTAGCCAATCATCTCCCAAAAGCAATCACAACCACCAAGTGGTAAGAGTCTTAAACTACCAGAAAACTTGTGGTTGTGCATAGACCAATTTAAGTTTGAGCAAACACTATTACTGACAGTTCTATCACCATTAGCCACAGTGACTATCATGCTAGCAGTTGGCTCAATATTACAGTTGAGTTTCCTAGCAATGTCACTATCAATGAAGCTATGTGTGCTACCAGTATCAATAAGTACTGAAATAGTCCTCTTATTAATAAGGCCAGGAATTCTAATAGTTTCACCTGAATTATTACCTGTCAAGGCATGAAGGGATATTTCCATGTCACTCTCCATAGGTGAGTCCTCTTCTTTAAGAGGAGCAGCTTCTTCTGTATCTAGAGAATTGTTTTCACTCTCAGCTCCAATCATTAAGCATAAATGTCGTTGTTTACAAATATGACCTCTTTTGTATACCTCATCACAATTATAACACAGACCTCTGGCTTTTCTATCCTGCACTTGTTCAGGGGTATGTCTTTTAACGTGAATAAATGTGTTATGTTTTGGTAATGGGTTTGAAGTGGAAGATGATGATTGAGTGGAAGAAGCAGGTGTGACTGCATGCTGTGGAGTAAAATGTCTAGTAGTGGAAAAGGAAGTGGAATGTGCTCTTGTAGGAGGTCTGACAGACTTTTGTTGGAGAGCTAATGTTTTCTCTTGCATTCTAGCTAGAGAAAAAGCAGTTAACAGTGTTGTAGGATCAAACATAAGCACTGGCTCTCTTCATTCTTCCTTTAACCCACCAATAAAACTGCTAATGAAATACTCCTCAGTAAATATGTTATGTTTGCTTAACAGTAAGGCCTTCAAATGTTCAAATTCCTCAAAATAAGCATCCACAGTTGTAAGTTGGGACAATTTATTGAACATACCCACAATGTTTTCATGAGCAGGATTTTCAAAACGAAGACAAACATTATTACTTAAGTCTTGCCAAGAAATATGAGGTCTATTCAATCTAAAATTCTCAAACCATTTAGCTTCCTTGCCATCAAAATGCATCGTATCCATTCTATCTTTGTTAAATTCAGGAATCTCATGCATCTGAAAGAAATACTCACATTTATTAAGCCATCCTTTAGGATTGTCGCCATCGAAATGTGGATAATCCATTTTGGGAAGACGATGATGAGGATTGTAATCTCGGCCCATGAATGATTGTGAAACGACTTCCCAACCTGTAGATTGTGTCCCTGAGTTTCACTATGATCACCTTGGTGGAATTGCTTTGTAGACAAGAGCTCCTCCATCATCGTTTTAATTGACAACATATGTGAATCCAGTCCAGCTTTTATTTTGTTATCGAAGTCGTCTATGGAAAGCTTCGATTCTAGTTGGAGATTGATGGTATCGATTTGAAGCTGTAATTTATTAGTTGTCTCTGTAAGCTCTTTACAAGTTTGAGCAACCATGGTGAGATGAGAAAAAAAATTTGAGCTAAATTTGATGTGTGGGTAGCAACGAACAGCTCTGAATACCAATTGTACTATACTTAGTGCTATCAATAATCAAAATACTGAACTGGAATTGAAGAAGAATGAAAATGGTAACAATCTTCTTAAGCAGCCTCGGAACAATTCAATAATTCAAGCTTAAGATAAAAAAATGGTTCTTACACCTAATAAAGAAGAAAGAGGAAATATCTCAGATCGGAAGTGGCTAATCCGGGCAAGACACCTGTCCTTAGTTTGACTAATCTAATAGTGACACATGCCGCTTCAATACTAGCCACTAACTAATACTGAGTACACCCTTATGGATTACTCAGGGCATACCACAGTTCAAGATGTAGGTATATGACACTCATGTGATACTTCCTCCATGAAACTTCTTCATCAAATTGTGAAAGGTGTTGATAAGATTAGTTCCAAGGTAAGGTGTGTGCAAGAACATTTACTTGTGATTGATACTAAGTTTCCAGAAATCAAGGATGACATGGATAAGAATCAAGCCACTCTTATGGTCTCCGATGATGAAGATGATGATTAGTTTTTCGTGCTTTATCAGTTTTTGATTTTAGAGTCGTTTTGATTTTGTCTAGGAAAACTTCTTATGAGAATTTATTCTTGTGTTTTAAGAAGGATAACCAGGGTTTGGAATATCCATTATTGTGATTACACATAGTTATGTCCAACGTTTTCGTCTTGCAATGTTTTTAGATTTATTTGTTTAAATTCTAAAGTTGATTTGGAAGATGATATTTCAGTATTAATCTTTATGATTTCATATATTGCAACTTGTTATGGGATATGTGTGTTTGCGTCCGTGAACTATGATTGTCCCATATGTGGTCAAAAGTTAAGTCTTTCATATGTCGATATGCAAGTATCGATAAAAGATTGAATGAACTTTTGACAAACAAAACTTAAGCCTTTTATGTCATTATGCAAATATTGATAGAAGAAAGGATGAACTTTTGTTTACAAAGATTAAGTCTATTATATGTCATTTTGCAAATGATGATGAGAAACAGAATGAATCTTTGTTTATTCCGCAATATTGATCTTCCGTGATCCATATTTTTTATGTTAATATTGTGCAGCTCCGTAAGTTCTCTTATGTGAACATTTCCGATTGAATTAATCATAGGTTCTCTTGTGGTTAATTTAATTGAGATTTTTGGATACAAATTCATATTCTTATTTAATTTGTTAATTTCCAAAGAAATCCTTCTTTTCTTGTGAAAGTAAGTTCGCTCTTGTTGTTTTTTCGGGAACGACATTTTATGGGGGAGAGTTCTTAATTGAACGTATAGGGAAGGTCAATTAATAACTTTTAAAGTTCTTACTTTGTGGGGAGTACGTTTGTGGAATATTATAGGGGTTATCTTGTATCTTTGTAAACTCCTTGATGAATGCATTTAGTTTCGACTATATGATTGCATCTAAAAAGTTGATATGTACTTTCTTTTGGTCATGAAGTGTCTCTATAGAAATTTCATTGGGATCCCACTAGTTTTCGTACTTTTGCCAATTTTATTGAGAAAAAGGGGGAGAACTAATGTGTACTTCACACTACAAATACATATGGTTTTCGGATCATTAAGTAAGGGGGAGCGGTTTTCATGTGAGATGAAGTATTTACTAAGGAGGAGTGATACATATCACCATAGTATTGTTGTCAAAGTTGTGATACAATTGAGCTTTGATGCTGTGTAATAATGCTATGACACTGTATAAAAATGATTGAGAGCTATTGTTTTCTCATTATTATGGCTACGGATCTTCAACAACGATGATGCTGAATTGAATACCTTTGGAATCATTGAAGTACTTAGAAGTGACGAAGATTTCGAGAAATGTAAAAGAACCAAGGAGATCAAGCATGTGGATGAGAAGCTGCAAAGTTTACTTATTTTGTATTCCATATGTAGTGATAGTTTTGTCACAAAAATTGACAAAGGTGGGTATTATTAGAGTACTGATCGGTCGAACTCGCAAGCGTTGCTATCTCAAGCTTGTTTTTCAAGTTTATTTGCCAAAACTATAAGTCTTGATATCCAGTCTACTTATAGCTAAGTCTCGGACTAGGATAGTACGTGTAGTTGAGCTCTAGACTCCACGACGTTCATCATGCAAAGACGAATAACTACTCAAGGAACTGGTAGAACTTCATCGAAAAAAAGGTATGTGGAGACTTGAACTTATCCATCACTATAAAGTCTATCTAATTTATCTCCCATCTTGAGACAAAAGTCGTATTGCTATATAGACTTCGATTATACACATTTGCTATCTCGAGCCGAGTTTATCTCGCTTATCTATTACTCAAAATCTGTGTTGGTAAGCTTTCGCTTTGTCCAAGTTCATCTTTACTCGTGACGAAAGTTATGTTGATTATTTCAATAACTTGAAAATCACTTTGATGAAAAAAAGTTTGAGAATAACAACTATATAACATCCTCTAAGAAAGTTTCAATGATTGAAATGAGAGTTTATAATATATAATCATGATTGGATATAAACATTGTATGTGAACTCATACTTGTGTAAGTCCAAAATCCTTGAACCAAAGTATGCGTACTTTACTGGCTTAAGATGTCTGGAGCTAAGTCCACGTACTTGTACGCGTACTGTTGGAAATTCACATCCCGTGAATTTCTGCTGGAGTTTGTGAACCAAAAACAAGCTCAATCCGGGTTCTTAAGTATGCGTACTTAAGTGGGTTATTTTCTAAAAATAGTTTATTCGTGAACTAAGACATTTATAAATTAAGGAATGCAATCTTTGCAAACCGTGGCTATAATGTTCATGAATCGATTCGAGTGAATCAAAACCATTTTTGCTTCGATTGTGTCTTGTATACTTCTATGATATCTAAGAAATTGAACAACTCTCTAACTAGTTCTTTTGAGTCATCTGAACTAGTTATGAAGATGAATAAGGTTGATATGAAAGTGCTTATATGGCTAACCATTGGTTAACTATTGTTGAACCAACTAAGTGTACACGTTTAGGTACGGTTACTCAAACCTAAATGAAGCTACATTTCATTTGTGTATAACAAGCTAAGTTCGATCTAACGGTTGAGAGATATTAGCTTGAATCTTATCAAGTTTTCATCTAATGGTGAATACTGAATGCTTTGTTACCAAGGTAACTTAGATTGCAAACCCTAATTTGGAGACTATATAAAGGATAACTATAGCAACTGGGAAACCTAATCCCCGCACCTCCTGTGTGATACTAGTTGTAAGCTAGATTCGATTCTCCTTTAACCTTAGGTTTCTATCGAGACCATGTAGGTTAACGACTTAAAGACTTCATTGGGATTGTGAAGCCAGACCCAACTATTTTCTCTGTAGTTGCGTGATCTGATCTTGTTGTTTCTATCGTTTGAGTACAATCGTAAGATTGGCTTGAGATTAATTTCTCCGATAGGCAAGATAGAAAAGTAGTCACAAACATCTTCGTCTCATCGTCTGTGATTCCACAATATCTTGTTTCGCTAGTCGATTAAGATTGTTGTGAGGTGATTGATATTTCTAGGATGTTCTTCGGGAATATAAGTCCTGGTATATCAATTGGTTCCTGTTCACCTTGATTTATCAAAATACGGAACAAAACTTGTAGGTATTTCTGTGGGAGACAGATTTGTTTATTAAAGTCTTCGACTTTGGGTCGTAAAAAATCTTAGTTGTGGGCGAGATCATCTAAGGGAATCAAGTGCGTAGCATCCTGCTGGGATTAGAGACGTAAGGAGTGCAACTGTACCTTGAATCAGTGTGAGATTGATTGGGGTTCAACTACACTCCAGGCGGAAGTTAGTTTGTAGTAGGCTAGTGTCTGTAGCGGCTTAATACAGCGTGGTGTTCAATCTGGACTAGGTCCCGGGGTTTTTCTGCATTTGCAGTTTCCTTGTTAAAAAAACTTCTGGTGTCTTTGTTATTTTTTTCCGCATTATATTTTGTTATAAAATTGAAATATCACTGGGATCAATTCGTAAATCCAACCTTTGGTTGTTGATTGAACTTGATTTATCCTTGAACATTGGTCTTTGGTACCGTTCAAGTTTATCTCTCTTGTATTCAATCGGGATCACAAATTATTATTTGTTTGATTGCGGATTAAATTAAGAGATTGAGATATAACTCTTTGATATACTTTTCTTAAGATTGAGTCTGACTGTCTAGTTGATTCTCTTGAAAGTATATTTGAGTTAGTCCATACAGATTGCTAAGAGAAATGTTTGGTGAGGTTGTTAGACCCTCGCTTTTTCACTAATGCATATAGATACAAATTGCGCAACGGGATCATCCTGTCTGATGGGTCTACATCCTTCCTTGAATGTTGTCGGTACTCTTCACTTCCTTGCCATTCTTGTAATTGAACCACATCTCACTAGGTCTAAAGTACCTCCACCTGCAAAAGTCATTAGCGACCTTACCTACGATTAATCGAGAAGGATATGGAAGTGCAAGAATGGCTGAATTTTCTCTATAACAAATTTTTGTTTATTGGTAAAGAATTTGATGCTAGTAAGTTTCGAACTCAGGCCGCTGGTATCCTCACCCAGTGACTTTACCACCGTACTATAGTGGCACCGGATGCTTTTTCATTAGCAATTTGCTATTGTTAATAGCCCATGCAGGACTAGTCGAAGCACAAATACAGAAGTTGATGCATTTTTAATTTTTTCTTTTTCTTTTTATATATTTCATTGCAATGTTGATAACCATTAAATCACTTAGCACTATGTTCAAAACATAAAAATTGGCAAACATGATTAATCCATGCATGGATGCTTAAATTAAGACTAGGTTTTATGACGTACATTGAAAGGGTTCACAATGCATGCCACATCATATTTATGAAAACACAAGATTTTGTAGTTGTGAAGAGCAAGATTCATAACCATATTTATTTATTTTTTAAACGATAATGAAGATTTTATAGATCAAAAAAGGAAAGTACAAAAATATTATACCCATCCAAAGGGGAGAGAAAAGACAAAGAAAAGAGAAGAGAGTAAAAATGATCCGGGTACAAGTAACCAAGGATCACAAAAAAAAACTCTAAACAAAACTAGGGAGGATGAAAATACGCCTGTTTATGGTGAGTTTTTGACAGGCGATTTCGTGGTAAAATGGCCTTGCCCTAGTCGCAAAAAATATAATGAAAGTCCCTGATCCGACATCAGGATTAAAGGACTTATATCAAACAATTTTTATTATGCAGGAGAATCAATAAAGCGTATTCAATTAACGGACCCAGTAGTCCTGTAACTATTTTAAACGTGTATATGTATGCCAAATTTCAGGGTTTTCTCCAGCAGAAACCTCGTTATTTCATGTGCGCTAATATATATACCTTTTATGCTATATATGTGACATTATTTATATTCAGAATAGGATCTGATGTAATTCTTGAATTAACATGCTACTGAAAGTATTATATTTAGTACATAGTCATATCAGTATCGTCTCAAGTCACAAATTCCCACGGCCGAGTTCCTTGAACATACTATAGCGGCACTATAGTGTTCAAATTTGTACTAGAATAACATTATTCATCAAATCTAGGAATGACACGTTGCCATTAACTCAAAACCTAGATTATAGCCATATGATGATCAAATCATTGTTAATAATGGCATAAGGATTGCGGCATATTGGCTAGGAATAACCAAGTCTGCCGCATATACTACAATCCCATAACACCTTGGCTAGCTATAGTTAAGGCTACAATATAACGGATGCATCTCATAACGCTCCAGTTGAGGTAAGAATGGACCAATGGCTTAGATGGAATCATCCAAAAGCAATGGACCAATGGCTTAGATGGAATTATCCCAAATCCATGGCATAGCCAATCACGACTTGGCGAGCTACGGTCGGAATTATGACATAGCCACTATCGCGCTTACAAGTCGTGAATCACGGCCAAGATGCAAACCCTAAGTTTTACTAGCCATTGGCCGGCTCCGTGACACAGATTTTCGCGCCCAATACAATTTGGCATGACCTTGTCCAAGCCCGTTGCACATCCTGCTACACCTATCTCATCATAGGCAGTTACGGCCAAGCTCGTGTCCAACCACGCTCGTGCAACTTGACCAAATCTTGGCCAAGTCCGTAACTCACATGCTACGACCAAATCCTCCTAGGTCAGTTAATGCCAAATCCCCTGGAAGACTTCCCACAGCTTCTTGGACCTTGTCCAACCACGCCCAAGTTCGTAACGTATCCATTATAACTTGTGGGACCTTGGCCAGCCGCGTTCAATGTCATAGCACATGAGATGTGACTTTATGGGACCTTGGACAGCCGCGGCCAAGACCATAACATGGACTATTTTACTTCTATAGGTTATAAACACGTTATGTCCAAGATTGGGAAACCCTAATACGCTATTAAGGGCCACGTCCAATCAACATCCTAAAAGGAATGTAATCTTAGCTTAGATCCATTCCAAATTCAACTTGGCTATCCTAATTGGAATAGAAATATCTTCTCAATGGTCTTGGACAAATCAAGACAAAACCCTCTCGGTTATGGCCTAGCCACATCATTTCTATGCCACAAACGGCCAAGCAACGAGTCATAACCAAATATACATTGTCCCAACCATTATGGATGACTATTAACATGATACAATGTCGCACATATGCTATGAAGTTCTATGGCTAGGATAAGATCCGACTAGCAGCCTTGGACATGATGTGCCACTTTGTAAGCCGCATATTGCTGAGCTAAATCTTAGCGCCACCTTAGTCTACTACATGCCACCTTGGGTCCAAGATACGCTACCACAGCTCCCCTAGATAACGGTTTAGGTTATTTATCTCATGGACAATCTATGACCCCACCATTTCTCTCTCATCTGTTGTGGCTAAGGTAAAGATTGATAAGCTGCTACAAAACCGCGGCTTGCCAAGGCCAGCGCTAGCGCCATTAAAGGCTATGGTGTCCCAAACCCTAGTATGGCATTAGGCTTCCATGCCATCCTACACCAATAGCTCCAACTAGATCTAATTTTAGTTGCGGCAGCTAAGGCCGAGTTCATTGAACCATCTTTTAGATCTCAGCCTAATAGGCTAATCCTAACGCCACTACGGGCTATAACAACGCTATTATAGGCCACTATGCCACTTGTTATTTTATCTCCACAAATAAGCCTTGCCAAAGGCCATTCGATTATTTAGCACTCTAATATCTCACGTAAAGATTATGACCTGGAATATTTCTCTCCACCTTAGCTGTAATGGAAAGTGCAACATGCTATGCTACTTCTACGCCACTAGTATGCCATGCTAACATCACAACTAACTATTAACATGACAAGCTATCTTAGAGCGCCTCGACATGCTATGATAATACCATGACACCTTAGCTGGCCGTAGCCAAGTTGTTTCTCACAACATCTCCACAAAACATGATCTAACATGTCTATAAGTCATATGTCATATCGATGGCTATGATTTAGCCTAAACAAGATGAAGTCTATGGCTCATCTAAAATACCTACGAAATATCAAAATATGTCACATAAGGGGATTCTTCATGGGGTATTGGTCTGGTGGTAATATTCTATGACAAATGCACCAAATAAACAAAGCCACTTTTGGTGGATATTTTCGTTTCCAAATGAATTGAAAGATTTCAGATTTATTTACCTCAAGAGAAGTAGTATTTTCCACCCATTTTCCATAACCTGAGTTGACAATGAACTGTTTCTTTGGAGTTAAAGACCATTGAATAATTTCATCCCTTTGACTCTGAATAGTTAAATCCCATTAGGCTATTATAAATGATTTCTAATTTACCCTGAGCAATATAGGACAGTCTTCTAAGCACCTGCAACTTACCCAAATCTCAGTAGTGGAGGCATTACAAATGGAAGCAACAGATTGAGACTTAGATCTAACTACGGCATACAAGTTTGGGAATAAAATGCACAAAGGCTCGTTAAGTATCCAACAGTCCTCGCAAAATACCGTTTTAACACTGTTATTAACCTTGAAAATGATATTTCTAACAAAAAAATATTTTCTTTGTATAACTCCTTTCCAAATTGAACAACCATAAGCACCTTTAGGAGATTTAGAAAACCAATCCATAACATTTGCACCATATTTTTCATGTATAATTTTCCTCCAAAGCACATCAGTTTCCTTATCATACCTCCATAACCATTTAAGCAGTAAAGCCTTATTCATGCATTTTAATTTTTTTACATTAAGCCTACTATTTTTCTTTTCTTATGCAAATTGCATCCCACTTAACTAGATTAACTTTACTATTTCCTTTGTTATCATTCCAAAGAAAGCGCTTCATTATCCTTTCAAGTTTTCGCTCATAGGATTTTGTCTTTTCGAATAAAAACATGTAATAAATTGGGGGGCTTGAGAGAACATGCTTGATTAAAACTATCTTGCCAGCTATGTTGAGAAGAGTCTTTTTCCATCCAGAAAGCTCTGCAGCGAATCTGTCCACTATCTTGTCTCATCTATGTATGCCCTTGTATTTATCGGCAAGAGGAAGACCAAGATAAGTGGTTGGCAGCACAGAATTATAACAACCTAGAAGAGAAGTAAACTGAGACATATCACTTGAATAGCCCACTGCATACATGTGACTCTTATTAAAATTAATGTGAGGACCCGTAAGAATTTCAAAACACAACAAAAGTATCCTCAAGAACTTAACTTGCTCAAGATCCGAATCGAGAAAAAGAAGAGTATCGTCTGCAAATTGTAGATGACTAACCATAGTGCCATTTGTGGAAACTTGAAAACCACTAAGATACCCATAAGCCTGATGTTTATGCATCATTACAGTCAAAGCTTCTCCGACAATGAGAAATAAAAAAGGTGAAAGAGGGTCACCTTGCCGGATGCCTTTTTTTATATTAGAATAACCTTCCGAACTGCCGTTACTTAGAACTGAAAACCTCAAAAGTTTTACACAACACTGCACCCACCTTCTCCATCTTGAACCATAACCCATCTTCTCTAGAGCTTTATCCAGAAATTGCCGGTTTATATGATCGAAAGCTTTTTCGAAATCGATTTTACATAACAAACCAGGAATTCCACTCTTCAATCTCGAATCTATAAGTACACCGTCAAGAATCTGTCTCTCCTTATAAAATCTGATTGTTGTTGAGAAATTACATGAGGTAGAGAGACTTTAAATCTTTCAGCTAATACCTTGGAAAGAATCTTGTAAACACCATTTATAAGACTGATAGGCCATAAATCCTTTATTTCTTATATAGTGCCTTTTTTGGGCATAAGAATTGTAAACATATTCTTCAATCTCCGAACACATTCATGACATCACACCGAATAATGCTCTAAGTCTGTTGATAAAAAACAATGGGGTACCCGTCAGGGCCCGGTGCCTTAGTTTTTCCAAGCAATTTAATTTCATTAATAACTTCATCCTCATGAATATTTCTTTCAAGCCATTCAAACAATTCACCAGGGATAGAATTAAAATTTAGACCATCAATGGAGGGTCTTGAATGATTCTGCTCATGAATGACATTTTTGAAATAATCCACAATTCCCGCCTTAATCTCTGTCTGATTATCAGTCATTTGACCATTAATACTGATTTTAGCGATGTAGTTTCCCCTCCTCATATCTGTAGTATAGTAATTTTGTGAAAATATTTACTGTTTTTGTCTCCAAAATGTAGATTATGAACATTATCTCTACGTACTTCTCCATTTTTCAGCTTCCACGATAATCAAATTGCAATAATCTTGCGTAACTTTTAATCTTAGATCTCATTGTGCTTCACTAAGACTATTATTTGCATCTTCTTCCTCATCTAGCTTCACAAAAGTTTCTTCCAAATCTTCTAGCTGCCTATCTACTTGTCCAAACTCCTCCTTACACCAAGCTTTCAATTTTAGTTTTAGACTATGAAGTATCTTGCAAAGAATATAACCAACACTAACTGCAAAATAAAAGAAATCCCACCAAGTTTGCATAAGAGAGAAAAGCATAGGGTGAGTGAGGCAGGATACCTGAAAGAGAAAGGAGCTAGCATAAGTGAGAAAAACATCGGATGAGTGAGCCATAACTACTTATTAGTTGCCGTAAAAAAAGGACTCAATTTTTTATTTTTTTTAAAAAAGAATAGGAAAACTCACTTAAGTAAAAATTCTAGAGCATAACTATAACCCATTTTTGTTGTGGTTCATACTATTCCCTTTTTTCCGAAGAACCAATATGTGAACCAACCTTTTTGGGTTTGTTTTTTCTTTTTTTGAACCAACTTGTGAAAAGCCATAAGACATATGGTGCGTTTGAATACTTGAAGCAGAAGTTATTTGCTCCTAGAAGTCGTTATAAAATTAAACACCCCTAGAGCATAGTTTAGTAAGCCCAGAAAAAGGAATAAAAGGATTTCACACCCCCTATTAAAAGTCAAAGTGAAGTAAACTTGTTTCAAAGTTTTCCATTTGCATACCATATAACAAATACAAAAGAAGAAAAAACTTTCCAATATCAGTATACAACCATAAAACTTTGATAGTTGGTAAACTCGAATTGCATGAAGGCATGAAATGATATCTCCTTGAGTAACAGTTGTTAGAGGTAAGCATAATGCTCAACAAGGAACATAATCACGTGGATATCAAACTGATTAATTTGATACAGTCATAGAGATTTCTGCAGTCAACGATAATTTTGTGGTGAGCTTCGATTTTTTTGCACCCCCTCTTTAACATTTCTAACTCCACCCCTGATTATTTAGCGTGTGTTTTTGCTCTTAAACCCCCCTCATTGTAAGTTTGTAACTTTTTTTTTTGATAAGTCAAAAAATTGTATTAATAGATATCAAAATTTACAAGAGAAGTTTACAAGAAAAGAGGTCATAAAAACCCCAAAAACTTGTAAACTATTTGAATCTATAGTAAGCAACATTGAGATATTCAACACAAATCAAAAAAATGAGGTTGTTCGTCATAGTGCATTCCCACTCCATTCTCAAGATAACAACCTCTCTTACCCTTCGAATCAGCTGCAAAGTTTGCTTCCCTAAAAGTATGAATAAACCTTATTGAATTATAAGTTTGTAACAGCTTAAATCCTTACTGTAACTGTGTAACATCTAAAGCCTGTTGTTAGCTTTTACAATATCGCTTTTGTTTCGAAATATACAAACGTAATAAGAGTCCTGTTAATAGGAGGGAAAGAACGGTCTTGTGGAGGGGATGATTAAGGGGAGGGAATTAAGATTGTAAAGGAGGGATTAACTATTTTATAAATTACTAAAAAGTCTATAAATCCCGACCGTTTATTATAAACCCTAATTTTCTATTTATGTTAATCCTTCTTGCAACACCAAATAAGTTACGGACACATGATTATTTTTTATTTTGGTGGTAAATCATGTTGTAATTGATGAAATAGAGGAAGCAGCAGTACTGAGGTATCCCAACATAAGCTCGCATCCCGTGCTCGGAAGACTTAATATTTTGAACTCAAAGAGGGGGGCAAAAAATATGAACAACGTAGGTCAAATTTCTTGACCGAAAATGGTGCATCAGAACGTTATTAATGAAAGAAGGTTTAATCAACCTGTGCATTATTTTTCCATTGTTTAATGGGTTTGTAAAGAGGCTAAAATGTTATGAAAAGAAACCTTGCTTATTCTCCAAAATAAATATTACATACTAACAAATCACCAGATCAATAAGCGAAAGTTTGAATCATATTTGATTATGGTTTTTATGAATGCAGCTAAGCAGGTTCGAAAGCGGAGATGATAGGAAGGATAAATTTCGCATTTCTGAGAAAATAAAAAAATTATCCGCATTTAGACCTAGACCAGGCATTGATCGGAACATGTCAATTTTTTCCCTCCTCAAACCGGTTCTTTCCCTCCTATTAACAAGACTCCATAATAAACCTAGCTAGCTAATAAGAATTGTTTAATAGTTTGCATTAGCATATATGTTATACTAGGGAATCACCCGTGCCGTATGGCACGGGCTATTTCACATTGTCCAAAGCTGGGTCATTTAACATTTTCTAAATATCAATCGGATTGTTTCGACAGTGCTGTATTTGCGCGTTTTGGTAAAAAAAATAAGAGAAATTTCCTGTTTGGTCCAAAGATCCGACCCGGGAGTAGTGTCCAGTCCAGCGGGATAGAACAATTATCCGCTAGTCCAAAAAGATTTAAAATCCTAGAAAATTACTAGCCTACCCTCAACATTCATGCGTGGGTTAAAACTGTCTCCTCCCACTTCTTCTTCTTCTGCCTTGATGAATCCCGCTACCAACTCCTTCATCAACTCCTCATAATTCAGAAGCTCTTTGTTTTCCTTTATTTATTGGAATTTAATTTCTGATAATTTTTAAGTTTGACACTCTGTATCCGCTGTCGAGAATTTGCAAAGACGCCTGTCAGATCTTCTTCTTTCTTCTCCTCATTCAAAACCCTAACTAAATAATCTGAACAATTTCCCTTTTCTTTCAACTTCTTTCTTTCATCAGTTCCTGACCTAATCAATTACATAAATCATCAGTTCCTGACCTAATCAATTACATAATCATCAGTTCCTAACCTAATTTTTATTCATTCAATTAAAGAGAAAAAATGGTTAGAACTATCAAGCGGACAATTACAGAAGAAATTGTAGAAGAAACCCAGGTAAAAAGAAGAAGAAAAAATGTTGATGATTCACCAACACAATCCTCCCCTGCGGCTAAATCTCCGACAACAAGGAGTATGAGTAAAGTTGGTACTCCGTCACGAACAAATGTTCCTCAGGTAGAAGGTAAGCAAAAATCAGAAGAAAGTAAAGCCTAATTTTGTACTTCATATTGACATGCAATACTTAGAAACCTGTTGTTGAATTTCATATTGACATGCAATACATATCAATATTTAATGCTGATGAAAAACTGTAGATATGTAGTAATGTTCAACTAATATACTACATATGCTCAATAGAATCACTACATCTCTGTATGTAGTGTTTGTTTTACATGTTTTCAATGGAATCACTAAATATTTGTATGTAGTGTCTGGTATACATGTTTTCATATGTTGTATATGTAACTTGAGACAACATATTGACATGCAATGTGTGATTCATATGTTTTTTGTTCAATAGAAACACAACATCTCTGTGAGTCATATGTTTTACATGTTTTTCATCTGTTGTGTATGTAATTTGACACAACATATTGACATGCAGTGTGTGATATGTTTTATATCTGTACTACATATCATGTTGTCTTCAATTTGTAGTTATTGATATGTAATGATAGCATCTCAAATTGATATGTGTGCTAATATATATGCCTGTAATATGTAATGTGTACAAAACTTTTGGTTTACAAACACAGCAAAAACCAAAGGAAATAAAGCAGTTGCTGCTCCTGAAGCAAAAAGCAAAAGAAAAACAGCAGCGGCAACTACTAAAGCAAAAGGAAAAACAGCGACAACGGCTGCTACTCCTTCACCAACAGCAAAGGGGGACAAAGCACTTGTCCTGAGAGCTGCTACTCCTTCTCCAAAAGGAAGGGAAAAGAAAAAAGGGGGAAAGCAAAAGCGCTCCCGAAAGAAGGTTTGTAATATTAAAACTGAAGATAATTCTTAATAACATATGTTTATGAGTATGTAATGATGCATTGTTGTGCTTGTTTTGGTATAAGTGTTTTCTGAAGACTTGGTAGATATTACAACTACATATTGATGATGTAACTACATATTTGATATACCACATTGATATGTACTGTATTAGTTTTTGGTTCTTGTTATTGTGTAGGTGCTAATAAGCGTAAGAAAGGAGCTGGAAAACCACGAAGTTTATACCGTGGCGGTTTCAGGGGCTTGTGGGGGCTTGCGAATACTATTAGGACCACTAAGAAGGCTATTGCGAAGTCCACTGAAAACCTTGAGTTGAGTGAGTTGCAGCTGAAGATGATTTCTGAAGCATCATTCGGTAACCTGTTCCTAATGTTCTGGTACACAAGATTTGAGTTGGAACATTGGTTGAAGATTGAAGATGCAATGACGAAAATGTTACGCTGTTACGTTAGGGGTCAAGATCCAAACAAGCTTAGATTTGTCTTTAAAAGGCATGGCCAACCGAATGAGCTAGTATCCACACCAGAAGAAATGGCACTTATTTATGGATGCCGAGAATTCCAAATAGGGAATATCTTGATTATAGGCTTACAAGTAAATAAAAAAGTGGATGGCGTGAAACAGAATTTTTCAAAAGGACTTTTCCTACTGATATGAAAGCTGGTGATAAAGTGACTAGGCCAATGATTGTGAAGGCAATCTTGAATATCCTTAAACGAACACCAATTAATCTGAAAAGAAGAAGTCTGATGAAGAGTCTCTGCAAAGCGTGGGTGATCAATCAAATGAAGATTCTGAAGAAGACGAGGAAGACGAGGAAGATGCCGAAGATCTTGTTAGGCTTATCTGCTTGTATATGTGCACTTCATTATTTTTCGCTACAAGTGATGCAAACGCTTTGACTGAAAAATATATTGGTTTGTTCTTGATCTTGAGAAGGCTAAGAATATTCATGGCCTGACCTCATCCATTCTCATTTAGAGAAAGAGCTGAATGAAAACGTGGAATCCGTAGAACGCACAAATGGTTGTGCTATTTATTTTTGGTAAGAATCTATTTATTTGTTTATTCTACTTCAAAATGTTTTTGTTTTATGTGTTTTCTACATTTTGATAGTATATCTAATACTGCATATCAATATTTTGCAGCCATGGTTGTGGAGCATACCCATTTGGTGGCGCCCGAGGATATAGTGACAGAACCTGCAGGAATGTATGTGCCAAGAGTGTCTAGGTGGAATCATACAAAGATATGTGCTGAGTTCCTAAAGGATATTGATCTTTCTGAGTATCAGGTAAACTTGCCTTACATTTTTGTCATAATAAAAATATATATTGATAAGTACACGTAGTTCGACATATTGATATGTAATAATTAGCATATCAATATGTAGTAGTTATTAGCATATCAATGCTGCTTAGGTACAGTGTAGAAACTTCAATTTCATGAATCATGATCAACTAGGGCTTCTACTTTCTTCTCACAAACCCTAGTTCCTTTTCTTCTCTTCTCCATATGTGTTTCCTCATACGACTGATCTTAATCTAGCCATCCAGGTAATCTTCTAAATACAAACAATTAAATTTGCTCTGTTTTGATCATATTATCTGTTTTCATTTTACATTTACTATTCATCTTCATCATACTACATAGAAATGGCTCCTAGAAAAAAGAAAACCAAAACTACATCAAGTTCGCTCTACCTAAATCATGCTTATAAGAAAACCCATGATTTTTTTTACTCAGATAAGAATGTAATCTCTGAGAGATACATAGATTATTAGTTATTAGCATATCATATATAGTTCTTGGTGATCTAATAGAGAAAGAACTACGACATGTTTTTTTTGGTAATATCTAATATGTAGTTGCTTCTTTACATTTATTTGATTTGTACCAGTTCCATGTTGATTTCAAAGATGAGATAACACACGAAGAAAGACAAATCCTTAATCGTATTTCAAGAAGGATTCAACAGGAAGCAAATGATGATGCTTTTTGTTTAGATGAGAATTCCGAATCGGAAGAAGAAGAGAAAGAGAGAAGGAAGAAGAGAAAGAAGAAGAGGACTCAGTATTGGGGGGAGAAGATTGGAAGATTAAATACGATGATTTGAGGAATACAATATCTTCCAAATGGAGTGAATTCAACACAATGCAGCAAGAGGGCGAACCGGTTGACGCTTCAAAGCTTGAGTTCATGTTGCATGATATTTACCGGAAAGCTTTCCCTTTGCAGAGAGAAGCCAGCCAGGAAGATTATGTTAGCTTGGGATGTACACCTACTCCAAGAAACCCCAATGAAGAGTTGAATGTGGACCAAATAGTTGAGAACGAAATGCAAGGTTCTCCGGAAGATCAAACAGATGCTAATGTCAACATTCCTGAAGTTGGTTTGTCAACACCGAAAGATCAAACTCATGTTAATGCCACCTCTGAGGTTGAATTGTCAACAACTTCAGTATTGAAGTTCCATGATGTTGAAGTTCCGCGTTCTGAGGTTAAAAATTGGGCTAAATCTAATTTGGAGAAAAAGTCAAAGAGATACAAGAGAAAAAGGGAAAAGAAAACACACAGGTAAGTAGCATATTAATATCTATCTGTGACATATCAATGTGTAGTGGTATCTACCATTACATATTGATATCTAACAGTACATTCTTGTATACCACTATCTATCTGTTACATATCAATATCTATCTGTTACTTATCAATATGTAGTGGTATCTACCATTACATATTGATATGTAACAGTACATTCTTGTAGTGGAACATATTTATATGTAACAGTACATTCTTGTGGTGGTATACATAGCAAAAACTCAAGCTAAGTAGGTTTTTGTTGACAGTTTCAATTGATTTTTGCAGGTTGATCAACTTGAAGTTAGGCAGGAAGCAGCAAAGGAGTTGCTTACAACTATGCTAGAAACGAAGTCTTCAGTTGTAGTTAATTCGCAGAAATTTCCAGAGTATAACGCCGGATTGGCGGCGGAAGAGTTTCATTTGCTGGATGTACCTTTGTTTACTATGATGTCGAGTTTGGAACACATTGAAAAGCTGTCTATGCCAGACTTTATAGAAATGGCAAACTCTGGCATTGGTGTTTATGTCGAAGAGTTTGCAGACCTCCTTCCAGATAACAACGAAGGTCTTTTTGGTATTAACTTACGAGAACAATTTGATAATCTGTTTGGAAGATTTGCGGCCTTTACATTCCACAAGAAACAACTGAGCAACAAGAACCCATTGAACCGAAAGATGCAGGTGAAGTTACAGGTAAGCAACAAGAATATACTACAACCAGTTCAAAAAGTCATTTGGAGGTTACATCACAAGATCCTTTGGATGTTTCATCACAAGATGTTCTGGATGTCCCTCGCAAGATGTTTTGGAGGTTCCATCACAGGTGAATGATATGTACTAAAAATCTCTTTTATGTAGTTAATATTACACTACAAATCACTACATACTGATATGTATATCAGTATGGTAGCACTAGAATCACTATACCATAAATCATATACCACTACATGCTTTCAAAAATGATAGGTGATGTAACTATGTATGCAATATAGATATTTACATATTTTTTTATGTTGATTAAAAATGCAGGAACAGTTTAGCACAAGAAGCCAGAAACAAAAATGGTAAAAGTGAACAAAAAGCGTGCTACAAAGCCCGAAAAGCAGCAGGTAACAACACCCACCAGACCTGTTACTCGTTCCATCCTGCAAAGAAGGTAGATGATATATAGAGAGTGGAAGTAAGTTCTCACCATATAAAGGACCGAAAGTTGCAGCTGCAGAAGCACTACCACTAAACAAAAGAGAAAGCTTAAATTGCGCAAGTATTTCCGGAACTGACTAAATCACCATTCTATAATGACATGAACGATGAACAAAAGAGTACTCTTTCCACATACATCAATAATGCAAAAAATCTTAGGTGAGTTCTCAATTGACACTTTTATATTGATCTGTACTATTAGTTTGTGTATGTACTTTTGATATACATACATATTTGTATAAAAAATACTGAGAAAGACATATCAGTATGTACTGTTACACAAAGAATACTAACCTTTACGTCGTTTATTTTCTAGCTCAATTGCTTGGAGAGTGGGAGAAGGTGGTCTTTGTGTAAGTGGAACTACAGTTGATGACTTGGTGCAGAACGATTTATTAGAACAAGATCTTCTCAACTACGCACAATACAAGCTTAACACCAAATTTCAGAATGAGCAACCGATGCACGAAGTATACAGGAAATACTTGCCTGTGTTGCATCTGGATCCATCCGCTTGGGTAAGTTGTTATCTTACACTGCATATTTACTACCACATATTCAAAAATTAAAAAAGTATGTAGTAGGGGTAGGTACTACATATCAATATTGCATAAAAAAAATTAGATATAAACTATTTCAAGTACATCCATGTTTTCAGTACAATGTCGAGTTCCCGGATAACCTCAAAGGAGCAGCACATGATTCTGTTTACAAACCAATATTGGCGATGGATGAAAGTATCAAGAAGATTCTTGTACCAATGTGCCACCACAATCTTCATTGGACGCTACTTGAGTATGACTGCGAAAAAATGGTGTTCAACCACTACAATTCTTCTAAGGCTGAATGGGGAGGTATTTGTTATCCACACGCCTGCAAAATGGCAGATTACATGTACGTACCTATCAACGTGTACTTGATGGAGAAGGACAAAGTAACAATGAAGAATGTAATAGTGAATGAATGTGAAGCACCTCAACAAGGGGGATCGCCAGACTGTCTACTGTTTGTGATGCATTTTATGAAGATGATGTCAAAAAGAAAATATGTGGGAGTGCCTTTGGGAGATGATGAAGAAGTGCAAGCGAAGATTCGTAACAAAAGGGTCCCGTTAGCATGCAAATTGCTGAAAGCATCTCCACCGGAAATCAGTTGGCAGATGACATAAAAATAGTCTTACTTGCTAAAAGTAATCTGACAGTACATATCACTATTTAATTATTTTCTTTTCTTTTTATTCTTGGTTTCATTTCATTTCATGAGTTCAAGAATGTTCAAAAACATATATCTAATATGTAGTGATTTTCAATTTGAATTTGGGTTTAACTTTAATGTAGTGATATTTCAATTGTGTTTCTTAAACATGATTTTGTGTTGTTGATACGAGGGGGCGCTTCCCCCTCGACCCCCGTGAAGATGGTGAATCAGCTGGAAAACCAAAAGATGTTCTAAATAATCTTAGTGGAAGATGGTTAAACCACAAACCAGTACATATTTAATTGTTTTCTTGTTACAAACATCTAGTATGGTTACACTACAACCACTACATATCAGTATGTAGTGGTAGATACTAACACTACAATACTGACATGTAATTTCAGTATGTAAATACTTCACTACTGCTGATAGATAATGACATTTTGATAGACTTAAAAACATATTTCATTATTCGAAAATAACTACATTTTTATAGACTTATAATGTTTCAAAAACCAAAAGATGTTCTAAGAAACAACAAAAATAGTATTTTCAGTACACTTGTAATGTATGTACTGTAAATGAAATACTTATTAACCAAATTCAGTTGGTACTGACAAAATCAAAAAGAAAAACGGTAGAATAGAAAAAGGGCTAGAGGAAAGAATTGTGGAAAAGGAATCTGGCAACATCATCGATATAACATTCTGCTGCACGTTCAAGCCTGTGATAAAAGAAAAAGAGAAATCAGAACACTACTTGCTTAAAAGTACATTGTATTGTATCAAACTTACTTAATTAAGACATTAATATGTATATGACTGAAATACATACCTGACAAAAAATCATTCTTCAGAAAGTTCATACTGTCGGATAAGATTGCATGTTGCCTTGTTGTGATGAGTCTTCAAATTACAGTTTGAACACTTGAAAGATTTTCTACTAGTCTCAAATGCAGACTTAAAACGTTTCCCCTTTTTCCTTCCTGGTGGAGACCTAACTACTTCTGCTGGGAGAACGATATCATCTACGTGATACTCATTGGGCCTGTGAGAAAAAAACAGTATCATATAAATGGAATGAACCACAACTACATATGAATATGTACACGGTATATTGTTCCTGAAAAACAAATATAAAAAAATGTAGTGGTATCTAACATTACATATCAGTATGTAACATCCATATGTAAGTAAGTTTATGTTGACAGTTTCCTCCAGATCTAGTAATAGCTGACAAAATGTACTGATTAAAGACACATACCTGTCGTGGTTAGGAACGGGTCTAATAGCTATTGAATATAGCTTACGAAAAGTGGTAACTTTGAAATAATCTTCAACGTAATAAAGAATCCTTCCTCCAGATCTAGTAATAGCTGCAGTAGCGTGCGAGCATGGAAAACCATAAACGCGCCATCGTTGGCAAGTACAAGTTTTTCTCTCTAGATCTACCATATGAGATCTGCACAGTACATATTCATGTGTTATTTTTCAGTACACCTAATATACACAGTACATATTTATATGTTCTCACAGAAACATGGTACTTAAAAAAAGAAAGAGAAAGTAAATAACATTCAGATGATAGAGATTAGGGGTAAACGCTAACCTTGGAGAATGCACTTCATAACGATTAGCATCTGACTGGCTAACTTTCCAGGGACGGCCAATTTGGATGTGTAGTTCAAGCAAGGCTTGATACGTAGGGGTTAGCAGTTCTGGGTCCATCAAGAGACTCTCTTCACGACGTTCTGACATCATTTCCATCATACGTATCCTACACGACAAGGGGATAGCAAAGTCTGTTATACTAAAAATATACGTAGATTAACAGAACATATATGCTAATACTGTTACAAAAAGAAAACTAATATAAGCTTGTACTGTGACTAAGGAAACTGATACAAACCTGATCGAGTCAACGAACGCACACGCAGGTAATTTCTTCTCTTTGTTAATCCAGCTATTGAACGATTCAGCAACGCTAGATGAAGTGTAACCATAACTACAACCCTTGAAGAAAGCATTGGACCACTTTTCTTTTGGAATGTTGCGGCAGTAGTCAGCAACCCAAGGCCTTCCCAAATTAACCATTTCTTGAAGACCTTCCTCGTATGTTGCAGGAGAAAGAGCATATGTCGCCTTTCGGAAAGCATCAGTCACTTCCTTATACTTTTCGTCAGACTTTGCGATAGGTAAGTTTTTGTCCAAATGGAAGTAACAATATCTTTGATGAGAATCAGGGAACTCTTTGGGAATATATTTAACCAACCCTTCACCTCGGTCAGTCATAAAAGTGATTGGGCGATCATCATTCAAAGCCTCCTTCAGTTTCTTGAAAAACCATTCCCAGCTGATATTGTCTTCACCAGGTACTAAAGCAAACGCAAGCGGATAAAATCCTGCAAAAAGGAATTACTAGTTATGTTAAGCAACTAATATTGACACTACATATTGACATGCAGTTGGTTTACCTCTTTGTTGATATGTGAAAACCTGACACTACATAATAACATGTTAAGCAACTGATTGACACTACATTTTCACATGCAGTATGGTTTATCTCATACTCAGTAAGGTCAATATGTAGTATGTAGTATGGTCAATACTCATTGTCAGATAGTGAAGTAAGATCAATATGAGTGATCTAACTACCAGACACTACATATCAAAAAAAAAAGAACCAGTTACCTTGATTACCATTAAGACATGTTGCTGCCATAAGACCTCCTTTAAAAGTTCCAGTGAGAAATGTACAGTCACAGAAAATCATGGGACGACATAGTTTATATCCCTCTATACAAGCTCCAAAGCAAACAAAAAGTCTATTGAATCTTTTTGTAGCATCATTGAAATCGAAATCAATAAATGACCCAGGGTTTGTTTCCCTAACAGCATTCACCCACCAAGCAAGATCAGTGTACGACTTAACATCATTACCAAAAATCTGTTTATGCGACAACTCAATTGCATGATATGCGTGGTGATACTGGATTTCAATGCCACCACTAACTTTAAGATAATCTATGATCTCTGCTGGTGTTATGCGAGGGTTGTGCCTGACCATCTCATGAATTAGACTGTTCATGAGTTTTTTTGTAACTCTTGGATTCTTCAACATATAACCACCGCCACAGGTGTGCCTTCCCACATATTCCTTTATCTTAAAAACATCAATAGAACTACCAATGGCAGTTGCGTGAAGCTTCCATGAACAACCTTTCACACACTACATACGGCGGTGAATCTCTCAAGGTCATTCTTCTTCTTAATTACCTCATATCCAGTTCTCATGCAGTATTTTTGGCATGCTATACGTACGGCATCAACACCACCATAGAATAATTGATCTGTATCATCAAAAATCTTATCCCAACCATCTGAAAAAAACACTCTTGGGGCTTCTTTACCTTCTTTCAAATAACTATTCTTTGCACTGACAACTAAGTCTGCATTACTGTCAACTTCCATACGCCTAGACGCGCCATTTGAAATTACATCCACGTGCAAATCAAAGAAAGCTGATTGCTTTGAAGAATGTAATGCAGAGATGCCCTGGAGTGTTACATCGGCAAGAATAGGAACTATCGCTTGATTCTGGAAATAGTTAACCAGAATAGTCGATGGAGTCAACCAGCTCCACATATTACAGATGCAAAATTTCAAATCCTCTAAAGTTGAAAACGATGTAACCTCATATGCAAAATGATATTGCTTATGGTATACATGAGAATAGATGGAGAAGTCTGGTTTGGGACCAACGTCAGACATGTTAACCCTGTAAATGATCCAAAAATTAACTAAGTCTCTGAATGGATATAAGTTATACATATTGATATGTATTGGCATCTACTGTATTGCACGATACATACTAAGAGCGCAGGCTATATGTAGTACGTATTGGTATGTAACATGTAGAATAACTAAGTCTCTGAATTCCTATACGTTATACATATTGATATGTATTTGTATGTAACATGTAGAATATATTTTACAACATATCAATATGTTTTGAGTTTCATCTTCTATAAATAGAAGAACTGCAGCTATATCAAAAAGAGAATACAAAATTACTACACGATCTATCTAACAAAACAAACCTATATCAAAAAATACAGTAAAACAAACCTATATCAGATTACAAAGAAACTAAAACAGAACAGCAGCAGAGAAAAGGTGATTATAGTAACATACATTGTTCGAATCTGAGATTAACCTAATTCGATTTTAAGATACCTAATTGAAACACAAAAATCACAATGTAAATCGAACGGAAACTGAATTGAACAATATAAATCATCACAAAACTGAAATCATAAAAGAAAGATAACAATGTACATCATAGACAACTATTCTGATAGAAATCGGATCAGAATAAACCTAATTATTCATCAACATTCCAAGAACAACAGCAGAGGAAGATGATTTACGAGATAAATACCTTGTTCGAATCTGATTTCGAAGCACAGATGATTTACGAGATAATAGCTGTGATTTACGAGATAAAATACTGTGATGAACCAAAACGCAGGAGCAGAGAAAACCAAAGAGAAACAGATGATTATAGTAACATACATTGTTCGAATCTGAGATTAACCTAATTCGATTTTAAGATACCTAATTGAAAAACACAAAAATCACAATGTAAATCGAACGGAAACTGAATTGAACAATATAAATCATCACAAAAACTGAAATCATAAAAGAAAGATAACAATGTACATCATAGACAACTATTCTGATAGAAATCGGATCAGAATAAACCTAATTATTCATCAACATTCCAAGAACAACAGCAGAGGAAGATGATTTACGAGATAAATACCTTGTTCGAATCTGATTTCGAAGCACAGATGATTTACGAGATAGTAGTTGTGATTTACGAGATAAAATACTGTGATGAACCAAAACGCAGGAGCAGAGAAAACAATCTGAGATGAAAAAAAAAAAAGAAACTGAATTTGATTTGTTCGTGGAGTTGCAGAAAGGGTATTTTTGGTACTTTTGAAAAACTTGTCTTGTGTGACCCGCACGTTTTGGACTAGGGAATAAATATTCTGGTCTAAAAACATGTTTTTGGACCAGCAGATAATTTTATTCTAGGGGTGGATTAGAGAATAACCAGTACTGGGTTTCCTGGACTACCTAGTAATTCCTAGAAAAAATAATCTCCAACATTGTATTTGTCCTTTAGTCATACATTCCTAATAAAATAGCCTTGCATTACTTCCAAAAGTTCACCCAAATTAGCGGTTATACGCCACAAACCTACTATTTCCGCCAATATTGCACTCATAACCTGGCTTTCATAAACATCTCTGAATATTACAGGGTGTCTCTACATCTTCAATACATACCCACCAACTAATATCAATGTCAGCTACACATTAGTTGCACCGTAAAATATCTCTTGATTTTTAACGTTCCATTTCACTTGTGTTTAATTCTTATTTAATTATTATAGTGGATATACCTCCAAAAAAAAAATAAAAAAAAATGGTAACATGTATAGCAACAATCCACAACACTTGTGATTCTTAACAGTTTTAGACTTAGACGCATACCAAATGTTAATGCGTACAAATGTACTTGTACTGTGTACAAATGACCCAAAAACCGTATAATACTCGTATATTTACCGTTCCGTACGTTTGTCGAATCCCGAATTGTTAACTAGGCATTCATGGTACATGTTGTTCCGTCGTTTTCTGGCATCGACAACCTTAATCTTTCTTGTCTCCTTGCATCTATCCAATGCCACGTACAACTGACCATGAGAATACCAGTTTTCTTAAATCAGTTCCCCTGAATTTCATGGATTGCCCCGAAAAAAAACAAACAAAACAAAGCAATTAATTAATTAAAATCCGATAATAACACTAAACATAAAGCATATGGCGGATGCATCAGATTTTGCTGAGGAATAAACTTCTGTAGTGGAATTTTTTTTGTTTTGTTTAGGATATTTTACCGAATATGTAGAGAACATCATCTCATCCTACAATGTTTTGGCTCTCCTATGTATCAAATCAAATTAGGTGACTGCATCTGGGAAGGTCATTAACAAATATATCATTACCGAATGATATATTTTTAAATTAGGTTGGTATCAATTTCAGCCGAGATTGCAATGTTAATAACAATTCATCAGAAAACTATTCAAAGAAAGGAGCAGCAGACACAATGCAGACCTAAAGAATGATTTTTTAAGAAATCTTAGTTGAGCAAGCAAAGAGGTACATGATTAACCAAATTAGGAAACGTGTCTTTTTTCGAAATATCAAAACTCATTTGGCAACGTGTCAGTTAGTAGCAAGTCTGAAAATTAAATTTGGCAAACTTGTCCCAATTCTGTAGAGCTTTCTAAGATGAAACTCTGAAGTAATCAGAACACTTTAAATTTAGCGACAGTGGACTTAAGGCTCTATGCTTGCAATATTCTCATATGAACAGAAACCCTGAACCAATAAATTCATCAGAAATCTAATTCAAACACAGGAGTAGCAGACCCAACGCAGACCTAACTTCTTCTTTTTTTAAATGTGGAAAAATAATATTAAGAAGGGTGAACCCAAAATCACCACACAATATTCGATAAGAATCGTAAAGGGGCGGCATAGTTTATTAGATGAGCGGCATTTTAATATGACAAAAAGGGTCATCACATGATCATTTAAAGTGTCCCTTATAAAAACAATACCGGAAATGATAAATTAATCCTCATAATTGATAACCTAGTTTAATGATGATAATCAAGTTTAGTGTTAATGATTAATTTCACTTATATTAACTCAAAATCAAAACCAAAATCAGATTTTTAAAGTTAAAAAAAAAAATTTAGAGGAGAAGGTCAATCTCAATCAATTGAAGAAATTAACCAAAAAAATGAAGAACCAGGACCTGAAAATGATCGGCTATACTTCTAAATTAGTCTCAACTAGCTTTTTGTTGCTCAAAGTTATCTAAAATATATAAAAAATTCATTTTTTTTTACATTTTCAGGGTTGGATTTTTGCTCATAACCAACCGTAAATCGAAGTTACGGTTCGTAAAAGATGAACTACCAACCGTAACTGGTTAAATTTGAAGAAAACTCAATCGTAAAACCAGTTACGGTTGGTAACTAAATGCTCGATACCAACCGTAACTCAGTTACGGTTGGTAACCAAATGCTCGATACCAACTGTAACTGGGTTACGGTTGGTAACTAAATGCTCGATACCAACCGTAGATGAGTTACGGTTCGTAAACTAAAATGGTTACCAACCGTAACTGAAGAAAATTCTCAGATATAAGAACATACGGTTGGTAAGTAAACTATTACCAACCGTAACAACATCAAAATATCCAGTTACGGTTCGTAATTGAGTTAAAATCAACCGTAACTCACATAAACCCAGAAATTTCAACTTCAATTTTCATCTAAAACCCTAATTTTTGATAGAAATTAAACTTAAATTGAACAAAATAAACCAAATCGTAACTGAGTTTTCAAAACATACCTCATATAAGTCGTTACAGTACACTTGATTAATTTTCGAATCGTCGATTAATCGAAGATGATGAAATTTTGAGTTTCAATGGAGGTTACGGTTGATGGGAGGAGGAGAAGAAAAGAAGAAAGAAAACAAATTTTCAATTTAGCTTTGATTTAGGTTAAAAATGGGGAGGGTAATCTAGTTAATTTACACTCTTTATAGGACATCCCCTAACCAACTAGACGGACATTACTATCACACTGCCGCCCCTATAACAGGTTACAAAAATAATCACCGGGTATAAAGTGAATGTAAAACGAAATTGGAAGCTATGGACAGAAGAGTTACTTGTTCGATTGAAAGTGATGCTGATTTCGATTGGGATTAGCCATTTTATAGAGAGATCCAATCAATGCTGGGATGAGCGTTTTTCCTTTTTTTAAGTAGCAAGCAAAATTGAATATGAATCCACCACGCCTATACTGTTATGGAAGAGAGAACAGATAGGCATTAGGGTTTATGAATATGGAAGTTAAGAGGAGAAGATTATATTCACGAACACGATGAGATTTCAATCTGAACCTGACCGAAATTCCAACGTAAAGCATTTATTTGGGAGTTACATACAATGAAAACCCTTGTTACGATTCGCTTTTAAGTTACAGGATGAATGCATGCATTGTGGGACTGGAGTGACGGGAAGCTATTGGATCAACCAAATCCAGTACGTTTTTCTAGGAAGGGAGAGTAAATCACAGCCACCAGTTAGAAAATCCAATGTATCGTGACTGTTGGGTGACTCACCAAATCCTTCAGTTGCAGGAGTATAAGCATAGATGTGAAAATATAATGATAATGACCATTAACAATCTTCCGTCTCGATATGAGTCATATGACCCGTAATCCTATTCTTTCTTTTCATTTTATTTGCATCCATTTTGACTTTTCAATTATCTAGTAATGCAAGTGACCCACCCACCCACAATGCAGTTAACTTAAGTTAACCCTATAAAGTTAACTCCCAAAAACTTAGCTTCTGGGAATTGAGTATTTTCGTAATGGGTTTTGGCATTTTTTCTTCTTTCTTTTTTTGTTTGTTTTCTCGATACTTTTCTGCTTTAACGTGTGACAGCAAGATAATATAGCATGTTTGTAGAACACGCTTGTTTGCTTCGTTGCTAGTACCACCGACTTATGAAAAGTTATCATGTCATGTTTTTTTTTTTTGAGTTAAGAAAGGTTGTATTAAAAAGAGAAAAAAGGTAAAGTACATAGACCAGGATCTGCCTATACACATATCACATGTGAAGGAAAGAAATCCAGTTAAACGAATTTGATTTACATCATAATCTCCAAAAACATCACTATTAATAAGCCAAAGCATAATGGTTCGCTTCACTAGCATTATAAGTTCTTCAGCAGTCTTCTTCCTTCCACCAAAAGCTCTTTTACCCCTCTCCTTCCAAAGATGCCACATGACAGTATAAATTGTCTTCCACCAGATTTCCTTGCATCTCCCAGATAAGCTATTCATCCTCCAAGATTCAAAAAAAGGCTTTTACTGTACTAGGAGCTACCCATGACACCTTAAAAGCATTAAGAAAATAAGACCAAACCTCGTAAGCATAAGAGCAATTGACTAACAAGTGATCAACTGTTTCATTTTCCATTTTGCACATTACACACACTTCACTTTGGACTTCAACACCTCTCCTTCTCAACATATTGTAAGTTGGTAAAGATTCATGAAAAATGGCCCATAATATAAAGCTCACCTTTGGAGGAATGTTCTTCTTCCATAAAAACCTGTCAAACTCCCATCCTTCTTCATTTTCCAACTGCATCTCATAACATTTCTTTACTGAAAAGCCTTCCTTAAATTCTAACTCATCCTCGGCATCATTCAAGTTGTGTGCAGGCCCAAGTTCATTACATATCATGTCCCACTGTAGCTGCTCAGTAAAAAAACATCTCCTTCTAGTGTTACATTGTCTCCCATCCGCTATCATTTCTGCTACTGAGGCCTGTTTGTTACTACAAATTTTATAGATTGCAAGAAATCTATCCTTCAATGGACCATTAGAAGTCCATTTATCTATCCAAAATCTTGTGGATTTACCATTATTCACCTTAAACATTATGTCATGTTAATAAGGAAGGAGATTTCGCAAAAAAAAAAAAAAAAAAAAATGAATTTTAGAAAAAAGGGGTAGCTAGCTCAGCTGGTCATCCCCGTTTCTTAAAGGTTTTATGCGCTCCAGAAGGTCCCAGGTTCGAGTTCCCGATGGCGTAATATTGTAATATTTGACATGGAAGGTAGTGTTAGCTTGCCCCCCTTGCGACATAATCAGTCCCCCTATCCGCTTCGGCTCCCTTGGCTGGTTCCTCATGAGGCTTGTTGGTACGCTAGCACGGTAACCTGTTCAATCAATGTAGTAATACGTTGTTGGATCTTAGATTGTTAGGCTTCAAATAGTTTCATGTAATATACGTTATTATCAAAAGTAATCAATTAAAAACCAACCAGTTTCATGTGATATTCGTTATTATTAAAAGTAATCAATTAAAAAAAATTTAAAAATAAAATAAAAAATAATAATAAAAAAAAGGCCGAAAACAGTTAGTTAGCTCAGCTGGTCATCCCTATTGCTCAAAAGTTAATGTGATCCAAGAGGTCCCAAGTTCGAGTCTCCGATAGTGCCATATTGCAGAATTTGACATGGAAGGTAGAGTTAACTTGTCCCCTTTGCGACATACTCATCCTCTTAGGTTTAAGTCTCTGATGGTGCCATATTGCAGAATTTGACATGGAAGGTAGAGTTAGCTTGCCCCCCTCGCGATATAATCATCCCTCTATCGGTTTCGGCTTCCTTGACTGGGTTTTCAACTAATGTAGTAGTACGCTGTTGGAGCTTAGCTTGTTAGGCTTCCAACTACTTAATGTAATAATATTTAGCTTTTTAGGTTTCCAACTACTTAATGTAATAATATTCTTTATCCGATAATTAAAAAGTTATAAAATAAAAGATGGTAAAGGGGACATGTGCAAGGCTGTGAAAGTATATAGCGCCTAAACCAGGGGTAATAATATTTCTTCCTAGTATGGGGCCTAGGATATTTATTTGAATCCTATGGATTTCTTCATCCACCCAATAGAGAAAGATAAGAGATGTCTGAAGTTTATTAAAATACTGAATTACCTTTATACAAACTTAATAATTCTAACTATCTAAAACAAATACTAAAACCTAAATCATTTCTATTAACAATCTTTAATCAAAAAACTAAAACCCAATCCATCAAAATCAAAAACTACAACCTAATCACAAACAAATTCAATTCTCCATTTCGTAGTTTTCGGACAATATTTCGACGACAAACAAATTCGAGTGATTGAGTTAAATCTCTTTAATTCGTTCAATTTAAGAGAGATTCATCAATGATTTAACTATGGATCTCTGAAATTTCTTATCAAATTTTTCTGAAACAAACCAGAATCGGTTGATATACGATTATTGTTGATGTTCCCCAAAATCGGTAGATATGGTATACCTACATAAACCGATTCTGGGTTGATGTGATGAACATCAACCACGGTCGATTTACGCTAATGCACACATCAATCGATTCATTAAATCATGTTTGAATTTTTTCACAAACACTGAAATTTTTATCTTTATATTATAGAGCATGAAAATACGAAGTGTACGCAAAAAGAATGAGGTCATTCTGACATCGGACGAAGAAGTTATTAGCAAAAAAGTCGAAGAAATACCCAAATTGACAATCGGTTTACGTGGGCATTTATGTAAACCGATTCTAGGGAAAAAAATCACACAAAAACTCTTAAACTCTACGATCGGTCTATGTTGTAAGTCTTATAAATGGATTCCTAGAATCGGTTTACAAGTGCACGAATGTGTATCGATTTTGGCTGAGCTTTTTCTTTTTTTTTTCTTTTTGCATGTTTTGATGATGAATCAAGATTAGTTAATTTCTAGGTTAACATGATTAAAAATTAATTAAATCACCTAAAGTAACACTAATTAATCAGAGATAAATTAGCCATTAAATAAAATAATTGGATAAAGTGTTTTTTATTTTACTTCTAAATAGTTGTTTTTGTCTAATAGTGGCACGCCCCAAATAAAATGGCTAGGCCCCAAATTAGGAAGGATAATAATTCATACATATTTATATCTAGAAAAGATCATATATGCATGGATATTTGTATTCTTCTCACGGACTTTTCTTTGATTTTAGCTCTATTCGTTTTTTTGTTCTTTGTTTTCGTTTCATGGTGCTTCCTCCGTTTCAATATAATCGACTGGTTTCATGTGTAGAGGGAATAGATTGTTGGAGGTTTCATTATAAATAAACTTGAAAAAAAATAATTGATAAAGTACTTGCATTTTTGGTACCCACGAAAAAAAATGTTCCCGATCCATTGAAATTTGTTAAAGTATCCTCACAGTTAGTTTTTCCATCTTGTGTTAGTTAAGGACTAGTTTACTTTACAGATTTACCAACTACTTATCGCCACATTGATATCGTACATCATTTTCCAGGTTCATCGAGCCCGGTTCAAGATCGCTACACCGCTTTCAGTTCGTTATATCATTTTCCAAAAAAGGTTCATCATTCTAAGTGTTTTGGGGTTTTTGGTTGATGGAAAATCGATCTTTTATAACCTTTTTCAAGTTCATTGAGCCTGATTCAGAACCGTTACACCGCTTTGTTCGTCAAACACGATTCAGGATCGATACACCACTTTCAGAATTATCAAATCATTTTTTAATAATACGGGATTAGGGGTGCACATACCCTACCCATACCTGCCAATCCTACCCTATCCGCCAATGTTTTAACCGTGTCCTACCCTACCCACTATTTGGCGGGTAGGGTGACGGTTAAAAGATTTCTTACCCGCCGTTAAATGGGTAGGGTGACGGGTAAAGCTCGAAATTATCCTACCCTACCCGCTTACCCGCCTTATATTGAGAAGACAAAATAACCCTTCTAATGTTTTTTTCTCCTTCACATTTTTTCGTTGTTTTTAAATATAACAGGGGTAAAATATAAAGACCCTTTTGTTCATCTTTCTTCAGAGAACTCAACCCCAAATCGAACCATTTACTCTCTTTTTATGTCGTCTGAAAAGTGAAAACCTCATCTAAAATTATCCATTGAAGAAGAAGATCAAAAAAGTCTCATCTCCATATAAGTGTAATATGGGTCTAAGTGGTTTCACATTTCTCTAACCCCATCTTCAGGTACGATTCAAACTCCTCAAAAATTGAAATTTCAGATTTGAAATCGATTTATTGATGTTGTTGTTGTTACCTCCGAATCTAGTAATTCATGGCGTGTTAAAACTTAGGATTATTTTGAAACTTAGGGTTTTACTCTGAATGTTTATTTGATGAGATTTCATTTGAAACATGAAATTTAGGAATTTAGTATTAATATCTGAGTTAGTTGTTGAACATGAATGTTGAATCTTAGTTGTTAGAGAGTTATTGTTATCTTTCAGGAAAGTGATTGAAATGAATCCCAGTATTAATAGACGAAGGATAAGATTCAGTCTTTCAGGGATGATCAATCCCAGTGTGTTGATTGTAATTATGTACTGTTTAACTGTAGTTTAATGTTCAATTTGATCCATTAAAAACTTGCCAGGTTCCCTGATGTTCTCTTGTGTAAATGCAGATGAATATAGAGAAGCTCCAGAAGATGGCTGGTGCCGTGCGCACTGGTGGAAAGGGAAGCGTTAGAAGGTCTACCGAATTCTTCTCTTGTTTTCCTTTCTCCTTATTGCTTTTATATCCATAGGTTCCGTAAAGTTATTTTTTTAATGCAACCATAGTTGCTATGCTTTCATGTTTTCCTATTGATAATTTATAATTTTACAGATTGGTGTGTGTGTATCTTTCCATTTATCAAATGTGATAAATATATACACATGTGACTGTCACCTTTAACCCTAAATAGATCTATTTTTACCTTGGTTTATCTGTGGGGGTAGTAGGAATGACGTGGTTGCAGAGCCTTTTACTCGTGAAATCGTTTTTCTACAGGTTCTTGTAGTTGATCCCCCTAGTTGTGGGATGGCTTGTATATTGTCGATTACTAATCTATTCCTCGCTTCCATAACAAAATTTAAGCCCCAGGAAGAAAAGTGTGTTGATCTGTGCATTAACTTTGTTTTTGAATCTCATCTGCAAGGTTCTCCATCTTTTCTCCCTTATAACCATTATTTTAAAATTATCTGGTTGTAACTTTTATTTTATATTGGCAGAAAAAAGAAGGATGTACACAAGACCACAACCACAGATGATAAAAGGCTTCAAAGCACTCTTAAAAGAATAGGTGTTAATGCCATTCCAGCCATTCAGGAGGTCAATATTTTCAAGGACGATGTAGTCATCCAGTTCCAAAACCCTAAAGGTATAAATATAATGAGTCTTAGGATTCAGTTACCGAACAGTTCTTTTTTAGTTAGTATTGACATGCCTTCATGATTCTATGTGTTATACTAAGCAATGAATTTATGTCTCTTTCAGTTCAAGCTTCAATTGCTGCCAACACATGGGTTGTTAGTGGTTCTCCTCAAACAAAGAGTAAGCTCCTCCATTATCATTGTTTAGCTTTCTAGCACGGGAATGTTTTTCTTCTTTATGTGAATGTTTAATGCACCAAAAATATTTGTTCAGTTTGTGGATCATATACTAGGTCACGAGTGCCCTAAGTTCCCATTTCAGACATCTATTTCTACGCTTAATCAAGTGATTACTAGATGTACAAGTTATTTTGGTGCTTCTCTGTGGTTTAGCAGTACCATGGACCATCATTGATGTGTTTCGCATGTCCATTGTTGTTTGGAAAACTTACTTCGTTACAAACTTTTTTTATGTATTCCAGAATTGCAAGATCTTTTACCTGGAATTATCAACCAATTGGGTAAGTTTGCCTTTGTTCATTTCCGTGTTTTCTTGTGCATTTCCAAAAACCATTGTTGGTACTGGTGCTTGGTGTTTAAACAATGGTATGCCATGTACGTGGTGTTACTTTTTCAGGACCGGATAACTTGGACAACTTGAGGAAGCTTGCAGAACAATTCCAGAAGCAGATGTCTGGTGGTGCAGGTGCCATTCCTGGAACAATCCCTGAGGAGGATGACAATGATGTGCCAGAGCTTGTGGCTGGAGAGACATTCGAAGCCGCAGCCGACGAGGAAAAAGCAGCTTCCTAGATATTGCAAGGGAAAGCTAAAATAATATGTCCCTACAATTTCGTTTTTTTGACATCATCTATTGTCTTGAAATTTTTAGTGTTCTCTACTGCCTGGTCTTTTTTCTATTAGGCTCTCCTCTCCTTTCTCTTGGTAGCAATCAACCATGTTCGTGGGAATTACATGTAAGTTACATATTATTTGGGGGAAAAAACGGTTATACCCACCACCCTACCCGATCCGACCCGTCAAAGAATGGGTTGGGTAGGATCTTAGCCGTTTAATGGCGGGTAGGGTGACAGGTAAAAAATTTCTTAACCGCCAATAAACGGGTAGGATGGCGGGTATAGACCATATCCTACCCACCCTACCCGTTGTGCAGTCTTATACGGGATACTTTAACAAAGTTTCCCGGAACTACTTGAACTTTTCAACACTCGGATACTTTATCAAAATCCCCATCTTAAAATTAAATTGCTCGTCACATGGAAAACGCAAAAGTTCGCGCTCCAAGCCGAAAAACAAAAGAAAAGAAAAAGTGGTGGCATGCTAATCTCTTAACTCTCGTTTCAAAACCTTTTAAAATAACCTTAAGAAATACCAGTGACACCTAACTTTTGATCTTTCTTTCTTTTATTTAGGCATGAAAGAAGTGAAATTTCCCTGCATGGGATATGTGCACATGTGGCTCCCTTTCAGGCTTTCACTCTCTCTTTCCCATTGTTCTATTTTTCGTAGTATAAGTACAACAAGCTACTGATTATTACAAACAAATGAACAATTAAAATAAAACTGTTGTAAGTTTGACAGATACACGGTGGAAGTCCACATGCAATTGGGTCCACTTCCTATTACACACGCATGACACTTGAGGCTAATCGTGTCATTTATTTAGCCATATTAAGTGATGACTAATCGCTTCTTTGTAATACACGTTTTTGTATCCAAGATGAACAGAACTAGAAATAATACAGTGCTTCTTATGAAATGACTGGCTCGCAGAGATAATCGTGTATACGATCCCAAACAGCTACTAATTATATTAGCCCAAATACTAGTATTTCAAGCATAGTACTGTATAGTATACATAAAGCATACGGGTATAGAGAGAAAGGAATGGAATTTATTACTGTACATTTCTTCTATCTATATATCCAATTACACAGGTGCTCAAGGCTATTTATAGCCCAAACTCACCGCCTATGCATGTACACAGTGGCTTTAGTATTTGCCACGAGTCCACATACGTGGCTCTTAATTAAAACACTAATGCATTTTATGTTAATCTAAAAGGGACTAATCTTATCCCTTAACGAAAGTAGGACCCACAAAATGTGGTCAGTCACACTCAGAAAGTCTGTAATGTATAACACTCTCTCTTGGATGACCACCATTTTAAGATTGTTGCCTCGTTGTAGATAAAATCTGATGGGACAAAATCCGAGCAAAAACTTATTGCTTCGTCGAAACCTTGCCAGAAAAATCCAATTGAAACAAAAACTGATTGAAAAGAAGTGCAACACCGATGGCTGTAAAACGGTGATTGTCATCACGAATCTTCTCCCCTCGTCAAAGTTGCGCCAGGAAAACCATTTAGGACAAAACCTGAATGATGGAGGCTCACAATAATATTGTCGATGCAGCTTGTTTAGCTTTATGTAGAACTTATCAGGAAAAACCGTTTTCGGTAAAAACCTGACTTGAGAGTAGAGTGTGGTAATCCAATCAGTGATTCCGCCAAAAATTCTATGGATATCTATTTCTTTAGATCCTGATCATCGATCTAAGATTGTTATCTCATTAAAAACATCGTCAGGAAAATCCATAGGGACAAAACCTGAACGTAGGAAAACATGAGTTCCCAGAACAATGATAAACCCGCAGATGTTGCCTCGTTAAAACCTTGTCCGGAAAAACCCATAGGGATAAAAATCAGAATGAAGGAAAAAGAGTACAACACGTCGAACTGCGGATAGCAGTGGACTCGCATGCCTCATTAAAACCTTGACAAGGAAAATCCAGTGGGACAAAAACCTTGACTAAGGAAAAAGAGTACACGACGTAATGTCCAACATACCTAATATCCATAGTCTTCTGTGGATTTACTCCCCCTGTTGAGTAGCTGTATCAGTTGATGATTCTGTTTGATAGTATTGCATAAAGATCACGAACCATCTTCTAATGCCTCCAGTAGTTCCAGCTTCCTTTAGTAGAAAACTTGGTCTGATCTTCCTCTGTGCAATTTTTTAATGATCTTCTGATAGTAAAATTATTTATTCTCCACTAGTTTCGTCTGGACAACCGTGACCGGTCGGAGGAATCACAAGTATCCTCTACTACCAGAGTCTAACTAGGAGATTATTCAGTTACTTTAACAAACCTGCCAAAAATCAAAAACTTAAACAGTTCGATCAACTTTTCTCTGTGGGAGACACACTTAGCGATCTTTCATGCAAAAGATCAAGCTTAATGTTACCACGAAGATGGAGGAGTTTTCTTCGGACCAACGTCTCGATATTGGTGCTAGGAAGAACCAGGCTTACAAACCCAATATCAGGCATATTTCAGCCGACGTACTATTTATACATCTTTCGTTTAATACAAACCACAGAGTAATACATCTCCTTTGTTGAGATGTAAACTGATAAATCTTAAAAGTAAGAGATCGCATATAATTGTGACAGCTTGTCTATTAAACATGTCTAACCCTTCAAGGTTTACGAAATTAATGGACTGCTAGCCACAATATTCAGATTGCAATCTTGTTTTACCGAGATTCTCATCTCGAACTTCTGCTTTAAGCATTTTTGTGCTTTGGAGAACTCTTCAGAAGTTCCAATAAAGTAGATGTTGTATTCACCAAATCTAGTAAATGCACACTATATGGGCATATAAGATGGTTTACATATCCCTGGATAATAAGCATTCGCTTGGACAATTGACCATTTTCGTCCTTATCGAGAAAATGCATATGACGTGGTAATTATACTGATAGGTGGAAAACCTTCAGGAATTTGTATGCAGTTATCTGTACTTTATACAGATTCACAATAACCACATCCTATAGATGCATGTCGAGTCCTTAAAGACTACCAGACAAATACCAAAGAGGTAGTTTCATCAATAATAGGGAATATGTTTCTTTGTAATCCATTTCATATTTCTGTGAAAAGACTTTGTGCCATTAGTTGACCTTTCTTTTCTCATTACGCATAAACATCCATTTGTAGCCAGTAGGGTTACATTATCGGATGTCGGTACTAAAAAACCCACCTGTGGCTAAGAGTAGCTCACATTATCGAGCGTTCTGGTTGCATAACCAAAATCATGCATTTTATGAGAAACTGTTATTCTGCTTGAATCTCTCCCTTCTAGTTTATCCAATCATATCTTTGATGACATTTTCCTACAGAGAACGGCTTAATGCCAGCATCATCTATAGAAGTATCAGTGGATACTTTTAAATAGGTCACCAACAATCATTGTATTACGATCACAAATTTCCCTGTTACACACATGCCTTATGGAGGTTCCATAGCCGTTGCAAAGATGTTCTCATATAATTAGAACTATGCTCAGAGAAATCAGATCTTCCTTTGATAGTCTCTTTGAGAGTACTATCTTTCAATGATTGTGACTGATTCTTCTTTTTAGGAGGTGCAGAATATTCGAAATCAACTAGTCTTCCACGCCGTGGTGTGTTTTAAATGACACACTATCTACATTTACAACTTCTCATGAAGCAGCCTGATTTGCAATTTCTAAAGATATCAAATCTTATAAATATCTTTCATGAATGAAAGCATTAAGATGAGATACATCCTGGTTTATCTTTGTGCAAAGCTGGATACTTCACGCCGTTTTTCAGGCGACAGCCTTTCCTCCCCCTAAACGGTGGGAAGATTTTCTCATCAAATTTGCAAATCTTGTAGTAGAGTCGTAGCAACAGGGGAATGTAGCACGTCTTAAACAGAAAACATAATAATGGTTTCATGAGTAATAAGTTCCAAAATTCTTTATGAATGAATGAACAAAACCATTCAGCGAATGCATAAGAACAATAAAATACCCACAATCAATGACCATAACATCACTAGAATGATACAACATCAAAGTGGCGCTTTACAACAAGCGACCTTAATTTTCTCATTACGCTTTCTTATAAGAATCAAATTTGCAATCAATGCTAGGACTGAGGTCCTGAAGCGTATTCAAGAGAGAAAACATTTCAATATGGACTAAGATCCATATCTGCCAATCATATGAGTTTTTTGTCGATAATTCCTTTGCAAAGGGGATATCTATCCACAACGATTTCAGTAGCTACTTTGAGTATTATCGTCAACCAGTTAATAATCAATTAACAACGATCTTACATCATTCTCTAAAGTACGAGGATATTCTAATCCATTTGGTACCAAATTTCAATATGCGGATATTCTTCGTCATGAGATATCAACGCACATTTCATGGAAATGCTCCTCGTTAGGAGATATCAACTCATTACTCAAAGAGAATATGGACGTTATCTGATTAGATTGGCATGCCTCAAACTAGAGGTTTTTGTCTATTTATCAGCACACTTTCAGACGAAATAATCGTTGCGATTCCACGGCATGCCTTGCAAGGACTTTAGTTATGCCGAATTAAGCAAGCATACTATTGCTAAATCTAGCAACAAAGTAATCTCCTACAACTCGGGAATTTCTCGGTGTGAGAATTTAGACGAGACAAAATTGGCCTCAACCAATATCGTCGACGATCCTCCCCCTGATCCTCAGGTGGGAATGTCTCATCAACAAAACCTTTAGTTCCGTATTACTCTACCTATCAAGGGAGAAACTAGGTGCAGAAAGCAACGGTAACGCGCAACTCAAGAGAGATAATTGATCAGGTTTTTTCTCTCGTTTACTGTCCAGCTGGAATAATTTTAAGAATTTACATTGCCATGTAAAATTAACAGTAAACTGTAAATGAATTTTGTGACCATAAACACTATCTCAATATCAGTATCAGTCCTGGAAAGATGACCGATAGAGATTAACAATAATGAACAGCATTTCAAATGCACATATTGTGTCTTTTATGTCACAACGATAGCAGAGCTCTTACAGGCTCAAAGATGGATTATTCAAACCATTTCGTATGCTACTGCGCCGTATTTTTCCACTTCCGGTGGTACGGTGTTCATCAGGTTCTTAAACCCGGGAACTATTGTGGTTCCCATATTCAAATGTATGCCTACCACAATTGCATTTTCTATCTTTGCCAAAGATAGACTTATTTGCATAGGTACAAATTGCAAATTTAATTCACCAAATTTATGATTTTAGCTAATAGCTTAGGCGACGAGAAGACATGATATTAACTCTAAATATCATTTACAACAATGCAACACTCATTATCGCTCGACGTTTGTATTTCTACGAGGCGCAGTTAACATTTGAAACACTCGTTGTTGTTGGCACAACATATACAAAGTGCAACTTAAGCACTAGCTCTATAAAGCTCGTCGATGCATATAATATGCGCATATTATGCACGACGTAAAGCTAGCAGGGAGACATAAGGACGCAAAATGTGCGACTCTCCTTATTGTTCCCCGCAATATTATATACGGTGCATATATATTCTCTAAAATCAAGTCGAACTATTTTCCACAAAAATCGATGGTGAAACAAGAAATAAAACATTCAAAATGCAATATACATGGTTCTAGCATAATATCAACAAATCTCTAATTTCGTCCATTAGGCTCGACGAAATATTAATTTATCAAAGTTGAAATATGGACACATTCTTTAACTTGAAAGAAATTGTCTCAATATCAATTATAGGTCATTTCAATGACCCCTGATAGAGACTGGCTAACCTTGTTAACCCGGTGTCCATTTTTCCTCGCATTCCGACCCTTTAGGTTGAACGATTTTGAATTCTGGAGATTACTATAGCAAAGGAACATTAAGATTTCTCTATCCCCCAGGGTGCAAAAATTCCTTGCTCTGCCGATATTAAAACCGTTAACTCCTCCAAAATCATTGGTGTACCAACAAAGGTAATTTTATTCTCTACGCTATCCAAAAGGACGTGGAGAAACCTTCCATTGGTTGGGTAAACAAGAAATAGCAACACGCTACAACACTCAAATATTTGGCTAAATTCGAAAATCGAATAAGCATCACAAATATGAGCTTTTCTTAATACATATCTCTTTTGGATATCTCTTCGTATACCATACAATTATATGTGCTCCAAATAGCACATATAAGGAACGACGAGATGCCTACCTTTCTTTTTAACAAGTCCTAATCAAAATAAGAAACAAAGTTAGACACTGCAAAAATTTATGCATAAAACTACTCAACAATAGCTAGATAAAATATGCAAAGGTTGAAGAGAATTATCCATTTCGTATCATCCGCGCCATGCCGATTCCATAGAACAATTCGTGCTGATAACGTCTTATGAAATGACTGGCTCGCAGAGACAATCGTGTATACGATCCCAAACAGCTACTAATTATATTAGCCCAAATACTAGTATTTCAAGCATAGTACTGTATAGTATACATAAAGCATACGGGTATAGAGAAAAAGGAATGGAATTTATTACTGTACATTTCTTCTATATGTATATCCAATTACAAAGGTGCTCAGAGCGTCCACAGTGGGCGACTAAACCCAAATATTTGGTCTTTTGAACAGACATAGTGGAACGTACTATCGATCAAATTTTGATCGACGACTAAAACCCGGAGTATATTTGGTCTGGGACCAAGACTAAACCCAAATATAGTCGAGCGTTGGTATAGTCCACGCCCCACCACCAGGCGGACGTATAGTCCACGCCCCACATCAGGCGAACGTAAAGTCTACGCTCCACATGGGGCGTACGCAAAGTCTACGCCCCATTTTTTTTTTTTTAATTTTGTATGGGGCGGGCATTATACCCCCGCCCCATTCTTTGTTTTCCAAAACAATTTTAGTGGGGCAGGCTTTATACCTCCGCCCCACTTCTTTCTTTTTTTTCTTTTTTCTTAGAATCTCCCCAATCAGGCGTTGGTATAGTCCACGCCCCACACCAGACGAACGTATAATGTACGTCTGACCAAATTTAGTCTTTCCACCGTAGCGTCACACACCAGACTAAACCCAAAATTTGATCTTTTTTTCCTTCTTTGGTCTTTGGTTATACTCGCACCACTGCAGTTGCTCTCAAGACTATTTATAGCCCAAACTCACCGCCTATGCATGTACACAGTGGCTGTAGTATTTGCCACGAGTCCACATACGTGGCTCTTAGTTAAAACACTACTGCATTTTATGTTAATCTAAAAGGGACTAATCTTATCCCTTAATAAAGTAGGACCCACAAAATGTGGTCAGTCACGCTCAAAAAGTCCGTAATGTATAACAGTGCTCCCTTTCTTATTAAGTTCTCTCTATTATGACCTTTAAGCTTCTCATACAGAGAATAGAAATCCACTTACTACTATTTAGCTAGTGCGTTATCAACTGTATGACTAAGTAATTAGTACGTAATTGTTTTGGTATATAGTTTGTATACAAGAGCACGTAGTAGTAAATTAAGGTTGGTTGTTCCAACATAACACCAGTACCACTAGTACCGCAAAGGGAATTTACAAAACGTTATCAGCGCGAGCTCTGTGGTAACTGGTGGGGGCTGTCGATACAAAAAGGATAATTCTCTTCAACTCTTGCATATTTAATTTATCTATTTTTAAGTAGTTTTATGCATGCGATTTTTATTATGTCTAACTTTGCTTTCTATTTTGATTAGGACTTGTTAAAGATAAAGTTAGACATCTTACCGTGTCTAGTATGTGCTATTTGGAGCACATGTAATTATGTGGTATATGAAGGGATATACAAAATAGGTACATAATAGCAACAACTCATATTTGTGATATTATTCGATTTTCGAATTTAGCCAAATATTTGAGTTTTGTAGTGTTTTGTTATTTTCCTCTTTAGCCAATCAATGAAAGGTTTTTCCGCGTCCTTTTGGATAGTGTAGAGAATAAAATTGCCTTTGTTGGTATACCAATGATTTTTATGGTATTAACGGTTTTAATATCGGCAGAGCGAGGAATTGTTGCATCCTGAGGGATAGCAGAATTTTGATATTCCTTTGTTATAGTAATCTCCAGAATTCAAAGTAGTTCCACCTAAGGAGTGGAATGCGATGAAAAATGGACAACTGGTTAACACAGTTAGCCAATCTATCAACGGTCATGAAATGAGATGCAACTGATATCGAGACAATTTCTTTTAAGATACAAAGAACATGTCCATATTTCAACTTTGATAAATTAGTATTTCGTCGACCGTAACTGACGAAATTGGAGTTTTGTCGGTGTTATGTTAGAACCGTATATAGATTATACTTTGAATGTTTTCTTCCTTGTTTCACCATTGATTTTGTGGTAAATAATTCGGCTTGATTTATGGAGAAGATATATGCATCGTATAAAATGTTGTGGTGAGCAATAAGGAGAGCTGCATATTTTGCGCCCTTATGTGTTCCCGCTAGCTTTACGGCGTGCATTATATGCGCCAATTATATGCATCGACGAGCTTTAAAGAGCTAGTACTTAATTTGCACTTTGTATATGTTGTGTAAATAATAACGAGTACTGCAAATGTTAACTGCGCCTCGTAGATATACAAACGTCGAGCGATAATGAGTGTTGCATTTTTGTAAATGATATTTAGAGTTAATATCATGTCTTCTCGTCGCCTGAGCTATTACCTAAAATCCTGAATTTGTTGAATTAAATTTGCACTAGTACCTATGCAAATATTGGTCTATTTTTGATAAATGAATAGACACAGAAAATGAGGAAAATACAATTGTGGTATATTTGAATATGGGAACCACAATAGTTCGCGGGGTTTAAAAACCTGATGAGCACCGTACCACCAGAAGTGGAATAATACAGGACGGGCTATTGAGACAGCATAATGATTGGGTGAATAACCATCTTTGAGCCTGGAAGAGCTCTACTATCCTTGTGACACAAAAGACACGATACGCGCATTTGAAATGCCATTCATTATTGTTGATCATTATCGGTCGTCTTGGCAGGACTGGTACTGATATTGAGATAGTGTCTATAGTCACAAAATTCGTTTACAGTTTACTGTTAATTTTACATGATAATGTAAATTCTTAAAATTTATTCCAGCTGGACAGTAAACGAGAGAGAAAACGTGATCAGTTATCTCTCCAGGGCTGCGTGTTATTATTGTTTTCTGCACCCAGTTGCTCCCTTGATAGGTTGAGTCATGCAGAACTGGATGTTCTGTTGATGAGACATTCCCGCCTTAGGATCAGGGGGAGAATCGTCGACGGTATTGGTTAATTCCAATTGTGTCTCATCTAAATTCTCACACCAAGAAATGCCTGAGGTGTTGGAGATTACTCTGTTGCTAGATTTAGCAAGAGTACACTTGCTTGATTTGGCATATATATTAAAGTCCTTGCAAGGATTGCCATGTAATCGCAGCGATTTTTTCGTCTGGACATATGCTTAGAAGCATAGACGAAAACCTCTAGTTTGAGGTATGCCAATCTAATCAGATGACGTTCATATTCTCTTTGAGTGATAAGTTGATATTTCTCCTGACGAGGAGCACATCCACAAAAATTTCTTTGATATCTCACGAAGAATAATATTCGCATATTGAAATTTGGTACCAAATGGATTAGTACTCTAGAGAATGATGTAAGATTGTTAACTAGATGATTATGAACTGGTTGTCGATAATGTTCAGAATAGCTACTGGTAAGTATGGACCTCAGTCCATATTAATGTGTTTTCTCCCTTGTACACTCTTGAGACCTTAGTCTCAGCATCGGTTACAACTTTGATGCTAATCAAAGAGCACGGAGAGGAAAACTAAGGTCGCTTGTTATTCAACACCACCTTGACAAACGATTTTCCACAAATACTAACCAGGTTGATAGAAGTATGGTCTGGTAGTCACAAATGACTCGACATCTCACCTGGTGGTAACTGTGTATCTATACTCATATAGATTTAAATGAAACTCTTATCTGTCAGTCATTAATGTTGTATCATTCTAGTGATGATCTGGGCATTGATGGTGAGTAATTTATTGTTTTTGTGCCTTTATTGAATGGTTTAGTTGATTCATTCATAAAGCATTTTGGAACTTATTACTCATGAAACCATTGTCATGTTTTCTGTTTTGAGACGTGCTATATTCCACTATTGTTACTACTCTACTACAAGATTTGCAAATTTGATGAGAAAGTCTTTCCACCGTTTGGGGGAGGAAAGGCTATCGTTTGAAACGGCGTGAAGTATCCCGGTTTGCACAAATATAAACCAGGATGTATCTCATCTTGATGTTTTCATCACTGAAAGACATGTCGAAGATTTGACATCTTCAGAGATTGCAAATCAAACTGCTTCCTTGAGAAGATGTAAATGTAGTAGCAAGTGTGTCACTTAGAACACACCTTGAGCGTGGATGACTAGTTGACTTGAAATATTATGTACCTCTTAAAAGGAAAATCCAGTCACAATCATTGAAAGATAGTGCTCTCAAAGAGACTATCAGTGAAAGATCTAACTTCTATGAGTATAGTTCTCCTAATAAGAGAATGTCTCTGCAAATGCTATGAAACCTCAAAATGAGAGGATTTCCATAATGCATGCACGCAATAGAGAAATTTGCGATCGTAATCCAATGATTGTTTATGACATAGTCAAAGTATCCACTGATACTACCGTAGGTGTTGTTGGTTTAAACCACTCTCTATGGGAATGTCATCAAAGGTATGATTGGTTAAACCATGAGAGATCAAAGCAGAATAACAGTTTCTCGTAAAAATGCATAAATTTGGTATTGCAGCCCAAACACTCGATAATGTGAGCTACTCTTGGCCACAAACGGGTGTTTGCAGTTCTGACATCCGATAATGTAACCCCTAGTGGCTACAGGTGGGTGTTTGCAGTTCGCATTGTTGTACTCTTTCTCCTTCGTCCTGGTTTTTGCCCCTTTGGGTATTTCCAGACAAGGTTTTAACGAGGCAACATCTGCGGATTTATCATTGTTCTGAGGACTCATATTTTCCTACGTTTAGGTTTTGTCCATCTGAGTTTTCCTGACGAGGTTTTTAATGAGATAATAATCTTAGAACGGTGATCACCATCTAACGAGATGCATATCCATAGAAGTTCTTGAGATGCGGCGCCAGGTTTTGTCCTAATTGGTTTTCCTAACGCAATTTTGATAAAGGAAGCATTTCATGGCGGTGACCAACTTCACTCTAAGCTCAGGTTTTTCCTAAATGTTTTTCCGGATGCTGTTTCAACAACGAAGAAAGCTTGTGACTACCGTCGCCTGTACTTTAAAGCCGCCAGTTTTTATCCTATTGGAATTTTCTGGCAAAATTATAAACAAAACTTAAAATTGCAATGGTGGTCATCCAAGGGGGAATATTGTAAGTTGACAGATGTACAATGGATGCCCACATGCAATTGGGTCCATTTCCTATTACACGCGCATGACACTTGAGGCTAATCGTGTCATTTATTTAGCCATATTAAGTGATGACTAATGGCTTCTTTGTATTACTATAAATACACGTTTTTGTATCCAAGATGAATAGAACTAGTAATAATACAGTGCTCCCTTTTTTATTAAGTTCTCTCTATTATGACCTTTAAGCTTCTCATACAGAGGATAGGAATCCACTTACTACTATTTAGTTAGTGCCTTATCAACTGTATGACTAAGTAATTAGCACGTAGTAGTAAACTGAAGTTGGTTGTTCCAACATAACATAACACCAGTACCACTAGTACCGCTTAGTGAATTTACAAAAAACCTTAACTTTATAACTTCGTGGGGTTCTCCTTATTTGCACGATAATAATATCGTAACTCCCTTTTCATTTATTTACATAAGCTTTTTGAGCTTCCCCACCCCATTAACGCAAGTCCAACACTTGCAACACTACTTACTAAAAAAGGTTTGTTTTACACTCTAAACCCTACTTTAGCCACTACTTTAATTTATAACTAGTTGTATTAGAGAAGCTAGCACAGATGTATACTTTGGGGTCCGTTTGGCACGCTTAAATTGGAGGTAGTTGGAGGGTGTAGTGTAGTCAAAGGGAATAGTCAAGGGCTGCATTAAAATGTTGGGTGTTTGGCATGGATCCAACTACACGACATAGCAACTATATATAGTTCCTACTACTTCCATAGGGCTATTTTGAATAACCTTCTCTTGAGGTGTGCATTGAAAGCGGCCTTGTATTACCCCCTCCAACTAATCCATTGACAAATGTTGACCGCTTATTTTATTTGCAGAATCATATATATTTTCTTTATATTCTTTTTTAAACTTTATTTGTTGACTATAAAATATTCGGTTTTAATTTTTTCTGTTAATTTATCTTTTATTATTATTTTATTTACTAATTTATTATCATTATTACTTTTTTTGTTAATTTTTCTTTTTTATATTATGTTCGGTTTTAATTATTATTTTTTTGGTTTCCTTTTTTTTAATTATTATAATTATTATAATTTTTTGGTTTCTTTTTATTTTATTTTTCAATTTCATTAATGTTATTATATTTTCTTTATTAAATATACAGTTTTAATTAATTAATTGATTTAATTCTTTTTTAATTTTTAAAAATTTTCCTTTAAAATTATGTTATTTTATTTTTTAATTTTCATTATTTTCATTAAATTTTAGCAAATGTTTTTTTATTATTTTTTTTAGTTTCTTTATTTAATATCTTTTAATTTTCTTATTTACTTTGTATTATTATTAGTTTTAAAAAATTCTTTTTATAATTTTAATTGTTATTAAAAAATTATTTTTTAATGTTTTTCTAATATTGTTTATTTGCTTATAATTTTTATTTCTATTGTAATTAGATTTTAAAGTTAAAAATGCATCGTTATATTACATTCATCATGTTTTCATGCCAAACACCAAATATTGAAATACACGTCGTTTTAATGCATGACATTGCAACTACATGTAATTGGCAACTACATGCATTGCTACTACTGACGTGCCAAACAGACCCTTATTAGAGTCGTGCTGTCATGCGAGCGTTCGCGTGACAACCAAAATGAACACGCGGCTTTTAACAGTCGGATTTGGAACTCCCACTTTAGATTTGATAATAAAATAACTTTTAAATATTTCTTACCGAATCCTCCGTATAGAAATGTCAGCTGAAGAGTTGTTCAAAAATGGATTTAGTTGAGATGAAACTTGTGTTTCCGTATGCATGAAAATCTTATGATGAGATCACCAATCCTTCTGGTGTTATATAAATGGGTTTATCTGAAGAATAAAACCAATAACTTTAAACCCTAGCTAGCTAGAAATGATCTTTCCCAATTCCCGTTGGTGGAGGATTGAAAGATCATAGATGAATCTGATGACTTTTCCTCTTGTTTTCAACAGGTTTCGTTTGATTTACCATAAGAATACTTGGCTATTCCATCTTTCGATTTCTACATTTAAGAAAAGCCATCTCAAAATTATACTTTAGATGAGAAATTATTGAAGTTCGACTTTTTTTTTAATTGTTCATGCATAGAATAGTACTAAACCAATTCAATCATCACCAATGGCTTTTTACTATGTCTTTATCACTAAATTCACGTCATCATTCTTCAATCTTTTTCTTTTTAATTATCAGAATGTTATCAATTCTTCGCCGCTATAAATCTCTTGAGGAGTAAGACAAGATTCATGTTAAGTGAAATCTGAAGTAATACCAACCATACCCGTGAATGATCTGTTAATACCCAACAGTATGATGTGATGTAGAGGGGATTGTCCTCTGTTGCAGAAAGAGAAGTTTCAGATCTGTCTGTGACATTCTTAAGCAGACAAGGTAGGTAAACGAAAATAAAGTTCAAGAGAATATCATAAAATCTGGATGTTCCAAATCGGACGGCTAAAAGGCTGTCACGCGAACGCGTGCGTGACAACATGACTCTACTTTAGTGATTAGTAGAAAGTCAATATTTTAGGCACTTCCTCTGTGTGTTAGTTTACCTAAAATTCAGAATCTTTAAAATTTAACTCCAACTCGGCATAAGAAAAAGTAATTGATAAGTATATAAAGTAACTATCACTTTTACAAGTGGATACCTAAGACAATTATGATTGGAGTTTTGCATTGATGACAACTTGAGGGTAATCCATATCATTATCACTTGAGACTATTCGTATTTTTTGAAATTATAAAAAAAATATGTCGATATGAATATTAGATTTCCATATATTAGTAGTAGTGATGGTAATCTGATTTGGTTTCTAGTTCTACGAGTAAGGTATAAAAATCCTAATGATAAAGATGAGCTTAACAGCTATGATTTAGCGGGTAAGGTATACAAATCCTTTGTTTCTAGTTCTACGAGTAAGGTATAAAAATCCTAATAATAATATAGATGAGCTTAACATATATGATTTAGCGGTGAATAAGGTAACTACTTGGAATTCCTAGTTCTAGAAAACCTAGCCTCCAATTATCCATCTATCAAATCCAAAATCCACATATAATTGGGAAAGACAACCCTAGTGAAAGAAAAAATCGAAAAGTTAGACCAAAATGGTTAAACATTTATTTGTTTAATTTAATTACATAGTCTTGATGGATGAAAACGATTTGCTGGTTTTTGAGGAAAAATGGAGAAACAAGCGATTCCTCGATCGAACAAATTGCCTAAACCTTTAGCAAACAAATACACTGCAAGGGAGTGCTTTGAGTTCGAGAAATCTATCTGTAGGACTCCGGCCTAAACCAATAAATGGTCGTTCTAGAGTCAATTCGATCACAAAGAGGGGTGAGGGTCAATCAGTAGGAGGAAGCTGAGATGTGTGAGATCAATAATGATTGAAGGATTGTGTATGTGTTAGAGACTTCTGCAAGTTTTATGAAACGTCAGTGAATTCTGATAAGTTCGACTGAGTTCCATTGAATTTTCCTTCCGTTCAATCGTGAATTGATGAACTTATTTATATTGCAGGAATAGTAAACACACTGATCTCCAGTAAGTGTGACGGTTGAGGAATGAAAGAGTGGGAAAATGGGAAACCGTGGATAAACCAGTTCCACGTGCGTGGGAGAATTGGTTGACTGTCCACCCACTACTTTGATAACTCCTTCAACTGCTTGCACGACTTACTCACATTTCTCATCGTGGGTGTACACACGTGGCGTAGGCCACCAGACCAAAACCGTAGTGAATATCCTCCATGTGACATGATTGATGTCTCATGAATGTGGAGTGTGCAAGTAAGACGTGTATTTAATTGGTCAATTGCTGACTTGACTAGACCATAAGTCTTAGCCTTGATGAGTCGAGCATAATGGACGAATGTGATATGCTCTGAGACTCATGAATTGAGCATAAGGTGTCTGCTAGGACAGAATAATGCACAAGCATTGAGTCTTGATGAATTGTGATATATAAATTTACCAGTTGAGATAATAATGATGTTCTGATAATTTGGATCGACGCGCGTCCGATGAGATTGCTCAATCATGGATTTATTCTTATATGTCGAGCATTCGATAAAAAATCAGATGTTGTTGAGTTATGAGCTATCTACAATATTCATACCTGATCCACTATGTCATGAATTGTCGAATGACAATGTAGGATTAAAATATTAGTAAATATTAGTGATACGCATGATCTCTGTACCTTGGTGACTATTATTATAGAGGCGGAATAAAGAATAATATTAGAAGAAAACTAGAAAACATAGCACACTAGAAACCAGATTCCAAGAAATATATCCTCTATAGATTATGAACAAGAAAACTATTACAATTCTCTCTTTATTCCGCTCACAATCTCTCTAGGTAAATAACCTTAAATTATGTGCTAAGTTTGCTTATCGCCTCACAAACTTCTCTCAAGGTGATTTGTCTCACAAACCTTCCTCTCTAGGTGTGTCTATATCACAAACCACACTATTTAGATGTCCTTAGATATGAGCTAAACATCTCTATTTATAACTTTTGGTTTGGTTTCTCAAACCTTCTAGAAATTTATTTCCTTATCTAGGAATAATTCCTTTTCTAGGTATATTTCGCTTTCGAGGAATATTACCTTGTCTAGGAAGTATTTACTTATCTAGGTATATTTCCTTACTTTGGTTTGGTTTCCCAAACCTCTTAGGAATCTATTTTCCTTCTATAAGAATACTTCCTTAAATCAGTAACCCTCCTAAATTACAATTCTATCCTCAATCTGTCTTAAGTATTACTAGCTCCTGTGAAAGTTAGATGTGGAGGTTAGGGAACCCGAGAGTTCCTTTCTCCCTAATGAACCATCTCTCCTTGCTGGGAACTTGACTTCGACTCCGATTAGAAAAGCATTCTTATCTTCTTGTCTTGTCTTAGTCTCTCTTCGCTCCGTAATGCAATCCTCTTCGAGGGGTTCTTCTCTATCAAACCACAAGTTTCCACATGTGGCAAGATTATCTTGTCATTTACATCATTATCTAGTAGTGGTGGTTCAAACATCTTCAACCTTCCTAGGTCGTTTTCTTTTTGTTTGGTTATGGTTTCCAAACAAATTCCATTCGACTTCTCGCCAAGAGAACGGATCACTAGGAGAATGAACTTTGTACTAACATTCACCAACCGTTTTCCTGAGTGGTTGTAATCAAGCTCTCTTTCTCAAGAGGAGAGTCTATAACTCGTATTACAAAAGCTTTCCCATCTTTGGTAAAGGTATACTTTTATTCCCGCCTGTGTAGAGTTGCATCTCAATCCCATGGGTAAGGACTACCTAGTGCTACCTAGCAAACATTAATTGATCTACCTGGAAATTAATTATTATAAAAGCAAATTTAGCAAATAGTTTAAGGGTATTTACCTAGAGAGATTAGGTGCGTAACAAAGAGAGAATTGTAATACTCTTCTTGTTCATAGTCTTGAGAAGATATTTTCTTCGAATCTGCTTTCTAGTGTGTTATGTTTTCTAGTTTTCGTCTAATATTATTCTGAATTACGCATCTATAATAATAGTCACCAAGGTAAAGAGATCAAACATATCAAGTTGGCATTGAGAGCAAGGTTAGTTTCTAGGGTAGATCCCTGTGGTTTATGGTGTTCACTAGATCTCTATATATAAAGCTTGGTGAGGTACTCGAGAATCTAGAAGACGTTAGGAAAACAAGGGAATCAAGGATGACGAATCCAGATGATAATCCTAAGCAAGCGAACCACAAACTATGGAAGAAAATGTGGCTATGCTACAAACAGGCATGAATTCGATTCAAACCACCCTTAAAGAATTGACTGAATCGTATTCGTTCTCATACACCCAAGCCGAAGACGAAGAAAAATATTACACCTTCACCTGAAGAAGAGGAAGAAGAAGAGGAAAAAAATGAGGACGAAGAAAAGAAGAAAACTGAGTTTCTTAAAAATCCTACATCAACTAAACTTCATGATAAGAATCTGAAAATTTATTTTCGTGTTGATATTCCACTTTACGATGGAAGTGTCGATGTAGAAAAATTGGATGATTGGATTGAACGTCTAGGGACGTATTTTTCTTTCTTCGAATATGGTTCAAATGAAAAGATTGCTTTCGCAGCATTGAAGCTACAAAAGCATGCTTTAACCTGGTGGAAAGGTTATCAAAAGCAAAACCTAGGTAAGGAACTATTGTCGTGGAAAAGATTCAAGGCAGCTGTAAGAAAATGGTTTTATCCGGTTGGCTACCTTGAGGAGAGATGGTTCAAGTGGTAAAACTTGAAGCAGTCCTACAACCAAACCGTGCAAGAATATACTTCGGAATTTCATAATTAAACTATGGTTTTGGATTTAGACTTGGAATATTATGCTATCTATATGAAGTATATCTCTGGGTTCCATGAGTATATATGGAAGGAGTCGAAGATCTTTTCGGTGGATATTATCTCCGAAGCAAGCATAAAAGCTAATGCCATCGAAGGCAGGCTTAAGAAATCTGATGTTGAGGGACACACTAAGGGGAAATATGGAGGTTTCGTTGCTAAAGGAGATGAAAGGAGCAAAGAGGATATGAAGTCTAAATACAAAGAAGGTTTGATTTGCACTCATTGCATACAAACATGACATGTTTTCGACAAGTGTTGGATGAAGTATCCTAAAACCAAAAGGGTTGCAGAAGAGAGAACCCATGATGGTAACACTAGTCGCACAAGCTCCAAAATAAGTCCAAGGACTAACTGAGCCTAGCCAAAAGCTCTCTCTAATGGCAGGAGGCATAGAAGAACTTATAAAATACGATCCTAGGGAACAAATCTTCACAGTTAAGATGCAGGTTAAGACAACACTAATAGATGTTGTTATTGACCTGGGAAGACAGAAGAATTTACTTTCACATTCTTTGGTACAGAAATTGGGTTTGAAGACTTTCAAACATCCGAAACCCTATCCTTTATGGTGTCTTCAAAAGGAAGGTGGGTTATAGGTTGTAGAGCAATGCACGTTCAAGTTTGCTTTTGATGAGTCATACATTGACGAGGTTACATGCGACGTGGTTCCATTAGATATTTGTCAAGTTGTACTTGGTAGTCCTTACTTGTGGGATCGAGATACGACTCTACATAGGAGGGATCAAAAGTATACCTTTACCAAGAATGGATAGAGTTTTGTAATTCGAGCTTCAAATTCCACTCCTGAGGGAGCAAGCTTGACCATAGCAACTCAGGATAAGCGGTTGGTGAATGCTAGCACAAAGTTCATTCTCCTTGTGATCGGTTCTCTTGACGAGAAGCCAAGTAGAGGTTGTTAGGAAACCCTAACCAAACAACAAGAAGACGACCTAAGAAGGTTGAAGATGTTTGAACCACCATAACTAGATGATGATGGAGATGACAAGATGACCTTTCCATATGTGGAAGACTTGTGGTTTAATCAAGATGAACCACTCAAAGAAGATCGCATTATGTAGTGAAGAGTGACTAAGACAAGACAAGAAGGTAAAGACGTTTTACTAATTGGAAGTCAAAGTCAAGTTCCCAGCAAGCAGAGTTGGTTCGGCAGGGAGAAAGGAACTCTCGTGTTCCCTAACCTCCAAATCTAACTTTCACTGGATTTCAAGTTCTTGAGGAAGGGAGCATGACACATGTGTATCTTCCTTTCCTCGGGAACTAGTGATCCTCAAGAGGGATTGAGGATATAAATGTAATTTAGGAGGGATTACTGATTTAAGGTAGTATTCCTATAGAAGGAAAATAAATTCCTAGGAGGTTTGGGAAACCAAACCAAAGTAAGGAAGTATGCCAAGATAAGGAAATACTTCCTAGACAAGGTAATATTCCTAGAAAGGGAAATATACCTACAAAGGGAATTATTCCTAGATAAGGAAATAGATTCCTAGAAGGTTTGGAAAACCGTTAAAGCTATAAATAGAGATGTTTAGCTCATAGTTAAGACATCTAGAGAGTATGGTTTGACATCTAGAAAAAGAGCTTTAGCACACATACCTAGATAGAAGCTTGCGAGACAATTAATTATTACAAAAGCAATCTTACCAAATAGTTTAAGGTTATTTACCTAGATAGATGGTGAGCGTAACAAAGAGGAATTGTAATAGTTTTCTTGTTCATAATCTAGAGAAGATATATTTCTTCGGATCCGGTTTCTAGTGTGTTCTGTTTTCTAGTTTTCGTCTATTGTTATTCTGAATTCCGCCTCTATAATAATAGTCACCAAGGTAAGGAGATCATACTTATCAAGTTGGTATCGAGAGCAAGTTTAGTTTTTAGGGTAGATCCCCGTGGTTTATGGTTTTCACTAGATCTCTCTATATAAAGCTTGGTGAGGTACTCGAGAAACTAGAAAACTTTAGATTTTGAGGATCACTGGTTCCTCTAATCTATCATGAACTCCTGTGAAAGTTAGATTTGAAGGTTAGGGAACCTGAGAGTTCCTTTCTCCCCGCTGAACCATCTCTCCTTGCTGGGAATTTGACTTGGACTCCCAATTAGAAAAGCATCCTTATCTTCTTCTCTTGTCTTAGTCTCTCTTCTCTCCGTAATGCAATCCTCTTCGAGTGGTTCTTCTCTATCAAACCACAAGTCTTCCACATGTGGAAAAATTATCTTGTCATCTCCGTCATTATCTAGTAATGGTGGCTCAAACATCTTCAACCTTCCTAGGGCGACGTCTTGTTGTTTGGTTAGGGATTACAAACAAACTCTTCTCGGATTCTCGTTAAGAGAATGGATCACAAGGAGAATGAACTTTGTACTGGCATTCACCAACCGTTTTGCTTGAGTGGTTGTAATCAAGATCTCTCCCTCAAGAGGAGAATCTATAGCTCGTATTATAAAAGCTTTCCCATCTTTGGTAAAGGTATACTTTTGTTCCCGCCTATGTAGAGTTGCATCTCTACCCCATAGGTAAGGACTACCTAGTACTACTAACTGAAAAATATCCAAAGGAACCACATCACATGTAACCTAGTCAATGTATGACTCATCAAAAGAAAACTTGAACGTACACTTCTCTGCAACCTGTAGCCCACCTTCCTGTTGAAGCCGCCCTAAAGGATAGGTTTACAGATTTTTGAAAGTCTTCAAACCAAAATTCTGTACCAAAGAATGTGTAAGTAAATTTTCCGACTTCCTGGGTCAATAACAACATCTATAAGTGTTATCTTAACCTGCATCTTAACTGTGAAGAGTCGTTCCCTAAGATCATCTTTTGAAATTTCTTCTATGCCTCCTGCAATTAGACAAAGCTTTTGATTAGGTTATTTTAGTCCTTGGACTTCTTTTGGATCTTGTGTGACTAGTGTTACCATCACAGCTTTTCTCTTCTACAACCCTTTTGGTTTTATATTACGCTACTTCATCTAACACTTGTCGACAACATGTCATGTTTGTTTGAAATGAGTGAAAATTAAACCTTCTTTATCTTTAGACTTCCTATCCTCTTTGCTCCTTTCATCTCCTTTAGCGGCGAAACCTCCAGACTTCCCCTTAGTGTGTCCCTCAACATCAGATTTCTTAAGCCTGCCTTCGATGGCATTAGCTTTTATGCTTGCTTCGGAGATAATATCCACCAAAAGATCTTCAACTCCTTCCATTTATACTCATGGAACCCGGAGATATACTTCATATATATAGAATAATCTTCCAAGTCTAAATCCAAAACCATAGTTTGAAGTTGTGATACGATTGAACTAAGGGGGAGTAATACATATCACCATAGTATTATTGTTGAAGTTGTGATACAATTGAACTTTGATGTTGTGTTATAATACTATGACACTGTATAACAATGATCGAGAACTATGTTTTCTCATTATTATAGCTACGGATCTTCAACAGCGGTGATACTAAACTTACAACCTTTGGGATCATTGGAGTACTTGAAAGTGACGAAGATTTCGTGGAATGTTGAAGATTAGACATGTGGAATAGGAGCTACTAAAGTTTCTTTATCTTTTTTGTATTCCATATGTATTGATAGTTTTGTCACTAAAATTGACAAAAGGGGATATTGTTAGAGAATTTCTCGGTCGAACTCGCATCCGTTGCTATCTCAAGCATGTTTGTCAGTATTAGTGATCAAAACTATAAGTCTTGATTTCTAGTCTACTATAGCTAAGTCTCGGACTAGGATATAAAGTGTAGTTGAGCTCAAGGACTTCATGGCGATTCATCATACAAGTAAAGAACTACTCAAGGAACCGGTGGAACTTCTCGACAAAAAGGTATGTGAAGACTTGGACTTATCTATCACTCAAAAGTCTATCTACTCTATCTCCTACTCTTTGAGACAAGAAGTCGTATGCTATATATATAGACTTGGATTATACACATTTGGTATTTCGAGTCGAGTATACCTCGCCTATCTATATCTCTAAATATGTGTTGGTAAGATTTTCGCTTCGATCAAGTTTATTTTTACCATGTGACGAAAGTCATGATATGTTTCAATCATCTTGAAAATTTCTTTGACGAGAAATGGTGTAACAACTATATAACGTCCTCTAAGAATGTTTCAATGATTGAAATGAGAGTTTAGATTACATAAACAATGGTGGAAATAAACATTGTTGTGGAAACACATTTATGTATAAGTCCTATTCCTTGAACCAAAGTTTGCGAACTTTGTTGATCAAGAGAACTGGAAGAATGGCGTGATCCAAGTCCGCGAACTGCCTAAGTTCTAAAACCCGAGAATTTCTGCTGGAGTTGACAAACTACTTGCGTGAAGCTAAGTCCGCGAACTCAGTCTGCGAACCGGCGAAGTTCTCATACCCGAGAATTTCTGCTGGAGTTTGTAAACTCTTCCCGGTAACTTAAGTCCGCGAACCTAGTCTGCGAACTTGAGAAGGTTATATATCTGAAGATGATTTCTGAACTTAAACTTAAAAAGACTAAGGATTGCGGTTTGCAAACCATGGCTATAAAAGTTCATGAACCGATTCAAGTGAATCAAATCATCTTTGCTTCAATTGTGTATTGTGTAGTAGATAATATTTCCTTGCAATTGAACAACTCTCTAACTAGTTCATTTGAAGTCATTTGAACTAGTTATGGTGAAGAAGAACATGGTTGATATGAAATGCTCATATGGCTAACCTTTTGGTTAACTATTGTTGAACCAACAAGTGCATACGTTTGGGTACGGTTAACAAAACTAGAAGCGTACATTGTCAAGTGTGTGTAACAAGCTAAGTTTTCGATATAACGCTTGAGAAATATTAGCTTGAATCTAAATCGGGTTTTCATCTAACGTTGAATATCGAATGTTTTGTTACTAAGCTAACATTGATTGCAAACCCTGATTTGAAAGACTATATAAAGGAGACATCTAGTATTGTGCAAAACTAATCCCCACACTTTACGTGTGATACTAGTTTGCGTGCTAGAGTCGATTCTCATTTAACCTTTGGTTTTCTTCTTCTAAAACCAGGTTAACGACTTAAAGACTTCATTGGGATTGTGAAGCCAGACCGATACTACTTTTATCGTAGTTGTGTGATCTGATCTTGCATCTTCAATCGTACGAGTACAATCAGATTGATTGGATTGCAATTGATATCTCCGATAGGCAAGATATAAAAAGTAATCACAAACACATTCGTCTCATTGTTTGTGATTCCGCAACATCTTGTTTCGCTACCATATGATTAAGATTGTTGTGAGGTGATTGATAACTCTAGGTTGTTCTTCGGGAATATAAGACCGGATTATCAATTGGTTCTTGTTCACCTTGATTATTATCAAAAGACGGAACAAAACCTTTAGGGTTTATCTGTGGGAGACAAATTGATCCTTTAATAGACTTGTCTGTGTGAGACATATTTGTTTATTGTCAAAGCCTGCGATTTTGGGTCGTAGCAACTCTTAGTTGTGGGTGAGATCAGCTAAGGGAATCAAGTGCGCAGTATCCTGTTGGGATCAGAGGCGTAGGAGCATAATTGGATCTTGGATCAGTGGGAGATTGATTGGGGTTCAACTACAGTCCAGTCCGAAGTTAGCTTTGAGTAGGCTAGTGTCTGTAGCGGCTTAATTCAATGTGTGTTCAATCTGGACTAGGTCCCGAGGTTTTTCTGCATTTGCGGTTTTCTCGTTAACAAAATTTATGGTGTCTGTGTTATTTCTATTTCCGCATTATATTTGTTTATATAATTGAAATAATACAGGTTGTGTGTTAGATCATCAATTAGAGTAATCCAACCTTTGGTTGTTGATTTTCATTGATTGATCCTTGGATATTGGTATTTGGTACCATCCAAGTTATTCCTTGCATTTGATTAGAACTCGCAGTTCCTGCTTGAGTAAATCAAATCAAGAGAGAGATATAAACTCGTTGATATACTTTTAATTGATTGAGTCTTGTTGATTCTCTTAAAAGTATATTATAGTTTGTCCATACAGATTGCTAAGCGAAATATTGGGTGGTGTTTAGACCCCCGCTTTTTCACTTTCCACCAGGTTAGAGCATGCTTTTGTAGCTTCGATGCCCCGAAAGCAATTTTTTCCTTTGAGCCATATTCAAAGAAAGAAAAATACGTCTCTAGACGTTCAATCCAATCATCCAATTTTTATACATCGACACTCCCATCATAAAATGGAATATCAACAAGAAAATCAATTTTTCAGATTCTTACCTTGAAGTTTAGTTTGATGTAGGACTTTTAAGAAACCCGTTGTTCTTCTTTCCTTCGTCCTCATTTTCTTCCTCTTCTTCTTCATCTTCTTCTTCTTCTGAAGCTTCAGGTGAAGGTGTAATCTTTTTCTTCGTCTTCGGCTTGGGTGTATGAGAACGAATACATTCAGTTAATTTCAAGGGTGGTTTGAATCAACTAAATGTATGTTTGAAGCGTAGCCACCTTTTCTTCCATAATTTGTGGTTCACTTTGCTTAGGATCATCATCTGACTTCATCATTCTTGATCCCCTTGTTCTCCTAACGTCTTCTAGCTTCTCGAGTACCTCACCAAGCTTTATGTAGAGAGATCTAGTGAAAACCATAAACCACTTGAATCTTCCCTAAAATAAACGAACCTTGCTCTCGATGCCAACTTGATACGTATGATCTCTGTACCTTGGTGACAATTATATTAGAGGCTGAATTCAGAATAATAATCAATGAAAACTAGAAAACATAACACACTAGAAACCAGATTCGAAGAAATATATTTCTATAAATTATGAACAAGAAAACTATTACAATTCTCTCTTAGTTACGCTCACAATTTCTCTAGGTAAATAACCTTAAACTATTTGCTAAGTTTAATTTTACAATAATTTATTTCCCCACAAACTTCTCTCATGGTGATATGTCTCACAAGCCTCCCTCTCTAGGTGTGTTTGTATCATAAACCACACTATATAGATGTCCTTAGCTATGAGATAAACATCTCTATTTATAGCTTTTGGTTTGATTTCTCAAACCTTCTAGAAATCTATTTCCATATCTAGGAATAATTCCTTTTCTAGGTGTATTTCCCTTTCTAGGAATATTACCTTGTCTAGGTAGCATTTCCTTATCTAGTTATACTTCCTTACTTTGGTTTGGTTTCCCAAACCTCCTAGGAATCTATTTTCCTTCTACATGAATACTTCTTAACTTCAATAATCCCTCCTAAATTACAATTTTATCCTCAATCTATCTTGAGGATCACTAGTTCCCGGAGAGAGGAAGATACATATGTATCAATTAAATAATAGAACGTCCAGTTGAATGGACGTCCAATGAAATATTGAGTGATCTTCTAAGTGGATGGTCGTCTAATGGTGCTCTCGTACGGTCGAGCAATCAAAAATGTTGGTAGCAGGACCGAACATTAATTAGAAATATTGATTGCTTGATCAATATAAAAGTTTTCAATATTTATCGAATTATTGTAAATTCGAAACCTTAATTTTGGAGAACCCTGGATGGAGAGTTGTCCAATGTGGGTCAAGAAATATCGACCAAACCAATGGACATGAAAGCCGGCCATTGGTGGTGAACTAGCGTCCGAGCATGAAGATGAATTTTCATGAATGATGAATCGAAAATTATGGAAATATATGGATTATTATTAAAATAATAATGGAGAGGGCGTGGACTGGCCTGCCATGATGGCCAAGTGTGCGGACCGGATAATTACTCCTGGCGCACCTGGGCGCGCAGGCCATAACTCCCCCGGTGCGCCATGATGATGCTACTTATCGTGCCTTAAATCTAGGAAAATGCACGTCCATTTGCCCTTGCAAGCATGCTCGTGGAGCATGATGTAGCTAACTTAGCATCCACACGTTCATGAGGCATGATGTAATGGCCTTGAAGGCTATGGCGGATGCACCTTACATGCATCACTGGCTTCCGAGTATTAGCCAAGCATAAGGCATTCCTTGAACTTACGCATAGGCCATTACAGGCTTAATACCCCCTCTTCACTTACCTTAGGAATTGTTGAAAGCATGCACTTGTCTTGCTCGTGCCAAGGGTGCATCAGTCAGGCTCATGGCATACCTTTCTTAGACTCATGCAAGCTCCGCTAACTTGCATATCGATGTAGCTTACTTTCGAGGCCATGTCCAATGTGTCATTGGTACATGCCTAAGTCGAACACCATGATAGGATTTGTGAGCATCCAAGGAATGGAATGCAACTTGCCTCATCAAGTTTGTCCACAATCATCTCTTGTGTCGAGCTACTGAGCCAGATGATAGAGAGGTCAATGTGCCGCAATCATCTCACAATATGATATGAGCGACAAAGTGTTGGACCGGCAATGCTGCAACTCATTGCGTCTGCCTACGTACCCTTCCCTACTCTAAAGGTATCAAGCACAAACCGTAGTTCATCCTCGAAGGGACATAAGCTTAATCCAACTCGTTTGCAAGGCCGTGGCCAAGCAATAATGGTAATGGCCTAATCCGTATAGGCCGTTCCGTCTAAATCCATCCAAGTTAGACCTGGCAATTAGGACCCAAACCCGCGGGTCAACCCAAACACAACCCGCCTAAACCCGAACCTAACCTGTCTTGGCTGTTAGTGGGTCCGGGCTAGGGTTGAGGGTTGAGCTTTTAAGGACCAGCGGGTCAAACGGGTTGACCCGCCAATCTGTCAGATCCCTCGTTTTGTGTATTTTTACAACTTATTTCCATGTATCACTCGGAATCATCAAAACGATACGGTATAATAATCTTCAATAACAATCAACAATTGATAGTTTATACATTCAAAACAACCAGATCATAATAATTATTTAACACTCATACAAAGAAAAAAACCCTACTTTTATGTATATACAGAACTAAAACAGGTTACCAATCCATGAACATTTTTCGCCAATTACTTCGTAGTCTTCGGATATTATGAAAATACCCATGTCAAAAAATGAACAGAAAGATCAAATCTTAAAGTTTAATCAATCGATCAATCTGATTTACCAAAAGAAAAAATACAAATTAATCTTGGCATAAGAATTGGATACTTGAGAGATGAAGGGGACAAAGATGCAACATGAAAAGGAAATTAATCAATCAGCTCATACTGAAATTTGATAGATGAAGAGAGAGACCTCCATGGCGGCGATGATAAAAGAAGAGATCTGAATTGAAGACTCTCTGTTCGCATTTTTATTTATAAAGGTTGCTATTAATCAGTGTTTAATAATAGGCTGTCCAAACGTATTAGCACAACAGCACATGCAGGACAGTGGTACTGTTGCTTGGTTATTACCTGAAGGTGCCAGGGTCGATTCTCGCCAACTCCTATACTTTTTGGAACTAAATTTGCCCATGTATTTAATTCCAACTATCCCAGCCGAGCTGACCCTCCAACCCGCAGAGCTGACCCGTCCAGGGTTAGGGTTGGCATACAGTAACCCATGGAGTAAACGGTTCGGGCTAGAGTTAAGCATTCTCAACCCGCCTAACCCGTCACGAGTTGGACCTAACCCGACCTGTTGCCAGCTCTAATCCAAGTGATGCATATTTGGTCCGCGGCGTGGCATACTGATGTCCATGATTAATATGCTTCATTCACAAAGCTACTCAGCTATAAATGAGGCCTAAGCATCATTTATACTCTTTCGGCTAAGCTATGAAGCTTACTTGGTTCATGGTCCACATATGCACCTTCAAACAACTACCCCTCCCTATATATGCTGACTTGACGTTTTTACAACTTAGATTAGGGGATAAAAATGACTTCACCAAGTCCTAAGGACATGATTGTTGCACATTACTACTCTGGAAAAATGCAATGTACGACCGTGATGGATGTACTTCCGGCTTTTTCCCATAGACTACTCCAATGTCCAGCCGTGATGGTTGTACATTGCCAAGGCCATCTTGCTCTGGCGTGTTGCGATATTGGCCATAGACCAATGACATGCCTAATGCGTCGTTGTGGCGCTACTTTTTTCTAGGCCAGCCATCCAACTGATCTTAAGTGCCTTTGGTGCGAGATTGGCTCTTGGCCAATGTTCCTCTTAACACGCAACAGAGCTTCAGATGAAGCTTCATCTCATGACATGACGCATCTTTGAGCATGTGCCATGATAAAAATTCCCGGTGTTACACCAAGGGACCGGTCGGGTCCGGTCATGGTGGTGTACGGGCCACCATGTCCGTTGTGCGTTCATTCTTGAAAATCTCAGGCATTTTGTTGGTCGTTTGAGCGATATTTTGGATTTTCAGAAAATTTTGATCTTGACTGAAACTCTCAATTTTGCATGAATGAGCAAGTAGGACTTTGCTCGCACGTTCAAAATTTAAAGAATATTAAAATAATGATATTTTTAATATTTTTCGTGAGCAGCCCGGATGGTCGTGGGACCATTTGATTTTTTTGGCTTTTTGGAGATTTGAGCAATATTAGACAAATATGGAAACCAAGAGTTTGCTCGAACGAGGGAGTTACAAGAGATGTGGGAGAAATAATAATAACATAATGAAAACGAAAAGTGAGAGGTGCGAGACTGGCCACGGCCCGGGCATGGCCGGCTAGCCGGTGGGCCCAGTCCCGCGCGCCTCTTAATTCTTTTTTCTTTCATTAATATTTTGCTTCCCTTTCCTATTATACATAGGTCTCCATATATCCTCGCGCGTGCGTCTAATATTTTATTTTAAGCACCCAGCAACGCCTCTTCCTGTTGTCCCTTGTGATGATACTATAGCGGACCCAATTATAGTGGATTGTCGGGCAGTTTTGGGAGCTATTAAGATCTTTCCCAAGGTTACATCTTGCGGACGAGATGGACTGCGGGCACAACATTTAGTTGATGTGACGAGTAGGGCTGCATCTGCTGTTGCGGACAAATTACTCGCTTCTATTACAGGGGTTGTCAACTTTTGGTTGGATGGAAAATGCGCCGAAGGTTTAGGCGAGTTCATCGATAGTGCGCCCTTAACACCGTTACTTAAACCTGGTGGCGGTCTTAGACCCATTGCAGTTGGCACGGTTTAGCGTACATTTGTGTCCAAAGTGGCGGCTTTCTCTGTCGGTAAGGATATGTCTTCCTATTTTAGGTGATTACCAATTTGGTGTTGGTGTGCCTGCTAGGGGGGAGAGTATTTTACATGCTGAAAATGGCCTACTGGAGTTAAAAGGTCACTCGGACACGATGTCAATGTTGCTCATTGACTTTTCGAACGCATTCAACATGGTGAGAAGATCTTAGCTTATCAAGGAGGTCCGTTTTCAATGTCCAAGTATTTCTCGTTGGGTAGAATTTTGTTATATGCGACCTACTAAACTCTATTATGACCATTATATTTTGTCTTCTGCTCTTTCAGTCCAACAAGGCGACCCTTTCGGTCCCTTGATATTTTCCTTGACACTTCACCCCCTGGTGAAGACTATTGCTTCCAGTTGCAAACTCGATTTACATGCCTGGTACCTTGATGATGGTACGATCATTGGTGATACACTTGAGGTTGCCAAGGACTTACGCTTAATAGAAACTGAATGACCAGGAAGACGTTTACATCTCAATATAAAGAAAACGTAAATCTTTTGGCCTTCGATTGATCCCAGGACTATTGTTGATGGCGTTTTCCCTCCTGATATTAGTAGACCTTCTAATGTTGTTAAACTTTTGGGTGGTCCTGTGAGTCTGGATTTGAACTTTATTAGTGATATGATGTTGAGTAGGGTGAACAAGACTGTTCAACTAATGTCTTCCATCAAAAAACTCAAGGACCCTCAAAGTGAGATGTTATTACTTCGCAATTGCACCGGTGTGTCTAGGTTATATTTTGCAATAAGTATTACCAATCATGCAGCTCTTCAACAAGCCACTGAGATTTTCGATGATCATCTGCTCAAGTACTTGAGACTCATCGTTACTGGAGACGGTGCAACTTTTGGTCCTTTACAACAGAGATAAGCTACCTTTCCCACCAAGGACGGTTGCTTGGGAATTTATACCATGGGAGACACCCGCACTTATTGTTATCTAGCTTCTCAGAGCCAGACTACTTCGGTGCAAAAGGTGATCCTGGGTGACTTATTCTCAACAAACAAATGCTATGCTTATCAGTTGGATCCTCATAACTTCATCCAGGTATGTGGACTACCTTCTTCTTATTGAGTCGATGACACTGCCCCCCCCTTTCCATGCACTCCCTGGCAGTCACTTATTTTGATGCAGTTAAGAAGCAAATCCCAGACCAATTTTCTATGTCTACAAGAGATTCCATTTTGTGGCAGTGTAACCAAGTTAAGCATGCACAAGATTATTTATTAGATGTACCAATTAGTGGGTTTAACCAATGCCTCGGGCCAAGACAGTTCAGAGTTGTCCTTTGTTACCGCTTTGGTATCTCATTATTTGTAGAGAATGGTTTATGCTCAAGTTGTAACAAATCTATGGATATCTTTGGGGACCACGCGCTTCATTGTGCTAAGGATGTTGGAATTAAGCTTCGACATGACTCTGTGCGTGACGTTATCGCTGACATTTGTTACAAATCCTGTGTGCCTGCGCGTAAGGAAGTTTCTCTTGGGTTTCTGTCAGATGATGACAAAGGCTTACGGCCTGCTGATATCCTCGTTCTTAATTGGTAAAATGGTCAAGATGTTTGCATGGATGTTACATGTGTATTTTTATTCACGGTTGAAGGTACTCGCTCTTTCGTTCCAGGCAAAGCTATTTCTAGTGCTGTTTCGCGTAAACACATTAAATACTTGGATAAGTGTGTCTCACATGGATATGGTCTAGATGTTCTAGCTTTGTCTACCTTAGGGGAACTCGGCGAGGATACTTTATGTTTTTTCAAGCGTGTGAAGAATTCTTTAGTTAGTAATGATGCTAGTAGTGGTTTTGGTAGTTTCATTTTTCATAGACTAGGTATTGTTATTCAAAAAGGAGTTGGAGCCCAGATTGTTGCTAGGTTGCCAACCAAAGCTTTGTATTATACTTTTTTCAATACAAAATTAAAATAATGTTATTTTGATTGGAAAAATGAAAACCTAATAGTCGTGGGACTAGGTTTTTTGGAGAGTTGGACAATATTTGGAAAAATGTGGAAAACCAAGAGTTTGCTCGAACGAGGGAGTTTCAGGAGATGAAATCTTGTGGGTTCTCCTTCCCTTCCCTACACTTCATCTTCACACCCATCTTCTCCCTTCCTATTACATTCACTACTAGGTTTTTAGTTTTGCAGAGAACTTCCATATGGTCATGTTTTGTGTCTTCCCATCGTTCTTCTCAGAGGTAGTTCGAGCAGTTACTGGCAGTCATACCCAGGTTTTTCATGCACAATGCCCAGGACACGGTCTCAATATTCATCAACTCCCCTAAATCCATCAAACTCTAGCCCTAATACATGTTCACCGGATTTATCCTCCTCCCAGAACCCTACCCCATCTTACAACCCACCATCAACCGAAATCTCACCACCGCCACACCAACACCCACATTCATCCACTTCCCAGGGTAAATACTTCGATTGTCCATTCAGAAAATTTGATGGCTTCCATGATGGGGTCGGAGGGAGAGGTTTTTCTAGAATTTCAATCTTCAGACATTTATTTGACCAGCATTATGCTACGGAGGCTAAGAGAGAAATATGTAGGGAAAGAATTCGTAACAGTGCACAAGTTTTTGAAGCATAGGAAGACACTTTACGTCAAATGCATATGTGGCTTTCCATACAGTGCATGCGTTCTAATGCATGGACAAGATCTTGTAAACATAACGTTGACACAATAACAAGGCCATTCAACGGCATCGGGGATGACTTCCTTTTTCATGGAGTGACAAAACTGTTAGATCATAAATCGGTTGAACCCACCAAGCGTTGGTATGTCAAGTTTGGTTGTCATATTTTAGTGAATCAAAACTCATGTTAAGAGTCGCTTGATTATGTTCTAGAGTCAACTTCGTATAGGTTAGATTGAAAGTATTAGGATATGAGACGTTACAAGTATTGCGAAGACTTGAAGATGTGAAGAAGCAATGATCTATAACGACAACGATCATCCTTCCACCTGAGGTTAGTGATATTTGACTTGAACTGTTTCATTCCCTAATGTATCTTTCAAGTCGTGCATATTGAAAACAAAACTGCGAAGCATATTTGAACTCTAGATAGATACAGTATTAAGGAATACAATACGAGGTTTATTGCTTAACCATTAAACTTTGTAGATAAGACATCGCCATAATCATTTGAATGCTATTGTGATTATGTATGGGTATGAGATGAGGATTTCATCACAGGGAACAATGTTTACATGTGTTTTAAGGAAGTAAGTTCATAAACTTGTTTGTGAATCAAAAATGAAATCTCCAGTTGATAAGTGCATAATTCATATGATTTTAGTATCCATTCCATACTTGTTTTGGCTATTATTCTTGCATGTATTCGTATTATTGCTATTGTTTTCTCTTATTTGAATCTAATAGGTGAATCATCCAAAAATGATCTACAAAGTGCTGAAAATATCTAAGAAGAGAAGTATCTCAAGTATCCAAGTGCCCAAGTCCAAGAGAAGTGGAAGAAGTGCGACGAAAATGAGCAAAACGCTCAAAATCAAGAGAAGGGCCAAAGAACGATCTTAAATCATTCAAATTAAGGATTTCTCATCACCATCTTGAAGATAATTGAAATATAAAAATAATACAAAAAAATGAGGTCATTCTGAGTTCGGATGAATAAGTTGTGGCCAAAACAAGCTTTTATTGAATACCGAAGACAGTAAAGTATGCGGACGGGTACGCATACTTTAATTCCGAAAATTTCTGCTGGAATTTGAAGTTTGCGGACTGGGTACGTGTACTTAGAAAATGGGAAAACTTTTATTTATACCTTGGAAGGCCTAAGGTCACGTTTGGGAGTATTTATGTCGTATTTTCGGGTCGGGTTCTTGAACCGAACTAAATACTTGGAGACCAAGCAATGTAAACCTATAAAAAGGTATTAGGTTATGTAATCTTATATATCTTCAAATCTCATATCATAAGTTCTACATCAAAACCTAGGTTTTACCCCTTTAGGGGGAAACAACAATTATTCATCTTCTTTGTAATATGAGTAGCTAAATCCTTTGTTGATTAAGGATGAATTCAATATTCTAAGCGTGAAGACTTACTAATAATACAAATCTATTGAGAGTTTTTATCATCATCGTTTTTCTTTACCATATCTAGGGTTTATGAGTGATTCTTAGATTTATTTGGGATGCATACTAGAGTAGTCTATTGATTGTTCTATTTCTAGTAGAAGTTATGAGATAAGTAATCGTCGATTAACTCTCTACAAAAGTAGAAATCGCGAGACCTTACAGAGGGATTCTGTGGAGGAATCGTGTGTGAAACAACAACAACAAGTAAATCTTGATCTAAGAGTTTAACTACTGGGATCAACCTAAATTCACAAAGCTTAAGGCGTTCGGTTGGATTACACCTTGAGTGATATACTACTTGGTGGTTCGTTAGATAGAATCTGGTAGTCGAGAACTTCTGTATCCAGTGATAGAAGGAGTTTTGGGGATAACACTGATCTATCTGTTATTCTACGGTTGGTGTTGAATGGTTCTTACGAACGATAGATAAGTATTTTAATCCAGCCATCGCTTGGTAACGGCGAAGGATTCCTTAATCATCTCTTTTATTTATTATTGTCTTTATATTTATCTCACAAATAATCCCCCATCGTCATTTACTTTATTTAGCTGATCAAATAATCTATCAATTACACAGCTCTCTGTGGGAACGATCTCTTACTACCGTTATATTACCAGTTAATTAGTGGGAAATACCATTATTAATTTGATTGCACTCACGACACGCATCACCAAGCGTTATTGGTATTTTTATTCATTGGAAATCTTGTGAGCATCCAATATGTATGATTTAGTAGAACCGTTCATGACTTGTTTGTGTTCTTGGTAAAAATATTCACAAAGGCCTGACTTATGTATTGGTATGACTTTTATTAGTGAAACCGATCTTAAGTAGTCACCTGATATGGTATGATCGAGTTTGTGATTTTATGTCTGACCAAAACTTGGAAAAAGGGAACGGATCCTAGTAACAAGTGCAGTACATCACAAAGAGGAACCGATCCTTGTATGAGGTGCAACAGGTTTATAGCAGAAAGGGAAACCGATCTTATGGACATGTGCAACACGTTTAGGTAAACGGGAACCGATCCTATGGACATGTGCAACACATTCAAGTTAGATACCATATATATGTGGGGAACCGATCATAGTACCTAGTCAACCGAATTTTGGAAAGCTAGTGTGACTATGCACAGTACTCACATGGAGGTAGAACCGAAACTTGTTTTGGTAGAACCGTTACACCCATGATTTGTGATTGAATGTTATTTGATCAATCACATAGTTCTTGAAAGTCATATGAACCAATTATAAACTTGTTTGGAAGTGTGGCAACTCGGTTTCAAGGTTGTAAGTATGAAAGAGGACTTACAAAGTTAGGATGTCGACATACTTTGAACACGTGTTGTGAATGTTTATTATTTAATTGTTCAAAGTTATTCCTTAATAGCTAAGGGAATAGAATCTCAGGATCGAAACATAAATAAGTTAAGAATCTTTTAATTAAGGTTATTAATTTCATTTTTAGGAAAATAAGAATTAGTAATGTGCATTTACTAATTAAAGATTTTTTGAGAGAATTATTTTTGGACAGAGCATTTCCAGGAATCAAGGAAACCGAATTTGTGCTTTAATGAATATCTTGAGAATGTTTTCGGTTTTGGAAATTCCTTGGTGTCCAAACTTCCTAGTCTATAAATACTGAAGTTTGCATTTATAGCAAACTAATCCTTCTTAATAGCAAACTACCTCTTGTTGTGCTGCTACTGGTGAAGCCGCCTATTCGGAGAGGAGAGTAACCTAATTAAGCGAAATATCTTACGGCCACTCAGTTTAAAGTCTTCTTTGGGATTGAGAAGCTCTGTTAGTACCGTTGGTGGGAAACTAGATAATTGCGGTTTATCTTTTGTTTTCATTGATTTGATTGACTAACGGTGGTTTAATTTTGATTGCACCTAGTTTCTTTATGCTTGAGAATCTTCTCTTCTGATATAAGATTCACTCAAATTAGTTCAGAGTTTCGACGGGGATCTTTAGACTGTTTGTAGTTCTAAAGACGATCTTGTCATAATCTAATGTTAACAGACTCCGTTCTGTGCGTTATTGATCACAAGAGATTCAAGTGATTGTGTACAGGTGTATAGTGAAGATCTAAGAAGATTTGAAGACGAAGAAGATATTGAAGATTTCTGATTTGTGAGTTCATAATATTTGGTGTGCACAATACTTGTTTCGTTAAAAAGAGGATCCAATTAATAATCGGCTTTATCCTAGTGATAGAATTGGATTGATTAATTGAGAAGATCAACATCAAAACAATTCTTTGGATTAAGAGTGTTGATCGCGAGATCTTAACGGATACTTTGGTAATTGAACATAAGATAGATCTAAGGACCTGACGAAGGAGTTTATGTTAAGATAAACAGAAGAGCTTTTGTCCGACTCATATCCCTTGGTTGAAGAGAGATGATACCAAACATATTTGTTGTTCCTTTACTGTTTGTAATACGAACCAAAGGAATTGATCCAAGTACGTGATTTATTTATAATTTGTAGGCGTGGGAATACAGACGGAACTAGGTGAACTATAGGTTTAGTTGCTTGCTCTCAACTATACGAAGTTGGTGTAATTTTGTGTAGTGGCTTAATCCTGAGAGTATTCAGTTCTGTACCAGGTCCCGGGGTTTTTCTGCATTTGCGGTTTCCTCGTTAACAAAATCTTGCTGTGTCATTTACTTTTATTTTCCGCATTATAATTGTTTTATTATAATTAAAGTAAATTACACAAACGTTAATTCCTATTGTTATTTCCGGAATTCTCGTTAGGTCCTACCCGTCCTAGTATACCAAGATTACCTCACTTTTCTTAGAATAGTATAGGAGAGAGTTGTCTTTCCATTGTACCTTGCCCTTTCCTATACAGACTTTCCAAAATCCCCCCTTCTTTTTATGACACCTTGCCATGTGTCCTGAACCTCCTTAATTACTACTAATGCCACCCCTTCTCTAATATAACCTTCTTCTTCCTTGTTAATTTCTTCATTGTCCCTTTCACCTCATGGATACTTCTTTGGTGGAGTTGGGCCTTAGTCCCTATGTTTTGTGTGTGACCTTTCCCCTCTTTGGGGCACTCCAGCCTAGTTAAGGGGAATTATTTTTATTCCCTCTTGGCGTTCGTGGACGACGTTTGAACTCCTCCTAGCACGTCCTCTTCAGTTCCTTATCAATTATCGTGTCTGTTTGTGCAACTGCCGCCTTTATTCCTTTAGATTCCCTATATATATGAGCCCTCCAATTTACTTGTTTCTTTCACTTCTTTCACCGTTTACCTCTTTTCTTTTCACTGTGCCTGCACACGTGCCATGTCTAGTAGTTCTTCTGATGATAATTCTTCTAGTGATTCTGACGAGTCGGATGAAATAATGAGCAATGGCTCGGAAGGGAGCGAGTACTCGGGGGAGCTAGAGCTCCACTTACCTCCCCCTGCCGATGGTGAGTCTTATACGCTTGCAGAGTTCACCGGGACTCCCGTGCTAAAACGCGGGTTAAAATTAAAGGAGTTCCGAGAGGGAAGACGCGTGATGCCCCTGGATGATAATATTGTCCCCCGTCTCCTGAACCCTTCGGTATTTCCTTACTGAAACGCCCCCGGGTGGCTCATGTACGCTGAGCCGGATGACACAACTACTTATCCGTTCAAACGGGTTCCGCGCATGTCCATCTATCGTGATGATATGAGCTTCCTGATATCGACACCCGTTCTATATCGAAAACTACCACGATATGGCCACATTGGGTGACTTATATCCATGATAATCCCAATCACGCGGCCATGCTTCATAGGGCCAAAATTTATGATGTTATAGAATCTTCCCTTCATCGGGAAATAGAGAGATGCCGACGTGACACGACGCGACTTTTCCGTCGTTGAACCCTCCCGTCCATACTCTCCTTACATCCTGGGGTGAGGCCACCGTGGTTTTGGAAGATGTCGTCGCATTTACCGGCCTGCCTCTCCATGGGACCCATTCCTACAACGAGGTGGCCATTTATGAAGCGTTGACCCCAGATGATCGGGCATTATGGGCTTATCTGCTAGACTGCAAGGATGCTTCTCGTGTTGAATTGATGGGGAAGGATAAAACATCAGTCGCAAAAGATCAAACGCGGAAAGTCATCACCGCGGGGGGAAAGACTATCAGCACCAGCAAAACAAAGTCCTCGGGTGTTGCTAAAGGGAAAGATAAGCTTTTTGGGGATAAGAAAAGAAAGAAAACTCCGACTCCCTCGGGGGAGCGTCTCCTTAGTAGCTCTTTCCACGCTTACGAGTCGATTCATGGTCCCAATTCTTCGGCTGTTGCTACTGACTATGAATGGTTCCCCAAGGATCATAAACGCGCGTCGTTTCCTCTTTGGCTTCGGTTCTGGGCTCCGTGGCTTGTAGAAGGAAAGGTTCTTCCCCCGGAGCGCCAGGATCCGAACCTTCGGGCAGAGTTGGCCGCCTTAATTCTTCTTTGGCTCTATCGCGACGTGTTTGAGTATAGTCCCCAGGATACAATAAAGAACGAGTTGATTCCCATGGCGGTGTTATTGTCTCTCGGGATCTCCTTTCCTCTTGCTCCTATGTTCCTAGGTGGTTTATACCGTCATTTGGAATTGTTCTTCCAAGATCTTCAGATGGTGGGGTCGACACATAAAATATAGACCTTTATCCCCGCCTCTTTCATGTTTGTGTGGTCTTGGGAACACATTCTTCCATACGCCCATGATCCCCACGTCTTGGAGGTTCACCGCGAAAAGGATGTTGGTCAGGCCGATGGTTCGGTGAAGAAGGTTCCCGTCGAGTATAGTTATCCTCGCATGGCCCTCTGGCGCAAGAAAGGGAAGATACCGAAGGGTGATATAGCAAAGTTCTTAGATGTGGCTAAGGATTTCGAGCCATGCCCTATCACGATGGCCGATCTGGTCCATCCCACTATGATTTCACAGCGCTTTTCAACGCGGATTTAGACTCGACGCAAATTCTGTCTAAATCGGATTTTGACGCGGTGATGGCGGTATTGCTTGGCTATTTTCCTGGCTTTCATGCCGGTAAATTTATAGCCATGTCTTACAACCCTAATCGTGCGGCTCGCCAAATCGGGTTTGACCAAGGAGTCCCCCTTATATTACCTCCATCGGAGAGTACAGTTACTTCAGACATCCTTGCTAGTTTTAATCATTTCATTTTTAAAGGTCCGCTTGGCTGATCAAGGGGTTAAATTTTCGTTTAAGCATCCTCTTGCGGGTCAGCCCTCGGGGGTTACCGAGGGTGATCATGACTGTCAACTCCTGAAACGATGCCGCGCCTTGAATTTCTGCCTACAGGACCCGACCCCTGCTCGAGATTTGTCACACGCGGATCTTTAGGCACTTCATGCCTCGGGGAGGATTAAACTTGACGATGCCGTAGTCATGGAACATCATCTCTCCTCAGGTACTAAAGGCCGTCCCTTAGAGCCTATCGTGACTTCCTAGGATCCTCCCGAGGGTTGTGATCCTATCTGTCCGAAAAAGGAGACGAGATTTTCCAATCGCAAACCCCCTCAGTTGAACGTACCCCGATCATCTTCAAACCCTTTGGCGATTCAGGTATTAATTCTAGTCCTTTACATTTCATAGACATTGTTTATTATATACATATTTTTTTTGAAGCAACCCGGTCGTTGACGGGCCATTGTCTCACCTGTCCCAGGGTGCTCCGCCTTCCACTTTTGTGGGGTGTAAAGCCTTTTCTTATGTAATGGAAGAGTATTTAAACATGCCTGAACGCGACTGGACCGAGAAGAGTCTTGCTAAAAAGGATAAACGCGAAGCGGCCAAGTTCTGGGATCTTCCTATGCGCCCTTGTTCCTCTGCTAACGTTTCCCCTTTACAATTTGGGCAGTCTCATAAAAGAGGCGCGTCACAGTCTCTTCATGGTGTTTTCAAAAATTCATCTCTCTCCTTTGCCGATCAATTACACAATCTCAGAATAAGCTTGTCCGAGGGTGGCGGCGGATGGGTTTCTCCGCGCCTGAAGGTGTTGTCAGTCAATCCTCCTCGGGCACAGACTTTTCGTATTCGAGGTGAAGTGCCTATATCTCCTAATGCTGTCCTGGAATCAATGAGCCCATATGGGTCTAATCGATCAGTGTTTGGTGGGTCCTCAACCTACGTGGCGTTTCCTACTGGGGGCTTTCAAGGTAACCAATTATTCTGTCTTGTGTTTATGAATGTTTCTCCCTCTCTCTTCCCCTTATTTTTGTTATAAATTATCGGGCTTTGTTTATCATGTTACTCACTTTTGGATTCTAAGGCGTATCTAGCGGTCCAACCTCGTCATCTGGTTTTTCGGTGTCCCACAACAAAGATACCAATACATCACAACGTCAAGCCGCGTCTAAGGTTAGAAAATAGGGCTAATATGTTTTTTCTTTATTTTCCATGAACCCACATCTATATTAATAATTGGTTTCATTATCATACTATGGGTAGTAATCGCAAGGGAGAGAGCAAACACGAAATCCCTGGAATTGATATCGGTCGGCGCGTAATCGCCAATAGTGATAGCGGCTCCAAACGCCCTCGTAAAAATGGCGATGGATCTCAAGCGTACGTGCAGCTGCCCAATGTCCAAGTAGAAGCCCCTCAAGCCGATACGGGCGCACAGCTTCAATTCCCCATGGTGGTGGAGGCCGCTGCGGTCGGGGTTGACCCTTCCACTCATACTATGGTTTATGGGTTTTGGGTCCCATCCATTTTCGCTGCCGCGTACAAAGATATTGTTGAGCGCACTGGCGGCCATATGGTTAGTGTCGGACTATTGGATATGAGGACGCTATGCTACATGACCAAGAATCTGTTGGAGGTTTCCGACGAGCTTACTAAGGTGGGAAGTGGTCCCATATCTGCAGCTAAGATCAGTGGCTGGGAAGCTTTCGTGCAAACGACCATCAACTTGAAGTTTCCGATAGGTTGGATGGAGGCATTGTTGGTGCAGGTGAAGAATCGTAAAGACACTCGCATTCAACTTACCCCTCGAGTGACCAAGCTCGAGGAAGAATTGGAGAAGTTTTCTGGGGTGACCAAAAGGAAAGAGGCGCTGGACAAACTTCTTGCCCAGGTGGGAGTGGCGAGCGATAAGATACTTCGTGCAGAAACTGCAGAAAAGGGTGCTCTAGATGCTCTTGAGCAGGCGTAGCAGGAGCGGTCATCCCTTCAATCGATCTGATGCACTTTTTTTACCTTCTATCTCATGAACAATTTCATTATCTCCTTTCCGCTAAACTATTCTTAAGCGGGATGTTGTTGTTGTGTGTGTTTTTTTAAGACTTTTGATGTTGCTTAAGTTAATGGTGTTTGAATCTTTTAATTGTGCGTGCTTCCTTTCCTGATTTGTTGTTTATTGTTTTGAAAGTTTCGTTCTTGCGCGTCAGCACTCAACACTGAGGATTGTGTATGGTATGAGATGGACGTTCCCACTCCTTCCCTTTATTTCTATTAGGAGGTGAGGTTGGGGGGGGGGGGGGGGGGGGGGGGGAGTCAGAAGAACGCGCCTGCTTGGCCGGGACATAATATGAACGTGCCTACTTTCTTCTTGCATTTATTTAACATCTTGAGGTGTGGGTGGGCGGGGAATAATGTAGACGTGCCTCCTCCCACCCTTTATTTTCCTTAATGGGGATTAGGAGGGCGGTGTAGATATATGTTAAACGCGCCTTCTCTCCCCTTTATTTTTTTCAATGGGGACTGGGAGGGCGGGGAGTATATGTTACACGCGCATACTCCCATCCTTTATTTTTTTCTCAATGGGGATTGGGAGAGTGGGGTGTGTATATATGTTAAACGCGCCTACTCCCCCCTTTATTTTTCTCAATAGGGATTGGGAGGGCTGGGAGTATATGTTAAACGCGCCCATTCCCATCCTTTATTTTTTTCTCAATGGGGATTGGGAGGGCGGGGTGTATATATATGTTAAACGCGCCTACTCCCTCCTTTATTTTTCTCAATGGGGATTGGGAGGGCGGGTGTATATGTATGTGAAACACGCCTACTCCCCTCTTTATTTTTCTTGATGGGGATTGGGAGGGAGGGCTATATACATTGAACGCGCCTACTCCCCCTTGTATTTATTTGACACCCTGGGGTGTGGGTGAGCGGGGAATAATGTGGACGCGCCTATTATTCCTTTTCCTCTTTTATGTATTGGTCGAGCTTGACCTTTCCGTTATTTGTTAGTTGAGTAGGCATGATTAGCGTTCCTACTAACTTTCAACAGTCAATCGGACGCCACCGACATCCCCGTACTTTAGTGAATTTTTCAGCCGATCGGGTGCCTTTGGAATCCCACAACTTTAATAAATCGATCGGACGTCATTGATATTTCGCAATCTTTTGTCAGTCGATCGGGCGCCATTGTCTTTCCCGCAACCTTTTGTTAGTCGATCGGACGTCATTAACGTTCCGCAACCCTTTGTCAGTCGATCGGACGTCATTAACGTTCCACAACCTTTTGTCAGTCGATCGGACGTCATTAACGTTCCGCAACCTTTTGTCAGTCGATCGGGTGCCATTGGCTTTACCACAACCTTTTGTCAGTCGATCGGACGTCATTAACGTTCCACAACCTTTTGTCAGTCGATCGTGCACCATTGGATTTCTCGCAACCTTTTGTCAGTCGATCGGACGTCATTAACGTTCCGCAACCTTTTGTTAGTCGATCGGACGTCATTAACGTTCTGCAACCTTTTGTCAGTCGATCGGGCGCCATTGGCCTTCCCGCAACCTTTTTTTTTTGTTAGTAACCAACTCTAGGGATAGAATTTTTTTCAGAATTATTTATAAGGGAAAGACATTACAGAGTATTTTTTTTTTCTTTACCCGTTGTTCGGTGTCGCGTTTTTTTTTTAGCTCATCGGTTTCCTTTGTTTTTTTATCTCATCGGTTTCGCGTTTTCTTTCAAATATGCTTCTTATCGCGAGGCATTCTACTGTCGGATGTACCATTGCAGCGTCTTTATTCATTTTGTTGACATCCGCCATCGTTGGCGGGAATTGAACCTCGCCCTTGGCTACCTATTGGTTGAGGATCCGAACAGTATGTTCTCTTCTCTATGGTAGTAGAGGAGGATCTGGTCTTGAATCCTTTCTAATCCATTTATTTTCCTTTGGATGAGGTCCCCCCTTGTTGTCGGCTTCCGTTTCCCTCTTTGTTATTAGGCTTGTAGGGGACTACGGACGTGGTACTTACAATATGACGCCATTTAAAGTCTGTGGGTAATTCTTCCATGCAGTCGGCAATTCTTTCAGCAACTTCCTCTACTTCGACGAAGGTTTGGAATTTGAAATTGATCAAACTCCCTTTAAAGGACTGAATCATTCCCCGTACGCATATTTACACGAGTGCTTCTTCACTAATGTCTTCATGGAAATCCAGTGTCGTTCTTCGGAACCTTGTTATATATGTCCCTATTTCTTCACCTGTCCTCTGTCCGCTTCTGCTCAGGTCTATGGACGTAACTTTCCGCTTGGATAAATATAATTTACCCATAAACATCGAGTACATAATGGGCCAAGAGTCTACGCTCTCTTCCTTTAGTTTATCGTACCAAGTAAAGGTTGTTCCTGTCAATGATTTGGGGAATTCTTTCAAACACATCTTCTCGTCGGAGATTCTATCGTTCATGGATGAGAGGAAATGGATGACATGTTCCCGCGCATTTCCTGTCCATCGTAAGTCTTGAACTTGGGAGAAACGTAGTCCTCGGGGTACTGATATTCCCGGACACTTGAAGGATATGGGTTGTTCGTTTGATGGTGGTTATCTTGCTTCGTGATATGATACCTATGCTCCAGGTACTCCTCCATTTCCTCTTGTGTGATTATCGTGTCCTTGGTATTTTGATGTTTCCCCGATTCGGCTGCTTTCCCAGGGGCGCTTTGGCCCGCCATCACAACTTGTGTTATCCATTCTTCCAATGCTTTTCTCTTTTGCAATCACTCTTTTAATTCTTTCTGAATACTTTTCATGCCCAGGGTTCCAGGTTTTTGGTGAGCGTCTTCGAACTGTTTGTCTGCGCTTTAATGTAGTGTTTCTTTCTCACTATCCCCTTCTTCTATGATGACCTCTTTGAGGTCGACGGGGCGGGTGGCTGGTTGATTTCCTGCCGAACCAAGATTACTGCTATCTGGCTGCATCATGGTGGACTAGGCTTGAGACTCCGGGTGTGGTCGCCAAATGTTATTACCGGAATTCTCGTTAGGTCCTACCCGTCCTAGTATACCAAGATGACCTCACTTTTCTTAGAATAGTATGAGAGAGAGTTGTCTTTCCATTGTACCTTGTCTTTTCTAATATTGACTTTCCAAAAGCCCCCCTTCTTTTTATGACATCTTGCCATGTGTCCTGAACCTCCTTAATTAATACTAATGCCATCCCTTCTTTAATATAACCTCCTTCTTCCTTGTTAATTCCTTCATTGTCCCTTCTACCTCATGGATACTTCTTTGGTGGACTTGGGACTTAGTCCCCATGCTTTGTGTGTGACCTTTCCCCTCTTTGGGGCACTCCAGCCTAGTTAAGGGGAATTATTTTTCATGTATCAGCACCTATTTACTTGATAAGTGAATCCCATTGTGTTTGGTTAAGTCTGAACCTTTTTATCAAGTAAACATACTTTGTTGTTGTATTGTCTCGATCTTGTATCCATAGATGATCACACGAAGTGTGAACCGATTAGTTGTATTATCTTGACTCAGTCCACATAAAATCACTTTTGGAGAAAGGACTTATAGGTAGGAATTTTTTTAGATTGAGGTATAATTGGGTACCCTCGTCTTTTGAATTGGTATCAGAGCAGGAAAACAAGAAAAGATCTAACAATCTGTGTTTGGTGTGATCCAACTTATAAGAAATTGAATCTATGTCTGATTCAGTTAACGTTATGCAAGAGTATGACTGCCCAAAGGTTGAAGATGTTACTACTTCGTTGACTCATGATCCAGGAGTTGAAAACGACTATGTCGATCTCCGATGAAAGAGAAGATGATGATAAAGAGTTGATAAAACTCCTAAAGCCTATACAATCTCTGTCTTCTAAAGTTCTAATATTAAAGACAGAGTCAAATCTTCTTAAACAGGAGATCAGAGAAACAAACATTCAACTGAATTGCATAGCCAAAGAGAAAATGGATCTCACTGTCAAACTAGAGGCTCTTGGTAAATCTCTTACAGATAAAGATACACGTCCCATGATTATAACTAATGATGTTGTTGTGATTTATTCTGATGAGGAAAATAAAAATCTTTGCTCGACTTCTACAGACTGTGATAAAACCGGTTTAATCACATCTGAAATAGATCAAGATGATGGTAGTTTTCCTAACTACATCAAGTTAGAAAAGGATGAGATACAAGCTTCTAGATCTACTGATGATCAAATGAAATCTTGTCCAAAGGAAACTTTGAACCGATTCCGTGATGGTGATCTTAAGGAATACAATTTTCAGTCACTTGACAAGAAACTTATACTTCTTCAATATACGGTAGTAAAAATTTTGAAGGAAGTTTCTTGTCTTGAAAAACTGAAAGATCATTCCTCAGTGGAAAAGACAGATTATACTACATCCCGATAAGATTAACTCAAATGAGTCAGAGGAAAGAACTGATAATCGCTTCTGGAAAAAGGTTCCTCCTCACCCATATCGAAACAATTCTTATTTTGATGAAGAACGACTCCATAAGAAAGGGAAAGAAAGAATCTCTGCCAAAACAAACAATTAGGAATTTCCGATAGTTGTTTCAGACAATCACATTAATGTGGAAACTAAGGAAGTCCTTAGAATGAGAAAATCTTATGACAATCTCTTTCAAAGAATTAAACGATATTTATCTATCTATGAGAATTCTCACTGAAAAAGCGGGGGTACAACAACCACACTCAATATTTGTCTTAGCAATCTGTATGGACAAACTCTAATATACTTTTAAGAGATTCGATAAAACTCAATCTTAAAACCGTATATCAAAGAGTTAGTATCTCTCAATTTGATCTATACTCAAGCAAATAGAAATTTGCGAGTCTTTATAAAATACTAGAGAGATAACTTGAACGATACCAAAGACCAATGTTCAAGTATCAATCAATTTCAATCAACAACCAAAGGTCGGATTTCCAACTAATTGATTCTAACGCACAACCTGTGATATTTCAATTATAAAGATAAACAATATAATGCGAAAATAGAAATAACACAGACACCAGAATTTTGTTAACAAGGAAACCGCAAACGCAGAAAAACCCCGGTACCTAGTCCAGATTGAACACACACTGTATTAAGCCGCTACAAACACTAGCCTACTCCAAACTAATTTCGGTCTGGAATGTAGTTGAACCCAAACCAATCTCACACTGATCCAAGGTACAGTTATGCTCCTGCGTCTCTGATCCCAACAGGTACTACGTACTTGATTCTCTTAGATGATCTCACCCACAACCAAGAGTTGCTACGACCCAAATTCGAAGACTTTAATAAACAAATCTGTATCACACAGAAAAGTCTATGATAATAGATAAATCCGTCTCCCACGAATATACCTACGAGCTTTGTTCCGTCTTTTGATAAATCAAGGTGAACAGGAACCAATTGATAATCTGGACTTATATTCCCGAAGAACAGCCTAATATTATCAATCATCTCACAATAGTCTTAATCAACGCAGCGAAAAAAGATATTGTGGAATCACAAACGATGAGACGAAGATGTTTGTGAGTACTTTTTATCTTGCCTGTCTGAGATAGAAATCTCAAGCCAATTATTACAATTATACTCGTACGATAGAAATAGCAATATCATATCACACAACTACAAGAAAAGTAGTATTGGTCTGGCTTCACAATCCCAATGAATTCTTTAAGTCGTTAACCTGGTTTAGAAGAAGAAACCAAATGTTAAAAGAGAATCGACTCTAGCTTAGCAAAACTAGTATCACATAGAATGTGTGGGGATTAGGTTTCGCAGTTGCTAGAGTTCTCCCTTATATAGTCTTTCAAATCAAGGTTTGCAATCAATGTTAGCTTGGTAACAAAGCATTCAATATTCACCTTTAGATGAAAACCTGATTTGGATTCAAGTTAATATTTATCAACCGCTAGTTCGAAAACATATCTTGTTATACACAAATGAAATGCACGTTCCTGGGCTTGAAACATTCTCAGAGGACGTTATATAGTGTTTCCACAATAATGCTTATATCCTCCAAATGGTTATATAGTCTAAACTCTCATTTCAATCATTGAAACATTCTTAGAGGACGTTATACAGTTGTTATTCACAAACCATTTTTCGTCAGAGCAATTTTCAAAGTGATTGAAACATAACATGACTTTCGTTACTAGGTAATTAAAGATGAACTTGGCTAAAGCGAAAGCTTTACCAACACATATTTCGAGAAATAGATAGGCGAGATAAACTCGGCTCGAAATACCAAATATGTATAATCTAAGTCTATATAGCAAAACAACGTTTGTCTCAAGATAGGTGATAAATAAACTTTTGAGTGATAGATAAATTCAAGTCTCCACATACCTTTTAGTCGATGAAGATCCACCAGTTCCTTGAGTAGTCCTTCGTCTTGTATGATGATTTCCATGGAGTTCTTGAGCTCAACTATACTTTCTATCCTAGTCCGAGACCTTAGCTATAGTAGATTAGAAATCAAGACTTATAGTTTTGATCACTAACATTGACAAACATGCTTGACATAGAAACGCATGCGAGTTCGACCGAGCAATGCTCTAACAATCTCCCCCTTTGTAAATTTTATTAACAAAACTATCAATACATATGAAATACAAAAAATATATAAATAAACTTTTGTAGCTCCTATTCCACATGCCTAATCTTCAACATTACTTGAAATCTTCGTTACTCCCAAGTACTCCAATGATCCCAAAGGTTGTACGTTTAGCATCATCATTGTTGAAAATCCGTAACTATAACAACGTGAAAACAAGAGTTCTCAATCATTGTTATACAATTGTTTGTGGGTGAAAACCGTTTCTGCTGATTTTGGTAATTTCGTGTGAGTGAGGGGTGAGAAACGAATCTAAACCCAAAACAATGTACTGCAGGGGAGTACTTTTGATTCGAGAGATCAATCTATACAACCCTGGCCTAAACCAAGAAATGGCCGTTCGAGGTTTTCTTCGGTCACAAAGTAAAGGAGAAGGGTTGGTCTTAGGGAGGGAAGCGAAGAAAGTGTTGAGGCCAGAATAGTTGATTCTGGAAGTGTGGGTGTCTTGCGACTTGTATCCGAAAGTTTAAATGGAGAGCTGAATGGAAATCTACCAGGTAATTTCTGGATGTGTATTGTTCTCCTGACCAAAAAACTTGTCTTTTGGTGGAAATAGGTGAAACCTATTTATACAAGTCGTAATGAAACATACCCTGGCCTCGTAAGAAGTGGAAACGATTGAGTAATGGAAGAAAGTGGTAACGAGTAACGCCTGGAATTGATGTTTCCATAATGAAGAAAACGTTTCACCATTACTTCTTGTATTTACTAACCGCCTCACTCTTATGACACTTTCTTGTGACAGGTGTATTGCATGCCGCACGCTGTAAACTGCCAGACCAATACCCTGATGAGTATCCCCTAGTTTGTGACATGTTTTGATGTCTCGAGTGTTTTCGTGGAAAACATATAGAAGGTTGCTACGTGTGGCATGGTGGCATGACAATAGCCATAGCATAACGACGTGCTAGCAGCTGTGACATGGTGGCATGCCAATAGCCATGGCATAGCGACGTGCTGGCAGTTGTAGCATGGTGGCGTGCCAGTAGCCGTGGCATAGCGACGTGCTAGCAGCTGTGGCATGGTGGCATGCCAGTAGCCGTGGCATAGCGGCGTGCTAGCAGCTATGGCATGGTGGCGTGCAAGTAGTCGTGGCATAGCAGCGTGCTAGCAGCTGTGGCATGGTGGCTTGCCAGTAGCCGTGTCATAGCAACGTGCTAGCAGCTGTGGCATGGTGGCGTGCCAGTAGCCGTGGCATAGCGACGTGCTAGAAGCTGTGGCATGGTGGCGTGCAAGTAGCCGTGGCATAGCTACGTGCTAGCAGTTGTGGCATGGTGGCGTGCCAGTATCCGTGGCATAGCGACGTGCTAGTAGCTGTGGCATGGCGGTGTGCCAGTAGTCCTGGCATAACGACGTGCTAGAAGGTGTGGCATGGCGGGGTGCCAGTAGCCGTGGAATAGCGACGTGCTAGTAAGCGCGTCTGGCATGCGCGTCTAGTAAGCGCGTCTGGCATGCGCGTCTGGTAAGCGCGCCTGGCATGTGCGGCATGCACGCATGCTGCCGTTTTTTGGGAAGCTAGCGCGTTTTTGGGAAGCTGGCATGTTTTGGGAAGCCAACTTAGTATGGCGACCTTTTTGAGGCCGTGCCAAGTTTTGTAGCAACCCGATTGGTTGACGGGAAGTGGGGCAACATGCTAGGGCGTGGACGCACTTTTAGCGCGCTATGGCGGATTCGGTTGCCTAGATTGTTTAAGCATGGTTTCGACCAACGGGGTCCAGTATGCTGCGCGGGGCGCGAAACCCTAATATGCAAATTAGTTGGGTTTATGAGTTCTTTGCGAGTTATCACAATAATTAGCTGGATTTTGTATGCTTCCATACAAAAATATTTATCTACAGTATGCAGTGTGCTTTCTGTCTGAGCATTTCGTGCAATGGCCTTAACTTTGGTACTTGGAGGTTCATGCTACTCCGCTGCGAGTGAACATAAATCCGTCATGCCATACCGATTAAGGGTTCTGCTTGGGAACATAACACAGGAAAGTACTCAGTAATTCTCGTATTGGAAAGGTGCCGAAATTTACAGAGTGTTATGGATAAAAGTGTATTGAGCGGCTCAATAAATATGTCGGTGGAGAGGTTAGTACTCGAAACACCGTTTCCTTGCAGAGTGACGTCACATCTGATGCAAGGTTTTACGATTTTAACCCTAAGTTAAAAACCACCATCAACAACAGTGTCATAGTATCATTACACAACGTCAAAGTGCAATTGTATCACAACTTTAACAACAATACTATGGTGATATGTCACTCCCCCTTAGTCAATACTCCATCTCACATGGAAACCACTCCACCTTACATAATGATCCGAAAACCATATATATTTTTAGTGTGAACTACATATTAATTTTCCCCCTTTTTGTCAATAAAATTGGCAAAGGTACAAGAACGAGATCCTAATGAAATTTCTGAAAGAGACATTTCATGACCAAAAGAAAGCATATATCATCTTATTTAGATGCAATCATAAAGCCGAATCTAAATGCAATCACCAAGGAGTTTATTAAGACACAAGATAACCCCTAAATTATTCAACAGCCGCACTCCCCACAAATATTTGGCAATTAAGCACAAGTTCAAAAGAACTCTCCCGCATAAAATGCCATTCCCGAAAGAACAACAAGAGCGACCTTAAATTCAAAAAGAAAAGAAGGATTTCTTTGGACATAACAAATCACATACGAATATGAATTTGAATCCAAAAATACTCAATTAGATTAACCACAAGAGAAACCATAATTAATCTAATCGGAAATATACAACCAAATTTACCACAAAAAGTGATGAATTTAATTGATCATGCTCGACATAAGAGAATCTATGGAGCAATAACTAAGTTAATCATAAGAAAATAATCAACTCAGTCAATAGTGCTCAACATAAGTTACCTTACGGAGCCTCACAGTAATACATAAAAGATTATGGATCAGGGAAGATCAGTACTGCGGAATATACAAGGATTTATTCTATTTTCCATCACTATTCGCACAATGACATACAATAGACATAATCCTTGTCAACAAAAGTTCATCCTATCTTCCATCAGTAATGACATAATAGGCTTCAAACTTTTGTGATGTGAAAAGTCCATCCATTCTTTTATCAATACATGCATATCGACATATGAAAGACTTAACTTTTGACAAGGTATGGGATAATCACATTTCACGGACGCAAACGCACATATCCCATAAAAGTTGCAATATATAAAACCATAAAGATTAATACTGCAAATATCAATCTTTGTACTTAGAAGGTAGAATCAATATTTTTCGCACGGATTTACACCAAGAGTGGTTACCAAAAGCGTATAAACATATATTCTTAACAAGGAAGAACATACAAAGTCATTAAAGACCATGCATCATAGTTCACATAAGATGATATTGAACATTCAAGAATCCCATAAGAATGAGTACTACTGCCCATTCTTGAATTTCCTTCGTTGTGATTCACCAACATCATTCTTTCAAAATATACAAATGAGCTTAGAAGATAATTTCTCCAAGAATCCAAGTGCCCAAGTCCAGTCGAACAAGTGCGACGAAACAGAGCAAAACACTCAAAAACAAGATAAGGGACAAATACCAACCTCAACTCATTTACATTTAGGATTTCTCATCACCATTTTTAAGATAATTCAAATATGAATAGAATTCAAAAATAATGAGGTCATTCCGAGTTCGGACGAAGAAGTTACGGCCAAATCAAGTTTACCGAATATCGACGTCAAGTATGCATACGGGTTTGCAAACGAATTTTTGTATCCTGGAGAAGTATGCAAGCGGTTATGCGTACCTAAACCCATGTATTTTGATTTTAAATGATGTTATGAATACATGGTATGTGTACCATGCAGTCCAAACATCCCGAACTATTATTTTCAAACCTGGACATTTAAGAACCTTAAACACAGATCAAGTTAGGTAGAAAAGAACGATAAGAAAGGTACATGAATCATTATAAGTTCTCTAATCAAATAAAAGCACAAATATTTCTCATGTTTATAGACATACCTTTTTTAGATGAATCCAATTGAATTCTACAGCGTTACCAAACATAATTTGTGTGCCCCAATTAATTTTCGTGCTTCCCTCACCGTATACATAACAGGGCATTCCTTGGTGAGGATGCACTTAAAACACACTCAAGTTGTGTTGAGGAGAACAATTTCTTGCTCACCACAAGTGACTTTTGGTTTATCATGAAAGAGATCACTTTTAGAACCTTTCACATCCAAATCCATCTTTCCAAAGAACTCTTTAAGTTCCAACATCATGGATACTGCCTTCTCCATAGTCATGGAATTTTCTGGGAGATCATTCCTTTTCACACTCAAAGTGTCATTGAATTTCTTTGGAACCCACTTACGAGTGCGTTTAGAAACTACCGGAACCTTCTTCCCGTTACTCTCTTCAAGAATTCTCGAAAGAGGACTGGATTTACTATTCTTTTGCAAGTTAGTCTTTCTCCAACTGGGAACATCGGATCTTGTCTTCGTCTTTACGAATTTATCCTTTTGATAACCATTACGATTGTGAAAAGGATTCGTATAACGTTTATAGGAAAAAATGGGTTTATCACAACTCTGATTCCTTCGCGTAAAGGTTGGACAGTTACATCCTGTAACATTAAGGGGATTATCCTTAACATATGATCTTGGTTTCACAACTTCGTGTGACGCCCAAACAAGAATATCATGAAGTTTATCATTCCTTATACGGAAGCGACGTATCCTTTCTAGGTGACCTTTATTTCCGCAATAGTGGCAAACATAACGAATGTTCTTACCTCGATCCGTATGTGCTGACTTTGGAGGTTGACATACTTTGCTCTTTCGAACCTTAATTTCCGGTGAAAGTATTTCACTTTTTCCATCAGTGGAAACCTTTTGACGAGAAGAATCACTAGCCTTGACAAATTTTACCTCTTTCCTAATACTTGGAGCATTTATTCCCTTATAGCCCAATCCTCGTATATCACGATGATTTTTACTTGCTCCTCGCATAGTGGTTAATTTGCTTGAACTAGTGTTGAACTTTTTCAATTCAACTTCCAACATCTTGATTTTATCAAGAGCAGCAACTAAATCAGCCTCAAGGCGTTTTTCTCGAGAGAGACAAGCACTTTCTCTGTCATCAAAACTAATTTGTTGAGAGTTAAACCTTGCTTCAGATTCTGCAAGTTTCTCTTCCAACAAAAAATATTTTTCATAAAGATTATCACATTCAAGTGACTTCATACATAGGTTTTCCTCAGAATCCTTGAGGATCGATTCGTTAGAACGATTCGAAAAATAAACACTTGCGTAACATCTTCTCAATTTCTTGTTTTCTCGACAGAGAGGAGTCAGAAGAGGTGAGACATGAGAAGTTGTAATCTTCTTCATATTCCACGAATCCAAAAACTTAACATACTCTAAGACTTCCTCATCAACATCTCTATCAATATCTGAATCACCTTTATCAGAAAGTTCATCCAACTTTTCTTCTAGGAGAGTTTCCCAATCAACAGTTTTTACATCAAGAGAATGTTTAGATATTGACTTAGATGAGACAGTTCTCTCAGGTGAATCCAAGCTTTTAGAATCATCTGGTAATTTCTGAACTGGTACGTTATTAGAGATAGACTCGTCCATAATCAGATCGCTACAAACACAGACTTATAAGGTCTTTAACGTGTTTGCCTGCTCTGATACCAATTGAAAAAGCGGGGGTACAACAACCACACCCAATATTTTACTTAGCAATCTGTATGGACAAACTCTAATATACTTTTAAGAGAATCAATAAGACTCAATCTTAAAACCGTAAATCAAAGAGTTAATATCTCAATCTCTCGATTTTATCTATACTCAAGAAAATAGAAATGTGTGAGTCTTCATCAAATACTAGAGAGATAACTTGAACAGTACCAAAGACCAGTATTCAAGTATCAATCAATTTCAATCAACAACTTCCAACTGATTGATTCTAACGCACAACCTGTGATATTTCAATTATAAAGATAAACAATATAATGCGGAAATAAAAATAACATAGACACCAGAATTTTGTTAACGAGGAAACTGGAAATGCAGAAAAACACCGGGACTTAGTCCAGATTGAACATACACTGTATTAAGCCGCTACAAACACTAGCTTACTCCAAACTAACTTCGGTCTGGACTGTAGTTGAACCCAAAAAAATCTCACACTGATCCAAGGTACAGTTATGCTCCTACGTCTCTGATCCCAATAGGATACTACGTACTTGATTCCCTTAGCTGATCTCACCCACAACCAAGAGTTGCTACGACGACGACTTTAATAAACAAATATGTCTCACACAGAAAAGTCTACAGGAATAGATAAATCTGTCTCCCAAAGAAATACCTACAAGTTTTGTTCCGTCTTTTGATAAATCAAGGTGAACAGGGACCAATTGATAATCCAGACTTATATTCTCGAAGAACAGCCTAGTATTATCAATCACCTCACAATAGTCTTAATCGACACAGCGAAAAAAGAAATTGTGAAATCACAAACGATGAGACGAAGATGTTTGTGATTTCGTTTGTGATTACTTTTTATCTTGCCTATCGGAGATAGAAATCTCAAGCCAATTATTACAATTGTCCTCGTACGATAGAAACATCAAGATCAGATCACACAACTACAAGAAAAGTAGTATCGGTCTGGCTTCACAATCCCAATGAAGTCTTTAAGTCGTTAACCTGGTTTATAAGAAGAAACCAAAGGTTAAAGGAGAATCGACTCTATCTTAGCACAACTAGTATCACACAGAATGTGTGGGGATTAGGTTTCCCAGTTGCTAGAGTTCTCCCTTATATAGTCTTTCAAATCAGGGTTTGCAACCAATGTTAGCTTGGTAACAAAGCATTCAATATTCACCGTTAGATGAAAACCTGATTTAGATTCAAGCTAATATTTATCAACTGTTAGATCGAAACATAGCTTGTTATACACAAATGAAATGCACGTTCCTGGGCTTGTGTAACCGTACCCAAACTTGTACATTTGTTGGTTCAACAATAGTTAACCAAATGGTTAGCCATATGATTACTTTCATATCAACCATATTCTTCTTCACCATAACTAGTTCAAATGAGTCAAATGAACTAGTTAGAGAGTTGTTCAATTCCAAGGAAATCTTATGTACTACACAAGACACAATTGAAGCAAAAACGATTTGATTCACATGAATCCGTTCATGAAATCTATAGCCACGGTTTGCAATTGCATTCCTTAGTTTATAAAGATAAGTTCACTAAACATCATTTTTAGACCTACTCAAGTTCGCGTACTAGGTTCGCGGACTTAAGTTCCCGGATGGAGTTCACAAACTCCAGCAGAAATTCTCGGGTTTGAGAACTTCGCCAGTCCGCGGACTGGGTTCGCGGACTTAGGTCATGCACTTCTCCGGTTCACTTGATCAACAAAGTTCGCAAACTTCGGTTCAAGCAATAAGGACTTATACATATATATGTTTCCACAATAATGCTTATATCCTCCAAATGGTTATATAGTCTAAACTATCATTTCAATCATTGAAACATTCTCAGAGGACGTTATATAGTTGTTATTCACAAACCATTTTTCGTCAGAGCAATTTTCAAAGTGATTGAAACATAACATGACTTTTGTCACTAGGTAAAGATGAACTTGGCTAAAGCGAAAAGCTTTACCAACACATATTTCGAGAAATAGATAGGCGAGATAAACTCCGCTCGAAATACCAAATGTGAATAATCTAAGTCTATATAGCAAAACGACTTTTGTCTCAAGATAGGAGATAAATAGACTTTTGAGTGATAGATAAGTTCAAGTCTCCAGATACCTTTTAGTCGATGAAGATCCACCAGTTCCTTGAGTAGTCCTTCGTCTTGTATGATGATTTCCATGGAGTTCTTGAGCTCAACTACACATTCTATCCTAGTCCGAGACCTTAGCTATAGTAGACTAGAAATCAAGACTTATAGTTCTGATCACTAACATTGACAAACATGCTTGAGATAGCAACGCATGCGAGTTCGACCGAGCAATGCTCTAACACTCACATTAGTATATTTTCTCCACATGATCATATCTCTAGAGTTAGAAAAGATCATCGTCTTGAGAGAAAATATTCTGGGAAGAAATTCCCCAAGAGAAACATAAACTATGTTTCTAATATTCGATGTAAGTCAGAAAAGGCTTACTCCATTACAACCTAGTTGTATGGAGACTGTGATATCTCATCAGTGTTGTGCTCATAATCCTGGATGAGAAAAGCACATAAAAAACTAAGAGCACAATATCGTGTTAGTTTCTAAGTTCGGTAATAAGGGATATTGTCCTTTAATAAAAAGAGAAGTTCAGGAAAATTGTCTTATATTTTCGGAAACCCTGTTTTCTGAACCGAATATATTCGTATTAATAAAAAAAAAATCTTCTCTTAAGAATAAGTCTTCCCTGTCAAGTGTTTTTGATTAAATCATGTCTCCTATAACTCGAAGTATTACAAAGAGTAATAAAAGGGAAGCTCAAAAGGTTAGAAACTGTTAAGGTTTCATGTCAAAAAGAAGAATTAGGAAGATTGTCTCGAGAATCGTGTCTGATCATAACTCTGATAGATCTCAAGAAAAAATAAGTCTCTTTGCGATCGATGATTCAGATTCTACCAATGGTTCTCCACAGATGGTATGCATGACGCTATGCATGGGTTTGATGAACTCATAGGAAATCTTTTTTCCTTTATGCAAGACCGAGATGGACTGAAAGAAATATTGGAAGAGGAAAAAAGTGAGCTTGATGACTTTAAGCTTCAAATGAAAGATCTTATGAAACATAAAGTGGCTGCTGACAAGTCTCTTGAGACATGCTTTAAAATTTTGAACACTGAAGAGATCTCAGTGAACAACAAGAGCACCACTAGAGATTAAGTTATATGTTGTAAAATTTAATCTAGAAAAATAGACATCAATTTTTGATTTCTTTCAATGATTGTATTAGTCTATTATGAATAAAACTATTCTGAATAAAATTATTTGATTTATAGTTTTCTTGTGATATTTTTCGATTTGGATAGCTTGTGCTTGAATGCTCTTATATTTTTGATATGTATGTTTATGGGATGTTTGATTTCGGTTTTACTACCTAAATATTCGATCTCATATATTGTGAACCCTTGTGGTTTGGCTGACTTTTTGATTTAGCAGGATTAAGTTCTAGCCCATGTTGGTAGGCTTTATCGTAGAACCATGAGGGGTTCTGGTAGAAACAATATGTGAAAAAGTCACAATATGTTGAATCGGTTTTGGTTTAGCATAATAGCATATGTATTTCGACGGTTTCCAACTTTTGCTTAAAATTGTTAAAACCGATTTTCAACCTTTCTCTGTTAAAAGTTGGTTGTTGTTATTCTTTTGTTTTTGCATAAGGATGACAACATGATGATATTTCGATATCAATTCTCCCTGGACGAAGACACAAACTTATTGGAGAAGTGGATGCGAAATTTGAGGTGACAATCTTGTTAGTTAATTGTTTTCCAGTTTAAGAAACGCCTGAATTTATTTCATATATATTTATTGCTTTTACTTAACAAAGTTTCGGTATAATTAATGTTTATTCCATTATGTGTGTATGGATGTATGTGTGGTATCAATTGTTTAGGCTTACAAAATTTCAGTGCAATTGCGGTGCTTTAATGTATATGTTGTTTCAATTGCTTCCGGTTGAGGTGAATAATTATGCAAGTTGATTTATTTGATTTGTATGAATTATTTATGCTTAACGAAATAAAAGATTTACGGGATGAGTTTTTTAGTCCAATTCGATTCCGGATAAGAGAATCTAAGTTAATTCTGATCTTAGTTAGACTTATCGAAGTGAGGTTTCAGTTATTCAAGTCTAATCGAATACCTTAACAAGAAATGCTAGTTAACTAACCTAGTTCTTGTCTTGTTTAAAATTGAAAGGTCTAAGTTTATAGATAATTAGAACCTGATGAGAAAAATAGAGTTATCTTTATTTTGGTCTTATCGAATAAGCGATTGTTTTTGTACAATCGGTTTAGCAAAAGAACTAAGGTGCTTAGTTGATTTTTGTTTTGCTAAACTTAAGTGGAAAAATTGTTTTGGACAATTGTTTCCTTGATAACATATCAAAATAAAACTACTTGTAGTTTCGGTTTTGATATTGGTTATCAGAGGATGGTGTGTGGAACCCTCGTGCCTAACTCTACAGGTTGCAAGTCTATTTTGAGATTTGTAAGATTCTTTTCGTGTTGTTCTTTATTTTTTCGTTTCTTTGTCATTTTATGACAAAAATGGGGAGAAATATATGGAGTAAACAAGTGATACTGGCATTGATTTTATATTGATTGGTATCGCTAAGGAAAAGAATATTGGTGTTTAAACGTTTATCTAAACGAAAGAGTGAAAGCACAGACTAAGGGGGAGTAACATATCATATTAAGTGGTATAACAAAGACGTGCGGATTGAATATCTACCTATTTTCCTTAGGGAGGGTATTATCTTTGTTATTATAATTTCAACAGCGACATTTTTTAGGATTGAATGTATGCAGTTTATTGTGCTGTTGAATTCGGGAATCAAGCGTATGTGTAATGAATTCTTGTAATTTGTTTATCCATATGATGTAAGAGTTTTGTCCCTAAAATTGACAAAGAGGGAGATTGTTAGAGCATAGCTCGGTTGAACCCACCAATCTTTGGTATGTCAAGTTTGGTTGTCATATTTTAGTAAATCAAAACTCATGTTAAGAGTCGCTTGATTATGTACTAGAGTCAACTTCGTATATGTTAGCTTGAAAGTATTAGGATATGAGACATTACAAGTATTGCGAGGACTTGAAGATGTGAAGAAGAAAGGATCTACAACGACAACAATCATTTGAGGTTAGTGATATTTGACTTGAATTGCCTCATTCCCTAACGTATCTTTCAAGTCGTGCATATTGAAAACAAAATTGCGAAGCATATTTGAACTCTAGATAGACATAGTATTAAGGAATACAATACGAGGTTTATTGCTTAACCATTAAAATTTGTAGATAAGACATCACCATAATCATTTGAATGCTATTGTGATTATGTATGGGTATGAGGTGAGGATTTCATCCTAGGGAACAATGTTTATATGTGTTCTAAGGAAGTAAGTTCATAAACTTGTTTGTGAATCGAAAAGGAAATCGCCAGGCGTTATTGGGATTTTTATTCATTGCAAATCTTGTGAACATACAATATGTGTGATTTAGTAGAACCGTTCATGACTTGTTTGTGTTCTTGGTAAAACTGTTCACAAAGGCCTGACTTATGTATTGGTATGAATTTTATTAGTGAAACCGATCTTAAGTAATCACCTGAGATGGTATGATCGGGTTTGTGATTTTATGTCTGACCAAAACTAGGAAAAGGGGAATCGATCCTAGTAAGAGGTGCAGTACATCACAGAGGGGAACCGATCCTTGTATGAGGTTCAACAGGTTTATAGCAGAAAGGGGAACCGATCCTTTGGCATGTGCAACACGTTTTTAGGGAAACGGGAACCGATCATATGGACAGGTGCAACACATTCAAGTTAGATACCATATATATATGGGGAACCGATCCTAGTACCTAGTCAACCGAATTTTGGAAGCTAGTGTGACTAAGCACATTACTCACATGGAGGTAGAACCGAAACTTGTTTTAGTAGAACAGTTACACCCATGATTTGTGATTGAATGTTTTTGATCAATCGCATAGTTCTTGAAAGTCAGATGAACCAATTCTAAACTTGTTTGGAAGTGTGGCAAATCGGTTTCAAGGTTGTAAGTATGAAAGAAAACTTACAAAGTTAGGATGTCGACATACTTTGAACACTTGCTGTGAATGTTTAATATTTAATTGTTCAAAGTTATTCCTTAATAGCTAAGGGAAGAGAATCCCAGGATCGAAACATAAATAAGTTAAGAATCTTTTAATTAATGTTATTGATTTCATTTTTAGGAAAATAAGAATTAGTAATGTGCGTTTACTAATTAAAGATTTTTTGAGATATTTCGATCATTATTTTTGGACAGAGCATTTCCAGAAATTATGGAAACCGAATTTGTTCTTTAATGAATATCTTGAGAATATTTTCGGTTTTGGAAATTCCTTGGTGACCAAACTTCCTAGTCTATAAATACTGAAGTTTGTATTTCTACCAAACTAATACTTCGTAACAGCAAACTACCTCTTGCTGTGATGCTACTGGTGAAGCCGCCTATTCGGAGAGGAGAGTAACCTAATTAGACGAAATCTCTCACGGACTCTCAGTTTAAAGTCTTCTTTGGGATTTAGAAGCTCTATTAGTACCGTTGGTGGGAAACTAGATAATTGCGGTTCATCTTTTGTTTTCATTGATTTGATTGACTAACGGTGGTTGAACTTTGATTGCACCTAGTTTGTTTATGCTTGAGAATCTTCTCTTCTGATATAAGATTCACTCAAACTAGTTCAGAGTTTCGATAAGGATCTTTAGACTGTTTGTAGTTCTAAAGACGGTCTTGTGATAATCCACTGTTAACAAACTCCTTTTTGTGTGTGATTGATCACAAGAGATTCAAGTGATTATGTACATGTGTTTATTGAATATCTAAGATGATTTGAAGACGAAGAAGATATTGAAGATTTATGATTTGTGAGTTCATAATCTTTGGTGTGCACAATACTTGTTTCTGTAAAAAGAGGATCCAATTAATAATCGGTTTTATCCTTGTGATAGAATTGGATTGATTAATTGAGTAGATCGGCATCAACAAAATTCTTTGGATTAAGAGTGTTGATCGCAAGATCTTAATGATTACTTTGGTAATCTAACATAAGTTAGATCTAAGGACCTGATGAAGGAGTTTATGTTAAGATAAACAGAAGAGCCTTTGTCCGACTCATATCACTTGGTTGAAGAGAGTTGATACCAAACAAATTTGTTGTTCCTTTACTGTTTGGAATACGAACCAAAGGAATTGATCCAAGTACGTGACTTATTTATAAGTTGGAGGCGTGGGAATACAGATGGAACTAGGTGAACTATAGGTTTAGTTGCCTGGTCTCAACTGTACGAAGTTGGTGTAATTTTGTGTAGCGTATTAATCCCGAGAGTATTCAATTCTGCACTAGGACCCGGGGTTTTTCAGCATTTGCGGTTTCCTCGTTAACAAAATCTTGCTGTGTCATTTACTTTTATTTTCCGCATTATAATTGTTTTATTATAATTAAAGTAAATCACACAAACGTTAATTCCTATTTACTTGATAAGTGAATCCTACTGTGTTTGGTTAAGTCCGAACCTTTTTATCAAGTAAACATACTTCGTTGTTGTATTGTCTCGATCTCGTATCCATAGACGATCACACGAAGTGTGAACCGATTAGTTGTATTGTCTCGACTCAGTCCATAGACAATCACTTTCGCAGAAAGGACTTATAGGTAGGAAAAGTTTTAGATTGAGGTATAATTGGGTACCCTCGTATTTTCAAAAACCCAATGAAGAAGTTTCCACCACAATGCCAGTGGGAGGGATAAACCAATCTGAGACAACTGAGGATATAACTCAACCTTCTGGCTTATCCCTAGAACTTCTTAACCAGATTTTCCAACACAGGATCACTACCATTGCATCAATCCCACCACCCTTTCGTTTAAACTTCTTCAGAACTCTCAAAGAAGCCTTGGATTGGGTAATATCACACCCTTCAGATTTGTCTGCATGGATCAGGTTAATCCTTTTGCCGGTTTGTACACTCAATATATATACACCCAAGAGTAATATAGAGGCAAGATCTGGTAATAGGAAGAAGCTACAAATTGCAGCAATTAATCAGGCTATCTTGGAGTTGAGCGAGCCTAATGGTTGTCTCATCCTAGCACATATTGTATTACAAGCTTCAAAACAACTGCAGGAAAACAATGCCAATCCCAAAAGGAAGAGGAAACCTAAGAACAAAACCAACATAGAGGTGTGCAAAAAGAAAATTAGTTATGGGCAATACACTGCTGCAATCAGGATATTATCTTCGAACGGTGTTGCTCCGGCCAATGAAGACACTTACGCCGTACTTCGTCAGAAACATCCTAATGCTCCTCCACATACCCATCCTGTCGAACACATTAGTGCACCATCAATCACCACAGATGCAAAAGCAGTCTTGAATGCAATCCGGAGCTTCCCTAAAGGCACATCATGTACACGAGATAGTTTGCGAGCTCAACATTTACTTGATTCTCTTGGAGGGGCTGTTGAAGCTGTTGCAGATGAATTGCTGAAGTCCATTGCAGGAGTTGTAAACTTATGTCTTGCTGGAGCATGCCCTGCGTGAGTATATCGCAAGCGCCCCCTTGACACCATTATTGAAGTCAGATGGGAGCATTATACCAATAGCAGTCGGTACAATCTGGAGAAGATTATGTTCCAAAATTGTTGTCGCTGCTGTAAGCAAAAATATGGCTTCTTACCTGAGGGACTACCAATTTGGAGTTGGCATCCCGTGTGGAGGGGAAGGTATTATACACTCAGTTTACCGAATCCTGGAGCATAATCATAGTGATAGTAATACATCAATGCTCCTCATTGACTTTAGTAACGCATTTAACCTTGTGGATCGATCTGTGCTACTCAGAGAGGCTAGATCCAGATGCCCTGGCATATCCAGGTGGGTCGAGTTCTGTTACAGAACACCTTCTAAATTGTATTACAACGAGTTTATTTTAGCATCAACACAGGGTGTTCAACAAGGAGACCCATTAGGGCCACTGCTATTCGCCTTAACTCTTCACCCTATTGTGACCTATATTGCTGCACAATGTAAGCTTGACCTGCAGGAATGGTATCTCGATGATGGAACAATCGTATGAGATACCATAGAAGTATCTAAAGCTTTATGGATAATTCAGTCAGAAGGTAAGTCTAGAGGGCTATATCTTAATGTTCAGAGAACTGAGTTGCACTGGCCTACAATCGATCCTAGGAGCCTTTGTGCAGACGTCTTCCCTTCTCATATAAGCAGGCCAACTGACGGCGTTAAACTACTAGGAGGCCCTATTAGTTTGGACACTCAATTCTGTATCAACTTGATACACAGCAGGGTCAACAAAACAATTGATTTAATGGAGTCTGTCAAACGATTGAAAGATCCCCAGTCTGAATTACTCTTACTGTGCAACTGTACCGGTGTCTCAATGTTATATTTTACAATGAGGACCACCAAGCCTTCAGTCTTACAGCCTGCTCAAACCCTCTTCGATCAACACCTTATGGAGTACCCGTGATACGTATGATCTCTATACCTTAGTAACTATTATTATAAAGGTAGAATTCAGAATAATAATAGATGAGAAACTTAGAAAACGGAACACAAGTAGTAATTCGAAGAAAATATCTTCTCTAGATTATGAAAAAGAAAACAATTACAATTCTCTCTTTGTTACGCTCACAATCTCTCTAAACAGTGGATCAACCTTAAACTGTTTGCTAGCTTGCACAAATATTGTTCCAAGCTTCTCCTAGGTTTTTTGTGCCTAGTATCTGTGTGTTTAGCTACTAGCCAAAGCCTCTATTTATAGCCTTCATCGTACTCAGCTGACCAAAGACTCCTATTAGGAATCTATTTCCTAAACTAAGAGTATTGCCTAAAACAAACTCTTCCCTAACTAGGAATTCTGCCTAACAAGGATTCCTTCCTAAAATAGGATTCTTCCCTCAACTTAGCTTGAGGTTAACTAAGTTCCTTAAAGGAGTACGGATACACTGATCGGTTTTCAACCATCAAATATAATTTCACTTTCTTACTTAACTACAATAATATAGTAAGTGGTAGGAAAGAGTTCGTATCCACAAAGAGGCTTTTGTTGTTATGTAATTTTCAGTTTCTAAGATAACCAAGGGGGATTTTGTTTTAGCAAATAAAATAAAATAATGCAAAGCAAAGCAAATAGTTGGAATAATCAATAAGGAGAAGATTTTGGTCATGGGATAGTATCATTCACAAACATGTATTTTCATCAATGACTAGAATTGATATTTTAATCTCTCATCTATTAAAAGCCCTAGGATACCTTGATCGCAAGAATATCCCGCTAATTCCCTAATTTCATCACAACCACATTAAAAGATGCATATGTGTATTCTTCCTAGAAAGTAACCCAAAGTATAAAAGCACAATTAAGTTTAACTCCCTAAAAGCCTTAAGATTTATGGAATAAGACTAATCAAAGCAATCAAACGTGCAAAAGCACTAATTCGATTTAACCAAGGTTATGATTCATATGTGACTAGTAGGATATGTCGCTACAAGCACTACCCACAATTATGCTACTTAAAATCAGGGACAAACAACTTTTTCGTATTGAAAACCCTAATATAGCTTTAGAGATGAATGCAAATCGGATTGATTCCGGACTCAACCAATCAAACAATCAAATCCTATAACAATATAGACCATGAATCATAAACAATAAAATATTGAGACAAAACTAATCCATAGATTCAAATAACATATTTGAGAAATCAACTTTTATCCCATAACCAATAATAGTATTTAGTTACTCATAATAATGGAGTTCATCATAATCATAATCAATAAAATAAAGAAGATGAAAACAAACGAAAGTAAACCCTAGAAGAAGTTCTCTCCAAAGCTCCAAGTAGAAAATAATACGTGATATCCAAGTTGTAGAAGTCTTTCTTTTATAATCCTTTGCTTCCCGAAATTAGGTCTAGTCTTCAAAGTACATTAAATAAAAATTCATCAAGCCCATATGTGAGAAAAACCCATGTAGAAATTCTGCCAAAAACATGTCGGCGAAAAGCTGGTACCAGCGTCGGAAATTGGCCGGCAAAGTGATCGGAAAACAACTCAGGTAACCGGCAAAATCTACCCGGTCACCGGTCAAAACTCAACTCAGTCAAGTCAACTGAGTCGACTCGGTTCAACTGGACTAACTCAGAAAGTCAGACCGAGTCAATGTCAGAGTCAGCTACTGACTCGGCTAACTGGGCTGAATGGTCTTGGCCCAGGCCTGAGCCATTTGCATTGTCTTGAGATTGTGTTGCACCATCATCACGCTTCAATCCATCCATCATGGATGTGCATACCACAGTTCCATTCTGTCCAAATATCTCTTCATGCTGTACACAATCACTCCCATTAGCAACACCAATCCCTGTAACTTCACTGCCACTGCTACCATTACCTCCAGACCCATCTTACCAATTTCTTCATCTGAAGATCACGATCTCAGTCATACTACCACTGCCATGTCTTCTCAGTTGCACACTTCACAGCTTATGTCTTGATTCTCTGGGACCATCAATCCATTGCAGTATAGGTTCACATCCTCCTATTTCATTCTTGCATGCAATCTCAGCTCAACCATCACTGCAACACCACAACCTAACTCTCCAGCAGCATACATTCATCTCTTATTCAAAACACCAGAATCACCACCTCCTTGAACTTCCTTCCAGTACCAGCAGAACTGCAACATTAACTCAACCTGCAATCATTCAGACCTGCACCTGAACAATCTAGTCCATACTGCAACAACATAAAACATAACATCACCTCAAGTCAACAAACCAACACCTTATAGAAAAAATATATAAACTGCAGCCTCGGCACTATCAACTCATACCCATGAACATCACTTCTTGAACTCTCAGATTCATTTTTCTCAGCTGCAACAACTTGAGCAACAAATTCGTCTCCAGTTCAGCTTAAACCAACCATCCAAAACTCAAACACCATCTGCACATAACCTATCTCAGCTGCAAGCAGCTAAACCACCAACAAAGCTTCATCACTTCAATCACTGTGAGCTGCAATCACCAGCAAGTTCATTGCAGCTCAATTCTGATCACTTGCAAAAGCAATCTTCATTTTAGCCATTCCTGCACCATTAACTCAACTACCGTTCTATTCAGTCATTCCCTGTATCCTGTTGTTCGTGGTCTCAATCTGCATTACCAATTCCTCAAACCTCCACCATGAGCATCTGTAAATCAGTTCCAAACGCATCCATTCTTCTTAGCTCAACCACTGCAGCTCATCGTCAGTTCCTTTTGCACATCATATGACTCATCTACTCAACCAATTTCAGTGTATCACCAGGTTCTTCCTTGTCTCAGACTTGCAAATCGAACCCATCCACCAATTCATCACCACAACCACGAACCCTTATTATCAACTACTCGATTTGATTCAGTTCAAAAACTCAACAACAATCTCACCAGATTTTCTTCAATTTCCCCTGAATTTCAACAGAACAATACCCTAACTTCCTTCTTCTGTAAATTCATCTTTGGAGCTAACCCAAATCACCATTCTCCTAATTAACTGCTCAGCTTCATCTGAATCGCAGATTCAAACCCATTCTCAATTCCATCTCATTAATTTGAGCTTTAGAAACCCTAACTCTGCTTCAGATCCCCTTTCTTTGTGTTCTTCACTGGATCTGTAATTAACAACAAACCCCTTTTGGTTCTCCATCATTGAACATCATCAAATTCAGTTCTTCATCTCCTCAATCTGTCCTTGAATTCTCTCGATTTCTCTTCCTCTCATACCACTAGTGCCGCCATCTCTTCTCTCTGTGTTGAACCCAAATGATTGAGAAATGAATGCTCATCTGAGTTCTAGGGTGTAGTAATGATAAGAAGTGCTATAAGCACCCAGCAAAATACAGGCCACCAAAGTGACAACATTTAGTGACTCCATAGTAGCCCTTTTATCTTTGGTCGAACTCCCAACAACATTTTCTCCAGAAATGACGCTTTTGCTCTTCTTTGAATTCTTTCACCAACAACATCCGTCTCTTATTTCTCAGGCTCACTTCTTCTCTTCAATGTCTTTTCATCACTAAAGCTATCATGCTGTTCAGACAATAATTGCATCACTAAAGCCGACATGCTTTTCAGACAGATATGAAGAAATAAAAGCAAATAATGAGAAATAATCCGCCTTGTCCTTTTAAGCGACGTTTCTTCTTCTTTTGTTCCAAATGACTCCAAAGTACCTAAATACTCAAAAACAAACATAAGATACATAATTTACAAGAAAACTTAGCAAAGAAAGCATAAACAATAGATAAATATTAAGGTGTTTATACACCTATCAAATTCCTCCACACTTAGACTTTGCTAGTCCTCGAGCAAATCAAACAAAATAATTATGAAAAATACATACAACTCCGTCTCATCGAGTCTACGGTTACTCTTAGCATAAATAACAATCCTTTGAACCCCTAGGAGTCCCTAGTGGACGAGTTATAGTCTCGTGAAGGTTTACAAGAGGTTTCCCTACAAAACCTATTTTTCAAACTCCATCTACCTGTGACAAATCCATGAATGAATCCAAAATGGTGTATAAATCCAAATTAATATATATAAATTAAGCTCTGTTAAGAAAGTCGAACAAGCCACAATCTCGGAAACTAACAAACCACAATCACAAATGAATAGATAAAGAAGATGTAAATGGATAAAGATAGTTGCGATGTTTACTAAAGTGATCGATGTTTCCCATATCTGTCTGAAGGTCGATGCCAATGATGAACCTATGACTCCTATTGGATTGAGCTACTGGTCTGAATTCTAATATCAACACACTGGAATATACAAGGGAACCAGCAGTCAATAAACTTAAATCTGGATCGACTCACTGGCATATACAAGGGAACCAGCAGTCGATTTTATTGCACCATAACATTTTTTTTTGACATCATGATTGGATCTTGTGGATCCAAGCGCATGTTTCTTGTCAGCAGATTACATGATAGTTCCCTTGGATCCTGCACTCCATGCTTGCTTAGGCGACGGAGACAAGGAGAACACACACATATTGCTTTATCCAAGTGTCAAATTTATTCCGTTTGGTCAATTGGTCGGTCTCTTTTTTTTCTTTTCTTTTTTCTCTTTTTGTAGTAACTCAATCACACTATTTCGTCCTAACAACAATAACAAGTCGATGTTAGTGACCCACCAAATCACATAGATATAACATAAAGGTTGCAAAAGTAAAAACAGAAAGTGATATGGTGATATTCCGAGCTATGGTAACAAATTTCATATTATTTCTAACACTTGAATAATTTTATCCCTTGTAGTTAATGGGTTCCTCAGCTCCCGCAACCAAAATGGTTTCATCCACATAGATTGGTAGTGTCATCCTAAAGGCACATATTTCTATGTTTTGGAGTATCATTTTTTTTTTTCATTTTTCATTTTTCTATTTTTTTTTTCTTTTTTTTACTAAAAAACATCAAACTCTAAAAACATATAAATGTTCCCCCACACTTAAACTTTACATTGTCCTCAATGTAAATTAACTCATCCAAAGTGAAGTTCAAGGTGGGAAATTACGAAAATAATATGCAAAAACAAAGATAAAAATACTTAAAAAAATAAAAAGATAAAGGTAAAGATACAAAACCGGTGGGTTGCCTCCCACTTAGCGCTTGGTTTAAAGTCGTCAGCCCGACTATCTCCTTGATTTCTATGACTCCTCCAGAGGGATTGCATCCACCAAATTAACTCCTTCCACCACTTCGGAAGAGAAGTTCTCATAGTATGGTTTCAACCGGTGCCCATTAACTTTAAATTCCTTTCCTGTAGCTATGCTACGAATTTCGACTGCACCATGAGAAAACACATTAGTAATAATGAAAGGTCCAATCCAACGTGACGTTAATTTACCCGCAAAATAATTGCAAGCGAGAATTAAACAAAAGCACTTTCTTCCCAACACAAAATTGTTTTCTAGAAATCATAGTATCATGAAATGACTTCGTTTTCTCCTTGTAAATGCGTGAGCTTTTAAATGCATCATTGCGAAGCTCCTCTAGCTCTTGGAGTTGTAACTTCCTTTGCTTTCCAGCACCATCCATCTCCATGTTGCATTTATTAATAGCCCAAAACGCCTTATGATCAATCTCCACGGGTAAGTGACAAGGTTTACCATACACAAGCCTAAAAGGATACATCCCAATAGGTGTCTTGTATGCAGTTCTATAATCCCACAAAGCATCATTAAGTCGCATGTTCCAATCCTTCCTTGTTGGATTCACCGTATTCTCAAGTATGGATTTCACCTCTCGGTTGGAAACCTCGGCTTGTCCATTTGTTTGGGGATGATAAGGTGTTGCAATCTTGTGCGACACATTGTACTTCTTCAACAAGTTTTGTAAGAACCTGTTTTTGAATTGAGAACCCCCATCGTTAATTATGGCTCTTGGAATTCCAAACCTTGCAAAAATATTAGCTTGCACAAAATCTGAAACCACTTTAGAATCATTAGTTGGGGTGGCCTTAGCTTCCACCCATTTAGAGACATAATCAACAGCAAGTAAGATATAAAAATTCCCAGGGGAGTTGACAAAAGGACCCATAAAATCAATTCCCCATACATCGAAAACTTCAATAAAGTGAATAAAAGTTTGTGGCATTTGATTTCGAGCACCTAGATTGCCTGTTTTTTGGAACCTATCGCAAGTTGTACAAAATATATATGCATCCTTAAACAAGGTTGGCCAATAGAAACCGCTTTCAAGCACCTTGTGAGCGGTTCTCTTACTCTCAAAATTTCCTCCGCAAGCATAAGAGTGGAAAAAAGACAATATATAATTAAATTCACATTCGGGAACGCACCTTCTTATTACTTGGTCGCTGCAATGTTTCCACAAGTATGGATCATACCATATGTATTGGTTTCCCAACTTCTTAAGTTTGTCCCTCTCAGCACGAGACAAGTTCTTTGGAATTTGTTTAGGCACCAAGTAATTGACAATATCAGCATACCATGGTTCTCCAAAGGCAATTGAGAATAATTGCTCATCCGGGAAGCTTTCACGCAATGGGATAACTTCCTTGTCCACAGCAAGACGGCTCAAGTGATCCGCAACGGTGTTCTCAATTCCTTTCTTGTCTTTGATTTCAAGATCAAACTCTTGCAAGAGTAAAATCCATCGTATGAGCCTCGGTTTCCCTTCTTTATTTATTAGCAAGTACCTAAGTGTTGCATGATCAGAAAAGACAACAACTTTTGTACCAATTAGATAAGAGCGGAACTTTTCCAAAGCAAAAACAATGGCTAACAACTCTTTTTCAGTGGTTGTGTAGTTTTGTTGGGCCTCATTTAACATTCTAAAAGCATAATAAATAGCATGAGGCATCTTCCTCACACGTTTCCCAAGCACCGCACCAACCGCATAACCACTAGCATCACACATAAGCTCAAAAGGATTGCTCCAATCCGGTGGTTTAATGGTAGGGGCTGAAATCAAAAGCTCTTTGAAGCGATTGAATGCCTCCACACACTTTTCATCAAAGTTAAAAACCACATCTTTTTACAATAAATTACAAAGTGGTGACGCTATCTTGGAAAATTCCTTGATAAACCTACAATAAAAACCTGCATGTCCAAGAAAATAACGTATCTCCCTCACTGTAGTGGGAGGGTTAGAGCACGAATAAGGTCAATCTTAGATTTATCAACTTCCAAGCCTTTAGAAGATATTATATGGCCTAAAACTATGCCATGAGTTACCATAAAATGACACTTCTCCCAATTCAGCACAAGGTTTGTTTCAACATAGCGTTCGAGGATTAAAGACAAGTTATTCAAGCAAAGGTCGAATGAATCACCAAAGACACTAAAGTCGTCCATGAACACTTCGATTATGTTTTCAACATATTCTAAAAATATACTTACCATACACCTTTGAAAGGTAGCTGGAGCATTTCACAGGCCAAAAGGCATCCTTCTATAAGCAAAAGTACCAAAAGGACAAGTGAAAGTGGTTTTCTCTTGGTCCTCCGGTGCTATCACAATCTGATTATAACCTAAATAGCCATCAAGGAAGCAATCGTAAGAGTGTCCAGCTAAACGTTCAAGCATTTGATCAATAAAAGGTAATGGAAATGATCTTTCCTAGTGGTGGCATTCAATTTTCTATAATCAATACAAACCCTCCAACCGGTTTGCACACGAGTTAGGACAAGTTCATTCTTATCATTCTCCACCACCGTCACACCTGATTTCTTTGGTACCACTTGCATTGGGCTTACCCACTTGCTATCAGATATGGGGTATATAACACCCACTTCCAAAAGCTTGTGTATCTCCTTTTTCACAACTTCCATCATGGGAGGATTCAAACGACGTTGCGCTTCCCTTGTAGGCTTTGCATCGTCCTCCAAACGAATCTTATGCATACAAGCGGCAGGGATTATACCCTTGATATCAGCGATTGTCCATCCAATGGCCGTCTTGTACTTCCTTAGCACCCTTAGAAGTTTTTGCTCCTGTAATTCACTAAGATCGTTAGAAAAAATCACAGGTAACTCTTCCTTGTCAACCAAGTACAAGTACTTTAAGTGACTCTGGAGAGGTTTCAATTCTAATTTTGGAGATTTAACAATAGATGGTAAAAAAAATTCATCGCTGCATGGTAAAGAAATAAAAGAGATATTATGAGTTTCCGGGCATCCTTGTAGTGAATTAATATAACCAAAGGATTCCTTGACTTCATTACTACACTCTACACCATTATCCATGGATGTAGTTAAAACAGTTTCCAAAGCATCGCCACCATTCAATTCAAACACTTGTTGTGCTAATGTATCCATAAAATCAATGGAGAAACAAGAGAGGACATCACTAGGATATCTCACCATCTCAAAAATGTTGAAACATATTATTTCTCCATCAAGATCCATAGTTAGCTTTCCCTTATCCACATCAATACTGGTTTTCGCCGTTTTCATGAAGGGACGTCCAAGTAGCAATGGAAGAGACGAGTCCGGTGAACCTTCATTCATCTATAACACGCAAAAGTCAGCTGGAAATACAAGTTGATTAACCTGCACAAGAACATCCTAAACAATACCTATTGGGTAAACATTAGAGCGATCGGCTAATTGCAACACAATTCCATATTTTTTAAGAGGACCTAACTCAAGTGAATTATACATGGACGCAGGCATAACATTAACTGATGCACCTAAATCCAACATAGCTTTGTTAAATGTAGTGTTACCAATTGTGACGGGAATGTCAAAGCTACCCGGATCCTTGCATTTCAGTGAGAGTTTGTGTTGTAAGATTGCCGAAGCATTCTCCCCCACACTTAGCACTTCATTGTCTTTGAGCCTTTTCTTGTTGGTACACAAGTCCGTCAACACCTTTGCATACTTTGGCATTTGCTTTATAGCATCTACGAGCGGTATGTTCACATGAATCTTTCTTAGAACGTCTAAAATCTCCTTTTCTAGTTCCTCCATCTTGGAGTTTGCGAATCTGTGAGGGAAAGATAAAGGAGGAACATAAGTAGAAACTGGAGTTTTAGAGTTAAAAATAGGTACCTCAGAAGTTTGGGGAGACTCCACATTTTCCTTCTCCAAAACAGGTTCCTTTGGTGTTTCCACCTTGCCTGAATCAGTAACTTTGAGTTCCACAAGTTGTGTACCACTTCTCAACGTAATAACATTCACATCCCCTTTTGGGTTAATAGGTTGAGAAGGGATTTTCCCACTATTTTGTGCCTTTAATTGATTCAAATCAATAGCCATAGAACCAACTTGAGTTTGCAACTCCTTCACCGTGCTCTCCGTCTTTTGCATAAAAGATTTCAGCAACTCTTCCATACTTGATCCCTGATTTTGAGGTTGTTGTTGTTGTTGTGGTTGGTGAAATTTTTGACGCGGCTGGAATTGTTATTGTTGAGGTTGAAATTCACTCGGATGGTTGAAATTAGGTTGTTGAACCGCTCCTTGCTTGTTTGCATAGCTAAAATTGGGGTGATCTATTCATCCCGGATTGTAAGTGTTGGAGTAGGGATCATACCGTCTTTGCTGATTTGGGAAGATCACATTAGCTTGTTCATTGGAGTCTTCATACCCTTGAGAAGAACTTGTATCGCCGCGGCTGCAACTTGTTGCATCATAGCTGTCATGTTACCCATTTGTTTACGAACTTCCTCCACCTCGCTCACTTCATTTACTCTCCTAAGAAGCACATCCGAACCACGACCAAGAATTGTTGGGAGTTTGCTTCCATGTTTTCAATCAACTCTCTAGCTTGTGCCACCGTTTCTTTCACTAGTGCACCACCACCCGCAGCGTCAAGAAGATTCCTATCGCTTGATTGGAGTCATTCATAGAAGTATTGGATAATCATCGCGTCGCTGAATTGATGGTGAGGGCATCTTGCCACCAATCTCTTGTATTGTTCCCATCATTCATATAAAAATTCTCCCACATTGACATTAAACTAAGCGCTACATGGGAGGCAACCCATCGATTTTGTATTTTTTATCTCGTATCTTTTAATATTTTGTTAGTTTTTCATATCATATTTGAATTTCCCATCTTAATTTTACGAGAATTTAAGTGTGGGGGAGAATTTAGTATCATTTCATAACTATATATATACAAAAAAAAAAAAGACATACTCTTTGATTTCTTGCATACCGAGACTTCATCTCTTGGAGTTAATTATGAGCTATTTAGGATGACACTTTAAACCATTTTAGGTTAAAACTGTTGTTACGGTTATAGAATGATTCCCGTTTTATCATTCTACAATCCTTAATTATATACGTTCATAATTGAATGCGAAACTCAGCTGCTAGAAATAACATGGCAATCGTTGTAAAATTAGTTCTTGCAATTACTGAATCACTTTATTTTTTTTATTTTTTTCAGTTATATGTTTCTCTAAGTGATTTGGTGGGATCTTAGTACTGCCATGGATGTTGTAGCAAGGTAATCATTGGTTGAGTATGTATAGAATCCCCATATATAATTGTCTTACACTCATAAAGAGTGAGCCAAAAAATAAAAAATATTTATAAGGCTCATCTTCATATACCGACATTAGTCATGCGAAAATAACCTCATACATCTTACATGATTTGTGTGAGACAGTCATTTGATGTTAACTTGGGATGTTTCGTATTGATTAATAGTCATTTTAGAATTACTTGGAACTAGTGGTGTGTGTAAGATTATTATCATCGTCTTCCAAGGATGTTTCAAGACGATTAACCGAGAGTCTTAGAACTACCGGATACATGGAAATTAATCATATAGTTGATGAAATGAGAGAAACCTATCATCATTATTTAGCAAGTCAAAAAGACTATTGATAAGGTTCCCAACACTTGGATAGAAGTATGTGTGAAACGTTTTCCCCGTCCCCGTCGCCTAAACAAGCGTGGAATGCAGGATCCAAGGGAACTATTACATATTTGCTGAAAGGAAACATGCACTTAGAGTATCTAATCATGTTGTCGAGTTAAATGGGTGCTTCTCTCAACTATGGCGCTAAATAGAAATTAAAAGTCCTTTGAAGACATTCATACAAGTATTGTGGGTAACATCTTTCACTTTAGTCACAGGTAAGTAATTTTTTATGTATGACGATTGGAATGTTTGCAACTAAAGAACATATGTAGGCTGATTATCTTATTAGCTACTATTTTATGTCTATCCTTAGTAGTTATTCCAAGGCTAGAAATTGGAGTAGGTTTTGCGGGTATACCTCTTGTAAACCCTCACGAGACTATAACTCGTCCACTAGGGACACCTAGGGGTTTAAAGGCATGTTGCATCAGCTAAGTACAATCGTTTTCTCAACAAAATGGATTTGTTGTAAGTAGGATTGGTTTTATTTATTTTGCTCGAGGACTAGCAAAAGCTAGGTGTGGGTGAATTTGATAAGTGCATAATTCATATGATTTTAGTGTCTGTTCCATACTTGTTTTAGCTATTATTCTTGCATATTTTCATATTATTACTCTTGTTTTCTCTTATTTGTCTCTATTACGTGAATCATCCAAAAAGGATCTATAAAGTGCTGAAAAGAGGTAAGAAGATAAGTATTCCAAGTATCCAAGTGCCTAAGTCCAAGAGAAGTGGAAGAAGTGTGATGAAAAGGCGCAAAAACACTTAAAATCAAGAGTCGGGCCAATGACCAAGATTAAATCATTCAAACTCTTATCATCACCATATTTAAGATAATTCAACTACAAAAATAATGCAAAAAGAATGGGGTCATTCCGAGTTCAGATGAAAAAGTTACGTCAAAATACCGAAGACAAGATTGTTCGCATACTTGGTACGCGAACATGACTAATTGGATTGTTCGCATACTTGGTACATGGGCTTTTTTTATCTCTCCTAAATTTTTGGCTCTCTGGCGAATTTTTTAAGTTTTTTCAAATTTTCGTTTTTTTCTTGTTCTCGATCATCTGTGGTGATTCGAGATGGGGGATCCCACAGATCTACCGCAACCAACTAAGATTTTAACTTATGCTGATTGGATTATGGGTAAGAAACAACTTCCAAAAACAGCTGTGGATCTTTCTACTCTGCCAAACCCTACAAAAAAGAAGAAGATAAACCCTCTATTGTGATGAGGATTTCTACTTGGAAGGGTGTGCAATCTGGAAGTTTAGCCTGATTGGAAGGCTAGATCTCAAGGAGCTCAATTTTTATGACGTGAAGAAAAACCTACAGCTTCAATGGCAACTTGGAGATGACCGAATCCAGTTTGTGCCGTTGGATAGAGGTTTCTTCATCATCAAGCTACAATGATAGGAGGACAAGACTAAGATTTTGGAAGATGAAAAATGGGTTGTAGCTCAACAGAAATTAAATCTCATGGAGTGGTTCCCTAGCTTTGACGCAGATAAACAATGATCCTCTCGTGCAACAATTTGGGTCAAGTTTCCAGGTCTTCCAATGGAGTTTTGGATTCAAAAAACTCTTTTAGCTATGTGAAAGGCATTGGGTACCCCTATTGTGGTTGATAAACAAACATTGGCTCATGAATACGGTCACTTTGCTTCAGTCCTTATTGATATCGATTTTGCTGATCTCAATACTGATGAAATCCATGTTGTAGTTTGCGGGTTAGATTTCTTGCAGCCTTTTGAAATCCTGAAGAAGCCAAAATTTTATTCTAAGTGTTGTATTATAGGACATGCTGATGCCGAGTGTTGTAAGAAGGATAAGAATAATGGTAGAAATGCTCAGCAGCAATGCACAATTGTGATTCATGATCCACATCAAACTGCCTTACCTGCTACTAATTTTCGGAGTCACCAAGAAACTAACAATGCAGGTGAATGGAAAGAAGCAAGAAAGAAGAAGAAAGGCAAGACGGCTCCTGTAATTCCTTTTGTTCCTGAATTACCAAACAATTCTTGGATTGCTCCTCTAAGTGTTGTGGAAGATACTGAAATTTTGAGCATTGATGACATTGTTGAGTCGGAACAACAGTTAACGGATAACCTAGCAAAATCTGAAGCTGCTTTGCGTGCTGCGTCTGCTGAGTTCGAAAGGAACAAAACTGCATTGGCGCATTCAGTTTTAGCGAGTAGGGCAAATTCGTTGAGTACTTCTGCTTCGAAAGCTAAGTCAGGTGGGAATGTTGAATTGGAAAGAACTAGATTTCCATTACCTGATAGGATTTATGCGGTATCCATGTCTACACTTATGTGTGATGCTCTTGAACATAGCTTGGAATATGTCTCTCATAATAAGTTTAATATTCTAGGAGATAGTAACTTGGTGCTTGGAAAAATTGATGAAGCAGAAAAATGTGCAAAACACCAACAACTTATAGCTCTACAGGCTAAAATCAATTCCTTAAAGGATCAGGATTCCATGTCAGACTCGGATGATAACTCGGAATTAGGAATACGAGCTAGAAGAGGTTCTTCTTCAGGAATCAAACCCTCCTCAAATTCTTCTCATCAAGAAAAGCTGTCCAAGAAAAACAACCCCAAGGTTTAATTATGCGGGTTTTATTCTGGAATATTAATGGTGTTGCGCGTGAGGCAGCACAAACTAAACTTAGATATTTGATTAGAGAGTTTAAACCTGATGTTTTTTGTCTTACTGAACCAAAGGTCGTTTTTTCTGCGAACTTTGGTAGACGACTTCAGATGGAAGGTTATTCTCCAGATATTATTCGTAATGCTTCTTTGTCTAATATGGATAATCTCTGGATCTATTACTTAGATGGTCTGACTCCTTCAGTTGTAAATATGAGTAGACAGGCTATAACAATTTCAGTTGAAGGTGTGCACATTTCTTTTGTTCATGCTATCTATATTCAAGTGACGAGAAGGAGACTTTGGCAGCAGCTGGTTTGCAAGACTCAATTACTCCTTGGCTGGTCATGGGAGATTTTAACCGTGTTTTGCGTTTGAATGAGAAAAAAGGGGGTTTAGAGCCGAGAACTTCAGTCATAAATGAGTTTAGTGATTGGATGTATGATAATAGCCTCTTCAAAGCTGATTCTTTGGGTAGTAATTTTACTTGGTCGAATAGCCAATCTGGACCTCGTAGAATCATCAGTAAACTGGATAGAGCTGTAATAAATGATGCTTAGTTAGCTAAGTTTGAAAACTGGAGGTGCAAAGCCCTTCCTAGAGAGGTTTGAGATCACTCTACTCTTCTTGGGTATGCTTTTGTTGTCCCGCGTCCTAAGAGAGATCCTTTTAGAGTTCAAAAAATGTGGTTTTTGCACGCTGATTTTAATCGCATGGTCAGTGACAGTTGGAACTCTCATGTGCATGGTTCGCCAGACTTTATCTTTCCATATAAGATGAAGAGGTTGAAGGTGGTGATGAAATAGTGGAATCTTAGAGTTTTTGGAAATATACATTCTCGGCTGAAGCAAGACCAACTGCGTTTTGAGACTGCTGCTAGAAATTCTGATGAAGACCCTAGTAATATTACTAAACTCAATGCTATGAAGGATGCTATGGCTGCGCTTTCTGAGACTCGGCAACAACAGACTGTTATGCTCAAACAAAAATCCAGAAACCAATGGTTGGTTGACGACTTTCTTTCACAACAGTATTCGTATTAGGAGAAGTAGCAACCCTATTTCTGAATTAGTGGATGCTGATGGAGCTACCATTTCTGAGTATAATAATTTGCGTGATCACGTGGTGCAGTATTACGAAGATAAATTCAATGGCCAGGAGTTGGAGTTTGATGAAAATTTGTTTGATTTTGAGAATCCTAGTATTTCAGCTGAAGAGAGTCTTGATATGGATAAAATTCCTAATCCGGAGGAAATAAAACAAGTTGTCTTTGATCTAGGTTCTGATAGTGCTCCGGGTCCAGATGGTTTCTCGGGTTGTTTCTATCTTCACTGCTGGGATATCATTCAAGATGATTTGACAAAGGCCATTATTTATTGTTGGAATTCTGGGCATATTCCTAATGGTGCCAACTCTTCTTTGATTATTTTGCTGGCCAAGGTAAGAGGTGCTAATACTCTTCGTAAATTTAGACTTATCGGTCTTAGTATTTTTTTTAAAAATTTTTTTTACTAAGATTTTAACTACAAGATTAAGCAGTGTTTTGGACAAGCTTGTTTCTGAAGAACAGGTAGCTTTTATGAAGGGTCGCAATATCCATGAAAATATCAGTTTGGCTTTGGAAATGGTGAATGAGCTTCACATCAAGCGCAAATATGGCAATATTGGTCTTAAGATGGATATCTCTCAGGCTTTTGACACGGTGAATTGCTGGATATTTTAAGTTCTGCTAGAATCTCTATTCTTTTGAATGGAAATCCAGAGGGTTACTTCAAAATTAATCGAGGCTTGCGTCAAAGTGATCACCTTTCTCCTTTGATTTTTGTTTTGATTGAAGATGTTCTTAGCAGAAATATTAAGAAACTCTTTCTTGATAAGAAAATGACTCCAATGGTTACAAGAAATGGTATTTCTCCTACTCATCTCTTTTTTGCTGATGACATTATGATTTTTTACAAAGGAAATATAAAAAGTGTGCACAATCTTATTGACTTGTTGGGAAAATATCAAGCTGCTTCGGGTCAGACTGTGTGTAGACAAAAAAGTAAGATTTATTATGGAGGGGGGTCTTTGAGTAGGAGAACTTACCTTGCTGATTTCTTGGGTATGAGTGTAGCCACTTTTCTGGATTGTTACTTGGGAGTTCAAATTATGCCTGGCATGGTAAGATGTCATCACATTTGTAATGTGATTGAGAAAATTAAAGATCAACTTGCTGGTTGGAAAGGGAGACTTCTTTCTTTTCATGACCGTATTGTTCTCGTTAAGTCTGTTATAGGCAGCTACTCTATTCACAACATGGCAGTCTATAAATGCCCTAGAAAGTTCATTTTGCAATGTGAAAGGGAAATTCATAACTTTATTTGGTCGGGTGATTCTAATACTAGCCGTGCTGTGGTGGTAGCGTTTGACAAGGTCTGTTCATTTTTAGGATTATCTCGTACGACTACCATGAATAAGGCGCTTATTATGAAGTTGTGGTGGAAAATTCGTAATTCGAAGAAGAAATGGGCAGGTTTTCTAAGAGCAGTTTCTTTTGGAAGGAATGGTTGCATCAAGAATTATGGATTTAAATCCACAATTTTACCGGGTATTCGTTGGGTATACAAACTTGTCGAAAGCAACACTAAAGTTCTTTTGAGAGTGGTAGGTCCACTACTCTTTACTTTGATATTTGGTGTTCTAATTTTTGCATTGCAGACATTCTCAATGATCAAACATTGGATAGAACAATTATGGTTGGTGATTTTTGGAATGGCATCCATTGGGACTTCCCTGCTGTCCATATGTAACAGTTAGTAGCTGCTGGTGTGGACGTCATTCAACTGCCAATCCCAACTGGAAGTGAAGATAGCAGAATTTGGATGCCAGATTTCAAAGGGGAGTTCAGCGTCAGTTAATCCAAAGACTTGTTTCGTCAGAGATGCCGTACTTCGGAAGGAGCTTCTCTAATCTGGAGGAAGGAAATTCACTCAGTTTTGGCAGCTCAAAACTGGAAATTCTTACGTCGTGCTTGTGCTACTTATGACCTGCTCCAAGAAAGATTCAAAATTCAGTTGGCCAACAAGTGTTGCCTTTGTGGGAACGATGAGGAAACTCTATAACATGTGATTTTCAACTGCATTTTTGCTGCGGGAGCCTGGAATTGGATTGCTGGGATTTTTGGCTTGCAACCTAACGTTAATCTTTTGCTTTCTATTAAGGCAGCAAAAGGAAGGAGTCAGATGATTTGTGACTTGTGGATAATTGCGAACTTGGTGATTAAATCAAAACTTTGGGCGATGCGGAATAAGGGCGTCTTTGAACAATTGAAGCCTAATTGGAGTATGTTTTTCAAACGGGTTTTAAAGCTAATTCAAGATTATGCAGTGCGTCTTACAGGGTACATGAAGAACAGTGCTGATGATGTGCTGATTTTGAACTACTTCAGGGTGCGGCATGGAATAGTTAAAATGCATCAACCGGTGGAATTTTTTTGGCAGCCTCCGGAGGTTAATGAACTTCAGCTGTGCTATGATGGTGCGGCAAAGGGTAATCCTGGTAGAGCTAGTGCAGGGGTGGTGGCGCGAGATTCCTCTTGTAACGTTGTCGGAGCTATGTCAATTGGTTTGGGAGTTACTACAAATTATCTTGCTGAATTATATGGTATTATTGTTGGGTTGAAGTGTGCTACAAAATGGGGTATTCGTCAAGTTTGCATTCGTTATGATTCATATAGTGTGGTGGAGACTCTAAAATGCTCAAATTTACCTTGGTTTTCAAAGAAAAGGTGGATTCAGGTGTGTAGAAGCTATGACTCAATTCGATTCATTCATACCTATAGAGAAGCAAATTTTGTTGTGGATGAGATGGCTAAATGAGGTTGTTATCTTGAGAATGAGGTTGGAATCAATTATGATGAGAGACCTATTTTTTTAACTTCAGTTGAATTTCCAAATGTTACTAATTATAGATTCAAGTAGTTTGCAAGTTTTTGGGGTTGCTATGACCTCTTTTCTTGTAATAAATTTTGTTATCTATTAATACAATTTTTTGACTCACCAAATTTTTTTCGCATACTTGGTACGCGAACAGGAGACCATGGATTTTTATGTTCGCATATTTGGTACGCGAACTAAGGAGGCCAAAATTCACGAACTATTTTTAGGGTCTTTCTTTCATATTTTCGGGTCGAGTTCTTGAACCGACTTAGATAATTGAAGGTCAAGAAATGTAAACCTATATAAAGAGGTATTAGGTCATGAATAAAAGGACATCAAGGGATCACGAAATTATAAGTCTTGGAGAAGAAAAACTATACACTGCGAAAGCTAGGGTTTCAGAGCGGTTCTTCAATCGTAGCGACATCTCTAAACTTTTATTACATGTATAACATGGATGCTACTACATCCATGCGTAGCTAAATCCACACTTGATTGAGGATGAATTCTAAGTTGTAAACTTGATTTGATTTAATATATGAATCTATTTTGATTTCTTCATATGATTATCGTTGTTTCTATTATGAGTAAATATTATGATTGATTGATTGATTGATTGTTCTAGGTGGCCAACTAAAGGGTTTGGATACCCGTGTAATTGTTGAATAACCCTACCACAAGTAAAAAACGTGAAACCTTGCAGAGGGACTTTGTGGAGCAATCACGCGTAGAAACAACATTAGAAAGTGGACCTTGCGCTAAGAGTATAACTACTAGGATTAACATAAGTCACAAAAATATAAAGCTTTCGACCAAGCTACACCTTGAGTACGCTACTACTTGGTGGTTTGAACGAATAGAATCTGGTATTCGAGCGCTTCGGTATCCAGTGACCAAAGGACTTTAGAGAATATCACTGCTCTAGTTGGTTTTCTACGGTTGCTGATAATCTATGATTAATGACGAATATATGAATATATTAACTTATTGACAGTTTATTAACGAAGAAGGATTCCTCGATCATATTCTTCTCTATTGCTTACAACTTAATATTTTTCATTGCTTTTATTTACTTTGTTAAAAATTTAAAATAAAACCCCCTTTGTGACACTTTGACAACTAAAACTCACTGCTCTTAGTGGGAATATGGGTGTAAATTCGGGCAGGCCAGGCCGCCCGACCTAAAAACTAAGACAGGTCGGGCAGACCATGCTTAATATTTGTGATCCCGTAAACAAATTCGGGCCGGGCAGGCTGGGTAAAAGTGGATAATTTGCTACCCAAAGCCCGCTTTTTATACGAGCAGGCTAAATCGGCCCGGACAGGCCACTATTTTGAATTTTTTTTCTTTTTTATTTTAAATTTAAATTTTCAAATAAATGGTATTAAATTTATTTATTTTTAATACAATATCCTTTCCTTTCTAACATTGTATACCGTAAGTGATAATATTATTTTATATTTAAATTATAATGACAAACTTTTAATTTTAGCCTATAATAAATAATTAATTAGAGTACAATAAACTTTCTAATAAGAAAATATATTACCATTAATGTTAATTATAAGTAAAAACAACTATATATTTTATTTTTCTTGACACAAAATTGACAATTATAAAACGGTAACTTTTAAGTCTTTTTAAGAGGATATTAAATAATTAATGGCACATAAAAGGCTTTCAGGCCGGGCACCAGGCCGGGTATCAGGTCGGGCATCATAATTAATTGCAAATCCCGATACCTCCCAATAAATTAATCCAGGCCAGGCCGGGTGGCCCATGACGGGCCATAACAGGCTTTGTGCTACTTCGGATACAGGCGGGCTCAGGCAGGTATAGGCAGGCCGAGTATTTTCGGGTATTATTTATACCCCTACATCGGAACGATCCTTACTTCCATCATATTACCCGTTAATTGTGTGGAAATAAGTTATTTAATTTGATTGCACTTACGACAGCCATCATCAAGACAAGCTTAACCGAAATTTCTTTTTTGTAATATTAAATCAACTAAAATCATACGACATACTCTCATAATATAGAATGGTAAATACCATGAGTAAATAGTATAGTTCAGTCTTCACATACGTCTTTGTCGATGAAGTTCTCCAAAACTCTTCGTTTGTTTTTCATTCTTCAATCTTCGAGGGTTATTCAGTGATGTTTGATACTCAACCATCATACTTTAATCCTAGTCTGAGACTTGACTTTAGTAGACTAGAAATCATGATATTGTTTTGTGCATCTAACATTAACAACAAGCTTGAGATAGAAAAACTTGCGAGTTCAACGAGCAATGCTCTAGCAGAAGATAAACTAAGAAAAATATAATCGAAATAACCAATATTATTTTACTAATTATCAAAGAGATTCTCAAAAGAGAAGTAACTAGATAGATTGCCGATTGATAGAAAAAGCTTGATGCCTATTGAGATAAACTGCTTGTTTGGACCCCATTCAATCAAGTTTGTAATAATTATCACATTTATCATAATTCCAAAAAGAAAGACAATTTAGTCTTCAAACTTCAAAGTACTTGCACAAATAACTTGATTCACACTAATGATTGATTACAAACATAACAGAGTCTTTTGCCGATGGATGATCACTAACCTTATATACGAAGAGAAGGACCACCGAATAAACAAACTAGATCAATCAAGGTTTAACTCTACTGTTAGTCAATCAATAATCGAAAACTAAAATAACAATACGATTACTTTTCCACCAATGACACTATTAAAATCTTTTTCATCCCAAAGAAGACGTTAAATGAAGGCCATACAAGAGATTTCGCCTAATTAGGATACTCTCCTCTATTAGTGATTATGTAAAATACTACGAGTGGGCTTCCCACACAAACAATTAGGCAGTATGTCATGGGATGAGTTTGTAAGAATACGAGCTCCACTATTTATAGTGTAAAAAACTAAGGCTTGTTTGGACAACAAGAAATTACCAAATCCGAAAACCCTAAATATATGCAATAATAATTTATTTTTTTCGGTTTTTCAACGTTCCAACTGGAATTACCAAAATTATATTCGTTCTGGTTTCGAATTGAATTCGAAGGTAATGTATGTGATTTTCGGGTTCTAAGACATATAATGCCTTATTCGCATCCGTTTACACCCTTTTTCCAATCCAGTCACTCCAACTTCCTAATATTTTTTTTAAAAAAATAAGGTATATTTAAAAATAATATACATAAAATAACTAGATGATCGCATGATGGGGTGGGGGACCAAAAATTCGAAGAAATTATTTTTTTCAAGTATCCTTTATTTTGTGACGGAAAACAACAACGTATATATATAAGTTACTGATGCTTTTTGTTTTATACCACTGTTTTGTTTTACATCACATAATTTCAATTTTATGTTAATTTGAAGCAATTAAAATCAAATTGATCGAGTTCATTCTATTTGATAGGATTCAAATATAACTTGGGATGTAAAACCCAGATTCGGCAGGTAGGTTTCTCCGAATAAAATATAGGTAGCGGTTTGTCCTTTCTTAACGCCGAGGTATTTTCAGTATAATTGGTTCCAGTGTTGACAGAAAACTTTGCAGTTAAGCGTTCTCGGACGGGAAATAGGTGACCTCCCGGAAATCACCTGTTGGATGACCGAAGTTCTGCCCATCGAGAACCCCACACTGTCGGATAACCGAAGTGATTAAGTGGGGATAGTATTGATGGAGGGTCGGGCCATTACAAATGATATCATAGCCAACAATGGGTCACCTGTCGAGGGTGAGAGAGTACACTGGACGGTTATGTCAGGTACTTGTCTCACGAGGGGCAGAGAACGTCGGATATCTTGGATTGTATATATTCTGGATCCGAGGACGGCTCCAATTTAAAATGGTGGTGCAATACCCCGATTCAGCAGGTAAGGTTCGCCGAATGGGATATAAGTAATGGTTTTTCCCTTCCTAACACTGAGGCCTTTTCAGCATAATTGGTTCTAGAGTTGGAGAAAACTATGTTGTTAAGCATGCTCGGGCCGGGGTAATCCAGGGATGAGTGACCTCTTGGGAAGTTGTTGTTGTATGACCGCAGCGATACCTGTTGAGAATCCCATATCGTCGGATAACCGATATGGCTAAGTGGGGACAATATCAGTGGAGAGTCTGGCCATTACATATGGTATCAGATCCGACGACGGGTCACTGTCGAGGGTGGGAGAGTACGATATATGGTTAGGTGAGGTACTTGTCTCATGAGGTGCATGGAACGTCGGAGATCTGGGCTTGAATATATTCCTAATCCGAGGACGGATTCAATTTAAGGTGGTGGTACTATAATATCCCGATTCTGCAGTTACGGTTCACAATGGAATATATGTAATGATTTGTCATTTCCTAACACTGAGGTATTTTTAGCAGAATTGGCTCCAGAGTTGATTGAAAACTCGGCAGTTACAGTTAAGTGTGCTCGGACGGGATAATCCATGGATGAGTGACTTACCGGGAAGTGGCTGCTGGATGACCACATCGGTGTCTGCTGAAACACCCACACTGATGGGTGACCGATTTCATCAGACCACATTTTTTTCGTGGTTTTTAAGTCGGACAAATTGACGACCAATTCGAGTTTTGGTCGATTTAATGACGACCTACCGGGAAGCGACTGCTGGATGACCATAGCGGTGTCCACTGAAAAACCTACACTTCCGAGTGACCGATTGACACATTTTTTTTGTGGTTTTAAGTCGGAATAATTGACGACCAATTCGAGTTTTGATCGATTTAATGACAGTTAACAATAGTTGGGGTTAAATAATCTGATTATCAAATCAATTTCAGAAACAAAACGATCATTTTCTATTCGATTGAATCGGTTAAAAAAAATGTGGCGTCCAATTACATTTTAGCTCCCATAGATACCGAATAAAATGACTCTATTCGGTTGTCCAATTATATATATATATATATATGTATTGGTATTCAACCGTTATGGCCAAAAAACTGTTCGTTATTGAACTGAAAAATAAAAATTAAACAGATCCGGAGTTATACTCCCTCTGTTCAAGTTATATAGGCGGAGAATAGATTTTTACTTATCCATCTAGAAGGATACTTGGATTTTTCACCTATAACTTGGATGAAGGAAGTATCATTAACTTGAATAGGCCCCAAGAACATCGTTTAAGGATAGAAAGTGTTCGCTTTCTCATTTCGATTTTTTTTTGAAGCATGAAAATATATTAAATTAAAAAAATAATTACACGAGGGTGTGTCATGCCTAAGGAGTCATCTATATATTTCAATTAATAAAATAAGGGATTGTATGGTCCCAACGGGTTGTTAAAAGGTTTCTTACCTAAATGATGTCTGTTGCTAAATTTTCCAGACTGTACGCTGCCTGTTTTCTTCATTGTAGTTGTGCTAGACAATACATCGAGGAATGTACCTCATTCTTTGTTTGATTTCATGAATCATACTTTCATGCAGGTGTTAGACGTTTCGTCATCGATCCCTTTGCTTTTGTTGTCATACGTTGGAGCAGAGGAGTAAAAATATCGAGAAAACTTATGTCATACTTGAATTGGACTCTTAGGTAGATAGGCGAGATAATGGTGGTTGTCATGTTGAATAATTGGTGAAGTTGATCTACATTATGAGGGTCAAGCATAGGGTGGTTTATGATGGTAGATTTTGCAGTGTAGGCTATCATGGGATTTTTGTATATCTAATTTAAGAACTATTTTTGGATACTTGGTATTGGCTGGTGATTTGATATGGTGGAATAGATCTCCAGCAATAGATTTGTTGTCGTGAATAGAACATTGAGGTACAAGTGCACTTTGATTCGAAGTCGGAGAAGAGGTCGTACAGGACTGACCATGATTTTAGATATAATTTTATAAGTAACATTCCAGAGCGATGCACATCTGAATTGTGATAATTTTGACGGATGATCCAAATTTGGTGTTAAAGTGAGGTTTGTGTAGTTGTTGAGCGGATGAATATTGAGGGTATAGAAAAAACTGCAAACCATAGCAATCAATTCCAAATGAGTTGTTTTCCGATAAACTTTGAAAAACTTACTAGTGTATTCATCCAAACCCGGGATACAATCTAAACCAATGGAGAAAAGACGTTGGTTGATTTTCTATCAGAGTTCCTTTCTCCGTGATTTTATGTTTGATGGTTTATTACAATGGTTAGTTACTGGCTCCTAAATACTACTAGCAATTAAAAAGTTTGGAGATCGAACCCCAACCTCTCCAAAAGGCAAAAGCATGAGAACCATCGGGCCACTTACTTGGTACCTTTATATTTCATACTCATTCGGTTTCAAAATTTTAGTCCGCTTTGACAAAGTCAATATATTAAGGAGACCATGGGATTTCCTAGACCACCCTTATTTTATTTACCATACTTGTTTTCTAAAAAAAATTTATGAAGATATTAATCATTTATTTAAAATATTTTTTTTTCATATAATAAAGAATATTACAAGAAACTAGTTGGAAGCCCAACAAGCTTGGCTCGAACGACGTACTACTACATTAGTTGAACAGGTTAACGTGCTAGCCTACCGACGAGCCTAATGAGGAACCAGGAAAGGGAGCCTAAGCGGATAGGGGGATGATTATGTCACAAGGGGGGCAAGCCAACTCTACCTTCCATGTTAAATTTTGCAATACTGCGCCATCCGGGATTCGAACTTGGGACCTCCTGGAGCGCATCAAACCTTTAAGGAACGGGAATGACCATCTGAGCTAGCTACCCATTTTTTTCCTATTTAAATAATGATTTTAAATAAGATTTTATTGAAAAATTATATTTATAATTAAAATAATAAGGATATATTCGAGAGTTTATTGAAAAAAATATGACTATGAATAAAAATAGGACATAATTTTGGAACAAATACTATTGTGGACAAAAAAATTGAAACTGAGGAAACACTATTTACTTGGTACCTTTAGATTTCGTATCATCTTATTTATTTATGGAGTTCCATTTGTTGTTAATATGCTACTTCTTGTTTTGGGGACCTCATCTGCGAACCAGCATTGGATCATGGATTTAGCCACCCTTTCAAGTTGTATATATGACAAGTTAAAAAATTTACATCAAAATATCTTTTTATAAATCAAGACCATCCGTTTAAGATGATCCGAGAGTTATAAGCTAGCATGTATAAAATTCATGTGCGAATTGCACTATGATCATCAAGTATTTGTGAATACGGTTAAGTGAAAACTATGATAAATAGATTTATGGCATGATGAAAGATGTTCATATCAAAAAGCTAAAAAAGAGTGTTGATCCATTTGAATCTGTTTACGGTAATGTTAGAGAAAAAAAAGTTCACAAGATTAGTAGGGTTTCACAATGAAAGTTGTTATTATGTGTAAGTCGTACGTAAACGATTGTTTTCTAAATTGGGTCAAATTCCGTATATAATATGGGTTACCAAATGGACCATGGTTTCCTAGTATGAATCGGTTTCCTAATCCAAGGAGGCTAATAATTGGGAATCAAGATTGTGATTCCTATATAAGGAGGTCTAGGCTAAGTGTTTAGTCATGAAATCCTCAATAATGGAGATTTGAGGAATTCATCCCACCTCTTGGGATGGTAATGTGAGAAACCATTAATGGTGGAAAGAGTACACCATTATGGTGCTTATGGAATGCTTATCGATGTTGGAAGATATGTCGTTATGGAGTATTCATATGGAGATGTTGGTAAGACATCTTTTTGAGGATAAGATCATCTTGATGGTGCTGGATTGGATTATTGGTGTTGAGCTGAAGGCGTCCATGGTAATCTATGTCATAGGTGTGCAGAATAGATCGTCTCGTTGTGGTAGATAATGTGTTAAACATTATCACGTATGGGTGAAGACACTATTTTGGATCTTATAGGATACTTGTGCGAGTTCTTGTGTTCGATCACATTGTGATGAGTCGATGGATTGATTTGTCAGCCGGATGTGTAATTCTCAGTTGGTAATTCTATAATGAACAAAAGGGTCGTAGTTGTTTGGTGGATGTGGACAATGTACACACATTGTGTATACTGTTGAACCACGTTAGATCTGTGAGTACTTTTTTACTTCTTGTTGATATTGTTTATGGCTTGCATCTGTATGGTTTTATTTCTCTTTTCTTCTCCTAGATCGTAGTGAGTTCATGGAGAGAGAAAGTGTTTCTTGTTAGCTAGTTTATTTCCGCAAGATTAATTAGCATGTAGATGACTCTAAACCGAAACAATTGGTATTAGAGATTTAGGTTGGATAGAAGACTTGAAGAGAGAAGTTTTGGGTTTTCCAGTTGGCAATTTTTTTTGAAGACAGTGGATTTGGTTTCTTCAATATGTGAGGATTTGATGTTACAGCTTCCGAAGATACAGAATTTGATGTTTTTCAAGTATATCTGGGATTTGATTTCATCAGTTTCGAGAAAAAGCAATGTAAAACGTACTTCTAAAGGAATGAGATTATACAATATGGTCAAGATGTATGGTTTTGATGTTTATGGTTCCCTACATTGGAGATTTGACATTGATAATTATTGGAGCATAAACCATATGCATGGCTTCAAGTAAGTTTATTTATTCTCTAAACTTCGTACCATATTCTTGTGAACTGTTTGAAAGACCTGCGTATATTCATTTTCAATTAATCGGTATTTGCTTGGAAAGACACAAGAAGGCAAGAATATCATATTTGGGATTCAAATATTGGTATGTATGTTGGTGTAAGAAAAGATGGGATATTAGCATGTCAAAATCTTATTATTGTTTCAGACGATGAAAAACAATAATTTGGTTATCAATTAGATCATGTTGTTGATTTTCTTTAACATGAAATTGAAGAATACAAAGATGAATTCATACTCGTTCTGCCTTAGTTGTTTGTTATAATAGGATTTGGAGAAATCTCGTAGTAGGTTTCCATTTTTGAAGTGTTGACCGTTGGCCAGGATTTGATACGTTCTAGAAGTGAAGAGTTTGATTCTCAGTCTTGGTATTTGAAGCGTGTGGCTACAAATAAGTTGCAGGAGAGTGATCGTTGGATGAGATGTGATATTAGTAGTGGTGGAGATATGATTTCTTATTCTTGTCTAAGAAACAGTTTGTAGGGTTTGTTTGTCTGTGTTGAGTATGGCATTGTGTCGGGTAGAAAAATGTTTTTTGGAGTTTCTCTCGTACTGTTTCCGATGGAGAAGCTAGATAGTTTGTGATCTTTTGATTCTTGTCGATGCAGTTCAGTTGAGGAGTTATTTTTGGTTATACACCATTTGAATTCGATCGGAGCTGGTTGATGTGCAAGACCGTTGAAAGAAACATGTTGGTCTATTTATGTTGCTGATACGTTCCTATTTTGGTAAAGACCCATTCTGAGGAATTATAAAGGTATCGCTTGGATACTTAAATAGTTTAAAGAATATAGATACAATACTACATGATATATGTGGTAGTGTGGCTATGGAGGCTAGCACATACTACTTAGGAGAAAACACGGTGCATGAATTTGATAGGGTTACGATTTCAGCGTGTTTTTCCGAAAACCTTTTATTATCGATTGACTATTTGATTTCCTGATGATTAGTGTGACACTACTTTTTGTTAGAGAGAGCTACATTATAGCAAGGATAATATTTAGGGGTTTGCTCTTCTGCTACAGTTTTTGAAATTAATTTCAATAGTGACAGAGCCTGTAGAGAGAAGATAAACACAATAGCGTCTTGAATTGCTTGGAGCTTGAGGAAGTTACCAAAGGTTTCAGATTATGGCTAGGTGTGATTGGGTCTTTGCGTGAAATATGGACTATCAGATTTCACAATGTTAGTGTACGTTTGGAGCAAGATTCGGAAAGGGGTATGTACAAGATGGAATGTTTGGCATTATGTATTAATACGACGGTAACAATAAGTACTTCGACGTTAGTCACAGTGCTATCAGAGTCCAATTGTGTTGTGGTTTGACTATCGGAAGTCGAAAGTATATGCTTGCTAAGAAATTGATAAAAGACTAGACTTACAATTATGTTAGAGCCCGTAAAGGGACATTGTTGTCAAAGCTCGTTGAGGTTGATGGAGTAATGTAGAAAGCTATGGTGTGTCATCTGTTGAAGTCTCTGTGAAGCTGAACACGTTTTTGGTATGTATGCATTGGTTGAATATATGATGAGCTTTTATGGATGAGTAAAACGCAATTGGTGATATATGGTCGTAGATCATGGATGGGCTCGATAAAGCAAGATTCATAGAGATGAGCTCGAGATTGGCACGCAGTGGAAATGATCCATGGATTGGTTATATTTGGTGCGCAGTTGGAATCATGATCGATATGCTTTGTTACATACAAGTTGGTTAGTTTCTTTGAAGCTAACACCGAGGTTGGTTTATTATAAAAAACTCAAAATGACTCGTTAAATTTCTTTGGTGGACATGCTTGTGGAAAAGATAAAGTGTGTGGTCAGTTGTTTGAAGAAGAAATTGACTTATTCGTAGTTTAGAAATGAAGATGAAAATTATGGTTCTGCCAAGGTAACACTTAGGCAGACGCTTGGAGACTATTGTGGTAGTTTCAATTTTGATCCAGTATTATTGATGCCATCCCTCATAGGGTACGGTGCGCAAGTTCGAGTTTATGGCTTAAGTGGAGCGCAACATTAACTTAGGTGGAGAAAGACATTCCGAGATGGATCTAGGATTATGTGGAGCAAGCTTAAATGGGCAGCAAAGGCTCAAATGTGCATAATGACTGTAACTAAGTTAGATGATAGCATATAGACAATGATTGTGTATAATATTATTGAGTTGGCATTCCATACACCTGGGATGGTGCCAATCAATATGGAGTTGTGAACATAAAGGAGTAAGGTGTATCTCAAGATGTTTCATAACGGGTGATCATATGATGATGCTTGTTGAGATGGTCAAGATTTTTCACCGTGGTGGAGATTTGGACAATCACTTGTAAGTTGGATTGGTAAGTCTTAAGTTAGTGACATTTAAGTTTGGTTTTCTCTCTTCTGGTGGAAGTTCTAAGGAACAAGTTAGGCGAACTACGTTCAGTTTGATTCCTATTGAGGATACGTAGGCAACCCATGATGGTGCAATCGATGTTCAGAAGATGGAGGGATAACAGTTGATCGTCTCATGCATGAATGCATGATTCGAGACGGAGAATTTTAGGAAAACGGTGGTTTCCTAAATTGGGTCAAGTTCCATATATAATATGGGTTGATTAATGGACCATGGTTTCCTAGTATGAGTTGGTTTCCTAATCCAAGGAGGCTAATTCTTGGGAACCAAGTTTGTGATTCCTATATAAGGAAGTCTAGGTTAAGTGTTTAGTCATGGAATCCTTAATGGAATTCTCAATGGAGATTTGAGAAATTTATCCCACCTCTTTTAGTGGTATGTGAGAAACCATTAATGGTGGAAGGAGTACACCATTATGGTGCTTATGTAATTCTTATCGATGTTGGAAGATATGTCGTTATGGAGTATTCATATGGAGATGTTGATAAGGCATCTTGTTAAGGATAAGATCTTCTTGGTGGTGCTGGATTAGATTATTGGTATTGAGCTGAAGGCGTCCGTGGTAATCTATGTCAGGGTGTGCAGAATAGATCGTCTCATTGTGGTAGATAAAGTGGTAAATATTATCACGTACGGGTGAAAACACTACTTTGGATCTTATAGGGTGCTTGTGAGAGTTTTTGTGTTCGATCATGTTTTGGTGAGTCGATGGACAACCATATGTGTGTTTGTGGGTAAAAACGACTTGCGGGAGTTCCTGGTAAAAGTGGTGGAGGAGGAAAGTGCTCGCTGAAGCAGGTGCTCGAAGTAGAAAATCACCTGAACCTTTAAACAAATGTACTGCACGGGAGTACTTTGAGTACGAGAGATTAATCTGTAGGACCCTGGTCTAAACCAAGACAATGATCGTTCCTAGTTCAATTCGGTTACAAGATGAGGAGAAGGGTCGATCTTTATGGAGGGAAGCTGAGATTGTGTGGAGATTAATGGAGATTGATCTGTTGGTGATGTGATGTGTTGAACTGTTGTGAAGATGATTCTCTGTGTAAACAAGAGAAATCTTCTGAAAGTGTTTGATAACTTAACAGTGACGAGTCTTACTTGAATGTCGTCGTTAATCTTATCAAAGCGTAGGTTTCAGAAACCTGTTTATTGCAGCACATCAATCTCTTGTAAGTGGTGACAATTGAAGGAAGTGGAAAGATGATAAAGTGGTAGCTCGTGTCGAAACGACTTCCACGTTGCATGGAATACTTGGTTGATCGACCATCCACTTTCCATGTTCTCCTTTAACTGCCAGCACGACTTACCATAACTCTCATCGTGGATGTACCTCAAATCGCATGTGATGTAGGCCTCCAGACCTAAACTCTAGTGGTATCACCCCCCATATGACATGAATTGATGTCTCATGTGTGAGTGGTCAATCTTTGACCTAAGACTATGAGTCTTATGAACTGAACAAACGAAGTTCAAGATTGTGATGGATGAAGAATGGAATGTTGAAACAACAACACGCTTTGCAGACCATGAACATTGAATTACCATGACGTATCATTATGCTAGTTGAAGCAGTAATGATAGTTAAATGACTTGGTGATGGTTTTATGAGATTGTCGGATCGATCATAAACCATTATGTTTTGTACTGAGCACTTATGAAAATAATCATTGTTGAATGATTATAGAAGACCTTTCTCAATCCATGTGTCACGAGTCATATGAATGACGAGGAAATACTATGATATTAAAATAATGATCGACTGACGAACCAAATGTTGGTTGATGAACCAATAAAATACTGAAAGTTGGATCAATATGAAATTCTCAAATGTTGATAGCTGAACCAACATGAGAAATATTGCGACTCATATACTGACAACTCAATCAGTAAGAGGAATATTGCTCTAGGAAATTAAATATTGATAGTTGAATCAATATTTCTGGAAGTGGTGGTTCTAAACCTTGTTGGTCGTGACCTATTGCTAGATGAAGCAATTAGGGCATCGACAGATAGTTATAGCAAGTATTGCTAGTTAGAGAAAATACTGCTACAGACCAAATAAAATATTAATTAAAACTGCTGACCGAAAATTATTTAGTTAATTAACTAAAGTATTGATTGCTAGATCAATATTAAAATATTAGTGTTTGAACCTGTACAAAATTATGCTAGACAGAGCATTCAGTTCAAAACCCTAATTATGATCAATGGATGATCAACTGGGAATCAATTGGATGAGAGAGAATCCGCCTCTATGAGTGATGAATCGACCATGTAGTGTCTGGGTGCTAGACTAATCATTTACCAAACTCCTTTGCAGAGAAGTTGGTGAAAGGATGATTACTTATTGTTTAATCATTGTTAAAATTGTGCTTGACCGAACAATAGGTAGTAAAACCTAATTATGGAAAGAAAGGGATCGACCAAGGGGTGTGGAACCTGGCCCTTGGTGGTCGTGGGACCATATGATGGTGTGTGGATGACCATTCCCAGTTGCAGGAATGAGTTTGAACCAAACATGGACTCTGGATGATTAATTAGGTCAAAAATCATCAAAAGAGGTGGGACCGGCTTTTGTAAGCCAAAGGGCCGACCATGACTGGTCATGGTGGCGTGCCCGTGTCGCCATTCAGTCCACGGACCAATCTTTAGAATTTTGGTATTTTCTGATGGCTCATCGAGCATTATTTCATCCTTGTATGAAGGATTTGAGTTTGATTGAAACTCTTAATAGTGGTGGAAAGACCACTATTAAAAATAATATTATTTTAATATTTCTAGTGATGGTAGAAAGACAAGTCATGATGGTTGCGGGACCACATGTTTTTCAAACCACATGGTCCATGGAGAAGTATGGAAGTTTCAGGAGTTTTGATCGAAAGAGGAAACACTAAAATAATAGTAAAATACGAGTTTTAATAATAAAATATTAAGGAAAAGGGGGAAGGGACCGACCAAAACCGGCGGCACACCTAGCCGGCTGGTGGGCCCACTCACATGGTTCCCTTTTTTTTATTATTTATCTCTTTTCCCTTTCCTTCTTTGATTATACTTCCAACCCTAGTTCTTCCATGGATGCTCATTTGAGCATTATTACTAAATACACTCGTGTCTCTTGATCGGGGTGCCTCAAATGCCCGAAAGGTAAAAATCCATTATTATTCCATGGAATTCGATCGAGAAAAGTTATGAGTCCTAAGTAAATGAATATTCGGGTTTGATTAGCATATTTTCTCTAGGAATTTAACTGATGAATACAATAGTAGAACTAATTATTTGGTTGCTATGCACTAACATTCCTCATGTCTAAGAACCTTTAGATATGATGTGATCAACAACATATATAATTCTGGGTTAATTCAGACACCAGAGATGAATTCTGAATTCAACAAATGCGCTGAGTCTTTCAGCTTTCATGAAATATTAAAAGTTTTGCCTCAGAAATTCTAATATCGCCATCATATATTATTCACTCCTTGTGAAGATATAAATTTTTTATGATTCTGATACTGATCAGAGATACATAATTTTCAATGTGATTTTAGGAATATGATCTTCGTCAAAAATCCACCATCAACAATGTGTATTTCTCAGTTGGTAATTATATAATGAATAAAGAGGTTGTAGCCGTTTGGTGGATGTAGACAATATACACACATTATGTGTATTATTGAGCCACGTTAAATCTGTGAATACTTTACTTCTAGTTGCTTTTGTTTATGGCTTGTATCTGTGTGGTTCTCTTTCCCTTCTTCTTATCCTAAATCATAGTGAGATTTATAGAGCAATCCAAAAGATCAAGTATTTCCCGTTAATTAGTTTATTTCCACAAGATCAATTAACATGAGTAGATGGCTCTAAACAAAAATAAGGTTTTATTGTTCTTTGAAAGCCAAGGGCAAGGGTTCATTTATTCGTAGGGCATAATAATGGTGATGAAGAAGAGACTAGAGAGTCCTATGAATCTGTGGGTTATATTAATCTAACAAAATTACTAGGATTTAATATATAGACTACCAATTAGAGTAATAATGAGAACTAACTAATTTTATTAAAATAAAAATGAGTTCTGTATCGTGATTTTTTAATTGTGTAGACTTATAATAAATTCGTATAATAATATGACAAAGACAAGGGCTTATCATTTGAGAATGACTCTCTCTCTCCCCCTACATTAAAGGTATTCTCTCTCACAACTTCTGCTCCTCACATGCAACTCTTACGGACTCTATTTAAACCTCCCACCATCCCCATCCTAATTTCATCAAACCAACATCTCTCTTCTCTTTTACAGCTTCATTCGAAAACCTCAAAACAAAAACCCAAAAAAAAAAGAAAAAACTTACAAAACAAAAAACAAATTCAGCTTACAACAATTTTCCTTGTACATACGAAAAAAAGAAAAGAAACGAAAGCCATACACTTACATACACACATACATATATTATTTGCTTTCGAAATCAAAATCTAGCTATCGAAAATGTTTCGTGTAGTATCAGATCATGAAGATTTCTCTTCAAAAAGGTGTGTTTGGGTTAATGGTCCAGTAATTGTTGGAGCTGGGCCATCAGGACTTGCGGTCGGGGCTTGTTTAAAGGAACAAGGAGTTCCATTCGTGGTTCTCGAAAGAGCTGATTGTATTGCATCTTTATGGCAAAAACGTACATACGATCGTCTTAAGCTTCATCTACCTAAAAAATTCTGCCAGCTTCCTAACCTTCCCTTCCCTGAAGATTACCCTGAATACCCATCTAAGAAACAATTCATTTCTTACCTCGAGAATTATGCTAAGAAATTCGACATAACCCCGCAATTTAATGAAAGTGTTCAGTCAGCCAAGTATGATGAAACTTGTGGGTTATGGAGAGTCAAGACAGTTTCTACTGATCCTTTTGGGACCGGTAACCGCGCTGAAGTTGAGTACATTTGCAGATGGCTTGTCGTTGCTACCGGGGAGAATGCCGAAAATGTAGTACCTGAAATTGAAGGTTTGTCTCATGAATTTGCCGGTGAAATTGTCCATGCTTGTGATTACAAATCTGGTGAAGATTACCACGGTAAAAGGGTTCTTGTCGTTGGATGCGGGAACTCGGGAATGGAACTATCTCTTGATCTTTGCAACCATAATGCCTTTCCATCAATGGTCGTTCGCTCTTCTGTAAGTTCACATTTTCTTATTACCCTTTTTTTTTTACCATAATTGGTACTACTATTCTCTTCGCGGTAACACTTTATTTTTCTGGGTGACTGATATTATTTTCTTTGTTCTCTTCTGTAGGTTCATATTTTACCAAGAGAAATTCTCGGAATTTCAACATATGAATTAGCTGCGATGTTGATGGCTTGGTTACCGTTATGGGTTGTCGATATCTTAATACTGATTATGGCTTGGTTAAAATTCGGAAGCATGGAGAAATACGGGTTGAAGAGGCCAGCAATGGGTCCATTGACACTCAAAGGTGCTATTGGAAAAACACCTGTTTTGGACATTGGTGCCTTAGAAAGAATCAAATCTGGTGATATTGAAGTTGTTCCAGCAATTCATAAGTTCTCTAAAAGCTCCGTTCAACTCGTTAATGGCGAAATTCTGGATATCGATGCTGTTATTCTAGCAACTGGATATCGCAGCAATGTTCCCACTTGGTTACAGGTGAGACTTTTTTTTCTAAAAAATCTAAATATTTAATTTATTTTTTTGACATGATTACCGGCAGGATAACCTATACAGCTTGGGAGGTCGACCCCTATCCAACTGGGCTATTCACTGTTAATTAATACAAATATTTATTGCTGGTCATATTTTCTTGTATGAAATTGATATTATTGGCATGAGTAAAATGTACTAAATTTGTTTTTGTTATTTTCGGTTAACAGGAAAGTGAATTCTTTTCTAAGAACGGGTTTCCAAAAGCCTCATTCCCAAATGCATGGAAAGGACAATCAGGATTGTATGCAGTAGGGTTTACAAGGAGAGGTCTGTCTGGTGCTTCCTTTGATGCTACAAAAATTGCCCAAGATATTGGGCAAGTATGGAAAGAAGAAACTAAGCAAAAGAAAACAACCAAAGCTGCTTGTCATAGAAGATGCATTTCACAGTTTTAATTTTTCTTTTTTTTTTTAGAAAAAAAATATTGATTTATTCAATTTACACATACATCACACCTTTATGCTTTGTTTCTTCTCACGAGAAAAAAAACAGAAAAAAAAAGACGTCATAAGGAAAGAAAGAAAAATAATTATACATATGAAAAGAAAATATATATACAATATATGTAGCACGGCACAAAGAGCAGCCCTCTCCAAAAAGCCCTATGTGTTGGGCATTTTTGTACAGAGGAAGAAGAGGCTTTTCTTAGGGTTTTAGACATTCTTTGTATAACCATAATTTTATACAGTTCATCAAAATTCAATAAACAAAATGATTAATTTCTTGTTAATTTTCATTATTTGTCTCTCTATTTTTTTTTTTACCTTAATCTCATTGCGTAATTAATTTGTCTCTCTATCTCTCCCTTAAATTCTTTTTTTTG